>NC_134265.1:51666616-54066616 GCF_031893055.1 Leptodactylus fuscus
TTGGAGGGAGCCTCTAACCAGCCCAGTTTGGGCAAATTCATGGTGGAGGGAGCCTCTAAAAAACCCAGTTTGGACCAATTCATGGTGGAGGGAGCCTCTAACCAGCCCAGTTTGGGCAAATTCATGGTGGAGGGAGCCTCTAAACCCAGCCCAGTTTGGACCAATTAATGGTGGAGGGAGCCTCTAACCAGCCAGTTTGGACCAATTAATGGTGGAGGGAGCCTCTAACCAGCCCAGTTTGAACCAATTCATGGTGGAGGGAGCCTCTAAAACAGCCCAGTTTGGGCAAATTCATGGTGGAGGGAGCCTCTAAAAAACCCCAGTTTGGACCAATTCATGGTGGAGGGAGCCTCTAACCAGCCCCAGTTTGGACCAATTAATGGTGGAGGGAGCCTCTAACCAGCCCAGTTTGGACCAATTCATGTGGAGGGAGCCTCTAAACAGCCAAGTTTTGGGAAATTCATGGTGGAGGGAGCCTCTAACCAGCCCAGTTTGGACCAATTCATGGTGGAGGGAGCCTCTAAACAGCCAAGTTTTGGAAATTCATGGTGGAGGGAGCCTCTAACCAGCCCAGTTTGGACCAATTCATGGTGGAGGGAGCCTCTAAAAAACCCAGTTTGGACCAATTCATGGTGGAGGGAGCCTCTAAACAGCCCAGTTTGGGCAAATTCATGGTGGAGGGAGCCTCTAACCAGCCCAGTTTGGACCAATTAATGGGGAGGGAGCCTCTAAACAGCCCAGTTTGGGCAAATTCATGGTGGAGGGGAGCCTCTAACCAGCCCAGTTTGGACCAATTCATGGTGGAGGGAGCCTCTAACCAGCCCAGTTTGGGCAAATTCATGGTGGAGGGAGCCTCTAAAAAACCCAGTTTGGACCAATTCATGGTGGAGGGAGCCTCTAACCAGCCCAGTTTGGGCAAATTCATGGTGGAGGGAGCCTCTAACCAGCCCAGTTTGGACCAATTAATGGTGGAGGGAGCCTCTAACCAGCCCAGTTTGGACCAATTCATGGTGGAGGGAGCCTCTAACCAGCCCAGTTTGGACCAATTAATGGTGGAGGGAGCCTCTAAACAGCCAAGTTTGGGAAATTCATGGTGGAGGGAGCCTCTAACCAGCCAGTTTGGACCAATTCATGGTGGAGGGAGCCTCTAAACAGCCCAGTTTGGGCAAATTCATGGTGGAGGGAGCCTCTAAAAAACCCAGTTTGGACCAATTCATGGTGGATGGGAGCCTCTAATTAGCCCAGTTTGGACCAATTAATTGTGGAGGGAGCCTCTAACCAGCCCAGTTTGGACCAATTAATGGTGGAGGGAGCCTCTAAACAGCCCAGTTTGGGCAAATTCATGGTGGAGGGAGCCTCTAACCAGCCCAGTTTGGACCAATTAATGGTGGAGGGAGCCTCTAACCAGCCCAGTTTGGACCAATTAATGGTGGAGGGAGCCTCTAACCACCCCAGTTTGGACCAATTCATGGTGGAGGGAGCCTCTAACCAGCCCAGTTTGGACCAATTCATGGTGGAGGGAGCCTCTAAAAAACCCAGTTTGGACCAATTCATGGTGGAGGGGAGCCTCTAAACAGCCCAGTTTGGGCAAATTCATGGTGGAGGGAGCCTCTAAAAAACCCAGTTTGGACCAATTCATGGTGGAGGGAGCCTCTAACCAGCCCAGTTTGGACCAATTAATGGTGGAGGGAGCCTCTAAACAGCCAAGTTTGGACCAATTCATGGTGGAGGGAGCCTCTAAAAACCCCAGTTTGGACCAATTCATGGTGGAGGGAGCCTCTAACCAGCCCAGTTTGGACCAATTAATGGTGGAGGGAGCCTCTAACCAGCCCAGTTTGGACCAATTAATGGTGGAGGGAGCCTCTAACCACCCCAGTTTGGACCAATTCATGGTGGAGGGAGCCTCTAAACAGCCAAGTTTGGACCAATTCATGGTGAAGGGAGCCTCTAAAAACCCGTTTGGACCAATTCATGGTGGAGGGAGCCTCTAACCAGCCCAGTTTTGGGCAAATTCATGGTGGAGGGAGCCTCTAAACAGCCCAGTTTGGGCAAATTCATGGTGGAGGGAGCCTCTAACCAGCCCAGTTTGGACCAATTAATGGTGGAGGGAGCCTCTAACCAGCCCAGTTTGGACCAATTAATGGTGGAGGGAGCCTCTAACCACCCCAGTTTGGACCAATTCATGGTGGAGGGAGCCTCTAAACAGCCAAGTTTGGACCAATTCATGGTGGAGGGAGCCTCTAAAAACCCCAGTTTGGACCAATTCATGGTGGAGGGAGCCTCTAACCAGCCCAGTTTGGACCAATTAATGGTGGAGGGAGCCTCTAAACAGCCAAGTTTTGGGAAATTCATGGTGGAGGGAGCCTCTAACCAGCCCAGTTTGGACCAATTCATGGTGGAGGGAGCCTCTAAAAAACCCAGTTTGGACCAATTCATGGTGGAGGGAGCCTCTAACCAGCCCAGGTTTGGACCAATTCATGGTGGAGGGAGCCTCTAAACAGCCCAGTTTGGGCAAATTCATGGTGGAGGGAGCCTCTAAAAAACCCAGTTTGGACCAATTCATGGTGGAGGGAGCCTCTAATTAGCCCAGTTTGGACCAATTAATTGTGGAGGGGAGCCTCTAACCAGCCCAGTTTGGACCAATTAATGGTGGAGGGAGCCTCTAAACAGCCCAGTTTGGGCAAATTCATGGTGGAGGGAGCCTCTAACCAGCCCAGTTTGGACCAATTAATGGTGGAGGGAGCCTCTAACCAGCCCAGTTTGGACCAATTAATGGTGGAGGGAGCCTCTAACCACCCCAGTTTGGACCAATTCATGGTGGAGGGAGCCTCTAACCAGCCCAGTTTGGACCAATTCATGGTGGAGGGAGCCTCTAAAAAACCCAGTTTGGACCAATTCATGGTGGAGGGAGCCTCTAAACAGCCCAGTTTGGGCAAATTCATGGTGGAGGGAGCCTCTAAAAAACCCAGTTTGGACCAATTCATGGTGGAGGGAGCCTCTAACCAGCCCAGTTTGGACCAATTAATGGTGGAGGGAGCCTCTAAACAGCCAAGTTTGGACCAATTCATGGTGGAGGGAGCCTCTAAAAACCCCAGTTTGGACCAATTCATGGTGGAGGGAGCCTCTAACCAGCCCAGTTTGGACCAATTAATGGTGGAGGGAGCCTCTAACCAGCCCAGTTTGGACCAATTAATGGTGGAGGGAGCCTCTAACCACCCCAGTTTGGACCAATTCATGGTGGAGGGAGCCTCTAAACAGCCAAGTTTGGACCAATTCATGGTGAAGGGAGCCTCTAAAAACCCGTTTGGACCAATTCATGGTGGAGGGAGCCTCTAACCAGCCCAGTTTGGGCAAATTCATGGTGGAGGGAGCCTCTAAACAGCCCAGTTTGGGCAAATTCATGGTGGAGGGAGCCTCTAACCAGCCCAGTTTGGACCAATTAATGGTGGAGGGAGCCTCTAACCAGCCCAGTTTGGACCAATTAATGGTGGAGGGAGCCTCTAACCACCCCAGTTTGGACCAATTCATGGTGGAGGGAGCCTCTAAACAGCCAAGTTTGGACCAATTCATGGTGGAGGGAGCCTCTAAAAACCCCAGTTTGGACCAATTCATGGTGGAGGGAGCCTCTAACCAGCCCAGTTTGGACCAATTAATGGTGGAGGGGAGCCTCTAAACAGCCAAGTTTTGGGAAATTCATGGTGGAGGGAGCCTCTAACCAGCCCAGTTTGGACCAATTCATGGTGGAGGGAGCCTCTAAAAAACCCAGTTTGGACCAATTCATGGTGGAGGGAGCCTCTAAACAGCCCAGTTTGGGCAAATTCATGGTGGAGGGAGCCTCTAACCAGCCCAGTTTGGACCAATTAATGGTGGAGGGAGCCTCTAAACAGCCCAGTTTGGGCAAATTCATGGTGGAGGGAGCCTCTAACCAGCCCAGTTTGGACCAATTCATGGTGGAGGGAGCCTCTAACCAGCCCAGTTTGGGCAAATTCATGGTGGAGGGAGCCTCTAAAAAACCCAGTTTGGACCAATTCATGGTGGAGGGAGCCTCTAACCAGCCCAGTTTGGGCAAATTCATGGTGGAGGGAGCCTCTAACCAGCCAGTTTGGACCAATTAATGGTGGAGGGAGCCTCTAACCAGCCCAGTTTGGACCAATTCATGGTGGAGGGAGCCTCTAACCAGCCCAGTTTGGACCAATTAATGGTGGAGGGAGCCTCTAAACAGCCAAGTTTTGGGAAATTCATGGTGGAGGGAGCCTCTAACCAGCCCAGTTTGGACCAATTCATGGTGGAGGGAGCCTCTAAACAGCCCAGTTTGGGCAAATTCATGGTGGAGGGAGCCTCTAAAAAAACCCAGTTTGGACCAATTCATGGTGGAGGGAGCCTCTAATTAGCCCAGTTTGGACCAATTAATTGTGGAGGGAGCCTCTAACCAGCCCAGTTTGGACCAATTAATGGTGGAGGGAGCCTCTAAACAGCCCAGTTTGGGCAAATTCATGGTGGAGGGAGCCTCTAACCAGCCCAGTTTGGACCAATTAATGGTGGAGGGAGCCTCTAACCAGCCCAGTTTGGACCAATTAATGGTGGAGGGAGCCTCTAAACAGCCCAGTTTGGGCAAATTCATGGTGGAGGGAGCCTCTAACCAGCCCAGTTTGGACCATTAATGGTGGAGGGAGCCTCTAACCAGCCCAGTTTGGACCAATTAATGGTGGAGGGAGCCTCTAACCACCCCAGTTTGGACCAATTCATGGTGGAGGGAGCCTCTAACCAGCCCAGTTTGGACCAATTCATGGTGGAGGGAGCCTCTAAAAAACCCAGTTTGGACCAATTCATGGTGGAGGGAGCCTCTAAACAGCCCAGTTTGGGCAAATTCATGGTGGAGGGAGCCTCTAAAAACCCAGTTTGGACCAATTCATGGTGGAGGGAGCCTCTAACCAGCCCAGTTTGGACCAATTAATGGTGGAGGGAGCCTCTAAACAGCCAAGTTTGGACCAATTCATGGTGGAGGGAGCCTCTAAAAACCCCAGTTTGGACCAATTCATGGTGGAGGGAGCCTCTAACCAGCCCAGTTTGGACCAATTAATGGTGGAGGGAGCCTCTAACCAGCCCAGTTTGGACCAATTAATGGTGGAGGGAGCCTCTAACCACCCCAGTTTGGACCAATTCATGGTGGAGGGAGCCTCTAAACAGCCAAGTTTGGACCAATTCATGGTGAAGGGAGCCTCTAAAAACCCGTTTGGACCAATTCATGGTGGAGGGAGCCTCTAACCAGCCCAGTTTGGGCAAATTCATGGTGGAGGGAGCCTCTAAACAGCCCAGTTTGGGCAAATTCATGGTGGAGGGAGCCTCTAACCAGCCCAGTTTGGACCAATTAATGGTGGAGGGAGCCTCTAACCAGCCCAGTTTGGACCAATTAATGGTGGAGGGAGCCTCTAACCACCCCAGTTTGGACCAATTCATGGTGGAGGGAGCCTCTAAACAGCCAAGTTTGGACCAATTCATGGTGGAGGGAGCCTCTAAAAACCCCAGTTTGGACCAATTCATGGTGGAGGGAGCCTCTAACCAGCCCAGTTTGGACCAATTAATGGTGGAGGGAGCCTCTAAACAGCCAAGTTTTGGGAAATTCATGGTGGAGGGAGCCTCTAACCAGCCCAGTTTGGACCAATTCATGGTGGAGGGAGCCTCTAAACAGCCCAGTTTGGGCAAATTCATGGTGGAGGGAGCCTCTAAAAAACCCAGTTTGGACCAATTCATGGTGGAGGGAGCCTCTAATTAGCCCAGTTTGGACCAATTAATTGTGGAGGGAGCCTCTAACCAGCCCAGTTTGGACCAATTAATGGTGGAGGGAGCCTCTAAACAGCCCAGTTTGGGCAAATTCATGGTGGAGGGAGCCTCTAACCAGCCCAGTTTGGACCAATTAATGGTGGAGGGAGCCTCTAACCAGCCCAGTTTGGACCAATTAATGGTGGAGGGAGCCTCTAACCACCCCAGTTTGGACCAATTCATGGTGGAGGGGAGCCTCTAACCAGCCCAGTTTGGACCAATTCATGGTGGAGGGAGCCTCTAACCAGCCCAGTTTGGACCAATTAATGGTGGAGGGAGCCTCTAACCACCCCAGTTTGGACCAATTCATGGTGGAGGGAGCCTCTAAAAAACCCAGTTTGGACCAATTCATGGTGGAGGGAGCCTCTAAACAGCCCAGTTTGGGCAAATTCATGGTGGAGGGAGCCTCTAAACAGCCCAGTTTGGGCAAATTCATGGTGGAGGGAGCCTCTAACCAGCCCAGTTTGGACCAATTAATGGTGGAGGGAGCCTCTAACCAGCCCAGTTTGGACCAATTCATGGTGGAGGGAGCCTCTAAACAGCCCAGTTTGGGCAAATTCATGGTGGAAGGAGCCTCTAACCAGCAGAGTTGTGGGAAAGCAGGGTGGAGGGAGCCTCTAACCAGCAGAGTTGGTGGAAATCAGGGTGGAGGGAGCCTCTAACCAGCAGAGTTGGGGGAAATCATGTTGGAGGGAGCCTAGTATTAGCAGAATTGTGCAACGCTTATGGTGGATGAGTATGAGGATGCGGAGGAATTGGAGAGGTTGAGTACAGACATGGAGTTTCATGTTGGGGTGCTTTACACAGGTGGGCACAAAAATGAAGGCTCTATCCAGTGGTGGTTCATTTTTATCAAAGTGAGCCGGTCGGCACTCTCAGCTGACAGACGGGTGCGCTTGTCAGTGATGATGCCACCGGCTGCACTGAACACCCTCTCAGATAGGACGCTGGCGGCAGGACAGGACAGCACCTCCAAGGCATATAGGGCAAGTTCAAGCCACAGGTCCAACTTCGACACCCAATACGTGTAGGGCGCAGAGGGGTCGGAGAGGACAGGGCTGTGGTCGGAAAGGTATTCCCGCAACATGCGCCTATACTTCTCACGCCTGGTGACACTAGGACCCTCCGTGGCGGCACTTTGGCGAGGGGGTGCCATCAAGGTGTCCCAGACCTTAGACAGTGTGCCCCTCGTTTGTGTGGACCGGTGAGAACTTGGTTGCCTACTGGAGGAACTGCCCTCCCTGCCGCCACTGTCACATGCTGGAAACATCTCCATCATATTCTGCACCAATTGCCTGTGGCAAGCATTGATGCGATTGGCCCTCCCCTCTACCGGAATAAAAGACGAGATGTTGTTTTTATACCGGGGGTCAAGGATAGCAAAGATCCAGTACTGGTTGTCCTCCATGATTTTGACAATACGCTTGTCGGTTGTAAAGCACCCCAACATGAACTCAGCCATGTCTGCCACAGTGTTAGTTGGCATGACTCCTCTGGCCCCACCGGAAAGTTCAATCTCCATTTCCTCCTCATCCTCCATGTCTACCCATCCGCGCTGCAACAATGGGACGATTCGAAGTTGCCCGGAAGCCTCCTGTATCACCATCACATCATCGGACAACTCTTCTTCCTCCTCCTCCTCCTCCTCCTCCTCCTCCATTAAACGCAGTGAAGCGGACAGATGTGTGGACCTACTCTCCAGCTGTGACGGATCGGATGCTATCCCTAACTCCTCTGTGTGATCTGAGTTATCCCTGATGTCAATCAGGGATTCTCTCAGAACACACAAGAGCGGGATTGTAAGGCTCACCATCGCATCCTCAGAGCTCACCCTCCTTGTGGACTCCTCAAAGACCCGTAGGATGTCACAAAGGTCTCTCATCCATGGCCACTCATGGATGTGAAACTGAGGCAGCTGACTTTGTGGCACCCTAGGGTTTTGTAGCTGGTATTCCATCAAAGGTCTCTGCTGCTCAACCACTCTATTCAACATCTGAAACGTTGAGTTCCAGCGTGTGGGGACGTCGCACAAAAGCCGGTGTTGTGGCACATGCAGGCGTTGCTGGAGAGATTTTAAGCTAGCAGCGGCTACTGTCGACTTGCGAAAGTGGGCGCACATGCGCCGCACTTTCACCAGTAGCTCTGGAACATTGGGGTAGCTCTTTAGGAAACGTTGCACCACTAGGTTGAAGACGTGGGCCAGGCATGGAACATGTTGGAGTCCGGCAAGCTCCAGAGCTGCTACCAGGTTCCGGCCGTTATCACAAACGACCATGCCTGGGCCCAGGTGCAGCGGCTCAAACCATATTGCCGTCTCATCGAGGAGGGCATCCCTCACCTCGGAGGCAGTGTGCTGTCTGTCCCCCAAGCTGATCAGCTTCAGCACAGCCTGCTGACGTCTACCAACGCCAGTGCTGCAACGTTTCCAACTCGTAGCTGGGGTCAATCTAACAGCGGAGGAGGAGGCGGTGGCGGAGGAGGAGGCGGAGGAGGAGGCGGTAGAGGAGGAGGAGGAGGGGGGTGTTCTTCTCGTGTCCCTGCCAGGAATGTTAGGCGGGGAGACGAGGTACACCGGGCCAGTTTGGGAAGCAGTCCCAGCCTCAACTACATTTACCCAGTGTGCCGTCAGTGAAATGTAGCGTCCCTGTCCGCATGCACTTGTCCACGCGTCGGTGGTCAAGTGGACCTTTGTGCAAAGCGCGGAACTAAGGGCCCGCCTGATGTTGAGTGACACGTGCTGGTGCAAGGCGGGGACGGCACACCGGGAGAAGTAGTGACGGCTAGGGACGGCATAGCGAGGTGCCGCAGTTGCCATCAGGTCCAGGAAGGCGGGAGTTTCAACAAGCCGGAACGCCAACATCTCCTGGGCCAGCAGTTTAGCGATGTTGGCGTTCAAGGCTTGCGCGTGTGGGTGGTTAGCAGTGTATTTCTGCCGCCGCTCCAATGTCTGAGAGATGGTGGGTTGTTGTAAAGAAACGCCTGATGGTGCCTTTGATGGTGCAGGAGAAGGAGATAAGACAGGACCAGGGGAGGATGAGGTAGAAGTCAACAAAGTGGCGGAGGCAGATGAAGTGGTGTCCTGGCTCGTCCTCTGGAGTGCATCGCCAGCACAGTCAGCAGTGGCAGTGGCAGAGGCAGAGGCAGAGGCAGTGGCAGTGGCGTGAACGGCAGGCGGCCTTTGTCCTGCCGTTGCTGCCTGCCACTGATTCCAGTGCTTGGATTCCAAATGACGGCGCATTGAAGTGGTGGACAGGTTGCTCTTCTCAGAGCCCCTAATCAATTTCGAGAGGCAAATTGTGCAGACAACACTATATCTGTCCTCGGCGCATTCCTTGAAAAAACTCCACACCTTCGAGAAACGTGCCCTCGAGGTGGGAGTTTTTCGGGGCTGGGTACGAACTGGAACATCTTGGGAGATTCCGGGTGTGGCCTGGCTTCGCCTAAGCTGCTGACCTCTGCCTCTGCCTCTAGCTACCCTTTTTGGTGCTGCACCTGCCTCAACATCCACACTACTTTCCCCGCTTGACATCCCCCCTGTCCAGGTCGGGTCAGTGTCCTCATCATCCACCACTTCCTCTTCCAACTCCTGTCTCATCTCCTCCTCCCGCACAATGCGCCAGTCAACTGGATGCCCTGACGGCAACTGCGTCACATCATCGTCGATGAGGGTGGGTTGCTGGTCATCCACCACCAAATCGAACGGAGATGGAGGAGACTCTAGTGTTTGAGCATCTGGACACAGATGCTCCTCTGTTAGGTTCGTGGAATCGTGACGTGGAGAGGCAGGTTGAGGGACAATGAAAGGAGCGGAGAACAGCTCTGGGGAGCAGGGACAGTTTGGGTTATTGTTCTGTAAAGCTTCGGAATTTTGGGAGGAAGGAAGACAAGACTGTTGGGTAATAGGAGGAGAGGAGGCAGAGTCTGACTGGCTGCTGGACAATGTGCTGTAAGCGTTCTCTGACAGCCATTGCAAGACCTGTTCCTGGTTCTCGGGCCTACTAAGGTTTGTACCCTGCAGTTTAGTTAATGTGGCAAGCAACCCTGGCACTGTGGAGTGGCGCAATGCTTGCTGCCCCACAGGAGTAGGCACGGGACGCCCTGTGGCTTCACTGCTACCTTGCTCCCCAGAACCATTCCCCCGACCTCGCCCACGGCCTCGTCCACGTCCCTTTCCGGGAGCCTTGCGCATTTTGAATTCCTAGTTAGAAATTGGCACTGTATACCAGTAGTAAAAATTGTGGGTGCACGTAACCCCAATATATTCTTTGAATTCCCAGTCAGACACTGGCACTATATGGCAGTAGCAAGAAATGAGGGTATTTGTATTCCCAATATACTCTTTGAATTCCCAGTCAGACAATGGCACTGTATACCAGTAGTAAAAATTGTGGGTGCACGTAACCCCAATATATTCTTTGAATTACCAGTCAGAAACTGGCACTATATGGCAGTAGCAAGAAATGAGGGTATTTATAACCCCAATATATTCTTTGAATTCCCAGTCAGACAATGGCACTGTATACCAGTAGTAAAAATTGTGGGTGCACGTAACCCCAATATATTCTTTGAATTCCCAGTCAGAAACTGGCACTATATGGCAGTAGCAAGAAATGAGGGTATTTGTATTCCCAATATACTCTTTGAATTCCCAGTCAGACAATGGCACTGTATACCAGTAGTAAAAATTGTGGGTGCACGTAACCCCAATATATTCTTTGAATTACCAGTCAGAAACTGGCACTATATGGCAGTAGCAAGAAATGAGGGTATTTATAACCCCAATATATTCTTTGAATTCCCAGTCAGACAATGGCACTGTATACCAGTAGTAAAAATTGTGGGTGCACGTAACCCCAATATATTCTTTGAATTCCCAGTCAGAAACTGGCACTATATGGCAGTAGCAAGAAATGAGGGTATTTGTATTCCCAATATATTCTTTGAATTCCCAGTCAGACAATGGCACTGTATACCAGTAGTAAAAATTGTGGGTGCACGTAACCCCAATATATTCTTTGAATTACCAGTCAGAAACTGGCACTATATGGCAGTAGCAAGAAATGAGGGTATTTATAACCCCAATATATTCTTTGAATTCCCAGTCAGACAATGGCACTGTATACCAGTAGTAAAAATTGTGGGTGCACGTAACCCCAATATATTCTTTGAATTCCCAGTCAGACACTGGCACTATATGGCAGTAGCAAGAAATGAGGGTATTTGTATTCCCAATATACTCTTTGAATTCCCAGTCAGACAATGGCACTGTATACCAGTAGTAAAAATTGTGGGTGCACGTAACCCCAATATATTCTTTGAATTACCAGTCAGAAACTGGCACTATATGGCAGTAGCAAGAAATGAGGGTATTTATAACCCCAATATATTCTTTGAATTCCCAGTCAGACAATGGCACTGTATACCAGTAGTAAAAATTGTGGGTGCACGTAACCCCAATATATTCTTTGAATTACCAGTCAGAAACTGGCACTATATGGCAGTAGCAAGAAATGAGGGTATTTGTATTCCCAATATACTCTTTGAATTCCCAGTCAGACAATGGCACTGTATACCAGTAGTAAAAATTGTGGGTGCACGTAACCCCAATATATTCTTTGAATTACCAGTCAGAAACTGGCACTATATGGCAGTAGCAAGAAATGAGGGTATTTATAACCCCAATATATTCTTTGAATTCCCAGTCAGACAATGGCACTGTATACCAGTAGTAAAAATTGTGGGTGCACGTAACCCCAATATATTCTTTGAATTCCCAGTCAGAAACTGGCACTATATGGCAGTAGCAAGAAATGAGGGTATTTGTATTCCCAATATACTCTTTGAATTCCCAGTCAGACAATGGCACTGTATACCAGTAGTAAAAATTGTGGGTGCACGTAACCCCAATATATTCTTTGAATTACCAGTCAGAAACTGGCACTATATGGCAGTAGCAAGAAATGAGGGTATTTATAACCCCAATATATTCTTTGAATTCCCAGTCAGACAATGGCACTGTATACCAGTAGTAAAAATTGTGGGTGCACGTAACCCCAATATATTCTTTGAATTCCCAGTCAGACACTGGCACTATATGGCAGTAGCAAGAAATGAGGGTATTTGTATTCCCAATATACTCTTTGAATTCCCAGTCAGACAATGGCACTGTATACCAGTAGTAAAAATTGTGGGTGCACGTAACCCCAATATATTCTTTGAATTACCAGTCAGAAACTGGCACTATATGGCAGTAGCAAGAAATGAGGGTATTTATAACCCCAATATATTCTTTGAATTCCCAGTCAGACAATGGCACTGTATACCAGTAGTAAAAATTGTGGGTGCACGTAACCCCAATATATTCTTTGAATTACCAGTCAGAAACTGGCACTATATGGCAGTAGCAAGAAATGAGGGTATTTGTATTCCCAATATACTCTTTGAATTCCCAGTCAGACAATGGCACTGTATACCAGTAGTAAAAATTGTGGGTGCACGTAACCCCAATATATTCTTTGAATTACCAGTCAGAAACTGGCACTATATGGCAGTAGCAAGAAATGAGGGTATTTATAACCCCAATATATTCTTTGAATTCCCAGTCAGACAATGGCACTGTATACCAGTAGTAAAAATTGTGGGTGCACGTAACCCCAATATATTCTTTGAATTCCCAGTCAGAAACTGGCACTATATGGCAGTAGCAAGAAATGAGGGTATTTGTATTCCCAATATACTCTTTGAATTCCCAGTCAGACAATGGCACTGTATACCAGTAGTAAAAATTGTGGGTGCACGTAACCCCAATATATTCTTTGAATTACCAGTCAGAAACTGGCACTATATGGCAGTAGCAAGAAATGAGGGTATTTATAACCCCAATATATTCTTTGAATTCCCAGTCAGACAATGGCACTGTATACCAGTAGTAAAAATTGTGGGTGCACGTAACCCCAATATATTCTTTGAATTCCCAGTCAGAAACTGGCACTATATGGCAGTAGCAAGAAATGAGGGTATTTGTATTCCCAATATATTCTTTGAATTCCCAGTCAGACAATGGCACTGTATACCAGTAGTAAAAATTGTGGGTGCACGTAACCCCAATATATTCTTTGAATTACCAGTCAGAAACTGGCACTATATGGCAGTAGCAAGAAATGAGGGTATTTATAACCCCAATATATTCTTTGAATTCCCAGTCAGACAATGGCACTGTATACCAGTAGTAAAAATTGTGGGTGCACGTAACCCCAATATATTCTTTGAATTCCCAGTCAGAAACTGGCACTATATGGCAGTAGCAAGAAATGAGGGTATTTGTATTCCCAATATACTCTTTGAATTCCCAGTCAGACAATGGCACTGTATACCAGTAGTAAAAATTGTGGGTGCACGTAACCCCAATATATTCTTTGAATTACCAGTCAGAAACTGGCACTATATGGCAGTAGCAAGAAATGAGGGTATTTGTATTCCCAATATATTCTTTGAATTCCCAGTCAGACAATGGCACTGTATACCAGTAGTAAAAATTGTGGGTGTATATAGCCCCAATTCTATTGCTAGGGGACTTGCAGGGTATTTCTGGGGTGAAGGTGGGGGGGCACACCGTTGGAACGGGTATCGGGGTATATATCGGGTATACGGGAATACACTGACAGTGTATTCCATTCAGGATCCTGGGAAAGCTGGGTTGCGGCGATTGAGCCCGTCAGTGCCACGTTACACTGACAAGCTTCTCCCTGGAATTTAGCTCTTACAAGAGCTGTTGGTTGTCTTCTCCTTCCTATCCTAGCCTGTCCCTGCCTACCCAGAATCTAAGCCCTAGCTAGCTGGACGGAAACCTCCGTCCTCGGTGAATTGCAAGCTCAGAATGACGCGAAGCTGGGCGGCGCTGTTCTTTTAAATTAGAGGTCACATGTTTTCGGCAGCCAATGGGTTTTGCCTACTTTTTTCAACGTCACCGGTGTCGTAGTTCCTGTCCCACCTACCCTGCGCTGTTATTGGAGCAAAAAAGGCGCCAGGGAAGGTGGGAGGGGAATCGAGTAATGGCGCACTTTACCACGCGGTGTTCGATTCGATTCGAACATGCCGAACAGCCTAATATCCGATCAAACATGAGTTCGATAGAACACTGTTCGCTCATCTCTACTTAGCTTCTCTCCCCCTATCCTATCATATAATCCTATATATCACATAGCTCAGCTTCTCTCCCCTTATCCTATCATATATACCTATATATCACATAGCTCAGCTTCTCCCCCCCATCCTATCACATATACCTATATATCACATAGCTCAGTTTCTCCCCCCCTATCCTATCATATATACCTATATATCACATAGCTCAGCTTCTCTCCCTCTATACTATCCTACTCTCAAGACAGCAAAAATCGTCTGACACTGCTGCTCCCAGGTTAATAGCGACTGCTTCTATACACTTAGAATAAATTAAACAAATTAACATACCGGTCCATGTTCTTGAAAATATTGCATTTGCCATCCTTTGCTGTGAGCTGGAACGCCAGTGCAGAGTGGTGACTTTCTAAGACAGCAGTGTCGTTGTAAAGGAGGGCTAATTCACTGCCGGCATTGCAAAGGAAAGAGTTGGTGCGACCGGGGTGATCTATATCATGTACCGTGGCAGCTATTAAAGCAGCCACTTTGTCCAGCTGATCAAGACTTCCCTAAAAAGAAACAAAGAGCAGGCAGAAATGATAATTTATCATATAACGCAATGGCTCTATCACCCACTACTAAACCACCAAGGGACACTTCATCCTATGGACTTCATTTAAAGGGGTACACCATCCCAACCAAAACTACACCCTTGCCACCACTACACCACTTGCTTTTATCATTTTGTCTTGTTTCCTTGCAATTTGTCAGCGGGGTACCCAAACTGAACGTCAGGGTCCAGAACTGAGCAATCTTGTAGGCCAAGTGATAAATCCTGAATTTTGTAACAGAAAAAGTGTTTAAATATATTGTTATTGAAAGTCTTTTCTATCCCAAGACACACTGAGGCAGATTTACTAATACTGTGTAGACAGTCTTAAAGAGGACCTTTCATCACTTGGGGCACATACGGTTTTATACACCGCTAGGGAGTCGACAGTGCGCTGAATTCAGAGCACTATCGGCTTTCATGATCTGTGCCCCAGGTGAAGAGCTACCAGGGCCGGTACCGTAGCTCTCCACTGTCAGATGGGCGTTTCTGACAGTCAGTCAGGAACGCCCTTCCTCACAGTAGCGTCTATAGCGAGTACGAGAGAAGAGTTACGGTACCGGCACTGATAGCTCTTCACCTGGGGCACAGATCGTGAAAGCCGACAGTGCGCTAAATTCATATATGAAATATAAAACCGCATGTGCCCCAATTTAAATTACACCAGATTTATCACAGTGTCTGATGCTGTTTGATAAATCTGTCTAGTCTAAGCTTACACCTCCTTTTATCTGGCTTAAATGTTCTTGGCACATTTGTGGCTTACAGAGTCGCACTTTAGGCCACACCCCTTTCCCGTGAACCCACGCCCCTTTGCCCCCTTTCGCCCTTTTTGTGTAGGTGCCATACCTCTTATACACTGCACTGCACTTACTCCTAAAGTAAATTGTCAGGGTCCATTCACAGAGTTTTTTGGTGAGGATTTTGGCAAGGAAAAAAATCAGCTTCAGGAATTAGGAAATGGTTTTTTGAAGTGGTTTTTGGTGCGTTTTTTGAGGCTTTTTTATTTATTTATTTTTCCTCCAGAACAGTGTATGGACCTAGAAAAAAACGCTAGCGGTTTTTCTGCGTGGTTTTTGCCAAATCCACAACATGGATTTTCCACCTCCCATTGACTGTGTTGGTTTTTGTGGAATCCGCCTGAAGGAAGCTTTTTTTTCCGCTAGCGAAAAAATTCCACGAGTGGAAAAATTAAGCAAGCGGAACCCAGAGAACTCTATGGGGAGAGTTTTTTTCACGTGGATTCTGATTCAGCTTCAAAAAACTCTGTGTGAATGGACCCTCAGATTATTTCTGGAATTGTTCTGAATTCCTAAACCTTAGATTATCTGGAAATTGAAAAATATTTCATATTTTCCTAAGCATTCGGATTCTGAACCTCATCTTCGGTTTTCTCTCAGCAGGTTGTAGAGGATGAGCAGCGTATTATAATAGCTTACATAGGCTAAGGGAGGGTTCACATGGTGTAATGTGCCGCGTGATGTGGCATGTCTACGCTGCAGGAGCTTTTGTGGGCCGTACACGCTCCCATTGATTTCAATGGGAGCGGGGATCGTATGCGCCGCGCTATTTTGCGGCCGTGATTTTGCCGCAAAATAGTGCGGCGCATACGATCCCCGCTCCCATTGAAATCAATGGGAGCGTGTACGGCCCACAAAAGCTCCCGCGGCGTAGACGTGCCACATCATGCGGCACGTTACACCGTGTGAACCCTCCCTAAAATGTGTATACCATGTATTATAATGTTATATATTTACCACTTATGGGCTAAGACAGGAGGACTTGTGTTCGTTTTCTCCATTTATTCTATGATCTAATAAGCCTCTCCCGCAGGAGGATCATGTAACGTCCAGAGCTTTGTAACATGTAACCATTATCAGGCCTGAAATCTATATACCTTCACATTTTCCTTCTGAAGAAAATACGCAGTGGCATGAAGAACATCAGCCGCATGGGTAGAGTTGTGGTAGGCATTAGACGCGTGGTAGTTGGCCTCTATTATTTGCAGCCAGGATCGCAGGATTGCCTCTGAGCAGTTCAGAAATTCACAGACACCAAAACAAGTAAAGATTTTCAGACCAAGGTAAACTAGTGGCCTAAAAACAATAAAACACAAAAAAAAACTGAAATAAAACATGATTTTTTACCATATAAAACATCTACCATATCATTTAAAGTCAATGGAGGAATTTATAAGGACTGGTGTTTACTATACCAGTCTTAATCCACTGGTGCTATAGGTAGAAGAATTACTTATGGGCTCTGGACTCTTAATAATTCTTGCTCATGCCTGGACTGACATCTACACCAGTCAGTCAGGGGCAGATTTCTTGTAAAATGCCAGTTCTAGTTCTAGAGTAAGTTATATTAAATTTGATGGTGTCCCTGAATTCCTAGATTCCTGCCCAACTTCGCCACTTTACAGGAGGGTAGGGCAGCTAATATCAGTACCATAGATAGTATGATGCAGTGGAATGACATTGCACCAAATGGGACCTAATTTTGTTTGCCGTGGAGTTCCCTCTTAACTTGTTCCCCCATGTCCACAAAAACACGGGATGAACATATAAACTTCTTACAGATGTTGTTCCTGGCAGGATTTGAACCCAGAACTCCAGCGCTGCAAGGCTGCAGTGCTAACCACTGAGCCGCCATGTTGCCCCACGTCTGTGTTGTGATGATCTTCTCAGCTTCTGTGTTTTCAACATTTTTTAATAAAAGCCAGGCACACTGCTCCTACTTTTTGCAAATGTGTCATGGATGGTACAAAATGGAAATATGCTTATTTTTGCACAAAAACAGTTTTGCTCAAAAATTAGCAAATTTTCTATGCCAGAAAATTGGCGTAGATGTCATAACAAATTCCTCCCATAGTTCTTTACTATAAGGGAGCCTGTCAGTAGGAAGTTCATCATGAATCCTTTGAAGGTTCTTCATAAAGGCAGTCTATCATTAGAAAATTACATTTTGAAGTAATGGCACATTGGAATAGCCTTTAAAAAAGCTATTCTACTCCTGCCTCTCATTCGCTTGTGCTCCCTGCCATTTCTGTAAAAAAAGGATTTCTTCTGATATGTAAATTATGCTCAGGAAACACAGGGGGTGTTCCCTCTGTGCTCTGAGTACACCAGCATCATCAACTGCTCGCTGCCCTTTGGTCCCTCCTGTTCATTACCCCTGTACTATATGTGGTTGAAATCCTGCGCATGTGCAGTTGGCTTTGCCACTTCGGGTTCTGTCAGAGCCGATTTTGTATGCTCTGACAGCCATGCGGTGGTCTGTTACACGGTTTTAACTGCATATAGTGCATGTAACATCTCTGCCTGTTCGGCCCTCTGCGCCACCCTCTGCTCGCATGCTGCGGCGCCAGAGGCGTGTGCAGTTTGACAATTTGCTTAAGGTTTTTAGTTGCACTGTGTGAACACGGCTTTAGTCCTTAATTGGATTTGCACCACACCCGTCTTCTGCCAAGGTTGCCTCTGTTCATTAAGTGGTTAATCTGTCTTGCCTGTGATTGACAGCTTTTCTTCCTGTCAGGTTCTGGGCGGGTTCTTCCTTCCCTATTTAGTCTTGGCTCACAGTCACACTGGTGCCGGTTATTGCCCTAGCTTTCTGGTTTTTCTTGCTGTTATATTACTTGTACTCTAATCCTTGACCTCTGGCTTTCCTACTGACTATTCTCTTGACTCCGATTTGGCACTGCATCGCTCTCTTGTTACCGAACCCTGGCTATCTGACCTCCCTTTGTTGTTGTACGTCTTGTCTGCGTTTTGTGTTTCACGTATTCAGGGAGGGATTGTCATCGTGGTTGTCGCCTATTACTTAGGATAGGGTCTGGCAATAGGAAGGGCAAGCAGGGGGCTTTAGTTTAGGGCTCACTGTCCCTTGTGCTCCTCCCTCCAGGGTTCACCAGCAGCTCCTGGGGAATTATCATCTGGCTATTCCCTAACAGTGCAGCATCGGATTCTTATGCAAGGCTGAAGTTGAGGAGAAGATGCAGGGGAGAGTGAACATGAGACATTAAGGGGTGGTGAGCAATTGATGACGCAGGTGTGCTTGGAGCACAGGGGAAATGCCTGAGCATAATTTGCATATCAGAAGATACGCTTTTTTACAGAAACCGCAGGGAGCAGAAGAAAATGAGAAGTAGGAGTACAATAACCTTTTTAAAGGCTATTCCAACATGCCAATACTTCTAAACTTAATTTTCCAATGATAGACTCCCTTTAAACATTTTATAGCTTGCTTGATAACAAATCCACCTTGCACAGCTTCCTTATGCAGATAAAGGAAATCCTTATGTGGGGTCACTGTCACTCACCTTTTATGTGTAACAGCTTCTAATTCAAATATATTAAAGTCCCAGGAATCCTCATTGTCCAGTAACTGGGCGATTCGAGGAGGAACGTCATTAATAGTCATTGGCACAGAAAGGTGACTATGGCTGTGGTGTATATCTAGAAGAATAAAGAGAAGAAGTATTTATTAATATTATTTATTATGCTTACTTATATAGCGCCATCATACTACTATGATAGTTTACAAGGTCTACTACATAAGACCTTGTAAACTATTGCATAAGTAGGACACATATAATAAATAATATAATATTATATAAATAACATATTGTACTGTATAACATTTTTTTTTTTTAATGTAGATTGTAAGCCCCATATATGGATCACAATGTACTTTTTTTTCCCTATTAGTATGTCTTCGCAGAATGGGAGGAAGTCCACGCAATCATGGGGAGAACATACAAACTCCTTGCAGATGTTGTTCCTGGCAGTAATTGAGCCCAGGACTCCAGTGCTGCAAGACTGCAGTGCTAACCACTGAACCACCATGCTGCTCCTATACTGAATAACAAATTGTATTTTACATTTGATACAATAAATATAGCAACATTCTATGCTGAACCATTTCTAATAATCTATACTTCTATGCTGAGTAATAGAAAGAATTTTGGAGCAGATTCTACTCCACTTTCTGTGCACTGTCTATGGCAGACATTATAGCAAACAGGCTCCACCCACCACCCGTTCATGTCCAGGGGACAGTAGTCACGATGTAGTGACGTCACTTACATCATGCCTGTTGCTCCCTGAAGCCTTTCCAGAACAGATATTGAAGAAGCCAGCAGGTAAACAAGGAGAGCTGAGTATAAGTTTTTTTTTTAATGTTTGATAAATTTTACTTTGGACATCTGGAGGGGACTATATATACTATTGGGGGCTGTATACTGGATGGGAACTTTATACTATGAAAGCAACTGAAGGGGGAAATTATAATTTAGGGGCATACTATATCAGGACTACTATATAGGCATTATATGGTGAGGGGGGAAAAAAAGAGTTATTGATGGGAATGAGCAGAAAGTGAATGGAGTGGGGGTAAGTCTTACTATACATAAATCACCAAGGTGTGCCTAGCACGCCACACAATCTATCCCTTTTTCAGTCCTTTGAAAGTTGGGATTAAAGTTGTGAAAGTGCTGCTTAAGGCTAAAGTTCCACATTGCAGAAACGCAGCTTTTTTTTTTTTTTTTTCCATTTTTTTCAGCCAAAGTTAGGAGTGGATTGAGCAGAAGGTAGAAGTATAAGAATTCCTATGTATTTCCCATTCCTTTTGTAGCCACTCCTAGGTTTGGCTCAAAAAAATTCAACAGAATTTGTAACAAAAGAAGCTGCATTTCCGCAACATGGGGTCTCAGCCTGAGATGGTCTTGGTAGAGCTTGAAAATCCTTTTTATCAGCACAAAATGGTGGGCCTACTTAGATAAATAATCAAAATTGTGTCCAAGGGCTGACAGTCACTTTATATTATACCAACCTTAGCTACATGTTGAATATGTTGAAATGTTCTGCAGAGCTCCACGATTCTGTGTATTATACAATACACTGCACCTTAGTTTTATATAAAATTCTCCACTGAACTCCTTGTGAATTAATATTCTTCTACTTTACAGAGCGGATTACATACTGCATGTAATCCCCCGATATAAATTCTTGCTTAGCTGGTTATACTATAACTGGCCACTAGGAGCAATTGCCGTTTGCCATTGTATGACCATGTTCTGGCTCCGTGCCTGGCTCCATTCAGTAAGCCATTGTCTAAAGGACAGCACAATGTAATACTTACTTTTTGAGAAAACATATTCATTTCCTGAAAGTCTTCGCAAGCCATCCTGAAATAATAATACATTGTATTTCAGTGGTGATACATATGTAATAAACTCTTCAGTCATTTATTGTAAGCTGATAGTACAATAGCCTGGACATATAGGAAGGCTATATAAGAGGGACTGAGATAGAACAATCATCTTCAAGGTAATAAACTGTACATACAGACATCAGACCTCCTACAAGGTCACTGGTGTGCGGATCCTCGTCTTTGGTTGTTCCCAGCTGTGGAGAATAGAGCTCTGTTGTCCTCAGGATTTCTAAAACTCTGTCCAAGGCCTCTGCCACAGTCACAGGACTGTTCTCCTGAGCTGCATTTATTATATTAATGACCTGGAAAGCAATGCACATAGGGACATGTTATATTCTCTTACAGATACATTCCTTAGACACATCCATTGTCATGATATTGTAATGTCCATGTGTCATGGTCTCAGATCCCTCTCCACCGCGTCTAGATAATGGACCTCTCCTTCCCCCAATGCTTTATAGCTAACTGCTCTATGTCAGCACCTTCATGCCAAACCTGAGCAAAAAAAGGTCATTCATTTTATATTGAAAAGATATTCAATTTTCCTATATTCTTTCTGTATCAATTGTATCAATTGCAGCCGCAAAATTACGGGCGCAAAATAATGCAGCGTATACGCTCGTAACTCCCATTGAAATCTATGGGATCTTTTTGAGCGCTCAAACTCTGACACGCCGTATACGTGCCAGATCACGCTACACGTTACAGCGTGTGAACGCACCCTTAGGCTGAGTTCATACAGGGTTTTTTGGTCAGGATTTTGAAGCGGAATCCACCTCCAAAAACCACCTCGCAATAGAGTCCTATGTAATCCGCCATGATTTTTTTTTCCGCTAGTGGCAAAAAGAAGTGACATGACATGAATGGGTGGTGGAAAAACCGCTAGCGGTTTTTGATGCAATTTTTTTCAAGGTCCATACACTGTGCTGGAGGAAAAAAAAAAAAAAACTAAAAATGCCTCAAAAAACGCTATAAAAATGCTACAATGCTTACACCTATGTAAAAAAAAAGCTGCTTCAAAAAACCATTTCCTAATTCCTGCAGCGGATTTTTTCCTCTCCAAAATCCTCGCTAAAAAACGCACTGTATCTGGATGCAGCTATGTTTTAGGTCACTGGAAATTTTACTTCAATGTAAAACTGTGTTTACATGAGTATTTTGCACAAAAATGCCTACGTATTCTGTATACAGAATAATGTCCCATATGGCCCTTGTATACGGTATGATGACCAATAGTGGTCGCTGCACACGTCATTATGTCCCTAGTGCCCCCTGCTCACGGTATTTTGTCCCACAGCAACCCCTACACACGGTATTATGTCCCATTGTGGCTCCTGCACACAGAATTATGTCCTATAATGGCCCCTGCACACAGTATTATGTCCCATAGTGGCCCCTGCACATGGTATTATGTCCCATAACGGCCCCTACACATGGTATTATGCCCATTGCGGCCTCTGCACATTGAATTATGTCCCATAGTGACCCCTGTACACGATATTATGTCCCATAGTAGTCTCTGCACACGGTATTATGCTCCATAGTAGCCCCTGTACATGATATTATGTGACATAGTGGTCCCACCACACAGTATAATATCCTAACTTTACACACGTGGACAAAATTGTTGGTACCCCTCGTTTAATGAAAGAAAAACCCACAATGGTTACAGAAATAACTTGAATCTGACAAAAGTAATAACCAAACTACATGTTGACAAAGCTTCTTGGGGAAAGTCCTATTGACAAATGAGACAAAAATCAAACTTTTTAGCAAGGCACATCAGCTCTATGTTCACAGAGGAAAAAAATTAAGCATATCTTGAAAAGATCACTGTCCCTACTGTGAAACATGGAGGAGGCTCTGTTATGTTCTGGGGCTGCTTTGCTGCATCTGGCACAGGGTGACTTGAATCTGTTCAGGGTACAATGAAATCTCAAGACTATCAAGGAATTCTACACAGTGTCGGAAAGCTAGGTCTCATTTGCAGGTCATGGGGCTTGCAACAGGATAATGACCCAAAACACACAGCTAAAAACACCCAAGAATGGCTAAGAGGAAAACATTGGACTATTCTGATGTGGCCTTCTATGAGTCCTGACCTAAATCCTATTGAGCATCTATGAAAGAAGCTGAAACTTGCCATCTGGAAAAGGCCCCCTTCAAACCCGAGACAACTGGAACAGTTTGCTCATGAGGAGTAGCCAAAATCCTTGTAGAGAGGTGCAGAAGTCTCATTGACAGGAATTGTTGGATTGCAGCGATTGCCTCAAAAGATTGTGCAACAAAATATTAAGTTACGGGAACCATCATTTCTGTCCAGGCCTGTGTCATGAGTTGCATTTTTTTTTAATTCTATTGAAGCGAAAAGCAATGTCTGACTTTCATTAATTCAATAAATGAATGAAATTACCTTTGTTATTGGGGCCTCTATGGTCATGGTATGAATCCGTGCCATTGAGGAGTATCTGTGATTCTGTAAACTTGCTGCTGTACAATGTAAAATGTAAGGGTTATTATACAGTATGTGACAGAGCTTTCTATGTAATTCTCTCCTACGCCATCAAGTATTAGACACTTACTGTCTACTATTATAGATACATGAATGACTGGGGAGATATAGGCAAAACTCCGTTATGTAAAGGGTTATTCCCATCTCTGCTAATAATGGCTGAGATAGAAATAGCCTCAAGTCATGACCACTAGGGTAGAACCTATGGAGACAGGTGACTGTCACTGCTCTATGCTGTTTCCATAAATCCTATAGAGATGAATAAGAGTTACAGGCACTGCATAGCCGGTCTACGCTGTTTCCATGGCTGCACAGTACAGGGTAGCTAAATGTGATCTGCTGTTTTTTACTTTTCCTTCTAATGGAGTTACAGTAACAGTGTATAGTGTAGAGCAGTGGTCTGGTGCTCGGGACTTGTGGCCAGCTACTCCTGTATCATCTGTCCCTGGCCAAGATGTGAATAACCTTGTAAGAATCAAATGTTCTAAACCAGAGGACACATGCGATGGCCACACAGCTAAGTTTCTATCAGAAAAATTCTACAGCATGTTTCCCTGAAAGCCACCGTGGCAAATGGCTGAACCCAGCAACTATTCCTCCTGACTTCCCATACACATGAACACTTGGCTTGGCTGACCATGGATATGTTCCCATTAGGCAGAGGGGAAGATGCCGCTTCCAGACTCCACTTGCAGCTGAATCTCCCCTGAAAACAAAAGGATTTGGCACAATAAAATCCAACTGCCCAATCCTTTTTTCCCTAAAACATCTGGCAGTAGGGGAGAGTTGGCACAACTATATATGTATCAGATGAAAAACAGGATGCACTGAAAACTGTAGGGTCAATCGACATCAATTTAATAAGTATTGATATCTTTGCCTTGGAAGATCAAACATAACTTGAGTGCTCCTAGAAAAGCGTGACATTTTATCTTCCTTACCATCACTGCTTCGGGACGTGATCGACCTTACATCTATTGACTCTTTCCTCCGATTCTTGTGCCTGAAGGAATGAGAATGGGTCTCTGCATGGAAACATTAAGATCATGTTAATAGAAATCTCTCTATATTTGTCTCTCAATAGACAACAAATCATGATATTCAGCATAATAGTAGGTGCCAGGGTAGGCTCCCAATCTGGATCAACAAAATATGCCTGGCCCTCTCCAAATGGAATTCAGATCCACCGATCCATAGATGCAAAGAACACCGGAGCACAAGGATTTCTTTCTGGCCTTTGTCTGTACCAATATAGGGAACTGTTTTGCTTCAGAGCACTGGCAGCCCTACAATGTTTTCAGATGGATTCCTACAAGGACAACTCAATGGTCTAAAAAGTTCAAATTTGCAAAAAAATTACTATTTTCCAAATCTTGGTGTATTGAAGTGTTCTTTGTATCTATGAATAAATAGACTTAAATTACACTTCTCCTACTTAATCTGTATCTTATAGACTACAAGTAAGGAGGAGAAGATCCTCTAGAGTTCGTATCACAGATATGATAAGAATGATTGTTGGGTAGATAACCTGTAAGTGCGTTGTCTCCTGAAAATTTTTCGTCTCGATTTATCTTGTGAATCTGAAAACGCAACATAAAGTGGTATCAGTATAAAGTAAGGTTTTAGAAAATACTTTTATAGTTGTGGATATTGATGCAAAATGTAAATTGCATCTACACAGGGTCTACATGGTAGCAATGAATGTGCACAAAGAATATAAAGAGGAAGAAGGGGAACAAGGAAACGTCAGTGTTGTTGCATTCCTTATTGCCATAATATGTGCCGAAGTTATCGGTATCGGCAGACTTGTTTATCTGCCACAAGCACGCCAGCAACAAATGCACTGTACACTGTAGTGAATGGAAAATGGTAAGGTGCCCTACAGTATGTAACCATAGTGTGTCCCAAAAAAACCTATTTATCCTGTTCCAAAGGAACACAGATAAGAAGCCCCAGTTAAAAAGTAAGTCATAGAAGTAGGGAGTATTATATACCGTTAAAAAGCTAACACTGTGCTGAATTCAGCATACTGTCATCTTTGTCAGTATGTGCCCCAGTTGCAGATATATCGGTACGTCAGAGAGGCTAGCTCACAGCTCAGTGTGTGGGGTGTGTGGAACCCCCCCCCCCACCCCCACATTACACCTTTATAGGCTTACACTATGAAATAATGAAGTACATGGTATATACCTGTTTATTGTTGTCAGAAGAACTGCACAGCTTCTTGATAGACACAAAATGTCTAATTTTCCTAGTAACAAAAATATACAATAATTAGTGAACAACATCAATTACTTATTAAAAACACTAAATGTGCAGTTTATAACAAAGTTACTCTTACTAGAAATTCCGCCACTCCTGTTCATATGATAAGCAGCTCTGGGAGTGTTTTCGGGAGCGTTGCTTGTTTAAGAGCAATTGACAGGACTTTTGTCACAATGCCCCTCCCGTGTATAACAGAAAGGAGCCAGCCCCCGAGGTATCACCACTTATTAGCATAGCCCTTTCTGGTCAACTCCTAGATGCTTTTGTATAAAGTGTCCTTGTTTCAGAGGTGCCTTGGGGGGTGTTCACATGTATGAATTTCACACAGAATCTGCCTGAATTTGGCCCTGCCCAATAACAGCAAAATACTGTGGCACTTTTCTCCAAACTCAGCATCAAAATCAGCTTAAAATTCAGCATCAAAATCCTTGTCTGTTTTTGACAAATAGAAAAAATCTTTCACACGGTCATGTGATATACAGTCCATGGTCATGTGATATACAGCCTATTGTCATGTGATATACAGTCCATGGTCATGTGATGTACACACAGGTGCACAGCTCATTACAGCCACAGCACAGTAATCAGACATCTGGTAATGAGCTGTGCACCTGTGTGTTCATCACATGACCATGGACTGTATATCACATGACAATAGGCTGTATATCACATGATCATGGGCTGTATATCACATGACCATGGACTGTATATCACATGACAATAGGCTGTATATCACATGACCATGGACTGTATATCACATGACAATAGGCTGTATATCACATGACCATGGACCGTATATCACATGACAAGCCATCAACCATTTATGTGCACCAGTGTGTAAAAGTAAGGATTCTTATACTCACCCCCCTTGTCCGATAACTGGAGTGACTTTCACATGTTGCTGGATGGAGTCTCCTGATTTCCGTCTTGCATAATAAATTCCTTGCCATTCCTTTAATAAAGAAAGGAAACTATGTCAACATGGAAAGGATGCAAGCTTGAGTGCCCCATTTTTAAAGAGTGCCCTCCATTACAATAAATCACATTCATAGACAATACTAAGTGTGTATCATCTGTAGTGTAGCACAGTGCGGTGGCTCAGTGGTCAGTACTGTTGCCTTGCAGCGCTGGAGTCCTGGGTTTGAACTCTCCCGAAGACAACATATGCAAGGAGTTTGTATATTCTCCACATGTTTGTGTGGGTTTACTCCCATACTCCAAAGACATACTGATAGGGATTGTGGATTATGAGATAGTGACTGGCAATGTCTTTAAAAGCTCTTTGGAATATGATGGCGCTAAATAAATAATACAGTTACGTAACCTGGTGCCATGAGTCTGCTATGAATGTATTCCATATACTGGTGCTGAATGAGAAGACCTGCGTTGGTAATCCATTCGGAGGAGTCGGCATTGGGACCTCCCCAAACAGACTACCAGATACATTGGCAAGCGGTGTGCAATGAGAGCACACGGACCCCATAGGCTATAATGGGGTCCACCAAGTTTTCTGCCCGATTTCCACTGAAAGCGGAATGGGGAATGGAATTCCAAAGCCAAGATCAGGCGCAGATGTAAAACTAGCCTTAAATAATCATTGTAAAAAGTGGCTTTGCAGCCCTAAAATAATTGAATCAAAGAGACTGAAGTTATATTTAAAGGGATTTACCATTAAAAACCTTTTTATTCTCATTGACACAACTGAATAGCCTTAAGAAAGGCTATTCTTCTCCTACCTTTAGATGTCTTCTCCGCCCCACCATTCGGTTAAAATCTCGTTTTTCGCCAGTATGCAAATGATTTCTCTCACAGCACTGGGGGTGTCCCTAATGCTGCAAGAGAATTCTCCAGCACCGCCTCTATCTTCTTCAGGAATGGGGTCTTTACGCATCTTCTTCCGAGGGTTGGCTTCAAACTTCTAGGCCTCGGGCTTAGGGCAAAGCCGACTGCGCATTCCTGCCGGCCACAAGAAAATGGCCGCTTACAATACTGTGTAAGCGGCCATTTTCTTGTGGCCGGTGGGCATGCACAGTTGGCTTTGCCCTAGGCCCGAGGCCTAGAAGTTTGAAGTCAACCCCCGGAAGAAGACGCGTGAAGACCCCATTCCTGAAGAAAATGGAGGTGGTGCTGGAGAATTCTCTTGCAGCATTAGGGACGCCCCCAGTGCTGTTTGAGCGCGGAGGACTGCCCCCAGTGCTGCGAGAGAACTCATTTGCATACCGGCGAAAAACTGGATTTTAACTGAACGGCGGGGCGGAGAAGACATCTAAAGGTAGGAGAAGAATAGCCTTTCTTAAGGCTATTCCGTCGTGTCAATGAGAAAAAAGAGGTTTTTAATGGTAGAATCCCTTTCATTTAGCCTTTGAGGGACGTGTAGGGATTATAATTTTGTGAACATATACACAAAGTAACCATAATGTTCCGTACCTTTCCCTTTTTGATACAAGTGTTGATGGTATCTAATAGGTCTGCACGGTTTTTGTCACTTTTTGGAAAATCAGTGAGTTCCTTTCCCAGCATTTCTTCCTTGTGATAACCCATCATCCGCTCGAAAGCTGGATTAACATACTGACAAGTTAAAAGTAGTTAGAACTGTGAGGTTATTCAGAGATTACAAGGAATAATACCTAATATATCAAAGACCGAATAAAACTACTGCCCAGTATACGGATATTACCAAAGCTGAAGTCTTTAACGCAGACATTTTTAAGAGTATTGTTAGTAAGATCTAGACTAGCATAAGGCCGGGTTCACACGGAGTATTCTGGCTTGTCATTTGGTACGTAGACGCCGCGGGAGGATTTGCGGGCCGTATACGCTCCCATTGTTTTCAATGGGAGCCGGTACCGTACACGCGGCACTATTTTGCAGCCGTGATTTTGCAAAATAGCGCCGCGTGTACGGTACCGGCTCCCATTGAAAACAATGGGAGCGTATACGGCCCGCAAATCCTCCCGCGGCGTCTACGTACCAAATGACGAGCCAGAATACTCCGTGTGAACCCGACCTTAGGGCTCAGTTGGATAACACTACAACAAGGCGATTCAATTTTTTAATAAAATTTCACACTTTAAATAAATATTCTGCTTCAAGTTTATGTTGCCTTCTCCATTCATATACACCGTTGATTTTAAAGAGGTTGTCCAGGATAAAAAAATTTTAAAAAAATTTAGACTGGGGTGGTGAAAACTCCCCCCCAAAAATACCAGTCCCCAGTGCTCCACTGTCCTCCCAGCACAGTCCAGTCCTTCTGCTCCAATGTCCAGGCTGTGACATCCCAGTTCCCTTTCCTTAGGCCACTGACTGACTTCAGCAGCCTAGGGATAAGACGCGGGGATGTCACATGTCCTGCATCCTTCGCTGAGACTTCCATCAGGAACAAACATCCTCAGCAAGACCGGACCACTCTGGGAGGACACCGGAGTCCTAGGGACAGGGGAGTATGAGTTTTTTCTTTGTGCTTTTTTCTTTAACTCCCCTGGCCTAATTTAAAGAAAAATATAAATTCTTGGACAACCCCTTTAAACCTGATATTTTTGCTTTGTCCAGATATGACTTTATCTCCATGCTACTACCCAACATGTGACCTCATAGCACAGATCTAAGGGGACTCAGGGGTCTTTTTACAATACCGTTATTACAATCTGTGGCTCTCATCTGTCATAGGATTAGAGCAATGGACAGTAACAGTAGTAGAATGATAGACACAGATAGAGCACCTTCTGTCTCCATTCGCTCCAATTGACTATAATGTAAATAACACGATGGACACTTTCTTCTGTCATATTTGTTTGTTTTAGTAACACATGAGAAGACAAAGAAGTAAACACACAGAAGTAAATCACATGATGGAAGAAAGCTTTCATCATGTATTTTACATAGGGGTGAATGCAGATGAACACTAGACGGAGGGGCCCCATCTGTATCTGACATTTACTGTCCATTGCTCTCATCCTGTGTGAAGGCTGTTAAAAAAAAAAAAAAACAGCTGTCACAGTCGACCATCACTGTTGTGTGAAAATGACTTTACATGGATGACTGATCGGGTAATTGAACATTCATCTGACTGACACGTCCTGTTCATTTCCACATGTAAACATACGATGATAACTTGTGTGTCAGGTGATTGAATTGTTTTTGCAAACATGAAAATTTATGTAATTTCACAGCACAACTTCCCATATAAACATGATATATTACTAAGAAATGTAAATTGTATGGGGATGAATGATCATAATATTGATAACTGTCACATTAATGAGTGATGGGTGACATGCTATATTGTATATGAGTGATTGTTCACAGGCAGAAAATCTACCCCAGGAAAAGGACTATAAACCATCATGTTGTTAAAAGGGTTATCCAGATTTTAAAAATATGGGCTAACTAACAGGATGAATCAATTCAAAACACTTCCTAATATATATCCTGTTTAAATTCAGCACCATTTATCTGATTTATTTTTAGGTCACTGACCTCAGCTGTGACGTTTTGTTTGCAAGTCTCTACTCCTCCCTGTTTGCAGTGCTGCCAGCAAACAAAAGATCACAGCAGCAGTAGATTTATCAACTGTGATTTAATTTCAGGGGAGGTAGGATAAAGGAGGAGTACATAGAAAGAGAGAGCAGGCAGATGAATCATGGGGAATGTTGTTTATCCACAGATTCACTGCATTTAAATAACAAGGAGCAGCAAGTAAACTAAAGCCAAACAAAGGCTGCATAAGGGAACAGTGGATATTTAGCAGTGCTGTGGATGTATTTGCAGATAATTTTTGGAAGTTAGATAATCCCTTTAAATAGCAATATAAGATAAGAAAAGCAAATGATTTGCTAAGGGAAATTATTATATTTTACATAAATGTTGGGATATGGTAAAATATTATTCAAAAGCAGAAAAAGGAGCTGATTTGTTTTCTCAAAACCAGACTGTCTTGTCCAGGTATTGCAGCAGTCTCATATTGCATATTTACCGCCATTCATGTAAAAATCTATTTTTTGTTTAGGACAACACAATTATTTATTAGTTTTTTCAAAAACGTATAACTTTTTTGACTTCTGCATTGACGCAGATATTTCAGATTTTTATGTTTTTAGGTGACTGTACATAGAAATATTTGTTAATTATTTTGTTAGCAAATGTAGTATTGTCCACTAATTGAGATCATGTCCATAAAAATGATGGCCCAAATATTTTTCAGGATGGCACTTAAAAACCTGGTCTAGATAAAAGGTGGTTTCACTATAATCTGTATATACTGTATAGATGTGGGGTCAGGGCAGAGATCCAGCCCAATATGGATATTTTAATCGGCTGGACCATAGGTATCCATATTTCATAAGGGTGTTGGATAAGGAACCAGACAAAGGTGCTGATACAGGTATGAAACAGTGAAATGATTTTTGTGTGTTCCTCTACCCTTCATCCACTAAATATCCTTCATTATGAAGGGACACAAGAACGGTTATTGAGCTGCTGAACGTGGCTAATCTTATAGGCTCATCTATACTATGTACAGTGCCTTGTAAGTATTCAGTTGTAGAATACTTTTTCCATTTTTAGATTATGGATTGAACAGCACTCCTTGAGATGCTCAAAGCTTAGGATATGTTTTTATAACCTATCCCATCTTTAAACTTCTCCCCAACTTTATCGATGACCTGTCTAGTGAGTTTCTTGGTCTTCATGATGCTGTTTGTTCACTAGTGTTCTCTAACAAACCACTGAGGTCTTCACAGAATAGATGTATTTATACTGAGACTATAGTACACATAGCTGGACTCCAATAACTCATTGAGTGACTTCTGAAGGCTATTGTGTGCACTGGATCTTACTTAGGGGTATCAGAGTACAGGGGGCTGAAGACTTTTGAAAACCATTTATCATATTTCTTCCACTTCTCAATTATCAGCTACTTTATGTTGGTCTATCACTTAAAATCTCAATAAAATACATTTAAGTTTGTTGTTGTAAGACAGTTAAGTTTGTGTGAAGCAGTTCATAGGGTATGAATACTCTTGCGAGCCACTGTATAAAATAATATCTAGAAATAAATCTGTTATCTGTACCTGTATGACATGTTCTTCACTTGTAATTTCTATGGCTTCCTGACAATGATCCAGCGCAGTAAATATTGAATTACAGGACCTGCAGCACATACACAGTCAATTGTTATATAACCTGAAAATATAGGATGTTGTCAAAATGGATGTAGAAATCTTGATGTGAGGCTCCAGCCAGACAAGCGCACTTAATCACTATTAAGCGGAGATCAATAATACTGCAGCACCATTTTACAAGCAGCGGCCATGGGGACAAGTAATGGGACGCCATCTGAAGCAGTTCATCTTTTCTTCTTATAACCGAGTGATGTATAAAACCATTAGGGCGAAGACACAAGGCACAGCAACTGCTGCATTCACTGCCATGTCCAAAGCCTTGCCCGACAATGGACGCATGATATTGCAAGGAAAGCTTCAGTTTTAACCGCATCATTGCATGGTCATTGGCCACTGTGGGTTGGCAGGGTAAAGCAATTGCCTCAATGGGTAGCTTCACCTTTAGGTCAGCAGAGAATTCAGCAACTCCACTATGTGTTAGCTGTATCTCCAGACCTAAACATGGCCTTGATAGTACCTTGATGGAGATGTAACCTCCAGCTTGCTCACAAATGAACGGTGGCTCAGTGGTTTGCACTGCAGCCTTGCAGTGTTGGGGTCTTGGTGTTCAAATCCCACCAAGGGGGAAAAAAACATCTGCAAGGAGTTTGTATGTTCTCCCCGTGTTTGCATGGATTTCCATCCCATATTCCAAAGACATACTGATAGGGAAAAATGTACATTGTGAGCCCTATGTGGGCTCACAATCTACATTAAAAAAAACAAACAAATGAATCTGCCCAGTAAAGCTTGTATTTGCTTTAAGCAATACATTATCTAACCACGGACTGCAGTTATTAGTTATTAATACCTGGCTGTAGATTGGTGATACATTGGGTCAGAAAAAGTTCACACAATCCACATTTTCGTAAGTGTAGTCTAAATAACCAAATCCTCTAAGATACCACCGAGCTATTAGTCTATGTACATAGCAAGAAATGAATCCATATACCCACCTTAGCTTGAACTGAGATTGCACCTCTCCGTGCTCTATCTGGATGAGTTCATTGTAACAAGCAATCATACTGAAATTCTCCATGAATCTCTGAAAAATACATAATATATCTATAAATCCACTGGTGAAAGATGGGTTTCATCTATAGTTTTTATGGGAGATAAGAATAGATGGAAGTGGATAGCAGTGTATGGCTATCTTCACATGACTGAGCTGACTTTTGGACATGCTTTTTTATGGTGTGAAGGTTCTAATCATGAAATGTATGAAAAACATTGTTATCCTTAAAAGCTGAATGCTAGATATAGTTGCTTATGCTTGAAACTGGTATAATGTTATATGATAAGATGGCGCCTGCATCTAGGATGGGGGCAAGAAAAACAAATGCTTGGCTTGCTGCCAGAAGACAGCTCCCCAAGGTTACCACGCAGGGCCGGGAGTAGCTGGCTATATATGGAACTGCTTAAACTTATTCTGTTTGATTTAAATGTACTATACCAATCAGGAATGAATATGGAAACTTGTGTTGTTTTTATCTCTCTTACTTTCTCTGCTACTATTTAACCGCATGTTGTTTTAATAAAAGCGCGTCAGCACACATTCCTTGGCTGAGAGAGGAACTAATACCAACATTGCACGTGGTGTGACTTCTTTACTGCTGGCACTCAGCCTAATTAATTAGGACGACAACAGTTACCCAGGATTATTGGTCAACTAGTCATAAACACGGCTTTGACCTTATCAATGGTTCCATGTGGGATCCATTTTATTTATGAATCCATGCAACTCAATGGAGATATCAGGTCCATAAAAACAGACACAAGATTCTGATCTGGAGAGCATATTGCAGAGAAACTCATGGGAGTCATATAACTGTAGCCTTAAACATACAGAGCAGAACATTTACTACTTAGTAGTTATATTGTTCTGATACATGTCCACAAGGTGAATCAATAATTGTCAAGAAAGAAGATGTTCCATAAGGCCATCCTATGTCCATATACGCTATTAAGTGCTCTGTTCAAGAACTTCTTGATGACCCAGAGCAGAGCTGCCATAAATAGGGACTCTTCCACGCTATGCAACCATATATTATGATTATCCATTCCTTTGTATGGGCATACTGTAACACCACAATATTCCTGTAGTGGCCGCCTGCTACCACTGCGGTACACAGCTGCCATATGTCTCACTGCCAAGTCATAAAAGTGTCAGCTATTGCCACATATATTGATACATATGTATGTTTTGTTGCTTACCCTATTGAATCCAGCATGAAGAAGAGGGAGGACTGATGTTTCCTCCTGATCAGGTCCCCTGAGCCAAAAAAGAGATGATAATAATTTCCATATGCTTCTATATATATTGTCAGATAAAGAGGAATATGTCTACATGTGTGTAACCTTTTACCACTGAACTTATATTATATCTCCAATTGTGCGCTATTTAACTTAGAATTTTTAATCCTGGACCAATATTAATCCTCATACAATCTATATTTTTTGGAATGTCAATAGAGTACAGTATATTGTATATCTGGACCATCTTGAAGCTTATATCTATTACCAGGCCCATTCAATGTATGTTCTCCAGACAGGGGTCACTGTCATGTCTGGTACATTGGTAGTGGGAATAGCAAGTTGGCCACTTCTTTGACTGTTTCTGGAGCTCCTATAGGAGTGAACTGTGTATGTGCGGCCACCTCTCCACAGTGGTCAAGGCGACAGGCAGTAGAAATGGTTGGGGGACCCCCATTATGGAGATAGGAGCAGGTCCCGAAGTTGTATACCACATTTATTGTTTGTGCTTTGTCCAATAAGAGTGTGAGACTAAACAGAAACATGGTGTGGCTTGTCAGGAATGGGGAATGGCTTGAGATGCACATTGTTTGTCATAAGCCCTACCAAAAAATTCCCTGCATGTACATTCATTTTGTTGATGCAAACTGTGCCAGAATTCTGGTGCACTTCATAAGTAAATCTGCCCTAAAGAGTAATCACAAAACTACCCTATAACCTGTCATAGAAGGTCATATGGGCAGATGTAAACAGAGACAACAGCAACTGTAAGATGGGAGAGGAATCCAAGGCACTGTAGTCCTTTACTTTCAATTGCAACCACTGCAAGCTCTAGTAGCATCAAAACAAATGTGCAGCACAAAGACTGGCAAGCTAGTGAAAAAGAAAAATAACTGTCTAAGCTACAGTAGAATGACCTGGTGAGAATTCAGCACACAAGTTTTTAATATGTTTCATTAGTTCAGAAACCCCCCATCTAAACCATGTTTGAGTAACTTACAAGCGCGGAACCACACCCAGGATCGTAGTGTGCTCTGATGGCTTTGTTGCTCGTATTGACCTGTCAAAGAAGAACAATAAAAAGCTTGAAAATGTTAAATGGTCGGCAATAAAAGGACTGAAACTGGTAAGACGGGCAGAAAAGACAGATATAATAAGATCACACAGATTTAGATCAATAGCCATATAACTAATTGGAAATTGAGTGTGTAAACCCAACCTAAGGCAATCTGGACATTGCACAAGAATGTATCATTGTACTAGTTGTAGCTATGGCTCTGTGATGAAAGACGGTAGGCTCTCTATATGTGTCTCCATATGGGGCCTCCTTGAGCCAATTCTAACCTAGGAACAATGCGTCTATGGAAGAATACCTCTGCAATACAGCATCTGGAGGATGGAGCAAACCATTATTTCAATCCAATCATAAATTTAATTTGTTTCATGTGATTTCTATGTGTGTCTCCTTACGATTTATAAGGCACAAAGAGGTACATTATGGCAATATGACCTGTAACACGGCCAAGTCGGCCAAGTGTAAAACAAAATCGTATACATACAAACCAATAAGATAATAATATGAGATATGACATACCTGCATACAGCCTCAGCATCAAGATATCTGGGGTATCTATGGTCTATGACAATGATCTCATGGTGTTTATCGAGGAAGCATTCAAGTGCTGATTCCGGTGTACATGCAATATTACATCTGTACCCAGCTCGATCACAGGCCCACCAGAACCCATCACTCTGACTGTCCTCTTTAGCAAACACAAGCAGCACCTAGATATGAAACAACACGAGAATAACTGATATAGACTCTCTAGTATTGCAGTCCATAGAGTTGAGTAAGTACCAGACACAGCACATGGCATTTTTCAATTTTTGTTTTTTTTCTCCTTGCTTTTCAAACTTTTTTACTTTTACATTCACAGAGCAATAAGAGGGCTTAGATTTGCAGGGCAAATTGTACTTCGTAATGTCACCATTTAATATTCTTCTCCGTGTACTGGAAAAAAATTCAGAATGGGGTGCTTTCTGCAACTTTCTTACAGGCTTTGTTTTGACAGAGTTCAATATGCAGCCAAAATAACATGTCACTGGTATTCTATGTATTGGAACGACTCCAGGGATACCAAATTCATATAGTTTTATTTCTGTTTAAAAAAATCCTATAATATTTCTTGTAGTCGCCATATCCTGGCACCCCTAACTTTATAATATTTCTGCGTACAGGGTTCACAAGGTGTCTTTTTTTTGCAGGGCCAGATGTACTTTTTAGTTATACTATTTTAGGGAGGGATTTAAATTTTTATTTTTCTATTTTTACATATATGACAGGCTGCATAGAGCAGCAAGTAATAGAAGTAAATGTCAGACAAGCCTGGGAGCCATCAATAGGTTCCCGGCTATCATGGCAATGGATCACCAGCCCCGCATTTCATTTTGGGGGGCCAGAGATCCTCCCCAAAATTGAATTTTGGATAGGTTTAACCAAGGCTATCGTGGTCACTCACCTCCTGAGTGGCTGCCATATTTAAATACCCTATATCTGCCATACTATGACGATAGATGTTGGGAAACGGTTAAAGGGAGTCTGTCACCAGAGTAAAGCATATAAAATCAGCAATACAATTTAATAAGTTTTACGCTCAGGTGAGCCTGACCTTTCTTCCCCATGAAAATCTGTGCATCTGTTGGATAGATATTCATTGATTTCACAATATGCAAATGAGCAGCCTGGACCAGTAAGGGCAGTTCCAGGAGTGGACTGAGCAGAAGATAGAAGTATAAGAACTTTCTCTCTATTCCCCATACCGTTTGCAGCCATTTTTGGCTTTAACTCAAAAAACCACAGCAAAATCTGCAGCAAAAAAAAAAAAATCAGCATTTCTGCAATGTGGGGCCATAGCCTTAACAAGTGTGGCATGTAGAAGTTTGGAGCAACAGAGCCCCCCTCAATGATCCGGACTCCTCAATTCCATATTGTACAATAAATTAATAGCTCTACAACAGAGGTCCATATTTTCATTGCGGAAAAAGAGTTACACTCAGGTGAACCTCAACTGTGTAACTGCTTTGCTGGTTTAATATGCTTCACCCTGGTGACAGACTCCCTTTAAACATGTAGACCTTTTCCATAGCCCTCATTTTTTTGATCTTCATTTCTATATCATCTTAATAGAACAACCTTTATCCAAAGTGTGTGTACAGTCTCTTATATCATCCAAGAACCTGATGGATGACATACGCCTATGCCTGTCCATTGCAGACCATGTCAGTCCTGGTATACTGTGTTACAAGCCAGCTCCAGTAGACACCCAATAAATAACAACAGCCCGTTGCTGACAAAGAATGATACTTCTTGGACACAAGGGTTATTTACTAGATTTTAGGATCCTGACATTACTTACAGAAAGTAAATGATGTAAGAGAAGTCGTTCAGGCTTGGCTCCTGTGCAGACACGTCTGATCCTGCTTTGTTTCCACAGTAACTCTGTTTTGTGACAGAATCAATAAATTCTCTAGAGTCCTATAGGACCTGCTAGACATGGTGACCTATATTCAGAGCTCTGCTGGGGCTGTTTGTGCAGTGGCCTCCTAATGCTCAACCTCAATGAGTTTTATATATTCAAATAGAGCATGTATAAAATACATTAACTCATTTTATGGTGCATAGGAGGGTGATGGGAAGGGGAAGGCTATGCAAATGATATCAATTTGGACCATTTCCAAAACATCAAAGATAACCTTTCACCACCAGATCCTGCATCCTTTAATAGGCATCGTTCCACTGACTCCGTTCCTGAGCAATCAGTACAGTTAGTTTTGATACCTGATATAATATTATGGGCTCTACATTCAACTCGGTACTCATTGGCCAGAGCAGACAGGGGTTGTGATTCCAAGCTCTCTGACACTGGCCATCTCCGATTGGACAGTATCAAAGAGGTCACAATCATACCCCTTGTCTGCTCTTACCTAAGATCACCTATTTAATAGTACTGAGTCTAATACGCATATCAGGCAACAAAACTAACTGCACTCATTTCTCAGGAACGGTGGGAAATAGAGGAAACTCCAATTTTACTGGAATCAGAAGAGTGGTGTCTATTAGAGATGAGCGAACAGTGTTCTATCGAACACATGTTCGATCGGATATCAGGGTGTTCGCCATGTTCGAATCGAATCGAACACCGCGTGGTAAAGTGCGCCAAAATTCGATTCCCCTCCCACCTTCCCTGGCGCCTTTTTTGCACCAATAACAGCGCAGGGGAGGTGGGACAGGAACTACGACACTGGGGGCATTGAAAAAAATTGGAAAAAGTCATTGGCTGCCGAAATCAGGTGACCTCCATTTTAGACGAATAGTGGATTTCAAATCCGGGTCATATGAGAATGTGAACTTTGTGACTATGAGACAGGGATAGCTGTACAGGCAGGGATAGCTAGGGATAACCTTTATTTAGGGGGGAATGTTATTAAAAATAACTTTTTGGGGCTCTATCGGGTGTGTAATTGTGATTTTTGTGAGATAAACTTTTTCCCATAGGGATGCATTGGCCAGCGCTGATTGGCCGAATTCCGTACTCTGGCCAATCAGTGCTGGCCAATGCATTCTATTAGCTTGATGAAGCAGAGTGTGCACAAGGGTTCAAGCGCACCCTCGGCTCTGATGTAGCAGAGCTGAGGCTGCACAAGGGTTCAAGCGCACCCTCGGCTCTGATGTAGGAGAGCCGAGGGTGCACTTGAACCCTTGTGCACCCTCGGCTCTGCTACATCAGAGCCGAGGGTGCGCTTGAACCCTTGTGCACACTCTGCTTCATCAAGCTAATAGAATGCATTGGCCAGCGCTGATTGGCCAATGCATTCTATTAGCCCGATGAAGTAGAGCTGAATGTGTGTGCTAAGCACACACATTCAGCTCTACTTCATCGGGCTAATAGAATGCATTGGCCAGCGCTGATTGGCCAGAGTACGGAATTCGGCCAATCAGCGCTGGCTCTGCTGGAGGAGGCGGAGTCTAAGATCGCTCCACACCAGTCTCCATTCAGGTCCGACCTTAGACTCCGCCTCCTCCAGCAGAGCCAGCGCTGATTGGCCGAATTCCGTAATCTGGCCAATCAGCACTGGCTAATGCATTGTATTGGCGTGATGAAGCAGTGCTGAATGTGTGTGCTTAGCACACACATTCAGCTCTACTTCATCGGGCTAATAGAATGCATTGGCCAGCGCTGATTGGCCAGAGTACGGAATTCGGCCAATCAGCGCTGGCTCTGCTGGAGGAGGCGGAGTCTAAGATCGCTCCACACCAGTCTCCATTCAGGTCCGACCTTAGACTCCGCCTCCTCCAGCAGAGCCAGCGCTGATTGGCCGAATTCCGTACTCTGGCCAATCAGCACTGGCTAATGCATTGTATTGGCGTGATGAAGCAGTGCTGAATGTGTGTGCTTAGCACACACATTCAGCTCTACTTCATCGGGCTAATAGAATGCATTGGCCAGCGCTGATTGGCCAGAGTACGGAATTCGGCCAATCAGCGCTGGCTCTGCTGGAGGAGGCGGAGTCTAAGATCGCTCCACACCAGTCTCCATTCAGGTCCGACCTTAGACTCCGCCTCCTCCAGCAGAGCCAGCGCTGATTGGCCGAATTCCGTACTCTGGCCAATCAGCACTGGCTAATGCATTGTATTGGCGTGATGAAGCAGTGCTGAATGTGTGTGCTTAACACACACAATTCAGCTCTACTTCATCGGGCTAATAGAATGCATTGGCCAATCAGCGCTGGCCAATGCATTCTATTAGCGTGAACTGAGTTTGCACAGGGGTTCTAGTGCACCCTCGGCTCTGCTACATCAGATTGCTACATCTGATGTAGCAGTGCCGAGTGTGCATCAGATGTGTAGTTGAGCAAAACTGACTCAGCACTGCTAAGTCTCTGCATTCGCATAGGAATGCATAGGCCAGCCTTCGGCCAATCAGCGCTGGCTCTGCCGGAGGAGGCGGAGTCTAAGGTCGGACCTGAATGGAGACTGGTGTGGAGCGATCTTAGACTCCGCCTCCTCCAGCAGAGCCAGCGCTGATTGGTCGAGTTCCGTACTCTGGCCAATCAGCACTGGCCAATGCATTTCTATGGGGAAAAGTTAGCTTGCGAAAATCGCAAACTGACAGGGATTTCCATGAAATAAAGTGACTTTTATGCCCCCAGACATGCTTCCCCTGCTGTCCCAGTGTCATTCCAGGGTGTTGGTATCATTTCCTGGGGTGTCATAGTGGACTTGGTGACCCTCCAGACACGAATTTGGGTTTCCCCCTTAACGAGTTTATGTTCCCCATAGACTATAATGGGGTTCGAAACCCATTCGAACACTCGAACAGTGAGCGGCTGTTCGAATCGAATTTCGAACCTCGAACATTTTAGTGTTCGCTCATCTCTAGTGTCTATTAAAGGATGCAAAAACCTGAAATTGGTGGAAATGGGGAATGGTCCTCTTTAACCGTTCATCTAAGAATCTTTAATTGAATGTCTAAATAAGTGCAAACATACATACTTGTATTGGATCCTGTGTTAGTCTCATAGGTCCAAGCCACAGTTCTGTTGATGTTACCTGCTGATAGAGAAGGAATGCTATTCAATCTTTTGTGCAAATGCTAAAAATAAGAAATACATGTGAAGACAAGAAACTTGGTAACATATCTTACTATGGACTAGTGGTATCTTACTTATGTCCAAGCAGCATATAGAATTCCTTTCCCTTAGGACTTCTGCACACGACGATAGTTTTGATCCACAATTATATATAAATAAATATAAAATAATACACTATGAATTTAATATATATATATATATATATATATATATATATATATATATATATTAGAATATAACCTGCTTAAAATGTAATATAAAGCTATAAACAAATTGATGGGATACAATTCCGAAAATGTATTTACTAGTCATAGACAGGTCATAGCAACCCAACAGTAGATTGGTATTCGGTCCTGGGTAGGAGGTCACCTTTCTTCTTCCCTCTGTATGGTAGAATGGAATAGACAAGTGCTTTGTACCACAAGACCGCTTTCACTAGCCCTCCCTCTTAGACCCACATTGTGGGTAAACTAACATTCACAGATTTCTTAGAATGGGAAGGACTACTGCTGTTTTCTTGAAGTGGTCCTTCATATGCAAAACAAATATGGGATGGCAAAATGAAATGACCTACATATAAACATCTTTGGTTCTTGGATAGGAGAACCTATTGAACCGGTTAGGCATCTAAGGCTTTTCAGATTATTCTGTTCAAGGATTTGGAAAACTACCACATCAGTAGAGCACCGTGGAAATGGAAAAACAATAATAAAACTGTACGTAGTCACAAAACCCTTAAGTAACAGTTCAGGAGTTCAGCTTTTTCATGTACTGTATCCAAAGACATTTGCGCTTTGTTTCGGAAACACAAAAACTGATTTAAGTGTTTGCATTAACCTATAAAAGATTCCGTATTCAGCGCGAACTCACGTACTGGTGGGAAAAGACTTCCATTCATTGGGTAGACAAAACTTTTAAAGGAGTTCTCCATGAATACACAAATATGGCTTACAGAACTGGCCAATGAAGACGCTAAATTGTGGACGTCAGAGCTTGTCCTACATGTTATACTCTGTTCGCTTCTGCGTCATGACTTACAATAGGGTTCATCGAGTTTCTGTTGTGCTAGTTGTCATTTTGACAGCAAGAATAGCGCTGAATGTTGCCATGTTGTCATCTAATCTGACAAGACGCATAGAATAGAAATGTGAGCAGAACTCTACATGGATACTAAGTCATTATGAATATAGTTCATACTCTTGGATAATTATTACAGATGAGCGAGCAGTGAAATATTCGATATTCGTTTCGAGTAGCCCCTCAATATTCGACTGAATATCGAACCCCATTATAGTCTATGGGGAAAAAATGCTCTTTTCAGGGGAAACCACTATTCGACTAAGGAGAGTCACCGAGTCCACTATGACACCTCAGCAAATGATGCCAACACCTCTGGAATGACACTGGGACAGCAGGGGAAGCATGTCTGGGGGCATCTAACACGCCCAAGTCCCAGTATTACCCCACCATCACAGCCTATCAACTAGACACTTTCCAAACTCATGACATTGGCACTGAGGATGTCCACTGTCTTGTTCTTCATACTTACTACTACTGCAGCCTTACCCAGTTCCCTCTCACCCCCACCTCCCCCCACTTCTCACCTAAACTAAGGACAAAACAAGAGAGGTTGGATAAATTGGCCACAGCAGCCGTTTTATTACACAAACAATACAAAATATCAATTTTTAAAATAATCTTTAATAAACATTCTACCTGATAACTAAGTTATACCATAACCCCCTTTTTAACTAAATAAATATATAAATAACAGTGTACTAACAATAAAATGTGTCAAAAGGGGGGAAATCCTTGCAGCTAAAAGATCTGTCTGCCAACTGTCCATCATAAACAAGCAACCACAGGCTCAAGGGCACCATAAACACTGATGGCAGTACCACACTCAAACACAAAACCACTCCACGGGACACCACCCAGCAGGAGTCCAAAAGCGGCCAGACCACCCATCCACAGTAATTAGACAATTGGGGAAAATTACACATCATGTTTTTCCCTTACTCCCAAAATTTTACCAACTCCAAGGACCTCCCACCACACCAACTGCTGTGACAACCGAGTAAAACCACCCAAAAACACCCACATAAAGGGCGGGCGGGACTACTGCTCCTCTGCTGCGTGACTGGCCCCCCGGCGCGAGGGGCAGGGGGCGTTATCCCCTCTCCATAGCAACTCCCGCCGGCGGCCAGCCGCTCCCCCTCCCATCCCTAACGACCACCTTCTGCTGACCCCTGCAGGCCCTGTCATAGCGGCCTCCCCCTATGCTGCGCCCTGGTCCGGCCTTTCTATAGAACCTCTACGAAAGTGGAAAAATACGTATGTGTGTGTGATGTGGTAAAACCGTCCAAAATTTACTTTTCTGTCCCTTAACGTGAGCTCTTCCAAATTAAGTTAGAGGCCCTTAAGCTGAGCTACCAGCAGAGATTGAGGCCCTTGAGGTGACTTGAGCCTTTTACCAGCATAGTTTTAGGCCCTTTAAGTGAGTTGAGCCTTGCACCAGCACAGTTTTTTGCCCTTTGGGTGAGTTGAGCCTTGCATTGGCAAAGCGGTAGGCCCTTTAAGTGATTTGAGCCTTGCAGCAGCAGAGTGTTAGCCCCTTTAAAATAGTTAGCCCCTAAAATGGTGGTTCCAAAACCATCACTCTCATTGTGTTGGATTGATGCAGTGGATTATGTCCTGGGGGTAACTTTGATTTAGGGGACCGCAAAGGTGGAGAATTGGCTGCAACTACTACTGCTGGTAATGGTCCTCTAATATGGGACTCTACATTACCTCTACAGGGTTCTGATCAGGTGTTAATAGTCCAAACAACATGCTCCAGTACTTTAGATGTAGATCAGAAACCACTTTCCCTTCCGACACCAGATTTAACCAAGCTTCACCATCATCATCCTGCTGAGATGGAGCCACTAAAGGAAACCTTGACTTCCAAGGCATGTCCTGGAGCTGCGACTGAGCCAAATCTAAACACAGAGTCGTTTGGAACTGAACAAAATTCAAAGTGTCAAAAGACTTTAGAGACTGTTGAAAGTAATGGGATCCAGAATGAGGAGTTCATCACAAGGCTGACAGACCCAACTCCACATGCTGCAGCACAAGCAACCAGCAATCAGACTAAGATGGTCTCTTCTTCAAGTAAGACACAAGATTAATTGGAACCAGAACAGGAAAACCCAGTGATTGCCATTGCAGCAGTGCCTAGGCCATCTTTCAGAGCAGTTCATTCAGAGATTGAATTGAAGAAAAATAAGAACATTTACTGTGATTGAGTCTTCATGCATATTAGTGGGCATGGACAACCTAACGTACAAGATCCTCATGCTGAGCTGGCCTCATTACTGAACACGATCAACGAGGATAATCAGGGCTGGAAACAGCCATCACATCTTACCGAAAGGAATCACCCTCGGTTTGGAAAGAAGCCATCTAAACGTTGCACCTTTAATTGAGTTGAGCATTGCACTAGCAGAATGTTAGACCCTTTGGGTGAGTTCAGCCTGTAACCAGCATAGTTTTTGGCTCTTTAGGTGGATTGAGCTTGTAACTAGCATAGTTTTGGGCCGTTTGGGTGAGTTGAGCCTGTAACCAGCAGAATGTTAGGCCCTTTGGGTGAGTTGAACTTGTAACCAGCTTAGTTTTGGCCCTTCGAGTGGATTGAGCCTGTAACCAGCATAGTTTTTGGCCCTTTGGGTGAGTGGAGCCTCTAACCAGCTTAGTTTTGGGCCCTTTGCATGGATTGAGCCTCTAACCAGCAGCGTTTGGGGGACTTTGGGTGGATTGAGCCTAGTAGGAGCAGAATTGTGCAACACTGATGGTGAAGGAGTATGAGGAGGAAGAGGAACTGGAGAGGTTGAGCACATACATTTAACTTCATGTTGGGGCGCTTCACACTGGTGGACATGTACAGTAAATGATGGTTCAAACCACTGGCTGTTCATTTTGATGAGTCATTTGACAGCCAGCTGCGCTTTTCGGTGATGATGCCACTGGCTGCACTGAAGACCCTTTCTGATAGCATGCTGGCGGCAGGGCAGGAAAGGACCTCCAAGGCGTAAAGAACAAGTTCCAGCCACAAATACAACTTGGAGACCCAATAAGTGTAGGGCGCAGATGGATCGGAGAGGACAGGGCTTTAGTCGGCCAGGTACTCCTGCAACATGCACTTATACTTTTCCCTCCTGGTGACACTAGGCCCCTCAGTGGCGCTAGTTTGGTGAGGGGGTGCCATTAACGTGTCCCAGACCTTAGAGAGTGTGCCCCTGGTGGGTGTGGACCGGGTGGCAGTTGTTAGCCTCTTAGAGGAACTCTCCTCTCTGCCACCAGTGAGACTTGCTGGAAACATTTCCATCATATTCCGCACCAGTTGCTTGTGGCAATCATTAATTCGATTGGAAGGGCACTCACCAATTGATGTATCTTCTTAAAATCAAATCATTTTTATTAGGTACATTTTAAAAACAGCCTTTCGGAAGGGAGGAATAACATTTTCGCCTATAATGTTATTCTTCCCTCCCAAAAGGCTGTTTTTAAAATGTACCTAATAAAAAGGATTTGATTTTAAGAAGATACATCAATTGGTGAATGCTCTTCCTTTACTCTCTTCTATGAACATTATATACTTGTATTTTTCCTTGGAACGTTGAGCATCACCTAATTCTTCACAGCCCATTTATCAACCGGGTCTTGATTTATCCTATGAATGCGAAGTTTTGAAGTGATCTATTGCTGTTTAAGAACAGGCAGTGCCATCTACCTTTCTTCTTTTTCAAATACGTTATTAATGCGATTGGCCCTCCCCTCTACCGGAATAAAAGACAAGATGTTATTTTTATACCGGGGGTCGAGGACTGCAAAAATCCAGTATTGGTTGCTCTCCATTATTTTGACAATGTGTTTGTCACTTGAAAAGCACCCCAACATGAATTCAGCCATGTTTGCCAGAGTGTTACTTGGCATGACTTGGCTGCCCCCACCGGAAGGGTCACTCTCCATTTCCTCCTCCCTTTCGTCCCAACAGCAATGGGACGCACTGAACTTCCCTGCTAGCCTCCTGTGTGACAATGATATCATCTGCCACTTCATCATCCTCCTCCTTCTCTTCCTCCATCATTATATGCTGTGAAGCGGAAAGGTGTGTGTACTGACTATCCTGCTGGCATGGTTCTGCTCTTATCCCCAACTCCTCAGCATGCAATGTGTTATCCCTGATGGCGATGAGGGATTCTCACATCACACACAGGAGCAGACCAGGATGGTTACACTCACTAGTGCGTCATCACAGCTGACCCTCTTGGTCAAAGACGCGTAGTATCTCACATAAGTCTGTCATCCATGGCCACTCATGGTGCAGAAACTGCGGGAGTTGACTTTGAGGAACCCTTGGGTTTTGGAGATGGTACTCCATCAAGGGTCTCTGCTGCTCACACACTCTACTCAACATGTGGTATGTTGAGTTTCAGCGTGTGGGGACCTCGCACAACAGCCGCTGTTCGGGCAGATGTAGGCTCTTAAAGAGACAGGGCTGCTTGCTATATATTACAGCGGGGACGGCACACCGTGAGAAGTAGTGGCTGCTAGGGATGGCATAGCGAGGCACCACAGTTGCCATCAGGTCACGGAAGGCCTGAGTCTCCACAAGCCGGAACAGCAGCATCTCCTGGGCCAAGAGTTTGGAGATGTGCATGTTTAAGGCTTATGCATGTGGGTGGGTAGAGCTATATTTCTGCCTGTGCTAACGTCTGGGAGATGGTGGGTTGCTGGGAAGAGGTGCATGATGGTGCAGAAGAAGGAGCAGAGCCAGGAAAAGGGGAGGATGAGGGAGAAGTCCCCAAAGTGGCAGAGGCAGATGTAGAGGTGTCCTGGGTGGTGGTCTGGACTTCAGCGCCAGCACTGGCAACAGTGGGAGAGGCAATGGCGGCAATACTGGACGATGACTGTCCTGTGTTTGCTCTCTCCCACTGACCCCAGTGCTTGCCTTCCAAATGACAGCGCATGCCTGAGGTGGTAAGGTTGCTCTTTTCAGAGCCCCTGCTCAGTTTAGAGTTGCAAAGTGTGCAAACCGCACTAAATTTGTCTTCCGCGCATACATTGAAAAATCTCCACACCATCGAGGAATGGGGGAGTTTTTCTCGGGTGGCTAGAAAAGGGAACATCTTGGGCCTTGCTGGCTCTGGCCTGGCTTCTGTGAAGCAGCTGTCCTCTGCCTCTGGACATGCCTCTGCCTCTAGCCACCTTCTTTGGTGCTGTGCTTTCCTCCACATCTACACTACTTTTTTTTTTTTTTAATGTAGATTGTGAGCCCCACATAGAGCTCACAATGTACATTTTTCCCTATCAGTATGTCTTTTTTTGGACTATGGGATGGAAATCCATGCAAACACGGGGAGAACATACAAACTCCTTGCAGATGTTTTTTTGCCCATGGCGGGATTTGAACACCAGGACTCCAGCGCTGCAAGGCTGCAGTGCTAACCACTGAGCCACCGTGTGGCCCCTACTACTTTCTCTGCTTGACATGAACCCTGTCCAGGTCGGGTCGGTGTCCTCATTGTCCACCACCTCCTCTTCCAATTCCTCACTCGGCTCCTCCTCCTGCACACTGCACATGACAATAGCCTGCCCTGATGGCAACTGTGTCTCATCATCGTCACTGAGGACGGGTTGCTGGCCCACAACAGCAAAATTGCCAGGAGATGGCGGATGCTCCAGTGTTTGGGCATCAGGACACACAAAGTCATCTGGTAGCTCCCGGGATTCGTGAAGTGGTGGAACAGAGTGAGGGACAGTTAAAGGACCCAAAAACAGCTCCTGGGAGGGGAGAAAGGTGGGATGACTCTGCTGGGGAAAATTGGGCATGTTGGGAGGGAGGAGGACCAGACTCTTGGCTAGGAAGAGGACTTGAGGTAGTGGCTGACTGGCTGGTGGATAAGGTGCTGGAAGCATTATCCACTAGCCATTGTAACACCTGTTCCTGCTGCTTGGGCCTGGTCAGTGTGGTACCCTGCACCCTGCTTAATGTGGCCATCAAGCCAGGGATTGTGAAGAAGCACAATGCTTGCTGCCCCTGTCAAGTAGGCATGGGATGCGCTGTAGCTTGACCGCAACCTTGCTACCCAGCTGCATTTCCACGCCAATGGCCTTGTCCTTTTGCGCTAGCCTTGCGCATTTTAAGATGTATATAAATCTTATTTTTTGGGGGGGTATACACAGAGTCTAGATATATTAAGCGTATATTAGGTCCTACTGTATATACTGTACGTCAGTATACAGGAATTAGTGACTTGACAAACTGCTGGATTGTATAACAGTTTTGCTTTTTTGGTATACACAGAGGCTAGATATATTGAGTGTATATTAGGTCCTATATACTGGATGACAGTATACAGGTTTCTTCTCACCCCTATGGGACAGTTAGAATGTATAACAGTGGTTGGGAATTTGAGCCCTAAAAAGGGCTTTTGTGAAATTTTGGCAGGTTGAGTCTATATACTGGAGGTGTATATATCCTTTTTCTGCAATATAGCTCTGAAAAGATCTGTTGGTTTTCAGTTTTCATGCCTAGCAGAAGCTACAATTTCTCTCTGACCCTCAGTACAATATCTCTCCCTATCTCACCAAACCACATCTGAGACGAATATGGCTGACACTATTCTTATAAATCTGAGGTCACCTGATTTAGCCAGCCAATGACTTTTTCCTAATTTTTTTTCAATGCCTACGTTTTCCTGCTTCCTGTCCCACCTCCCTTGCACAGTTATTGGTGCAAATAAAGCGCCAGGGAAGGTGGCAGGGGATATGAATTTTTACTGCATTTACCGCGTGGTAGATCGAATATGTTGAATACCCTGATATTTGATCGAATACCTACTCGATCGAACGGTATTCGCTCATCTCTAATAATTATATATAAAAAATGCATAAAAAATTAGCATGATGCTATAATACTAGTGGATAACCAGCGACTAGACTGGAAATCTTATGATAGAAAATAGGTCTTTAATATGTTAAAGTGGTAACATGCAGCACGACTTGCTCTAGAAGGTGTTCAGTACACAGCTGTTATTAAAAGCCCAAGACTGGAACTTATTTTCACCCAAATGGCTCTAAAAAAAAAAAAAAAAAAGTGCAATGTGCAACACAAAAAATGCACAAGAGGAAAAGGACCCCCAAAACCTTCCCCAACTGTCCAAAACCAAAAGACCTGCATCACTTCACCGAAACTCACAAAGATCCTTGTAAGGGAAGTGCGGACAGCAGTTCCCCAGTGCGGTAGATGTACCTTGGAGGAAGGGGTACAAGAGACAGTGAGCCCTGGTCTGAAACCCCCCACTGTCCCTTCCTGCTTGCCGGTCCTATACTATGTAATAGGTGACAACTGGACGACATAACCCTTCCTACATACGTGACACACAAAATGCGGACAAGACAAACAACAACAAGAGAGGTCAGCTAGCCAGGGGTCAGTAACAGTCGAGAAATGCAGTATCAAAATCGATATCCAAAAGATTAGTCAATAGGGAAAGCCAGAGGTCAAGAATCAGAATACACTAATAAACAACAAGAGAAAAGCCAGCACACACAAGGCAATAGCAAGCACCAATGTGAATGAGAGCCATGAATAAATAGGGAGGAAGAACCCGCCCTGGAGTTGATAGGCGGATAGGCCGTCAATCACAGGGCAAGGCTAAACTTAACTATTAGAGGAACAGAGGGAAATGAAGGTGAAGTCAGACGGGTGTGGTGGAAAATCAATTACAGAAATAGAGCCATGTTCACACAGTGCAACCAAAAACCCTAAGCAAGGAATGAAACTGCAAATGCCTCCTGCACCGCAGCATGCGAGCAGAGGGTGGCGCAGTGACCTGAACAGGCAGAGATGTTACAATCCTATGTAGACCCCAGGATCCACCTGAGCTGCCACCCCAGTGTGCACAAAAATGGAACAAAAGTATAGCTCAGTTCCCCCAACCAACCCCAGATCTCCAAGAAGGAAATCACATGAGGATACAACAATCCAAAAAGTCCTTGTGACAAACAAGTGTAGATAAGGAAGGGGTGAATTACATGAGGAAAGCCATTTCCACCTTTGGGTTGCATTTTCTTGGCAAATCACAATTAGAGGGCAATAAGCAAACAAAAACAAAAAAAGAATTCTAATATCAAAATTACCCTCCAAAGGTCTATTGGAAAAATACACTTGGAACATTTAAAAAAGAAGGAAGAATGCCCCAAACCCGATGAAATCACAGGTAATACCTGTACCCCTGGCAACAAATAAGTATGCATCGACTACATACTTTAAGCGAATTGGGTTTCCGTTTTTCAGGTTCCCAAGCGGACCCGAAGAACGGATACTTGAATGCAGGTGTGAGCCTAGCGTAAGACCTCATGTTACGGAAACACTTTTTTTGTTCCAGATTTTTCTGTGTTTTTGGTGCCAAAGCCAGGAGTGGATTGAGCAGAAGGGAGACGTATAAGAACTTCCTATATATTTCCTATTACTTTTGTAGCCATTACTAGGTGGGACACAAAAAAAAGCAGCAAAATCTGCAACAAAAAAAGCAGCGTCTCCACAATGTAGGAACTTAGCTTAAGGGTGAATCTAGTGATCTAGTGGGTGAACATCTCCAGTCAGCCATCAGTCTGTCTATCTATCTATCTATCTATCTATCTATCTATCTATCTATCTATCTATCTAACTCAAATTCTGTAGTAGTCTGCTCTATACAAATCCACAGTTCTTGGATGAAATTTGGCACGCCCCCCTCTCCACCCACAGGAGCAGATTACTTCGCACGTTACATCTCACTAGAGTCCCCATGTCATGAGATTGGGGCCCCCGAAGTTTGGCCCTATACTTATAATGGGGAAATGTGAAAGTGAAAGTGCTGAGGGGAAAAGAACAGTTGTGACTGACAGGGACGGATTATAGCAACGACGCCAAAGAGTCGCTGCTAAAGGGGTCGCATCACCATACACAAACATCATCACTTTCATCACTGAAGCTGCTGAGGTAAAGTGAAAGCTGAGCTCTGATTGCTATGGGCATCTCCACAAATCTGCCTGTGAGTCGGTTTTCATTACTGAGATGTGAGCTCCTTCAGGTTATAGTATGGGTCCATTCACATGGAGGAAAATGGTGAGGAATTGGGTGTGGAATTTCAGCACTGAAAATTTCTTTTTTCTGCTAGAACTGAGTTTTTTGGCAAGGAAACAATCCACTTCAGGAACTAAGAAATGTTTTTTTGAAGTGTTTTTTTGGAGCATTTTTTTGAGTCTTTTTTTGCTTTTGTTTTTTTTCCTCCAGCACAATGTATGGACCTTGAAAAAAAAACGCTAGTGTTTTTTTCCATGCGGTTTTTGTCAATTCTGCTTTTAAATCCGCAATGTGGATTTTACGCTTCCCATTCTCCTGCGAATCGAGGCGTTTTCGGCCCGTGGGGCCCAAGCCTAATGGTAAGTTCACATGGGGTTTTTTGGTCAGGATTTTGAGGTCATATCTGCCTCAAAATCCTGACCAAAAAGACAGCTCCCATTGAAATCAATGGGAGCTGGACAGTTCTTTGCTCAGGACTCGTTTTGTTCTGGCATCCACCTGAAGACACTCCCTCCCATTCATTTGGGCCTAATCCAGTCGCAGCTACCTGTATTTTGGACCACTTCAGGTTCCACAAGCACAAGGTCAATCACTTAAAGTAGCCGATATTAATTTGGAGAGCCCGTGTTTCTCACATGGATAGTGATACGTTGCTTGCTCTAGAGCGGGTAACCCCAAAAATCTTTTCATATACAGGTATGCACCTGAAGGTAAAATCAGAAACATTGTTTACCAAAAAGCAACTACAATAGATAGTTGTGTAACTGTAAATTAATGTTACTCTTTTGTCTGTGAACTACTTATAGATTAGACTGGAGGGAGGGGAGAAGGGTTGTACTATGTTGTTGGGTGTTTTATATGTTTGTGTAAGGTGCATAAATTTAAATTTTGGAAAAAAAAAAAAGTTAAAAAAATAGTAATAGTTTATACTACATAATATGTATTGAATATGTAAAATCAATAAAAACATTGAAAATTAAAGAAAAAGTTGTTGTTCACATCAATGTTACGACAAATTAGTAAAATCCCAAAATAATAAAAATTTAAAGTGGAAAAAAAGATTTACTGTAGCTCTCTGGAAATGTCAATTTCACTGTGACACTTAAAATTTTACACAACCAACACACAATTTTACACAACCAACAATTTAACATATTTTCCATGAGCGAAGCCGCTGGTATTCTACTAGTGTGCTATAATTGTAACAGTAATGCTCACTGGTTTAGAAATGAATACGCACCTTACTATAGCTACTTTTAGTTGTATCGTATTGTAAGAATTGTATAAACTCAGCCATATACACTCACCGGCCACTTTATTAGGTACACCTGTCCAACTGCTCGTTAACACTTAATTTCTAATCAGCCAATCACATGGCGGCAACTCAGTGCATTTAGGCATGTAGACATGGTCAAGACAATCTCCTGCAGTTCAAACCGAGCATCAGTATGGGGAAGAAAGGTGATTTGAGTGCCTTTGAACGTGGCATGGTTGTTGGTGCCAGAAGGGCTGGTCTGAGTATTTCAGAAACTGCTGATCTACTGGGATTTTCACGCACAACCATCTCTCGGGTTTACAGAGAATGGTCCGAAAAAGAAAAAACATCCAGTGAGCGGCAGTTCTGTGAGCGGAAATGCGTTGTTGATGCCAGAGGTCAGAGGAGAATGGCCAGACTGGTTCGAGCTGATAGAAAGGCAACAGTGACTCAAATAGCCACCCATTACAACCAAGGTAGCCAGAAGAGCATCTCTGAACGCACAGTACGTCGAACTTTGAGGCAGATGGGCTACAGCAGCAGAAGACCACACTGGGTGCCACTCCTTTCAGCTAAGAACAGGAAACTGAGGCTACAATTTGCACAAGCTCATCGAAATTGGACAATTGAAGATTGGAAAAACGTTGCCTGGTCTGATGAGTCTCGATTTCTGCTGCGACATTCGGATGGTAGGGTCAGAATTTGGCGTCAACAACATGAAAGCATGGATCCATCCTGCCTTGTATCAACGGTTCAGGCTGGGGGTGGTGGTGTCATGGTGTGGGGAATATTTTCTTGGCACTCTTTGGGCCCCTTGGTACCAATTGAGCATCGTTGCAATTCCAAAGCCTACCTCAGTATTGTTGCTGACCATGTCCATCCCTTTATGACCACAATGTACCCAACATCTGATGGCTACTTTCAGCAGGATAATGCGCCATGTCATAAAGCTGGAATCATCTCAGACTGGTTTCTTGAACATGACAATGAGTTCACTGTACTCCAATGGCCTCCACAGTCACCAGATCTCAATCCAATAGAGCATCTTTGGGATGTGGTGGAACGGGAGATTCGCATCATGGATGTGCAGCCGACAAATCTGCGGCAACTGTGTGATGCCATCATGTCAATATGGACCAAAATCTCTGAGGAATGCTTCCAGCACCTTGTTGAATCTATGCCACGAAGAATTGAGGCAGTTCTGAAGGCAAAAGGGGGTCCAACCCGTTACTAGCATGGTGTACCTAATAAAGTGGCCGGTGAGTGTACATTGTAATGTAAATTTAGCAAGTCACAATGACTCTTTCTATTTCTTACTGTATAATGAAATATATATATATATATATATACATATATACATCTATCTATATATATATATATATATATATATATATATAGAACATTGTATGCTGTATAAATCGTCACATACTATATGGCTTTCATACAAAACATGACCTTAAAATCTACTGTACATTCTATTAATAATATGCGATAGCTAATGAAAACACCAATGTCGCAAGCCATGAATGATGGACTATATATAGCACACTCAGTATTCTTATCGCACAGCCGGGATGTCCTTTGATTGCAAAAGTCAACGGTATTTGTGTGTATAAGGGAAGTGATAATGGAATCCTATATTCCAGGTACAAGAACATCTGGACAAAGAGATTCTACACGGACCGATCAATGTTCTACAACCTTGAGGCAGAAAGCTAGATAGATACAGTGGGGCAAAAAAGTATTTAGTCAGTCACCAATAGTGCAAGTTCCACCACTTAAAAAGATGAGAGGCGTCTGTAATTTACATCATAGGTAGACCTCAACTATGAGAGACAAAATGAGAAAACAAATCCAGAAAATCACATTGTCTGATTTTGTAAGAATTTATTTGCAAATTATGGTGGAAAATAAGTATTTGGTCAGTAACAAAATTTCATCTCAATATTTTGTTCTCTCTCCTTTGTTGGCAATGACAGAGGTCAAACGTTTTCTGTAAGTCTTCACAAGGTTGGCACACACTGTTGTTGGTATGTTGGCCCATTCCTCCATGCAGATCTCCTCTAGAGCAGTGATGTTTTGGGGCTGTCGCTTGGCAACACGGACTTTCAACTCCCTCCAAAGGTTTTCTATAGGGTTGAGATCTGGAGACTGGCTAGGCCACTCCAGGACCTTGAAATGCTTCTTACAAAGCCACTCCTTCGTTGCCCTGGCGGTGTGCTTTGGATCATTGTCATGTTGAAAGACCCAGCCACGTTTCATCTTCAATGCCCTTGCTGATGGAAGGAGGTTTGCACTCAAAATCTCACGATACATGGCCCCATTCATTCTTTCATGTACCCGGATCAGTCGTCCTGGCCCCTTTGCAGAGAAACAGCCCCAAAGCATGATGTTTCCACCCCCATGCTTTACAGTAGGTATGGTGTTTGATGGATGCAACTCAGTATTCTTTTTCCTCCAAACACGAAAAGTTGTGTTTCTACCAAACAGTTTCAGTTTGGTTTCATCAGACCATAGGACATTCTCCCAATACTCTTCTGGATCATCCAAATGCTCTCTAGCAAACTTCAGACGGGCCCGGACATGTACTGGCTTAAGCAGTGGGACACGTCTGGCACTGCAGGATCTGAGTCCCTGGCGGCATAGTGTGTTACTGATGGTAGGCTTTGTTACATTGGTCCCAGCTCTCTGCAGTTCATTCACTAGGTCCCCCCGCGTGGTTCTGGGATTTTTGCTCACCGTTCTTGTGATCATTTTGACCCCACAGGGTGAGATTTTGCGTGGAGCCCCAGATCGAGGGAGATTATTAGTGGTCTTGTATGTCTTCCATTTTCTAATTATTGCTCCCACAGTTGATTTCTTCAATCCAAGCTGGTTGCCTATTGCAGATTCAGTCTTCCCAGCCTGGTGCAGGGCTACAATTTTGTTTCTGGTGTCCTTTGACAGCTCTTTGGTCTTCACCATAGTGGAGTTTGGAGTCTGACTGTTTGAGGGTGTGCACAGGTGTCTTTTTATACTGATAACAAGTTTAAACAGGTGCCATTACTACAGGTAATGAGTGGAGGAAAGAGGAGACTCTTAAAGAAGAAGTTACAGGTCTGTGAGAGCCAGAAATCTTGATTGTTTGTAGGTGACCAAATACTTATTTTCCACCATAATTTGCAAATAAATTCTTACAAAATCAGACAATGTGATTTTCTGGATTTGTTTTCTCATTTTGTCTCTCATAGTTGAGGTCTACCTATGATGTAAATTACAGACGCCTCTCATCTTTTTAAGTGGTGGAACTTGCACTATTGGTGACTGACTAAATACTTTTTTGCCCCACTGTAGATAGATAGATAGATAGATAGATAGATAGATAGATAGATAGATAGATAGATAGATATGTTACTGGAAACACTATAAAATGTGACAATATTAAAGCAGCATGTAGAGAATCCACAGGAGATGTTTTCCTAGAAGTCAGAGGTGGATTCTCAGAAAAAAAAATGGGTTTGTGGTATAAATGCACAACAAATGCACCAAAACTATGTCATAAGATTCTAGCATTCAGTGCTAGATCTACCAAACACGTCGGTGTAATGGACATTCATGAGAACAGAGTACATTTTTTTTACCTCTATGGTTTTATGTATCAGGACATAATAAAAAGTGGTCTTTAGAAGGTCTTAAAATTAGGTAAATACAACCACACATTAACAATACCAGTCGGCCTCAAGGACACTGCGCTCTCCTGGTTCTCCTCTTATCTCTCAGACCGCACTTTCAGTGTATCATTCGCGGGCTCTGTTTCCTCCCCTCTTTCCCTTGCTGTTGGGGTTCCTCAGGGCTCGGTCCTCGGCCCCCTGCTCTTTTCTCTCTACACAGCCCACACTGAACAAACCATCACCAGATTTGGCTTCCGAAACCATCTTTATGTTGATGACACCCAATTATACACATCTTCCCGTGATGTCACCTCTACATTAATACAGAACACCAGTGACTGTCTTTTTGCTGTCTCAAATATCATGTCTTCGCTCTATCTGAAACTAAATCTCTCTAAGACTGAACTACTACTGTTTCCACCATCTTAGGGCCCGTTCACATGGGCACAGAGGGGGGGATTATGGCATGTAATCCATGTCATAGTCTGCGCCCTCACAATGGTGGTCTATGTAGACCGCCAGGCTGCTTTTTTCCATGAGTGGAAAAAAGAAGAAGGCTGCCCTTTTTTCAGGCGGCAGCAACCTCCGGAGTCGGCCCATTCATTTGAGCCAACTCCGGGGGAGGGGAGCCGGAACAGTTGTGGCAGGTGGGTTTTGACCCGAAAGTGACACGGCTGCCCACGTCACTCTTGGTGCCAAAATCCACCCCACCGTGCCCCGTGTGAACTTAGCCTAATAGATCTGTCCCTGATATATCCATTGCAGTCTCTGGCCTTACTATAACTCCAAGGCAGTATGCATGCTGCCTCGGGGTTATGTTTGACTCAGACCTTTCCTTCACCCCTCATATTGAATCACTCACATGCTCATGTCACCTCCACCTCAAAAACATCTCCAGAATATGCCCTTTCCTTACCAGAGATACATTAAAGACACTTATTGTCTCTCTGATTCATTCTCGCCTTGACTACTGTAACTACTTACTAATCGGTCTTCCCCTTACTAAACTCTCCCCTCTACAATCTATTCTGAATGCAGCAGCCAGGCTCATCTATCAGGCTAGACGCTACAGCGATGCCTCTGGTCGGTGCCAGTCGCTACATTGACTGCCTATTCATTATAGAATAAAATATAAAGTTATCACCCTCATCCACAAGGCTCTCCATAATGCCGCACCTCCATACATTTCCTCTCTCATCTCTGTCTACCGCCCAACCCGTGTTCTCCATTCACTCAATGCCCTAACACTTACATCCTTTATTATCCGAACTTCCCACGCTCGTATACAAGACTTCTCCCGAGTTACACCACTTCTCTGGAATGCTCTACCCCGGACAATAAGGGTGCATTCACACGGAGTAACGTGCCGCGTGACCTAGCACGTATACGCCGTGTGAGATTTTGAGCGCTGTATACGCTCCCATTGATTTCAATGGGAGCCTGGATCGTATAAATAGAAATTTAACCCTCCTCTGTCCCCGCTCCCACATTGCCCCACATGATATGATGCCATTCCAGGCTAACTTTAAATGTGCAAGCTCCATCCACATGTTAAAGGACACGACTAGTGACAGCTCATAATCTTTTATGTTTGTGTAATGACAGGAACCTCTATTACAAAATTGTCTGACCTCTGTATAAGCAATGCCGCCCCTGCTACCTCTTGTGTCACCCCCTCTACCCCATAGATTGTAAGCTCTTGTGAGCAGGGCCCTGAGTCCCATTGTGTGGAACAACTTTCTTTGTAATGTATTTTTCTGTCTGTATTTGAACCCTACAAACTGTACAGTGCTGCGGAATATGTTGGTGCTATATAATTAAAATTCATTAATTCATACAATGTAGGCCAAAATGCAAAGGTAGTGTGAAAAATTACTTTTTCTCTAGGAGTTAAGAAGGTCAAGAGTACCCAAGTACTAATTATTAAATGCTCTTTAGTAATAGATCATAAGCAGAAGTTTTGGCAATTTGCTGGTCTGGAGCTTTCTGGCATGTGTTATCATAATGCCAAGTAGGAAAAACTATGATCTTACAGAAGCAAATATTACATCAATCTGTGAAGGGTTATAAAGCCATTTCCAAACAACTTGAATTCCATCATGTGAGAAAGACTGGAAAACAATCAAAACAGGTGACAATCTTCCGAGGAGTGGAAGTGCCAGCCTATTTACCCCTGAGATTTCACAGGGAGTAACAGGATAAAACGGGGGTCTTTTGCAATTTACAAACAAATTGTGGTCACCAAGACACAACCCAATAGATATCTGCTGTAACACATCCCCCTTCATACCAGTCATAAGTTAAATCCCAGCAGCCAAAAATATATAAAGAACTAGAGGGAGGACCCGGCTTCGCACGGGTATATTACATTTTATGTTTGTGTAGTGGCCCCATAAGAAATGTCCAATTTTGCACTGGTGTATTTTGTATGTGGTTTGTGTGTATGTCCATAAGCGTCATGTGATTGTGTGTATCTCATTTTGGATATCAGTGAAAAACCTATGATCAGTTGTTATGGATACCTGGAGTAAAGCTGTATCTAATCCTTCCCCGTGTAGTACTGTGTTTAGACTCAAGTATCTAATCCTTGTTGGTGTGGTACTGTTTGCAGATGCACATATCTAATCCTCCGGCGTGTGGTACTGTGTGCAGATGTGTGTATCTAATCCTCCCCTGTGTGGCATTGTGTGAAGAGTCACGTATCTAATCCTTCGGTAAGTGAAACTGTGTGCAGACGTGCATATCTAATCTTACGGCATGTGGTACTATGTGCTGATGCGCGTATCTAATCTTCTGGCGTTGTGGTACCGTGTGCAGACAGGTGTATCTAATCCTCTGGCGTGAGGTACTTTGTGCAGATGCGCGTATCTAATCCTCCCCAGTGTGGTACTGTGTGCTGAGACGCGTATCTAATTATCTGGCATGTGGTACTGTGTGCAGAGGCATGTATCTAATCCTCCAAAGTGTGGTACTGTGTGAAGAGGCGCGTATCTAATCCGATGGCGTGTGGAACTGTGTGTAGACACGCGTATCTAATCCTACAGCATGTGGTACTGTATGCAGACGCATGTATCTAATCCTATAGCGTGAACAACTGTGTGAAGACGTGCGTATCTCATCGTCTGGCATGTGAAACTGTAAGCAGACGCGTGTATCTAATCCTATGGCATGTAGTACTGTGTGCAGACGTGCTTATCTAATCCTCTGGTGTGTTGAACTGTGTGCAGATGTGCGTATCTAATCCTCCCTTGTGTGGTATTGTGTGAAAAGGCGCGTATCTAACCCTACGGCATGTGTAACTGTGTGTAGACGCGTGTATCTAATCCTACGGCATGTGGTACTGTGTGCAGATGTGCGTATCTAATCCTCTGGCGTGTGGTACGGAGTGCTGAGACGCGTATCTAATTCTCTGGCTTGTGGTACTGTGTGCAGAGGCATATATCTAATCCTCCAAAGTGTGGTACTGTGTGCAGACACATGTATCTAATCCTCCCCTGTGTGGTATTGTGTGAAGAGGCACATATCTAATCCTGAGGCATGTGGTACTTTGTGCAGACGCGCGTATCTAATCCTCCCCGTGTTGTACTGTGTGCTTAGACACGTATCTAATTCTCTGGCTTGTGGTACTGTGTGCAGACACACGTATCTAATCCTCACCTGTGTGGTATTGTGTTAAGAGGCACGTATCTAATCCTGCGGCATGTGGAACTGTGTGTAGACGCACGTATCTAATCCTACGGCATGTGTTACTGTGTGCAGACGCGTATATCTAATCCTCTGGCATGGGGTACTGTGTGCAGACGCACGTATCTAATCCTCCCTGTGTGGTACTGTGTGCTGAGACGCGTATCTAATTCTCTGGCTTGTGGTACTGTGTGCAGAGGCATGTATCTAATCCTCCAAAGTGTGGTACTGTATTCAGGCACACGTATCTAATCCTCCCCTGTGTGGTATTGTGTGAAGAGGCGTGTATCTAATCCTATTGCGTGTGGAACTGTGCGTAGATGCTCGTATCTAATCCTCCGGCATGTGGTACTGTGTGCAGACGCGCGTATCTAATCCTCTGGCATGTGGTACTGTGTGCAGATGTGCGTATCTAATCCTCTCCTATGTGGTACTGTGTGCAGATGCGCGTATCTAATCCTCTGGCATGTGGTACTATGTGCAGATGAGCGTATCTAATCCTCCCCCGTGTGGTACTGTGTGCTGAGACGCACATCTAATTCTCTGACTTGTGGTACTGTGTGCAGAGGCATGTATCTAATCCTCCAAAGTGTGGTACTGTGTGCAGACACACGTATCTAATCCTCCCCTGTGTGGTATTGTGTGAAGAGGCGCGTATCTAATCCTACGGCGTGGGGAACTGTGTGTAGACACACATATCTAATCCTGCGGCATGTGGTACTGTGTGCAGATGTGCATATCTTATGCTCTGGTGTGTGGAACTGTGTGTAGACACGTGTATCTAATCCTATGGCGTGTACAACTGTCTGCAGACGCGCGTATCTAATCCTCTGGAGTGTGGAACTGTGTGTAGACGCGCGTATCTAATCCGACGACATGTGGTACTGTGTGCAGACGTGCAAATCTTATGCTCTGGTGCGTGGAACTGTGTGCAGATGTGTGTATCCAATCCTTTGGCATGTGGTACTGTGTGCAGATGCATGTATCCAATCCCCCGGGGTGTGGTACTTTGTGCAGACGCGTGTATCTAATCCTTCGGCATGTGGAACTGTGTGCAGACGCACGTATCAAATCCTTCAGTGTGTGGAACTGTGTGCAGAAGCGCGTATGTAATCCTCTGGTTTGTGGGACTGTGTGCAGACGCATGTATCCAATCCCCCGGGGTGTGGTACTTTGTGCAGACGCGTGTATCTAATCCTTCGACATGTGGAACTGTGTGCAGACGCACGTATCAAATCCTTCAGTGTGTGGAACTGTGTGCAGAAGTGCGTATTTAATCCTCTGGTTTGTGGGACTGTGTGCAGACGCGTGTATCTAATCTTCTGGAGTGTGATACTGTTTGCTGATCTGTGTATCTAATCCTCTGATGCGTGTATCTCAGTTTGGATGTCAGTGTTGTATTGTGCATGTGGAGTGACCGTGTGTATTGCAGTTGGAATATGAGTGAAAGTCTTGCAGGTTTGTATTGGCTAAGGGGGGGGGGGCACTGTGTTTGAAATGCTGTATCTCAGCAACGGTACGTCTGAGTGAGTTGGAGTCTCATCTTAAACCTTCCCGGATACCTGAAGTATCTCTGTACCAAATTTGGTGAAGATCGGTCCAGCCGTTTGGTTCGCATTAGAGCACAGACAGACAGACAGACAGACAGACAGACAGACAGACAGAAATTCATTTTTATAATATAGGGAGATATGGAGAAAGATATCCTTGCTGGACTTAAGACTTATATCCAAGAATAAGTTCTGGGAGAGACACGAACGATGATTGTATCCGAGAAATAAAATTGTGCAAAAGACCAATCTATTCAGGATAAAGACTATGTATCCCGTCGCTTTATAGAAAGCTATAGATTTTTATGGAGGATGGGAAGTATATGAGCACCATATTCCATCATGTTTCCACCAACATACATGCCACAATGATTTTGATCTGGATAATACTTTCCAAACAAACACAAAAGCATCTTGTTCTGAAAAGTTGGACTTCACGGGGTTGCACACGACCAAGTGCTAGCCGCCGGCTGTGAATGAGCGGCACATCTTGTGCATGGCCAGTATACGGATGTCATCCACGTGCCCCTTGTGCACAGGACATGTTTCTACGACCCCAATCATTCTATGAATAGGAGCCATGGAAGCACGACCACAAAATCAGACAGGAATAGGACCTGTCCCATGTTTTTTTGGCTCACACTGTTGGCCCGCATATGCGACTGTGTAATTCACGTCATGTGCACAGGCCCACAGAAATGAATGGGTCAGTGTGCTATCTGGAAAAACACAATGACCTTACACACGTTCGTCTGCAAGGGGCTGAAGACTTGCAAAATACTTTTTATCCACTATCTCAAGGTTAATGCATTTTTGCAAACATCATGGTTGCAAATCAAAATCTATGGATTTACCAAGGAATCTCTGCAGTATTGCTTTTGGGGAATAAAAACACAGATCCTGAAAAATAATTGGAGTTACGGTAAGCTCGAGGAACAAGCCAAGTACTTTGTAAAGTATATAGAAGCATAATAAGAATGCTGTGTCCTCAGGATTCTCACATAATTATTAATGATTTGTAAGACAAATTCTATCTACTCTCCATGTTCCCTAAGAATACTTGTAGTCAAATGTTGCACAAGACAAATGAGAATGATTTATTAATATACTGTATTCTTTACGAACCACAGAAGCCATACGTAAAAAGCACAAAAGAAAAGAAAATTCTTCAGTTTAAGAAGGAAAGGAAACCATGGAAATCTAGCAGATAAGCATCACTTTCCCTAAAAGTCAGCTATGGGCCCGTCATATTTATTACCATATACAGCAGAAATATGGCGTAAATGATGATGGAAATCTACCGGTATGTCAGCTATGATCTGGCTTCTCACATCTCGTCATAAATGAGGCGCACCCTCAACTGACTCATCAGGCTTATACAGACTATTAAATACGCCAATCTTCATACATCTTCCCTATAGAAGACTGACAACAGAAAAAGACCATATGGTCCATCCAGTCTGCCCTTATAATATTCCCTTTTTAATTTAGGATAGCAATGCGTATATCCCAGACATGTTTATATTCACTTGCTGTAGATTTCCCAACCACATCTGCTGGAATTTTGTTCCAAGCCTTAAGTACTCGTTCAGTGAAATAACATTTCTTGACATTGCTTCCGATCTTCCTCCAATTAATTTGAGATTGTGCCCCTTGTTCTTATGTTTAGTTTGTTTTTAATGTTATACCACTTCCCTCCTCAATCTTATTTATATCTTTAACATATTTAAGGATTTGGCCATATCCCTCCCTTTCCCTTCTTTCCTCGGGGCTATCCAGGCTAAGTTCTAAAAGTCTCTCCTGATATGTTTTATGCTTCAGAACCTCCACCATTTTTGTAGTCCACCTTTGCACTATTTTATCTGTTCCGTATTATGGATGGTGTCTCTAGAACTCCTTACAGCGGGATCACAGTCTCTCTCTTCCTACTGGTTATACCTCTAGCTATACAGTCACGCATCCTATTTGCCTTCCTTGCTACCTAGCTATACTATGCACTCATTTTTAGGTTTGTGTATTTGAGGAGCCCTTGAACCTTCTCTCTGGCTAACATAGGACTGCCAATATGATATTCAGATTTTTTCTTCCCGATTGCATTATCTTACATTTGGAAATGTTGACCTGCACTTTCCATTATTTGGACCATTCATCCAGTGAAGCTAAATCTTTTTCTATAGTAAGCCCCACCAGGGGTATCAATCCTATTATATCAATCCTATTGTACACTTTTGTGTCATCAGAAACCAGGAAAACCTTACCTACCAAACCTTCTGCAAAAATGTTGAAGCTAACAGGCACCAGGACAGACCCCTGGTATCTTCTCTGCTCTCAGAATACACAACCATTAACAACAACCCTCATCAGCCAATTGTGAATGTATTGAACTGTCCAGGGATTTAGTCCAATATTTATGGAAGACTTTATTTTCCATTACATAGGTAAACAAACAAGACGGAAGATAGATTCCGTCATGTTGTTTACATTAGTGTCAATGGGAACGGACACAAAATCAGTCTGTCACAGTTTAATGTCCTTTGCTGTCACCCTGTGGCGGAAGACAGCAACGGACATTAACAACAGTAGTGTGAACGCACCCTTACAACTAACAGTAATGCCATCTCTATACACATTACATCAGGGAGTGATGGGACTGGGAGGGAGATGTCAGTCATGCCCAGGAGGTGTGATTAGAAAGCGGACAATGCGACTAATCTGAAGCTGCTCCTAACCTACTATGAAAATCTTTGCTGCTACTTGAAGTTGGTCTCTGGAAACTGTTCTCTGTTGCAGAAGATAAGGTGTTACAATATCTGAGTATTAAAATATTAAATGTATAGCAATGGAAAAGGTAGGCTGTGGGTACATACAACATCGCAAGTAATATAAGGGAATGGGGCCCCCCAGTCACAAAAAACCCCCAGCAATGTGACCCTATTTACTAACATTATTTGCAATTTTGCAAGGCAACAAAGTAAAAAATTTTGCACACTATGGCTGTTGCAGTCAATTTCAATATGTAGCATTCAGGAATTGAAAAGTTGTACAGGAATTAATAATAATAATAATAATAATAATATGACTATTTTAGCCTGTTCCATAGGTATGAGATATATATTTTGGATATTACATTCCTAACATTAATAAGCAGTAGTCCTCCGAGGCCGTGTATGTCAGCCGCTGGCCCATCAGCCCCCGTATTTACCGCTCATTAACAGACGGGAAGGCTAGTTGCTTGGTGACCTGCTCACAATTGTTTCTTTCACATGAACTCAATGAACTTGGAGCTTACGGCATATTTCTAGAGATTTGAACAAAAACTACTCAGGGTGTAGAATTTGTTGTTAAAATTCCCATGTTCTACCTTTTTTGTCATGCAGATATGTCCCTGGCTGCCACTCATGTCAGGAGGATAAACCAACTACCTCTTCCCACACAGATGAACTCAATGAACTACAATTCCTATCATCACTGCATCGTCAACACAGCAGATGGACAGAGTCTTCGGTCTAAGTTACTAAGGGCTATCAATGACAAATATAGGGCCATCATTTGCAGGGATTTTCTATATCCAAGATTGAATGCGCAGCCATAAGGTGAGTGTAACTCTTGCCACACAAGTCAAATTGGCATGTTTAGCCTAGAAAAGATATTCCCATCTTAGACAATTATTGCATATCAAAATGTCCAATAGATAGACAGTTATAGTTACCCTTCTGAGACCCAGACCTCCAAAATGGAGATTCCCCAAGTCTAGTCCTGCTGTGACTATATCCAAGTGAAGAACGAACGGAAAAGTGGAGCGCATGCGCATGAGATTCTCTATTCAGTTCTATGAGAGTCACTAAAACAGTCAAGCTTCATGTTCAGCTAACTCCAATCTTCTTAAGATTGTCAATGGAGAGAGCCACCGTTCCATTCTTTCTCCTTATGGATTTGTTGGACTTTGACCATCTCATCATGGAAGTGGAGATAGATGTGGGTCCCAGAGATAGGACCCACATTGATCACATATTTATGGCACCTCTGGTCTAGTAACCAGGATGTGTACACAGAGGAAATAGGGCCTCTTATCAAGATCAAGAACGTGGTATTGCCAACCAAGAAAGAACGGCCTATGACTTATTTGCTTATTATATTTCGTATTCCTGTCCATGACCCTTGTGCCGATTTCACCCCATTGTATCCTAATATTGCAGTGCTTATTGAGAAGAAAGTCCTCACAAGGTGATGTGACCAACCATAACTGGACTCTATCTTTCTAGAGACTCAATGGCAACCTCAAGGCCCGTCCCTATTATACATGCAGCCTTGACAGAAACCATATACATGCGTACCCCTCCCCAATATATAAATCTTCTAATTAATTATATAACATTCTATTTATTGGCACGTAACTGCTATATTCTAAAACAACTGACCCTGAGAATTCCCTCCACGAGAATATCTATAGGATCAAAGAGATATCATGCCTTACCACAGTTATTCACAAAGGCTGTGAATTGTTATGTTTGAAGCCTTCAGGACATATAGAATTCCTATACTTGTACTTAGTTTTACAGTATAGGTCATGACACAGTATGCCATGTTTATCACTAAGCTTTCCCAGTAAATTCATTCACTTTTTTCTGTCCGTTACAAAGGAAGTGTTTATACAATACATAACCGGAGGTCTGAAGTTAGCACCAGGGAGCAATTTCACGGGATTTTCTTCTTTGCTTCCTAAACAGTGGATTAAAGAGGCAGAAGGAACATGTAAGGAACATACATGGGGGGGCTGCAGGGGTTTAACTATTACATACCTGAAGCCTTTCCAGAGCAGAATTTTATTAATCATGGGAGGCATAAAAGCAAGCTATATACTGCTATGGTGTCATGCTGTTTTTTCTATCGGATATACAAATTAAAATTTTATTACGCCATCTAGAAAATTCATAACAATGTATTTCCCAACACTTTGAGAGTCAAAGCTTTTAGAGCTCGCAAGTAGTTATATTGTTGATCTAGTTGTATATTGTCCATGAGCTGCCAGAGGAGAACACAAGCTACAAATACAGTATAATGGTCTCTTGTTTGCTAATCTGATGACAATGGGGGGCTAGTTATTAACCACTCATTCACGGCACTACAGAAAACCTATTATTGGTGTGCTATCTTGCCAGCAATAGAGAAACATCATAAATAATAATAAGCATAGTCTCTGACATACAGATAGACAGTGTGAAGCACTATGGTTATAAGATAGCAGCGGCAACTATTATTATTGTTTATTTATATAGCACCATTAATTCCATGGTGCTGTACATTATTATATTAATCCCATGGTGCTGTACATCATTATATTAATCCCATGGGTCTGTACATTATTATATTAATCCAATGGTGCTGTACATTATTATATTAATTCCATGGTGCTGTACATTATTATATTAATTCTATGGTGCTGTACATTATTATATTAATCCCACGGGTGTGTAGAATATTATATTAATCCAATAGTGCTGTACACTATTATATTAATTCCATGGTGCTGTACATTATTATATTAATTCCATGGTGCTGTACATTATTATATTAATTCCATGGTACTGTACATTATTATATTAATCCCATGGTGCTGTACATTATTATATTAATCCCATGGTGCTTTACATTATTATATTAATTCCATGGTGCTTTACATTAGTATATTAATTTCATGGGTCTGTACATTATTATATTAATACCATGGTGATTTACATTATTATATTAATTCCATGGTGCTTTACATGTGGGGGTTACATACAGTACACAGAATATACAGGTAGATATAATACTAACAATGACCGAGTGACACAGTGGGGTAGAGGGCCCTGCCCGCGAGGGCTTACAGCAGGGGTGCTCACACTTTTTCAGTGTGTGAGCTACTTTTTAGCTGACCAAGGCAAAAGATCTACTAGGGCGGGCCTGTGGGCAGGGCCGGGGTGGGCCTATGGACGGGATCGGGCGGGCTTGTGGGCGGGACGGGTGTGTCTGTGGGCGGGGATGGACGTGTGGGCGGGGCCGGGCAGATCGCGAGAGCAAGACAGCGGCGTTCTGTGGCTGCCCAGGGATCCCCAGTGTCTGCTTCTTCACAGCGCAGGCTGAGAGTCATCTACAGACACTGGCAGGCGGGGCTGCCGGAGCCCCAGCCTGCCAGTGTCCGGAGATGATTCTCAGCCAGCCTGCACTGTGAAGAAGCAGACACCGGGGATCCCTGCCTCCCGCGATCGACCCATACGTCCTCTGCGATCTACCAGTAGATCGCGATCGACGTATTGGGCAACCCTGGCTTACAGTCTATGGGGGAAGGGGGTAGAAACAGAAGGTGAGGGGAGAGACAGTTCAGATGGTGGTGTGGTGACAGTAATGTTATTGAAGAATATAGGCCCTCCTGAATAGCTGAGTCTTCAGGACCTTCTTGTAGCTTGTGATTGTGGGGGTCAGTCCTATGTGTCTTGGTAAGGAGTTCCAGACTATGGGGGATGCACGGGAGAAATCTTGGAGATGGTTGTGTGAGGAGCGGATGAGAGTAGAGCGGAGTAGGAGGTCATTGGAGGATCTGAGGTTACGTGTGGGCAGGTAACGGTGGGTTAGTTCAGAGATATATGAAGGAGACAGTTTGTGGATGGCTTTGTATGTCAGCGTTAGTAACTTGATCTCAATTCGTTGGGCAACGGGTAGCCATGGCATGGCTGTCCTCGTAGCCTGCAACAGGCCTATGTTGTAATTCACATGCCAGCAATTATACAAAGTGTTTTTTTCTCATGGGGAAAATATTGTACCATATTGATGGACAATATGGTAGCACATGGAGCACCTGTAGTTGTGACATACAGAACCACAGGGACACCACATGGTTCAGCGCAGAGTCCATATAAGTGCTTTGTCATGTGCATTAGCTCTTAGGGTAAACATTGTTTAATTGGTGTGATACTAAACATCATAGTCATTCCCTAGGAGGACATTGTCAAACACCATCTCTAAGAGGCCATGCAGTCCTGCGGGACTACTGTTCGGTGCAGTTATCATGTTTGGTAGCTATTATGGAACAGTAGTCCTGTACAGAGGCAGGAACTTCCATAGATGACTTTGACTATAGTCAATATGCCCATGTGAAGACGTTACCCTTATACAAAGCCCTTCACAAATACATTCTTATATCACGCTTCTCAAAGGTCGGGATTTTCTTCATACTTGGTTTGTGTCATTGATTTTCCGGCGAAAATTGATTAATATTTTCTTACTTTAATGAATGGAATAACGTTTCTTCATGTCTCGTTTTTGATACCAATGTCAATGGAACAAAGGATATAAAAACTTATGAAGTATTTTTTTAAATCCATGTTGTAATTGAAATAAAATTAAAAATAATCCCAGAGTATGAGTCTCCCTGAAAGATGTATAGTATATATTTTGCAAAATCTTATTGCAATTAGCCCAAATCTGACTATGACAACATGACAATTACTGGTACTGAGATTCATTGCTGCATTAGCCTTCCCTTTACACACCGTCACTGTCTGGAGAGAGGTCCTATAGCTGATGGTCCACAAATAATCTTTCTGGTAAAGAATGAGATTCTTTGTCCTCTGCTGGTGTCACTAAACATATACTGGTACTATGAAGAACCATAATGGCCAATATAGACTAACTTTTATGGCGGCATTGACGTCCGATTGTTTCACCATCAAGCTATTTTCTCGCATCTGCGTCAGAGTATCTGTTTGGAGACCCCGTCACATTGACTGTCGAACATCCCTAGTTGAAAAAGTGCTGTAAGTCTGTCTTCGGTATAAAACAGCGGACAGCCGACGGATTCTATTATAGTCAATAGGGTCTGTCGGGCATTGTTGGTATCCACTATTTTAGTGGTCCGTGTGTTTGTGTTCTGGTCCTCAAAATGGACCAAAACAACAGACACCCCAGCACAGAGGTAAACATAGCGTAACTATGGTTTAACCCTTTAGACGCTACTGTGAGGACGGGTGTTCCTGACAGACTGTCAGAAACACCCTTCTGACAGTGAAGAGCTACGGTATCGGCACCGATAGCTCTTCAACGGGGGGGCACAGAACAGGAAGCTTTCTAGCGGTGTATTACACCGCATGTGCCCCAGGAGGTGAAAGGTCCTCTTTAAGTGTATCTGTCATATGGTGACCTAGTATGCATGCTATGTATGCAACAGGAATGACCTACTAGAATTGCTTTCTGGCTGACAGCACAAAATACAGATCTTCTTTGTTACACTCCAATAGTCTTAGCATTGGAGACCTGAGGCTATACTCACTCTGACATCATGAGATCCATTTTTACAAGATCCATGATGGATATCATGGATCTTATTAAAACCTCAGAAGCAATATGCCCAAGATACCTATATGCAATGCATTATAGTGTAGATCAGGGGTCGGCAACCCCTGGCACGCGTGCCAAGACTGGCACGCGAGGCATATTTTGCTGGCACGGCAGCCAGCCTGCGAGAGAGAGAGAGAGAGAGAGAGAGAGAGAGAGAGAGAGAGAGAGAGAGAGAGAGAGAGAGAGAGAGAGAGAGAGAGAGAGAGAGAGAGAGAGAGAGAGAGAGAGAGAGAGAGAGAGAGAGAGAGAGAGAGAGAGGAGAGAGAGAGAGAGAGAGAGAGAGAGAGAGAGAGAGAGAGAGAGAGAGAGAGAGAGAGAGAGAGAGAGAGAGAGAGAGAGAGAGAGAGATGAGAGGAGAGAGAGAGAGAGAGATGAGAGAGAGAGAGAGAGAGAGAGAGAGAGAGAGAGCCTCCCTTCAGTGCTCTGCTATAGAGCTGAGGACACGCCCCCTTCTCTCCCTGCCCACCAATCAGAGGTGAGCCTCTCACTGCACAGGATAAGGGCTCCCTGGACCTGCTGCTACATGTGAGGAGGAGCTCCTGCCGTCTGCAGCCCTGAGGAGAGAGAGGAAGCTCCGGGAGCAAAGTGAAAGTAAAAACACCAGGTACGTGTGTTACTAACTATTCTTATTAATGTCAGGCATTTGGGGTTATTACTTTAGTGTTAGTAACTCCATGTGCCTCACATTAATAGCAGTTAACCCCATCATGTCCCTCACATTAGCCCTGTGTGGCTCACATAAGGGTTACTGAGGTGTGAGACATATGGGGGTACTAATAAAGGATCTATATAATGAAGATATTCACTTATTACCTCCATATGTCTCACATATCAGTGTCCCTTATGTAAAGCACACGGGGTTAATGTGAGGGACATGATGGGGTTAACTGCTATTAATATGAGGCACATTGAGTTAACCTGTAATGCACATGACCAGACTCTACAACTGTGGATAAAAGTACAGACCTATATATTTCAGTTGACCCATATATACAGCCATTATTTTTGTGGCTGTGTATCTGGGCCAAATTGAAGAGCTGAAAACTATTGAGCAGGTCCTATATGTGTCCTATACATCCCCTATATCTGTCCTATACATCCCCTATATGTGTCCTATACATCCCCTATATCTGTCCTATACATCCCCTATATGTGTCCTATACATCCCCTATATCTGTCCTATACATCCCCTATATGTGTCCTATACATCCCCTATATCTGTCCTATACATCCCCTATATCTGTCCTATACGTCCCCTATATCTGTCCTATACATCCCCTATATCTGCCCTATACATCCCCTATATCTGCCCTATACATCCCCTATATCTGTCCTATACATCCCCTATATCTGTCCTATACATCCCCTATATCTGTCCTATACATCCCCTATATCTGTCCTATACATCCCCTATATCTGCCCTATACATCCCCTATATCTGTCCTATACGTACCCTATATCTGTCCTATACATCCCCTATATCTGTCTGCATTTGCAGCCCTGTCAATTCATTTTTAACATATAGGTCAGTGAAAACCACATCCATGCCATTTGTATGCAGGAGGCGTAAGGCTGAGGCCCCACATTGCAGAAATGCAGCATTTTTGTTGCAGATTTTCATGCGGTTTATTTCAACCAAAGCTAAAAATGGCTACAGAAGGAATGGGAAACATATAGGAAGCTTCTTATACGTTTCCCTTCTGCTTAATCTACTCCTGGCTCAGGCTCAGAAAAACGCAGCAAAATATGTAACAAAAAAAGCTGTGTTCCAACAACGCAGGGGCCTTAGGCTAAAGCCCCACGTTGCAGAAACAGCTTTTTTTCGTTGCAGATTTTGCAGGGTTTTTTTTTTTAGCCGAAGCCAGGAGTAGATTGAGCAGGAGGGAGACATATAAGAAGCTTCCTATATATTTCCCATTCGTTTTCTAGCCATTCTTGGCTTTGACGTAAAAAAAAAAAAACGCAGCTAAATCTGCAATAAAAAAGCTGCATTTTTGTAATGTGGGGCCTCAGCCTTAGTGGGATTCTATTAGGTGGTGACACTGTAACTAGATGCAATTATAGCCAAATCCAGTTCCTGGGCACCAGTGCGGCCACTTTGTTGAAAGTGTGACACCCATTAATTCCTGGCTGGGGTTTTGCTGTTACTGCACCGCCAGGAACTAAAAGTGACAAATTAATTCACTTAGGGAGCGTTCACACTACCGTCTGTGTCCGTCAGACAATGTCCGCTGCTAATGTCTGTTCAAAATCTTGTGTGGACATTAGCAGCGGACACTAGCTGTGTCCGTGACATTTTGCATTGATTTAAATGGACATCGGGTGCGTTCGTTTACTGTTCGTGGGTGTCCTTAAGTGTCCGTTCCCAAAGATGTCCGACTTTTCAAGCGGACAGAAAAACCTACATGTCGGGTTTTGCTGTCCGCTTGAAAAGTCGGACATCTTTGAGAACGGACAGTTAAGGACACCCACAGACAGTAAAAGAACGCACCCGATGTCCATTTAAATCAATGCAAAATGTCACGGACACAGCTAGTGTCCGATGCTAATGTCCGTGCAAGATTTTGAACGGACATTAGCAGCGGACACTAGCTGTCGGACACCGACGGTAGTGTGAACGCTCCCTTACAGAAAACTGAAGTTACTAACGGCCAAGGACTGGATGGAGCATACAGGTACATTGTGTGTCAGCTCTTTACAGGTATGACCTCACTCTGCTCCCAGTCACATACATTACCACTAATTGTGGGTTACGCATGTACTTACATTGCTTCTAAAGGAAAAGCACATGTGTACCCAGGCAAATAGTGGTAAGCGCATGTGGCTGGGAGCGCAGTATGACAGCACCCCTATGTTGTGGTTTGTGTTATATGACCTTAGTTCAGTGTCGTCAGCTTTACAATTATTGCCCGGCACTCCGAGGACCTCATCTTTGATTTTTTAATTTAAATCGGCACGCCGAACAGAAAAGGTTGCCTACCCCTGGTGTAGATCATAGTTGCCCATCACTCCTCTACGCAGCTCATCTGTAGTACTGCTGTCCTACTCTGTGGCGCCCCCTATAGATACAAGGCTTTATGTCAGCATTACATTAAGATTGAGAAAATCAAATCAATCATATGAAGATGATTCTTGAATCCATGACAACCTCTCACAAAATATCATCACGCACTCATTGTGTTACATTCCCTAGCAATGACACAGCCACCGTCATCCTCATTACGAGTGGGAAAGAAACAATACCCTGATAATGAGGAATATTTACCTGGATTGTACAGCAAAGTCTACACTCCAGAAGAATATTCTCATAGGGGGATATTTATAAAGACTGGCATATTACACACCGGTTTTCATATCTCCAGTGCCGGCAAAAAAGACAACTTATTTATGGGGAGACTCACTTCACAAATGCGCTTCACAGACGCGCTCCTCTGCTGGGCCGTTCCTCTTTGATGGAATCTGCGCCCCCATGGGAGGTGCAAAACACTGGCTGCAAAAATTATTGCCCCAACTGGGGATTTAAAAATTCTCAAATTCGAGGTGGCTTTTTTTTTACACTAGATATCTGGTGTAAACTGAATAATAGATCTCCGCCGTCAACTTTATTCAGTTCTATAGGCAGCCTGTGAGTCGAGGAATGGGGTTACAGGACTTCATTCTCCTGACAGATGAAGGGGAGGTTCCCAGAGATGAGACTTCCATCTTTCACATATTTAGGACATATTAACTGGATATGCCATAAATGTTGACCTCAGATGTGTGTATGTATATACAGTCCTATGTAAAAGTTTGGGCACCCCTATTAACCTTAAACATTTTTTGTTCTAAATATTTTGGTGTTTGCAGCAGCCATTTCAGTTTGATATATCTAATAACTGATGGACACAGTAATATTTCAGGATTGAAATGAGGTTTATTGAACAGAAAATGTGCAATATGCATTAAACCAAAATTTGACCAGTGCAAAAGTATGGGCACCTCAACAGAAAAGTGACATTAATATTTAGTAGATCCTCCTTTTGCAAAGATAACAGCCTCTAGTCGCTTCCTGTAGCTTTTAATCAGTTCCTGGATCCTGGATGAAGGTATTTTGGACCATTCCTCTTTACAAAACAATTCAAGTTCAGTTAAGTTTGATGGTCGCCGAGCATGGACAGCCCGCTTCAAATCATCCCACAGATTGTTCAATGATATTCAGGTCTGGGGACTGGGATGGTCATTCCAGAACATTGTAATTGTTCCTCTGCATGAATGCCTGAGTTAATTTGGAGCGGTGTTTTGGATCATTGTCTTGCTGAAATATCCATCCCTGGCGTAACTTCAACTTCGTCACTGATTCTTGAACCTTATTCTCAAGAATCTGCTGATACTGAGTGGAATCCATGCGGCCCTCAACTTTAACAAGATTCCCGGTGCTGGCATTGGCCACACAGCCCCAAAGCATGATGGAACCTCCACCAAATTTTACAGTGGGTAGCAAGTATTTTTCTTGGAATGCTATTTTTTTTGGACGCCATGCATAACGCCTTTTTGTATGACCAAACAACTCAATCTTTGTTTCATCAGTCCACAGGACCTTCTTCCAAAATGAAGCTGGCTTGTCCAAATGTGCTTTTGCATACCTCAGGCAACTCTATTTGTGGCGTGCTTGCAGAAACGGCTTCTTTCTCATGACCCTCCCATACAGCTTCTCCTTGTGCAAAGTGCGCTGTATTGTTGACCGATGCACAGTGACACCATCTGCAGCAAGATGATGCTGCAGCTCTTTGGAGGTGGTCTGTGGATTGTCCTTGACTGTTCTCACCATTCTTCTTCTCTGCCTTTCTGATATTTTTCTTGGCCTGACACTTCTGGACTTAACAAGAACTGTCCCTGTGGTCTTCCATTTCCTTACTATGTTCCTCACAGTGGAAACTGACAGGTTAAATCTCTGAGACTTTTTGAATCCTTCCCCTGAACAACTATGTTGAACAATCTTTGTTTTCAGATCATTTGAGAGCGGGCTGTCCATGCTCGGCGACCATCAAATTTAACTAAACTTGAATTGTTTTGTAAAGAGGAATGGTCCAAAATACCTTTATCCAGGATCCAGGAACTGATTAAAAGCTACAGGAAGCGACTAGAGGCTGTTATCTTTGCAAAAGGAGGATCTACTAAATATTAATGTCACTTTTCTGTTGAGGTGCCCATACTTTTGCACCGGTCAAATTTTGGTTTAATGCATATTGCGCATTTTCTGTTAGTACAATAAACCTCATTTCAATCCTGAAATATTACTGTGTCCATCAGTTATTAGATATATCAAACTGAAATGGCTGCTGCAAACACCAAAATATTTAGAACAAAAAATGATTAAGATTAATAGGGGTGCCCAAACTTTTTCATAGAACTGTATATATATATATATATATATATATATATATATATATATATATATATTTCAACCAGTACATGGGATAAATAGAGGTGCCCGGTCTAATGTTGCACAATGTTTGATAAATTTGGTGGATCTTTAGTAACATCTTGAGATGTCACTCCACTTTCTACATCATTCCGCTACAGGAATGAGATTGTAAATTTTTCAGACCTGGAATAGATCAGTTGAGTAGAACAGGGTAGCCATTTTTAGCTTGAAGCCACAGACCAGTCACAGTACCCATTCTGACCCCATCTATTGCCAAAAGCACTCTACGGTTAATGGGACTGGGCACCCCCTAAAGTTATAACTACTTCTCCTTCCTTTTGCATGGGTGAATCCAGTCTAAGAACAAATATCTACTAGGATTCTGCCAATGCTTCCCATTTCCCATGTAATCATGCGTGTCTCTGTAAATAAGAGAATACACGCAGATACAATCATATGACCCAGGCTGGAGTGACTGCAGATACACAAGGCTGGATTGTTCCCGTCTGTCCTGGTTTATACGTTAGGGCTGTACATCAAAGGTCTGAAAATAGAGTTATAAAAATGTGCTTGCGGCAGTGAGGGAGATAACCATAAGTGAGCAATTCTACAAGAACACCGCCTCATTTCTTACATTAACGCAACATTGTCATGGAGTAACAAAGCAACACAATGGCATCAAGAAAACGCCTAAAGATGAAGATCTCTGCATGCTGTACAGGAATGAAAACATTTGTCTACACGCAGAAGCTGCAAACCTATACTGGCCTAAAGATGCCTAAAGATTGAAAAATTTACTTGAGAAAGGAGCCGAGAGTTCCAAAATGTTGTAATCTGTCATCATTATTAGTTAGCCATTAAAAAGGTATCAACTACTGAAGACTATCAAGTTGTTTTTTTTTTTTTTTATATGGCCTAAAGATGGCATTAGATGAACGTTAGCCAAACCGAGCACGGGCGACTGTGTACGACTAATGCGCACCCTAAAAAAGATCAGGAATATGGTGTGTAACTTTTTTAAGGGTGTATGCCTGCATGCATATGGGGAAAGTCAGGAGGAATCCGTTAAAACCCCATGATGCGAAAAAATGCAGCAGTAAAAGTTTTGCAATACCTGCGAAGTGAATGGGATTCTGGCTAATCCCGTCCACAGATTGCAGGAAAAAAATTGCAGCGGAATAGCTGCATTTTCAAAAACGCCCCCATTTCTAAAAATCACAGCATGTCAATTATACCTGCAGAAATACAGGCATTTTACCTATAGGTATAATATGGACAGAAAGTCCACAGAAGAAACCTCTGGGAAAATGCAATGAAAAACGTCTAGTCTTCCATTATGGATGGAGCGGCAGTCCAGCCAACACAAGCACCACTTTATTTCAATTGGCGTACCCGAGAAAGTACAAAGTACAGCACTAGGATATCTCCGGTGCTGCATAGGGCAGATCTCAGGATAGGGCAGTTAAAATCCTATTATTCTTAGGGTATATTCACACAGAGTTTTTTGGGCTGGATTTTGACGCAGAATCTGTCTCAAAATGTGGCTCCAAAAATGGCTCCCATTGACTTCAATGGGAGCCGCTCGCTTCTTTTTCCGCTAGCTAGTAGCGGAAAAAAGAAGCGAGCTGTCCTCGGATTCCACGGCTGACTCAACCACGGTGTCCGTGGCGCAAGGCTCCCTCCCAATTAGGCCGATTCTTCTGGCCTAATCTGGAGCGGAATGTCACGACCGGCATCCCGTCCCGGCTAGCCGTGCGGAAGTGTTCACACGCGGAATGCAAATTCTGCCGTGTGAACATACCCTTAGGAATGTAAATCACTGCCAATGGAATCTGATTGAGTTAAGTCTGCATGTGTATGGACAAATCAGACAGGACAGCTGTCAGGCTAATGATAGATATTCAAGCAATAGGGTCAGACATGTTGCTGCCAGGGATATCTAGCGGTGGCTTATTCCTCTATACCTATTGAAATATACATGCACACTCAACCAAGCAAAGCATGAATATTCATATACATCTATTTTGTACCTGACGGGCACATCTTTTCATGGATTCCTCATACATTGCATTATATGGAGGGATTCATGAAAACAAAACACTTTTTTTTTTTACAATGTAGCATTAAAATATCAGTCATGTGAATAACCCCATCACAGACAGTGAAGTTAATATGGCCTTGTGATCACTGTTAAAAAAAAAAATGGTAATTTTCACAGTCGTCTGAATATAGGGTAAGGCTTCATGTAGGTAACTTTATATTTTTCTGCATATTTCACCCTTTCGTGATCTATAGGTGCAATATCCAGTGGAGAATCCAGAGCTGGGAAATTCCATTTTCATTGGCCCCATGAGAGGAAAAATAATTTCAATGTTTTGCCCTTTCAGCAATATATAACGTATATACTGGGAAAACTTATTGACTCGAGTATAAGCCTGGGGGGGAAATGCAGCAGCTACTGGAAATTTTCAAAAATTAAAATGGTCGGAGTTTTTGGGTGCAGGAGATGCTGGGGAAGGGGAGGGGGTGTTTTGGTTGTCTGTCTGCCCCTTCCCCGAGCTTGAGGACTGTTTTCTCTTTCCCCCACTTGGATCTCAGCCTGGCTGAATATAGGGTATCTGCAGTGCTCCTATTAACCCCTTCCCGATGGAACAGGAGCACTGCAGATCCCCTATATTCAATAGACCGGGCACTTTCAGACACGGACACCTAATGTGTATGTGTTACACAGTCATTTTCTACTTTTATATGTATTCTAGGGAAAGGAGGGATTTACAACTTTTATTTACTTTATTTTTTTATTTTTCATTTTTTTAAAGCTTCTTTTTTTTCACTATTTTATGGGAGATTCTATACATTACTATTGCGGCTGGTCATAGACCCCCCTCTTCCCCCCCAAAAAAAAAAAAAATTATTATTATTATTTTTTTTGCTTGACTTGAGTATAAGCCGAGGGGGGCTTTTTCAGCATAAAAACTGTGCTGAAAAATTTGGCTTATACTCGAGTACATACAGTAAATAAAGAATGACCTGGAATTTATTCATTTAGCTTACTCATATTCTGCAGCGCTTTACAGATATTGTCAACACTGTCCCATATAGGGCTCACAATATGAACTCTCTATTGGTATGTCTATGGAATGTGGGAAGTAACTGGAGTCCCCTGAGGAAACTCACACAAATATGGGGAGACCATACAAACAAGACAAAAATACGTGGATGGAAATAGCCCAACTACCACTAATATCCATCTGCCTTCTGTTCTGTTATGACTGACTATCTGGATTTCAGTCAAAAATGTAGAATAGAAGGGTGCATAGGGCCATTTATTGGGAATTTGGCACGTACAGAACTTGGATCCCCACATATATAAGAGTAAAATACACCATGTCTGCTCTTTTGGCCCTTCTGACTAGACAAGATCTCGATGTTTATTCCCTGCCTTCCAAAAGCCATAACTTTTTATTTTTCCAGCCAAAGAGCCATATGATGACTTAATTTTTGCAGGACATATTGTACTTTGTATCGTTAATTATTCCATATGATGTGCTAAGACGGAACGGAATTAGAGAACAATTGTATTTCTTATTGGTTTTGGTTTTATGACTTTCACTGTGTAGTCAAATAACACATTATTTATATTCTGATGGGCGTTACAATTACAGCAATACCATATGTATATAGTTTTTGTTATTTTTTTTCACTTTAAAAAAATCCAAAACTTTGAGTCTATCTTCACCAACTGCAGCTCTTTGCACTGATTCTGAGACAGGTGGAATTTTTTAACTAGCCCCCACCGTTCTTGAGCAATCAGTGCTGTTAGTTTTGGTGACTGATATGATAATCGTCTCTGTGCCATCAAGTGGGTGGTGTCAGCCAGCAATGATTCTGAGTTCTCTGAAAATGTCTGCCTTTGATTGGACAGTATCAGAGGGCTCTGACTTACACCCTCTTGTCTGCTTCTGCCTGGCACCACCCACTTGACAGTTGAAGCATTATTTTTATATTAGGCACTAAACTGTCTCCACTGATTGCTCAGAAGGAGGCTGGAGGAAAAATTCCAATTGTGCTGGAATCATTGGAGCGGCACCTATTAAATGATGCAAAAATTGGACTTTGTGGAAGTGGTCCTCTTTAAGGAGTGTGTTTACAACTGTGGATTCACGAATGTGTTGTCATCAAAAGACATAGAGCAGTCTATATGTTATACCTACATCCCCTTTCTCAATAGGTGATGTCCCCAAAATCCTTATACAGAAGCCAAGTTGTAACACAATCTACAGTGCCAAGTTAGTCTTTTCCCATGGTAGGATCAGACTAGGATCTATTCATTTTACTTGCAAATATGAGACTAGAAACTTGTACAGCTGTACTTGTAAATACGTGAATTGGCAAATATCACATCCAAGGAACTTACGTCACTGTATGAGTGTGTTCATAATTAAGAATACTCTATGGGCACAGCGAAGAAACCAAGGAACTACTTTATTGGTCCCAAGGAGATGCAGCTCTAACAGATGTCATCTTCCTCTTTAATATCCCAGAGGACAGATCTCTATGTGTATACCCCTACTTCATTTCCACTGCAGTCTCTGTCCTACTTTCTATTTTTTCACAATTTTCATTTGCATTTCCTCTATAAAATCATGTGCTCTGATACTGTAACATACATATGCAAACCTCGCATACTGTAATATTCTAGTGATGCTCCTATGGGAAAATGATAATTGTTGCATAGATTACTATAATAATACATACTGTTCTACTACCTTGTGGGATGATAGCATCAATTACTACTAATGGGCAAGAGTAATTTCAGAACAGGTTTTTTTTTTCATCAGTGTTCATTTTAAAGGGACTATACAATGGATGACCTATCCTTGGGAAAAGTCATAAATATCATATCGGTCATATCGGTGGGTGTCTGACTTTTCGCTCTTGTTAATCAGCTATCTTAAGGGGCTATAGCACCCCAACAAGAACCACACCTGCTTCACTGCTGACCAGGGACATCTCCATACATTTGCATTGGATGTGACTGGTATAACAAGTGAATACAGGCTCATTTAAAGAAGGTATTTCACCGCCTCCTCCAAGTCCATCTTACATCGTTTAATAGGTGACACTCCACTGATTCTAGCAAAGTTGGATTTTTTTTCTCTAGCACACATTGCTCTTGAGCAGGGGTGCCCAATACGTCGATCGCGATCTACTGGTCGATCGCAATGGACGTATGGGTCGATCGCGGGATGCAGCCAGGGATCCCCGGTGTCTGCTTGTTCACAGTGCAGGCTGAGAGTCGACTCTCAGCCTGCGCTGTGAACAAGCACTCCGGACACTTGCAGGCCGGGCAGCAGCAGCTCCGGGAGATGACGCGCTCCCCGCTCTTAGGGATGGAGGGGGCCGGGGTGCTGCTTGTTCACAAAGCAAGCTGAGAGTCATCTCCGGACACCAGCAGACGGGGCTGCCGCAACCCGACTTTGCTAAACACAAACCCTTCCAGGCAGTCAGTAGCCAAAGACGGTGCAGATTAGCAGAATAACCCTTGTGTTCTCTGCAGGTTTTCAACAAGACTGTTCTTGTCAGTATTATGCGAAAAATGCAGCAAACTGACTAACAGCAAGGGTAACTATATTTTCTAGGGTAAGTTTTCCTTTAAAGGGATTCCACCATTAAAACTCTTTTTTTCTCGTTTACACGTCGTAATAGCCTTAAGAAAGGCTATTCTTCTCCTACCTTTAGAAGTCGTCTCTGGCCCGCCATTCGGTTAAAATCCCGGTTTTTGTTGGTATGCGAATGAGTTTTCTCGCAGCACTGGGGGAGGGCCCCAGCACTCAAACAGCACTGGTGGCGTCCCCAATGCTGCAAGAGAACTCTCCCCAGCGACGCCTCCATCTTCTTCAGCAACTGCCTCTTCACTCGTTTTCTTTTGTCTGGGGTCACACTTCAACACCTGCGCAGTCAGCTCTGCATTCGGGCTGCAGGCAGAGCAGTCTGGTGGCCATTTTTTGCAGGCCGCTTACGCGCACATGCACAGTACGCTCTGTGCTCCATAGAACTACAGGAGCATACTGCACATGTGCGCGTAAGTGGCCTCCAAAAAATGGCCACTAGACTGCTCTGCCTGCAGCCCGATGGCAGAGCCAACTGCACAGACATCGAAGTGTGACCCCAGCCAGAAGAGGACGAATGAAGAGGCAGTTGCTGAAGAAGATGGAGGCGTCGCTGGAGAGAGTTCTCTCATTTGCATACCAACAATAAATGGTATTTTAACCGAACGGCGGGCCGGAGACGACTTCTAAAGGTAGGAGACGAATAGCCTTTCTTAAGGCTATTACGATGTGTGAACGAGAAAAAAAAGAGTTCTTATGGTAGAATCCCTTTAAGTACCATCTCAATGAAATTCTTAATTTTCTAAAACGTTCCTCATTTTAGTTGGTTATGGGGTAGATTACTTTGTATTAGGTGTCTATATATTATGGTTGTGTGATGTAAAGTAAGAGACATAAGAACATGAAATACAAGCATGGTAATGTAACGTTATTGAACCTGTTATATCTACAGAATACACCTTTGTCTCTAAATAGCAAATATTTCCCCGGCATTGACCTTGACAAGTTATTGATGGATAGCTTTATGTGCTATGCACTTTACACTTCTGTACTACACTTACAATGTGAAGCTGTTTTGTGATGCCTGGACTAATATTACAGTTCTAAATGGCCTATTTTTAAGGCAAATAAATCAACTCAAGGTCACAATTAAAAGTCTAAAAAAAATGGATGTGAGGATTCAGCTGCTATTCACATGTGACGCTCCATGGCGCACTTTTAATAACCTGTTAGCACGACCCTGTTCACTCTTTAAAATTTTCCATAGACTCACCAGGAATATTTTCTAGTACAATATTCTTTCTACTATGGAAAGGATTTGTACATGCAAGTGAGAGAATATGAATGTGACAGATAATGGCGCTCCTACTCTTTCAAACCCATTCAAATGAATGGGTTTGAAAGAGTCCTGCAGCTTTCCGTCTCCTGCTCTGTTTTGTGCAGGTTTTTCATACCGACATTGCACTAAAATCAGCCCAGTACAATGCAAACACTACACTGCAGTTTCATACCTGTTCCATAACCCCACTAGTGTTGTCATTATACATCCACATCCATTTGCATGAGGATGTCCGTTCTCAGGTTTCCGTCTTCTGCATGCAGAAACCTGTCATGCCGAGTCCGGCCGTGAGCGCCGGTGAGCGTTTTATGCTCTCCGCGGTGAAACCGGTTTTTTAAACCGGACACAAAGTACTGCATGTCCGACTCTGTGTCTGTTTAAAAATAACCGATTTCGCCGCGGAGAGCATAAAACGCTCACCGGCTCTCACGGCCGGACACTTTTCAAACTCATTCAAATGAATGGGTTTGAAAGAGTCCTGCAGCTTTCCGTATCCTGCTCTGTTTTGTGCAGGAAACGGAAACCTGCAAAATGGAGACCAGGCGCAGATGTGAACGAGCCCTGAGATGTAAAGATTGCAATACCCATTAGATTAAGGCCCTTTGCAGATGACCATGGTGAAGGTCTATGTATCTGTGTATTTCTTTTCTATGGGCCCACACACACGACTGTGAATTTCACAGTCCCGTGTACAGGCCAACAGTCCGAGTACCCAAAATATAGAACAGGTCCTGTTCCTGTCCTATTTTCAGGCCTGTAATTACGTGGCTCCTATTCATTTAATGAAAGCAGCCACGGAAGCATAGCCCATGCACAGACGGCCACTTCTGTGACCCACATCTATCTTGAGAATAGAATAGGGAACTGATCCCAGCTGTCGTCATTGGAGAGGGGCCAACAATGTAAACAGTTTTATGGGGGCTTTGACAGATTCTCTTTAACCACTTTCAAACCTCCTGTTGGCTATATATGTCTAGGCCATCCAGTTGTAACTTTGCAAGTATGTATATATACAAAATTGTGCAGATGCAGAAGTGGGGAGCTGGTTGGTACTACAGCTGGACCTCCGAGAGGACACAGATCAGCTCTCTAAGTGATAGGAGGCTGCAACCCAGTAACTAGGGCTAGCATATCAGCAAATTAAAAAAAAGTTAAAATACCCCCCTAAAGTTGACTTTATGGGGGGCACAATGTTTAACAAATAGCTAAAAAGTAACGCCACTACAATGCCAACATCACAGCTTCTAGTCCCGCTCCTGGTGACACAACAATGTCACCTACATAATGGAGAGGGAAAACTATTTAAGGCCGGGTTCACACGGAGTATTGTGGCTCGTCATTTGGTACGTACACGCCGCGGGATCTTTTGCGGGCCATATACGCTCCCATTGTTTTCAACGGGAGCCGATACCATACACGCGGCGCTATTTTGCGGCTGTGATTTTGCGGAGGCCGCAAAATAGCGCCGCGTGTACGGTATCGGCTCCCATTGAAAAACAATGGGAGCGTATACGGCCCGCAAAAGATCCCGCGGCATGTACGTACCAAATGACGAGCCACAATACTCCGTGTGAACCCGGCCTAAGGCGTAAATGCAGAGTTCTACTGTCCCTGCAAAGTGGAGGGGATTCTCACTAATCCCATCCACATATTGCAGAATATAATTCACAGTGGAATTGTTGCAATTTGAAGAACTGTTGTGTTTTTGCAAAACCTAGCACGTCAACTATACCTGCAGACTTTCTGTGAAGAGCGACGCAGGAAGAAATGCCATGCCATCTGCTATATGGGGCATTAGACTTAAACACGACCTTTCATGTCCTCATGCATATGCGGTTTTATATACAGACATTGCACTAAAATCAGCCCGGTACAGTGCAAACACTACACTACCTGTTCCATAACCCACTAGTGTTATCATTATACATCCACATCCATTTGCACGAGGACTATGAACCTACTAGCACTGTATATAGAGTATAGAAATAAACCTTTGCAAAACAAGAAGAACATACAACTTCCACGAAGATGTTGCTCTCGGATGAATATGAACCCAGGATCCCAATACTGCACAAAAACGTACACCAAATGTCGTGGAACCACAAATGCAGGCAAGGCAGTAACAGGAATATATACTCTTGGAGAAGTAAACCAAAGCTCTGCAATATACACACTTTTACAAGTTTTCTTTCACAAGGGGTCATTCATTAGTCCCCGTCAGCCCCGAATGTGACCCTTTCAGATATAACTTTCAAGTCAATAGAAATTATAGCCGGAAAATGCTTTGAAACCCCCTCAGCCTCATGAATCGGCCCACTGTAGTTTTCCTAGAAAACATTATATAAATAAACCTGATAACATTATGAGGTTGCACAAAAATAGCGCACACTGCACAAGTCAATAAATATGACCTCTTTTCAAGCCTTGGTCCTACTTCACATGTGGTTTACATTTAATCCTTCAATACTATTACGACTGATAAGCCCCGACTAGAATATAAGGTCACACTACGAAAGATCTTGGATTAAGCAAGACACAACCCTCAAAGATGAGATCACTTAATGTCCATGTAATAAGTATTAGTACGCATTAGTTGTACATGTCAGACTCTTAAATTGGCATTATATGATCATGATTATAACCGGCTTTCTATTCACAAGAATCTTTGGCACTGTATGAGGATGAAACTGGTTTTATGTATGGTCTCATGTTATCATACACATACTGCTGTGACCATGAAGAATTCTCTGGCCTCCTGACCACTGGTCTCTGGTTGCCAACATGATAAAGCAACCAATAATGCGGGCTAGCTCCATCACAATTAATGATCATGATGCCGATCCTTCCTATCTTGGATGCTCCAGGTTTCGGTAACCTGATATCAGTTTGGTACCATCTTTTCTACACCATCTTTGATCCATTCCTGTCCAACTGAGATGGTCTTTTCTGAACTTGTATACCAAGTCTAATGCTTTTAACTAGTGGAATGTAATGAATGGAGGCACACACATTTCCTTTCTATATTAAGGTGGCCATACACAGTTGACTAAGCTTGGCCAAACTCACAAGATTGATAGACTATCTAATGTGTTTGACCTATGTCAGGGCTTAAGGGACTGGGCATGTTTAATCACAGAAGCTCCAACACCTTGCAGAGATGCCAATCTGACATGAATCATATTTTCCCGCAAAAGTAGGAGTGGGGGCATAATAATCGTGAAACTACCAGGAAATCCAGGTGGGTTCTCCAGAGTCATCTGGCAGCGGCCTATTCCCTTCTCCTCAATCTGAACATATGCACGCTTAGCCGAATCAAACATTCATATGCAGGGCTACTTTAACTATAGGGCCAATGGTGAGGCCGCACTGGGCCTTATGGTCACAAGAGCCCCTTCAGTTGCCCCGAATTGAGTACAACAGTCCCACATTTCTGGTGCTGTCACACTGTTCCAGGCAGCAGGCAGTGATTTAAATTCCTTAGAATGGAGATAGAGGTTGAATATAATAATGGAGCACAGAGCTATCGGTCACCAGAGCTACCATTATTCAGCCTTTGGCCGGTGATGTCTGCAGCAGAGAAGTGCAAAGAGCTCCGAGCCCCAGACATCATTACATCCATTAAGTGTCTCCTGGCAAAAAGTTTGCCCTGGGGCTATAGAATTCTAGTTATGCCACAACTTGTGCCAATTCAAATGAATGGGTGACGATGTACACTGCCTACCAATAAGTATTTGGACACCTGTGGTCCGAGCAGCACGAGCGAAAATTACAGCCTCAACCTCCGGGGCATGCTTTCCACAAGTCCTTGTATGATGGCTAGTGGTATTTTATTCCATTCATCTTGGAGAAGACAGGTAAGTTCTTTCACCGATTTTAGACAGCTGCTGCACCCTTTACTTGGCGATCCAACTCGTCCCAGAGGTGCTCAATAGGGTTCGAGTCTGGGCTCTGGGCAGGCCAGTCCAGTCGGTTAACCTGATTGTCACTGTACCAAGCCATGGTAGACCTTGCTAAATGACAGCTGGCGTTGTTATCCTGGAAGTAACATTGGTCCGACCAATAGAACCGCCATAATGTAGGAAGCACACTGTTATCTAAAATAGTGCAATAGGTGTCGGCGTTGAGTTTACCATGCACTAGGACCAAGGGTCCCAGTCCATACCAGGTGAAACACCCCCAGACCATAACTCCACCTCTGCCGAACTTTACTGGGTGTCCAAATACTTTTTGGTAGACAATGTAATACCTGCTTGGGACAAAATCTCCATAAAGGAAATCTCCGCAGTGATCCTTTGCTTTAGCAATATTGAGTCTAAAAACAATATGCATTTACAGCTGCAAATGAGAAAACTTATTAGTTTTCATAAAGGTGAATGATTACACATCCACATTAATCTCTCCAACTAAGGGGTCTCAAATAGGCAGGAGGGATGCAACAGATTTTCTCCAGTTCTGCCAAACCAGTTGTTAAAAATGTTGCGGATCACAGAAGTAGAGAGAAGATGAGCCCTGACCAAGTTCTGAAACTGGTAGAGCAGGAAGCCATAGGTTTCCTGCCCTACTGCTTCTCGACCTGTAGGCCACTGTCTACAATAGACCTGCAGCCTACAAAAAGCAGGCAGAGTGAGTGTAGTACTTACCTCTCTGGACCACGGACCCTCCCACTTCTTCTTGCCGAGAGTGCAGATGTGTGCCAACATGTATTAATAATCACCTTTGTATATGGGCAACAATGGGTGTCTGGCACCTGTATGGGCACCATTTTACTCTATGGTGCCATTGGTGCGCGCCAACATAAGGAATCAACTTCACATTTTTTGGGCAGCCCATTTACCTGGCCAAGTTTGAGACCCTTGCTCTAAATATTATTTACTAAAATACATTTTACTCTTTATTGTTTAGCAAGATAATTCTTTTGGTTCTATTTACTCAGCGTATTATACATTTTTTACCGGATAATGGTAAACCTAAATCATTCATCTTTCCAATTCCTATTAGTGTAGATGTGGACATATGGCTGTGAGAGTGACTCACTGAGCTCCTACTATATATTAATGTGGCCACTGACTGTCCAGTCTCATTGACACGGGGTAATACAGGCTGCTGCATAAACAGGCACTGGCGCTTCATGTGATGGAAAATCCAGCCTGTTTATATGCATCATTTCCTCTGCCTTTAAATACATACATGTAATCACATAGAGACATACAAGACCACAGGTTTTACATTGTTCTCGATAATAGTGACAATGTTTCATACTTCTTTTTTGCAATAGGTTGTGTTTGTATTTTGCAGTGTCCAGAAAATCCTCATAAAAACTGAATTCATCCCTTTGGGCAATCCCTACTACTCACTGACAATAGGCTGATCACATAGTGTACCCTGTAAACCCTCCGCCATCAGATATAATGTGTAGGGAAATCGGACAATATGCGATCAGATTCTCTGCAGCGACACCGCAGGGGAAATTAAGCAGTACCCGCTGAACTCAATGGATTGTCTGTGTAATGGAGGACAGGAAAGCTTCAAAGAAAGGGACACTCTTTAAAGATGTTGTCTATCTGTTTAAAAGGATCCTGATCAAATGTCTCCTCTACTGAATTTACTAATAGAATATAAGAAAATGGGATTTCTAAATTTGACAACCTAATATAATGATACAATGGTCATCCATGAATTTACTAAACACGAAGTGGACCCACAATTGAAACATCTTTTAAGAATGAAGGCCACCCCATGTCCCTCCCCCATCCAAACCATTTCCATTGGGTCCATACTATCTGGCGATCATAATATCAAGTGTGTGTCTACTCAGTTTCCATCAAATGGCCACTACAGTGGGCGCGTAGTACTGCACGATGTCCAAGTGAATTTGAGGCACTAAAACACCAGCAGTTTCTTATGGACCAGTGGTTTAGTGTCCTAAATAACTCTGTATGATGCCTGACTGTTCCCAGGTATTTAAAAAAAAACAAAACTCTATTACTCAACAGACTCATCTCTGGTGCACTCATCAGACTCATCTCTGGTGCACTCATCAGACTCATCTCTGGTGCACTCATCAGACTCATCTCTGGTGCACTCATCAGACTCATCTCTGGTGCACTCATCAGACTCATCTCTGGTTCTTTTGGCACAGGAGCAGTTCTTTAATATATCGGGGCAGTACACCTCGGCTTCACTGCACATGCACCTAGCGTCTGGCGCTTGGAGCACTCTTTGCCTAGGCACAAATTTTGATAGTGTATGGATATTTGAGACCTAAAGGACCTACTAATGCTTTATGTTTCCAAATGCACATGACAGGTAACCTTCAATCTGTTTGCACTGTGCCCCCAAGAGTAGGATTACCTGTCTAGCTCACAGAGGGGATCCCAAACTCACCATAAAATGCTTGCCCATCCTCAGAATAAGTCATCATTAAAATATCAGAATGGGCCATCAATTAAAAAGCACTGGACAACCCCTTTAAGACCTCCCTCAGTGCATTGTCCATTGTCTAACATAATGGATAAGGAGAGAATAACAAAATGATATTAGCTTCTAGAAGAAAAGAAGAAGAACTTTGATCCAAAGGAGAAGTCTCTTGGCATAGGTCCTTTAAATATTATTTACTAATGCAATTACTATGGCCCGGGTACAGACAATAGCAATTATACATGCATTGATTTTTCCATCTTACTGTTCTGTTTTCATTGTTCCCTGTGTGTTTAGATCCAGTTAATTAGCTCTGCTCTCTGATCTTATTATGGACTAATAGAGGGAGGAACGTCCTTCATGACTGCTCCATTTCACCATATAACCATATCTACTTTGGATATCTAATTGTTAGTATTATTATTATTATTATTATTATTATTTTATCTATAGTGGTGGTAATAGTTCATGGTTTAAGCTTTTATATTCCACAGCCTAACATTTGCATTGTCTTATAGGAATGGGAGGAAATAGGCTTTAAACAATATATTCGAGGCTGGAAGACAATCACCTGGTGACCGGGTGTTCTTTCTGGCACTATATACATTCAGAGACCAGCTGAATGCATGGAGTAGGGCTATTCTGCCATGTGTCTTGGCGGAAACAGTCACAGCCTGTCTACCTTATGAAAATTTTTTACTAAAGAGGGAATATAAGTAATGACGTGTGCAAAAATTGGCCTCAGTGGTAATATGTACAACAACAGCGCATGTGCAACTTGCCATTTGTGCACACGTCACGGTATTAATATGGTAATGTACAGTTTTGATCATTTTTTTCAATATGATCCCTGGTTTGGCAATAACCTTAGGTAACCGACATCTATTCCTTCTGACCACTCATAAATATATACACATGTGTTCTCAAAAGAGAGGGGCTTATGTGTTCTCTGGCAACGGCTTATCTGTCTTGAGAACATCGAACATGCTTAACCCTTCCTTTCCCCAACTATAGTCAAGGAGAGTCGGGACACCCTAATACATATTGGATGGTGAGCTGGCTTTGTCTAAATCAGTGGATTTGGAGATCAATTTTGGGTTTCAGAAACAAGTTACTAAGTTGTCTTTTTTAATGATATTTTACAAATATTGTATTATTAATTAGATACATAAATTACATATTTACTTTCATAGGAAGTCAATCACTGGCTATTTAATGAATTAGAAGAGCTTTACAGCTTGTATCTGACCATGGCTGTCAGCCATTTATGAAGATGGAGTTGGAGTCGAGCTGTGGACAAATAGAGGAGTTAGGCTGGCTGCAGACGACTGTGGCTGTGTTCAATGTGTTATCCGTATATTACTAGATGGCACACTGTCCCGTTCATTTCAATGGGCCTGTACACATGATTGTGAATTTCAAGGACTCGTGTGCGGGCTGACAGTCCAGGCCACAAAATATAGCACAGGTCCTATTCCTGTCCAATTTTCGGCCCTTGCTTCCATGGCTCCTATTCACTTAATGAAAGGAGCTGCGGAAGCACGGCCCGTACACAGGCGACACATAGGGACGTCCCCTGTATGCCGCCTGTACTTTTAAGTCACAGCACGGTTATCTACAACCGGCCTTAGAGTCGGTGGTTTGGCCTATCAATTCCCAAGTCCCGAGAGAGACTTATATTCTTCAGATAACTGTGGAAGATTTATGGCATATTCAGTGTTAAAGCCAAAAACATCTAAGATGAGAATATTCCTTTAAGTTAAGGCCCCATGTTTCGGAAATGCAGACTTCCTGGTCTGAAATAAACACTGCACTTTATACTCTCAGCAAAGTAAATGAGACTTTAGTTCATTTCATCCCCACGTGTTAATTTTATCTGCAAAAACACTGCAGCCCCAAAGCCCTATATAAGGGGAAGTAAAATTGCTAAATTCAGTAGAAAAGAAGTGAAAACAAAAACATTTTGCTGCATTTTTTAGGCAACGTGTATTTGGTGGCAATTGCTACACGGGACCTTAGCCGTAAAGGGGTTTCTTGGTGATCTACCTCAGCCAGTGATTGGTTGAATGGGCATCTCAGAAGATTTCCTGGGCGTTCAGAAACAGCAGGGAATATCGCTTTGGGCAACAGTGAGGGATTATGGAGACATGAGTGACCCTTCGTTCACATCTGATTTCGGTATTCCATTCAGGGAGTCCACATGGGAACCTCCCGAACAGAATACCGAACACAACTGCAAGCACTGTGCAGAAAAAGCACACAGACCCCATAGACTATAATGGGGTCCATGTGTTTGCCGCGCACTGCCTGCACGAATCATACGGCCAGGAAAGTAGTTTGTGAACTACTTCGGGGGTGTCCTCATGCTAAGGCTCTGTTTAAACCAGGGGTGCCCAATGCGTCGATCGCGATCTACTGGTAGATCGCAAAGGACGTATGGGTCGATCGCGGGATGCAGGGATCCCCGGTGTCTGCTTGTTCACAGTGCAGGCTAAGAGTCATCTCCGGACACTGGCAGGTGGGGCTGCTGCAGCCCCAGCCTGCCAGTGTCCAGAGATAACTCTCAGCCTGCGCTGTGAACAAGCAGACAGCGGGGATCCCTGGGCAGCAACAGAACGCCGCTGTCTCCTACTGTCACGATCCGCCTGACCCCGCCCACATGCCCGGCCCCGCCCACAGACATGCCCACCCCACCCACAAGCCCGCCCGGTCACGCCCATAGGCTCGCCCCGGCCCCGCCCACAGGCCAACCCCGGACCCGCCCTAGTAGATCTTTTGCCTTGGTCAGCTAATAAAGTAGCTCACACGCTGAAAAAGTGTGAGCACCCCTGGTTTAAACCTTTTTGATCAGGTTTCTTCTGCTTTTTGATTAAGATACAATATCTTTGTAACACAGTACAATATGAAAACAGTGTGCCTATAGCTTCATAGTACAGAGCCATGAGGGCTTGCATTATTTTAAGGGGCTCTATCATTAGACTTTCCTCCCACTGTGCACGGTAGGACTAATTTACATATACGGTTTAACGGTAATTCAGAAAAACGGGGGGGGGGTTCAAAAACGATTAGCAGCATCTAAAGACCGGAAAATCTAATGATAGAGCCCCTTTTTATAGATATGTCAAAGCTCCTCGAACCATATGAGCAGTCTACTGAGCTAAGCAACTTAATGGGGGGGAGAGATCGGGGGATCTTGACTGTCAGTTTATACAAATTCACAAATGCAAACATACTCATGGGAAACATTCTTGAATTCAGACAAAAAAAGTTAAGAAACTGGAAAACTGCATGAGAATGGGTCCATAAAAGTAACAAAAGACACATGTTCTTCCTCCCACCAGTCACATCAGCACCACATGGGGATAAACTTGTCTAGCTGCACGTCCCTATTTATTCTAATAGTATTGCTTACACTAAGTAATATGCTGTGTTTCCGCTGAAAAATAATAAGAGTAATATCAAGGGATTTCACAGTCGAGCACATCTTCTTCCTTAGATTATGTTGAAAGATTAAGGAAATCTTGAAAACTTTTTGCCATATATATGTAACTTACAACAGAACAGCGGAGTACTTAAAGTCGACAAAGAATTTCAAAAAGAATCTCGCCCCTCAGGGTTATGGTCGTGATACAAGTTTAAAGGGAATTTTACATCAAAACCTTCTCGTTCTTTTGATCAGTCAGAGATAAAAATAGTGTTGTCTGTCTCTATGTTGGGTTCTTTCCTAATGGTGACGTTGACTATAGAAAGACAGGTTTAGCCCAATATGAAGAATGCCAAATATGTAGATAGGAATAATCATGACATCTATGGAACCAGAATAATGGGTCAATTTATTACAATCAGCACATTGTGTAATACTACTACACCTTGGGAACTTCCATGTGCTACAATGGAAATCTATGCCAGCCAGAGATTGGTGTAGGTTTTTCCCAAATTAAAAAAAACTGACCCATTCATTTCTATGGGCCAGTACACTTGACCGTGAATGACCAGGCCAACAGTCCGGGCCGTAAAATATGGAAAAGGTCCTAAACCCTGTCCGATTTTGTGACCCTGTTTCCGTGGCTCCTATTCATTGAATGAAAAGAGCCACAGAAGCAGGCTTTTGCAGGGGTGGTGTGCAGGTGACATCCGTGTGTCCCTCATGCACCGCCTGTGCCATTCATTCACGGCAGTCGGTTAGCACACTGCGAGCCAATCTTGATTCTTGCCCCACTCCAGCCAACACAAATGTGTGAGCACAATTTATTATCTCTGTACTGTGACATCACTGTATTTATTATTTATGTATAGTGACATCATTGTGTTTATTATCCTTATACTGTGACATCACTGTGTGTATTCTCCCTGTACTGTGACATCACTGTGTGTATTATCCCTGTACTGTGACATCACTGTATTTATTATCCCTGTCCTGTGACATCACTGTGTGTATTATCCCTGTACTGTGACATCACTTTGTATATTATCCCTGTACTGTGACATCACTGTGTGTATTATCCCTGTGCTGTGACATCACTGTGTGTATTATCCCTGTACTGTAACATCACTGTGTGTATTATCCCTGTACTGTGACATCACTGTGTGTATTATCCCTGTACTGTGACATCACTGTGTGTATTGTCTCTGTACTGTGACATCACTGTGTGTATTATCCCTGTACTGTGACATCACTGTGTGTATTATCCCTGTACTGTGACATCACTGTGTCATTATCGCTGTACTGTGACATCACTGTGTGTATTATCCCTGTACTGTGACATCACTGTGTATTATCCCTGTACTGTGACATCACTGTGTATTATCCCTGTACTGTGACATCACTGTGTGTATTATCCCTGTACTGTGACATCACTGTGTCATTATCGCTGTACTGTGACATCACTGTGTGTATTATCCCTGTACTGTGACATCACTGTGTATTATCCCTGTACTGTGACATCACTGTGTGTATGATCTCTGTACTGTGACATCACTGTGTATATTCTCCCTGTACTGTGACATCACTGTGTGTATTATCCCTGTACTGTGACATCACTGTGTATATTCTCCCTGTACTGTGACATCACTGTGTATATTCTCCCTGTACTGTGACATCACTGTGTGTATTATCCCTGTACTGTGACATCACTGTGTGTATTATCCCTGTACTGTGACATCACTGTGTGTATTATCCCTGTACTGTGACATCACTGTGTGTATTATCTCTGTACTGTGACATCACTGTGTGTATTATCCCTGTACTGTGACATCACTGTGTGTGTATTATCTCTGTACTGAGACGTCACTGTGTGTATTATCCCTGTACTGTGACATCACTGTGTGTATTATCCCTGTACTGTGACATCACTGTGTGTGTATTATCTCTGTACTGAGACGTCACTGTGTGTATTATCCCTGTACTGTGACATCACTGTGTGTATTATCCCTGTACTGTGATATCACTGTGTGTATTATCCCTGTACTGTGACATCACTGTGTGTATTATCCCTGTACTGTGACATCACTGTGTGTATTATCCCTGTACTGTGAAATCACTGTGTGTATTATCCCTGTACTGTGACATCACTGTGTGTATTATCTCTGTACTGTGACATCACTGTGTATATTCTCCCTGTACTGTGACATCACTGTGTGTATTATCCCTGTACTGTGACATCACTGTGTATATTCTCCCTGTACTGTGACATCACTGTGTATATTCTCCCTGTACTGTGACATCACTGTGTGTATTATCCCTGTACTGTGACATCACTGTGTGTATTATCCCTGTACTGTGACATCACTGTGTGTATTATCCCTGTACTGTGACATCACTGTGTGTATTATCCCTGTACTGTGACATCACTGTGTGTATTATCCCTGTACTGTGACATCACTGTGTGTATTATCCCTGTACTGTGACATCACTGTGTGTATTATCCCTGTACTGTAACATCACTGTGTGTATTATCCCTGTACTGTGACATAACCCTGTAGTTTAGTGACGTGGACAAGCATTTTCAGCAGCTGGTTGCAAGCCATTCCAGCCGAGTTCCTGGGAACTGCCCAAAAACACTGCCTATAGTCGACAGCCCCATATATTACACTTATGTTAACTCTTTACTGCTATGCCTGTAATTACACAGCATACATTTTTAATACTAAATCAATGTTAACAGTGTAACCTAATATAAAGCAATGTGTTTCCAGACTTAGCATACAACAATCGCCTTCATTCTATTATCTGCACTCCCCGGGGTCCACTTCCTAGGCCACAAAGTATTGAAGGATTGGAAAGGCAGTGATGTAATTAATAACAAATGAGCTATACGCTGTCTGCAGCAAGCTCTTGTATCTGTCATGGCCTACTCCCAGGTCCAAACCATTGCTGACGTATCTATATGAATATCCAAGAGACAACACATGCATCTATACAGGATGGAAGCTTCAAGCATTACTGCTAATGTTCTCAATGTGATAGATTTCTAACAAGCTGCTCAGATATATTATATGGGATTCTACTGCATAATACTGTATATACAGACCCCAGCTGCTGCAGAATATCTTCCCATAGAGAATGGTAACCAGTGATTTACTTGAAGTGACCCTTCCTCTTTAACAAGTTATACTGCAGCAGCTGGGGTTTAAAGTTACATAGTACTATGTCCCAGCTGCTGCAGAACTTCTTTGTAAAGAAAAACAGGAAGCTTCATAAATCATCCATCCACAGTAATGCAAAAAAAAAAACCAGCACCACATTACTATAAAGAGTAAATGCGAACCTTGGTTTCTCATGAGAAACCCTGTCTTGTCTTGGTTGGTAGCCTATTTCGTTTGCAATTTCTGCCACAGCAATGAATTGGAAAATCCATTGATTTCAATTGCCCTTTATCTCACATGCACAACATAACACTGAAATCAATAAGTTTTCCTATGCAGCTCAGTGCTGGAGACCATAAGTGAAGGAATTCTCTACAGATTAGTGTCGGTGCTTTACGCTCTTTATAGAAGGCTGAAGATACATGGTGGTCCCAAATAAAACTGAGACTACATGGTGTGTGGGTTACATATAAAAAACAATTAGGCTTAGTTCACAAGGGAGGCGTAATGGCGGATTTTGGAGCCACGTCACTCTCGGGCCAAAACCCGCCTGCTACGACTGTCGCGGCTTCCGACAGTCACGACTTCCCTCACCGGAGTTGGCTCAAATGAATGGGCTGACTCAGAAAGTTGCTGCCGCCAGGTGGACGCCAGGAATCTGCCTGAAGAAAGGGCAGCCCGCTTCTTTTTTCCATGAGTGGCAACATGCCCATCTCCATAGACCACCATTGTGAGGGGCAGATTATGACGTGGATTACGCGCCATAATCTGCCTCCTCTGTGCCCATGTGAACGGGCCCTTACAAGCACCAATTAGCCATAACATTAATACCAGCTGCCAAATATTGTATAGGTCCACCTCTTGCAGCCAAAACAGCCCTGATCTGTCGAAAGATAGACTTCAGAAGACCTCTGAAAGTCTCCAAAGATAACTTTTCAGCAATTTGTAGTTCTTGTTTGAGGTCATACCAGTCAGGTTAACTTACTGTCCCCATACACATCAATGTGCCTTGGGAACCTGCGATTCTATCACCAGGTTCACCAATTGTCCTTCCATGGGCCACATTTGGCAGGTACTAACCACTAAGACTGGGAACACCATGTAAGATCTGCAATTTTGGAAAGGCTCTAGGGCCTGGTTCACAGCTCGTCTCGGTATTCCGTATGGGGAGTCTGCATGGGGACCCCCCAACGGAATACCGAACGCATTGACTAGCGTATTCCCTGACTGAATATCAAACGCAGATGTGAACGGGCCTAATGCAGTAATTTTGCCATCTCAATTTGGCCTTTGTCAGACCTTGATTGCTAATTTTTCTGCTTTCAGCATATTTATTTTAACCCTTCTTGACATTTGCCATACTATTACGCTGGATGTTGGGTATTTAACTATGGCGGCCATTCAAAAGCTGAGAGGCAGCCATAGCCGCCAGGTCTCTATAATGCCTGATTGCAGGGATTAAGGCCCCTGTTGCCTTAGTCGAAGCTGACTAAGGCTGCATCCAGTCCCTGTACTTTACAGTGCAAAGAGGTGCAAGCAGATGGCTCTGTACACTGTATAGTGGTCAGGAGGCATTACTACTGGTCAGACTCCATTGATGTCAATAGAAGCAGAGCTGCAGTAATGGCACCCAGGCACTATACTGGACAAGAGCTATCTTCTTCTGGGTCTGTGTTATGTATAGTACAGGGACTGAACAACTCCTGAAACAGGATATGCCATAAAAAATACTGAAAAATCCCATTAGAGATAGGTCATCAAAGTCTGACTCCAGGAAAAGCCCTTTAATGTTATGGCAGCCAGTATAAATCCATATGGCAAATTGATATCTATTATCTGATCTAGTTTTTTAACGCATGAGGCATGTTCCATATGGAAAGACAACGTAACTGAAAACTGAGGTAGACCGATTACCCATATACCCAACCAGGGTATTGCAAGCTGATGTGTTGCTACGGGCAGCATTTTTATTGTCATTTACAGTAGTTTATATCTCAATACTGTTAATACAATATAATAACAGGACCATGAAATGATCTCATCCAGATCCTGCCTGTGTAGTAATAGCAGCGTATATAATGTCAGTGACTGTGAAGACATGATCTGGCCCCATTCATTCACTTTCTGAGGAGCTTCTCTGGTCTGAGCTAATTACAAGACAGTACTGAAGAATTAGTCCTAATGCGTCTTCTATCCCTCATTACACGCAGTGCGTCTGACAACACAAACACGAAATGTGATCTCCCAGTATCGCGCATAACCTCAGGGACCGCAACGCTCTCTAAGGCTACAATTATTTCACTACAAAGAGTGGCTGATAGACGCTAATTACCTGCAAATACTCGGCGTACACCCAGGCTAGGAGCCATTATCGCCAATGAACTGCTATGTTTATTATTACAGTAAAAGTCTTTTAACCTGACAACGTAGACTCGGGAAATCCTGCTAATCCAGCGTGCCACAATAATAGTCTCATGCAAGATTAACAGCTTTTACCCGATAGTCTGGCTCTTGGCAGGTTTTTAGCAGCACTTGAAGATCACACTGACACCTTTATGACATTCGACAACTTCCATGGTGCAAGTAAATAAATATATGGTTCAGAATAGCTGATAGTCCAGTATCTGGGCAAACGCTAAAATGACACATTATCAGTCTTACTATATTATTGTTAGGGTTTGCTGCCTTTTCTTATAGAGGGAAAAAAGCTGAGCTTTGTGATATATAGGTTTATATACTTTGGAGAAGGATTTCTGAGTAGAAACAGCATAAGGGCCCCTTCACATGGCGTAAGCGCTCGGCTCATTCCGATCTGTACACGCGAGCGCTTCTAAACACTTCCCATTCACTTCAATGGGAGCGCTCGTAAAGCCGGGTTTACGCGCGCTCCCATCGAAGTGAATGGGAAGTGTTTAGAAGCGCTCGCGTGTACGGCTCGGAATGAGCCGAGCGCTTACGCCGTGTGAAGGGGCCCTAAATCTTGACAGGACTCCTGAGAGAGTCAGTAAGAGTCCTGATAACTCCGCCCACACACTGATTGATAGATCTCTCTGTATCATTGAGTAGATAGAAAGCTGTTAATCATCCTGTGTAGGCCGGAGTATACAGGACTCTCTCTATCTTTCCTAGGAGTCCTGTTAGGATTCCTCTGCTACAAATCATATACACCTATATATCACAGTGTTCAGCTTTTCTCCATTTGAGGGTAAGAGCACACAGAGTTTTTTGGTCAGGATTTTGAGGCTGTATTTGCCTCAAAATCCTGACCAAAAAGAAGGCTCCCATTGAAATCAATGGGAACTGCGCAGGAGCTTGTGCCAACTCCTGGACGTGCTCATTCTTCAGACTATTTCGCCTCGTGATTCGGCCTGAAGACACTCCCTCCTCCGGATCCAAAAAACCTTGTGTGAACTTACCATAATATATCTTGCTCTCAGACAGGGCAGCAGAAATCGTCTCAAAGGTTCACTTTAATTATTTTCTTAGCAACCAAAATTTTACTATTACAGAGTTGTTCTCAAGGCTTCTGTAGCTTCTTAGTTAATGGCAGAATGCACATTGCAGCTTTTGCAATGAATGTTCTATACATAGACCAGGAAAGTTCCTATACACAAATATATCCACCTACATATAATATTGCAAAAGAGTGCCCTTTCGGCAAATGCAGTAGAGGTATGTGCTGCAAACTTAACTGCATTGAATAGTGTTCTTAGCCACACTATTTAACATAGAAGCATCCTACTAATAAAATATATTATGCCTATTATTTTTTTTATAGTGGGAAACTATAGGTAACATATGCTAGTGTGCCCGGTCTCCTGACAGAGGACTTTGAGATGTAGATGTTTGATGTACAATGCAAATGCAGTGTGAACTGAGTTTAGGCAATGTTCAATATCCAACCCCAAGGGTAAGTTCACACGGAGATTTTTAATCAGGAGTTTGAGGCCATATCCACCTCAAAATCCTGACCAAAAAGACAGCTCCCATTGAAATCAATGGTAGCCACTCAGGTCTTTTCTTCAGGCCGAGTCGCCTCGCGATTCGGCCTGAAGACACTCCCTCCTCCGAACTAGCCCCATTCATTGGGCCTAATCCAGAGCGGAGTGCGTGGCTGGATGTCAGTGCAATGCACCAGCTTTCAGTCGCGACGCTACCCCGTTTTTGGATGGGAACCTGAGGCGGCCTTCGCCTCAGGTTCCGATCCAGAAAACCCTGTGTGAACTTACCCTTAGTGGTAGCCATCACAGGCAGAAATGGAGCAAAACTCTATGCATTCAATATAATGGATTTGTGCCGTATGGATCTATAATACAATACCCATAGAAATCTATGTGCCCAACTGTACCCCTGTGTGCCTGATTTCACATAAAGGCATATAGAGACTTGTTCCCAAAAAATCATAAGAAAATGGTAGCATTTCCCACTGTTTGTCATTGTAAATGGTGCCATTATTGGTTCTCACCTTTGGAAATTTCCAGCAAATTCCTTACTGACATTGAATGTATTTCTTTACATTGGATCAGATAACTTTAACATTTTCTGCCAATAAACACAGCCAAAATAGAAGTTTGTGGAAGCTGAATTGTCATCTGCAAAGTCCACAGCCTTATAGACAACTAGCCTCGTAGTAGTGAATTGTTCGCTACACAAGAACACACAGGTTTTATCACCAGCAAACATTGTAACACGTCAGATACGTGTTCCTAACAGTGTAAAGGATTTCAGCTGATCGTATTTCATTGTGTGCGCTGCACAGACGGAATCACTGATATTACACGGGCTTATTATTAACTGAATGGTAAACTTAGGTCATAGCTGTATACTATTGTGGAATGTCTGGAAGGCAAATAACACTTAAGCCATACATTGCCTCTAGCAAATAACATTTGTTCCCTGCTGGTGTTTGATAAGACTATGTGGCTATTGTGGCTGCCATTAGGGTTTCGGATGATGGTTGCCGTCAATGGGCACTGTGGCTGTTTGTGGGCATTATTACTGACATATTAGAGGCCCTGTTGATGCCATTATAGAGTTACTGTGGGTGTTGTTATGAATGCACTTTAAATCTGAGTGCATTGTAGGTTTTGTTATGATGAGTCTTGTTGACCTATTCCTTTGCAAATGTCTCCAAGAGTCTTGAAATAATTCCAGAATCCTTCCTCATGTATGGTCCTTGTATGAGATCTACTGTGAGGCCAACTTAGTATGTGTGGGTGCTGCTATTATAATGGAGTAAGTATATGAAGAATGTTCTAAGTTTTATCAATTTTTATCTTAAAATGGGGCATGAAAGAATAGAAGCAATTTGTTCAGATGTTGAAAAAGGAAAAGGATCGGCCCCTAGATTCCCACAGCAGATTGCAGATACAGGACATCATAATCCAGTTGTGACTTTTCTCCACTGATTAGACCCAGATGAATGATCCTAAGGCCGGGTTCACACGGAGTATTCTGGCTCGTCATTTGGTACGTAGACGCCGCGGGAGGATTTGCGGGCCGTATACGCTCCCATTGTTTTCAATGGGAGCCGGTACCGTACACGCGGCGCTATTTTGCAGCCGTGATTTTGCGGCGGCCGCAAAATAGCGCCGCGTGTACGGTACCAGGAAGGACCGAGGATTAAAGGGGATCACCGTGCTCAACTGATCGTCAAATGGATAAACTTTATTTCTGTAAAAGGCACACACTACGCGTTTCGGGCACAGCGCCCTTTTTCAAGTGTATAAGCTGTGTTATATAAAAATAAATATAAAAACATAAACATAAAACACACCAGTCAAATGCATCCAAATGTAATTTCCATTTAACCGATACCGTATTTACCGTTGTTGATGTAATTTTAATCATCTGTTGGTTTTTTCTCTTATAAATAAGCATATCTTTATCAGTTAAATGGAAATTACATTTGGATGCATTTGATTGGTGTGTTTTATGTTTATGTTTTTATATTTATTTTTATATAACACAGCTTATACACTTGAAAAAGGGCGCTGTGCCCGAAACGCGTAGTGTGTGCCTTTTACAGAAATAAAGTTTAGCCATTTGACGATCAGTTGAGCGCGGTGATCCCCTTTAATCCTCGGTCCTTCCTGATATTATTCTACACCAAAGGTGGCAAGGATCCTGCTGTCTCATCACCTGGGGCGGAACCCCCCCCCCCTTTTTTTAAGAGGTTCTAGGTTATATCTAATGGTTGTATACACAACCTTCTAAAGGTGAGAAGCTGTTTTCACTTCACCTCTAATCTACTCATATGGTACCTCACCATATGCAGCTCGGTGCTGTTCTTTGTTTTTATCTTTGCGTGTACGGTACCGGCTCCCATTGAAAACAATGGGAGCGTATACGGCCCGCAAATCCTCCTGTGGCGTCTACGTACCAAATGACGAGCCAGAATACTCCGTGTGAACCCAGCCTAATAGTGGTGAAGTCTTAAGCCACGGACTCCTCCGGAACCATCGTGGAATCTGTGGCAAGATTGGGCAGGTCGCAAATTTTTTCAGTATCCTCATCTGGCCTCTGACCTCCATTGAAAACAATGGGAAGGAGAATCAGGCCGGAATCTGCCACAAAATCAGTGGCAGGCTCCACCAAGTTTAATTGTGTCCACAATGTTGTCACTTTAGATCACAGAGGGTTAGCCATTGACTAGTTAGGAGCAGCTAACCAGCAGCCTACTTGCTCCCGGCCTTAAGGGGCTGGTCACATGGAGGAATCTGAAGAAGATCAGGCGGATTCCTCTCTATATTTTCTATGTAACCCACTGCAGAACTTCAGTTTTTGGCTGTGGTTTGCCTCAGAAATAATGGGGCCAACCAGCCTGAGCCTCATGCCACAGGTTCTGCGCCTGAATCAGTTACTAGGTAGGATTTAAGGCAAGATGTTTTGTTAGTATCCTAAAAAAAGAAGCAACTGTTGCTGTCTACCATTGAAAGCAATAAGATGGAGATTCTGGCTGGGATTTGGAGCTGAATCCTTGTGTGAACAGCTCCTTAACCAGGAAGACTTTCTGTCCATTAACAAGTACAGATTGCTGATATGGCATTTGTTGGAAGATCAGACGCATGTTTACACTAACCATAAACTAGACCCAACGTTTGTTTGTAGGCTCATCAGTCCGTATACAAGGAGTTTTCGTTTTCTGGCAGATAGCAGATAGGTTTAATTGGCCATTGGTCAGAAAGCTAGCTGTAAGTGTAAAAGTACTCTTATAATAGGTTGACACTTCCTGTTCTGTAGAGATCACTTCTTAGTTGTCATCTCATTATCATCATAGGCAGGATTACAATGAAAGATAGCACCTCTTATAAAGGGCCCTTTACAAAGGCAATGATTAGGCCAAATGATCGCCCAACTAAGGGCCCAAATCCTCAATCATCAGGTGGTGAAATTATAAATGTATACAACGTATACATAAAAATCACAATTGTCAGTAGCACATGGCCACGGACAGTGTGCTGCCGACAAATGCAAACTGTATGGGGTGAACAATTTGTTCATCCTCGTGCAGTAACAAAACATGACATCCATTCCTGATCGTTGGTAACAGGTCGGCCTGTATAAAGGGGCCTTTATAACTAACTAAATTTCACAAACGTTGATGGCAAAACTCACCTTCCTCCCTCCTTGCACAATGACCTCTGTACAGGTCACAGAGCATGCCTAGTACACCATCCCATATAAATCAATGAACCTCTCCAGACTGCAGATTCTTACGATCTATATGGTTGCTGTAAAGCGTGTCTCTGGATGTTGTTAACAACTATCTTTGTTGGCCATAGCAACTAATAACAACACGCGCAAAAAAACTAAATGCAAACTGTGCTGCAATTGGTTGCTATGGACAACAAATACATTTTTTGTAGACAATTTTATAAAGTCTCCCTTGGGCACACATGGTGACACTCACCTTCACACTGGTATGGCTGGTCTGTGTCTCAGCCTCTATGCAGCTGTGTGGTCCATGGTCTTTACGCTCCTTACGGGAACCGGTGCGGGTTGCTGGTGGGTAGCGACTCTGGTAGGCGAGCACTGAAGGGATGGTATCAGCAGCGTCGGTTTTGATGAAGAGCCCGTGTAAAGTGGCGGCTGTTCCTTGGGAAATGGTGGTGGTTTGGTGCGGGGAGTTGGACTCATCCGAGTCTCTGCAGTAAATCACCCCGCTCTGTGATACGTGGATACTGGGAGCGCAGCCCATACCTATGCCAAGGTGCAGTGGTTGGCAGCACCAAGGCACCCTATTTAGGGATAAGGTACCCTTCACTAATGCTATAGGCAGTCTACAAGATGTTACCAGGAAGGAATTGCCATATTGTCAATGTACTCAGTGCTGTCCAGAGATTTATCCAATCAGTCATTTATCTATTATGCAGAATGCCAGACCTTTCATGTACTCAGATATGCCGATAGATTCATTCATTCATTCATTCATTCATTCATTCATTCATCATATCTCTCTATCGTGTATAACACAGAAGTAAACCAAAAGAAAACTATGAAGAATTTAACGTAAAAATTGACTGGATCAAAAACAGAACCAACACTGTGAAATGATGCCAACCTTAATCATTCCAATCCCTGCCACATGATAACCAGGGAACTTACAGGACTTCCTAGAATGCGTGCGGGCTCCGTGCCAATAGATTAAAGATCACAGTTCCATCTTCTAACACAAACCCTTGTGTGATCTCACTGCTTTACTCTAGCATGCCAGCCCAAAACATGTGCCAGCACTTCTGAGCTCAGGATCATTATGGCCTATTACCCAGACAGGTGTCTCATCCGTCAGCACCAGTGTCTTCCTCCCACCAGTTGCACAATCAGAAATGAGAATGAATGACATGAAGAGGATTCCCTGAGATGGTGATATCTTGTGTGCCAGGCTGGCATGGACAAAATGCTTTCTTCTGCCTAGCAGGCAACAGTTACCCTCAGCACGTTCCTACCTCTGCAATGCACTGACATGACAGGAGCCTGCACAGTCCTACCAACACTACCATGCACACTCACACTCCTCCATTCTAAGCTTCAAGCATCAGATCCCAGTAGCAGCAGCAGCACTGAATACATGCGACACAATGTAGCAGCTACAGCCTTTACCAGTTCCTCAGTGGTGCCTGGGCATCTCCAATACTGCAGTGATATACATCCCCTTTGCGCCCAGCTGATCTCTTTGGTCAGAGCATATAATAGATTCCTGGGTAGTGATGACAGCGGAGAATCCCTTGCTGGTGACTGCAGATCCTCTTCATGCACAGCCCTGGATCTGCCTTCTCCTGAGCCCTCCCAGCCCTGCCACTACTGCTGCTGCTGCTGCTTCCTCCTCCTCTTGCTGGAAAGCAACAAGGCGTTGTCCCATTTACACATCATTTTCACCCCTTTTATCTCAGTGGTGGGTGGCAGGAGCCCACTTCTCTACCCCCTGTAGTCAGGCTGTCATAGGAAGCCTCCAAAGCTTGCAAGTGATGAGGATGAGGAGCTGCTCTTCTCCCATCTACTGGAATGTATGAGAATTTCTAATGAGCTGTCCAGGACAGAGCGAGCTGGCAGGCAGAACCAATGGGACCGTCATTAGCCAAGCGGAGAGGAGCCCAGCCTGATGAATGTCCCAATAATATGCTGCATAGTCTGATATTTGCTATCATAGGAAACAATTTTGCACGAAAAATCATTTCCTTGATGAAAATGAAAGCTGGAAATCATCAGAAAAAAAATAATCCTGGAAATCATCCGAATGAATCCCCAGTTTCGAACTATTGGAATTAACATCAATATTTTTTTCAATACTGTGATATTGTCAGAATTTCTACCAAAAAGGAGTTTGATCCCCTCATGTCAAAAAAGGCGACAAATACTGCAAAGATACACAAGACAAGAGCGTTCAAGCTGTGAGACGTTCGCTGGACATGCTGGGACTTATAGTGGATGTTAGAGCTGCGGCGAAGTGCGCCAGTGAAACTGATGGTTTTCTTTTCGAGGGATGTTATGGACACATTCACATGCTTTTCTGCCGCAAAAAATCCTGGATAAAATCTATTGCACATGCTGCTGAATTAACCCTATATATACACACAACATATATAGAGATATATTCTGGTGTAGGAATATCTGCTGGTTCCAGTATAATGTAAAGCTTCCTTTATACACCCAGTGTTACATACACCGCTCATGTCTATGTGCAGGATCGTATAACCGTCAATCCCAGCACTTTGTTCCCTAAAGCAGGAGCTTGTGCGTGAGGGGTTGCCATGGCAGCTCGGTGACAACTTCCTCCATGAGAGTGCGGCAGGAGTTCCTGCAAAGTGAAATTACGCTGCCATCTTTTTTATCAGCATTGCCATGACACGTGCTTCAGTAGCGGGGACTTATTACATGTTATATCTATGTAATGTTATATTATAGATGTTACCAGCAATGTATGAAATCTGGCATTGTATAGAATGCCTAAAACTAGCCGGCAATGTATGAAACGATTCATCATTCTATACAATACCGAATGAGAAAGCGGCAAAGTATGAAATAATAGGTGACATTCTCGCTTTGTTTCGGCTCGGCAAGGCACTAGCAGCGTCTCCAATTGCGCGCTTCACTTCGAGCATGAACCCGCCATCGCCCACAATATCAAGTGTCATCGTACCCGCTCCTCCAAAGCACACTGATGGCACAGACTGGAGTGAAGCCATAGACAGCTTAAAGGGGCTCTATCAGCAAAATCATGCTGTATGAGCCCCACATATGCGTGCATAGCATTTAAAAAGGCTATTCAGGCACCGTAAATGTTATATTAAACTACCCCCCCCCCCCCCCCCGTTTTAAAATAATAACCTAAAAAAGAATGTGCTCTACTTACTGAACGTGCACGCTGGGCGGGCATTCAGGGTGTGTCTTCATCTTTATCCCTGCCTCTTCTTCCTCCGATGTCCTCGAGTCCCGTCCTCCTCCGGCACTCGCAAACGGATGTGATAAAAAAAAAAATAGCCTGGGCGCATGTGCAGTAGCCGTAGTAGAAGCCGCATGCTACTGCACATGCGCCCAGGCTATTTTTTTATATCAGTGTCCGCTTGCGAGCGCCGGGGGAGGAAGGGACCGGAGGACGTCGGAAGAAGAAGAGGCGTGGAAGAAGATGAAGGCACACCCTGAATGCCCGCCCAGGGTGCACGATCCGTAAGTAGAGCACATTCTTTTTTAGGTTATTATTTTAAAACGGGGGGGGGGGGGGGGGGCTAGTTTAATATAACATTTACGGTGCCTGAATAGCCTTTTTAAAGGGATTCTACCACTAAAACACTTTTCGAAACAGCCTTTAAAAAGGCTATTCGTCTCTTACCTGTGGAAGTGCTCTCCGCCACGCCATTCGTTCAAAATACCGGTTTGTACCGGTATGCTAATTAGTTCTCTCGCAGCGATGGGGGCGTCCCCATTGCAGCTCGAAAACCGACCGCAGTGCCGCCTCTCTGGTCTTCGGTGTCCTCCCCATGCTTCTTCAGCGTACTGTCGGACGCCTGCGCAGTACGCTCTGTTCGACGAAGATTGCCGAATGTACTGCGCATGCGCGAAATTGCGGTCCCAGCCATAATGCGGGCACCGCACTTTCGCGCATGCGCAGTACGTTCGGCAATCTTCGCCGAACAGAGAGCATACTGCGCAGGCGTCCGACAGACGCTGAAGAGGCAAGGGGAGGATACAGAAGACCAGAGAGGCGGCGCTGCGATCGGCTTTCGAGCTGCAATGGGGACGCCCCCATCGCTGCGAGAGAACTAATTAGCATACCGGTACAAACCGGTATTTTGAACGAACGGCGCGGCGGAGAGCACTTCCACAGGTAAGAGACGAATAGCCTTTTTAAAGGCTGTTCCGACGTGGTAACTAGAAAAAAAAGTGTTTTAGTGGTAGAATCCCTTTAAAGGCTATGCATGCATATGTGGGGCTCTATCAGCATAATTTTGCTGATAGAGCCACTTTAAGGGTGAGGCGAGTATTGCTTTTTTCCCATGCATTTTACTATGTGGAGGTATTATATTCTGTGCAGCCACATGGGGACATTATAATGATTGGGGGCACTAAGGGGGATCACACTGGATGGGGGAAATGGGGGGTATTATATTGCAAGGGGAGGTTATACTGTGGTGGCACTAATAGCGGTATTATACTGCTAAAGGGACAGATTGTGGGGGCCACAGTGAAGTGATATCGTTGCCAAATCTAGCAGAACTGATATCTCTGGCACTGGGGTGCATACAACGAAAGCTGACAGTTTTCGGGACCTTTTAAATGGGCTGGTTATCAGCTGAATGCTCATTCATAGGAATGCTCATTTTCAGTTTCCAGTATTAGGGTGGGTTTATACGCACCCAAGACTCTGCCAAGCCCAGGTATCAGATGATTCTAGATGGAGGCAATTTTACGTTTAAAGGGGCTCTATCATTGGGAAAAGTCATTTTTAACTAATCACATCCTTGCATAGGCTTTAGAAATGCTATTCCACACCTACCTTTAGTATGTAAATTGCCTCAGTGGTCTCTGAATAAGTCCGTTTTTATTCAAATGCTAATTAGACTGGTGCGCGAGGTACATGCACCCCCTTTGCTATTGTTTCCTATGGCACAGGCTGATGCTGCTGATAACTCAGCTTCCTGTTTGCACACACACATAGGAGATAATAGCAGAGACGAGTGCTGCTGGGAACTTCCTGTGCTGGCTGAAAGCTCATTAACATACGAATAAAAACGGACTTATTCAGAAACCACTGAGGCAATCTACATACTAAAGGTAGGTGTGAAATAGACTTTCTAAAGGATAAGATTAGTTAAAAATGACTTTTCCCAATGATAGAGCCTCTTTAATGGCTATGGGGTACAGGAGAGAGGACTTGACTGTGAAAGAGCAGCAGATACCCCGAGAGTAGCCACACACTGCCCCCACTATGATGGCGCCCCCTTTCTTATGGGAAGAATCTGATACTGGTGTTCATCCACATCATTGCTCTAGATGTTCATGGTTTAGAGATTTAATTCACATACAGTACATACAGTACATCCGCATCTGTGCAGAACAGAGATGTCACATAGCTAGCCCTTCAACTTAGTCTCCGTGCCTCAATAGCTCAGTACATGAAGCAGGGTCTCCCCTTATTGTCATCTCAATGTCTCCTCCAATGTATGATTTTTACATGCTGTATATGTACAAAGAACAGGAACATTTCCTAGAACACAGCCCCGAGTGTTACTGTGCTTGAAGATTTCCTGATGCTTGTGATTCATTGCGATGACACTCGGCGATCTCCTTCAGTCCATTCCCCGTATGACACATCCAGTTTCTGCCACATGACAGAACAGAACAGCTAGAACAGTCTGTACAGGGGAGTAGTATGTACAGAGCCATAGATTTTCTCATTATTAGACAAACAGATGTACCCAAACCAAATACGTGAATAATGGAGGAAATCCTGGAGCTCCAGCTGCGCTCTTAGTATAGTTCTAGTTATCATTGATTTCTACGTGAGCACTACATCCTTACAGACAGCCAGATAGATGTATAGCAAATTGTCTCTAATCTGGCAGATTATCATACGAGGTATATTCTAGATTAAAACTCATGGAAACATTATGATTGAATTGTAACAATTATCATTACATGTTAATGGATCATCTGTGTGTACAGCGTGTCTATAAGTTTAATGTACAGACAGCCATAGGCAAGAAAACACTGGCATGGTTATGTAGGGTACAGAGGAGGATGTCAAAGTGCTTGATGTCAAAGGGCTTGATGTCAAAGGGCAGATTTTTTTCAATCTATGTGATGCCACATTCTGTAGACAAATATTGCTTTAGGGGCACAGATGGGACTTTACTGTGGAACAGGGACAGAACACGGTATCTTGTAAGTTTTATGTTTTATGTAGCCTTTTGTTTCAGATTATTAGATTAGGGTACATTCACATTTTTGGTCAAGCGATTTTATCGCTGGACCACATTATAATCAATGGGGTCCCATGGAATCCATTGTCCATGATAGAATGGATTCTTATTTATTGTTTAATCGATTCCTACAATAGAATAGAATAAGGGATTAAACAACTTTGATGTGAACGTACACTTAAAAAGATAAAATTATGTCACAAAATAATAATATAGCGAGACCAAATCTGTGCACTTTGCTCCAGTGACTTCATCGCTATAATGTCTATAAAGGGTAATGGCCCATATTTTTTCTAGTATGTTTTCTTTAGGTGGTATGTGGGATCTGTAAAGGGACAAAGTGCCTGTATACTGAAATTTTAGCTTGCATTAGCTGCTAGATGACAGCTCATAGAAGGGGCTGCCCAGTGTAAGACCACCACCAATCTCATATTGATAACATATTTAGCCCTGAAAACCCCTTTAAGGTCCCAGAAAATCCCATCCATACATGAATGCTACCTGGACCTATGTAGAAATACCTAAATATCTTTAGGGTAAAATCTCTATAATGGGATTATTCTGTTAAACGTTTACCTTTTATAATACATTCTATTAAACCTTTAGTCTTTTGGTGCTTGACGGTCCCTGAAAATACATGACCAGATGGTTGTCCTATTTTAAGTAAAAGTTGATGCTGCTTACGGCATGTGCACGGCTTGTTTTAACTCCCAGTGAACAAATGTGTTCACTGTTTTAGTGTTGGAATCAGAAAACCAGAAATGTTTTGCTTTCAATAGCTGATCTGCAGATGGTGCGCGACTCCTCGTATGTGGGAATTAACGTGTACAAAAACAGTCTCAGCGAAGTCGCTTCTTGTTATTACTTGGAAAGAGACCAAACATTTGGAACGCCGTCCAGAGTATGAGAAACAGGAAATAGAAATGTAGCAGGGGACATTATAATCAGACATATCCTCTTATCTTTGGCTTCTTTTAATCTCAGTGTCATAGATAATTCTGCCGCACTGTTCATCAGGTATCATTTGGAATAATTCTTGAATACTTGCACAGAATGATTTATTGTGTCCATATGACAGTTTTAATTGGGCCATACACATTAGATTTTTATCATCCCTTAATGGCAGATGTCGGGAGGGAAATAAACCAAAAACAAAGGTTTCTGGCAGCTCTTTACTCCTCTCTTTCTGCTAAGAACATATAATGCAGAGGGTTTCCCCCTGGTCCACTAGAGGGCAGTGTTTTCATGGGCCAGAAGGGTCAGAGGAAGATTGACACATGATCACGTTGAAAGCAAGCTGTTACTGTAGGTCACATGCATTTTACCGAGACTGTGGATGTGCTACCTGGCTGGGAGGCCAGAACCAGACCAAGTTTGAGTTTCTGGTGGTGGGCCAAGAGGAGTGTTGTCCAACGATGGAAGAACCAAGTCCGATGGAAAGTCAAGGTGGACCCTTCAGCAGAAAACAGCCATCCTGAGAGTCGGTGATCAGAGGCACTGTAAGATTCCTCCATTGTGCACCATACCCAGTCACAAGAAGACCGCATTGCCAATTCCATTCTCATGTTCTGTGTGAGTAAGAGGCAGCAACCAAATGCACAGGCTAGGCAGATAAAGACGGAAAGTTTGCCTACTGTTCCCTTATTGTTCCCATTTGTTAAACTGAGCGTAAGTAGCCACAAAAAAATTGCTGCGGGCATGTGCAGTCGGTTCTGCCCAAGGCCCGATGGCAGAGCCGACTGCGCATGCGTAGAAGTTGGAACCCAGTGTCGGAAGAAGATGCGGAGAAAGAGTCCTTTCCAGGCAAAGATAGAGGCAGCACTGGAGATTTCTCTCGCAGCATTGGGGACATCCACAGTGCTGTTTGAGCGCTGGGGACCGCCCCCAGTGCTGCGAGAGAACTCATTTGCATACTGAAGAAAACTGAGATTTCTACCAAACGATGGCGGAAAAGACATCTAAAGGTAGGAGAAGATTAGCCTTTCTTAAGGCTATTCCTATGTGTAAGTGAAAAAAAAAGTAATTTTAATGATAGAATCCCTTTAAATGAGATCAGGGTACAAAGCTGTCAAACAAGTGTCTCAAACATATGCATTTCATACAGTATTAATTTCTCACCATACCTTAAGATACCTGCTTGTCTTAAGTGATGGTGCCAGAGATAGAAAACCTGGATATGATAGGACTACCAGATATTTGCAAATATTACAAGGCGACTCAGCTCGCCCGGTGGCTGGAATTGGTGGCCCCTCTTAGGTCTCAAATGCCCCTTCGCTTACTTACAGAAGCTAGATCTCTGCAGCCCCTAGCTGGTCTTTGGACTCCAGCTTCGGTGACAATAAAGTCTCTCCAGTCTGATTAATTGTTAAAAGGCCCGATGCTGATCTGGGCAGAGTTTGGAGAAGAGTTAGCCGCTAATCCCTCACCTCTCATGCCCTTGGGTGCTATTCCTACTCTTTTGAACCTTGACATGGCTTCATATGGAACTTTGTGGTCCAAGCTTAATGCCTTGACATTGAAAGACATCAGGACTCCTACGGGTCTCCTTCCAGTTGATGAGATTCTCACTTTACTTCCAAACCTATCATTGTCCTTGAGAGCATGCTTCGACCTACTACGACAGAAAGTTACATTTAGAACTCAATTGACCGAGTTCGAAAAGTTGATGGCCTCCAGAACTATCCTACTTAGGAAGATGTCCTGTCTCCTGCAACGCTTTATTGACCCCATTCATTACAATACTTCAACTTTCATTTCCACTTGGGAAAAAGAACTGGGTATAGTGTGAGATATATACAGAAAGATCCACCACACAAAAATTTGGATATTACCTAGTGTCAGACTAGCAGTTTACAGGTCCTGTAATCTGACACTAGAGTGGGACCATGTATCTCAGAGGTGTGTTTCTGGTGGGACACTTATTGTAGTGCACCTCAGATAGCAAGAAGAAGGGAGGTCCTGCTCTCCATATTGATGCATGTCCCTTATGATTACAGGTACAGTGATTAATTGCTGCAGCCATGTTGTTGTTATATTCTCATATTGTATTGTTCAGTATATGTTGATACAGTCACTGATGTTAGGAATGACTGAGAACTTGATGCTAATGTATAACTACTAGATAGTATGTAAGGACACTTATTGTAGTGCACCTCAGATAGCAAGAAGAAGGGAGGTCCTACTCTCCATATTGATGCATGTCCCTTATGATTACAGATAAGGTGAATAAAGAATATAAACCCCCCCAACCACACCAGTGTTAGTTCATTAGGTGTGCAACAAAAATGGCGACGAGGATGGGATTGAGTGACAATTCATAGAAGATACAGAGCAGAATTCACTCAATAAGAGATAGAAAAGAACCAATTGTAAAGTGCAGCCATCTCAGTGATATCCTGTGAGTGTCCCCTCAGTGAGATCCTGCCCAGCAGACTGACAATGGATGTGGAGAGCTGTATTAATAACATTAGTGAGTCCTTGCTGCATCTAACATTTGATGAACTGGGTGCTGTTAGCAAATATCTTAAAGTGCCAGGGGAGCAAATCTCCAAAGCCAGAACCCGCAGGCACCTGCTGAATGCCATCAATAAACTGCTTGATGAAGTGGGAGAAACAGAGGATGAAGATGTTACCTGTCTGTTCCTCCAAAAGTGCAAACAGTTCATTACAGATCTGCATTCAGAGGCAGAGGTCGGGGCACAGGCAAAAGAGACTAAGACCCAGACTCAATTGGAAGATTTAAAGGCACAGTACCTTGCTTTGCAGAAAGCATTCCAGGAATCTAGCAAACTGTTAGAAAAAGCCCTTGTTTCTGAGACATCAAGTCAAGCAAAGCAAGAGGTGTCAGAGAGAGAGACTTACTGCAGGACTTCTCCACAGAACATGTGGCCAGAAATGACAATACGGAAAGACTTTAAAATTAGTGGTCAAATTGGTGAAAGAGGTCAAAAAGACAAACTGTCTTACACAAATCTCATGCACCAGATAGACATGGGACTGCAAAAGGGCTACAGTGAATTAGAAGTGATTGAGGCAGTAGTTAAAGCAATAAGCCCCGGCCTGAGTATAAGAAATATGTTAGAGATGAAAAGTGATCTAACACTGCCACAGCTGAAGACTATCCTAAAAGGACACTACAAGGAGGAGAGCAACTCGGACTTATACCACCGGCTGGTAAATATCTCGCAAGACAGCAAAGAATCTCCTCAAAATTTCCTCTTCAGGGCTATAGAACTAAAGGACAGACTTCTCTTTGCCTCTAGAGAAGTGGGAGCAGAGGAAAAATTTGAAACGGATTTGATTCAAAGGAAATTCCTGAGATCAGTAGGAACAGGACTGCTCAGTGAACACATTAAATTCCAATTGAAACCTTATTTGGATGATCCCACTGTCACTGATGACGTATTAATAAAGAAAATGAATGAAGCTGCCAGTTGGGAACAAGAGAGGGAACAGAAATTAAAGAAGTACTCTTCCAGCAAAATCAGCAAACTTGGCGAAATGCAGGCTGGTACCACACAACAAGGATTACTTACAAAAGTAGAGTCATCTACAACTCAAACCGCCCCACCTACGCTAAAAATCAAAGAAAGTTCCACTTTCAGGAGATACAGAAGTGACAAACTGGGAGGAGGCTGTGAAAGAACTGAGGAATGAGATGTCAGAATTGAAAAAGTTACTTAAGACTTCTCAAGAACCAAGATTGGTTTCATCCCAAGTAACTTCCAGAAATAAGCAGAATCCAATTTGTGAGGCCTGCAAGACATCAAATCAAGGTCATACATGTCGCCACTGCTACAAATGTGGCAAAGAAGGACATTATGCTAGGGGATGTTGTGCACCCAGATCTGCACAGTTAAAAGACAGGAGGTTGCTGATGAGGGACAATCAGTAACCTGTGCCAAGCCCCAGTCCCAACCAAAGAAAGTACCATCTTCAGGTATGGAAGCCAAAGAAAATCTGCTACATACTTATTTCCAAAATGTATGTGATCGTATCCAACAACTGGAGCTTCAACAGAACAGTATACAGCAAGTCACCTCTAGGAAGTGCACGACAACTAACTTACAGATGAGTGAAAGTGTGTCGAGAGGCCAAAGAAAACTCATCAATTTAATAGGAAAAAGGTGTATGGTCCTATGTAAACTAAATGGGGTTCCTCTTCAGGCATTATGGGACACTGGAGCTCAAGCAAGTATCATCAATGAAAGTTGGCGGCAGCAGTACCTTCCTCAAACAGAAGTAAGGGCAGTGGAAGAATTACTAGGCTCTGAACCATTATGCGGGAGAGCGGTAAACAAGACCGAAATTCCTTTCATTGGTTGGATAGAAGTAACCTTTCAGCTGTCCTCTGGTAATGACAACATAGAACTTCTGGTGCCTTTTCTAGTATCTAGTGACAATAATGTAGCTGAAGAGCCAATCATTGGATATAATGTGATTGAGGAAGTCATCCTGAGAAAAATCCCTTCATCATCTTTGGTGAGTACACTGGCTGCATCATTTTCACTGCCGACAAGAAGAGCAGAGATGGTGGTAAAAGCCGTCCAAGTGAGCCAAGCAGAAACATTTGTGAAGGAGGTAAGAACTGGAGTACGTCGTACCATTATTCCTGCAGGTACTATAATGGGTGTCAAGTGTGGTGTCCATGTGGGACCTCATAAGAAGAACCAGGAAAAGCTCTTTGTGCCAAGTAGCACTGCACAGTTACCAGAGGGAATATATACAGATGAGACAGTTGTGATTGTACCTTATGACAACTATGCTCGGGTAACCATTCCAGTAATGAACCCCACTAAACATGATATTGTACTGGATCCAAAAACCGTGTTGGGTCACTTGGAAACAGTCAAAGCGGTATATCCAGCTTGCATAAAACCTGTTCAAGTTCCTTCTTTGACTGCAAACATACAAACAGTGGAAAATGTTGACAAAGCAGAGGGTGAAGTGTGTTCAGTTAAAGAGGAATGGGATCCTCCGGTTCCTATGGATCATCTTGATGCAGACGAACAGTGCATAGTAAGGCAGATGTTAAGAGAAGAATGTCATGCCTTCTCCAGAGATGAGTCTGATGTTGGATATATTCCATCACTCCAATTAAAGATTAATCTAAAAGACACCACCCCCGTTAAGAAGACATATACTTCCGTGCCGAAACCGCTTCATAACGAAGTGAAGGAGTACCTACAAGACCTGATAAATAGAGGATGGATTAGAAAGTCAAAATCATCCTACTCTTCTCCTATAGTATGTGTAAGAAAACGAGATGGTAGCTTGAGACTCTGCTGTGATTATAGAGAACTAAACCAGAAGTCAGTTCCTGACCGTCATCCTATACCGAGAATCCAAGATATGCTGAATAGTTTGTCAGGAAGTTCATGGTTTTCTGTGCTTGATCAAGGGAAAGCCTATCACCAAGGATTTATGGAAGAATCCAGTAGGCCTTTGACAGCCTTTATAACACCTTGGGGATTATATGAATGGATCCGTATTCCTTTTGGGCTCAGCTCAGCTCCAGCGGAATTTCAGAGAAGCATGGAAGAATGCTTGGAAGGACTGAGAGACAGTATCTGTCAACCGTATCTTGATGACAACCTGGTTCACAGTAAGTCTTTCACTGAACATGTGGAACATGTACGGACTGTGCTTCAGCGCTACCAACAGCATGGAATCAAGCTAACACCGAAGAAATGTGAGCTGTTCAAAAGACAAGTCCGGTTCCTAGGTAAGAGTGTCTCTGGTGATGGCTATACTATGGATCCAGCAGAAATTGCTCCAGTAATGGCTTTGAAAAACAAACCTCCATCTACAGTGGGAGAGCTTAGAAAAATACTAGGTTTTCTGTCCTACTACCGGACATATATTCAAAATTTCTCCCGGATTGCCGCTCCACTGTATGATCTACTGTCGGTAGGGCCTTGTTCACCATCACCCACACAAAAGAAAGCAAAGAGAGATAGATCCAAACAGAAGGAAAAAAGTCAACTTCCTGCACATCAGCCCATCAATTGGACTGCCCATCATCAAGAAATCCTGGAGAGACTGATTGATTTGTTAGTTAAGCCACCAGTGATGGGATATCCAGACTTCAACATCCCATTCATACTGCACTGTGATGCGTCTCAGGAAGGACTTGGTGCTGTCCTATATCAAAGGCAAAATGGCAAGTTGAGAGTTATTGGTTATGGCTCAAGAACTCTTACTGCAGCAGAGAAAAACTACCATTTGCACTCGGGGAAACTTGAGTTTTTGGCAATGAAATGGGCAATATGTGACCGTTTTAGAGACTACTTGTACTATAGTCCATCATTTGTTGTATATACAGACAACAATCCACTTACCTATGTTCTCACTACAGCAAAATTAAATGCGACTGGCCATAGATGGGTGTCAGAACTCGCAGACTTCAATTTTAGCATTAAATACCGCCCAGGGAAAGCAAATGCAGACGCTGATGGATTGTCAAGAATGCCACTAGATCCTGACCAGTATATGAAGGAATGTTCCCAAGAAATCAGCATGGAAGCTATTGGTAGCACTGTCCAAGCAGTTCAGATACAAGAGGAGGAACATATGCCATGGTGGTGCCCTGTAACTGTAGAAAGTGCGGCTGGAGAAGCTGAACGAAGCCTCAGAGCAAGCATTAACCAGCTCCCAAAAGAAACTATCAGAAAAGCACAAGAAGAAGACAAGATCATTGGGAGACTGCTACACTACAAACATCAAAATAGATTTCCGGCTAAGAAGGAGAGACAAACAGAACCACCAGCTGTAACTGCCTTATTCAGAGAATGGTCTAAGTTATACCTCAATTCAGATGGTATTCTTTATAGGAAGACTAGCCATAACTTACAATTAGTCCTGCCAAAAGTCTACCATAGGACAGTATTCAAAGAACTCCATGAGCAAATGGGACACTTAGGAGTAGAAAGAACTGTCAATCTTGTTAGAGAACGCGTTTTCTGGCCATACATGCAGAAGGATATTGAGCATTATGTCACCAGAGAATGCAAGTGTCTAAAAGACAAACGTCCCAATAAACCAACCAGAGCACCATTGAACAACATTGTCTCCACCTATCCTTTTGAAATGGTATCGATTGATTTTCTGCATCTGGAAAAATGCAAAGGAGGATATGAGTACATCCTTGTTGTAATGGATCATTTTACAAGGTTTGCACAGGCATATGCTACCACAAACAAGTCTGGTAAGACTGCAGCAGACAAGATATTTAATGATTTTGCTCTAAAGTTTGGCTTTCCAACAAAATTACACCATGATCTGGGAAGAGAATTTGAAAATCAGTTATTTGCAAGACTTGGGAAATACTGCAGAATTCAGAATTCTCATACAACTCCATATCACCCAGAGGGTAATGGACAGGTTGAACGTTTTAATCGTACGTTGTTGTCAATGTTGAGAACTCTTACAGAGGAAGAAAAGCAAGACTGGAAGAATTCTTTGTCAAAAGTTGTCCACGCTTACAATTGTACTAGAAGTGAAGCAACAGGGTATTCACCTTTCTACCTATTGTATGGTCGATCACCAAGACTTCCAATTGACATAATGTTTGACACTCCAGTATCAGAGAAATACAAAACTTACGCGGATTATGTTACAGTCTGGAAAAAGAGAATGGCAGAAGCTTATAAAATAGCTTCAGAAACAGCAAAGAAGTCAGCATGTAAAAGCAAGGAATACTATGATCAAAAAAGTCATGGTGCTGAACTTACTCCAGGAAGTCGAGTTCTAGTGAAGAACTTACATGAGAAAGGAGGACCAGGAAAACTTCGCTCCTATTGGGAAGATAAGATTTATGTTGTCGTGAGAAGAAAACACGAAAACAGTCCAGTGTATGAGGTAAAACCAGAGTCAGGTGGCAACAGATCAAGGATTTTGCACCGTAATCTGTTATTATCTTGTGACTATCTTCCAGATGTACAGCAGACTGCTGAATTGTTAGGCCAAGAGAGATCCTCCAAAGCAAAGCGACCAAAACCAACATCACATGTAGGATATGAAACTGATAGTGTTGATGAAGAAGATGAAATGTGTTCATTAAGTTCACCTACAACAGATAACTATACAGCACAAGGCAGTAAACTTAATCCTGACGCAGCAGAATTTGAACCACAAAATTCATCAGAGATCTTGGCATCACCTGAAGGTCTACTGTCAGAGTCAGAAAAGTCATCAGAGGAATCTGCAACAACTCCAGAGGAAGAAGTATGGATGGAGAAATCTGAATCAACAGACCCAGAAACAGATGAAGAAACAGAAACTTCAGGACAACAGACTTTGAAAAGATCTTCTGTTGCGAGAGAAAGGCGAAGGCCGGTTACACTTACTTATGATACCATGGGAGAACCAAGTAGGGTACCAAGAAGTTTTCATGCTAAACAGGTAGTGAAAACCATTGGCCAAGAGAAACAACCTGAATGGTACCTACCACCAGCATATTTTCTGGAGAACTGTGAGCAGATATAAAGACTATTTACCTTCAAAGCAATTGCACTGTTACGTTTACAATTAGTTTGTTTATTTGGAAATGTTTCTAGTTGTTTAGCGATAGAAACTGTGAGGTTACATGGTCATGTGGTCGTATTTAATGCAAAAATTAGACCTGACCAATCTCCACCTCATAAAATGAGGTTCAGATATTGTAGTAGCATTGTTATGCATGGTGGTCCAATACTACTTAGAACCAGTGCTAACATTGGCTCTTCTAGGTCTCTTAGCTAGCAACGGACCTAGAAGTAACTTGTGACATTTTATAGGAACATATGTCACAATGAGGCATTGACCTCTATTGGAGATATCACCACCAATTGATTGTTCTCAATTACTAAAGTACCTTAAGACAATCCACATAATTGCGGAAATGCGGAATGTCGAGGACGACATTAATTTAGTAGGGAAGAATGTGAGATATATACAGAAAGATCCACCACACAAAAATTTGGATATTACCTAGTGTCAGACTAGCAGTTTACAGGTCCTGTAATCTGACACTAGAGTGGGACCATGTATCTCAGAGGTGTGTTTCTGGTGGGACACTTATTGTAGTGCACCTCAGATAGCAAGAAGAAGGGAGGTCCTGCTCTCCATATTGATGCATGTCCCTTATGATTACAGGTACAGTGATTAATTGCTGCAGCCATGTTGTTGTTATATTCTCATATTGTATTGTTCAGTATATGTTGATACAGTCACTGATGTTAGGAATGACTGAGAACTTGATGCTAATGTATAACTACTAGATAGTATGTAAGGACACTTATTGTAGTGCACCTCAGATAGCAAGAAGAAGGGAGGTCCTACTCTCCATATTGATGCATGTCCCTTATGATTACAGATAAGGTGAATAAAGAATATAAACCCCCCCAACCACACCAGTGTTAGTTCATTAGGTGTGCAACAATAGTACTTTCTGAACTTGCTGTTGACTCCATCTTACAGTTTTCAAATGGTCCTTCCAGATGCATACGGTTATAGGAATGCCACTACAAGCTACTCTCCAGGTGGTATCGCACCCTCTCCTGGCTCCACAACATAGGACTCAGCACTACGAACAAATACTGGAGATGTCTCCAATCTGAAGGCATCTACCTACACATATGGTGGGAATGCCCACTTATCCAGACTTACTGGATAGATATACAGGATGAAATCAGGTCCCTTGGGTACCTTCAGTTTGAGCTATGACTTTCTTATCGGCCCCATCCTCTGAGTACAATCCGACCAAACATGTCCTTATCTTTTAGCCGCGGCAAAAGTGCTTATTCCGCTTTTCTGGCTTCAGACTACCTCCTCATCTTTTTCTGGATGGGTAAATAAAGTGAATCTTATTGCTCGATTCGAGGAGCTTCTAAGTTGGTCGACTAGACTGCATGATAGAGTCTCACTAATTTGGTCCCCTTGGTTAACTCGCCGAGCTGGATTGGTGCCTACTTAATCACATGGAGTGAAGATCTGAACGCCTACTGTTCTCTTGCTCTTTTCTCTCTTTAATTCCTTCTTTCATCTCTCGCTCTAATCTTATGCTCCCTCTTTCTACTGAAATTCATTTTCCCCTCCTTCCCTCTCCCCCCCCCTTTCCCCCACTTCACAAACACTCTCTTGCCCCTTCTACTGCCCCCTACTAATCTCCCCTTATCTCACTTGCACCTTATTGGTATAGATCCAAGTACTTCAAGCCTGTGTGGCCAGAGTCCCTATGAGGATTATGGAGCATTATTTGGTACGTTGAAGCTCATATTTTTCATCCATTTGGTTTGCTAGAATCAATAAACTTTTACCAGGATAATCTTTGGTCAATATTACCGCACAACCAAAACATGTTCCACCTAAAGTTCCTTCCATAAATGTCATGGTGCCAAGCTGAAGGGGCATGGATTTGTTTCAGTGGTTCATACAATCTGCCTGAACATGTTATTCCACCTGCAGCCATGAACGTCTCCTGCAGGAGCTCCTGTTACATCCTTTAGTCCAAAACAAACAGCAAATGGCATTTGCTTTTTAAAATCCGAGTTTATCTAGAAGAGGTCTGAAGGCGCACCTTGTATATACGAAGTGCTGGGCAATATCTCGAAAATGAAAATGTCCTCAGCCATTGTCCAACCGCTTCTCTTATACGAGACTATGTTCTGATCTTTATTATATTTCGAATTAAGTTTCTGCAAGTGTATTTTAATTTTTTTTGCTGATGTCAGTTCTTTTACAGAATCTGCTTTCCCGATTTCTACAGCTTTCCTGCTCAAAAGGAGCATTAGATGTTTCCACTACTGAGAAAAGTAACATTCCCTTTTCCTTGTGTGAAGTTCCTGCCATACGCCAACGACTTCCTACCTCTGTCCCCCACCGAGAAAGACCTCCAAGAAAGCCTGTCAGTGCTGGAAAAATTCAGCACCACATGGGCCCTACCCATCAACCAGAAGAAGACCAAAGTCATGGTATTTCAGAAGAAGGGCCACAACAAAGCCCCCACCCCACAATTCACACTGAACGGCTCCACACTGGAGAAAACCAACAGCTACACCTACCTGGGGCTGGAGCTCAACCAATCAGGAAGCTTCAAAGCAGCAATAGAAACCCTGAAAGGAAAAGCCTGTAGAACCTTCTACGCCATCAGAAGACAATTGTACCACCTCAAACCACCGGTGAGGGTCTGGCTGAAGATATTTGACGGAGTCATCGCTCCGATCCTTCTCTATGGCAGTGATGTTTGGGGCCCAGCCACCTACCCAGACCAGCCAAAGTGGGATTCCAGCCCAACAGAGACCTTCCACTTGGAGTTCTGCAAGTACCTCCTCCATGTCCACCGCAGCACCTCCAACATGGCCTGCAGGGCAGAGCTAGGCAGACTCCCCCTATGGCTCACCATGCAGAAGAGGGTGCTATCATTCTGGACTCACATGCAGGGCAGCAGTCCTGGCTCTTACCACCATCAAGCCTGGCTGAGCCACAGAGCCCCGAGAAAAACTGATATTCCCCAACCAAGCATCAGCCATCTGCCAAGCCAAAACCCCCAACATGCCCTGAACAAGGAGTAAAAAGGAGTAATTGAGAGAGACAAATAGCGGTACATCGAGGAATGGAGAAGCGCAATGAATAACTCCAAGAAACTCACTGTGTACCAGTCATTGCAAAGGGACTACACCATGGCCACCTACCTGGAGAGAATACGCCACCCCAAACACAGACAGACCCTGAGCCGGTATAGACTGAGTGCCCACAACCTGGAGACAGGGCAACACAGGCAGACGTACAAGCCACGGGAGAACAGACTGTGCCAGCACTGTGACCAGGGGGCCCTAGAAGACGAGACCCACTTCCTGCTACACTGCACCAAATACTAAGCTGTGAGGGCCGTCTACTTCCAAAGACACTCTGCCCACATCCCAGACTTCATATCTGCAGACGAGAAGAGGAAACTCTACCTCCTACTGGGAGAAGAAGAGACCACTGTGGAGATTGCTGCCCAATACGTGTCCAGCTATCACCAAATAAGAGGAAGATGAGACTCCACGGACTGTTATACCCCAAACCACCCACCCCACCTCCCCATATAGCGGCCACCAACTAAGAGGAAGATGAGACTCCACAGACTGTTATACCCAAAATCAACCACCCCACTCCCCCATACCCACCATTTCCCCCCCCCCCCCCCCGACTCCAACTCCTCCACACACACTTTACTAGCTTTGTCAATGCCAAATATCTATTCGGACGTGCTAATAAAGCCTGTTTTATTTGATTTTATTTGTGTTCGCGGATACTGATTCAGTTAACTATGAGGGTGGATTACATTAGAGCAAATGGGACAATTACCTGCTGCTGGGCCCCATTCAGCAACACATTTTGCTTTTATTATAATCTGCCCCTCGACTAGGACTAGATCTATTTTACTGTGGACCCATTCCTAGTTTTAGCAACCAAAGTAGGGCCCTTATCACCGATTTTGCATTGAAGCCCAGATGCTTCAAGTTACGCCACGGTTTTTTTATGAGTTGAACATTGACTTACAGGACAGCTACCTATAGGTGGCACTTTAGACAACTCCTTTTCCTCTACAGGAGAACTAATTTGCATACATTTCCCATTGAGCATTACCTAGCCGCCAATTGGGTCTCCTCAATCAGAATCAGTAGCTACCTAGGAACAATTATTAGCAGTATCAGCATTGGGGAGGTCAAACTTTTCCAAGTGTGATTTTTAACCTATACATAGAAAACCCTTTCCTGCAGCTGCTCTGTCACATTGTTGGCAAGTTTATTAAAATTTTAGATATACACCACGTTGACATGACACTGTGTAATAGCTGGTGACAGTTATGACCTACACTATAACAGCATATTTTATGCCTTATCTTGAGGACATTCCACACTTCCGTTCTCCTCTGTCTCTTATTTTGTAAATCATTGTAAACTACACAAGGATTGTGAGATGATGAGCAAAGATAGAGGAAGATCAGACCGTGTATCTGATTCTCATATTTATTACTGTATATAGCAAGAAAACTGGAAAGATAGGTATTCATGAGAAGAGAACTAAGTATAGTAAATCTGGCCACACACATTATATGGCCCTGAGAAATATGTAGATTTTAACAGGATCAGCCAACCATCTACTGTATATAGGGGCCTCCTGACTCTACCTAACGGGATCCAACCATTTACTTTATATACGAGCCTCCTGACTCTGGCCAATGGGATCCAAACATCTACTGTGTATAGAGCCTTTTAACTCTGGCCAATGGGATCCAACCACCTACTGTGTACATAGCCTCTTGATTCTGCCCATTGGGATCCAACCATTTACTGTATATAGGGGTCTTCTGATTCTGCCCAATTGGCTCTAACCATCTACTGTGTATAGGGGCTTCCTGATTCTACCCAATGTCATCCAACCATTTACTGTACATAAGGGCCTCCTGACTCTTCCCTATGGGATCCAACCATCTACTGTACATAGGGGCCTTCTGACTCTGCCCAATGGGATCCAACCATTTACTGTATATAGAGGCCTTCCGACTCTACCCAATGGGATCCAACCATCTACTGTGTATAGGGGCCTCCTGACTCTACCTAACGGGATCCAACCATCTACTGTATATAGAGGCCTCCTGATTCTACCCAATGGGATCCAACCATCTACTGTGTATAGGGGCCTCCTGACTTTTCCCTGATTGCAGATGTTAGATGGGGGGAATAAAGATTGGGCAGTTGGATTTCATCCCCCCAACCTTTTTGTTCTGGGAGAGAGGATACACTGTTGTCAGCTGTTTCTAGCAGTCACTTCTTACCCTATCCCATTCAGGACATATAAACTACTCAGCCAAATTGAGCATGCATGTGTACTGGGGACTTGGGAAGGAAAGCTGACACCCAAACAATTGTTTGCCTAATGGCTGTCTTATTTCTATGGTCAACACTTTTTGGACATAAGACAATGTATCTATAAAGTATCCATAAAGGTTCAGTTATAGAAATTTGAAGGTGAATTCACACTAAGCTTATAATGGAAATTTTACAATAAAGAATAAATACCTTTGGTCGCTGCAGACATTGTGCAATACTCACAAGCTTCCCCTTTACAAAGATCTTTGTTTTACCCTGCAATGCCGTTTATTTGAAGAGAAAACAAAGTTTAAAAGAAGCTGACATGAAGAGAAGTAACCCTGGATGGTTGGCACCCCAGCAGCTTCTCCCTGCCCAGCATGGTTTGATTGACAGTTTTCTCTCTAGTTGCAATTATTACCATTACATTGACCCATTTATATATTTTATGTGCATTTATTGCAGCTCACTATCCAATATCTACATGGTAGATTTCAGGTCCAATGAGGGATCAGAGCAAAGGACTGCTTTTTTTCCCCCTAATTGAGATTATATATATATATATATATATATATATATATATATATATATATATATATATATATATGAATGAAATGGCAAGTGATCTCCCACTTTGCAACTGACAAGTGACTAAATTTAGAGAACATATAAATTTTATGTTACCAGCTTGGTGTCTGAAGATTTGACATGTATATGAGCATTGCAGTAACAAATTCTGTGTCTATAAGTTCTATAAGTTCCTATATACTGAATATTGCATATACAGTCCTATGAAAAAGTTTGGGCAACCCTATTAATCTTAATCATTTTCAGTTCTAAATATTTTGGCATTTGCAGCAGCCATTTCAGTCTGATATATCTAATAACTTTGTAATTGTTCCTCTGCATGAATGCCGGAGTCGATTTGGAGCGGTGTTTTGGATCATTGTCTTACTGAAATATCCATCCCCGGTGTAACTTCAACTTCGTCACTGATTCTTGAACATTATTCTCAAGAATCTGCTGATACTGAGTGGAATCCGTGCGACCCTCAACTTTAACAAGATTCCCGGTGCCAGCATTGGCCACACAGCCCCAAAGCATGATGGAACCTCCACCAAATTTTACAGTGGGTAGCAAGTGTTTTTCTTGGAATGCTGTTTTTTTTGGACACCGTGCATAATGCCTTTTTGTATGACCAAACAACTCAATCTTTGTTTCATCAGTCCACAGGAGCTTCTTCCAAAATGAAGCTGGCTTGTCCAAATGTGCTTTGGCATACCTCAGGCGACTCTGTTTGTGGCGTGCTTGCAGAAACGGCTTCTCTCTCATCACTCTCCCATACAGCTTCTCCTTGTGCAAAGTGCGCTGTATTGTTCACCGATGCACAGAGACACCATCTGCAGCAAGATGATGCTGCAGCTCTTTGGAGGTGGTCTGTGAATTGTCCTTGACTGTTCTCACCATTTGTCTTCTCTGCCTTTCTGATATTTTTCTTGGCCTGCCACTTTTGGGCTTAACAAGAACTGTCCCTGTGGTCTTCCATTTCCTTACTATGTTCCTCACAGTGGAAACTGACAGGTTAAATCTCTGAGACAATTCTTGTATCCTTCCCCTGAACAACTATGTTAAACAATCTTTGTTTTCAGATCATTTGAGAGCGGGCTGTCCATGCTCAGCGACCATCAAACTTAACTGAACTTGAATTGTTTTGTAAAGAGGAATGGTCCAAAATCCCTTCATCTAGGATCCAGGAACTGATTAAAAGCTACAGGAAGCGACTAGAGGCAAAAGGAGGATCTACTAAATATTAATGTCACTTTTCTGTTGAGGTGCCCATACTTTTGCACCAGTCAAATTTTGGTTTAATGCATATTGCACATTTTCTATTAGTACAATAAACCTCATTTCAATCCTGAGAGAAGTTTAAAAAGGGTGACCTGGCGCCCGTCTGGTGGAAATAGTAGACTCCAGTCAGGAGCCCACCGGGCCAATTGCCCAACAGGCCAATTGCAGCTCTAACCCAGACACCGTCCCACAAAGTGGGTGGTGAAAAAATTGAAAAGATATATAGAAAAACCGGGAACTGGCAGAGCGCTAAAGGCAGCAAAATCCGTAATAGACTTGAAAAATAAAAATGACGATATGCAAGATTAAGATGAATTGGTTCTGTTTTATTGCTCCAAGGACATGAACAACAGCTTAAAACGGCTACGCGTTTCGACACCGAGTGGGTGTCTTCTTCAGGCCAAGCAGGAAGTGTCCAGCAACAGCCTTAGAACCACTTGACTTGGTTCTAAGGCTGTTGCTGGACACTTCCTGCTTGGCCTGAAGAAGACACCCGCCCGGTGTCGAAACGCGTAGCCATTTTAAGCTGTTGTTCATGTCCTTGGAGCAATAAAACAGAACCAATTCATCTTAATCTTGCATATCGTCATTTTTATTTTTCAAGTCTATTACGGATTTTGCTGCCTTTAGTGCTCTGCCAGTTCCCGGTTTTTCTGCTGCAAACACCAAAATATTTAGAACTAAAAATGATTAAGATTAATAGGGGGGCCCAAACTTTTTCATAGGACTGTATATATATATATATATATATATATATATATATATATATATATATATATATATATAGTATATATTAAGTAATGTAAACCTTTGTATCTGCAGACTGTAGGAGTGCCACCAAAGGGGTAAAAATCATGAAAGCTGCAGTTTTCACTTTGACCACTAAGCTTCATGTGTAGATCACACAAGACTCAGAATAGATGAAGGTGTCACCTCTATTCCCCCGTCTCCCTGTACAATGACCTCTGTACGGGTCATAGAGTATGTCTAGAAAACGCTCCCAAAAATGACAATGATGTCATCTGCCGACTATAGGTTCCTATGTACCATATCAGGGATACTCACCTACTTTAAGTAAAGGTCCACTAACTGGGGCCATCAGGTGAATATCTGAGTTGAACAGTAGCTTAACATGTCAAGTATTTACCAATTTTTTTGGACGATAAGATGCGACTGACTATAAAACGCACCCCAGTTTTAGACAAGAAAAATTGGGAAATAATATTTCATATCAGTTTAACCTTCCCTGGTAGTCAAATGGAGTAGAGGATTCAACTTCGCTAACTGGAATGCTAGGCAATATAAAGGGGGTTAGTAGCTAACAGTTAAGACGTCCCCGCACAATATAATGCGGAAATATACTGTGGGGAACTAATGGGGAATTATACTCCGTCGGGGGCATTAAGGTGCTTTACTGTCCCACCACACAGTATAATGACCCATTAGTAACCTCAACATAGTATAATGCAGTTATATGTAAATACAAGTGAAACCTCACCAAAACACCATCTTCTTTGAGAAGACCCCTCCTCTAGAAGTCCACTTTTCCATACAATTTTGGATGCTCAACTCACATAGATCTCATCTATACGGTGCAGATGATTGTTTTATATGAGATATGGACTACCTTTACTGGGATCTAACCAGATTTCCTATAAGTATAAACTTCCTTGTACCAACATTAATCCCAGCGTTGACGTACTGTACGTCCCTTGGCCATGTCACAATACTTGGGCTCATCTATCTAAATCCTCCGTGAATGATTATTTAAATCAGCCTGCCTAAGTGTGTTTGCACAGCAAACAGGAGAGCGGCACATCCCATGGACCATTTCAGGAGACAGCTACAATGATGTCACTATCTTCACTATTTTCTTTCTTGCAGCTTAATTTCTATGACGTTCGACACTGGTCTAGAGGAAGCGAAGCAATTAACCACGTCAGTGGCAAATCGAGTGAAAGACCCTCAAAGACATAAGCAGGTAGAAAAAGAAAAGGGGAGAATAAATGTAGCATGTACTTGAAGGAAGAAGTATAGATGTAGTGTTTTTGCCGTGCTTCAGTTGCTGTGAGAAGCTTCATGGTGCCAGTATAAATGAATGAAAATACATGCGTCACCTCAATAATGGCACGTCATTAGCGGGAAGGGAAAGGGGGATTTAGTGTACAAAAGTTGCCATACCGCTGTACGATCAAAGGGATCTTTCAGAAAAGTGTGTACACAGTGTGAGTACAAATTATATGTCGTGACTATAGTAGGAGTAATGCAAAAGGGTTTTTATCCTGTATTCAGATATATGGAAAACTAGAAAAGAGGCTTGAGAGGTTACACATTGAGTAGAGGTGGTCATAGACAGCAAAGGTCCAAGAATTGGGCCCCTTGCTCTAGAGCCCCCCATTATAAAGTATATCCTTATATCCCTCCAACAATCCAGCAGTAATTGTGGTCTATGAAATGTATTAACATGGACTCTAAATCTAAAATGCAATCTAATAGACAATCGACTATAGCTAGCTGCTGTTAAAGGGGTTGTCCAGGCAAAATTGAACAACCCTTTTAACTTTTATATCAGCTGGGTGCAGTAAAAAAAATAAAAATTCATACTCATCTGTCCCCGATGCTCCGGTGCCCTCCAGGAACTGTCCGGTTCTTCTTGCTGAACTGGTTTCTTCCAGAGGTTTGCTGAGGCCAAGCAACAGCTTCAGCGGAATTCCGGGAGAGACCCGTTCAGCAGAAGGACCGGAACGTGCCGGGAGAACACCGGAGCATCGGGGACAGATGAGTATGAATTTTTTTTTATATGACATCATAGCACACTATGACATCATTGCACATGGATAATGCACAAAAAGGTCACTGTGACATCAAATTATAATGTCACATACAGGCATTGTCATGTCCCAGTAAAGTTGTGAGGTACATTCAGTACTCATCCATTGTTATCGGTAACTGTACCCTAGGTCTCAGTGAAAATGGGCCCTCTTTAGATTTTGGGATCCATAGTAGCTGCTATGTCTTCACCCTGGTAGTTCTACATGCCCTGTATGAATGGAGCGATAGTACATATTTGTAATCACTGCTCTGTTCTCTTCTATGGGACTGATGATGACGATGATGACAACCAAATACAGCGCTCTGTCAGTCCCATAATGAACGGAATGGTAGTCACACATACGCAGAGGCACACCTTGCATAAGTCACCCTGAGGCGATGTAATAAACTGAGGGGCGGTATTTTTTATTCTTATTTTATGTTTTATAATCGGCCACTACTTATTATATTATTGCAATAAGTAGTGGCCAATACTTTTTACTCACCCATCTATGCTCCTGTGCAGATCGGCTCTAGGCAGTGCTGCATTTACGACACAATGCTGAAAGACACCAGGATGAAACGCCCAGTGTCCTGGCGTTCTTCAACGTCATCTACTGCACACCCTGAAGGCTGAAGCGGAGTGGGCCAGCGCAGGACAAGTTAGTAAAAAGTATCGAATGCTGCCCCCCCATCATATACTTGGAGGGGCAAGAGAAAAAAATGGGGTCATATACTGTTGGAGGGCATAAAAAAGGGAAGTTCATATATTGTGGAAGAGGCAAAAAAAGAAGCCATAAACAGTGTGGGTGACAAGAAAAGTAGGTCATATATTGTGAGTGAGGGTAAAAAGGGGGTCATATATTGTGAGTGAGGGTAAAAAGGGGGTCATATATTGTGAGTGAGGGTAAAAAGGGGGTCATATATTGTGAGTGAGGGTAAAAAGGGGGTCATATATTGTGAGTGAGGGCAAAAAGGGGGTCATATATTGTGAGTGAGGGTAAAAAGGGGGTCATATATTGTGAGTGAGGGTAAAAAGGGGGTCATATATTGTGAGTGGGGGCAAGAAGGGGGTCATATATTGTGAGAGAGGGCAAAAAGGGAGTCGTATATTTTGGGGGGCAAAAAGAAGTAATTGTACTTCTGTGAAAACTCTCTTATGATAAGATAAGTAAATACACATTGTCCCTCCCTATTGTTATAATGATGTCACCACAGGGACAGAATCAGTGAAATTAATGGATTTTTGGGGCTACTGAGATTGAACTATTTTAAAGATGCATGAACATGATAAAAATAAAAGGCTATACAAAACCAAAATGATTATTTTTGCCCTCTTCCCTATCACCAGAAGGTGATGCAAAAATAATAGATTTTTTTTCTAAATGGAACTTTTTTCTGCAAAATTAGTAACGCGTAAAAAAACAACGTAAATTATGTATCACCATAATCATACTGACCCACAGGATAAAGGTAACATGTTATTTATGCTGTATAGTGTTTTTTTAAATCCCAGAAAGAAAGAGTTAATAAAATAACTCTTTAATATGCTATAGGCGCACCAAAATAATGTCATTAAAAAGTATATCTCATCCCACAAAAAAAAAAAAAAACACCAGAAACTAAATAATATACAGCTTGTGCAATGTGATAACCAAACAAACAAAAATTGCTGCATCTTTTCAGGGTACACCTTATGGTTACAATTTACAAGAGAAAAGCCTCCAGAACTGCCCCCCCTCCCCCCCCAGATGAACAATCCAAAAGCTAATTTTCCCGAAGGAACCCACTTAACAGTTTTTGGAGTGTGTCAGCTGACACATGGAGGACACAACATATTGGGCACTGAAATGGTATATGTCTGGAAAAATTTTCAATTTTCATTTTGCGCCATCTGCTTCATTTTTCTTTTTGGAAAACATCTATGGGGTCAAAATGACCATTATAACCTTTGAGGGGAGCAGTTTTCAAAATAAAGTCAGTTCTTAGTACTCTCCACTGTATTAGCACCTTAGGGGCAAATGTGTCATGGCACCTGAAAATGATTCTGTCTTCCAAAAGCCTAATGGCGCTCCCCACCTTCTGTGCTCTGCGGCATGCCAACATAGCAGTTGTCATCTACATGTACAGTATTTCCATACTCCAGAGAAATTGCATAATAAACTGTAGGGTGCATTTTCTCCTTTAACCCCCTGTGAAAATAAAAAATTCATGGCTAAAGCAACAATTTACTGCAAACAATGTAATTTTTCACTTCTAGTGACCTATATAAATAATATCTATGAAACAGCTGGACAATCAAAATTCTCAGTATAGCCCTTGATAAATTCCTTGAGGGTTGTAGTTTTCAAAATGTAATCACTAGAGATGAGCGAGTACTATGCACCCATAGGAATGAATGGAAGCGGCCACTTAACCCCATGCGTGCCGGCTTCGTCCATTCACTCCTATGGGTGCATTCTATTCGAAACAAGAGTTTCGAATAGTACTTGCTCATCTCTAGTAATCACATTTTGGGGTTTTTCCGTTGTACTGGCATTTTAGGGGTTTGCAAACAAGACATGGAACCCAAAAAACAGCGAATCTTTCCCTCTTTTTCCATTCAAAGCTTCACCATGTACCCATGCAGCAGTTTACAACCACGTATAAGGTATTGCCATGTTCAGGAGAATTTGTGTAACAAACTCTTGAATGCTTTTTCTCCCTTATTTTATGTTTTTTGTTTTATTTAAAGAGGACCTTTCATCAGATCGGGCACATGCAGTTTTATATACTGCTGGAAAGCTGACAGTGCGCTGAATTCAGCGCATTGTCAGCTTTCCAGCAGTATATAAAACTGCATGTGCCCGATCTAATGAAAGGTCCTCTTTAAGAGATTTTTGTTTTTCACTCCCTATTGGTAGTAAATTTGGTGAAACAGCTGTGGGTTCAAAATGCTGACCATACCTCTAGATAAATTTCTTGAGAGGTCTAGTTTCCAAAATGAGTCCAAAATCATTTATTAGGGTTTTCCACTGTGCTGGTACCTCGAGCAAAATTTGCCATCCAAAAAGTTCAATGGAGCTCCATTCCCTACTGTGTGAAAATACAGAAATTTAACTTCATCATGTGGGGCATTTTCATAGTTGGAAGAGATTGTTTAACAAATTTTGGGGTGCATTTTGTCCTTTAACCACTTGTAAAAATGAAAAATTTGGGGTTAAAGCAACATTTTATAGATAAGAATGGAATTTCCCATTTCCATGGCCAAATTTTTTGAAAAACCTATAAGGTCAAGTTTGTTAAAGTATTTACTATACCCCTTTATAAATTTCTTCAGGGATCTAACTTCCAAAATTGGGTCACTTTTTGGGGGTTTCCATTGTTTTGGCACCTCAGATACTAGGCAAATGGGACAAGGTACGTGAAAACTATTCCAATAAAACCTGCCCTCTAAAAGCCAAATAACATGTTTCTGTTATGCGCCCTTCCATGTGCCTCAACAGCAGTGTACCAGCACATTTAGGGCATTGCTGTATTCAGGAAAAAATTGAGTAAAGAACTGTGGGTTGCTTTTTTCACCATTAACTCTTCATAAAGATGAAAAATATGGGGCTAATGCAACATTTGGAAAAGAGTAATTTTTCATTTTCCCATCCCAATGGTAATAAATTCTGTGAAACTGTTCAATATACTCCTTGATAAATTTAAGGGGTCTAGTTTCAAAAATAGAGTCACTGGCTGGGGGTTTTCACTGTTTTAGCGCCTCTGGGACTCTGCAAATGTGACATGGCGCCTCAAGCTGGTCATGGCAAAATCTGCTCTACCAAACCTCATTGTTGCTCCATCCGTTTTACATTGTGCGGTGTGACTATACATATGTTTTACATCCACTTGAGGGGTATTTTGGTAGTTGCAAAAACTTGCATAAAAATTGTGTGATACATTTTATTATTATTTATTATGCTTACTGATCCTGTAACCTCTTGTAACTGTATAAATTCTAGGGCTAAATGAATCTTTTAGTAAAATGTGTAAATTTCCCCATCATTTTTTTCATTCCTGTGAAACCCTTAAAGGGTTCATAAACTTCCAATATGTTGTTTTGACTTATTTGTGCCTTTGGAAAATGGGTGATTTATGGGGGTTTCTAATACAGAGGCATTTCAAAGCCCCTCAAGAACTGAATTATTCCTTAGAAAAAGGGGTTTTAAAACTGTTCTTAAATTTGGAAAACTTGGAAAATTGGTGTTTGAATTGTAACCCTTATAATATCTGAAAAAAGTAAAAGGATGTTTAACGTTTGATGCCAACATAAAGCAGAGATATCAGAGATATGCTACATTAGATTTAGAACAAATTTGGGTGATATTCCTATCTTTATGAAAAGGAGATAATGTCAAACTTGTGCACATTTTACAAAATTTTCACCAAATTTCCTATTCTTTCATAATTAAACACAAAACAAATCGACCACAATTTACCACCAACACGAATTACAATGTGTCATGAAAAAACAATCTCCAAATAACTTTGGTGAGTTAAAGTGTTCCAAAGTTATTACCGCATAAAGTGACACATGTCAGATTAGAAAAATGGAGCTTTGCCAGTAAGTCTAAAATTGGCTGCGACAGGAAGGGGTTAAAGATAGTGAAGTGATCATCCTTTAACCATAGGTACAAATTTATTAGTCAGGGTTGGAGTCAGTACATCTGCAAATCCAACCATAGCTGATTCCCGATGCTGACTCTGCGACTCTTTTTTCTAGAACAACCTGTGAGAATGGATGGAGCCTTCAAAAAGGCATACAAAAAACCCAAAACAGAAACCTCCTAGTTTACCTATAGTCCAAAGGGCAGGGAATAGCAATTGGTTCCTAGAACTGCATTATTGCAGGGGATTGCTAGCTGTGTGATCCCTTATGTAATAGCTAAGGCTAGGGCTATAACATGCATCTTTAAGGATAAGACCATATTGTCCAAACTCGCTGGATTTCTGACAACTGTAGTGTCACAGTTTGAGGGACTTATAGATCACAACACAACCACATTCAATTTCAATAGTTGTAAAGCAGAAATGCAACACTCTGAATTTGGGCTATAATCAGTATCAGACTGAAGTTACACCAGTAATATTAATTCATGTAGTCCACTATACAGCTAAATGCAATTATTGTCTGTCTCTTATTTGCAAGTTCCTAAAACTGCACTGACAGTACTTCAATATTATGCTACGTCCACATTACCAATATTACAGTCCCTACAGTCTCATAGGATGACCTGCGCGCAGGACTTTTTTGACTGTCAGAAAAGTAAAAAACATGACGGAAGAAAGCGTCGGCCATGTTTTTTTAATGTGGGTGAATGCAAATGGACACCCGACGGTGGGGCTCTGTTTGCATCTGTCTTGTAATGGCCATTGCTCTCATCCTGTAACAAATGAAGGCAATGGACATTAAATAACGGTAGTGTGAACCAATCCTTAGCCTGATACCTAGCCCTAACCTTGGACTGTTTCTGTCTTGTGGACCTCTCAGAAGTCTGTGGACTCTTAAATCATCTTGTTAGCAAGATGATTGTTATTGTGGGTGCCACAGTGATAGTAAGGAGATGGGGCCTGGGAGGAAGGATAGTGATCATGCACCACTCTTGCAGGGTTTGGGGGTCTAGGGGCCCACTAGCTTCCCTTGGTCAGGAGCTGACTGAGGAATTCACTTGTACCCTTTTAGGACAGTCCGAGCATGACTGTGAGACCTGTGGTGTGCCAAAGTCTCAATGAAGCTGTGGTGTATAGTTAAAGTCAAATTGTAATCTTCTCTCTGTGATAAAGTTTATGGAAATCTTAAACTCCTTTACTACTTCCTTAGTGCTAAGGATTTCTGTTACTGGAAATCTGACCCATTATATGTAATGTAGCTTGGAAATCAATCGCCATATTTACTTACAATGTTGTATCACATCTTCGGTAACACAAGTCTCTGTATATGGCAAAGGGGTTTAATGCCCCATAGGATTCTGTCATTGTGTGAATCAGTGGTGGCGAGAGATAAGAGATTTAACCAATGTCCTCCCCTCACATGTACTGTATATAACATATAAGATGATCATTTACACTGTATTTCACATCTGGACCAATATTTTAACAAAAAGAAAACATACAGCCACACATACCCCAAAATGCTCTAATATATAAAAAATTCTAAACACCCCCCACTTTTCATGTCTTACATAACAATCAAAAATACTAAAATCTGAAATTTACAAAAAAAGCAAAGCCAGAATTTCTGTTTTTTGGTTACCTTTACCTCCCACATAAGAAAATGTAAATACAAAACTAGCAAAATGTTGCATTTACCCCTAAATGGAACCAATAGAATCTACAGTACGAACTGGAAGAAACAAGATATTATACAGCTAAACATAGATAGAAATATAAAAATGTCATGGGGGTCAGAATAGGGTGACAGAAGGCTTAAAAAAAAAAAATTAAGTTGTAAAGCATAAAAATCCTTATAAACCTGATATTACTATAACTGTACTGACCAACAGAATAGTGATAACATAGTTTCTACAGCACACTGAACACCATTGAAACAAAACCCAAAAAGTAATGGTGTTTTTCCAATTTCAAATACATTGGTACATTTAAAGATGCCTTCAAAAAATACTAATCTTCCTGCAAATATAAAAAAAATAAAAACTAATTACACACATATATATATATATATATATATATATATTTACATTTTTCTGTGAACGTAGCCAAATTTATATATATATATATATATATATATATATATATATATATATATATATAAAATTTGGCTACGTTCACAGAAAAATTTAAAAAATTTAAAAAGACAAAAATTGGCCTTGTTCTCAAGAGGTTAATAATAATTACAAAATAATTCCCAACTAAAGACAATATAAAATATTACGCCGTGTGTATGCAAATATACTGAATGAACTATAAGAGTAGTATCCTAATGTCTTCAGATCCCATTCTGCAGCCAGCAGTTACTGCTATTCTTGTCATGCTGGGCTGGAAATTCAGTCTGTATGCAATGTTTGCTCAAGAAAGCATGAGGCACTTAGGAATGTATACACACACTGCGAACACACATACAGAAGTAGCAGAGCTGAGATTGTCATTAGCAAACCTCATGAGCTATCTATGACTGCAGGTAAACTATATGAACAAGGCTATAGCACAATGCACAGCAGGGAATACACAGAGTTATGTTACCACTGGAATGCAGATAGCCATATAAAGTGACAGCACTTACAGACACGTTACATTACAATAAGTCATAGGAATACCAATACAAATCTAATAGCAGTATATACACTTACATGGTCCAGATCCTGGCTGCAGTTTTCCAGGCTCATGGTCATACAGTCCCACCTGTCCCTCTGCTCTTACGGTACATGAAATGCATGTAGTCAGTGCATGGCTAATAAGACAGTGCCCAGTGTGCCCAGCAGTCACCTCTGTTGTCCCAGCAGGAGGCTGGTGACACCTTTTCTTAAGCCTTGTGCCCACCCACTCTGCCAGTGACAACTCCTCCCAGTACAGGGAACTACTGGAGCTGTGTGTTTGCTTCTGAGCACTTGTATTGCATCTACTGCTGCCAAGTTCTTTGACGGAAGCAGGTTAGATAATGTCACATAACATTTACTGGCTACAATGTAACCGGCTGCAATACCTGGTATAACCTTTGTAGATGAAGCATATAACCTTCACTATTATTCAAATTATTTCATTACGGAAATATTAGCATATGAAATATCTTTTTATAAGGATCCGTCACTTATAATTACAATAATATGGAAATATTCATCGTACATGAGCCGTATCCTTATATCTGCAAGAAATAGGTTTCTTCCAAGCCTACCTGTGGATAATGAAAGAGCAAATAGCAGCAAACAATATTCACAGTGTATAGTGCTGGAGGCCGATGGCTACTTGCATTGTGTATTGCAGGCTTGGTTACTGCATAGTTTACCTCTATACACTGTGCACAGCTAGAAGTCGTCCTCCACAATCTTATAATAATGACCTATCCTAAGGATCATTGTCTTAGATAACCGACTGTCACTAACCACGGTTAAATGAAAAAGTAGTTATTGAAACTGCATATACTCAGGACCTACTGTACAATCATATAGTAAATCCTTCTTGGAATTGATATGTCATTATAAAAGGTTTTTCCCAATGTCCAACTGAGGTTCCTTTGGTCCACCCTCCAAGACCCCTTGGAAATAGACCATAGTAACCTTCAAATTTAGGTGCCTTCTGCTGGATCGTTAAATTATGGTAGAGTTGGGACCCACTGGAGGATCCTCTGATATTCTGGTGGATCAGTCCAAAACTGGGTTTTCCCACTAATAACACTTAGGGAGGTGATACATGCCTGACCGCTGGAGGTTCGACCTCTGGGAACCCATTGACCACAAGAACTGCATCTGAGACTACCACTGCAATTCTATCGGACCAATAGAGCATTGTACTCAACTATCAGTCCAAGTGAAGTGAACGCAGCTGTGAGGGTTTCAGCAGAAGTCACTTATCCGGTGTCCATATACAACCATTTTTTTTTACCAGAAACAAAGTCCTACATGTCCGACTTTGTATCTGGCCAAAAAAGACGGTTTCCCCATGGAAAGGCTGCAGACGGACATCGGCAGTTTGCTTTTAAACCCATTCAAATGAATGGGTTTTTAAACTGACCGCTGGGAAGCCTTCCCCTATGCAGTTCCTCTGGGGAATAGGACGGAGACCTGGCGGGTGGAATGGGCACAAGTGTGAATGCCCCCTTACACTATTGAAGAAGGGTAAGTATTGCCAGTAAAATCCCTACAACCTAGAATTTTATAACAAAGCCTGTATGCAGTCCTTGTAGTTCTATACTTTGTGCCACTGTACTGCCATATATTGAATATATTCCTATATACAGTGGAATGTTTTATGTGAAAAAATTCAGTCAATCACAAGATGCAGCAAAAAGGTGCTTTCAACAACCTCACAAGACGTGTCAAGGGACTTGAACATTGCCAAGAGGAGGATGACACAAGATTATCTGTAGACCACGTTCACACTTATTCAATGTTTTCCATCAGTATTAGTAAAAACAGGACAGGGTGAAACAATATACAAGGCACATATCTATCTATCTGGTATATTTTTTACCTCTGGCAGCTCACTACTACTTCTCCATATACCCGCATAAGTATGTCTTTTTCATTAGGGAGAGGTAATGGCATCACACCAGTGCTAGAAGTTCATTCGAGGTTTCCATCCTGAAAGCAGGACTTTTCTTTCCACATTTTTTGAGCGGAAATCAGGCAGTCTGCTACAGGGGTTCCATTTATGTCACTAATCGTTGGCGCACATTGTTCTTCAACTGGCTCCTAATATTAAAGATGCAAAGGGTTTTCAATGACCGACACATCCGGAGTAACACATGAGAAGCCTTAACTCTTCACCTTGTTTGACTTATGCCATATTTGGAATTTATGTATTCTAATAAACTTCAATGAAGGTTAGATGGACAACTCATCACTAATATAAGAAATGCTACACTATAAGTCATGGATTGTACTGGTAGAAGAGTGTGTGGCCAGTAATGTTCAGTAAATATGCTCAGTAAATAGAACACTAAAATGGAATTCTAATGCAAAAGTTGCATAACAAGATGGTGTAACTGGTGCAACTAATGCTATATGATGACCATTATAGAGTTGGAGCACCTTCCTGCTATGTAATTACCACGTTAGGTTTCCTTTTGAGATTTTTTTCTATTATATTGTGAGATATTGTACAGGTCGCGGGGGAAAGATGATTTTTTTTTTTTATGAAAAGCACTCGGATAACTCTTAGAATACATCTGAGTGGCACATTCAGACATACTCGCTCACTCACATGGTCAGTGCATTATTATTATTATTATTTATTTATATAGCACCATTAATTCGCTGGTGCTTTACATTTGGGGGTTACATACAATACACAGAATATACAGGTAGATATAATACTGACAGTGATCGGCTGGCACAGTGGGGTAGAGGGCCCTGCCCGCGAGGGCTTACAATCTATGAGGGAAGGGGGGAGAGACAGAAGGAGAGGGGGAGACTGTACAGATGGCAGTGCGGTGATAGTGTTATTGGAGGTTGTAGGCCTTCCTGAATAGGTGAGTCTTCAGGGCCTTCTTGAAGCCTGTGATTGTGGGGGTCAGTCTTATGTGTCGTGGTAAGGAGTTCCAGAGTATGGGGGATGCACGGGAGAAATCTTGGAGATGGTTGTGTGAGGAGCAGATGAGAGCAGAGTGGAGTAGGAGATCATTGGAGGATCTGAGGTTACGTGTGGGCAGGTAGCGGGAGATAAGGTCCCAGAGATATATGGAGGGGACAGGTTGTGGATGGCTTTGTATGTTAGCGTTAGTAGCTTGAACTCAATTCGCTGGGCTATAGGTAGCCAGTGGAGGGACTGGCAGAGGGGAGCAGCCGATGAAGATCGGGGGGTGAGGTGGATTAAGCGAGCAGCGCAGTTTAAGGTGGACTGGAGGGGGGCGAGGGTGTTAGCTGGGTGTCCATGGAGAAGGGTGTTTCAGTAGTCTAGGCGGGAGATTATGAGGGCCTGGACGAGCATCCTGGTAGTTTCCTGGGTGAGGAAGGGGCGGGTTCGGTGGATGTTCTTGAGCTGGAGGCGGCAGGAGGTGTTGAGGGCTTGAATATGTGGCTTGAAGGATAGGTCAGAGTCCAGGGTAGTCCGCATGTAGCCTAAGAGTTCAAGGTGACACCTTCAAAGTTCTTCTGGAGACCATGTTTTGATGGAGATTCATCTCAGGTGAACTAAAGTGGTCTCTTCAGACAGGGGAAGTCACAAAAATAATAAAAAACATTCATACTCACCTTACCTCTTTTGGGTGTCCAGTGCTCTCCTGGCGATGTCATGCTCCCAGGGTTACCACTGAGGCCTTTGCTTGGGTACCAGTGGTCACATGGGTACACCATCTGTCAAGGTGGATTTAGCAGAAATTTTAGAGTGTGAACACGAAGGAAGTCTGCTGAATAAAAATAGCAGCATTATAGTCTCAGAAGATTACAGAACTTCTTATATGCACTTTTTTTGAGTTTGTTGAAATTGTAATGACCATTGAACACATATCAATGGTATCCATAATCTACCAATATAAACAGTCTCTCTGGCTAGAGGAATGATTAAACCCACGTGATGGGAATTTCTTAATAACTTTGCTGCACATTTCAAATATTGAAAATCGGATGCATTTTATTTGTGCTAAAATGTTAAATTTTCCTCCTGCTACATTATAAAAAGAGAAAACAAAAACAAGTAAGGTTAAAATAAATCTGGCACATTTCAGTCTGATGAACTTCAGTTGAAGCACAAGTCTTGGGATGGGGACCAACATGGCATAAATGTCACTGCAAAAACCACAGACGTAGGACACCCTCTACGTCTGGAGGAGAGAAAGTTTCACCAGAAACATAGAAGGGGATTCTTCACAGTAAGAACAGCGAGGCTCTGGAAGTCTCTTCCCCAGGAAGTGGTGATGATGGAGTCATTGAACAAGTTCAAAGAGGAAAATTTTTTTTCTTCAATAAAATGGATCCGCACTCCTGAAGTCTCGTTTTCTTAAAACTTAACTTTTAATCATCCATAAAAAGGTATACAGTCCAAAACAAACATAGACAGTGAAAAGAGTGGAAAAAACTAAGTGTCCATAAAAAACGGCGTTTTTTATGGACACTTAGTTTTTTCCACTCTTTTCACTGTCTATGTTTGTTTTGGACTGTATACCTTTTTATGGATGATTAAAAGTTAAGTTTTAAGAAAACGAGACTTCAGGAGTGCGGATCCATTTTATTGAAGAAAAAAAATTTTTCAGTTTGGAGTTTATCCTTGAGACCCAGGATATGTGATCGTGCACCCCTTTTGGACTCGGAAAATGTATTGGTGAGTTTCAGAGCTTTACATTTTTCTCTATATCATAGTAAGTTCAAAGAGGGCCTGGATGACTTTTTTGAAGAGAACAATATTATGGGTTATGGACTCTAGATTTTAAGGACACGTTGATCCAGGGTTTTTATACTGACTGCCAGATTTGGAGTCGGGAAGGAATTTTTTCCCCTGAAATGGGGCAATTGGCACGAGCATCATAGGTTTTTTTTTGCCTTCCCCTGGATCAACACTGTAGGGATTGTAGAGTTATAGGTTGGACTTGAAGGACTAATGTCTTTATCCAACCTCATCTACTATGTAACTATGTAACTATGTTGTACAGTCATTGTAAGGTGGTTGGAATTCTAGTGAATCCCTTCCACACATTGCAGAAAAATATGTGCTTGTACACACTGCAATTTCCAAAACTGTTGCGGTTTTGTAAATCACAGCATGTCAATTATACCTATGGAAGCACTGGCGGTTTCCCTTTAGATATAATGGAAGCAGCACAGCAAATCCACCTAGGAAACATCTGCGGACTTTTTGTAAAAAGCACTGTGGGAAAAACCGTGATGCATTGCTGCCGTGTTTTTTCTAGCATTGCTTTTTTGCGGCAGTCTACTACGTGGGGATTTAGCCTTAATGGGGTTTTCTGGCCCAAAAGTGATAATTAAGAGAGGGCAAGAAATGGTCAAAATAACAATAGAAGCCATACTCTCCTGTTCTTGGCTCTGCTATCCCAGCCACTAGTTCCCGGTGCCGGTGTTTTGTTCCCGCTCCTCAGTGACAATATGTCTCTCCCTCTACCTGGTTGCTGCAGGTAATCACTGGTTTCACTAGTCACATCCAGATGGATGGGAACGGGAACCTTTCTAGCGATGACACAAGTAACCACCAACACCTGACCATTGAGACCAGCGATTGGCTGCAGCAGCCATGTGAGGGTCAAGAACCTTTATTACTACAGTGCTGGAACAGAAGACTGGCACCGGAAACTGGTAAGCTGTGGTAGAGTCTAGGATGAGTATGGCGTCTTCTGTTATTTTAACCCCTTAACTGCCTTTCCTTAATTTTTCACTTCTGGGTCCAAAAACCCTTTTAATAAATATCCCCCCTATAGATTCATCTTCCGTAGAGAATGAACATGTGCTAAAAGAAGACAATATTGCAAAAAAAGCAATAAATAAGCTGTCAAACCTACTGGTTATAATTGAACAAAATGGGGCTATAATAATAATAATAATAATAATAATAATAAATTTTATTTATGTAGCGGCAATATGTTCCACAGCACTCTACGAATGAATAGGGTCCATGTACAGACAAAGAGACATTACTGTGTAATAAACCAATTCGCACAAAAGAAGTGAGGGCCCTGCTCACAAGAGCTTACAATCTATAAGATACAGTAGAAGAGGTAATGGACCAGCCATTTTTATGATGAAGGTTACACAAATAGATAAAGCTGTATGAGCCGTCACGAGTCGGTGTCCTCATACAGCACTATAATATCTCACGTCCCTGGCATGTCATTGGGTTCTTTCAGGACTTGTATTGCATTAAATATTAGAAAAACCTATGACAAATGTAAAATCTTTTGTCTTCGTTGTAGGCTCGAATAATCTTCTCCCTCCCTGGACATATGGTATCTCTCCTTCATTACGTTCCCCCATACAATACTCCTGTGGTCTTGGTTGCTAGAACATGTAGTGTGCTGTGTAGGAGGGACGGATTAGACAGAATTAGGGCATGCCTTTCTGGTAAGGGTGAGCTAAAAAAATGCCAAGTTACCATTTGCTGCCATGGAGGCCGGTGACATCAGCTGAATTATTAGCTATTGCTAGGGTGTAAAAATTGCTTACTTTATTAAAAGACCTTGATCATTTGAGATGACAGGCGGTTTTATTTGCTTTGGGGATATAAAACATCCTTGGATTTATGCTAGCAGATCAACAGGTGGCCTTCATGCCTACTAGGCCCTAGCAGCAACCATGACACAGCAATGTCAGAAGGCCGAATAACTAGTTACCTCCAATATAAAGTGACATCCAGACAAGACGGTTGGACTAATGAGACATCTAGTAGAAGGTTTAAAACCATTCCCTTACGAGAAACTTGTCATCCTTCATTTTTAATCACAGAAGTTTACTATTATTGTTAAACCTTTATCAGAAGATTGCAGCAGATTTACTATCATGGTTACAAGTACTCGACCCTGGTGTGTAATGCATCCAAAATGTGACATTTTAGCACATTTTGGTGCAAATTATTTAATATCAAAATACTATAAAAATGCACTGTACCCTACAATAAACTGAAGCATACTGAACAGGATACTCTGGTGTCTGTCTGTATGTCTCCCGAGCTCGTAAACTTATTGATCAATCAGAACTACGAAAACATAACTCAGGGGTCTTGAGCCCCTAACAACTTGACAAGTGACTTTGCAGGAGGGGGGTAAGCTTAACTGTGTTAAATGGCATCAAAATGTTTCCACAAAATTCTGGCCCAAAGCAAGCCAACTAATAGGGGGTATAAAGTTAGACTAGTCTAAAGCTGTACCAGATCCATCATCCAGCAACAGCCATTGTGATAAATCTATTTGACAAAGAGGGGCACAAAATGCTACCTTTAAACACACGAATTCTAACTAGCATAAAATATAACTTTTATTTTGATCAGCTAAAAATAATATAGCCAGGGCTATTAAAACAAACAAATAACAAACACACCAGCAGGCGTGATTAGGACAACTCCCAATACACTCTTTCAGTATGTGTCCCCACAGACTGCTGGCGCAATTATATTGATTTAAATGAGCATCCAGGGAATAGTAAACTAACTCTCTGGCACATGCTAGTAAACACCACTTTATAGGTTCAAGAATAAGAGGTTGTTACTCTAGCTGCTGCCGTAGCTGTATAGGATAATCATCCCCCCATTACCCTGCTCTGATATCTTGCATAGAGCCCTGGAGCCTATTGACACTCATGCACACTTACACACATGCCACCCTATGTAAGCTAGGTGCGGCTTTTTTACAGATTAAGTGTGCATACCAAATGCTGGTCTTAGTAATTTACTGACATTTATGCTCTTTCACTATGTCCCTGCCTGTTCAAAATAAACTACAGGTATCCAGGTTTAAGATGCGCATAATAAAATCTCTCAACGCGTTTCAAAGTTAAACTTATCATCAGGAGAGGATGTAAATCAAAAAAATAATAAAGATGTAGTTGCGGTTAAAACCGCATTTCCCGGTCCCTGATGGTGGGAGCCGGTACGGAGTGTCTGACGCTGACTGCTGCAGCGCTGGGGTTTAAATAGAGCCCAGACTGCTTCTAAGGATACGCCCCCTCGACATCATTCGGGTCTCCGCCAATCAGATTGCAGAGTCTCCGTGCGGAGGATAGCTCCTCCTTCTGTGGGCGTATGTTTGCCTCCGAAGCGTCCAAAATAAACAGCGCTGTTACTGTCTATGGAAGAGGAACCCGAAGGTAGGTATATATCATATCTGACAGATATTGGGAATGAATCGCTCCACACCAAAACTCTTTATTGCCATTAATACGCAAACACACAACTCCCTGCATTTATTGGCAGGTGAAAAAGATCGTGTAGCATATAGATAGGTCTGAAAAGTGGGCAATACCCTGCGTTTATTGACGGGTAAAAATACCCGCCTAGCATACATATTCATTTAGCGGAAGTTCAAAAGGAACCATGATAGGGGGACATTTCTGAGAATCAGTCCCATCATCACTTCAGTACACTATCGATGCGAATAAAAAATAAAAAATGTTTAATCTAATCATTTACAAGATTACTGCTACGGTAAAAGGACTTAATATGGAGTTAACCCTATCCCTACCATAGTGTACTGAGAGGAGCTATAGTGAAAGGACTTAATATGGAGTTAACCCTATCCCTACCATAGTGTACTGAGAGGAGCTATAGTGAAAGGACTTAATATGGAGTTAACCCTATCCTTACCATAGTGTACTAAGAGGGACAAGTGCCTCAAGACATGCCTTTCCCTCATTGTTCCTATTTCCTGGGTTTTTATAGGTTAGAGAAGATATCAAAATTAGTGGAGTATATCCAGCCCTACTGTCTATTTAGTCTCAAATAAATGGGGCAAAGGAAATTTGATCGTTAAGACCTTTTGGTCTTACACATTGGAATTTAAAGATCCACCTCGCCTCGTGTTGTAACAAAAGGCGATCCCAGTCACCTCCCCTTGTGGGTTCGGGTACATGTTCAATACCCTGAAACTTCAAAGTTTCAGGGTTGCCACCATGATACTGCCACACGTGGTTCGATAAAGTTTTATCCTCTTTCCTGTTGATATAACCAATATGTTCCAACACTCTCTTTTTGAACTCACGTCGGGTCTTTCCGACATAGTTGAGTGGACACGGACATGTGACACAGTAGATCACTCCTGCCGTCCGGCAGTTGATAAATTGTCTCGTATCATAATGGATGTTAGTCGTTACGCACAGTACTTGATTCCCTTTCTGTATGTGTTCACATGCCTTACATGTACCACACTTGAATGTGCCGTGTGGAATACTGCGATTTAACCACGTTTTCTCAGGTGCAGCAGGTCTAAGATGGCTATGTATCAATAGGTCACGTAGGTTCCTGCCTCTCCTGTACGTGACACTAGGTCTTTCACTCACAAGGGGTCTAACCTCTGAATCCATTGTGAGAATGTCCCAATATGATCTTAAGATATCCAGTACATTCTTATATCCCCGGTCATAATTGCCTATTAATCTGACAATTTTATTGTCACTAATCGAACGTTGTTTTGGTGTAAGTAGTTCTGTTCTATCTCTACTCTTTGCATCTTTTCTTGCTTTGAGTAGTAATGGGTTAGGGTAACCTCGTTGCCTAAATCTGGCTCCTAATTCTTCTGATTTTTCTTCAAAGTCCTCCAAGTCCGAACAATTCCTGCGAACGCGCAGAAACTGTCCCTTGGGTATGCCTCTCCTCAGGGGTGCTGGGTGATAACTATCCCACCTGAGGAGAGAATTGGTCGCTGTATCTTTACGAAATAGGTTGGTTTTCAACTTGCCAGATTCGTCGACTGTGACAGTGATGTCTAGAAAGGTGATGGTGACCGGGTCTATAGTCGAGGTGAATCTCATGTTGATGTCATTATCATTCAACTTTTCCACAAAAGTGTTAAAGCTCTCCACTGTACCTGTCCACAGAATCAGCACGTCATCAATATAACGTAGCCAGAGCGAGATATATGGAGTCCATTGTTCGTGCTCTTCTGTAAAGACGAGGCGCTCCTCCCACCAGCCCAAAAATAAATTAGCATAAGTCGGGGCTGCAGAGCTCCCCATAGCGGTCCCCCGCTGCTGGTGGAAGAAGCGCCCGTCAAACGTAAAGTAGTTTCTAGTCAGCACGAATTCTAGGAGCTCCAAAATAAACTCGCCATGGTCTGTTAGCTGAGTTCTCCTACTCTGTAGGAAGTATCTAATCGCCGCACACCCCTTGTCATGCGGGATCGAACTATATAATGCTTCAACGTCTAGAGACGCTAGAAACGAACCTGGTGGAAGATGGACGTCCTGTAATTGTCTCAGGACGTCCATCGTGTCTCGGGCATAGGAGGAAAGAGATGACACGAAAGGGCGAAGCACCCTATCTAAATAGATGCCCGCCCCCTGCGTCAGTCCCCCTATGCCCGAGACAATGGGTCTTCCTTTAAGGGGAGATACCCCTTTGTGGAGCTTCGGAAGGCTGTAGAAAGTAGGCACAGTGGGAGTTCTATTTTCCATGAACGCCAGTTCTTTTTTGTCAATGAGGCCAATTTCAAGGGCCCTTTTGAGGATGGAGTCTAATTCCCTTTTGAAAATACTTGTAGGGTTGCTATCAAGAACTCGATAAGTCTCTTGATCTTCTAACAGTGACAAACACATTTTTACGTATGTATCTCTATCCATCAATATAACGTTCCCGCCTTTATCTGACGGTTTAATAACAATTTTATCGTTATTTGATAGATCCTTTAGAGCCATCATTTCTGTACGTGTCAGGTTGTTGCCTTTCATTAGGTCAGATGTTTCTACCCTAGTCAGGTCCCTGATCACCAACTGTTCAAAGATTTCAATGGAGCTATTTTCAAAGACATTGTGATAAATCTGTCAAGAGTATGTGTCTAAGCTTGCACTGTTTAAGTTGGAGGAAATGTGGGCCGATGTCTATTAGTCTAGTCTAGTGGGCAGGCTTGTGAGAAGGAGCCCTTATCCTATTCCGCTTCTTCCACACCGTGTTACCAGTCAGTGCAGACAGTAAAATAATGCAGTCTTTTTTACTACAATTATAATTTTTTCCACAAAAATTTTAATGCTGGAATTTATAACCATTACTAAAAACAGAAAAAAAAGACATCTTTATAGGAACAAAGGGCACAACCCCTTCTCATATTTCAGATATATTGTTATGGAACTGCTAGGACATCAATTCCCCAGTAGCTGCTGGAAACCCTGGGGCAGGGCAAAAGAGACAGTGAGCCTTAAGCTGAAGCCCCCCACTGTCCCTTCCTATTGCCAGGCCCTATCCTACATAATAGGCGGCAACTCGAAGACGACCCCTTCCTGGATATGTGATACACAAAATGCAGACAAGACCAACAACAACAAAGGGAGGTCAGCTAGCCAAGGGTCAGGAAACAGTCGACAATGCAATGCCAAATCGAAGTCCAAAAGAATAGTCAGTAGGGAAAGCCAGAGGTCAAGGATTAGAATACAAGTAATAACAGTGACAGAAAAAAGCTAGCACGCACAAGGCAATAGCAAGCACCAATGTGAATGTGAACCAAGAATAAATAGGGAGGAAAAACCTGCCTTGGAGATGATAGACGGATAGGCCATCAATCACAGGGCAAGACTGAAATTAACTATTAGAGGAACAGAGGGAAATGAAGTTGAAGGAGATGGGTGTGGTGGAAAATCAAAGAAAAGAATAGGACAGTGTTCAGATAATGCAAGAAGAACCGAAGGAAAGAAATCACAGCCAAACACTCCTCTTGTGCTGCAGCATGCGGCCAGACAATGACGCCAAAGCCCGGACGGGCAAAGATGTTACATATATAAACGCAAGAAACCACATCACTAATGTATTACAAAATGAAGAATAGGCGGGAATGTGTTATTAGAGGTAGACATGGAGCAGAATATATTACATAGCAGAAATCAATAAGCTATGACAAGTAAAATAAAATGACAACTCAACATCCCAGGACATAACAAACTAAGGGTAAGTTCACACAGGATTTTTTGGATCGGAACCTGAGGCAGAGGCCTCCTCAAGTTCCGATCCAAAAGCCGTGTCGCCGCGACTGAAAGCCAGCGCACTGCATCGGCATCCTGCTGCGTGCTCCTCTCCAGATTAGGCCCAATGAATGGGCCTAATCTAGAGGAGGGAGTGTCTTCAGGCCGAATCGCGAGGCGAAACAGCCTGAAGAATGAGCACCTCGCTTCTTTTTCCAGGAGTCAGCACATGCCAGCTTCTGGAAAAAGCTCTTGAACGGCTCCCATTGATTTCAATGGGAGCCGTCTTTTTGGTCAGGATTTTGAGACGAATACAGCCTCAAAATCCTGACCAAAAAACTCAGTGTGAACTTACCCTCTGGTATCCACCTGTTGCAAATCCGTAAATATATATATATATATAAACAGACTTGTAAAAAAAATGGTTACACAAGGCGCACTATAGTCCATCTTTTTTGATGGATTAGTCAATGGCTGTCCGTAAAAAAAAAACACGTCTGTTTTGACTATTTTTTTTTTTTTTTTTGCAAATCTCTCAAGGGTTGCAAGCCTGACTTTTGTCTCCGTCCAAAAGAGCAGATACACAAAGGAAATGCTCAAAACTCACACCTGCGGATGGTTTTAAAAACCCATTGAAATCAATGTTATTTTTAACCACCCATTCCAAGTCAGTTTTTATGATCTTTAGACAACTCACCGAAACTGATGCATTGTGGAGATCACAACCCAAGTGTGCACCCAGCCTAAAACTTACTGACACCTCCTTCCTCCAGTTTCCAATGGAAACAGGCAGAATGACCCTTTGGCTGAGTTCACACGGGGTATTTTGGTCAGGATTTTGAGGCGGAATCAATTAAATCAATGTTCTTTTTTCCGGGAGTGGTTTGTTCCGGTTCCTGGAAAAAAGAAGTGACACGCTCATTCTTCAGGCGGATTCGCCTCGCGACATCGACCTGAAGACACTTCTTCTTCCTGACTAGGCCCATTCATTTGGGCCTAATCCAGAGCAGAGTGAGTGACTGCACCGACATCCAGTCGCAGCTACCTTTTTGGACCAGAATCTGAGGCGGCCTTCGCATCAAATTCCAGTCCAAAATACCCTGTGTGAACTCAGCCTTTGACTTTTCCCCTCTACTTGTTAAAGTTGCCAATGACAAGGCCATTGATTGTTATAGTCCTCCAACTAGTGTCATTGGGAAACACCAAAGTGTTGCTGTTCTAGAGCAATGTCGTACTGATGTTAGGAGTCCAATAGGACAATTTGATAATATTACTATAATTCCAAAATAATGGTGGATTAACATTAGAGGTCTGAATACTGCTACAAAAAAACTGAAGAATTGTGCACTGACACTTAGGTTGCAGAATAATGGAGATAATAGAGAGAATTATTGTACAATAGCTCTGTAGTTCTGGGGTTTCTCTAAGGATAAAGATACTGAACCTAGTATAATGTAGCAATGGACTCAGGCTGTAATTCAATATATTAAGAACATTAGCAAACTTCCTTATGTTATTTACTTCTGTATATGACTTGTATAAAGGTACAGCCCCAAATTGGTTACCTAATATACAGTATCACACCTTATTACTGCTGAGATCTAAGGATAAGGTAGTTCTGGATTATCATTGCCCATGAGGTCTAAATAACATAAAAGAGGAGAACATCATCCTAAAGTAAATGGATAGAAGCAAAAAATAAATCTGTTCTATTTTTATTTCGCAGTACTGAGAAAAAACTAAATGACTTTTATTACCAAGTAAATGTATTATCAGCTGCGTGGCAAAGGAGACAAATCATCTTATTCTGCCAAAATTGATGCTTCGTGAAGACTTCTGTAAGGAACTAACTTCTAATACACTATTATTCCTCCATTTTTTACTTTAATGCACACTATAACTAAAAGTTGGGAAGGCAATGTTAGGGACATAGAGTTACAGACTTCGACACTTATTGATAACAGGAAATTTCTGGTAGAAACGTAATGATATATAAACTCCTAGGCTTCATAGTACATACAGAATAGGAGAGATAAAGGGTATGTCCCCATTCCTTTAAAAAGTACAAATTTATGAAAATAAAGAATTCTTCTGTTATTCCTCCTCGAAATGTATAAATAAATGGATAACTGGGTGTTATCAATTCCCATTGGCAACTGCCTGATCATCCCAATCTGCCAGATACCAAAGGTTAGGCAGGGATGAAGTCAGGTAAAGACTAGGTAGTCAGTAATGGGTATCTGGCAGATTGGGATGAACAGGCAGGTGCAAAGTCAGGGCATGCCAAGGTTGATAGCAGGTATTAAGCAGATCTTAATAAACAGAGAGGTGTGAAGTGAGGACAAGCCAAAGTCAGTAAAATGTATCAGGTAGACCAAGATAAATTGGCAGGTGCAAATTCAGGATACAGCAAGGTCAGTTATGGGTATCAAGCGGATCAGGATAAACAGCACAAACTGGAAACTCTTGCAGGGACAAACAAAAGCTGTGAACCCTTATTACTCATGTTCTCATGCAGGGATGAATGCCGGTCAGATGCCTGATATGAACTATAGAAAGGCTCCTCTCCCTCCCACCCAAAAAAAATATATATATGCACACGGTTCATGAGGTACCATTGTTGGTGTACCATCTGGCCCCCACACAGTATATGACCCCCATTTGGCCCCTCCCAAGCATATGACTCCACCCCCCCCCCCTACAGTATACAGTGTTGGCCAACAGTATTTGCACCCCTGCAATTCTGTCAGATAATACTCATTTTCTTCCAGAACATGATTGCACTCACAAATTGTTTGGTATTATCTTCATTTAATTTATCTTCAATGGAGAACCACAAAAAGAATTGTCAAAAAGCCAAATTGGATATAATTACACACCAAACATAAAAAAGGGGGTGGACAAAAGTATTGGCACTGTTTGAAAAATCACGTCATGATTCTCTATTTTGTATAATTAACAGCACCTGTTACTTACCTGAGGCAACCAACAGGTGGTGGCAATAACTAAATCACACTTGCAGCCAGTTGAAATGGATTAAAGTTGACTCAACCTCTGTCCTGTGTCCTTGTGTGTACCACATTGAGCATGGAGAAAAGAAAGAAGACCAAAGAACTGTCTGAGGACTTGAGAAGCAAAATTGTGAGGAAGCATGAGCAATCTCAAGGATACAAGTCCATCTCCAAAGACCTGAATGTTCCTGTGTCTACCGTGTGCAGTGTCATCAAGAAGTTTAAAGCCCATGGCACTATGGCTAACCTCCCTAGATGTGGACGGAATAGAAAAATTGACAAGAGATTTCAACGCAAGATTGTGCGGATGGTGGACAAAGAACCTTGGCTAACATCCAAACAAGTTCAAGCTGCCCTGCAGTCCGAAGGTACAACAGTGTCAACCCGTACTATCCGTTGGCATCTGAATGAAAAGGGACTATATGGTAGGATACCCAGGAAGACCCCACTTCTTACCCAGAGACATAAAAAAGCCAGGCTGGAGTTTGCCAAAACTTACCTGAGAAAGCCAAAAACTTTTTGGAAGAATGTTCTCTGGTCAGATGAGACAAAAGTAGAGATTTTTGGGAAAAGGCATCAACAGAGTTTACAGGAAAAAAGAGGCCTTCAAAGAAAAAAACATGGTCCCTAAAGTCAAACATGGCAGAGGTTCCCTGATGTTTTGGGGTTGCTTTGCTGCCTCTGGCACTGGACTGCTTGACCGTGTGCATGGCATTATGAAGTCTGAAGACTACCAACACATTCTGCAGCATAATGTAGGGCCCAGTGTGAGAAAGCTGGGTCTCCCTCAGAGGTCATGGGTCTTCCAGCAGGACAATGACCCAAAACACACTTCAGAAAGCACTAGAAAATGGTTTGAGAGAAAGCACTGGAGACTTGTAAAGTGGCAGCAATGAGTCCAGACCTAAATCCCATAGAACGCCTGTGGAGAGATCTCTTGATGGCAGTTTGGAGAAGGCCCCCTTCACATCTCAGGGGGGACCTGGAGCAGTTTGCCAAAGAAGAATGGTCTAAAATTCCAGCAGAGCCTTGTAAGAAACTCATTGATGGTTACCGGAAGCGGTTGTTTGCAGATATTTTGTCTAAAGGTTGTGCTACCAAGTATTAGGCTGAGGGTGCCAATACTTTTGTCCGGCCCATTTTTGGAATTTTTTGTAAAATGATCAATGATTTGACTTTTTTTTTCATTCTCTTTTGTGTTTTTTCATTGCAAGCAAAATAAATGAAGATATTAATAGCAAATAATTTGTGCTTGCAATCATTTTCTGGAAGAAACTGAGTATTATCTGACAGAATTGCAGGGGTGCCAATACTTTTGGCCAACACTGTATGACCCCCTTTTCTAGACCCTCACAATATATGGCCCCCAATTTTCTCCCCTCACATTTTATATGACCCTCTATTTTTTAGCCCCTATAGTACATGACCTCCTTTTTTGCCCCCCAACAGTATATGACCCCCCTTTTTTTGTCCCCATGCACTGTATATGACCCCGCAGTATATACCCACAGTATATGACCCTCTTCTCTTGGCCCTCCACACAGTATATGGCCTCCTTTTTTTTTGTTCCCCCCCCCTCCCCCAGTATATGGTACCCTTCCCCCTCAACGGTGTATGACCCCTTTTTTATGCGCCCCGCCAAGGATATAACTATGGAGCAGCATTTATTTTCTAAATGGTTGCTACTTATCATATTATTGTAATAAGTACTCATACTTCTTACTCACCTGTCCACGCCCCTGTACAGACTAGCTCTGCTGCCGCCTCCAGGGTGCGTTGTAGCTGACATTGAAGAGCGCCAGGACACTAGTTGTGCTATAGTAAAGCAGCTCAGTTCCCATTCCAGTTTTGTCCACTGCACAGTTCCAGTACCCAGCAGTACCTGAGAACAGTGATAGCGTGGCCTATCCTGAGTAGAGATGAGAAAACCTTTCAAGCCTTACTAACCAGTGGTAACAAACACTATTTAAAAACACACTGCACTGCAAGATTATTTCCACTTTTAAATACTAAAAAATTGTCCAGAAATGATCCCATTTTGGGCACAGATGCCTCTCGGTATTTCCTACATGTCTCCCATATATCATGGTATTGGGAAAAGCATTGGTTTTTACAAGCAGGTATGTGAAAGTATGTAGGTATCCTTATGGATCCATGATTGATTGATTTTCATAAATGTAATGTTTTCCACACTTTCTGATACGCATAAAATTGATGCTGCAGATAAAAATACTGTGACCATGTCAAGGTTCATAAACTGTATTTAAATTACATTTTAATTAAATTGGCACATAAATGCAGGAAAGCAGTCACCAGAATTTATATTTAAAATTGTTTGACAATCAAATTTGCTTGTCGGGCAACACGATGGCTCAATGATTATCATTGCAGCACTGGAATCCTGGGTTCAAATCCTGCCAAGGACAACATCTGTAAGTAGTTGGTATGTTCTCCCTGTGTTTGCGTGATTTTCCTCCCATACTCCAAAGACATATTGATAGGAAAAATAATGTGCATTGTGATCCCTATATGGGGCTCACAATCTACATAAAAAAAAAATCTAATTTGCTTGCGTTCTCATCTTTTGTTTGCACGTGCCTACTGCTGAATGATGTGGCACAGAAGTATCCTGAAATATTCCTTTACATGAAAATTGTCACGGACCCTATAGACTATAATGGGGTCTGTGTGTTTTCCGCATAGTGTCCACATGAGTCATGTGGAGAGAAAAGTACTTCAAGAACTACTTTCCTCTCCACATGACTTGTGCGGACACTGTGTAGAAAACACATGGACCCCATTATGGTCTAAGGGGTCTGTGTGCTTTCATTGCTCATCACTTTTTAATGTGTTCAGCATTCTGTTCAGAGGGGTCCCCAAATGGACTTCCTGAATGGAGTTCCAAACACAGAGGTGAACTAGGCCTAAAGCAAATACAGCTGAAGTTGAAGTGAAAGTGACATTATTTAACTCTAGAGTCTCTTCAGACCCCAGAGTATAAGAGGTGGAAACCCAGGGGAGGTGTAAAAAATAAAAAAAACATTCATACTCATCTTCCATTACCTCTTTTAGGCCTCCTCGCGGTGTGTGACGCTCTCTCTCTCTCTGCCTCTTTAGTGCCATGTGGCACTCTACTGTGACATTATGTGCTTGGGGTCACAGCTGAGGTCTTTGATTGGACATGACCTCGAAGACCACAGGAGACCAAAAGAGGCAACAGACTGTGAGTATAAGTTTTGTCACCTCCCCTGGGCCTCCAGCTATTATACTTTGAGGTCTGAAGAGACAACAGAATATAATGCCTTGGCCAATTTAGCTTGCCTGAGATAAATCTTCATTTTTTCCGTTTTGTGAAAAAAAAAAAACCCAATTTGGAATGTTTGGGTTGATACTGGCTCGGTACAAGTCGGTTCGCCCATTTCTAATTAAGGGTGGACCTGCCTGAACAATGAGGTTATGTGACCCTACTCTGCTTTTTCCATGCTTTCACATAGCACTGACCAAACAGTTCAAAGTTTTTGCAAAATGCAGGTCAAATCCAGTTTGTTCCTGGGGGCCACACGGTGGCTGAGTGGTTAGCACTGCAGCCTTGCAGCGCTGGAGTCCTAGTGTTCAAATCCCACCAAGGGCAGAAAACCATCTGCAAGGAGTTTGTATGTTCTCCCCGTGTTTGCATGGATTTCCATCCCATGTTCCAAAGACATACTGATAGGAGAAAAATGTACATTGTGAGCTCTATGTGGGGCTCACAATCTACATTTAAAAAAAAAAAAAAAAATCCAGTTTGTTCCAAACCAGTTTTCTCATTTCCAGACCTTAGGATAAGCCATCAATATAAAATGTCTCATGTCCAGAATTCTGTCCTAATTTCAGAATATATGGGTATAGCAGTCAGAGTTCTGGTTTTCTGAAAGATCGAAATCCCTTCTCTTTACTCTTCCATTTAGCGCCTTCTAACTGGAATTATGTCCACAACAAAGTAACAGAAAAGAATTATTGATAATTTACAAATATTTCATGTTTTCAGAATAGGTTTATTTTTCAGTGGCGTCATATGTGGGTTTTAATGCACAAGCCTTTTCCTTGGAACGCTGAATAATACATGATTGATGTCATGTAGGGGAAGAAACTACTTCCGTATTTGTAACCTTTGACGACTGGACAGTTTTTATACAATTTCTGGTAAATAGATGTAAGATTGTATAGTATACATTTTAATTTAGGTTTTAAAGGGTCTGTGGATGTTTTTAAAGGTGCCCATGTCATAAAGCATTGTCACTAATGCATCCGTGGGCTGGATGAGTGATGCATGAACGCTTATTATGGGACTACGCAAAGCCTTTTATAACTATAAGTGTGGCCGGGTAGTAATGGCTGGGGACCTGAATATAGGGGAAAGATAAAGTATGTGATGTCAATGATGAATTATGAGGTAGGAGAAGAATAGCTGGAGGTAGAAGAACGTGTGGTCTCCAAACCTTCTGGAAAAAGATGAAATACATGGGATAAAATACAGTAATTCTAGAGAAAAAAAATGTTCTAAATAAAAGATTTGACCTTTACGATATACACTATATCGACAAAAATATCGGGACATCTACACAATACACCTATTATAGGCTTAAATGACATCTCTAATTCTATAAGTATTCATATGGACATAAGAATGATGCTAGGTTCACTCCTGCGTTTGGGTTTCCATTCATCAGGCCCACTTGGGGACCCAACGAACAATAACCTAATCTGCTTAAAGAAGAGGTTACTTTCTGGGTCCGCCCGAAAAAGGTGGGAAAATGCTTGCAGGACTTTTCCCTCTGCATTTCGCCATTTTGGTTGCACATTTTGGTTTGGTGAATGCCGTCAAAACAAAGCCTTTAAAACAGTTCTTCAAATGCAGTTTTTCTCCAATTCCACCAGATTCCGAATTTGTTTCCGTTGTCCTACTACATTGTACTGAATATTAAATTACAAAGTGTATGCTTAGTTGATGCATGACCTTTATAAATGAGTATGGCACATATTAAGTTTGTATTCTGCTTAGTTTGTATTCTGTATTCTGCAGATTCACATCTGCTCAAGAAGCTTTGTTGGAAACTCCGTTGCAATGTCTGCCTGAAAATTGGAGGAGGACAATGGCCTGCATGGAAGACTTTTATCTCTGTTAGTTTGAAAAAGAGAGACACTTGTCGGACCCCATTATAGTTAATATATTCCATGTGTTACCGCTATTTTAGTGGTCTGCCATTGTTCTTGTCCTCCAACAGATCTCAGAGATACAACACCAGTGTAACCGAGCATTAATACAATGCTGTCTGGTCACTTTAGCTAAGTAGGTAAAAGTAGTAATAGTAATGCTATTAATAATAATAGTAAAGTAGTTTAGGGTTTACCATTACTACTGTACAACTTTACTATTATAAATTTTGCCATTTGATCATAGCAGTAATGCCATATAACAGCAGCCTATGGTCTGCCAAAGGTCTACATACAGATGTACCACTATTATTATATCCAGAGAGGTAGAATATATTCACCAGGTTTATAGAGAATCAGAGTCAAGTCAATGGAGAATAGAATTCGAGAGAATAACTAAAGGTAAAATGAGCTGATCCCAAATATGTAATTTTTAGATCTGTACTGTGGCATTCCCATAGTCAGCCCTCAAAGGGTCAATACACTGAGTCACTTAGCAGTCCTGTCCATTATATCAGGGGGCGTAGGAGTCCTGGACAGCAATGCATGGACTCATCTATGAGCTAAGAGTGGGGGAAATGCCAATGACAACTGAGATAAAAATTACATATTCAGAATCTGCATCTTTTCACCTATCAAGCCTTTACATTGGTGTGTGGGGGCAGGAACGTACAGTAGTTATAGGAAGTGAAACGTTTCTAGGCCCAGGACCTTGAGGAGGTCCAAAGGCGCTTTGCCACATAAGATTTACCACAATTCTAAATGCCACCTTGTAGGAAGGGGTTCCATTACAGAGTAGAAAACTGTAAAATACAGAAACAGCTGATAATCCCTTTACTAAATGTTTGGACCCTGGTTCTACTCTGATGACATCACTTTTACCATAGATAGCCAATCACTGGCACCAGCATTCATACGTATGTGTATATATGACTCATGAGGCCAGTGATTGGCTGCAACATTCACATAAGTAATAAACGTTATGTCAACTCTACAGGACCAGTGTGGACTGGGGCAGTGGCGACAAGAATGACAGTAGTGGAGCAAAAAGACATTTATTATAATAATACATTTTTATTTCTACAGCGCCAACATATTCCACAGCACTTTACAAGTTATAGGGTCATGTATAGACAGAATGAGACATTACATTTAGTGTATACCTATCATAGGTCTAAATTCCTGGAGAACCAGTGTCCTGTCCTGAGAAGTCCTGGACATGAGAGCCTGATATGCACCCACTGCCATGCACCCACCCTCTATGGACACATGATGCTGCGTAAATCATCCAAGTATAAATATGTGAGTTCCGCATTTAAAGAGATTCCTTCCTACTCTTCAGAATTATTAATAGAGCTGCTTTCTGTTCAGAGATCTCGAGCCCTGGAGCAGTTATTTATAGGACTTATAATCCAATATACGTGACCTCATACTTTCTCTATGTGACACTAGGCAAGTTGCTACATCTCTCAATGACTCAAACACGGCATGAAGTCATCATGTTATTATTATCATCATACACAAGGTCCGGCTATGTCTTCTGCTCCATGGGCTGCTGTGACTTATGTAATGTAGCTGAGCTGGAACCGCTAGATTTCATCCTTTATTTTTATACCTGACATTGCACTTTTTAATTTCTAAAATTTACTAATGCTATAAAACAGTCAGATATTAACTTTATGGCTAGAGGATTTCCTGTAATAATATATTTATTTAGTAGATAGTTAGAAAAGTAAAGAAATTAAAAAACAAAACAGCATAGGATCCGAGAACATAGGGTGCCCATCTGTGGGGTATGGCTCCCATAGGTAAGAAAGGAAAAAGTGGAGGTACTACAAAAAATAAATAAATAAAAAAGCTTCACATGTGACATTTTGGGACTAACTATCTATTCATATCATATTCTATTCCAGTTCATAACAAATTGAGTTTCTCTACAAATTTGGAATATAACAAATCAAAAATTTTTGGTACTTGGTTTGCACAAATCCAGCAAAATATCAGCCTGACAGCTATCAGTCTGCTGCCTGTATTCCGAGCAGGAAAGGTGTTTAAAAATGAAAAAAAAAAAAGTAAAATGATTCCCCCTTCCTAGGCTCGGCTTCGGCATTCTCTGGTGTTCTCGTCTTCTTCTGCTTTACCAGTGAAACCCAGTCAAAGGCCTCAGCGTTGACATGTAGGGCTGAATGACACAATTATGATGGTGAATGGGCCCACCAAAGGATGCCACAGCAGAACACCAAATGATTCTGCAGCAGAGACCAGGAAAGGTTAGTAATGATATTTTTTTTAACTCTAAACGCCTTCCTTGCCCTCCAGTTATTATACTTTGTAGCCTGAAGAGACCTGACAGTATGATACACAACTTCTCCCAGCACATGCAATTCAAACTAAACAATTTTGGTCCAAAATTAATTATTTTCTCAAAAAATTGTGAAACTAAACTCATCTCTATTGCCTAGCAGTATAATTTTCATCTACGGTATATATCACAGAGCTCAGCTTCTTTCCCTCTATCATATAAACCTCTATATCACAGAGCTCAGCTTCTTTTTTTCTATCATATAATCCTCCCAGACATATAGAGGCCAATAATACATAACCAGGTATGGGACATACATAAAAGTACCAAAGAGCAACAACCACATTCCTAATTGTATGAAAGATTCAATTTTATTTGTATTCAAATAATACAAATAAAATTCAATCTTTTGTACAATTAGAGTTGTGGTTGTTGCTCTTTGGTACTTTTATCATATAATCCTCTATATCACAGAGCTCAGCTTCTCTCTTTCTATCATATAACCCTATATATCACACAGCTCAGCTTCTCTCCTCTATCATATACCCCTATATATCATAGAGCTCAGCTTCTCTCCTCTATCATATAATCCTATATATCACACAGCTCAGCTTCTCTCCTCTATCATATAATCCTATATATCACAGAGCTCAGCTTCTCTCCTCTATCATATAACCCTATATATCACAGAGCTCAGCTTCTCTCCCTCTATCCTATAATCCTATATATCACAGATCTCAGCTTCTCTCTATCTATCATATAATCCTATATATCACAGATCTCAGCTTCTCTCTATCTATCATATAATCCTATAGATCACAGATCTCAGCTTCTCTCCCTCTATCATATAATCCTGTATATCACAGAGCTCAGCTTCTCTCCTCTATCATAAAATCCTATATATCACACAGCTCAGCTTCTCTCCCTCTATCATATAACCCTATATATCACACAGCTCAGCTTCTCTCCCTCTATCATGTAACCCTATATATCACAGAGCTCAGCTTCTCTCCCTCTATCATATAATCCTATATATCACAGAGCTCAGCTTCTCTCCACTATCATATAACCCTATATATCACAGAGTTCAGCTTCTCTCCACTATCATATAACCCTATATATCACAGAGTTCAGCTTCTCTCCCTCTATCATATAACCCTATATATCACAGAGCTCAGCTTCTCTCCTCTATCATATAACCCTATATATCACAGAGCTCAGCTTCTCTCCTCTATCATATAACCCTATATATCACAGAGCTCAGCTTCTCTCCCTCTATCATATAACCCTATATATTACACAGTTCAGCTTCTCTCCTCTATCATATAACCCTATATATCACAGAGCTCAGCTTCTCTCCTCTATCATACACTCCTGTATATCACAGAGCTCAGCTTCTCTCCTCTATCATATAACCCTATATATCACATAGCTCAGCTTCTCTCCTCTATCATATAACCCTATATATCACAGAGCTCAGCTTCTCTCCCTCTATCATATGACCGCTGTTTCGTTTCTTAGCTGCAGCTCTCTTCTGCATAGCTTCTGAATGGTAAAGCATAGCTGCATGCAACATCTCTGAAGTATTTAAAAAAGTTGACACTCAATTCCAATATGAGCTTCTTCTGGCAGCGTCTAAAAGATTCGGACCCAGCTGTCTCTCTAAATGGGAGTGTTGGTCTAAATATCTTGAATACAAACAATGCACCTCGATACTCCCCCTCCTCCTCCTCCTCTGGCAGATGTATGAATATCATAGTTGTGTTTTAGACCGCACACATCATAATTTTTATTTTAGGTGCTAAGACTGGACGACTTTTTTCATATTTTCCATCTCTGACTTCCAAAATTCCTAGCTTTTTTATTTTTCCGTTGACCTACAGGCGCTTATTTGTATCTTATTATCTATATATAATGTCTTGTATCTTGTATTTATATATAATGTCTTGATTAGTTTTTGTGGTCCATGTGAAAAACTGAATATTCTGTTCTTTTGCATTTTATTTCACTCTGCATTAAAAATGACATGGCAACGTTTTTAGTGGGTGATTACGATTATGGTGATACCATATTTATATCACTTTTACTATGTTTTTTTCACTATTGCTGAATAAAATTTCATTTTGCAAAAATAAACCACTTGCTAAAGGTCACGGTATTCTGGTGTCCATAATTATTTAGCTTTTTTATTGACAGACATGTATGAGGGCTTCTTTTTTGTAGGTCAAGTTGCGGTTTGGTATGGACAATGACGTCCGGGACGTCACATGACCTGGGACGTCACATGACCCGGGACGCAGGCCCCAGTCATATGATGTCAGAGAGAGTCACAGATGTAGGACCGAACCTGCCAGGAGAGGTAAGTAACTCGGTTTTTTATGTTACCTTACCTCCCCTGGACCTCTGATCATTATACTCGGGGGTCTGAAAAGACCCCTGAGTATAATAATGATACTTTGTGGGGTCCGTGGCGTCACTTACTGGATCAGTAAGTAAATAGGGCCCGTTACCGGCTGGAGTAACAGCCAATTAAGAAAAGAAAGAAAAAAAAACGCAGCGGTAGCGGTTGTCGCCGGGCCCCTACTATCCTGGGCCCTGTGGCGGCCACTACCCCTGCTACCACAGTAGTTACGTCACTGGATTCAATCATTAAAACTGAATTTTTCTCGCTAACACGTAGGAATATCCTTAAGAAAGTTTATACTTCTACTACCTTTAGATGTCTTCTCTGCGCTGCCATTTGGTAGCATTCCCAGTTTTCATCGGTATGCAAATGACTTTCTCGTAGCACTGGGGGCGGTTCCCAGTGCTGCGAGAAAGCTCTCCAGCGACGGCCTCTTCTTCTTCTGGAATGCCCTCTCCGTGATGTGTTCTTTCGATGGCTTCTTCTGGCTTTAAATGGCATGCATGCGCAGTCAGCTCTGCCATAACTCCATGTAGTTCTTCAGTGTAAAAACACAATGTAAACCCAGCCTCAAGGTCATAATAGGTGATCCGTAAAGGGGTTAAATCATTAGTGGAATTATATATTCATTTTGAGTGGGGTGCAGGGATATAAGGTTTTCAAAGTCAGGTTTTGTTGACTTTTTTGTTCCTGTTTCTAAAGCCAAAACCAAGTTTGGATTATAAAGTCCCCACAAGAGTCCTTTGAAGTGATCACAATTTACTAACGTTGGAAGAGACAGAGTAACATTAATCTATTCCTTTAGGATACGTCAGTCACCACATGTACCAACAAATCAATAACAAAATTGCATTGACACATATATACAGGTCGGGGCTGTCACTGCTATAAGGTTGGACTCACACTAGCGCTCAGTATCCGTTCAGGGATTCTGTCCCCCATTCCACTTGAAAGATGTGGAGAGAAAAGTCCTACAAGCAGGACTTTTCTCTCCAGCATTTTTTGGGTGGAAACCTGGTGAACTCCAGTGTAGTCTATGGGATCTGCATGTAACGCTTTTGAAGCGGATTAGATTTACACTAGACACATGAATTATATTGTGAATTTAGCATCATATCGGAAACATTGAGGCTCCTTCAAGTTCCCTTTGTTTAGATGACAAAAAAAGTGCTGCCTAAACTTATTCCTCTACTGTAAGGTATTATAGAGGATACTACGGCACGGTGCACTTTATTAACCTCTGCGGATGTCATGGGACCAAGGAAGTATTAATGTATTTGTTTTGGAAACAAGGCATTGTTGTAATGTGAACAGATATTGGGTCGGTAATAGAAGAACCTGAGTTGTTGTGACAGGGTGGTACAAATAGGAGTAGATTATTTCACAATGGACATTATTAGCCGTGGCCGATCGGCTGGTTGTAGATGCCGTAGTGTACTGGTGCTGGTATTGGCAAAGCTCTGTATACTGTGCAGTAGTCGGGAATTCCAATAACATGAGTGTCGAACCACTGATCTACTGTGGATGACCTGTTCTATAATGCTAGACAACCTTTTTTAAAGGAGTCTGTCTCTATAACTCAGTATATCACCCCAGACAAATAGATAGGTTAGGGTCACATGACTCGGAGCCTTCATTGCTGAGATTATTGTCAATTAAATAAAAATTCTTGTGTTGAAAAACGGTTTACAAATGAAAAATCAATTGGAAAATGCATGTGGCGGGAAAGGGTTAAAGTTGCAAATAAAGGTCCTGCCCAGTGCCACACCTCCCATGAGGCGACCTGAAGCGAGCGCTTCAGGCGGCGCTATGCCAGGGCCTCAGGGAGGGCGGAATTTTTGCTAACCTAAGCCAGTCCAGGACAAGCTGTCCTGGACTGGCTTAGCACGGAGCGGTGGTTTGGAGAGGCCACTGGAGCAGCGCTACTCCAGCAGCCTCCCCTCACGCTCAGGCAGAGAGCAGGCAGTCTCCGGGCCTGCTCTCTGCTGGCGAACGGTGTTAAGCCCCGCTCCCTTTCGAGGCACCACACCCCCTCCGCTAAGCCACGCCCCGCTCCGCCCCCTCCTCACGGCAGGGTGGGGGAGCGGCTTTCTGTATTTCGCCTCGGGCGGTGAAAGAAGCAGGTTCACCCCTGGTCCTGCCCCTGGGACATTCACAAGAATGCTGGCCGGATAGTGCTGAGAAGAGGTGCACCTGTCCAACCACTGCTTCATTCAGGATGGGGAGAAAGCACCCCTTTTCTTGTGAGCAGTGGAGGTCCTTGTGGCCAGACCCTCAACAATCTGCAACTTATCTCTTAACTTGTTTAAAAGTGACAAGTAGCAGAGATGTGAAAACCCCTTTAAAGGGATTCTATCATTAGATACTCTTTATAAAGTAAATACACGTAGGAATAGCCATAAGGAAGGCTATTTAACTCTTACTTTTATCATTGTGATCCACACCACTGTTTCTTAGAAATTTCTTCTTTCTTCTTCATGTAAATGAGTTTTCTCCCAGGCTATGTTCACATGGAGTTTTTTGGACCGGATTTTGACGCAGAATTCGCCTCAAAATCTGGCTCCAAAAACAGCTCCCATTGACTATAATGGGAGCCACTCGCTTCTTTTTTCCTCTATCCCATTGTGGCTAGCCACGTGGAAGTGTTCATATGCGGAATGCAAATACTCTAAGGCTGAGGCCCCACATTGCAGAAATGCAGCTTTTTTATTGTAGATTTTGCTGCAGTTTTTAAATCAAAGCCAAGAATGGATACAAAAGGAATGGGCTATATATAGGAAGCTCTTATACTTCTACCATACACTAAATCCACTCCTGCCTTTAGCTGAAAAAACCACAGCAAAATCTGCAACAGCCTAAAACCTCCAATAACACTACTGTCACCACACCGCCATCTGAACAGTCTCTCCCCTCACCTTCTGTCTCTATCAGGGGTCATTCACACGGAGTAAAGTGGCACTGATTCTGCCACGATAACTCGTGGCAGAATCAGCACTGAAAAAAAGACTCCCATTGACTTCAATGGGTTCCGTCTTCCACACAGAACACATTGAAATCGATGGGTTAAAAAGCCTCCCATTGATTTCAATGTGTTCCGCGCGGAAGACGGAACCCATTGAAGTTAATGGAAGTCTTTTTATCAGCGCTGATTCTGCCACGAGTTATTATATAAAAGTAATTACAGTTACAATCATGTAAGACAGGGGGATCAATACCCCAATGACAATACTGGTGGTAATATTGGATTCTATTACAGGGTACTGCTACCGGGGCGTCATGTGCGTCCTCATATGCAAATTTATTTTTGGGTCGTTGGGAAAGATCGGTCTTTTTGACTGATCCTCCTTCCTTCAAAGAACAGGTCCAATTTTGGGGTTGTTTCATCGACGACCTTTTCATTATTTGGCAAGGGGATAGTCTTGAACTGGATCTGTTCATGAACTATCTCAATTCCAACAATCGTAATATTTTTCTCACATACAGGTATAATCATTCTGAGATGGATTTCCTCGACGTCAAAATGAAGGTTGCAACAGATGGGAGCATTGATACTGACATCTTCCATAAATCAACTTCAACCAATTCTCTTCTACATTGCACCTCCTCTCACCCAAGGAACCTGGTAAACAGTATTCCAACAGGACAATTTCTCCATACCAGAAGAATTTGCTCAACTGATGCATCTTCTTGCGATCTAGGCTGCCGGTTCCTCGAACGAGGCTATGGAGAGGGACCCATATCAAGAGGCTTTTAAAGAGCTATTTCAACAAATCGCAGCGATACTTTGCAGAATCGGGTGAAGGAGACTGTATCCCAAAATCAAGTACGATTTATCATCACTTTCTCCTCCAGGAGTTTGAAGTCAAACTAATTTTATGTAAGTATTGGCACTTATTAACTCAGGATTTGATCATTAGGTCTTATGTCAATCACCATCCAGCCGTCACTTACAGAAGGAGCAGGAACTTACGTGACACATTGGTTCGTAGTCATTACCAAGCTAATATACAACCTTTCATCTTCAGATCCAGTGGCCCCATCATCGGATGCAAACCATGCGGAGACTGTACAGCGTGTTGCAATATAGCCGTAAGTAGAGAATTTTGGAATTCTGACAGGTCCTGTACCTACCAAATTAGACATTCGCTAAACTGTCAATTTTTTGGCGATATTTACTTTGCATTATGTCCTTGCAAACTAATGTAGGTTTAACCACCAGAGAATTACATAGATGAGTTAGTGAACATGTAATAGGAATTCAGAATGCCCATTCAATCAGCGATGTAAGACCTTACCGAAGCATTTCAAACTATATCACAATTGTGACTCTTCTCTCCTTCGCGTCCGTGCTATCGATAAAGTCCCTGTGGGTCCACGTGCAGGTAATTGGAGACAACTCCTTGCTCAAAAGGAGAGCAGATGGATTTATCTGCTGGATACTGTCCATCCAAAAGGACTCAATGAATGGCTGAATTTCGCTCCTTTTCTTTGATTCCTCCTGATTCCTCTTTTCTTTATAGTGGTGATTTACTACACTTTTTCCGTGATTTCATTTCCAATCTCATCTGTTGCTTTTCATACTGGTTTTCAGCGGTTCTTACTTTATATGACTTGTTCATTTTTAATAATAAATTTTAATTTTTTGTTTTGTTCCTTAGCTACCATGGGGGCATCACTATTCAACCTGTTCTGTGTATCATCTCAACATGTGACAGTTTTATATCATGGAACGCATGTTTCCAACTTATTACTCATGCAGTATTGTTTACATTTATTATCAACTAGCTATACCTGCGACTTCGCCCGTGGCCCCCTCACCGCCTGCATGCCCCACCTGCAGTGCCGACCCGGCCCCCCCGCCTCTGCCTTGTGGGCGCAGTGGGCCTGTCCAACACCAGTGCACCCATCCGGCTCACTTTCTATCCTCTCACCCCTGGACCTCCAACTTTTTTCCCTACCCGCTCCTCCATTCCCTTGCTCCCTCCCTCCCTCTGACTCCCTCCATTCCTGCTGCAAGTTATTGTGGCAGAATCAGCACCACGTTACTCCATGTGAATGACCTCTCACTCTTCCCTCATATATTGTAAGCCCTTGAGGGCAGGGCCCTCTATCCCACTGTACCAGTCGGTCATTGTTAGTATTATATCTGTCTGTATATTTTGTGTGCTGTATGAAAACCCCAAATGTACAGTACCATGGAATAAATATAATAATGTACAGCACCATGGAATAAATATAATAATGTACATCACCATGGAATAAATATAATAATGTACAGCACCATGAAATAAATATAATAATGTACATCACCATGGAATAAATATAATAATGTACAGCACCATGGAATAAATATAATAATGTACAGCACCATGAAATAAATATAATAATGTACAGCACCATGGAATAAATATAATAATGTACAGCACCATGGAATAAATATAATAATGTACAGCACCATGGAATAAATATAATAATGTACAGCACCATGGAATAAATATAATAATGTACAGCACCATGGAATAAATATAATAATGTACATCACCATGGAATAAATATAATAATGTACAGCACCATGAAATAAATATAATAATGTACAGCACCATGGAATAAATATAATAATGTACAGCACCATGGAATAAATATAATAATATACAGCACCATGGAATAAATATAATAATGTACAGCACCATGGAATAAATATAATAATGTACAGCACCATGGAATAAATATAATAATGTACATCACCATGGAATAAATATAATAATGTACAGCACCATGGAATAAATATAATAATGTACAGCACCATGGAATAAATATAATAATGTACAGCACCATGGAATAAATATAATAATGTACAGCACCATGAAATAAATATAATAATGTACAGCACCATGGAATAAATATAATGTACATCACCATGGAATAAATATAATAATGTACAGCACCATGGAATTAATGGTGCTATATAAATAAATAAATAAACAATAATAATAATCATATTATTCATACTTAAGTGAGTCAACCAGTATGCACTAACATTGGGAACATTGTAGAAGAGACCAGGGATCAGATTTCAGTAGAGAAATATTTTAATCGGATCAAGAGCATGCCTCATGTTAGAAGCTTTAATGGATAGTGAGATATGGAGGGTGAAAGTTCAAAACATTGTTAGATTTTTGCTCATCAATGTATAATACCACATTAATGACGCTCACAGAGTATCATGCTCCACAGTATAATGCTCCATTGTATTGTGTAGAGGCACCAACATGACATTATACTGTACTTTGTGGAGGCCACTAATGTTTTTTTTGTTTGGTTTTTTTTTTTGGTATATGAAAAACTGTAAGTTATTAACCCCCTTTACCTTTGGTAGAATACAAGTTACTCACATTAATCCCTCTACTCCATTTGTCCATTTGACCAACATTAAATTGTGAGACTACAAAAAGTAAGTGCTTTGGAAACTCGTTCAAGATTGAGAAACATATTTTATTGTCTTAAGGATAAAATAAAAGACTATTCTCAGAACTATCTTGTCGATGACAGGTACAGCTGTACCTTCCTTCCAGACAATGTACTGTCTGCTTTCTTCCCTTCAGGCACTTTTTAATGTTTGTACCATAAACAGTATTTTAACGTACACTTCCTTGGGTTCCAAGTTACGTGACAGTAACAACATTTCCTAGAAATCTGTGAATTTACATTACGTTAATGAGAAAACTTTTTATCTTTACACCAGATCATGGCTCTCAAAAATATTGTGTAATCCATAATACCGTAGGTGCAACTATTAGACGTTGTTTTGCTGCACTCTTTTACGCACAATATTCTTTCAGTGTTGACAGTCACATTTACGACCTCCAGTATGAGACCAGTCCTCTGCAACAAGCAATATGCCATTGTCTACCTCAATAAGGAATGACTAGTTTTCTTTAGGTGTCATCACTCCGGGTATACTATAGAGGATACCTAATGTGGCTTTGTCTAATACAGAAGTAAGACTTCATAAGACCTCCAGCAATTTAGTATGGTATATCATAACCAAAAACTCGTTTACAAAGGTAACAACCCCTGCCAGCCCCGTAGTATTGTTAACTCATACACAATGGGCTTTGTTTGCTCACCTGTATTTGCCTAAAACATTACTTTGGCAACACTTTAAGAGTATTTCAGGAAATGAGAGCAAAATTAGAAACTGTTTTAATAAATCTGTTCTCAGAAGAGTCCAGGAAGTCTAAGCAGAAATGACTTCTTCTAAAAAAAAAATATCATTTAATAAATATTTGAGCTTCGGTAATCATTGGTCAAATCAGTAATATTCAGCTTCCTCCAGTGCGACCTCTGATGTGTCACACACCATTATTTTTCGCCTGATTTGATAATTGATTATATCCAGAAATGTGTAACATAAACTGTTCATGGTATTGTATGTGGATAATAAAACTGTTATAAATCTGTGTTACAAATACTATGTCTCACCCCCTGACACTTTTTTGATATTCTTAAAGGAAACATTTCACCACCAGCTTTTTGCATCATTTCATAGGTGGCATTGTGCTGACGGTGTAGCTGGAATTTTCTCTTTAGCCCCCATGCTCTTGAGCAATCAATGCTGTTAGTTTTGGTGCCTGGTATGCTATTTTATCTTGTACTGTCAGGAGGACGGTGTCAGGCAGGAGCAGACAAAGGAGTGTCCTGGAATCAGTGGAATAGCAGCATAGTAACAGATGCTAAAAACTGGAGTTGGTGGAGATGGTGAAAAAGGTCCTTTTTAAGAGGGGCCCACTGCTTCCTGACACTTTCAGGGTACAGTAAGGGTGCATTCTATGACGGAACAGAAAAATGAAAAAATTATGCTGAAGAACCCTGTTGACTATCATGGTGTCCATCGGGCAACCAAAATTATTAGGGGAATTGGTGGACTGGAGTACAACGATAGATTAACAAACTTGGGGTTATTCAGTTTAGAGATAAGACATCTATGGGGAGATCTAATAACAATGTACAAATACATGAAGGGACAATACAAAGAATTTTCTAAGGATATTTTTACTCCTAGGCCAGTGACAAGGGGACATCCTCTATGTCTGGAGGAGAGAAAGTGTCACCAGCAACATAGAAGGGGATTCTTCACAGTAAGAACAGCGAGGCTCTGGAACTCTCTGCCCCAAGAAGTGGTGATGGTGGAGTCATTAAACAAGTTCAAAGAGGGCCTGGATGACTTTTTTGAAGAGAACAATATTATGGGTTATGGACTCTAGATTTTAAGGACACGTTGATCCAGGGTTTTTATACAGACCAGATTGGAGTTGGGAAGGAATTTTTTCCCTGAAATGGGGCAACTGGCATGAGTCTCATGTTTTTGTTTTTTTTTTGCCTTCCCCTGGATCAACACTGTAGGGATTGTAGGGTTATAGGTTGGACTTGATGGAATAAGGTCTTCATCCAATCTCATCTACTATGTAACTATGTATATGATGTCACAATGTTTCTAATCTATTCGCTATGACATCACTTTGTTGTTATCTCTGGTATTTTTCCATCACAGACATTGGTATTAGGTGTTATCTCTTTATATTGTTACTAAAAGAAACTAAAGATAAAAGCTTTTAAGGGAATCTGTCACCAGGAAACTTGACATTAAACCAGCCAAAGGACATTGTCGGGGACATTACTCTGAGCACCATCATCTGTTTTGATAGTTCATTAAATGTAACATTTCCTTGAAAAAGTTGATTTTATAAATATGCAAATGAGGCTCAAGTGCAAAAGGGGCGGGCCAGAGTCTCTGCGACTCAGGTTTGAAAATATTGACCCCTTTAAACTTAAGCCTCATTTAAGCCTGACAGCTTTTTTTTTTAGGACTATCTAAAGGTTTAAAGCTGTTCAGCATAATGAACTAGTAACAGATTCTCCTTGACTGTCACAGAGGACTTACCTAAACTACTTAAAATACCAATGAGGAATAAGAAACTGAGGCCTGGTTCACATCTGCGTTCGGTAATCCGTTCGGGGAGTCCACTTGGGGACCCCCCAAAAGGAATACTGAACGCATTGACAAGCAGTGAGCAATGAAAGCACACAGACCCCATAGACTATAATGGGGTCCGTGTGTTTTCTGCGCGGTGTTCACACGAGTCATGTGGAGAGGAAAGTAGCTCATGAAGTACTTTTCACTCCACATATTCCGTGCGGACACCATGTGGAAAACACACAGACCCCATTATAGTCTATGAGGTCTGTGTGCTTTCATTGCTCACCTCTTGTCAATGTGTTTGGTATTCTGTTTGGGGGGTCCCCAAGCAAACTCCACAAATGGATTACCGAACGCAGATGTGAACTAGGCCTTAGGGGTTAGAAATACTTATGTAGAATAAATGGAAACTCTACAATACATACAACTAAGGTGAGGAATAAAATCAAGTGCAGAGGGAACATTTAGCAATAGCTCTTGGTAACCATTTAGAGCTTCTACTAATCTGTCTATCAAGAAACATTGCAGATACGATCTGATAAATTGCTATGGGCAACCCCGCCATTGTTATTCACACCAGTTTTCCTTTTTATATCCCCCCATTGTGTTACCTCTTTGAGGCGAATACCAGAATTCAGGCTATGTAAAGTCACTGCCAGGGCCTGCTCGCTCAGCGTCGTGGGCAGTATCTCTGTGTGGGCTGAATATCTTATCTTAGCTCCTAGTTATTATAACGTGTTAAGCACTTAATATAACTAATAGCTGTATGTTTATTATGGAAGTGACCTTATGATGTCTTATTTTAGTAAACTTGTCGCATTGCACCACTTTATTTCCTACATAAAACACGTGTCACATCCTGCAACCTGGTCATGTGGGGACACTATACATGGCTGCTATTGCCCACAAGCCATTTCAGCATATTGCGAGTCCACCTATTGCTCAATGATATGTCTTAGTGAAAGATTGTCTCCAGCTATAGCCAATTTCCAAGATTCAGTGAACTAATACCATGAAATGTTATCGTGTACAGTTAATATTTTTCCTAAAGGGGTATTTTGAGAGGGGTTTTTTTTAACTGTAAAGCTGTTGTATAAGGTTAAAGGGGTTTTTCCATTAAAGGGATTCTATCACTAGAATCCCTTTTTGAACTAAGAACACGTCGGAATAGCCTTAAGATAGGCTATTCTTCTCTTACCTCTATTATTCTGATCTGTGCCACTGTTCCGGTGTTATTTGCCGTATGCAAATGAGTCTTCAGAAAGCAAAGGAGGTGTCCCTTTTTGCTCAAAAAGCACAGGGGGGCGTCCCCTATGCGGTACAAAGACTCTCCAACGATGCCTCCATCTTCTTCTCCGACTGCCTCTTCGCTGCATCATCGGCCGTGCCTTCAGCCGAAAGAGCCGACTGCGCATGTTCTGTGGCCGAACAGACGCTCGTGTTAGAGGCTACAGGAAAATGGCCACTAGACCTGCACAGTCAGCTCTTTCGCCTGACATAGCGAAGAGGCAGCTGGGAGAAGAAGATGGAGACGTCGCTGGAGAGTCTTTGGACAGCACAGGGGACGCCCCCTGTGCTTTCTGAAGACTCATTTGCATAAAAAACTAAATAACACCGAAACGGCGGAACAGATCAGAATAATAAAGGTAGGAGAAGAATAGCCTTTCTTAAGGCTATTCCGACTTGTTCTTGGTTCAAAAAGGGATTCTAGTGATAGAATCCCTTTAATGGAACAACCCATTTAACCTGATATAACCTGAACAGATTTGCAGTAAAAAAAAACCCTCTCAAATAATAGGAAAAATATTAAATGTACATGATAGCATTTCATTATATCAATTCACTGAATCTTGGAAATCGGCTATAGCTGGAGACAATCCTTCATAAAGGCTATTACAATGTGTTCTTAGTTCAAAAAGGGATTCTAATGTTAGAATCCCTCTAAATACATTTAGAGATTAGGGGATAAGTGTCCGATTTCTGGGGTTATGACTGCCAAGTCCTCCAGCAATCAGGAGAACGGGAACGAAAGTCCCTCAGGCTCATCTGCAAATGTACTGCAGAATACCATATAGAATCTGTATGTCTCCATACCTGACCGTATCGCATCTTGTATACAAACTAGAGGTGGCCAACAGGGTAATAGACTCCTCTTTCAGTAGTACATTTTTTTCCAATAAACTTCTCCTTTCACTCTAATATTGCAATCTCTTACATATATCCTCATTACAGTCATACATAGAACGTTTCATTTGATTCCAATCTCACCTTCTTCTTTTCTCCCAGTGGGTGTAGAATGCTTCGTATACCTTCTGCAATCTCAGACACCTTCTAGTTTATAAGTTTCCCCCCAATGTCAGCTTTCTCAGCCTGAAAAATCAGCTGTCAGAACATCCCCTTATTAAAATATATTTACTATTTTCTCTGCTGACCCCTAGTGGAGAAAAGGAAATAAGCAACAATTTGTTACATTTTAGAAGTCAATGGGATGCCAATCCTTTATTTCTACTTTTATATTATATTTTTTTTTATTATTTGTATATAGTTTTTTGGTACTGTAGCAGAATCAATGAGTCATGTAACATTAAATGCACAGCAAGTTTTATCATTTCATAGCTATGGTACATATTCAAACAGTTTTACAGAACAGAGTGATTCAACAATAGTTCCTCTATACAGTAAACGTGCCCCTCTCCATGCACACAGTGTCCCATACTGTCAGTATACAGTAGTAGAGCCCCTGAACAGTTAAAGTTCCCCTTTATTGCCCTATACACAAAAGGAGCCCCACAGTTTCCCTAAAGAGTGATAGTACCCCTTACTGCCCTCCACCACCAGAATATGCTTCCTTAGTGCCCCTATACAGTTATAGTGTCCATATAGCCCTCCTAAACATTGATACTGCACCCTACCCCCCACAGCTACAGTGACACTAAGCAATAATAAAATAGAGACCTAGGAGACTCTGCTGCAGATTCAGCCTAAATTTGACAGACAGAAATGTGCTGCACGGATCTAGCATCACCTAGATCCCACAATGAAAAGGAAGGTGCTTAGGTTGTCCAGCAGAGCAGACTGGTACAATGTAGGGCATCATATTGCAGGAGCACTGTAATGCTAGGTTCACACCTTTCAGATTTCCGTACTTTGGATCTGCTTGGGGACCATGCCGGAACTCAGTTCTGGCATAATTGCAAAATGAATTTAAGTGTTCTGACATAAATATGTTTAAAGCGGAATGTACGGAACATAAAAAAAAAAAAAAAAAAAAAAAAAAAAAAACAGTTACTTACCTCTCCTGGCTCCAGAAGGCTTCAGGTCTACTTGGTGACATCCCAGACGTCACATGGGCCAGGGCTTGTGTCCTTATGTGTCACGATGCAGACCCCTGCTCACATGACATCCGGCATCCCATACATCATTGAAAGTGACTGATATCTGCAAGGAGTGCACCGGATCCAGGGAGAGGTAAGTAACAGTGTTTTTTGTATCCTCCCTGGGCGCTGGGTCTCCAATTATTATACTCTGGAGTCTGAAAAGACCCCAAAGAATAATAATTGTTCATGGGTGGTCCACAATGGGGGATAATACTGTGTGCAGGGGCCACTATGGGACATAATACTGTGTGCAGGGGCCACTATGGAGCATAATACTGTGTGCAGGGGCCACTATGGGGAATAATACTGTGTGCAGGGGCCACTATGGGACATAATACTGTGTGCAGGGGCCACTATGGGGCATAATACTGTGTGCAGGGGCCACTATGGGACATAATACTGTGTGCAGGGGCCACTATGGAGCATAATACTGTGTGCAGGGGCCACTATGGGGAATAATACTGTGTGCAGGGGCCACTATGGGGCATAATACTGTGTGCAGGGGCCACTATGGAGCATAATACTGTGTGCAGGGGCCACTATGGGGAATAATACTGTGTGCAGGGGCCACTATGGGACATAATACTGTGTGCAGGGGCCACTATGGGGCATAATACTGTGTGCAGGGGCCACTATGGAGCATAATACTGTGTGCAGGGGCCACTATGGGGCATAATACTGTGTGCAGGGGCCACTATGGGGCATAATACTGTGTGCAGGGGTGGGGCATAATACTGTGTGCAGGGGCCACTATGGGGCATAATACTGTGTGCAGGGGTGGGGCATAATACTGTGTGCAGGGGCCACTATGGGGCATAATACTGTGTGCAGGGGCCACTATGGGGCATAATACTGTGTGCAGGGGCCACTATGGGGCATAATACTGTGTGCAGAGGCCACTATGGGGCATAATACTGTGTGCAGGGGTCACAATGGGGCATAATACTGTGTGCAGGGACCACTATGGGACATAATACTGTGTGCAGGGGCCACTATGGGACATAATACTGTGTGCAGGGACCACTATGGGACATAATACTGTGTGCAGGGGTCACTATGGGACATAATACTGTGTGCAGGGGCCACTATGGGGCATAATACTGTGTGCAGGGGCTACTATGGGGCATAATACTGTGTGCAGGGTCCACAATGGGGCATAATAGTGTGTGCAGGGGCCACTATGGGGAATAATACTGTGTGCAGGGGCCACTATGGGGCATAATACTGTGTGCAGGGGCCACTATGGGGCATAATACTGTGTGCAGGGGTGGGGCATAATACTGTGTGCATGAGCCACTATGGAGCATAATAGTGTGTGCAGGGGCCACTATGGAGCATAATACTGTGTGCAGGGGTCACTATGGGGCATAATACTGTGTGCAGGGGCCACTATGGGGCATAATAGTGTGTGCAGCGGCAACTATGGGGCATACTACTGTGTGCAGAGGCCACTATGGGGCATAATAATGTGTGCAGGGGCCACTATGAATACCTCAAAACTTTTGAAGAACTGAAAAAGGGACAAGATGTGCGACGCTACGCGCGCTGCGGCACATTTAGCCCCGCCCACTTCTGTGTTGACTCCGCCCATTCTCATTAATTTTTCATGTGCCCTCACACAATATAATCCTCTTACAGTCACCCATAAATTATATGTTCCCCCTCTATCTCTCCCCCAGTTTCATATACACCCTTCATCTGCCCCCAGATTCATGTCCCCTCCATCTCTGCCCCCAGTTTCATGTCCCCTCCATCTCTGTCCCCAGATTCATGTCCCCCATCTCTGCCCCCAGATTCATGTCCCCTCCATCTCTGCCCCCAGATTCATGTCCCCCATCTCTGCCCCCAGATTCATGTCCCCTCCATCTCTGCCCCCAGTTTCATGTCCCCTCCATCTCTGTCCCCAGATTCATGCCCCCAGATTCATGTCCCCCCATCTCTGCCCCCAGATTCATGTCCCCTCCATCTCTGCCCCCAGATTCATGTCTCCACATCTCTGCCCCCAGATTCATGTCCTCTCCATCTCTGCCCCCAGTTTCATGTCCCCTCCATCTCTGTCCCCAGATTCATGTCCCCCATCTCTGCCCCCAGATTCATGTCCCCTCCATCTCTGCCCCCAGATTCATGTCCCCCATCTCTGCCCCCAGATTCATGTCCCCTCCATCTCTGTCCCCAGATTCATGTCTCCACATCTCTGCCCCCAGATTCATGTCCCTTCATCTCTGCCCCCAGATTCATGTCCCTTCATCTCTGCCCCCAGATTCATGCCCCCACATCTCTGCCCCCAGATTCATGTCCCTTCATCTCTGCCCCCAGATTCATGTCCCCTCCATCTCTGCCCCCAGATTCATGTCTCCACATCTCTGCCCCCAGATTCATGTCCTCTCCATCTCTGCCCCCAGATTCATGTCTCCACATCTCTGCCCCCAGATTCATGTCTCCACATCTCTGCCCCCAGATTCATGTCCCTCCATCTCTGCCCCCAGATTCATGTCCCCACATCTCTGCCCCCAGTGTCATGCCGTCCTCTCCTTCATCTGCCCCCAGTTTCACGTTCCACCTCAGTGTACACATTACACTTACCTTCTCCTCATTCCCCCGCCGCTCTCTGCGCGCCTCTCTCTCTCTCACTCGCACACAGTTGTAGACGCGATGTGACGTCATCACATCGCGTCTACACAGCCAGTAGGCGGCGTGCAGCGGCGAAGCAAGGAGCTGAACTGTGACAGCTCCTTGCTTTAGCCGCGTATGTTTTTTAACTCATATCTGTGTCCTCTTGATGCAGATCTGAGTTGAAATTGGGATATACCTCCCTCCAACCGGGACACGTCACCGGAATTGTGAATGTCCCGCGGAAATTGGGACGGTTGGGAGGTATGCACTATGGGACATAATACTGTGTGCAGGGTCCACAATGGGGCATAATACTGTGTGCAGGGACCACTATGGGACATAATACTGTGTGCAGGGGCCACTATGGGGCATAATACTGTGTGCAGGGGCTACTATGGGAAATAATACTGTGTGCAGGGGCCACTATGGAGCATAATACTGTGTGCAGGGACCACTATGGGGCATAATACTGTGTGCAGGGACCACTATGGGACATAATACTGTGTGCAGGGGCCACTATGGGACATAATACTGTGTGCAGGGGCCACTATGGGGCATAATACTGTGTGCAGGAGCCACTATGGGGGATAATACTGTGTGCAGGGTCCACAATAGGACATAATAGTGTGTGCAGGGGCCACTATGGGACATAATACTATGCGCAGGGGCCATTATGGAATGTAAATTATGCCCTGTAGTGGCCCCTGCACAAAGTATTATGACCCATAATAGTGTGTGCAGGAATGCGAGGGATTTGTCGGTCGGTCAGTCAGGATCTCTGGTGGGGAAAGTGAGGTGGGAGCGCTCCCCCTACAAAAATTTCCAATTTAAGCACTGGATGTTGTACTGTAGGACGTGCACACTTGCCCACTCTCCTATACCCTCCTGTAACTTCCCAGAAAGCAGCAGGTCGCTGACATTTTATGTTTGTGGGGTCAGGACGCTGTGCACATTGAGGCTCAATGCTGCATGACATAAATGAAGCTAAATAACCACAAAAAAATTAAACACGTCTGCAGGAAAAGGATATAGTTGTGTCAGAAAATCCTCTTTTCTCTCCAGTACGTTGGCAAGTATGAAGTTGTAGAGTGACATGCAAAATATTAGGGGATGTGGAGCTCTGAGGGTGTCGGGACACTAGGGCGGATAAAGGTTCCCAATGTATGACAGCAACTGATGCTGGATGGTAGATCTTGTGCGTCTTGGTGCTAAAAATAAAAAAAAATTAAAAAGTTTTTAAAAATAAACATTCTATTTACCCCTTTCCCTAAAATACATAGAAAATAAATAACAAAAATACTCAGCACAGCTAGACAAATGTTTATACAAGCAGAAGAATGAAGAATAGATGCAGAGTGAAGACTGATGAAAATGGCTGCCAATACTGGTGCACATTAACCAGCCTTATAGCTACTGTGTGATAGCCGCACGTATATAAAGAATATGATACTGTAGCTGTATACTACTAGTGAGGTCAGATACAGCCTGTAGTGCGCATGTATGGACAGCAGGTGGCAGTAGAGCAGGTGCCGCTGAGGAAATGAGCATGCGTGAGATACGGCTGTACTTCCGGTGCCGCTGGTGACGTGTGGTGGAGAAGGTCAGTGACTGTACGTGAGGGCTACACTGGAGGTCACACGGTATTAGGCGAGGTGTTGTACTGCTCATTACCTGAGTTCCCTGAGTGTGCTGGGACTTGTAGTTTTCATTGGTCGCCTATCCCTGCGCTGGTGCTGCGGCGTCTCCTGCCCAAGGTAATAAATATACTATACACGTGACTGCGCCACCTGGCGGACACCGGCAAACGTGATAGGACGCGGCATTGTCTACAACCTCTCTCCGGGAACTACAACTCCCAGCAGATACAGGCTGTCGGGTTATGCTGTGAGTTGTAGTTTCAATACAGGTTTGGGGGTCACGTGAGGAATCTGTGCTTTATAATTGCTGGATTGTAATCTAGTGCAGATCCCATACAAGGCAATGGAGACCTCTGCGGTTGTGTTACACTAGTGAGTGATGTCCTAGGGGTGCGATGTAGTACTGTGCTGTCACGTGGGATGTCCTGGGGGTACAGTGTAGTACTGTGCAGTCACGTGGGAGGTCCTGGGGGTACAGTGTAGTACTGTGCTGTCACGTGGGAGGTCCTGGGGGTACGGTGTAGTACTGTGCAGTCACGTGGGAGGTCCTGGGGGTACGGTGTAGTACTGTGCAGTCACATGGGAGGTCCTGGGTGTACGGTGTAGTACTGTGCTGTCACGTGGGAGGTCCTGGGGGTACGGTGTAGTACTGTGCTGTCACGTGGGAGGTCCTGGGGGTACGGTGTAGTACTGTGCGGTCACGTGGGAGGTCCTGGGGGTACGGTGTAGTACTGTGCGGTCACGTGGGAGGTCCTGGGGGTACGGTGTAGTACTGTGCGGTCACGTGGGAGGTCCTGGGGGTACGGTGTAGTACTGTGCGGTCACGTGGGAGGTCCTGGGGGTACGGTGTAGTACTGTGCGGTCACGTGGGAGGTCCTGGGGGTACGGTGTAGTACTGTGCGGTCACGTGGGAGGTCCTGGGGGTACGGTGTAGTACTGTGCGGTCACGTGGGAGGTCCTGGGGGTACGGTGTAGTACTGTGCGGTCACGTGGGAGGTCCTGGGGGTACGGTGTAGTACTGTGCGGTCACGTGGGAGGTCCTGGGGGTACGGTGTAGTACTGTGCGGTCACGTGGGAGGTCCTGGGGGTACGGTGTAGTACTGTGCGGTCACGTGGGAGGTCCTGGGGGTACGGTGTAGTACTGTGCGGTCACGTGGGAGGTCCTGGGGGTACGGTGTAGTACTGTGCTGTCACGTGGGAGGTCCTGGGGGTACGGTGTAGTACTGTGCTGTCACGTGGGAGGTCCTGGGGGTACGGTGTAGTACTGTGCTGTCACGTGGGAGGTCCTGGGGGTACGGTGTAGTACTGTGCGGTTGTGGGAGGTCCTGGGGGTACGGTGTAGTACTGTGCAGTCACGTGGGAGGTCCTGGGTGTACGGTGTAGTACTGTGCTGTCACGTGGGAGGTCCTGGGGGTACGGTGTAGTACTGTGCTGTCACGTGGGAGGTCCTGGGGGTACGATGTAGTACTGTGCGGTCACGTGGGAGGTCCTGGGGATACAGTGTAGTACTGTGCGGTCACGTGGGAGGTCCTGGGGGTACGGTGTAGTACTGTGCTGTCACGTGGGAGGTCCTGGGGGTACGGTGTAGTACTGTGCTGTCACGTGGGAGGTCCTGGGGGTACGGTGTAGTACTGTGCTGTCACGTGGGAGGTCCTAGGGGTACGGTGTAGTACTGTGCTGTCACGTGGGAGGTCCTGGGGGTACGGTGTAGTACTGTGCGGTCACGTGGGAGGTCCTGGGGGTACGGTGTAGTACTGTGTTGTCACGTGGGAGGTCCTGGGGGTACGGTGTAGTACTGTGCGGGCACGTGGGATGTCCTGGGGGTACGGTGTAGTACTGTGCGGTCACATGGGAGGTCCTGGGTGTACGGTGTAGTACTGTGCGGTTGTGGGAGGTCCTGGGGGTACAGTGTAGTACTGTGTGGTCACGTGGGATGTCCTGGGGGTACAGTGTAGTACTGTGCGGTCACATGGGAGGTCCTGGGTGTACGGTGTAGTACTGTGCGGTTGTGGGAGGTCCTGGGGGTACGGTGTAGTACTGTGCGGTTGTGGGAGGTCCTGGGGGTACAGTGTAGTACTGTGCCCACCGTGCACGATAGATAAGTTTAACATATTCTTCTTTAGGGTTTTACTTTAAAACGGGGGGGGGGGTTAGTTTAGTGGTGCCTGAATAGCCTACTCACACATATGTGGGGCTCTATCAGCATCATTTTGCTGATAGAGCCCCTTTAATTTCAGTGGGAGTCTGGAGCAGATCTGGCAAGTTTTTCTGCTGGAGGAAAAAAAGAAGTGCAACGATGCTACCTTCAGGCATTGCAAACACCATTTTTTTGTTGCCTTCCATTAATTTCAATGGGTTTGCAAGGCAGAATCTTCCTGATGAGGGGTCATGACATTTTTTTCCCTCTAGCTGGAAAAAATAAATACATTTAGCTAGAGATAAAAAAAAATATATAAAAAATCTGCTTTGGAAATTAATGGGAGGTGTTTTTATGGTGCATTTTGCCTAAAAAATCTGTCTGCAAAAACATTTACCCTTAGACTTCAGGTACCCGTTCAGAATGCCCATGAAGAAAATCTGCAAGTTTATGCAAAGAAATCTACAAAGAAAACCTGCACCTAATCTTACAGATTTTCAAACATGTACATGAATTGGAAAAAAAAATTCAGATAAGCCGAAAATCGTTGGTGAGAAAAGTCCAGCACAGAGGACTTCTCTCTCTTCACATGGGTGACCATTGTTTTAGCGGGCAGGGGGGCTCTTTGCCGTTCGTGTTCCCCCACTGACCTGAACAACAGAGACCCCGTCGCCAGTCTGAACCTAGCCTGTAACTCACAATAAGACATTGTCATGCTGCGGATTTCGAAATCTGTCAAAATCTTTGAGAAAAAAAAATCTGCACCTTGTACATTACAATTTTCAAAATGTCACTGACTTAAATGGCGCTGTATCACATCATCGATTTTTCCATATATAATCCTGAATAGAGATGAGCGAGAACTGTTCGGATCAGCCGATCCGAACAGCACGCTCGCATAGAAATGAATGGACGTAGCCGGCACGCAGGGGGTTAAGCGGCCGGCCGCCATCAAAGCGGAAGTACCAGGTGCATCCATTCATTTCTATGGAGCGTGCTGTTCGGATCGGCTGATCCCAACAGTACTCGCTTATCTCTAATCCTGAACATGTGGATTATAGACTCTTCTATTGGTTGGAGAGAGTAAAGCTAGCCATACACATGAGATATCTGTCTGCAGATCATTGGCAGATTCAGTTTATTTAATGTTAATCTCATGTATATGACGCCACAGACATCAGATTCTCGGCAGATTTCACCAAATTTACCTAAAGCTGCCAAAGGTCTACAAATAAGTGTCTTATTACTTCTTTTGCTTGTGTGTCATATTGTGCACCAGCAACTGATCTGGAGGCCTGAGAAGGTAGAGCAGTCCTCTGTACTGCCTCCTACTGGTTATATCCTCCTATAGTAACAATGTGTGTGCTGATTCACTTCCCATTTGTGGTTTTGGGGAATGATTCTTGCATTTTGCACTAACAGATCTTGGATTCTTTGTACATAACATTGGAGTATGCTATTGTAGGTGCCTGTACAGTTTTATTTATTCCAACTTAGACTATGTCCAGCCCTGGGTAAAGAGATGTCGGGATCAGCACATTTATGACCTTCCCTTGAAGCAGGTCATCAGTATGTAATGGGTGGGGGTCACCTCCGCTAGGTGCCCCAGTGCTTGTGTGACTGCTGCGGCCTATTCAGCATCTGCATTGGTCCATGTACGTGCATGCTGGACGTATTTAGCATCCCATTTACTGCTTCTAGGTAAGGCTGGGTTCATCTGCGTCGGAGTCTCCGTTTGGCATCACGGTGACCGCTGAAAGTCGCCAGATGAAAAACTCCAGCAAGTCTGACTTTTACATCTGGCAGCTTCAGTTTTAAAGAGTAGACACCCAACAGATCCCATTATAGTCAATGGTGTCCACTGTTTTTGCGGTCCAATGAACCAGAACAACGAACACAGCGACAAAGATGTGAATATAGCATAAATGACATACAAATGTCGCAGTGCTGTGACCCCTTTAAACAGCTGAATGGCAGGGGTGCGGGAAGTTGTTCTCTAATGCCACCATCATTTCCTGGCCATTTTCAAGACGTCTGCTTTCAGTCATTGAATAGGTTATGTTAGAATCACGTGTGTGTTCGGCTCACAGACAGTAGCAAACCCTGCACCTGTGTGTCCATCACATGGCCAGGACAGATTCTCGTATACAGTGACTACAAGCAGACCTCTTGGAAGCCATGAGGGACTGATATATAATGTATATGAGATGTCGGTAAGTTTGATTTATCAGAGTAATACATTTATTATTTATTGCCATGGTCTCGTGGACAGCGGCGTTGGCCTCCACGTCTATCCTGCAGTCTGGCTGCTATTGTCTCTGTAGTCTGAGAATGTAATGAGCTGACTTGTGTCTTCTGTCCCTACAGCGATGAGCCACAATGATCAGACACAGCAACCTCCAGAAACAAGTCCTCAGTCTATACAAACAGTTTTTACGAGCTGGAAAGGACAAACCTGGTTTCCTGCCCCGAATCCAGCATGAATTTAGGAAAAATGCCAAAATCGCCAGGACAGACATCATGCACATAGAATATCTCCTGCGCCGTGGCCGGAGACAGCTGGATCAGCTGAAGGATGTTAACACCAAACAGCTCGGAGCCTTCATCAACACCCCCAACATGGCAGATAACACTCCCCCAACATCATAGCGTGAAGGAGCAGCCAATAGCTGACGTATCTACTATATACTGTACTTGTTTGGTGGGTACATACATGTGAGCATCTCTACCTAGTTATCCATACAGCAGGTCATGTTATAGGGAATTTGTCACCAGGTTCAGGCTCTGAGTTGACACTATCAGTTCAATGAGGGGTTAATTTCTTGGCTTTAATGACAAAATCTGCACACACCCGGAGCCTCCTGAGAGGAGTAGCAGAACTCATTCGCTGCCGGGTAAACTGCAACTGAAATTGAACGTTTGAGACCCCAGAAAGTGATCTAGGGGGCCCAAATTTAGTCATGGGTTCATTTTATTATGGGAGTTAACATTGATGGTCTATTCTAAGGATTAGAATATGAGATTGGTGGGGGTCCGACACCTGACACTCTCACTGACCAGCTGCTGTGGTGACCAGATTTGCACAGTGCTAGAAGCAGACAGCTCCATACACTGTGTAGCGCTCATGCCATGGTATTGCAGCTCAGGGCCCTGGCACAACCAACACACAGTGTACCGTGCAGCCTGCTTCATGCCCATCAATATCACCACTTGGATAACCAACTTTAGGCTAAAGCCCTGGAAAACAAGCTGGACAAACCCTTTTAAGCCGGGGGTCCCGACACGGTTTGGGATATCCCAATATGTCAATTATACCTATTGAAATTCCGGTGGTCTCCCTATAAGTATAGTGGAAGCAGAAAGTTGGCATATGAAAAACTGCTATGCATTGCCCCTGCATTTTTTTTTTACATTTTTTATCACAACACTTTTTGTTTTTTTTTGTTTTTTTGCTGTAGCCCGTTACTTGAGGCCTTAGCCTGAGATGCTGCTTGGAGGTATGAGAAGGTGGAGCAGTCCCCTGTACTGCCTCCTACTGGTTAGATCCTCCTATAGTAACAATGCATGTGCTTATTCACTCCCCATTTATGTTGGGAAATGACTTTCATCTTTGCATTGACATTACGGATTTCCCATCAGCCAAGCAAACTTCTATGACAAATGTAAACTTGAATAGAGAAAGCTTTAGCCATGTGCAGGCACCTCTTCCTGTCGCCCCCCCTTCAATATTAAGAGCGACTTTCCCATAGATAAAATCATTCCCCTTACAAATAGCGTTCACATACCTGCTGACGTGTTCTCCGACCACTTTGTGGCGCAGCAACATGTGAATGGAGTGTGTATGTACTTGTATTTGTGCAATTGGTCTGTGTGTAGTGGAGGAAGATCATATTGGGAACCCCTGTAGTGACGGACTCCAATGTGAGCAGATGTGTTGTATACAGTGCTAAGGAATATAGTGGTACTATGAATAATATGAGGGTGAATAAATGATGGTTAGACTACATATAAGTTTTATAACTGGTCTGTTTTACATCCCTAGGACATTGGTGAGGTGAGACAATGTGCCAGAAACCCATCAGAAGCTTCTTCTAAGTCACCCTACAACCAGGATCAGTACAGAAAGATGGTGGAGATGTCTGACACAAGTGACATGGATAGCTTCTGCACAATGGATGGACAAGGCAGACGTGACCAGACTATGAGTGATGAGGCCTTTGTTTAAATTGAGGAATTTCATATGAATTTACTACCGTATATAAGATTTTATTGTATCTAGTTACTAAACTGTATATATAGAGCTAATTTATGTTGTATTAGTTACATTTTGTGTGCGATGCCAAGCACAAGGCCTGTAAAATGCTAATGTAAAGTCAAAAATCTTTATAACCCATTGAAATGTATCATGTAAGATAATCATGTGGCATAAAAGCTGACATGGTGGTGCCATTTTGTACAATACAAATCCTAAATCTTTAGTCTTTGGGTGTGCAGGTGGTATAAAGTGATTCCTGGAATTCTTGTTACCTGTAGTCACCACTTGGGGGAGCTTAATGGCATGATGGCGATTAGTTTCTGGGCCAAATCCTGACTGATAACTACCCATTTTTGTGTGAGATGGAGATTATCACAGACTTGTGTCTTTGTTTGTCCACCCACTTTTTGAGAATTGACTAATGTTCTCATTTAGGGTGAGTTCACACGGAGTAAAGTGCCGCGTGATGTGGCACGTATACACCGCGTGAACTTTTGTGGGCCGTTCATGCTCCCATTGATTTCAATGGGAGCTGGGATCGTATACGTGGCACTATTTTGCGGCCGCAAAATAGCGCCGCGTATACGATCCACGCTCCCATTGAAATCAATGGGAACGTGAACGGCCCGCAAAAGCTCACGAGGCGTACATATGCCACATCACGCGGCACTTTACTCCGTGTGAACTCACCCTTTAAAGTGAGATTTGGAGCGTTTCCTGGCCATGGACCTTATTGTTCTTCCGTCAAGGTCAGACCCACCTTCTGCAGGTAGTACAGGGACTGATGGGGGGGTAAAGTTGTCTCTGATAAAGCCCCTTCAGAATGTTTGTGACATCTGTAAGATTGTCCTGAGTCCTGGGTTACACGGATAGTAAAGCATCCTGAAACCATTCACGTGTGGGGTTACTTTCCATCCATGGCAGCAGCTCCCTCATGATTTTGCCTAACACTGCCATGTATAAAGAATGGCATCTAAACAAGGGAAACTTCTAAGGCTCCATTCCCATGGAGTAACACGATGCTCATTCTGACACGTAAACACATGCCAGAGTGAGGTGCTTCAAAACAGATCCCATTGACTTCAATGGGTGCCGGCTTACGCGCGCTACACATTGAAATCAATGGGTTACAAAGCCTCCCATTGATTTCAATGTGTAGCACACGTAAGCCGGCACCCATTGAAGTAAATGGGATCTGTTTTGAAGTGGCTCATTCTGACACGTGTTTATGTGTCAGAATGAGCGGCACGTTACTCCGTGGGAACGGAGCCTTAAAACCTTTTTAGGTGATGAGTAATGCCTTTTCCACCATGATGGAGCCACCATGTCACAGGGCAGCCTGTAATACATGTGGCAGAATTTTGTAATTCATTATATTAGTGTTTTAATATTTTCAGTTAAAAAATATTAAAATTAAAATCACCACCCCTTTCCCTAGAACACATAACAGTATAAAAAAATAAAGTGAACAAATACAAATGAAGTATACAAAACAGAAAAAATATATAGTTCCGCTCACCTTACTCCTCCGGCAACTCTCCGATTCAATAAAATTTAACTTTTGATTAATACATCATAAAATGACAAAAATGATGTGTAACATAGAACCCCCATAAAACCGCAGATGCGTTTCAGAACCATTGTTCCTTCCTCAGAGCGTATTTCTACTGTTCTAAGCTGAGTTTATATCTGTTACTAGTTCTTACGTAACTTCTGTTGTCTAATTATTTTCAGCTTTTCATTAGAAGCTTATTTTTCCACCTGATGCTTCAACGTTTGTGAATTCCTTTTTCATTTGAATTAATATAAATACGATCTATATTTTCTGATTGGCTTTTGCATGATAAACTTGTTATTACTAAATAAAGTGTTTCATAATAAATCTCATATTTCTTGTTTTATTTCTATAATTTCTGTTTGTGATCCTAAGACACTATTCTCATTGAGTGCATTTTTTGTTTTATAATAAACATATTGCACATAGTCTTTGTACAATCTTAAATAAGTAATTCCTTAAGAGCAGTCTTTCTCAAAGTGGGCGATAACGCCCCCTTGTGGGCGCTGGAGGCCTATAGGGGGGCAGTAAAGGGCACAGAGAAGATTGGGGGGCGTTGAAGCGGTTTAGGGGGGCGATGGCTAATTTAAAGGGGTGGTATCATAACAATGATTCTATCTATACTGCTTGTTAATGTGGATTTAAGACTTTTCCTAAATACACTGCTTCAGCAAAACTGCTTTGTCCACTATCTTACTTTATTCACTTCATTATGGACACTAGCCCCTGGCCCCCTGCTCATTGCTGAGGGATCCACATGATGTAGCTCCTTGCTGTGTGGGGGGAGAGAGGGGGGGGCTGAGTGTATGGAGCCAGCCTGTGTCTGCACCACACATACACATCACATACACATTACCTAGCTCCCTGCTGTGAGATAGAGGGAAGGGGGGGTGGAATATATTACTGCTTTCTTATATAAAGCAGTCTAAATCCTACTGGGCTAAAGGACCTGGTCTCTCTGTTCACTAGGATAAAGCTTTATTATATAGAGCAGGCTGCTAGTGGGCAGAGGAGCCAGGTCCTTTAGGAAACTCCGTACAAGGTAAATCCAAGTCTTATTTTCACATGACACACATAATTTAATTAACATAATGACTGCGATTGTGATTCTTAAGCTGTAGTAAAGTAAAAAAATTTGGGGTGGCGCTAGAAAATAATTAATTCTCGAAGTGGGCGGTAGACAAAATAAGTTTGAGAACCTCTGCTTTAGAGTTTAACTATGAAAATTTTTCTGTAGACACCTAGTTCAAGGATCTGGGAGGGGGAGGTCCTTTAGTGCTACTGCTCTGTGATTGGCTTGTCATGAGGTCATGTGACTGTGATGTCATCAAAGGTCCTGTAGCCACTGGTATGTAACATCTGCAGATAAGGTTGAGTCTAAATCAGCGGTTCTCAACCTGTGGGTCGCGACCCCGGCGGGGGTCGAATGACCAAAACACAGGGGTCGCCTAAAGCCATCGGAAAATACATATTTCCGGTGGCTTTAGCTGCTGAGAAGCCACGCTGCCTTTGCAGCAGGGTAGATCCTAGTGGGGTGAAGGACCTGTGATGACGTCATGACCATGTGATCGGGCTCTGGTGTGGGCGGAGCTATTCAGTACAGTGCCGAGTTACACAGAAAGGGAAGGCTGCAGTGAGTGGAGACTGGAAGGTAAGATGGAGGGAGGAGACAGCAAGTGTAAGCAAGGGGTGGGAAGGGGATGCAAGCAGTGTGTGAGTATGATAGGAGGGGATGCAGGCTGTGTGTGAGCAAGATGGGGGTGTTTCAGGCTGTGTGCCAGCATAATAGTGAGGTTCAGGCTGTGTGTGAGCAAGATGGGGGACATGATTCTGAGGGCAGAGATGGGGGGGGGACATGAATCTGGGGACAGAGATAGAGGGACATGAATCTGGGAGCAGAGATGGAGGGAACATGAAACGGGGCAGATGAAGAGGTTATATGAAACTGGGGGAGAGATAGAGGGGGGACATATAATTTACGGGTAACTAGGAAGATTATACTGTGTGGGAGCACAGGAAAAATGAATGAGAATGGGCGGAGTCAACATAAAAGTGGGCGGAGCCAAATATGTTGCGGCGCGCTCTGCACTCCACACATTTTATCCCTCTTTCTACTTTTCAAAAGTTGGGAGGTATGGGTTGCAGCAAAATTAAGGCCCGTTCACACATGCACAGAGGGGGCAGATTATGGTGCGAAATCCACGTCATAATCTGCCCTCTCACAATGGAGGTCTATTTAGACCGCCAGGCTTGTTTTTTGCGTGAGCGGCATGCTGACGCTCACGGGAAAAAAAAGCGGGCTGCCCTTTCTTCAGGTGGATTCCACAGCTCGGTGACCCGTGGTGTCCGCCTGGCGGTAGCAACCTCCCCGAGTCGTCCCATTAATTTGAGACGACTCCGGGAGGGAAACCGTGACAGTCGTGGCAAGCGTGTTTTGACCCGAGAGTGACGCGTCACTCTCGGTGCCTAAATCCACTATTAATCCGCTATACCGCCCCCTGTGTGAACTTGCCCTTACAGTTATGAAGTAGCCACCAAAATTATTTTTTGGTTTGGGGTCACCGCAACATGAGGAACTGTATTGCGGGGTCACGGCATTAGAAAGGTTGAGAACCACTGGTCTAAATCCTAGTAGCTCCGCCCACACCAGAGTCCGATCATATGGTCATGACGTCATCAGAGGTCCTTTAGCCCACTAGGATTTAGCATCTACCCTGCAGATGAGTGGCCAGGATTCATTGTGTCTTATGGAAGATGTCTGTTGTATGGAGTAGAGGAAGCTACAGTAACGTGACACACCCAGGGACCTTCCTTTAGTTACTCTGCCTAGTAATGTCAGGTATTTGGGGTTATTCATTTAGTTTCAGTAACTTCATGTTTTGAAGTGCCTCACTCTGACACGTGTTTTCATGTCTAAATGAGGAGCGCATTACTCCATGAGAACGGAGCCTCAGTGTTTATTTGAGGTAGAACAAGGCAAATTCTATAGATACCGGAGGAGCAGTTCTGAGGGCCGTTCACACAGAGTATGGGAGCCTTCAAACGGAGTAAACCCGCGTGTATTTTTGCAAAATACACGTGTAAAAATACACATGTAAAAATAAGACTCTCTTTGACTTCAATGATATTTTTACACGTGTATTTTGCAAAAATACACGCGCGTTTACTCTGTGTGAAGGCTCCCGGGGCCTGTTCACACGGAGTAAACGCGTGTGTATTTTGGCAAAATACACGTGTATAAAATACACATGTAAAAATAAGACTCCCATTGACTTCAATGACATTTTTACACGTGTAAAAAAAAACACATCAAAGTACACGTCAAAATACACGTGTAAAATGACATTGAATTCAATGGGAGTTTTATTTTTACATGTGTATTTTTTACACGTGTATTTTGCAAAAATACACGCCTGTTTTAGCATCCACTGAGGACCGAGGTTGAGCTGGTTGATGGTACTTTCGAGGTAGTTGTTACAATTCCCAAACTGCAGAGTGTAGATTCTCAGGGGTAGCCCTGTGTGATCTGGGCCTGTAGTCAGGGTCATAGCTATGAGGTCCATATAACAATTCCCTCACATATTGATCTTCCACACTTCAAACTACACAAGGTGAGCAGGGATAAATCCCATCTCCTGACTGCAGAGCGAGACACATTACTGTCTCTCAGATGGTATCTTCCAATTCGGGGCTCAGTCTATTAGATTCCACTATGTACATGAGAAGGTGACAGGCAAAGTACTGGAGTCATGGTATATCTCTCCCTAGTTTCTGACCTATGCTTGGTCCAGGGCGGGTCTGAAATAGGTTTCAGCCCAGATGTGGGTCCTGGGCTCGTTACTGGCCCATAAAAGGCTGCAGAGCCTGCACTTCACGGCAGATCCTGGCAGTGAGAAGAGACACCTGGGTCTGTCCTGGAGAGCTGAAACTGGAGACCAAACTGGAACGTAATGTTTTGTTTCAACGTGTGGCTGGAAGTAAGACACACGTATAGTTAGCCTGATTCTGTATTAGTTAGAGCTCAGACGAGCAGGAATTTTGTTTTGCCTTTTGCCATTAAAGGGGTACTCCCACGTCGCATACTCACCAGTCTTCGTTCCTCTAAAATCTTCTGTCTTCCGGCTTTGTTTCGTCATTGGTGGGCGGGGTCACATATGCAAAGCCAAGTGGCGAGATGCCGCCAGCCCTGCGTGCGCGCTCATACACCAGTCTACCCTTCACAATGCAAATACAGACCCGACACCCTGCGGGTCTGTATTCGCATTGTGAAGGTTAGACTGGTGTATGAGCTTGCACGCAGGGCTGGCGGCATCTCGCCGCTTGGCTTTGCATATGTGACCCCGGAGCGGAACAGCATCGCTTCTGCCGCTGCTGTCTTCATGCAGGGCAGAAGCATAGCGATGTACCTGTGCTGGCGTCTAACAGTCCCCAGCATCCGCCTATTACAGCGGATGCCGGGGAGTTAGACGCCGGCACAGGTGAAGCCAGCAACATCGCTATGCTTCTGCCCTGCATGAAGCCAGCAGCGGCAGAAGCGATGCTGTTATTCCGCTCCGGAATAACAGCATTTCTTCTGCTGCTGATGGCTTCATGCAGGGCAGAAGCATAGAGATGTTGCTGGCTTCACCTGTGCCGGCGTCTAACCCTGTATTGGCGGCCCCTTCGCCCCTTCTGGAAGAAGGCTTTGTAGCCGAAACGTGCGTAGGGGCCTGGTGTGTGGGCTGGTCAGCATACATGCATGCTGTATCTATGGGTATGTAGAAAAACTTTTCAGCTATTATGTTTCCTGCTCCATGCAGTTTATCCCTTACTGGTGTTTTGATTGACCATATGCATTTGCTTTGTGACTATTCTATCCTTGCTGGCTGGACTAGCCAGCTATGAGTATATAGATATGACTGTGGATACATCTGATATCTGACATATTCTATACAAATTGGATTGTCCCTTTTTGCACTAGCCATGAATTTGTCACTTTATGACATATGTTAGGGATTATCTAATTATTTTTTACTTTGCCAAACTTTTTCAGATGCATTGGAGCATTTAACCCATTGTTTGATGTATACACACCCTTTACTTACTGAACCTGCCCTCATACCTACCTGTTGGTAGAATATGTCCTGTCACTTTTTAATATGTTGTCCCTTGTCTTTTGTAATTAATAAATAATACATTTTATGATTATTGGTAGCATTTTCTTTCCGTTTCTTTTGTTTACCCCTGTTACGGGCTGGAGTAAAATGGGCCCTATTTACTTACCGATCCTGGCAGGGGCAGTGACGCTGCAGGACCCACAAGCATTATTATTATACTCGGGGGTTCTCTTTAGACCCCCAAGTATAATGATCGGAGGCCCGGGGGAGGTAAAGGCACATAAAAAACTGTGTTACTTACCTTTCCGTGCTCCTGGCAGGCTTCGGGCCTAGCTGTGTGACGTCACATGACCCGGGCCTTCATCCCGGGTCATGTGACGTCCGAACGTCAAGGGAGATGGCTGACAACACCGAGAACTGCAGCAGAGTCAGGGATAGGTAAGTGACAGTGTTTTTTATGTTTGTATCTCCCCTTGGGTCTTTGATTATTATACTCTGGGGTCTGAAAAGAATTGTTCATGGGTGTCCAGAGTGGAGCATAATACTGTGTGCAGGGGCCACTATCACTCATAATAGTGCGAGTGTAGGGGCCACTATGGGGCATAATACTGTGTGTAGGGGCCACTATGGGGCATAATACTGTGTGTAGGGGCCACAATACTGTGTGCAGGGGCCACTATGGGGCATAGAGCGTGCAGGAGTGTGTGTGGGGGGGAAGGGTCGGTTGGTCGAGGTCTTTGGCGTCAAGGGGGGGGAGGGCCATGTCAAAAGTTCGCAATGGGGCCCCACCATTCCTAGTTACGCAACTGGCTGGAGGGAAGACCTACCAGGAGCAACTCCATTCTAGTCGCAGCCCTGCTCACAGTGTACAGTGCAGGGCAGTCTATGGCCATATGTCAGGGGGTCCATAAACTAGGACTCCATGGACAGTTAGACCTATGGCCAAAATATGTTCATGGTTACGACTGCATGCACACTATGCGAACATTGGGGTCATTTCTAAAATATTTGTTGACATTAATAACCAATCACAGCCGAGTTTTAATTTTGCATTCCTGGCTTGACATGAAAGCTGTGCTGTGATTGGTTGTTAAGCTTGTTTTCAATCCATAAATGACACACCTCCCAAATAAGGCTTGGTTCACATCTGCGTTCGATATTCCGTTCGGGGAGTCCGCAAGGGGAACCCCCGAACAGAATACCGAACGCATTGACAAGCAATGAGCTTATGGAAGAACATGGACCCCATAAACTATAATGGGATCCGTGTGTTTTCTGTGCGGTCTCCGCAAAAGTCATGTGGAGAGAAAAGTGCTTCATGAAGTACTTTCCTGTCCGCATGACTCGTGCAGACACCTTGCAGAAAACACACGGACCCCATTATAGTCTATGAGGTCCATGTGCTTCCATAGAATCACTGCTTGTCCATGCATTCGGTATCCTGTTTGGGGGCCCCCATGTGGATTCCCTGAACGGAATACCGAATGCAGGCATGAACCAAGCCTAAGCTGCCATTTTATGTGTAGTAAGACCTGCCCACTTCCACTTTGGCTCCGCCCATTCCCATTAATGTCACTTTGTGCCCCCACGCAGTGTAATGTCTGTACAGCGGCCCCCTCTAGCTGCTCCCACAGTATATAGCCCCCCTCCAGTTTTCCCCACAATATACAGTCCTCTTCCTGTTGCCCCCCCCAGTATACAGTCCTTTTCCAGTTGCCCCACAGTATACAGTATTTTTCCAGTTGCCCGCACAGTATACAGTCCTCCTCCAGTTGCCCTCCCAGGAGTTGGGATGCAGTTGGGTCGTAAACCGCCTCCGGTATAACAGTCATATTTCAACCCTGCCCCAAGTGGTGGGATCCAAATAGAGGGGTGACCCTAGCCTCTCTGCTGCCTGAGTCAAACTATAGAAAGTCATCCCCCCCCAAAAAAATAACAAAATATCCACCGTCTATCTTTAGGTTTGTGATGGGGCCCTCCTAATTAGGACGCCCCCCATTGGCAGATGAACAAATGCCCTTATTTGGTCCCCACATAGTATAACACCCCCTTTATTTGGCCCCCACACAATATACAACCCCCTTTTTCTTGGCCACCACACCATACATGACCTCCTTTTTTGGCCCACACCGTGATACCTGACCCCTTTTTCTGGCCCCTTGCTCAGTATATGACCCCCTATATCTGTCTCCCAACCACTAGAGTGTTCAGAGGATTTTATAAAAGGCGACACCACACAATAAAGAAGCCACAGACACAATGAATACATTAAATTAATCTAAGCTTTATTACTATAATAAATCTAAAATAATTAGAAACCATCCAGTATAATTTATAGGATTTACTGCATAAAATAGTGTGAACCAGAGGAAGGCGAAAAGAACCCCCATATAAGGGGGAAAAAAATTCCTTCCTGACCCCAAGTCCTGGCGATCGGCTACTCCCTGGTTCACTGCAGTGATGACACTGGATGGGGCCCTGTCACATGTATATATTATATCTATGTAATAAGTATATCATATCTGACTCTTACTGTACTATGTGTTATGGCTATCACTAAGTGTACCTATACCTATGCACTCTATACAAGTCTATATTATACTAATCCTGCACATGTATATATTATATCTATGTAATAAGTATATCATATCTGACTCCTATTGTGCTATGTGTTATGGCTGTCACTAAGTGTACCTATACCTATGCACTCTATACAAGTCTATATTATACTAATCCTACACATTTTTTTTTGCATTTTTATTTTCATACTACTTGTCCTTATTATACCTATGCTACTCCTATTCCTGCTGTATATAATCCTATTCTATATATAATCACTAGCATTCTATTTTTTTTTTCTGATTTTTATACTATTTTTCATTACTATTCCTATGTTAATCTTATTCATGTTATATCTAGGTTATCTTATATATAAAGTCTAACATCTAATATTATACACCTATAGTTTTTGTTATTATTATTTTTTCAATTTGATACTATTTTTTTCAGAACTACCCTTACACTTATCTTATTATACTACTCTTACACGAAACTATGTTTCTATATATCATCTTACTTATACACCTATTTTTTTTTTTGCTTTTTTTATACTATATTGTATTTTTACGCTTATCTTAATATACTACACTTACATTAAACTATCACTCTATTTATCATCTTACTTATCAAATACTTATTTTTATTTATTTTTTGCTTTTTTTTATATTTTTTTATTTTTACACTATATTTTATTATTTCACTTATTCTTATAGTATATATCTTATCTAATATATAATGTCTGTTATTCTAACCTATATATCTTATATTTATTTATTTTCTTGTTTAAACTTTTTTTTTTACTATTTTCTACAGTTATTAGACTACCTATAATATCTTATTTCTTTCTTAGGCTAAAATCTCTAGCTGATATAATGTTATCCCATACTTATATTTTACGTCTATTTCTATGTTAGTTTTTTACCATTTTTATTTTTATTTTACTTATAACTTATTGTTATCTTAAAGGGGTTGTCTAGGAATTGGACCAACTTTTGTAAAGGCCAGGGAAAATAAAAAAGAAAAGCACCTGCACCTATCCCTGGCACACTGTCACCTGCCTCCTGTGTCTGTTCAGTCTTTGCTGGTACCCGGATGCTGTAAGTCCACATGACCGCTGAGATCAATCAGTAGCCGCAGCAGTCGCTCCCTCTCCAGCGGCCGCTGAAGCCACTGATTGGTCTCAGCAGTCACGTGGGATGCAGCACTTACAGCATCCAGGTACCAGCAAAGACTGAACAGACACAGGCGGTGGATAACAGAGTGCTGGGCATAGGGAGAATGGGTATTTTATATTACCCCTCCTCTGGCCTCCATACACATTGTCCCAATTCCTGGACAACCCCTCTAACTTACATTTTGAAATACTATTCTATATTATTGTTCTGTGTTTTTTTTTTTTTTTTACTATAACTTTATATTTCTAATTATTCCTATCTTGTCTACTTTATATCCTATATGACGACTATCACTCTTATTATGTTGTATCTGATTTTTTTACTTTGTAAATGTTATTGTGACTATACTTACCTATACTTACCTAAATTCTACGTCGGAAGGAGGCGATCCTGGCCCTGACTCTGCGGAGGAGCCGTCTCACTGGGATGCAGGACCAGGCGCAGCAAGTTGTTTCCTCCTCCTCCTCTTCTTCTGAGGCCTCTTCTTCTGATGTTTCTTCCTCCTCCGCATCTTCATTTGACTCTTCGGCCTCTTCTTCCGATGTCTGCTCTTCTGAGGCCTCTTCTTCTGATGTTTCTTCCTCCTCCGCATCTTCAGTTGACTCTTCGGCCTCTTCTTCCGATGTCTGCTCTTCTGAGGCCTCTTCTTCTGATGTTTCTTCCTCCTCCGCATCTTCAGTTGACTCTTCGGCCTCTTCTTCCGATGTCTCCTCTTCTGGAGTCTCTTCATATGATTCCATCGCTGGTTCCTATAAATAAGATGAAGTCACAAATGAATATAAATCCTTTTATTTCGGATGACGGTAAGGATAAGATATGGATCTCTCTGATATAATATGACTATGTGGAGACATCACTTACATGGTCCTCCTCTGGGGTCCTGAGGCCGTCGTCCTCATTCACATAGATCCACTGCAATAGATCAGGTAATGGTTAGTTTTCCGTGTCATGTAATATTATTACCATGTGTAGTAATCTAGTGGATCTATAAGAAATGGTGAGAAGATCCCGCTCTATAGAGGATCTCTGGTGCTGGTGTAATGGAATGACATGTTATGTGTCAGGATCTGGATGTGATCAGTCAGTAACATGTGGAATCCCAGAATAAGAAGAATCTGCAGAATTATAGACTCTGAGATCTTCTGGGCTGTGGGTCACATGTATGTATCATGTATGTATTACAGTCTATTCTTTACAAGGATCTTACCCCGTCCTCAGAGTCTTCCTCTTCATATTTGTCATCTTCAACCTTGGAGAAGTAAAGAGATAAAATATCTTATTAAATATAGATTTCTGGATCTGAATCCAACCAAGTACAACATGTGCATAGAGTTTGTCTGTTCTCTGGTCTTTACATGAGTTTCCTCTACACTCCATAATATACTGATCTTCCTATAAAACTAACTCTATTGTATATGTGTGTGATATAGGGACATTATATAGTGAGCCCCATTGTGGGCAGTGACTGATGTGTATGATGACAATCTCTATAGAGCGCTACTATACAGCACAATAACTAACACAATTGTATGATATTGTCTTATGTGGGGAGGGGGCAGTGAAGTGGATTTTCTGTAATATCAGATATGGACATGTATGTGACATATGAATATTATATGATGGACATGTATGTGACATAAGAATATTATATGATATTATGTTCTATGTTATATGATTTGCTGATGTCACTTACATAGATCTCGATGGGCTGGATTCCGATGAGCATAGCCTGGAAAAATATAACAATGAAAATAACATGAAACACTGGCGAGTTGATTTCCTTCCAATGTGAACAGAGTCTTAACCCATCATTTCCCTTTGCTGTTCACATTGGAAGTAAATGACTTTGCAGTATGTTAGAGAGTAGGATTGTATAATGTGATGTATAAAGTGTTTCTTTACATAGTTTTTTCTCTCTTCTTCTCAGATTGTCTATGTGTGATGATAATGTGGTCACGTGTCTCTAGTGTAGTGTCGTGTCCGCTGGGGTCACGTACATATTCCTCGCCTCTCTTCTCGATGTGCACTCCGACGAAAACTTGGTAATGCTGCAAGAAAACGTCTTATATTTAGTTGTCCTGAGTTACTTTTGCAAAAATGGCCACAATTACATAAAATTCTGGTCATGAAAACCTAATAATATTATATAATGTTTTATGGTTATTAAAGGAATTGTCCAGGATAAACTAAGAATTAACCCCTAAACTAAACCCCCTTCCCCTGCTTCTAATCTACTTCAATTTAAAAAAAAATGTATAATTACCTATATCCCTGGGGCAGTCACATGACCGCTCCAGGGACACTTTCTGATGATCCGGTGACGTTCCATTACATTCTTTCCTCCCCCCCTCAGACCTTTCTTAAAAAAAATTAAAAAAAAGATTTTCTGCCTGGAAAACCCCTTTAAATGTACTCAAAGACCACCTCTTAGAGAAGACCACTGCCTTACTCATACCAGACTTCTTGAGGCCATCTTCTAATGTAGAAGTCCACTTTTCAGTGCACTTTGTGTTGTCGTCTGAAAGAGGTTTTCTTGTATTTCTCAATTCCGTGTAGTGTAGACATGTTGTATGTGTTCAATAAAACAATACAGACAACGTAACATCTACAGATAAAAGACCCCGACACTGACATGGTAGATAAATCCGGCCAGCAGTGTCATTGCCATCCAGGGGGGGCCGTCGTAGATCTCCTCGACTTCTGGAATGCGCTCCATGTCTTCTTGGCGCTCCATGTCTTCTTGGTGCTCCATGTCTTCTTGGCGCTCCATGTCTTCTTGGCGCTCCATGTCTTCTTGGCTGGCTCCTGAACAGAAAGATATTGTATAAGAATATATAAGGGATAGAAGATGTGATACAAGATATGTCGTGTTCATGTATATATATATATATATATATATATATATATATATATATATATATATATATATATATAATTCTGCTGCACTTGGAAGCTGTGAATGGGAACACATGAACTCCTATTCACTAACATGTAATATCAATGTACTGCCATAAATATCTGCACCTGACAAACCATCTGAACAGAAAGATGTGCATTAAATTCACTAGGATAAACACTCCTGTCACTGCCCCTTATACAGTACACTTGGAGTCCCCTAGTGCGCCATTGGACTCATAACATACCTTATAATTACATTTTATAGGATTAATGTGCAAACCTTTCACCTGAGACATTTGGCATCAGTGAGTGGTTACACTACACCTATGAGCTGAATATATAGACAGGGTTCCAATATGGATACCAGTCCATAAGGACCTGTAGGTGGTTTATTGTCCAAAATACACCTGACAGGTTTCCTTTAGGGCCCCTTCACACGGCTTTACGCGCACTCCCATTGAAGTGAATGGGAAGTGTTTAGAAGCGCTCGCGTGTATGGCTCGGAATGAGCCGAGCGCTTATGCCATGTGAAGGGGCCCCTATGCATAGACTGCAGCACCTATAGGGTTTCAAGTCTGTCACCAGGGTGAAGCATATTAACCCCTTAAGGACCAGGCCATTTTTTGGTTTCGCATTTTCGTTTTTCCCTCCTCACATTTCAAGAGCCATAACTTTTTCATTTTTCAGTTCACAGAGTCACATGATGGCTTATTGTTTGCGGGACAAATTGTACTTTGTAATGGCATCATTCAATATGCTGTGCAATGTACTGGGAAGCTGGAAAAAAATTCAGAATGAGGTGCAATTGGAGAAAAAATGCATTTGCGCCATTTTCTTATGGGTTTAATTTTTACAGCGTTCACTGTTTGGTACAAATGACATGTTACCTGTGTTCTACGTGTCAGTACGAACGCGGTGATACCAAATTTATATAGTATTTGAAATGTTTTGATACTTTTAAAAAAATGATAAACTTTGCAAAATAGAAAAAAAATTTTGTGTCATCATGTTCTAACACCTGTAACTTTTTCATATTTCCATGTATGGAGCTGGTTGTGGTGTCTTTTTATGCGGGACAAGATGACGTTTCTATTGATACCATTTGGGGAAAGATCTGATGGTTTGATCACTTTTTATTCAATTTTTTATAGGAGGCAAAGTGTTGAAAAAAACGCTTTTTGGCTGTTTTTATTTTTTTTGCCGCTACGCCGTTCGCAGTACGGGATAAATGTTTTAATATTCTAATAGTTCGGGCATTTTGGAGCGCGGGGATACCTAATATGTTTATGTTTAATGTTCTTTAATTACTTTTATAGCTAATCTAGGGAAAGGGGGGTGATTTGAACTTTTATATTTTTTTAATTTTTTTAATACTTTTAAAAACTTTTTTTTTTCTTCTGTTACATTTATGATCAGACCCCTTAGGTACCTTGAAACCTAGGGGGTCTGATCGCTCATACTATTCACTGCAATACTACAGTACTGCAGTGAATAGCAGAATCCCAGCACTTCTATTAGACGATGCCTCTGGCATCGTCTAATAGATCTCGGGCAGAGACAAGCCTGGAAGCCTTCAATAGGCTTCCGGCTGTCATAGCAACCGATCACCGCCCTCATGTGACGTTCAGGAGGGCGGCGATCGGGGAAACATGGTGGCGCCCATGCCGCCTGCGCTGTTTACACGCTGCGGTCGCGTTTGACCGCAGTGTGTAAAGGGTTAACAGCAGCGATCGGCTCGGGCACCGACCGCTGCTGTTATTGGCAGGTCCTGGCTGTATTATACAGCCGGCATCTGCCGTGTATGGAGCGAGCTCAGCGTGTGAGCTCGCTCTATACATCCCCATGCGACCCATGCGACCCATGTCGCCATACGACGTGCAACAACGCACTACCTAAACCTACTGCTACATACTGTATGGAAAGTGAACAGCGTGGTTTCTAGATATGTTACCATTATCTGTAGCCTCACAGTCCTGGAAGAGCTGATCTGCACATGTCCTGGCTGTTGTATTATCACAGATGTAATATTGAGGGCCTATCCTAAGGACAGACCATCAATATTACAAAGATGGATAAATCCTTTCAAGATTTGTCCAGGAATTGGAGCAACCCATGTGCTGGGAGGGAGGTGTAAAATATAAAATATATAAAAAGCGCATTCACCTGTCCCCGTTGCTCCGTTGTCCGCCACCAGTGTCCATTTAGTCTCGTGCCGGCGCCTCCTTGCTGGGAGTCCTGCACCTCATGTGATTGCTGAGACTAATTAGGTACAGGATTTCCAGAAATGAGGCCATAAGACCGAACAGACAGAGGCGGGAAACAACGGGGTGCTGGGGACAAAAGCTTAATGAAAAACACTGTGGAAAAATACATTGAGATTCACTGCTATTTTTTTTCCATTGTGTTTTTTAGCTGCGTCTCGCTGTTGCACCTAATCCTTAAAGAGGACCTTTCACCATTTTGCCCACAGGCAGTTCTATATACTGCCGGAAAGCTGACAGTGCGCTGAGTTCAGCGCACTGTCGGCTTTCCCGATCTGGGCCCGGTGTGAAGAGCTTACGGTCCGGTACCGTAGCTCTTCTATGGTCAGAAGGGCATTTATGACACTCGGTCAGAGACGTCCTTCTTCACAACACAGCCAATTGCGCTGTGCTGTGAGAGCCGGGAGGAACGCCCCCCACCCTCCCTGATAATGCTCGTCTATGGACGAGTACTGCGAGCAGAGGGAGAAACGCCCTTCTGACCATAGAAGAGCTACGGTACCGGGACCGTAAGCTCTTCACACTGGGCCCAGATCAGGAAAGCCGACAGTGTGCTGAACTCAGCGCACTGTCAGCTTTCCGGCAGTATATAAAACTGCCTATGGGCAAAATGGTGAAAGGTCCTCTTTAAAGAGAACCTTTCACCATTTGGGGCACATGGGGTTTAATACACCACTAGAAATCCGACAGTGTGCTGAGTTCACAGTACAGCACAATAGGCGCTGCTGTGAGGAAGGGCGTTCCTGACTGACTGTAATGAACGCCCTTCTGACAGTGAAGAGCTACAGTACTGGCACCGATAGCTCTTCACCGGGGGCACAGAACAGGAAAGCTGCACTGAATTCAGCGCACTGTCGGCTTTCTAGCAGTATATAAAACCGCAAGTGCCCCAACTCATGAAAGCTCCTCTTTAACATCTCAATATACTGTACATCACACTGTAAGGATAAGGCCTAACACAGCGTCCCGCAGCAAAAAAGCGCTGCAGGAAACCCCCGGCACCAATACATCAGTTTTCCTGCAGCGCTTTTTGCATAAATTCCACAGAGGTTTCCTCTGTGGACTTTCTGCTTCCATTATACCTATAGGGACACTGTAGATGTTTCTGTACATATAAGTGATATGCTGCGATTTCCAAAAAATTGCAACAGTTACCTACACACTCATACATATTTATTCATATATGCTCACACATGTATATATATGATAGCACAGCGGTTCTCAACCTGTGGGTCGCGACCCCGGCGGGGGTCGAACGACCAAAACACAGGGGTCGCCTAAAGCCATCGGAAAATACATATTTCCGATGGCTTTAGCCGCTGAGAAGCTGCGCTGCCTTTGCAGCAGGGTAGATCCTAGTGCGGTGAAGGACCTGTGATGATGTCATGACCATGTGATCGGACTCTGGTGTGGGCGGAGCTACTCAGTACAGTGCCGAGTTACACAGAAAGGGAAGGCTGCAGTGAGTGGAGACTGGAAGGTAAGATGGAGGGAGGAGACAGCAAGTGTAAGCAAGGGGTGGGAAGGGGATGCAAGCAGTGTGTGAGTATGATAGGAGGGTTTCAGGCTGTGTGTGAGTATGATAGAGGGGTTCAGGCTGTGTGTGAGCAAGATGGGGGATATGAATCTGGGGGCAGAGATGGGGGATATGAATCTGGGGGCAGAGATGGGGGATATGAATCTGGGGGCAGAGATGGGGGACATGAATCTGGGGGAAGAGATGGAGGGACATGAATCTGGAGGCAGAGATGGGGGGACATGAATCTGGGGGCAGAGATGGGGGATATGAATCTGGGGGCAGAGATGGGGGACATGAATCTGGGGGAAGAGATGGAGGGACATGAATCTGGAGGCAGAGATGGAGGGACATGAATCTGGGGGCAGAGATGTGGGACATGAATCTGGGGGCAGAGATGGAGGGACATGAATCTGGGGGCAGAGATGTGGGACATGAATCTGGGGGCAGAGATGGGGGACATGAATCTGGGGGCAGAGATGGGGGACATGAATCTGGGGGCAGAGATGGGGGACATGAATCTGGGGGCAGAGATGGAGGGACATGAATCTGGGGGCAGAGATGGAGGGACATGAATCTGGGGGCAGAGATGGAGGGACATGAATCTGGGGGCAGAGATGGGGGACATGAATCTGGGGGCAGAGATGGAGGGACATGGATCTGGGGGCAGAGATGGGGGGACATGAATCTGGGGGCAGAGATGGGGGGACATGAAACGGGGCAGAGGAAGAGGTTATATGAAACTGTGGGAGAGATAGAGGGGGGACATATAATTTACGGGTGACTAGGAGGATTATACTGTGTGGGAGCACGGGAAAAATGAATGAGAATGGGCAGAGTCAACATAAAAGTGGGCGGAGCCAAATGTGTCGCGGCGCGCTCTGCGTGCTGCACATTTTATCCCTCTTTCTACTTTTCAAAAGTTGGGAGGTATGGGTTGCAGCAAAATTAAGGCCCGTTCACACATGCACAGAGGGGGCAGATTATGGTGCGAAATCCACGTCATAATCCGCCCTCTCACAATGGAGTTTGTAAAACACACAGCAAAATCGGAACACACTGTAAGTATAACAGTAGTTGATATATAAGTTCCATTATGTACTCTACGCCTTATAGAAACATGTCCTTACCGCCAAGATACGAATAACAACCGCAAGAAAGGTAAGTATGACATAAATATACAAAATACTAATAAAAATATCAAAAAATCTTTATTATAATAATTTACCACATATACAAAAATAGGACAATGTCAAGAAAACAGATGTACACATACAAAAAATGGGTGTAGTGGGATGCCACAGCTGATAGTGGTCCCTTTAGATACTGCTAATTTTCCTCACAAAAAACATCAGAAAATACAACATATACCCTCATATCATGTAATAAGATCCACCTAGGTGAGTGTTACCGTCAATTATGGTTATATAGAACCTAAATATAGACTTTTTTAAATCCCAATGCTATTTGTTCGCCCCATGAAGGGGAACAGTATATATATAGTATCAAGGTCTATAGGTTCTATTGCAATATATCTTGCTTCCTATATGCAAAAAGAGGTACATACATTGCCCTCAAAGATCAGTAACCAACATACATTAGGAAGACAACATGTTTGTAGGTATCACTAAAGCATATCTCACTTCCTATATATAGTGAACAGCACATGCATTGCCCTCAAGGGTCCAATAGTCAGCATAGATTAGGAAGTAGACATGTTATAAATACAACAAGGCAAACCAGTATAGCCACTCACCCATGGAGAGGATTGTAAGCAGATCACCAGGGACGGGCACCCACCACCCAAGACCCGACGCGCGTTTCGGCGCAGAGAGCCTTATAGGAAGCAAGATATATTGCAATAGAACCTATAGACCTTGATACTATATATATACTGTTCCCCTTCATGGGGCGAACAAATAGCATTGGGATTTAAAAAAGTCTATATTTAGGTTCTATATAACCATAATTGACGGTAACACTCACCTAGGTGGATCTTATTACATGATATGAGGGTATATGTTGTATTTTCTGATGTTTTTTGTGAGGAAAATTAGCAGTATCTAAAGGGACCACTATCAGCTGTGGCATCCCACTACACCCATTTTTTGTATGTGTACATCTGTTTTCTTGACATTGTCCTATTTTTGTATATGTGGTAAATTATTATAATAAAGATTTTTTGATATTTTTATTAGTATTTTGTATATTTATGTCATACTTACCTTTCTTGCGGTTGTTATTCCTCTCACAATGGAGGTCTATTTAGACCGCCAGGCTTGTTTTTTGTGTGAGCGGCATGCTGACGCTCACGGAAGAAAAAAGTGGGCTGCCCTTTCTTCAGGTGGATTCCACAGCTCGGTGACCCGTGGCATCTGCCTGGCGGTAGCAACCTCCCCGAGTCGTCCCATTAATTTGAGCCGACTCCGGGAGGGAAGCCGTGACAGTCGTGGCAAGCGTGTTTTGACCCCGCGTCACTCTCAGTGCCTAAATCCGCTATAGATCCGCTATACCGCCCCCTGTGTGAACTAGCCCTTACAGTTATGAAGTAGCCACCAAAATTATTTTTTGGTTTGGGGTCACCGCAACATGAGGAACTGTATTGCGGGGTCACGGCATTAGAAAGGTTGAGAACCACTGTGATAGCATATATATATGTATATATATATATACGTTTATATACATTCATATACCATATATAAGCTATATATATACATATATGAATGTATGAATACTATATATACTCACATATATACAATCACACATACACATTATTATAGCATACTGTATATACTCACCTATGTACAAACATACAGTACTTACACAGTATACAAGACACATAAGTACCCTTAAGTACTATCATGGTGTCTATCATAATGATATGTGTATGGTAGTGGTGTATGATAGACACCATGACACTGCTGGGAGGGGGGAAGTCCGGGCTGCACGGAAAGCTCTTCATAAGATGTCAGCGATAGGTGAAGTTGCTGCCCCTGGTGTCCTCCCCATGTATACTTTCACTATATTAATAGGGAAAGTATACCACTGCCAGGAGGCCCCTGTATGTGTAAGGGCCCTGGAAAACTGCCGGCCATTACAGTCATTACAGCGCTGCCGGCAGCCTGGGGCCCCCAAGCTTACCGATCCAGCCCCTGACCACTATCGGTGCTCATTTTGTCAATGCAAATGCATGGTCAGGGGCTCGACCCCGCCCCTGAAAATCCTGATCGGGCCCCTGACCAATGCTTCTGTATTGGGGAAGTGAGGACTGATAGTCAAAGCTCGGGCCCACTGGGGAATTCACCGGTTCCCCAGTCGGCCAGTCCGACCCTGCAGGTGAGCCGGATCTATGTAAATTTCTGCCTCCATTGATGAGATATTAATATTTTTACAATATGTAAATGAGCAGTCTGATGCACTGAGGGCGGCTCTGTTACTCCAAACTGCTTGGCCCCATCCTGCCCTAATCCACCGTGTGAATGTGAGAACACAGGGCCAGGTGAGATTTCAGCATCGCTATCCCTGTCACTCATAGACAGGTGCAGGCGTATTAGAGCAATGTGGGGGGCAGCAGTTTGGAACAACAGAGCCGTCCTCGGTGCTCCAGTCTGGTCAATTACATATTGTAAAATAAATGAATATCTTAGGAAAGGAGGCAGAAATTTCCAAGGCAAAATATTACATTCAGGTGAGCCGGATCTATGTAACTGTGTTGCTGGTTTAATATGATACACCCTGGAAACAGACTCCCTATAACAGTAGGTGGACGGTGTCATTTTTTACCCCCCCCCCATGGACCTCACAGTGGTTCTATTATGTGACTTGTTCCACCACAACAAGCCGACCTGCAGCAACGCTAGAAACTAAAGATGTTATTTCTCTGGTAATGCGGCGGTACAAACAAAAACCTTATTTTATTAAAGAAAAACAAAAAAATAAAACGGTTTTTATTAAACAAAAGTAAAAAACATAGAAAAGCTACAGGTCTGTGGTATCGCTGCAATTATACCGAACCATAAAATAAAGGGGACAGGTTATTTATAACACATGGTCAACAGAGTAGCGCACCCCCCCAAAAAAAAATAAATAAATAAATAAATAAATAAATTAAAAAAAATCAATGAACCCCCAGTGGTGAGACCCCCCAGTAATCAGATACTTGTAACCCCCCCTGTGGTTAGGGAATAAGGGGTAATTGTGGGAAAACCTCTTTAAGATCCAATTCACATTGTAATTTGCCAGTACTATAGATGTTGCGGGTAGTGCACGAGTCACATGACCTCGTCACTGTAACCAATTAATATCCCAGACACATGGAAAAGGGGAGCAAAAAACAGAGTGTGAACACGGATGTGTAAAATATGTCTGCCATTTTAGCCTAACTGTAACAAATGTGCTGTAAACATCACTGAGCATTTACTAATATACTGTAATAATGGAGGAGTACTGTATATACCCAGATCTGTCCATCAGCACCCTCTATTGAATAACCCTGTGCATGGCGCTGTATATGTGCTAGTTATCTATAGTGTAATGGACGGGTCTAAAGAGGCCAAACTGGTTACAGGTCACCTCTGCGTATATACACTGTGTGCTATGGATGTATTACCCTGTGTGTAGTGTATATAGTGTGTGGATTAGGACTTACCAATCGGTGGTGAAGATGGTACCTGCAAAAAAAAATAACACAAAAACACACAAAACCACTCACAGACACACACAGAACAGCAGACAATACAATACAGAGAACAATAATATGCCTATGCGGCTCCGCAATCCAAAGTATCCAAAATCGCTCCTCGTGGTACACGAGACGCAAAGATCCTGCTACTGCTCTGTCTGACAGCTCAGTAACAAGTGAGGCAAGAATTCAAATCATAACAAGTCATAACAGTCTGTGCAGGTGCCGCAGCTGATCAGCCGCATGCCAGTCACATGAACTATGTATCCAGGTGGTTTGCCAGTATTCCAATGGCAGGTATAGATATAGAATTTATATATATGCACAGTGTGAGTGTATATATATATATATATATATACATATATATATATATATATATATATATATATATATATATATATATATATATATATATATAATCATTAATAAATGTCTTTATTTTTCTGGCATTATATTTTCTTTCTCTCTCTCTCTCTCTCTAATCATTAATAAATGTCTTTATTTTTCTGGCATTATATATATATATATTTGTTCCACTTTAAGTCTTAGCCATTCCAACACTTCACCTAAAAACTTATGGAAAACAGCAGCTGTGTGTATCTGGCCTGAAACTCAGCATAAATAATGTCAAATATGTAGGAAGGACCTAAGGGTCTACGATCTGTACCAGCTCAATGCACAAATACGTGAGCACTAAAATGTGTGCAGTCATTAAGGGGTTACAGATAATTATTACACATGACTTTCTGCTCCTGAAAGCTTACAATCCCATTATAGTCTATGGGGTCCGTGTGCTTTCCTCGCTAACCACTTTTTAATGCAGATAGGTTTCCATTCGGGGGGATCCCCAAGCAGACTCCTCGAAAAGAATACCGAACACAGATGTGAGCCGGGCCTTACGTAGTTAATTTTTACTTAAAAAACTGTAAAAATCTTCACTATTCCTCCTCAGTAAGTGCTTATTCACAGGCCGTGTGTGACATTGACTATGGGTCTATTCACGTGTCTGCTTTTTTTGACAAGCCATTTGTCATGGCTCTGTCTTTGTCCATTATGATGGACATAAAAATAGTGGTGTGAATAAACCCATAGACAGTGTAGGGTTTTACAGTCACACAGTCATTACTTACTGTTGTATGAATAAGTCCTACAATGTAGTGACACAACCGTTTTTCATGGACATGTAATAGTGATGGGGTCAGGGCGCTTGCACAGTTAATCAGCAGGACTGGCTTAGCACCGAGTGGTGGTTTGGGGAGGTCACTGGAGCAGCGCTGCTCCAGCAGCCTCCCCTCACACTCAGGCAGAGAGCAGGTCCTCTCCGTGCCTGCTCTCTGCCTGCGAACGGCGCTAAGCCCCGCCCCCTTCACTCCACCACGCCCCTTCGCTCCGCCCCCTCCTCCCGGGGGGGGGGGGCGGCTTTCTGTAGTTCGCCTCGGGCGGCGAAAGGGATAGGTTCACCCCTGCATGATATTGATACATTAGGTGAATGAATGCATTGTATGACAGTATATACACATAATACCCAATGTGTATAATATATGCCCTGACCCCAATGTTATATTCCGGCTTATTTTCGTCTTTACTTCTTTTCTTCTCCACATTTGGCAGATCACAGACAGTGACTGAATTGATGGGACAGATTACTTGTAATATATACGGTATATGTCATTGCATCTGGCCAGTTATATCTAAGATGGCCAAAAAACATTAACATTTTGGGTCTGTGCTGATTATTTTGGTAAGACTCATCGGCAATCTAGTGTCTTCTGTGGCTACCAGACCTAAAGGCAGGGACAATAGATCAGACAGGTAACATTTTTATATTTTGATCCCAATATTGCTGTTTCCATTGTTTCCAATAAGTGGTGCCCCTAATAAGAGTTGTCCCTTTATTCATCAGAATTTTATCATATATGGTGGATTTGGGCAGGAAGTTTTGGCCACGTTGGGGCCACCAGTCATGTCAGGTTGGTATACAGACATCATCAGGGAGTGCGCTGGAGCCCAGGAGAGGTAAGTAATATTGTTTTTTGTATTTGTAGCCTCCCCTGGGTCTTCAATTATTATACTCTAGGTTCTGAAAAGACCCCAGAGAATAATAGTTGTTCATGCATGCTCCAAAATGGGGCAAAATACTGTGTGCAAAGGACAATATGGGGCATAATACTTTGTACAGGGGCCTCTATGGGGCATAATTCTGTGTGCAGGGGCCACTATCTGGCATAATACTGTATGCAAGGGCCACTATGGGGTATAATAGTGTGTGCAGGAGAGTGTGTGTGTGTGTGTGTGTGTGTGTGTGGGGGGGGGGTTGGTCAGGGTCTTTGGGGGGAAATTATTCAGGGAGGGGAGGCCATGTCAAATGTTCGCCTTGGGGCCCTGCCAATCCTAGTTATGCCACTGCCAAGTGTTACTGAAACTTGCTAAAGTTGCTCTGTTCAGTCACTGAATGGCGGAGAGGGTACAGGGAGTTATCTAAGATCGAAAAGAGTTTTTAAAGAGTCCTCCATGTTAACACAGCACCCAAGAGTCCAGCTTGGTACCAATCACACAAGTGGCACTCCTTATCAGTGTGTCCATTTTCCTTATGTCAGACACTCTGGCATTGCCTTCCATCACAGTTACACCAAGGAAGAGAACTCCAGCCACTATAGAGAGGTAGAAGACTTCCAGGAGTCTGCTGCAGACTTTAAAGGACCACACTTGTCACAGAAAGTACATTCTGCTGGCGTCCTTCCTATACACCCATTCTGCATGTAGTCGCCATTCCATGTTGTCGAAGTCCAGGTACTTGTAAAACGATAATCTCTCATAAAGCATAAGTTTATGATTCTAGAGTTTTCTAGGGTATTTGGTCAAAAGCCACCAATGGTTCTCTCTATATATATATATCCTTTAGTCATAATTCTCTTCATACATGTCTTCTGCACTCAGTCAAGATTTACAATTCCAATGAACATTTTGAGAGCCCGAGCCAAATATTCTAGACTTGATCTTAGTTGTCCTTGTCTCATGTCTACCGATCATATGAAATACTTCTACTCCTTAACCTAGCTATGGGTATTTATGAGGCTGCACTTTTGACCTGCTCATAGCCAACCTTAGTTAGTTACTAAGGGCTAGTTCACACGGGGACATGGACGCTGATTTTGACAGCAGATTTTGCGGCCAAATCAGCATCCATACAATGTCCACACTATGTGAACTGCTCCCGCCGCGACCATCGCGGTCGCGGCTTTCACCTCCGCTGTCGGCTCAAATGAATGAGCCGACATGGAGGGCGCTGCGGCTGGGCGGAAGCCGCGGCTCATCGCGAGCGGCTTCCGCCCGAAAGATAGGTCATGTCGCTTCTTTTTCTGCCAGCGAGCTAGCAGAAAAAAAAAAAAGCGAGCAGTTCACATAGGGATACATTGTATGGACGCTGATTTGGCCGCGAAATCCGCTGTCAAAATCAGCGTCCATGTCCCCGTGTGAACTAGCCCTAAAGCTGATGTTTGTCTGCTAGTGTTTTTTTGCCGCTAGTGGAAAAAAGAAGCGACAAGACCTTTCTTCAGGCGGATTCCGCCTCAGGAAGTCAATACAAGTGAATGGGAGGCAAGAACTGCGACGCGGTTTTTGGTCCGGTTTTTGACGAAAAACGCACCCAAAACCTCAATGCGGTTTTTTAAGATCCATTCACTGTGCGGGAGGGAAAAACCGCCTGGCGTTTTTTGAGGCGGTTTTTACCAAAAAACGCCTAAGTGTTCAAAAACCGCTTCAGGAATAATAATTCCTGAAGCGTTTTTTTTTTCCGGACCAAATTACGCCACACGGTATTCACGTGTGAACTAACCCTAAGACTTTTTAAAGCTCTACTGGATGGAGCTACAGCTGCAGCCCAAATGAATTCATTGTGGTGTGTGCAAGTTTGGGCTTTTCAGGTTCAGGATATTGATGTCCATTTCAAAGGTTTGCAAAATAAGAACAGAGACACCGAGCGCTCTAAGTGTAGTATCACTTATGGAAGAAAAATAAGCCTTAAATTGTGGGAAAAACAACCAATATAGTCTCTCACCTGAAAGGCTTGTGATAAAGTCACAACACCTATAACGGCAATTGCAAGATGGATGGGCCAGGTGAGAGTGGCAGCGGTTCCGTCTGTAGACACCGGAAGACCGGGAGAAGCACAAGGAGATAAATAGGATTAGGGATCCGCGCTCACAGGTCGTATAGGAAAGTAATGGGTCCAGATGTGGATTCGTGATTTTTTGCACTTGAAAAAGGATTTTATGTAATCCGAAACGCGTTGTGCCTACTGTTTTTATCCTTATTAAAAACCTTTCGTCTAAACCAAGTGAATTCTGGACCCATTACTTTCCTATACAACCTGTGAGCGCGGATCCCTGATCCTATTTACCTCCTTGCATTTCAAAGGTTTGTAATAGTTATTGGGAAGCAAAGTCCTGGTGACCCCATAAGGCCTCCTGTAAAAGCAGTGACGCCCATTTTCATTACACGGTGCATAAAGAAAGCTCACCACAACTTGTGCATGTAAGTGACACCTTCAAACACATGAGGGGTGGGCTTACTATATACACAATGAACTGCAAAATGAAATAGTATATACTAAGCGCCCCTTAGTGGTAACAAATACATCAGCAGTTCATCATCTTTTACATTTATTTTAAACTATAAAATGTACCATGACTTTTTTTTTACCTTTTTTTTTAACTTATTTTTATTTTATTAAAATTACATACAAAAAACCCCCTTGAAAACTGCAGTTTTTGAAAGTCCTGTGTGAATGTGACTTTTGCATATTCCAGTATTTCTTTATCTGCATAGAACTGCAGCCGAAAAAATGTAAACAAAGTGAACCTGGGCTCAGATATTTAAAATAAAAAAAAAAATAATAAAAAAATCATGTTCCATAATTGTATATAATGTTTTTTTATAAAATAAAATCTCAAATACAGATTTAAATACAGTCAGTTCATATTATTGTGCTGCGCTTTTAACCCAAGAAGTGGCTTTTTTTGCATCATTCTTTTTTGCATCCTGGAAGTTTTCTGCATATCTCTCTCGGGCCTTTTCCCAGTTCTTCTGGTTCTGAGTAAAATTCTGAATATCTTCAATGGAAGTAGCGTTATGGGTTCCCAGGCCTGCCTGCTTCTTATGTAGCTGAAGGTGGATCTGGGGAATAAGACAACATATTATTAGGTTCACAGAAAAAATAGAAGACATCAGATGTCTAAAACGTCACCTTTAACAAAGCAGTTAAAAAATTATCAATAAAAAAAAATTAGAAGGGCCCAAATAATAACCAAATCCACCGACCAAAGCTGAACAGAGCGTTGATACAAAATGTGTCAGATAATGGTTTGTGTCCCCGAGTCAGACACTCCCTTACCCTCCCCCCCCCCCACATACTTTTCCAAGGGATAGGTATTTAACTAATAATATAATAATAATACATTTTATTTATATAGCGCCAACATATTCCGCAGCGCTGTACAAATCTAACCAAACTGACTCAACTGCCTCATATAATAGAACCATGTACATATTATGAAGATTTATCCCTATAGATACCATTACCGAACACCAAGAGACCTAACCTCCTCCTTGAACCTGAGACTACTGGCATAATGCTACTCCAACAGGACTTAGAGGAGGTAGGACCCCCAAAGAATGGGACAATAAAAGCTTCAAATAGAGTGCTATGGTAAAATAATAACTGTTGAACAACCTTCCCAACACATTCCCTCCATAAGGATTCATCAGGGGCAAATGATAAGTTCAAACAAAGATATAAGAGCCACAAAAAACGGATGTCAACAGAGATATAAGTAGTCTGACTGCTCTGATGTCAAGTGGATGGGATTTGCTAAAATTGCGCAAAAATATGCACAGTGGACACGCTGCAACACTGGCCGTTTCCCTATAGGTATAATAGAAGCAGAAAGTCAGAATGTCCTGCCCCACTCCACCCACTGTCTTAAAATGTGGCAAGCAGAGAGCAGGCGATAACATGTGCTTAAAATGCAGCAAGTTGAGGCGTAGTTTCAGGCTAAGTCCCCATGTGGAATCCCGCAGCAAAAAAGTGTTTTGGCAACACATCGCGATTCTTCCCGCAGCACTTTAGATACTAAATTAGCAGAGGTTTCCTCTGCGGACTTCCTGTTTCAATTATACCCATGGGGAAAACGCCAGTGTTTCCGTAGGTATAATTGACATGCTGCAATTTTCAAAACCGTGCTAGTTTTGGAAATTGCGGTGTGTCCACAACACACCGTTTAGTTTTTACCACAAAGTTGGCATGGGATTCGCTAGAATCCCATCCACTTTGCTGCGACTATAAAATGCTATGATTTTTCCTGCGGAACACAGTGAATTTGGGCCATTGCCTCTGAAAATGTACAACTCATAATCTATAACTTACTGGGTCTCTCATTCCATCCCCAGATTTGCCGAGACCTTCTCCCTTTTTCCATCCCATCTTCTCTAACATCTGTCTTCCTTTGTTACTGTTATTAATTTCTCTGTGAAAAAAAAACACGTGATGTTAAAATTCAACGACAATTTGCCAAATGTATAATAGATTTCTGGTCAAACACAAATGTTTTTTTCTAATCCATTTAGTAAAGATATTTAATATTGACACTTAATGTAACCACTGAAATACATAATCTCATTTTATAAAATCCAGAAAGTTATAGAATATTCCCCGAACATACACATGTACAGATGCTGGTGCATCATCTCTCTGGAACGAGCCTTCACTTCCCACCACTTTACGGCGTCTAACGGCTCGGTCTTTGTACTGAGAGTTCTTCAATGCTTTGTTATCTTGATAATCAACTCCCTAAAAGAATATAAAAGAGTTTAAGACATCCATCGTATTGCCGGGTTACTGAAAAGCAGCCACAGATTTATGGATAATTTACGTAGTCATGGATGTAGGGTTGACAAGTGAGCCTGCTCTATGGGCACTACCAGATGTCTAACTCATTCTGTATTACTATAGATCCAGTTACAGGGGTTGGACAGCTGTTGGACAGCTGCAGATTATTTCTTGTAGAAAAAATCGGCCACACTAGATTCTTCCTTCCATGCTGTTGGGATGAGGGGGAAGGCTATTCTGTGAACAATGCTCTTATGTATATGAGCAACTTTAGGGCCTGACTGCTATCTGTGTTGTTACTTGATTGTGAGGTTGTGCACCGAGCACAGTATCAATTTGTTTTCTGGAGTCTTCCCTTACGGAGACCAGAAATACTGTATATTGTATGTGTGGTCATGTGGCCAGAACATTCATAGAGATAAATACAGCGATATCCACAGCTCATTGCTGCCATCCTCTCTTACCTGTAAGCCATATTTCTCCCGGATTTGCTTAAGTCCTTTTCGTCTCAGCTTTTCTTTTTCCTCTTTGCTTAGTACTGGGCCAGCTAATGATGATAAAGAACCGAGAATAGCGTTTTACCTTTATAGACTACACATATGTGTATGTGTATAATATATTATAATATATATATATATATATATATATATATATATATATATATACACACATATATATGTCTATCCCATGTATACAGGTTCTGCAACCAAATGACCAGGTAAAATATAAAGTACAAGTTACCCGAGTATTCTTCCTTCTGATTTAGTCGGAGATGTGCTCGGACTTGTCCAGGTTCACAGCCATCACAGGTTTCACTGCCGGGGTGCACGTGAAATGAAAGCACAGTCTCCGCAAACTTGACCTCATCTCCATGATGTAACATAACAGGCTCACAGACTGTTTTAGGCTGCATCATGGAATATTGACAGAAGTTTTACCATAGGAAACATACAACTGTACACACCTGACATACACTTAGTCTATTGACATTTATACTAAGGAATAGATGCACCCTTATACCAAAAGACCAAGAGAACACGAGTCCTAAAGCCCCTGACTCCAGGGGGAAGGACTTTGAATGGAGAAGCAGTGGAGCATACAAGGGCCACTCCAGTCAAAGTCTATGGGACTGAAAGAGACAGCTGGGTATAGCAATTGGTTGCTTGTCATATGGGAGGACACGATGCATGCTAAACTACTATGCAATTCCAATTCCTCACTGTGGTCATGCAATAAAGAGGAATAGAGATTGGGGCCTTGGTAGGGCCAAATATTTGTCACTTATCTGGTGAATAGGTGAGAAATGTCAACTGTGAGACAAGCACCCTTATATAATCGCATTTAGCATGACCCGACCTCAGGATTAACTGCATAACGTCTGATGCAAGTTTCTGAGCTGGTATATTGCATTTTTTTTTACCTTATGCTATATTATACCGCCATATTGTACCTTGCACTATATGATATATGGTTCACTGATGACTGCTAATCTTCCTATTGCCACCTTTACCCCATAATGATTGGATTATATCACTGTGAGACAAAATGTTCTTACCTGCAGAATCTGATTTCCATTAATAGTTGTACCATTCTGACTACCTTGATCAACAAGTACATAGCTCTGCAAATTGTGGTCAAAGTAAATTTCTGCATGAAACTATAAAAAAATAAAAAAAAAAAAAATTCACAATTCTGCTGGTTATTACTGTGAAAAGCCTTGATAACTTGCTGCAGCATTACACCTTATCACAAGTAAGGACATTAAAAAGGTGAGGTAATGTTTTGTGCCACATTGTTAACGTGTTAAGTGTCAAGTTAACGTTTGCACACAAACACACATACCACACTGTCTAGGTACAAATACAGTGGTCACATAAGTTCCATATGAATTGGCTCCAGGATGACCATTATAAGATAAAGCCATTGTAACTTGAGATAACTCTATGGAAAATTCAGGAGCAGGAACTTGAGGTCATTGTACATACAATTAAATGGGATTTGCTTTCAATGGAAATAATGGACAGTAAGGCATGTATATAAGGTACTCACCTTGCTCACACCGACCTCTGGAACACGAATGGCATGACCCATGTTCTTTTCCCTACAAGATAATTCAATTTGTAATGAGATGTTTGTTCAATTACATTTTTGGGACCTTTTTGCACTCGCTGCACCTACCTTCCAATGGTGGCACTTTTCTCAGCGGTTATGATATACAGGGATCCCTTCTGTAGCACCGGTGACCTTACTACTATCACTCGGATACACGGAGGCCAGATCTGCTCTGTGTCTGCACAAGTCACAAAAACACATGATAACATTAGTAAGACCAGAACAGGTCTCACTTCTTCTGCATAGATACCTAGATCTTCCCATCTTTTCTATTACCCTCCCTAGAAGGAAATGCTTGGTACTGACTTAGGCAGGTGAGGAATGTCTTATGAGAGAACATAGCACCCTTCGGTTATGATAACTATTAAAAGATATTGGAGAACCAATCTTATATAAGTCACCAAGGGGCAGCCATGATGAGGCCAATATGACATTTAGGTGTCTCAGAAATATATAACGCTAGGTTCACACTAGCGCCCGGAGTCCGTTTCCAGCTTTCCGTCTACTGTATGCAGCAGACGGAAAGCTGTCAGACCGGGTCCGGCCGTGAGCGTTTTATGCTCTCCGCCGCGAAACCGGTTTTTTTAAAATCGGACACAGAGTACTGCATGTCCGACTGTGTCCGATTTAAAAAAAACCGGTTTTACCGATTTCGCAGTGGAGAGCATAAAATGCTCACCGCCGCTCACCTTTCAAACTCCTTCAAATGAATGGGTGAGAGAGAGTCCTGCAGGTTTCTGTCTCCTGCCTCAGTTTTGTGCAGGAAATGGAAACCTGTATCAACGGAGACCGGGTGCAGATGTGAACGAGCCCTAACGTGGACTCACTTGAACTTCAGGTTGCATACTGCTAAGCAATAATTACCATACCGTACCATAGAAGTAAACTTATCTTACATAGCATCTTTTGTAGCAGGCAAAACTTGGAGAACTATTGTGAAATCCTTGACTACCAACCAACATGTACAGGGCATACCGGTTTCCTGGAAATTATTCGTAATCATTAAAAGGAGTTGTTCATGTCCTGAAAATTATTGATACTCATCCACAGGATCTCTCATCCCGATAACCTGCTTCAGCCACTAAGTATACGGTCGGAAGCATCTCTGTTCCTATTCAAGTGAATGGGACTGGGACTACAGTGTATAGACTGAAGGCTGTCACCAATGTAATGGTGGCATTAGGAACTGCTGCTCTTCTCCCCTTCACTTTAATAGGAACAGGGCTGGTTACTGGCCGTATACCTAGAATATGGCTGTTCAGTGTGGGTTCCAAGTGTAAGACTAATCTGATACTGGTGACCTATCCTGTGGATAGTTCATTACTATCAATTATCTTTAGGTCCTAGACAACCCCTTTAATGTAGCAGAAGCCTCTGCGTAGTATCACGCACTGCCCTTAGTCACCATGGATTAAAGGTAACAAGGCCACACACCAAAGATGTCCCACTTCTACACCACTTTTCTTGCATATATCCCCCTATGGTGTAAATTCTCCCCTATGCAGGTGTCCATTTAGTGTTTCGTTATAGCACAGTATTATGGAATCTCCGATCTGATCTACAGGCAGCATGTTATTCAGGATATCTAGATAAATGGTGAATGGGTGCTTCTGTTAATATCACTTTTTAGGTCAATATGCAAATTAGCTCTATCAAGCAACAAGAACATTGTCATTTCTCATATTCTATGTGCATGCTCAGCACATGTGACTTGTACCAGGCCGGCATCACAGCAGTACTATGTATGTGCCTACAATGTGGCGCCTGACAGGTCTCAAGGCCTGGAGAGATCAGGTATACACTGTCTGGCCCTGTTAACCAGAGGAAGGAACGGAGGGCAGCACAGATTGGTGGGAGGCTTACCTAGTTGGAGGAAACTGAGATACCAATTCACAAGGGCAAAATACCATTTAATTTAGGTAATGCGGAGATGGGTTCTGGTGACAGATTCCCTTAAGTCTTAGCTAATTCTCAGCTTAGGCGACCAGTGAGTGGACCTACTTAGTGCTTTACAGCCATGTGTGTATGCATACTCATACAGGGAAGGCTGATAATCAGAGTAGGACAGCCCACTGGACCCCTAAACTCAGAAAGAGCAGGGATATAGGAATAAATGACACGTTACATTCAATCTTTTATCACAAAACTATATATCGATGTGTAAATTGGACAGCATTTGCAATATGACAAGTCCAATTTAAGGCTTCATATAACATGGATGTGCAATAGAGCTGTGTAGACTAGTCCTAAAAGTTTTTAAGCTCTTGCAAGAATTCAGTTTCCATAGCTTTCCTACTTCTTCTGATCACACATTTATATAGGTTTTCAACCAAAAAAAATATCTTTTATATTCAGCATGGCTTATTTTCTGGGTCCCTGGTCCATATGTAGATAAAAGTGATGATAAAAGTCCTAAAAGTTTCCCTTATCACCACGTAATTCCCTGACAGTAACTTCAGCATAGAGATGCCGGCACTTACCACACCAACAGGAGCAGATATAAATCACAAGTGTGCAGCACCGGGCATCAGATAGAGCAACGTAAATAGTGATGTCTAGGGGTTAAGGATCCTCCCTTTCAACATATGGTCCTTTGCTTTTTACTTCAACAGACTAAGCAGGGTTTTCAAACAGTTAAAGGGGTTATTAGGGTTCTAGTATTGATAGCCTATCCTTAGAATAGACCATCAATGTTACATCTCTGACACCCAGGACCCCACAGATCACCTGTATCAAGACAGCACAGCTCTAGATAATGTTTACCTACCATGAGCCATGCTGCTCACTTGCCATACACACTGTATTGGTGAGTGTGGGTACTGCATTGATGTTGAATTGAAGTCAATGAGACAGCACTACAGTACCTACGCTCACTGCTAGGGATAGGCCATCAATACTAGAAACTGGATAATCCCTTTAAAACCTTCAAGGGGATAGATATCAAACGTGACAGAGTTGTGCGATGAGATACAAAACTGCTACAATTGATGCAATGCCATATTTATGAAATATCTGCTAAATCTGCAATATTGTTTTGTGACAGTGGACAATGTATGTTAAAAAATGTTGTGGGTAACAAATTCACATGGTTGATAAGTGTGCCCCTTTGTAAAATACTAACTAAATGGCTAAATACATATTTTAACCCTCAATGCAAGTCAGGTCACCTTCAACGTCAGAGTTATGAGTTGAGACACTGCTTGCAATGGACTCGTCTTCATCGCTGGAGATCTTCTCGGAATCTGTGAGCTCCCCCTCCTCGGGTTCACTGTCCTCTGAAGAAGAGCAGGAGCTATCTCTCGTACTGGCGTCTACACAATCACTGCTTAACTTAGGCTTCTTATTTCTGCTGGCAGACTCTTCCCTGTCATAGGGACTTATAATGGCATTGGCTGCGCTACTGGAAGAGGATGTTCTCATCTCCACTGATGCCTTGGGAAAAATGGACAATACTCAGGACAGATAGATACAAATGGTGGTCTTATTAACCTACTTTATAGAAAGTTGAGCTTTCCCAGGACACTAAATGGACAAAATAGAGGCAACTAAATTAGCTATTGTTTATGGAGGTCACAATCTTTTGGGCAACCTGTCTTAGCCAATGACTGGCAGAACAGCATTTCGTGCACATCATGCGTGACGAAAAAAACAGATCAATCGGGGACATAAGCGGCATCGAAACTGATATTATGGGTTTGTTTGCATTATAAAAAATCACTGTAGACCTTTTTAAAGCTGTGGCCAGACAATCAGAGGATAAACTTCTGTTCACTTATTGTTCTTATCCCTTACAACACATTCAAGGGAGTGAGAACAAAGACAAAAACCACCACACACAGTCCATATCATGTGTTTCCAGCTCAGAGAACCTCTGAAAACATTTCTTCCCTGCTCTGGACCCCCCCTGTGTCAGATCAGGGTCCCACTAAGTAATAGCGGCTCTTATTCTGGTGCCATCCATTTAAGTGAGCGCCATGTATTACCACATTACCCTTGCGGTAGCTTCTGTAGAGGACACAGGTGCCTGCACAAAAACTCCTCCTACAATATCAGAAACTGATAAACTAGCCCTTGGTGTGTAGATTAAAATAGTCAATGCAACAAGTATAATCGAACGGTTTTCCAAACCTATGCAATTTGTAACATATACACCCTCAACTACTGTTTGTAGGGCAGAGACGATTAGGAGATGTGTAGGAAAGAATAGCTTTTCACCATTCAGAAAACGGATATCCACTTTAAGTTCTAATGGGTAAAAAAAAAAATCTGCATCCAACCTACCATTCAAGATACAAGAAAACAAACCAACTCTACCTTTATATGGAGAGTATCCATAAGGAGAAATCCTCAAGCCAACCATGCTTTCTGTTAAGTTTTGCACCTAAAGACAGGATGAACAGTCAAGATAACTGTAATGGATTACATAAGGAGCTGGAAGTAAACCAGCATGTAGTGTGCCAATGGACACATAGTGACACTCAGGGGTGCAAAAGTGTCTTCCCTCCCCCCCCCTCCCGTCATTCTCAGACAAAAACAGGGAACATTTCCACCTAATCTCCTTACAATGTGGGAACATTCAGGACTGACTCTATACTAGAATTGATTTAAACAGGCCTTCGTATCAATGACTAAATGTCTCTCTTATCTGACAAACCAAAGGCTTAAAGTGAAGTGGGTCAAGTATTTCTGCCGCCCTACCTGAGGATATGGTAGAGGGATAGACCTGAGCTCTGTGTTCTATAGGGTTTTATGACAAAAGCTGAGCTCTAAGATATATAGGTTTATATGACTTATTACAAGATTTCTGACTACAAAGAAGAGTAAATCCATACAGGACTCCCAGGAGAGACTTGACAGTCCTTATTAGGGTAAGTTCACACAGTGTAACATTGAGCGTTATCTGGCACGTATACGGCGTGTTATTTTGCGCCCGTGATTTTGCGGAGCATCTGCCGGCACGTGTATACGTGTCAGATCACGCTCAACGTTACATCGTGTGAACTTACCCTTACTCTGCCCATACAGAGCTAGAGATACTCCAAATTACATAAACTGATATCACAGAGCCCACTTTCTCTCTTCTATCTATCCTTCCCTAAAATAGGGTACCAGAACCGTTCAGATATTGCATCAAGTGAGAGGTTATTTGCTACTGTTCTGGAGTCACTTACACCTGGGAAAGCCCAACTTTCATATAATGCAAACAATACGGAGCTGGTTACTGACTTTGTCATTGTCTTGCTGACTGCTGGGCTCACGCTTCTTTTTCTTTGTCTTTTTCTGGGTACTTGGTTGTGTGGTGGGATCCACAAATGACTGGAGATCCACCCTTGAATGAAACAGGTAGCGACCACTCTCTACGTCACAGTAGTAATAAATCCCAGTCGAAGGATCATAATAGAGTTGGGATTCCTTATAGTAATATAGAAAATAAAGAACACAAATCATTAAAATGCACAAGTTCCATATTACACTAATGCATTACCTTTGCATACATAACTTCAAGGGGTTTTCTAGGCTAAATAGATTAATGATCTATTCTAAGCAGAAGTCATAAATATCAGCTTGGTGGGAGTCTGTCAGTGTGTAAAACAGCAGGTACATGAACACTAAAGCAATATAAGTAAAACACATACCGAATCATAGTAAAAGCCAGTACTGTGGTCATAATACATCCCAGTGTTCTCATCATAGGTAAATCCAGTCTGAGACAAGGCTGCTTCAGCTGTCGCTCTGAGGCTTTCGGCAATTGAAGTTCCTCCCTCTTCCTAGAAAAAGAATACTTATTTATTTTTATGCAAGAAAGCGTTAAAGGGGTTGTCCCATCACAAGGATCCTCTCTATTCTGCTAGTTTATGTGGATTTAAGACTTTTCCTAAATGCATTGCTTTATCAAAACTGCTTTGTTTGGCCGCTATCTTAATTTATTCACTTCATTGTTTACACTCCGTTTCTATGGCCCTTGGGATTATCTGCTCATTTGTCAAGTGATGTAGCTGGGAGGGAGGAGCTTGGAGCAGCTCTGAGCTGTTTGTGTCTGATAAGTAGCAGAGCTTCTCAGATAGGGGAGGTGAGAGATCCGGGATTTCTGAGCTCTTATCAGTCGGTTTAATTGAATTTGGCTGATAAGGGCTGAGATAGGGAGTCCGTTACGTCTGTATGTAATGCAAACTGACTCAAATCCAGGTCTGCTACATCAGCTTCACACTGTGGTAATTCATTTACAACCAATCCCGTGCAAGTGAAACCCCGCCCACCTATGTGCCGAGAGAAGCAGGAAGTGAAGAGAGCACAACAGCTTGCAGGTTAGTGAACAAGTGTCATGGGAATACCCCTTTAAAATACAAAAAGTAAAGGTTCGGAACAAAAAAGACAAGTGCACACAGTAGGGAAACATAGACTTCAGATAGGCGAGTGCCAGCATATGCTTAGTATGAGGCACAACATGGGCTAGCACGTGTGACATATATCCCTGGACACATTTTACAGTGCTGCCATTTGAACCTTCAGCTATTGCTCCTTTCTTGTACAGTGGATCTTTCATCCTTTGGGGGCGGTTATGGACATATCTCAGATATCTCAGAGGACAGAATTGAATAGACAAATAAATGCAGATTGACAACAACTGTTCAATATCTTTTCAACACTTTGCTGGGTTTTTTTTTGGTTTTTTTTTAGCAACAGCACATTTCGCGGTGTTGTACGGAGAAGGTCTGCCATCTCAAGCAGAAACACACTTTGGTAATTTTATCAGATTTTGGAGCGCAAAAAGAAAGGCTTACCCCGATAGGGAGGACGTACAACCTCCAGTTTTCAATTTACCATTATAGAAAGAAATTATTTCAGATAAATTACCGTATTTTTCGGACTATAAGACGCACTTTTTTCCCCCCAAATTTCGGAGGAAAATGAGGGTGCGTCTTATAGTCTGAATGTGGGTTTGCAGCATGGCCGCGCTACTGTCACCGCTGGTTTTCTTCAGCGGCAGTATCGCGGCAATCTGCAGGCCCCGGCAGCTAAGACAGTCCCCGGCATCTGCTGTAATAGACCGGCGGATGCCGGGGGATGTCTTAGCTGCCGGGGCCTGCAGATTGCCGCGCTACTGCCACCGCTGGTTTTCTTCAGCGGCAGAAGTGTGACAATACTGCAGGCCCCGGCAGCTAAGACACTCCCCGGCATCCGCCGGTCTATTACAGCAGATGCCGGGGACTGTCTTAGCTGCCGGGGCCTGCAGATTGCCGCGATACTGCCGCTGAAGAAAACCAGCGGTGGCAGTAGCACGGCCATACTGCAAACCCACTGCTCCTCCGCAGGTCCCGACAGTTAGTTAGCTCCCCCCCCATACCTTTAGTGATGCAGGCCGGCTCCTGCACGGCGAGGCCGCAGGAGCCGGCCTGTTCCGATGACAGCCGGGAGCCTAATGAAGGCTCCGAGGCTTGTCATAGATATATATTACTATCGCGGCTGGTCTATGACCCTCCGCGATAGTAATGTATAGAATCTCCCATAGACGGCAATACACTTGTATTGCCGTCTATGGGACTTGCAATCAAACGATTGCAGGTTCAAGCCCCCTAGGCGGGGGATATTAAAATAGTAAAAAAAAAAAAAAAAAAAAAAAAAACCACTTAAAAAAAATATAATAAAAAATAAAATAAATAAAAGTTCACCTCCTTTCCCTAGAATACATATAAAAGTATAACATTACTGTGAAACATATACATTAGGTATCCCTGTGTCTGAAAATGCCCGGTCTACACCTGGCCCCACAAAAAAAACGCCCTATACATCCCCGTACAGCTGCAGGGTCACCTGTCAATGTGGCCTTGCAGCTGTTCCAAAACTACAACTCCCATATATTAAATATTTTACCATTTTTTGCCTGAAAAATTTTTTTCCCTATTTTTCTCCTCTAAAACCTGGGTGCGTCTTATAGTCCAGTGCGTCTTATAGTCCGAAAAATACGGTACCTTTATGATGTAAAACTATAATATATAAGCAGTGCTCTATGTGTATTGGATATGGTTAGAAGCAGCACTGAATGGGAGCAGAGCTGAAGTTTCTTTGCACCACCGCTATAATGTATGTCTCTGCTATTCCTAGTGTCACCGCTACAGTCTCGTGAACAGGAGCAGAACGGCTTCTATCCAAATCCCTGATCAGCTGATCCTGTGGCTAGGGCATCAGTATCCAAAACACATGGGGTCTTAGACAACCCCTTTAATCCAAACCCATACATTTACAAAGGCACGGAATGAAAGCCCATCACCACATGCTTACAATATCTCCTTATGCAGATGCCCGCAGGTTCTTTATACCCTAACCTATCATTCAACTCCCATGTGCTATACCTGGGTATATTCTGTTTCTGTCTCCTCTTTCGCACACTGACTTTTCTTTACTTCATCTTGCTCCTGGATGTCTGTCCCAGCCTGAGATGCACCAATAATGGATTCACTTTCATCACTTGCTTTCACCTCATCTGTGTGGGTGTGATTCTCGTAGGACGATTGGTAATAATAGTAATCTGAAAGAGATTATTAAGAATGGCCTCACAGCATGTACCTTTAGCATATCTGATACTGCGTCTGTAATAAAACCACAACTGTGTTTTTGTGTTTCAGAAGGTAGCATTTGTTTCCATGTTTCTCTTTTACATGCTTCCTTCCATATCATTAGTGCTAACTTTAAATGTACCATGAAGAGGAGCTATGATCTGTGGCTGCACTATCAAGTTGACGAACCATGCTTTACCCTGCAGGTATTCCTCTTAAGAACAGCTGTTGTGTATGAACCCAAGCTTGCTAGAATGGCTTTGAGAAAAAGTTAAAACAACTGTATGTAGGTATATACTTGGGGGAATGAAAACATTTCCTAATAAAACAGAGTAAAGCTCTATTCAGGTCAGGTTTGTTTTGCATCCATTTAAGGGATGCAAACTGATGGTCATCATTGATACTCGTTTACATGGATATCCATGTTTAAAACAAAAAAAAACCCAAAAATCATCTGTCGTCCATTTCTTTTGAACAGACACAAAAGTATGGTATACTACGTTTTTGTGCCTTTCAAAAAAATTGGACAGCAACAGGGTTTTTTTGTTTGTTTTTTTTTAACAATGATGTCTATGTAAACGGATGACACGTCAGTCTACATAATTTAAACGGATATAAAAACATAATCTGAATACAGTCTTAACAGGGGGATTGCCAGAGTACAATCCACTTGCAATGTTAAAGGGTTATCTGGTTTCTAAAACTGATGGCATATCTTAGGATCTCCAGTACTGAGGCAGCACAGTGCTCTGTATTATTTACATATCAAAAGCTGAACTGCTCGCTCTCCATATAAACTGTAGCAGCAGCGTGGCTGGCGGTATATAAACAATACCGCAAACCGAGCTGTCTTGATACCGGTGATTGGTGCTACGGATAGGCCATCAATGTTAGAAACCAGATAACCCCTTTAAGTCGCACAACCCAACTATTCATTTCAATTGCTAGTAATCCCTTCGTTCATATAAAATAGCAGGTCATATGAATATCCAGTAAATCCTGTCTCCTCCCACCACTTCAATGTGATTGGATAACTCCTGACCATACTGAAACGACCTACTCTTAATTGACCAAGAGTAACTCAATCACATAGGTAATGCAGGGACTCCTATATAACTTAGGGAGTCCCTGCATTAGCTAATTCTGAAGCATAGGATCTCCCAGAATTATTAATACCCATTTAATTCTGGCATCTCCACATCCCCTACCCCACAACAGAAACCAGAGCTCAATCAATATAGAAAACAGAAGATGGCTATAGGTGAGCATACATTTTGTTATTACTAGAGATGAGCGAACACTATTCGAAACAGCCGTTTCGAATAGCACGCTCACATAGAAATGAATGGAAGCAGCTGGCAAGTAGACTTTGCCGGCAGCCGGCTGCTTAACCCCCCACGTTCTGGCTACATCCATTCATTTCTATGGGAGCGTGCTATTCGAAACGGCTGTTTTGAATAGTGTTCCCTCATGTCTAGTTATTATTCTTACTGATGTCTTTCTATGTGTGTTTTTTGTCTTTCAGGTTCTGCAGGTATGTTTTAAAGTAAGCCAATGAACTAGAGTAACCCCGGACCACATGAAATAAAATAACCAATCACAGCTCTTGTCTGCTTTACAAAATCAACCAAAATCAATTCTTCAGAATGAATAACAGGCGCTACTCCTATTTTTTCAATCCACTGTTTGTTTTGGCTTCAAAAATCACATGCAGAAACCTGAAGGTGTAGACACATCCTTAGGCGGTATGTTTTAACACCCACCTGACCATGCTGAATAGTCATCTGTTTGTACTTCTTGGTCAACCTTTTCAGGATTATTAAATTCATGGATTTCTTTACTTAATTTCTCTACCTGTCAAAAGATAAAAATGGTGGATTTCAGAACAAATCATTTTAACAAAAAACATATATAGATATAAAATGCTCAGCATAAAGCCTAAGAGGAGTGGGGGCTGGTTTGGGAGATATACGATAGTACCCATGAGTCAACATGTGCATTTGTGCTTAAAGGGGTTTTCTGTGCAAATAAAAAAATATTCAAAAAAGTTAATAAGTGCACCCTAACACCTTTAGCAGTGTGTTGAGTGATTTCCGATGTTCTCTATGAGCTCCTGGGATCTTCTGCATGTTTACATTCCTATCTTCCTGTTCTGTGTTTCCTACAAGTACCATGAGGCCTCACTCCACCTCTTTCCTGATTCCCTAGCTAACTGGTTTCCTATAATGCGTATGCTGGTATTACTGGTCGATTGATCAGGTGTGGGCCGGCACAGCTCTTATTGATGTATCCTGGCAGCCCGTGCCTGTAGGCCAGTATGTGGAATAGAGTGAGCATCAGCCTGTGCAGTGTAAACTGGCTCTATTGCGCATGCTGGCATTCCTGGACAGGAAGCCAGAAAAGTATGATGGGGTGGTTGAGGTTTGGTGTAGGTGACGTTCCATTTGTGGAAAATGGGGTAAAGAGAACATCTCCGGATTATCAGAAAATGAGTCTGGGACGGTCGTTACTGGCAAATGTAGACTTTTGTTAAACTAAGTAACAGTAGTCGGGGGGTAAAGGTGTTTAAGTTACAGTAGAAATGTCATTTTATCCCAGACAACCCCTTCAAAGGATATGTTCACATGGCTGAATTTTTCCATTCGACCAAATTCTGCAGAACCTGACTGTCGCTTGGAGCCAAATTCTGCTGTGTAAACATACCCTAAGGATCTGTTGATACGGCAGAATTTGATGAGGAGAATCTGCCTCTGGTCTGCAGTTGTTCAGGTATGGCGGAATTTGTAGTTGTAAATCACACTGGAGCCCAGTGACATGTATAACACACTAGTACCAGCGCATCACACTGGAGCCCAGTGACATGTATAACACACTAGTACCAGCGCATCACACTGGAGCCCAGTGACATTTACTGTATAACACACCAGTAGCTGCGCGTCACACTGGAGCCTAGTGACGTGTATAACACACTATATATCAGTACCAGCGCGTCACATTGGAGTCTAGTGACGTGTATAACACACTATACACCAGTACCAGCACGTCACACCGGAGCCCAGTGACATGTATAACACACCAGTACCAGCACGTCACACTGTAGCCCAGTGACATGTATAACATACTATATATCAGTACCAGCACGTCACACTGGAGCCCAGTGCCATGTATAACACACCAGTACGTCACACTGGAGCCCAGTGACATGTATAACACACTATACACCAGTACCAGCGCCTCACACTGGAGCCTAGTGACATGTATAACACACTATACACCAGTACCAGCGCTCCAGAACATCTGCTCTCTGGTAACAAGCGGACTGGACCTCATACAGAAACATGTGACACCTATAGTTTCCAACAACCAATCAACATCCCGCTTTCACTTTCCAGTCTGCGTTATGTAATGTTTCACGGCTTGTGATTGGCTGGTCTCTGGCACCGCCCTCACCTGTGTCCGCAGCTCCTGATTGGTGGCCTCTGCAGTGCGGTGCAGTTTCTGGCTCAGGCTCAGCTGTCTCTGGATACGACGTAGCTCCTCCTGGCAATTCCTCAGTTCTTCCTCCAGAGCCTGCACCCGGCAGCTTAGCGCTGTATCCAGAACCGAGGGCAAACTCTGTTTAGGGTCATCGACCTCCGACCACAAGTGATCGGGACCGGGCTGAGCTTCAGCCTCCTCCGCCTCGTCCGGGGATGGAGAGACCTCTTCTCCATGGCTGGCCATAACACCCCAAATCACATCACGGTAATGCCGCCTCCCCCTCCATAGCCACTAGTTTACCTTCTTCCTAAGGACCTGCTGACGTCGGGGATCACGTGACTTGTAATATCACGTGGTACGAAGGATTCTCTGTTAGCAGCTGGTTGGGTCTGGGGCAGCGCTGGTGGGCGGGGGATGCTTTGGTTAGGCTGCGGTGTGACGATGCGTCTAAATGCTCTCCGATTGGCTTTGGAAGCACTTTCGTTGTGAAGAGGGAAAGGGTTGTGTTTTGGCTTATAGCACGTGGCGGTCTAATCCTCTGGAGTGCAGATGCGGCGGGGTGTGTACTCCACTTTCGTTTTACCACTATAGCAAGTGAAGAAGTAAGTGTGCAGATGCATGTATCTAATCCTCTGGCATGTTATACTGTGTGCAGATGCGCGTATCTAATCCTCTGGCATGTTATACTGTGTGCAGATGCGCGTATCTAATCCTTTGGCATCTTATACTGTGTGCAGATGCGCGTATCTAATCCTTTGGCATGTTATACTGTGTGCAGATGTCCGTATCTAATCCTCTGGCATGTTATACTGTGTGCAGATGCACGTAGCTAATCCTCTGGCATGTTATACTGTGTGCAGATGTCCGTATCTAATCCTCTGGCATGTTATATTATGTGCAGATGTCTGTATCTAATTCTCTGGCATGTTATACTGTGTGCAGATGTGCGTATGTAATACTCTGCCGTGTGATACTGTGGTGACGTGCGTTTCTAATCCTCTGCCATGCGATACTGTGCGCAGATGCCTGTATCTAATCCTCCAGCGTGTGGTACTGTGTGCTGACCTGTGTATCTAATCCTCTGATTCGTGTATCTCAGTTTGGATATCAGTGTTGGATTGTACATGTGGAGTGACTGTGTGTCTAGCAGTTGGAATATGAGTGAAATACTTCTAGGTTTGTATTGGCTAATGGGGGCGTCATTGTTTTGGGAAAGCTGTATCTCAGCAACGGTACGTCCGAGCAAGTTGGGACTTTGTCTTAAACCTTACCGGATCTGTGTGCCAAATTTGGTGAAGGTCGATCCAGTTGTTTGGTCGCGCATAAAGCACAGACAGACAGAAACTAATTTTTATTTAGGGAGATATTTGACATTCAGTTATCCTATTTCATGCATTTTATTGTTTTTTCACAGATTTTTTTTTTTGCTGGAAAGAGAAGGAGCAAAAATCTGCTAAGTAAGTGTTTGTGCAAACCTCAGAAGTGAAGCCCATTAAAGTTCCTGGATCCTCAGACTGCCAACAGTTTTACTATGCTTGCAAGAGAAGTGGACATTTTCATTCTGAGAGCTCTGGAAAAAGAACTATGAAGTCTAAAGGTTCTTGCAAAATTGGGAAAATCTGCCTTGCCTCCATGATTGTCTCAAAGTGGGAAAGCTCTGTGACTGTAATTTACCACAAACGTCATATTGGACACGACAGTAGTTTAACACATGTCTTGTTAAGTGACGTAGACCAGCCGCAATAGTAATATTGCTATGACAGGCCTGGGAGCCTTCATTAGGCTCCTGGCTGTCATCAGAATAGGTCGGCCTGCAACTTTAAAGGTATGGGGCCAGTGGAAGACATCTCCGGAGGGTATCTGCACTGTAACTCTTACAGTGGCGATGCTGGAGCTAATGCCTGTGGATCTCTGATCGCAGGCCTTATCTCCGGCATTACCGCTGTTACTCTTACAGCGAAGACCCGCTTGCTATGGCGACCGCTCTGCAGCAGCGCCATTATAGTTAAAGACCTGGCATACAGACACCAGGACGGGTACCGGCGCCCGCAGCATCGCCATGCTCCTGCCGCTGCAATAGTTTTGTCCACCCCCTTTTTTATGATTGGTGTGGCATTATATCCAATTTGGGTTTTTGACAATTCTTTTTGTGGTTTTCCATTGAAGACAAATTAAATGAAGATAATAATACCAAACAGTTTGTGCTTGCAATCATTATCTGGAAGAAAATGAGTATTATCTGACAGAATTTCAGGGGTGCCAATACTTTTGGCTAACACTGTATAAATCAATCTTCTATGTAGATAAAACTGAAAATCTGTAGTAGTCTGCTCTATACAAATCCACAGTTCTCGCCCGTTTTGGGTGAAATTTGGCATGCCCCCTTTCCACCCACAGGAGCAGAATAATGCGCATGTTACATCTTGCTAGCATACCCCCGTCATGAAATTGGGGCCCCTGAAGTTAGGCCCTATACACATAATGGGGAAATGTGAAAGAGTACTGAGGGGAAAACAGTTGTGACTGACAGGGACGGATTATAGCGACGGCGCCAAAGAGTCGCTGCTAAAGGGGCCGCACCACCACACACAAACATTTCACAAACACCATATAAACATCACACAGACAGGACACATACACCAACCCACAAGCACAACACCACACAAAATGCCACAACACACGACACAAACACCAGAGCACTCTAGACACACACAACACAAACATCACTCCACAAATACCACCCCATAAATACCACATGCACATCGCATGCACGCAAACACACTCAGATGGATGCACACTACGCACACGGACGAACAAAGCACATGCGTACTCACACACAACTACAGCACGCATGGACACTAGCACTGCGCACGCACAAACACATGGATCTCATATACATATGCATGTACCACACACGTGCATGCATACATACACATGGATCACATTCATGCACATACACGCGCACACACACACGCATAAATACACATGGATCACACGCGTACACACGCATACATATACATGGACCATACACACGTGCATGCACATACGCATGGATCACACACACACGTACTGAAAAAAAACATCTGGTATTATTAGTGGCTGCTTGCATACTATAGTATTTCTCACGGAGCTCCGGACCATGGATTTGGCGGTTCCATAGACTTCTTTGTGCACAGCAGCCTTACTGAGCAGCAATTAAAGTGAATGGGTTTGAAAACTGACCGCCGGGTTTCTATTCCCTGTCCAGTTTCACGGGGGCAGAAGACGGAAACCCAGCGGAATGCACAAACTGGAAAACGAGCGCAGGTGTGAAAGCGCCCTTACCGTATATAATGAAATATTAGTTTCCTATGCTGACATCTAGTGGCCAAACAGGATACAATGTAGTCTAAAAAAATAAATGTTACTACTTTATACTGTCTAAATGTTTTGACTCCATCATCATCTGTAAGCCAGAGAGGAGTAACAGCTGTCTTGTACTTCATCAGATAAGGCTATGCTCATATCTGCATTGGGTGTCCCATTGTGAATCCATCTAATAAAACCAATAAAATTCACCAAAAATACGGACACAAACACTTGCAAAACACATACCGTAATTTGTCATAGCTAATGAATCCGTCAATGGGTATCCATCAAAAAAGTGTTTGTTTCTGTCCTTGACCTTCATTATTCATTCTGAGTATGTGCAGGAAAGAATAAGAGGAAAAAATAGATACAAACAGAGACCATCCATTGTCTTCCATGTTAAAAAAGACAGATTTGTTGCGGTCAATCACGTGTCATTATTTTTTGATCAGAGCAAAACAGCTGCAAGTCTGACTTTTTTCTACTTCCAAATGTGCAAATACAAGTTCTAATCGGTTTTTAAGCCGTTTTATGATCACAGAAACTATGGGAAGAGGCACCAACGCAGATGTGAACTAAGCTTATGGCACACGAGTACAGGGAGCAGGGTTATGGATGGATAGTATACAGTATGCTGGAGATTACACAGCTATAACCATGATTTTTGACTTGTCTAAATCTAAATGTTCATAAAGATCAGTGATAAAACTTGGCTGGGCATGCATGTGTATTTCAGTGAAAGAGGGGTATAAGCTTATCTCTCACAAGAACAATGGATTGCTAATGCCAATTGAACTTTCCCACAAAACAGATGCCAGGGGACATTCTGAAGTCCCCCCCACACACATTACATAGGCAGAATACTTTAATATGTGTAGCCAACTTAAAGGGTATGTTCTCTGTAGGTAACCTCAATTCGTAAAACGGTTGCCACATTGAGAAGCCGATCACACAGAGCTTTCCAGAAACCTGGGAGTAAATGTTTAATTATTGTACAGCACCACTGCGTAACAAATGAAGTTGTCCTATACGGGTCTTCCTAGCACGTGAGGCGGGTGAGTCTGTCAGGGATCAACTCCACTCCGCTCACTGTTGCACTCACCCTTCACTCAGGCAGCAAATTGAGTGTAAGTTGCATTCCAGCACAGTCCACGCTCCCCAAATAAAAGCCACAGCCACCACTGCTGATTCAGATCCAGCAGAAACTTGCGCACATATAAACTTCCAAATGGTAATGAGTTCATAGAACATACACAAAGTAACCTTAAAGTTAACACTTTAATAGCAAGATGGTCAGAGCTACAGATATAGAGAGATAACAAACGGCTATAAAATAAAAAAAGAATACCGTATTTTCCGGACTATAAGCCGCACATAAAAACCTACGATTTCCTCAGAAATCGTAAGTGCGGCTTATAGTCCGGTGCGGCTTATATATGGATGGAAGCGGCGGCAAAGACTGCGTGCCGCTTCCATACATACATAAAAGGCACCGTAAGGGTGCATTCACACTACCGAACGCCGGCGTGTATCACAGCCGTACACGCCGGCGTTACAGCAGGGCTGCCGGACACTTCCTATTCATTTCTATGGGAGCCGGCATGCGAGCGCTCCCTATAGAAATGAATGGAAAAAAGCAGTCCATTCATTTCTATGGGGAGCGCTCGCATGCCTGCTCCCATAGAAATGAATAGGAAGTGTCCGGCAGCCCTGCTGTGACACCGCCGTCCTGAAAGAGAATGTGAAACTTACCCAACGGTGCAGGGCGGGCGGGCGGGCATTCTGGCCTCCTCTGCCTCCGATGTTCCGTCCTTCTCCTCCGGCGCTCGCTGATAATGGCCGGGGCGCATGCGCATAATGCTTCTACTGCGCATGTGCCCTGGCCATTATCAGCTTGCGAGCGCCGGAGGAGGACGGAACATCGGATGCCCGCCCACCCTGCACCGCTCGGTAAGTTTCACGTTCTCTTTCAGGACGGCGGTGTCACAGCAGGGCTGCCGGACACTTCCTATTCATTTCTATGGGAGCAGGCATGCGAGCGCTCCCCATAGAAATGAATGGACTGCTTTTTTCCATTCATTTCTATAGGGAGCGCTCGCATGCCGGCTCCCATAGAAATGAATAGGAAGTGTCCGGCAGCCCTGCTGTAACGGGGGGGGGGGGGGGGTGGGGGGTGTGTGTAGTAGTTTAACCTAACGTTTACGGTTGGGCTCTATCAGCATGATTTTGCTGATAGAGCCCCTCCTCGCCTGCCGAGCGCTTCCAATAGAAGCGGCTGGCACGCGGGGGGTTAAGCGGCCGCTGGCAAAGTCTGCCTGCCGCCGCTTTCAATAAGATATAATGCGCACCGGACTGCGGCTTATAGTTCGGTGCGCCTTATATATGAACCGAGACGGACTATAAGGCGCTCATGGGCAATGCGGCTTATAGTCCAGTGCGCCTTATAGTCCATAAAATACGGTAATACTTAAAAGTCTTTGGATCCAGGAGCCTTGATGATCTTCTGGAGTGAAGTGGACTCACTTTACTGGGACTGTAAACCGCAGTGATTTTTTTTTTTTTTCAGCTGTGTCTCTGCAGTAGCCAAAAACTCTGTGTGTCTGTAATGTGTGGTTGTAGCTGCTTTGTGCAAAATCAATAGGTTTGTGGCTGATTTTTCTGCCAAAGCCAGCAGTGGATTTAGCAGAAGGGAGAAATATAGGAAGGATATTAATGAGTCTGAAGAGATATGAGTGCCACATGTATATCATTGTTCATGTGTATGAAGACTAAGGGTAAGTTCACACGGGAGTTTTTGATCAGGATTTTGAAGCCGTATCTGCCTCAAAATCCTGACCAAAAAGACAGCTCCCATTGAAATCAATGGGAGCCGGTCAGTTTTTTTTTCCGGGAGCCAATTTACTCCGGAGCGGAGTGCGCAACTGGATGCCAGTGCACTGCACTGACATCCAGTTGCAGCTACCCATATTTTGGACTGGAACCAAAAAACCCCATGTGAACTTACCCTAACGGTGGTTCCACAGTGAGGTTCATTGTTTTTTTGTTTTTTTTTTAACGTTTTTACCATAAGGCCTTATTCACATCTCCACATAGGATGTCCAAAATAGCATATCATGTGAAAAATGCAGACGCCATATGCACCAATTTATTTCATTGTGTTTCAGACAACAGTGTTTTTTGCATAGTGTACACCTGCAAAACCAACAACTGACGCAAATCCTTTTGTTTCACTGAAGCCGACACATCACGGATGCACCACATCAATGAAAGCCTATGGGTTCATGTAAAACAAAACAGATTACATCCATAGGTTATCTGTTTTTCACAGACCCAGAGACATATAACATAACAGAGAAAAGGAGACAAAAAAAAAGTTTATTTGCTTTTCACAGACTAAAAATGAGCAGGGTGTGGCCTCACACGTCTATATAGGGGTAACATATCAATCCATATGTTAAGTGTTAATGAATGGGTTTCTATAAAATGCTATAACTAATATGTTTTCAGTGGAATTTTTTGCAAATTTCTTGGTGTTTTCTCCTTCCCCTTACCTCAGCCTTGGAAACATAAAAGATGCTTTTGCAGTAAAAGTGTCTGATTTTGCCAATTACATCATTCACATTAGTGGTGAACTTGGAAGTGACCTCTTTCTTGAAAGAAGTAAACAAACTGCTAATGATAATTGATGTTAATTACAGTAAGTATTGTAAACTGGCCAAATTTCAGAAGGCTTTAAGGGGTGGCACAGCGAGTCAGATATTTAGTGCCGTGTTCAGCTTTGTGGTGTCTTACTGATATTCAAGACAGAGGGAAAGAATAAAAGATGGATCTCATTCCGCACCTCGCTCTGTTCCTGTTCAACAGATTGATCTTCTTTACTGATGGACCGGGTAAGTTGGATAAAGTCTAATATTACACTTAGCGTATGACATTTCCTGACTGTTTGTGCATCCATAGAGGGAGCTGGCAGGAATTCATGCATTAAAACCTAAGTTGACCTCTTACTGTTTTTAGTCTGTTCTTATTGTATATACATGAAGTTTTCCGCAGATATTTTATCCGTGGCCATTTAATTATGTTAGATCTGATCCTCTAGACCTTATTCTTCACTGCTGCTCCCCAGTGTTTGTTGATGGGTTTGCAGTGCTGATATCCTGTTGATGGTAGATTGATGGTAGATGACCATACAGGTCACCATTGAGGTAATTGATTGGCTGCAGTGGTCATTTGCTGTCAGCGTCAGACTGGAGTGCCTAGTAAAATTTATTCTAGGGGTCCACTATACAGCTACATGCCAATGGCGCTTGACATACATTTTTCCAGTATTCACTTTCTACTTAACCCTTGCCTCTGATTGTTTCTGTCCTGGGTCCTGTTAGTAGTCTGCGGTCTGGTTCTTGCCTTGAACTAAAGCCCTCTTAACTCCAGCAGCAGAGCTCAGGGAGCAGCAATATGCTGCAGGATGACTGGTTATTGTGTTCTTTGCAGTGTGATTGAGAAGATGGGGCCCAGGGAGATAGAGGTTGGTCTGACTCTGCACCTACATGCATACCTCCCAACTTTTGAAGAACTGAAAGAGGGACAAAATGTACGCCGCGGCAAGTTTAGCTCCACCCACTTTTATGTTGACTCTGCCCAGTCTCCCGTAAATTATATGTCACCCGTAAATTATATGTCCCCCCTCTATCTCTCCCCCAGTTTCATATACACCCTTCATCTGCCCCCAGTTTCATGTCCCCTCCATCTCTGTCTCAGATTCATGTCCCCCCATCTCTGCCCACAGTTTCATATCCCCCATCTCTACCCCCAGATTCATGTCCCCCCATATCTGCCCCCAGATTCATGTCCCCTCCATCTCTGCCCCCAGATTCATGTCCACCCATCTATGCCCCAGATTAATGTCCCCTCCATCTCTGCCCCAGATTCATGTCCCCTCCATCTCTGCCCCCAGATTCATGTCCCCCCATCTCTGCCCCAAGATTCATGTCCCCTCCATCTCTGCCCCCAGATTCATGTCCCCACATCTCTGCCCCCAGATTCATGTCCCCACATCTCTGCCCCCAGTTTTATGTCCCCCATCTCTGCTCCAGATTCATGTCCCCCATCTCTGCCCCAGATTCATGTCCCCCATCTCTGCCCCAGATTCATGTCCCCCCATCTCTGCCCCCAGATTCATGTCCCCCCCATCTCTGCCCCAAGATTCATGTCCCCCCATCTCTGCCCCCAGTGTCATGCTGTCCCCTCCTTCATCAGCCCCCAGTTTCATGTTCCACCTCAATGTCTACACACAAAAACCACTTAAACTCACCTTTTCCTCGCTCCCCCGCCGCTCTCTCCTCAGTCTCGCCAACACAGTTGTAAGCGCGATGTGATGTCATCACATCGCGCCTACACAGCCACTAGCCAGAGCGACGCGGCAAAGCAAGGAGCTGAGTTGTGACAGCTCCTTGCTGTAGTCGCCTTTGTATTCAACTCAGATCTGGGTCCTCCAGGTGCAGATCTGAGTTGAAATCGGGACATACCTCCCTCCAACCGGGACTGCGGGACACGTCACTGAAATCGTGAATGTCCCGCGGAAATCGGAACGGTTGGGAGGTATGCCTACATGTCATCTTAGTCCCCCAATGATATTTTAAATATACAACCATTAAGGTAAAGCAGGGTGCATAGAACTATGGCTTCTCAAATCATGCTAACACAATGGGATAGCACATCCTACTGTGGCAGCACATTATTGGTAAGGGGTGGGAATGACAGAAGATGGGAAGCAGGGGGTAGAAGCGGTTAGAAGGATGGGGGATAAAGAAGGGGCAGCCACAAATGTATTATGCAATAGTTAAAAACGTCTCTTCAAGTGTATAATGTAATGGAGACATTACTTCTATATCCACTAATGTACTATAAGACCAAGAACCTGAAACCTGTAAAACATTAAAACAATAGACCTATATCCTAGGGTTCTGAGTAGTAAAACAGCAAGATCAGAACCTTTGGCGAGTCAAGTAACAGGAGTCATTAGCTAGTTACAGGCCATGTGAGGTGTCTTTTGGCCGGGGCTATGCAATACTTGAAGCTAAACAATGACTATAATTCCACAAAATGTGTGTCTTTGTTCCCCAGCACACTAATGTAGTGTCCCAGTACACTCCTTCCTGCCATTATAATAGTTGTATGCTATGTAATGTCATGTCTCTCACAATGTACTAATACTGAGTATCACTATCTATCTGTATTTCCTGTGTGCATACATTGTGTTTATTGCCATGTACTATTCTGCTGCCACCTATGTTTCACTCTATATAGGTGCATGTGATATAGGATCCCAATCACTTCATACACAGCACGAGCAGAACTTTCTAGCAAGCTGTGGGTGGAGACTTTAGCCCCGCCTTCCTCTTAGAAGGGGAAAGGAAAGCAGAGCAGCCATGTTGTGGAGAGTGTAGTGTGTGAGGTAACAGCACCTGCTGCTACTCCAACTCCAGGCAGGATTTTCAGATTCCTCCTGCCAAACCTAGGAGCTACATGGTGAATCTCACAGGCCATGTAAGATGCAGTGTCTCCTAGGACCATTCACCAGTCCATACAGAGGGGATAACAGCCATACTGCTACTGCCTCCAAGAAGGAGAGAACCTGACAGAAAGGAGCAGCTAGAAAGGAGCCTTTCTGCATTCCTGGACCTAAAGAAGGCCTCCGGTCAAGTCCAGTGTTCCGTGGTTTCCAGGCCCCGTGTATTAGGTCTGCGTCCGGCTATCGGATACCGCAGCCCAGTAACCATGAGTAACTACATATACCCCAAATTAGTCACCCGCCGGGAGCCAACCGGTGAAGATCCCTCTTCTGTAGCTATAACCTGGACTATGTCTCCTCAATACTCTAAACTACCAAATCTGAGGAAAGTTGTGTCAGCATCAGCCATTACCTGTCAGCTTACAAGGGAATCCTGCATCACATGCACCCGCTGTATTGTACATGAGACTATATCACTGTGAGGTATGGTGGCACTATATGGTAGTCCTCCTCACATGCACCCGCTGTATTGTACATGAGACTATATCACTGTGAGGTATGGTGGCACTATATGGTAGTCCTCCTCACATACACCCGCTGTATTGTACATGAGACTATATCACTGTGAGGTATGGCGGCACTATATGGTAGTCCTCCTCACATACACCCGCTGTATTGTACATGAGACTATATCACTGTGAGGTATGGCGGCACTATATGGTAGTCCTCCTCACATGCACCCGCTGTATTGTACATGAGACTGTATCACTGGGAGGTATTGCTGCACTTTATCAGAGTCCTCAGTAAAGAAACTTTTGGTTAACAAAGGACTGTGTCTTTTGCTATCCTTCTTTTGAAAATTGACTTGCTGTGTGTCCTATGAGAGGTGCCCCACAGTCAGGACCACCACTACAGCTACCGTGACCATTACCACATCTCATCTATCAGAGGGACTACTACCCCCATTAGGTCCTACTATAACACCTGCATCCCTTGGGATACCACACTAATTCCTCCAGTCAATAAATTATCTTAATTTCCTTGAACCAATGTCATTGTGGGGACTTCTTTGCTTAGCCATAGAGTCAGAATGGGTAGTGTAACAGCCTGGGTCAGTTAACTACTGCATGTGGGTAGATGGAGACCAGGATTTATAAGGTAGCCACAAAAGAATATATTCAGAAAAATTGCTGTAGATCAAATTCAATTAATGTAAGTCTCTACTTCTTTCCAAAAGGGTTGTACAGTGGTGCAACACCAGGATATGTATATAGGGTAACTCCTCCATATCTCCAATAAAATCTTCAGAGACCAAACCCATCTAAGCCATGGCGGTCTGAATCTTATACCACCTGACGATCTTTTTATAGGAATTGTCATGTATGCTTACACAGCAAAAAAAAAACATGGGGTCTGAGATGGATAGACCTGACTTTTGAGTTTCCCATTGTCTGATATATGCTGGAGTTGGGCCTTTGTTTAAGAAAAGCACTGCAGCCTTGCAGCGCTGGAGTCCTGGGTTCGAATCCTGCCAGGAAACAACATCTGCAAGGACCTTGTATGTTCTCCCAGTGTTTGCATGGATTTCCTCCCATTCTTCAAAGACATACTGATAGGAAAAAATAACGTACATTGTGATCCTTATATGGGGAAAAGCAAATAGTCATACTATACTGTAATGGCCTTGTGTGGGAACTTTTGCTTAGTAAGACATTTTTCTAAGCATGTGGAATCTTGGAGAACTGGATGAGTGAGCGCGTAAAAACTAGATCCCATTTACTGTATTTTATTGGGTTTTTAAAAATTATTTTAGTTTATACTGTGGAATGTCATGTATTCTGTTTTAATATGAACTAATATTAAATTATATTAATTAATATTTAATAGCTGATCGTTAACATTTATCACAGAAGACAATACTAATATGTATTTCTATGATTCCAGGGAGCGACAAATCAGAAAGAAATATAAGTAAGAGTCCTTCTTCTTTTTTCTAATTCTAAGAAAATGATCTCAAAATGAGCTGTAGACATTTTCTTTTTAAGTTGAAGGTAACTTTGGAAATGATGTGCAATATATGGGCATCATGTTATAGAGCAGGAGGAACTGAGCAGATTGGTGTATAAATGATTTCATATAGGTTGCCATGTACTAATGTATAATAATAATTCAATGAATTAAACACAAGTTAGGCTAAAGCCCTACGTGGCGTCCTGCAGCAAAAAAGCACAGCGTGAAAAACTGCAGCGGCAACATATCACGTTTTTTCTCGCAGCACTTTTCACAGAAAATTTGCAGAGGTTTCCCATAGGAAACCTATAGGAAAAACGCTTGCAATTCTGCACCTAAAATTAAGATACTTTGTTTCCGCAATGTGGGGCCTTAGCCTTATGGACATTTAAAAAGGACTTTACACCACCTCCCCCAATTCAACTGCTATTCAATCTGCTAATAGGTACCACACCATTGATTCCAGCACAGTTGGAATTTCCTCTCTAGCCTTCAACTTTCTTGTGCAACAAGCAAGTTTTGGTGCCTGATGCGCTATGTAAGCTCTGTAATGTCAGAAAGGTGGTGTCAGGCAGGGGGCGTGATTCAGAGAACCAACCAGATATGGACAGTGTCAGAGCTCAGAATAACACCCCTTGTCTGCTCCTGCCTGACACTACCCACCTGACAGTACAGAGACTAAATAGTATATCAGGCACCAAAAACAGCATCATTTGCTCAGGAACAGTGGGGGCTGGAGAAAAAATTCCAACTGTGCTGGAGTCAGTGGAGCAACTACTATTAACAGATGCTAAGAACTGGAGTTGATGAAGGTGGGGCCCCGGCCTTAAAGTGAAATGACCCTGCAAAAAGCTGTCTTCAGTTTACTCCTACCCTGTTTCCCTGAAAATAAGTCATCCCCCGAAAGTAAGACATAGCAGAGGTTTTATTGAAGTATCTAATATAAGACACCCCCCCCCCCAAAAGTAAGACATCCCCCAATAATAATAATCCTTCTGTGCAAAGATTGTATGAAGAAAAACATTGCAGCCGGCTGAACACTGTGGACGATGTTCTGTGTGCACAGGTATGCCGGCTGCTGATGTCGCTGCGATACATTGTATCCACTGTTTCTGCTGCTGTAGGATGAGCTGGGAGTTGCCTGTGGACATACACTAAGCTTCATATGCGGTGGGGGTTCCACTCTCCCAGTTCATCCCACAGCAGCAGGAACAGTGGATACAACGTACGGTATCACAGCAGCAGCAGCCAGCTTTCCCGTGCACACGGGGCACCGCACACATTGTTCAGCCGGCTGCAATATTTTTCTTCATACAGTCTATGCGCAGCAAGCACATCTCAACGTAGCACAGTGGTGACAGCAGCACACAAAAATAAAATAAGACATCCAATGAAAATAAGACATAGCATATCTTTAGCACCAAAATTTAATATAAGGCACGGTCTTATTTTCGGGGAAACACAGTAGTAATGGCAGCCATATCATCCAAACTATTGTAGATGCTTTGAAAAAAATCTGTTTATCACAATAAGAAGCAGCTACCAACGACAATATAGTATTTCTATTCAATCTGTAAACTGGATAAACTTTTTATCCACCCTAATCCCCCCCCCCCCAAAAAAAAACAAAAACAAAAACATGAATTCAGAAAAACAATACAGAGGGCAAGTAACCCTTTTTATATAACTGTAGAATAAATCTGAATAAAGCGAGTGATTTTCTTAGTACTATACATTATTTATCTTGCCATACTTCAACTAGTAATTCTATTAGTTGTCACTGTGTACAGTCAAAAGGCTTGTTCATTGACACTCCCTAAAGGCTAAAGCCCCACGTTGCATAAACGCAGCGCTTATACTGCTGTGTTAATGCCATGGGAAAAAAAACGCTGCGTTTGACAGTACATGCATAGTGAATAAGATTCTGGCTAATCCCTTTCACACATTGCAGAAAAAAATCTGCTGTGGAAAAGCAAAAACGACCGTGTGACTATAGCAGTGGAAATGCTGGCATTAGTAAAATAAGGTGAAAAAAAAAAAATCGCTGAGAAAAACTGGACAGTGTCAGAGCTCAGAGTCACACCCCTTGTCTGCTCCTGCCTGACACCACCCACCTGACAGTACAGAGACTAAATAGTATATCAGGCACCAAAACTAACAGCATTGTTTGCTCAGGAACAGTGGGGGCTGGAGAAAAAATTCCAACTGTGCTGGAGTCAGTGGAGCAACTACTATTAACGGATGCTAAGAACTGGAGTTGGTGAAAGGTCCTCTTTAATTAAAAAAACTTTGTGTGATAGAATTGGTCTCAGACATTCAGTTAAACTACTCTTCTAAGCTTATCCTGTAAGTAAAAGTGACCATTTTATCTAGCTACCACCATGCTTAACATTGTTTTCTGTGGATATCTTTTTTTGCAGGCCGTCTAAGTAGTCCAGGTTTTATCAGCTACCCAGTGAATGATGGTATGAAAAAGTCCAGAGTGTCTCACACATTTCACCTAGTATGATACGCATTGTGTGTAATAATATAGTATTGCATTCAATTATTTAACATAATAACATAAATATATAACCCACATTAGGCTTAGGCCCCATGTAGTGGACTGCAGCGGTGCAAGAAAAACAGCAGTGGGAACACATCACAGTTTTTCCCACAGCGCTTTTCACTGAAAATCCACAAACGTTTCTCCTGCTATAAAACACCACTTGGGGCCCTGGCCTTAAAGTGAAATGATCCTGCAAAAAGCTGTCTTTAGTTTACTCCTACAATGTTCCCCTGAAAACATACCTCCCAACTTTTGAAGAACTGAAAGAGGGACAAAATGTGTGGCGCGCGTAGCACGCTGCGGCAAATTTAACCCCGCCCACTTTTGTGTTGACTCCGCCCACTCGTTAATTTTTCATGTGCCCACACACAACATAATCCTCCTACAGTCACCCGTAAATTATATGTCCCTCTTCTATCTCTCCCCCAGTTTCATATACACCCTTCATCTGCCCCCAGTTTCATGTCCCCTCCATCTCTGCTCCCAGATTCATGTCCCCACATCTCTGCCCCCAGATTCATGTCCCCCCATCTCTGCCCCCAGATTCATGTCTCCACATCTCTGCCCCCAGATTCATGTCCTCTCCATCTCTGCCCCCAGATTCATGTCCCCCCATCTCTGCCCCCAGATTCATGTCCCCCCATCTCTGCCCCCAGATTCATGTCTCCACATCTCTGCCCCCAGATTCATGTCCTCTCCATCTCTGCCCCCAGATTCATGTCCTCTCCATCTCTGCCCCCAGATTCATGTCCTCTCCATCTCTGCCCCCAGATTCATGTCCCCACATCTCTGCCCCCAGATTCATGTCCCCACATCTCTGCCCCCAGATTCATGTCCCCACATCTCTGCCCCGTGTCATGCCGTCCTCTCCTTCATCTGCCCCCAGATTCACGTTCCACCTCCACATTAAACTTACCTTCTCCTCCGCTCCCTCGCCGCCTCTCTTGCTGACACATGCGGCTGAAGGAAGGAGCTGACACAGGTCAGCTCCTCGCTTCGCCGCTGTGCGCCTCTCTCCCTGACACATATGCGGCTGAAGCGAGGAGCTCACCTGTGTCAGCTCCTTCCTTCAGCCGCATGTGTCAGGGAGAGAGGCGGGCAGCGGCGAAGCGAGGAGCTGACCTGTGTCAGCTCCTTGCTTCAGCCGCATATGTGTTCAACTCAGATCTGCGTCCTCTGGATGCAGATCTGAGTTGAATTCGGGACATACCTCCCTCCAACCGGGACCGCGGGACATGTCACCCAAATCACCTGTGTCAGCTCCTTCCTTCAGCCGCATGTGTCAGGGAGAGAGGCGGGCAGCGGCGAAGCGAGGTGCTGACCTGTGTCAGCTCCTTGCTTCAGCCGCATATGTGTTCAACTCAGATCTGCGTCCTCTGGATGCAGATCTGAGTTGAAATCGGGACATACCTCCCTCCAACCGGGACCGCGGGACATGTCACCCAAATCATGAATGTCCCACGGAAATCGGGACGGTTGGGAGGTATGCTGAAAATAAGTCATCCCCCGAAAGTAAGACATAGCAGAGGATTTGTTGAATTATCTAATATAAGGCACCCCCCAAATGTAAGACATCCCCCAATAATAATAATCCTTCTGTGCAAAGATTGTATGAAGAAAAACATCAGCAGCTGGCTGAACACTGTGATGTTCCGTGTGCACAGGTATGCCGGCTGCTGATGTCGCTGCGATACATTGTATCCACTGCTCCTGCAGCTGTAGGATGAGCTGGGAGTTGCCCGTGGACATACACTAAGCATCGTATGCGGTGGGGGTTCCACTCTCCCAGTTCATCCCACAGCAGCAGGAACAGTGGATACAACGTATGGTATCACAGCAACAGCAGCAGTCGGCATACCTGCGCACACGGAACACCGCACGCAGCGTTCAGCCGGCTGCAATGTTTTTCTTCATACAGCCTTTGTGCAGCAAGCACATCTCAGCGTAGCACAGTGGTGACAGCTGCACACAAAAATAAAATAAGACATCCCCTGAAAATAAGACATAGCATATCTTTAGCACCAAAATTTAATATAAGGCACTGTCTTATTTTCAGGGAAACACGGTAGTAATGGCAGCCATATCATTAAAACTATTGTAGATGCTTCGAAAAAAATCTGTTTATCACAATAAGAAGCAGCTACCAATGACAATATAGCATTTCTATTCAATCTGTAAACTGGATAAACTTTTTATCCACCCTACCCCCCCCCCCCCCAAAAAAAAAAAAACAACCCATGAATTCAGAAAAACAATACAGAGGGCAAGTAACCCTTTTTATATAACTATAGAATGGCTTGTTCATTGACACTCCCTAAAGGCTGAAGCCCCACGTTGCAAAAATGCAGCGCTTATACTGCTGTGTTAATGCCATGGGGAAAAAAACGCTGCGTTTGACAGTACAAGCATAGTGAATAAGACTTATTATTATTGTCTTACAATAACAGCTTTTCCACAGTTTAGGTGATAAGGGTCTGATTGTTGTGGGGCCCACCTCTAGGTCCAGTGTCCTCTTTTGAATGGAGCAATGGGTGTATATGTCTGCTGACTCTTCATTTAAAGGGATCCTATCATTTAAACACAGTTTTTTCTGGTTGACACATAGGAATAGCCTTAAGAAAGGCTATTAGTCTCCTGCCTTTAGATGTCTTCTCCGGGCTGTTTGTGCTGTTTGAGCGATGGGGCCTGCCCCCATTGCTGCAAGAGAACTCATTTGCACACCGACGAAAACCGGGATTTCAAGTGAATAGCAGCGCGGAGAAGACATCTAAAGGTAGGAGACAAATAGCCTTTCTTAAGGCTATTCCTACGTGTCAACCAGAAAAAAATGTGTTTAAATGATAGGATCCCTTTAATCCCTATGGAAATAACAAAGATTGCCAAGTACAACGCTCGACTCTTTGTCAGTCGCATAGTCTTTGAATAAAAGAGCAGAACTCATGTACAACCATCACCATGTGGTCCAACCTGTGATCCAATTACCTCTAGTGATCAGACTGTGGATAGGTGATAAGTTGTGATTGTGAGACAACCCTTTTATTTTCAGTTTTTATTTTCTTCCCATTCATTTCTTGGATTAATATTGTTTTTATTATTTTTTTTGTTTCCAGGTAAGAAGAATGAAAATCCCAGTCTTGCAAACATAACTGATTTAGCAAAAGACTATCTCAATAGTCAGTGGATGACTAAGTTTGTACCGTCAGTGTACACCCTGGTAATGTGCGTGGCGCTCCCCTTAAATGCAATGGCGGTCATCATATTCCTCTTCAAGATAAAAGTTAGGAAACCGGCGGTGGTGTACATGCTGAACCTGGCCACTGCTGATGTGCTCTTTGTTATGTTTCTCCCTTTCAACATAATATATCGATTTTCTGGGAATGACTGGCTTATTGGAGAAGAAATGTGTCGTATTGTCACTGCGGCCATTTACTGTAACATGTACTGTTCCATCCTGCTCATGACCAATATCAGTGTGGACAGGTTCCTGGTTGTGGTCTATCCAATACGCTCTTTGTACTGGCGAACAACGACCCGGGCATGGGCGGCCTGTATATTCATTTGGATTCTATCCATATCCACCACTGTGCCTATTCTTATAAATAGGCAAACGTCTCTTATTGATGGTCTGAACACCACAGCCTGTTTTGATGTCCTGTCATGGGAACTTTTTGGCAGCTATTATGATTATTATTTTGCCGCTTTACTTATATTCTTTTTCTTCGTACCTTTAGTTGTCACCACCTTCTGCTACATTTGTGTTATCAGGAAACTGAGCACTTCAGTAATTGACAGTACATTCAAAAGATCTCGAGCTGTGGTTCTAACTGTGACTATGCTATGTGTCTTTGTACTTTGCTTTGGGCCGACCAATATTATCTTTTTAATTCACTGTATGAGTTATCATCAAGAAAACAGTGAATTTTTATATTTTGCTTATGTTATTTGTGCCTCTATCAGCAGTGTCAGTTGCTGTGTTGATCCCCTTATCTATTACTATGGATCCTCAAAGTGCCAAAAGTACCTACACAGTTTGCTATGCTGCAAAACATATAGTGTTTCAGAAACAAGAACAACCAATAGTAGTAAAAGTACTCAAAATATGGCGGAATAACAGGCCATGTGTCAAATTTTGTATCACTTTAAAGGGAGTCTATCATTAGAATCCTGATTTTAGCTAAACCCACGTAGGAATAGCCTTAAGAAAGGCTATTCTTCCCCTATCTTTAGGTGTCTTCTCCATGCCGCCATTCCTTAGATATCTCGGTTTTTGTCTATATGCTAATTAGCTTTCTTGCAGCACTGGGGGCATCTCCTGTGCTGCGAGAAAACTATTCAGAGCTGCCTTCTTCTGTTCACCGCCTCTGCCTCTTCTTTCCTGTTTGGCCACAGAAAAATGGCCGACTGTGCCCACTGCGCATGTACGTCAGCCATTTTCCTGTGGACTCTCCCATTTGGCCACAGGAAAATGGCGACAGGCATGTGCAGTCGGCACTTTTCAAGAAGATGTAATGGGACAAAGAAGAAGAGGTGGAGGCGGCGAATAAGAAGAAGGCAGCGCTGGATAGTTTAATCGCAGCAAAGGGGACGTCCCCAGTTCTGCGATAAAATTAATTAGCATATGGACGAAAACCGGGATATCTAAGGAACAGCGGCGCAGAGAAGACATCTAAAGGTTGAGGAAGAATAGCCTTTCTTTCTTACATGGGTGTAGCTTAAAATGGGATTCTAAATGATAGAATCCCTTTAATGTCCACCTTCATAACCAATTTTCTATATACCGTATATACTCGAGCATAAGCAGAGTTTTTCAGCACAGTTTTTGTAATTCAACAATATCTATATCTATCTATCTATCTATCTATCTAGTTACAGACCTGGCATATAGACATCAGGACATGTGCCGAGCCGCAGCATAGCCACGCTCATAGCAGGAGCGTGGCGATGCTGCTCATTTCAAACTGCAGAAGTACTTACGGTACTTCTGCTAGCAGGCCCGGAATACAGACCCCCACCCCCCCACTCCATCACATGCTGGGTGACGTGGCCATGTAAGTTCAGGCCCACACCTGGCGTGTATCTGCGTTCCGGGCCTGCTAGCAGAAGTACCGTAAGTACTTCTGCAGTTTGAAATTGACAGCATTGCTGCGCTCCTGCTATGAGCGTGGCAATGCTGCGGCCCGACACCCGTCCCGGTGTCTGTATGCCGGGTCCGGATGCCGGGTCTGTAACTATAATGGCACCTCTCTGCTTCAGAGCGGTCACCATACCAACTGACACCTCCGCTGTAACTTTTACAGCAGTATTGTCAAAGCTCCCTGCAATCATGCCTGCAATCAGAGATTGCAGACATGGGGATCTAGGACATCTCCGCTGTAAGTGCTACAGCGGAGGTGCTCTACGATGTCCTGGTACAAGGGGTCTGGGCAGGTGCCGCCATGCTGCTGGAGGGAGGAGGGAGCGGGCGCGACCGCTCTCTCAAGTGCGATCCTTTAGATAGGAACTGCGGCCGGCCGCCGGCAGAAGAGCTTCTGCCAGGGATTCCCCTCAGCGCTCCTGCGAGGCCGGCTGCAGTTCTTCTTCAGGTCCGGCCGGCTGGGGATTCCCCTCAGAGCTCCTGCAAAAGCTCCCTGGCCGGCAGTGCTTCTCTCTTGCAGGCTGCTCTATGCAGCCTGCAAAAGAAATGACAATTTTTGCAATGTATTGTAATGCATTAGCAAGCTGCTAAAAGAAGGACTCAGGATACTTTATTTCTCTGTGCGGAGTGATCTTCACTTACCTTATGTTGATTATACAGCCTGACCACGGTTGGGAGGAAGGATCTCCGATAATGTTCATTCTCACACTTGGGCTGAAGCAGTCGGTCACTGACAGTACTGCCCAGTGCTGTCATGGTCTCATACATGGGATGGGAGTTATTCTCCAGCATGGAGCTCACCACGGACAGTATCCTTCTGTCACCGACCAATTGCTTCTTGGCTTCCCCACTTTTTATCCAGTGACATTCCTACCCTCATCATGGGTGACTTTAACATCCCTATTGTCTCTCTGATTCATTCTCGCCTTGACTACTGTAACTCCTTACTAATCGGTCTTCCCCTCACTAAACTCTCTCCTCTACAATCTATTCTGAATGCAGCAGCCAGGCTCATCTATCAGGCTAGACGCTACAGCGATGCCTCTGGTCTGTGCCAGTCACTACATTGGCTGACTATTCATTATAGAATAAAATATAAAGTTATTACTCTCATCCACAAGGCTCTCCATAATGCCGCACCTCCCTACATTTCTTCCCTCATCTCTGTCTACCGCCCAACCCGTGTTCTCCGCTCACTCAATGATCTAACACTTACATCCTCTATTATCAGAACCTCCCACGCTCGTATACAAGACTTCTCCCGAGCTGCACCACTTCTCTGGAATGCTCTACCCCGGACAATAAGATTAACTCCCAACTTCTACAGTTTCAAACGCAAACAAAAGACGCATCTGTTCAGACAAGCCTATCACAATTCCTAATGCACAAAATTGTCTGACCACTGTATAAGCAATGCCGCCCCTGCTACCTCTTGTGTCACCCTCTCTACCTCATAGATTGTAAGCTCTTTTGAGCAGGGCCCTCAGTCCCATTGTGTGAAATGACGTTCTTTGTTATGTATGTCTGTATCTGAACCCTATAAATTGTACAGTGCTGCGGAATATGTTGGCGCTATATAAATAAAATTTATTATTATTATATTATTAATGGTACTTTCCTGTATAGATTGTATAGATTGAGTTGTGTGTATTATGGGCATTTGAGTATTTTGTGAACCCATATGTGGACCCTGCTGTGCTGGCCACCAAACCCACCCAGAATTTTTGAATGATATGATGATAATTCAAAGGTAGAACACCTTGAGCTACATAACATTCATTGGGGGAGATTTACAGTATGAAGACTAGTGTTCTTAATACCAGTCTTCATGTCCCTCGTAGCTGACATAGATTTCCAGCTTAATCTAAGCCAGTTTCCTGGTATAAATGACAATAAATCTGATGGGGGCGTTGACCCGGACCACAGCATGCCCTTGCCACAACCCCTTTTTGGGATAACAGTATGGGTGTCGCAAAAAAGTTAATTATGACCATTTATGCCACAACTTGTGTTTAAACATCTGGCATAGAAACCATGTAAAGGATATTCCCATACTCAATATGTACCAGATATGTCATTATTGAATGGTCAGTAGGTGCAGGTCCCGAATATTCCCAAATATACAATTCATGTTGACAGTTTTATTTGCCATAATTTCATAATCTGAAAGCCTGATGCCTTGTATCTTTACTGTCCGTCTGCTTGTTAGTACATTACTTCAAGGAAGTATAAAACGGTTTGGGAAATAATGTACAATGCATCCACATCCACATTTGGCAAATATCTTTATAACAGATCTATCAGCAACAACTTGGACTTGAAACCATGTGAATGAATACTCTAGATCAGGGGTAGGCAACCTTTTTTGTTCGGCGTGCCGATTTAAATAAAAAAATCAAAGATGAGGTCCTCGGAGTGCCGGGCAATAATTGTAAAGCTGACGACACTGAACTAAGGTCATATAACACAAACCACAACATAGGGGTTGCTGTCATACTGCGCTCCCAGCCACATGCGCTTGCTACTGTTTGTCTGGATACACATGTTCTTTTCCATTAGAAGCAATGTAACATATGTAACCCACAATTAGTGGTAATGTATGTGACTGGGAGAAGAGTAAGGTCATACCGGTGGCAGTGGACATTAGCAGTGGACACTAGCTGTCGGACACCGACGGTAGTGTGAACGATCCCTAAGTGAAACACAGATTAATTTCAGTCACTTTTAGTTCCTGGTGGTGCAGTAACCACAAAACCCTAGCCAGGAATTAATGGGTGTCACACTTACACCAAAGTGACAGCACAGGTGCCCAGGAACTGGATTTGACTATAATTGCATCTAGTTACAGTGTCACCACCCAATAGAATCACACTAAGGCTGAGGCCCCACATTACAAAAATGCAGCTTTTTTTGTTGCAGATTTAGCTGCGTTTTTTTTCCGTCAAAGCCAAGAATGGCTAGAAAAGGAACGGGAAATATATAGGAAGCTTCTTACATGTCTCCCTTCTGCTCAATCCACTCCTGGCTTCGGCTCAAAAAACACAGCAAAATCTGCAACAACAACAACAACAAAAAAAAAAGCTGTTTCTGCAATGTGGGGCTTTAGCCTAAGGCTGAGGCCCCCACGTTGTGAGAACACAGCTTTTTTGTTGAATATTTTGCTGCGTTTTTCTGAGCCTAAGGGCTCGTTCACATCTGCGCCCGGTCTCCGTTCTGCAGGTTTCCGTTTCCTGCACAAAACAGGAGACGGAAACCTGCAGGACTCTTTCATACCCATTCATTTGAATGGGTATGAAAGATGTCCGGTCGTGAGCGGCGAGGAGCGTTTTATGCTCTCCGCCGCAAAACCGTTTTTTTTTTAAATCGGACACAGAGACGGACATGCAGTACTCTGTGTCCGATTTTAAAAACCGGTTTCGCAGCGGAGAGCATAAAACGCTCACCGCCGCTCACATCTGGACCCGGTCTGACAGCTTTCCGTCTTCTGCGTGCAGAAAGCTGAGAACGGAGATTGAACGCTAGTGTGAACCTAGCAAAAGCCAGGAGTGGATTGAGCAGAAGGGAGACGTATAAGAAGCTTCCTATATGTTTCCCATTCTTTCTGTAGCCATTTTTAGCTTTGGTTGAAATAAACTGCATCAAAATCTACAACAAAAACGCTGCGTTTCTGCAACGTGGGGCCTCAGCCTTACGCCTCCTGCACACAAATGGCACGGATGTGGTTTTCACTGACCTATATGTTAAAAATGAATTGACAAGGCGGAAAATGCAGACAGATATAGGGGACCTATAGGACACATATAGGACCTGCTCCATAATTTTTAGCTCTTCATTTTGGCCCAGATACACAGCCACAAAAAATTGCTGTATATATGGGTCAATTGAAATGTATAGGTCTGTACTCTTATCCAAAGTTGTGGATAAAGAGTCTGGTCATGTATATTACAGCTTAGTAACTCATATTAATAGCAGTTAACCCCATCATGTCCCTCACATTAACCAACTGTGTGCTTTACATAAGGGACACTGATATGTGAGACATATGGAGGTAATAAGTGAATATCTTCATTATATAGGTCCTTTATTAGTACCCCCATATGTCTCACACATCAGTAACCCTTATGTGAGCCACACAGGGGTTAATATGAGGGATATGATGGGGTTAACTGCTATTAATGTGAGGCACATGGAGTTACTAAAACTAAATTAATAACCCCAAATGCCTGACATTAATAAGAATAGTTAGTAACACACGTACCTGGTGTTTTTACTTTCACTTTGCTTCCTCTCCTCTTCAGGGCTGCAGACGGCAGGAGCTCCTCCTCATGTGTAGCAGCAGGTCCAGGGAGCCCTTATCCTGTGCAGTGAGAGGCTCACCTCTGATTGGTGGCAGGGAGAGAAGGGGGCGTGTCCTACACCTCGGCTTTAGCCGAGCTTCTGAAAGGACGCTCTCTCTCAATTTTAGTGCATGAAGGTTGCAGGCAGGCTGGCGTGCCAGCAAAATATGCCTCGCGTGCCACTCTTGGCACGCGTGCCAGGGGTTGCCGACCCCTGCTCTAGATAGCTAGTGATGAGCGGTAAAGTGCTATATATACAATCTCTAATGCATCCAAACAAGGATCTGTGCAGCAAAACATGACAATTACTAGAAGCATTCCATCTATTTAGCTACAATATGCTTCCTAGAAAAACCTGATATTGTAAATGAAGATAAATAAATGAATATATAATTGCTAGAAGTAGTTGAGAAATAAAAAAAAAAAAAAATCTTAATAGCTGTGACTCAGTTTATGACCAAATTCAGATGTGCAATAATTTAATTGAAGAGCTTTTATCTTTCCAATTATTATATAATAAGAATTAATATAGACACAGGTCCATTAACTACACCCTGGTATCCTACCATGTTGATCCAGAGCAAGGTAAAGACCCCAGTGTACACCATTTTTGCTTGTCCTGTATGCGGAACATTATTCTTAATACTCTATATAGGATTTCCAGTTATTTTGGGGTCTCTGTTTCTTTAACCCCTTCCCGCCGATGGCATTTTTTGATTTTCGTTTTTCGTTTTTGACTCCCCTCCTTCTAAACCCCATAACTTTTTTATTTCTCCGCTCCCAGAGCCATATGAGGTCTTAATTTTTGCGGGACAATTTTTTCTTCATGATGCCACCATTAATTATTCTATATAATGTACTGGGAAGCAGGAAAAAAATTCAGAATGGGGTGGATTTGAAGAAAAAATGCATTTCTGCGACTTTCTTACGGGCTTTGGTTTTACGGCGTTCACTGTGAAGCCAAAATGACATGTCCCCTATATTCTGTGTTTCGGTACGGTTCCAGGGATACCAAATTTATATGGTTTTATTTACATTTTGACCCCTAAAAAAAATTCCAAAACGGTGTTAAAAATTTTTTTTTCTAAAAGTCGCCATATTCCGATGGCCGTAACTTTTTTATACGTCCGTGTATGGGGATGCATAGGGCGTCTTTTTTTGCGGGGCCGGGTGTACTTTTTAGTTCTACCATTTTTGGGAAATGTTATTGCTTTGATCACTTTTTATTCAAATTTTTATCAGAATTAAAACAGTGAAAAAACGGCGGTTTGGCACTTTTGACTATTTTTCCTGCTACGGAGTTTACCGAACAGGAAAAATATTTTTATAGATTTGTAGAGCGGGCGATTTCGGATGCGGGGATACCTAACATGTATATGTTTCACAGTTCTTAACTACTTTTATATTTGTTCTAGGGAAAGGGGGGTGATTTGAACTTTTAATACTTTTTATATTTTTTTATATTTTTTTTTTACTTTTTTTTTTATTTTTATTTTTGCATTTATTAGACCCCCTAGGGGTGTTGAACCCCAGGGGGTCTGATCACTAATGCAATGCATTACAATGCTAATGCATTGCAATGCATTGCAAAAAAGCATCATCTCTTTTGCAGGCTGTATACACCAGCCTGCAAAAGAGAGAATTTGCAGACCAGCTGGGAGCCTTTAACAAGGCTCCCGGCTGTCACTGCAACATGACGTCGGCCCTGGAGCATGCTCCAGGAGCCGGCGATCCTTGCCAAAATGGCGGCGCCTTTGACAGCAGCGCCGGAGGGGTTAATGCCTCCGATCGGTCCGGGGACCGATCGGAGGCATGAGAGACGGTTGTCTACTGCTTAAAGCAGTAGACACCCGGCGGCTATGACGGCCGCCCGGCTCCCGGGCGGTCGCCATAGTTACAGACCCGACACGCGCCGTACTATTACGGCGCATGTCGGGAAGGGGTTAATAGTGTGGGGTCTGTACCTGGTTTGGTGGTCTGGTTTTGTATTTCTAATAATTTTGGGGTCTGGTCTGAGGTCTGTTTTGATTTGGGGATCTGATCTAGGGCTATGTTCACACATTGTGGTAGAAAACGGTGCATATATGCAATCATCCTTATATAGAAGATGGTGAAAGCTAAAGGCATAAAATGTCCAATATGTAGATGGGGGATGGGCATTCACCATACCTGGTAAGGCAAGTTGGCAAAATACAGGTCAAAAAACACATCACCAACCAGGACTTGAAGTTCACTGGCCACAGTCTAGACAATACATGACTTGTATGCGTTGTGCATCAACTATAGACACAAACAGCTTCGGAACTCTTCAAGGGGTCGTCTAGGATAACCACTGAACGTTACGGTGCCTCCCAATGTAGTTTGGTCCTGGTGCGCCAGTGTTTTCATCTGGTGGAAGTCTTCGCTGCACTGTAAAGTCCTGTGTCCCTTTCCTTAGGTCGCTGATTAGCCTCATGTGTGGTGCGGAGTTCCGCTGGAAGAAAACACCAGAGTATCGGGACCGGACCGCACTGCGAGACTTAGGATACCTGATAATGCTTTTTTTCCCCTCCTTCTCTGGTCTTATATTAAAATAGTGGGTATCCCGGGGAAAGCTCCTTTAGGCTAGGGCCCCACATGGCGTCCTGCAGCAAAGAAAAGTGGGAAAATCACGGCAGCAACGCATCGCGGTTATTCCTGCAGCATTATGCAAAGAAAGTTTGCAGACGTTTCTTCTGTGGACATTCTGCTTCAGTTATACCTATAGGGAAACTGCTAGTGTTTTGTTAAGTATAATTGACATGCTCTGATTTCCAAAACCGCAACCATTTCAGAAAGCACCGCGTGTCCACAGCGCGTATTTTATCACAGTTTTGTTTTAAGTTTGTTTTTTAATAAGTTTAAACATCGTATACACACTTAGTCTACATATTGCTGTTGATCTGCCCCTCCACTCACTGTGTTCCAGTCTTGAGACTGCTGATTTTAAAGATGGAATTTTCCTAGAAACAGGGAGTTAACAGCAAATTAGCAAGAAAGAGACTCCTAGTGGCAGGAACTTTAGAGAGGTTTTCAGGTAGAATAAAGTGTAATATATTTTTGTCCAGAATCCCATGCTGTATTCAAAGAAGCTAAACTGTCTGATAACATAGTGACTATTTAAATGGCAAGTGTGAGATGGTGACAAGCAGAGTGCTGGAGTCCAGATATATTAGCCCCAGGTTTCTGATGTATGTGTGGTCCAGGGTGGATCTGGAGTAGGCCTCAACCTAGGTGTAGATCCTGGACTCATTACTGAACCAGAAAAGGCTGCAGATCCTGCAGTTCATGGCAGTTCTATGAGGTGAAAGGAGGTGTGTGGTTCTGTCCTGTAATCCTGAGTCCAGTGAGACAATATTGCACTTGTTTTGGTTCGTGTGGCTGAAAGTAAGCCACACATATAGTTAGGTTATCTGTTTTGTTTAGTTAGTTGCTCAGACGAGCAGGTTTTTATTTTATTTTTGCCTGAAGTTAAGGCTGTATTTTGTTTTGCCCATTTTGTGCCTGAAGTCAAGGTTTATTTATTTTCCTGTTTTTTTTTTTTTAAATAAACCTGTTTGCTGAATATTTTGTGTCCCTGTCTTGACTGTTTGGGTCCACACCACTGCTTCTAATGGGTTAACTTCCCCACACAGGATATATAAAAAAACAAGAAAACTTGGTAATCTTCAGTAGTTGATACCTTTTTAATGGCTAACTCATAATGATGACAAATGGCTGACGTTTCGGACCGCTTGGCTCCTTTATCAAAGTGAATTTAAAAACATTTCTGAAGGAGCATATATATATACAGAACAGGCACAAAGGGTGTTAGAATTGAGGAGGAAGGGGGGGGGGGTTGTAAGTAATTGGTGAGACAATGTAAACACTTGGTAGAGACAATTGGTAGAGACAATGTAAACACTTACAGGTCCTTATCAGTTCACACGTTACTGTAAAAAGACATGAAACCCTGTGATGCATTAAGTCCACACTCTAGTGTCTGAAGCAGTGTCATGAATTTATACTCATTTATGCGCCTTTCTCTCTTTGATCTGAAATTCCCTCTCAAAATCAAAATCTTCATGTGATCTGTGATGTTGTGGTCCCCACTGCAAAAATGCTTTGACACGGGAAGGTCCATTCTCTGTTCTTTAATTGTATGGCGATGTGAGTTCATACGCGTTCTAAGTTGCTGTCCGGTCTCTCCAACATACAGATTATCAGTGGAGTATTTGGTACACATAATTAAATACACTACATTGGATGTGCTGCAGGTGAAGGTACCTGGAATTTTATATTCCTTGTTCGAGTTTGGTATCTCTATCCTGTCAGTGGTCAGTATGTGGGGGCAGGTTTTGCACCTCTTATTTCCACATGAAATGTTCCTGTGTTAGTTGGGGGTGATAGAGAGCTACTGACCACCATATTCCTGAGGTTTGGTGGCTGTCTGTAGCATAGGAGAGGGGGGTCAGGAAATATGGATGTTAGACGGTTGTCTTTTTGTAGTAGTGGATGTAATCTGCGTGTGATTCCTCTCAGCGTCTCCAGGTGGGGGTTATATGTGACGACCAGGGGCACTTGATTGTTGTCCTTTTTGGTATTGTATCTTAATAACTCTGATCTTGGTATCCTGGTGGCTCTGGTGATTTGGTTATCAATTGTTCTTGGATGGTACCCCTGCCTCAAGAATGTGTCTCTGAGGCCTCCGAGGTGTTCTTCTCTATCTGCAGGGTTAGAACATATGCGATGGTATCTGATGGCCTGGCTGTATACAATAGAGTTCTTTATGTGTTTCGGATGAAAGCTATCCCATCCTAGGTAGGTTGGTCGGTCAATCGGCTTCCGATACAATGATGTCTCAATTTTGTTTTCTTGTATCTTGATGACTGTGTCTAGGAAATTTATTTCCGAGAAGGAGTGATTGAGCGTCAGGTTGATGGTGGGATGGAATTGGTTAAATTGTTCATGGAAGGTTATCAGCTGTTGTTCAGACCCAGTCCAAATGATTAGGATATCGTCAATGAATCGGTAGTAGGCCAGAGGCCTGGTGGTGCAGGTGGATAGGAAGTCACTCTCCAGCTTGGCCATGAAGAGATTAGCGTACTGTGGCGCCATAGTACGCTAATCTCTTCATGGCCAAGCTGGAGAGTGACTTCCTATCCATCTGCACCACCAGGCCTCTGGCCTACTACCGATTCATTGACGATATCCTAATCATTTGGACTGGGTCTGAACAACAGCTGATAACCTTCCATGGACAATTTAACCAATTCCATCCCACCATCAACCTGACGCTCAATCACTCCTTCTCGGAAATAAACTTCCTAGACACAGTCATCAAGATACAAGAAAACAAAATTGAGACATCATTGTATCGGAAGCCGATTGACCGACCAACCTACCTAGGATGGGATAGCTTTCATCCGAAACACATAAAGAACTCTATTGTATACAGCCAGGCCATCAGATACCATCGCATATGTTCTAACCCTGCAGATAGAGAAGAACACCTCGGAGGCCTCAGAGACACATTCTTGAGGCAGGGGTACCATCCAAGAACAATTGATAACCAAATCACCAGAGCCACCAGGATACCAAGATCGGAGTTATTAAGATACAATACCAAAAAGGACAACAATCAAGTGCCCCTGGTCGTCACATATAACCCCCACCTGGAGACGCTGAGAGGAATCACATGCAGATTACATCCACTACTACAAAAAGACAACCGTCTAACATCCATATTTCCTGACCCCCCTCTCCTATGCTACAGACAGCCACCAAACCTCAGGAATATGGTGGTCAGTAGCTCTCTATCACCCCCAACTAACACAGGAACATTTCATGTGGAAATAAGAGGTGCAAAACCTGCCCCCACATACTGACCACTGACAGGATAGAGATACCAAACTCGAACAAGGAATATAAAATTCCAGGTACCTTCACCTGCAGCACATCCAATGTAGTGTATTTAATTATGTGTACCAAATACTCCACTGATAATCTGTATGTTGGAGAGACCGGACAGCAACTTAGAACGCGTATGAACTCACATCGCCATACAATTAAAGAACAGAGAATGGACCTTCCCGTGTCAAAGCATTTTTGCAGTGGGGACCACAACATCACAGATCACATGAAGATTTTGATTTTGAGAGGGAATTTCAGATCAAAGAGAGAAAGGCGCATAAATGAGTATAAATTCATGACACTGCTTCAGACACTAGAGTGTGGACTTAATGCATCACAGGGTTTCATGTCTTTTTACAGTAACGTGTGAACTGATAAGGACCTGTAAGTGTTTACATTGTCTCTACCAATTGTCTCTACCAAGTGTTTACATTGTCTCACCAATTACTAACAACCCCCCCCCCTTCCTCCTGAATTCTAACACCCTTTGTGCCTGTTCTGTATATATATATATGCACCTTCAGAAATGTTTTTAAATTTACTTTGATAAAGGAGCCAAGCGGTCCGAAACGTCAGCCATTTGTCATCATTATGAGTTAGCCATTAAAAAGGTATCAACTACTGAAGATTACCAAGTTTTCTTGTTTTTTTATATTTCCAACCCACTGGCTAACACGGTACAACAACGAACATTTCCCCACACAGGATATACAGAATCTTTTCAAACTAAACTGTATCAATCTACTTAGCTCATTTTGTTCTATAACATGCTGTCTGCAACTTGAATAGCATTTTTCATGTGACAGGTCCCTTTAAACTAATATGTTAATCTACACACTACATCCCCCACCATCCCCCCCCCACCCCAGTTAACAAGACAGAAGGCTACACCCAACCTGTGAGAAGTAGCCTGACACCATCAGTGCTGTAACATTCACTGTACTGCTCTGTCTGCACACTCTCTGCAACAATACAGTCATGAAGTACATAGCGCTGCTACTTCCGTCCCTTCTTGGTGCACTCAGTGTCTTCTGTGCATTGCTCTATGATGATCTGTCAACAGGTAAGACATCATGAAGATACATTGCAGAGCTTTTATCTGTTATTTTATCTGTATAGATATAAGAACTGAGTTATGGCCAGAATTTCTTAGTAAAATGTTCTATTATATATTAATGCTATATTATACTATATGTTGTAACATGTTTTAAAGGCATCGGTATAATTGTTTTACTATTAGAAATGTGTCATGTTGATAATAAAAAAAAATAAAATAAGGAGGTTGATTTAGTGACATAAATGTAAAGGAAAAAGGCAAAATAGATGAACTGTATCTTGATGGGTTTCTTGTTACTTGGACAGTGTTAGATTATATAACTAAAATGTAACGATGTTACTGTCCAACTTTTATACATAGGGTTGGAGCTATAGTTTCTTAAAAGGAGTTTGACAGGTCCTAAGCAACTGAACCCACTACACCTAATGAATAGAGATGAGCGAACACTATTCAAAACAGCCGTTGCCATAGAAATGAATGGAAGCGGCCGGCAAGCAGACTTTGCCGGCAGCCGGCCGCTTAACCCCACGTGTGCCGGCTACGTCCATTCATTTCTATGGGTACGTGCTATTCGAAACAGCTGTTTCGAATAGTGTTCGCTCATCTATACGTAATAAATTTTACTTACAATTGTTCCCATTTTAACTCTCGATTCACCTTAACAACAGAAAATACTGACTTTGAAAAGATTGTACTTGCCTTATAATGGAAACTGAAGAAGGTGTCTAATAGAGATGAGCGAACAGTGTTCTATCGAACTCATGTTCGATCGGATATTAGGCTGTTTGGCATGTTCGAATCGAATCGAACACCGCGTGGTAAAGTGCGCCATTACTCGATTCCCCTCCCACCTTCCCTGGCGCCTTTTTTGCTCCAATAACAGCGCAGGGTAGGTGGGACAGGAACTACGACACCGGTGACGTTGAAAAAAGTAGGAAAAACCCATTGGCTGCCGAAAACATGTGACCTCTAATTTAAAAGAACAGCGACGCCCAGCTTCGCGTCATTCTGAGCTTGCAATTCACCGGGGACGGAGGTTTCCGTCCAGTTAGCTAGGGCTTAGATTCTGGGTAGGCAGGGACAGGCTAGGATAGGAAGGAGAAGACAACCAACAGCTCTTGTAAGAGCTAAATTCCAGGGAGAAGCTTATCAGTGTAACGTGGCACTGACGGGCTCAATCGCCGCAACCCAGCTTTCCCAGGATCCTGAATGGAATACACTGTCAGTGTATTCCCGTATACCCGATATATACCCCCGATACCCGTTCCAACGGTGTGCCCCCCCACCTTCACCCCAGAAATACCCTGCAAGTCCCCTAGCAATAGAATTGGGGCTATATACACCCACTATTTTTGCTACTTGTATATAGTGCCATTGTCTCACTGGGAATTCAAAGAATATATTGGGCTTACATATAACTTCAATTCCAGGGAGAAGCTTGTCAGTGTAACGTGGCACTGACGGGCTCAATCGCCGCAACCCAGCTTTCCCAGGATCCTGAATGGAACACACTGACAGTGTATTCCCGTATACCCCATATATACACCCCAAATCACCGTTCCAACGGTGTGCCCCCCCACCTTCACCTCAGAAATACCCTGCAAGTCCCCTAGCAATAGAATTGGGGCTATATACACCCACAATTTTTGCTACTGGTATATAGTGCCATTGTCTCACTGGGAATTCAAAGAATATATGGGGGTTACGTGCACCCACAATTTTTACTACTGGTATACAGTGCCATTGTCTCACTGGGAATTCAAAGAATATATGGGGGTTACGTGCACCCACAATTTTTACTACTGGTATACAGTGCCATTGTCTCACTGGGAATTCAAAGAATATATGGGGGTTACGTGCACCCACAATTTTTGCTACTGCTATACAGTGCCATTGTCTCACTGGGAATTCAAAGATTATATTGGGGTTATGTGCACCCACAATTTTTACTACTGGTATACAGTGCCATTGTCTCACTGGGAATTCAAAGAATATATGGGGGTTACGTGCACCCACAATTTTTGCTACTGCTATACAGTGCCATTGTCTCACTGGGAATTCAAAGAATATATTGGGGTTATGTGCACCCACAATTTTTACTACTGGTATACAGTGCCATTGTCTCACTGGGAATTCAAAGAATATATGGGGGTTACGTGCACCCACAATTTTTGCTACTGCTATACAGTGCCATTGTCTCACTGGGAATTCAAAGATTATATTGGGGTTATGTGCACCCACAATTATTGCTACTGCTATATAGTGCCAGTTTATGACTGGTAATTCAAAGAATATATTGGGGTTACGTGCACCCACAATTTTTGCTACTGGTATATAGTGCCATTGTCTGACTGGGAATTCAAAGAATATATGGGGGTTACGTGCACCCACAATTTTTGCTACTGCTATACAGTGCCATTGTCTCACTGGGAATTCAAAGAATATATTAAGGTTATGTGCACCCACAATTTTTACTACTGGTATACAGTGCCATTGTCTCACTGGGAATTCAAAGAATATATGGGGGTTACGTGCACCCACAATTTTTGCTACTGCTATACAGTGCCATTGTCTCACTGGGAATTCAAAGATTATATTGGGGTTATGTGCACCCACAATTATTGCTACTGCTATATAGTGCCAGTTTATGACTGGTAATTCAAAGAATATATTGGGGTTACGTGCACCCACAATTTTTGCTACTGGTATATAGTGCCATTGTCTGACTGGGAATTCAAAGAATATATGGGGGTTACGTGCACCCACAATTTTTGCTACTGCTATACAGTGCCATTGTCTCACTGGGAATTCAAAGAATATATTAAGGTTATGTGCACCCACAATTTTTACTACTGGTATACAGTGCCATTGTCTCACTGGGAATTCAAAGAATATATGGGGGTTACGTGCACCCACAATTTTTGCTACTGCTATACAGTGCCATTGTCTCACTGGGAATTCAAAGAATATATGGGGGTTACGTGCACCCACAATTTTTACTACTGGTATACAGTGCCATTGTCTCACTGGGAATTCAAAGAATATATGGGGGTTACGTGCACCCACAATTTTTGCTACTGCTATACAGTGCCATTGTCTCACTGGGAATTCAAAGATTATATTGGGGTTATGTGCACCCACAATTTTTACTACTGGTATACAGTGCCATTGTCTCACTGGGAATTCAAAGAATATATGGGGGTTACGTGCACCCACAATTTTTGCTACTGCTATACAGTGCCATTGTCTCACTGGGAATTCAAAGAATATATTGGGGTTATGTGCACCCACAATTTTTACTACTGGTATACAGTGCCATTGTCTCACTGGGAATTCAAAGAATATATGGGGGTTACGTGCACCCACAATTTTTGCTACTGCTATACAGTGCCATTGTCTCACTGGGAATTCAAAGATTATATTGGGGTTATGTGCACCCACAATTATTGCTACTGCTATATAGTGCCAGTTTATGACTGGTAATTCAAAGAATATATTGGGGTTACGTGCACCCACAATTTTTGCTACTGGTATATAGTGCCATTGTCTGACTGGGAATTCAAAGAATATATGGGGGTTACGTGCACCCACAATTTTTGCTACTGCTATACAGTGCCATTGTCTCACTGGGAATTCAAAGAATATATTAAGGTTATGTGCACCCACAATTTTTACTACTGGTATACAGTGCCATTGTCTCACTGGGAATTCAAAGAATATATGGGGGTTACGTGCACCCACAATTTTTGCTACTGCTATACAGTGCCATTGTCTCACTGGGAATTCAAAGATTATATTGGGGTTATGTGCACCCACAATTATTGCTACTGCTATATAGTGCCAGTTTATGACTGGTAATTCAAAGAATATATTGGGGTTACGTGCACCCACAATTTTTGCTACTGGTATATAGTGCCATTGTCTGACTGGGAATTCAAAGAATATATGGGGGTTACGTGCACCCACAATTTTTGCTACTGCTATACAGTGCCATTGTCTCACTGGGAATTCAAAGAATATATTGGGGTTATGTGCACCCACAATTTTTACTACTGGTATACAGTGCCATTGTCTAACTGGGAATTCAAAGAATATATGGGGGTTACGTGCACCCACAATTTTTGCTACTGCTATACAGTGCCATTGTCTCACTGGGAATTCAAAGAATATATTGGGGTTACGTGCACCCACAATTTTTACTACTGGTATACAGTGCCATTGTCTGACTGGGAATTCAAAGAATATATTGGGGTTACGTGCACCCACAATTTTTGCTACTGCTATACAGTGCCATTGTCTCACTGGGAATTCAAAGAATATATTGGGGTTATGTGCACCCACAATTTTTACTACTGGTATACAGTGCCATTGTCTGACTGGGAATTCAAAGAATATATGGGGGTTACGTGCACCCACAATTTTTGCTACTGCTATACAGTGCCATTGTCTCACTGGGAATTCAAAGAATATATTGGGGTTACGTGCACCCACAATTTTTACTACTGGTATACAGTGCCATTGTCTGACTGGGAATTCAAAGAATATATTGGGGTTACGTGCACCCACAATTTTTGCTACTGCTATACAGTGCCATTGTCTCACTGGGAATTCAAAGATTATATTGGGGTTATGTGCACCCACAATTTTTACTACTGGTATACAGTGCCATTGTCTAACTGGGAATTCAAAGAATATATGGGGGTTACGTGCACCCACAATTTTTGCTACTGCTATACAGTGCCATTGTCTCACTGGGAATTCAAAGAATATATTGGGGTTATGTGCACCCACAATTTTTACTACTGGTATACAGTGCCATTGTCTGACTGGGAATTAAAAGAATATATGGGGGTTACATGCACCCACAATTTTTGCTACTGCTATACAGTGCCATTGTCTCACTGGGAATTCAAAGAATATATTGGGGTTATGTGCACCCACAATTTTTACTACTGGTATACAGTGCCATTGTCTGACTGGGAATTAAAAGAATATATGGGGGTTACGTGCACCCACAATTTTTGCTACTGCTATACAGTGCCATTGTCTCACTGGGAATTCAAAGAATATATTGGGGTTATGTGCACCCACAATTTTTACTACTGGTATACAGTGCCATTGTCTCACTGGGAATTCAAAGAATATATGGGGGTTACGTGCACCCACAATTTTTGCTACTGCTATACAGTGCCATTGTCTCACTGGGAATTCAAAGAATATATTGGGGTTATGTGCACCCACAATTTTTACTACTGGTATACAGTGCCATTGTCTCACTGGGAATTCAAAGAATATATGGGGGTTACGTGCACCCACAATTTTTGCTACTGCTATACAGTGCCATTGTCTCACTGGGAATTCAAAGAATATATTGGGGTTACGTGCACCCACAATTTTTACTACTGGTATACAGTGCCATTGTCTGACTGGGAATTCAAAGAATATATTGGGGTTACGTGCACCCACAATTTTTGCTACTGCTATACAGTGCCATTGTCTCACTGGGAATTCAAAGAATATATTGGGGTTATGTGCACCCACAATTTTTACTACTGGTATACAGTGCCATTGTCTGACTGGGAATTCAAAGAATATATGGGGGTTACGTGCACCCACAATTTTTGCTACTGCTATACAGTGCCATTGTCTCACTGGGAATTCAAAGAATATATTGGGGTTACGTGCACCCACAATTTTTACTACTGGTATACAGTGCCATTGTCTCACTGGGAATTCAAAGAATATATGGGGGTTACGTGCACCCACAATTTTTGCTACTGCTATACAGTGCCATTGTCTCACTGGGAATTCAAAGAATATATTGGGGTTATGTGCACCCACAATTTTTACTACTGGTATACAGTGCCATTGTCTGACTGGGAATTAAAAGAATATATGGGGGTTACGTGCACCCACAATTTTTGCTACTGCTATACAGTGCCATTGTCTCACTGGGAATTCAAAGAATATATTGGGGTTATGTGCACCCACAATTTTTACTACTGGTATACAGTGCCATTGTCTGACTGGGAATTAAAAGAATATATGGGGGTTACGTGCACCCACAATTTTTGCTACTGCTATACAGTGCCATTGTCTCACTGGGAATTCAAAGAATATATTGGGGTTATGTGCACCCACAATTTTTACTACTGGTATACAGTGCCATTGTCTGACTGGGAATTCAAAGAATATATGGGGGTTACGTGCACCCACAATTTTTGCTACTGCTATACAGTGCCATTGTCTCACTGGGAATTCAAAGAATATATTGGGGTTACGTGCACCCACAATTTTTACTACTGGTATACAGTGCCATTGTCTGACTGGGAATTCAAAGAATATATTGGGGTTACGTGCACCCACAATTTTTGCTACTGCTATACAGTGCCATTGTCTCACTGGGAATTCAAAGATTATATTGGGGTTATGTGCACCCACAATTTTTGCTACTGCTATATAGTGTCAGTTTATGACTGGTAATTCAAAGAATATATTGGGGTTACGTGCACCCACAATTTTTGCTACTGGTATATAGTGCCATTGTCTGACTGGGAATTCAAAGAATATATGGGGGTTACGTGCACCTACAATTTTTGCTACTGCTATACAGTGCCATTGTCTCACTGGGAATTCAAAGAATATATTGGGGTTATGTGCACCCACAATTTTTACTACTGGTATACAGTGCCATTGTCTCACTGGGAATTCAAAGAATATATGGGGGTTACGTGCACCCACAATTTTTGCTACTGCTATACAGTGCCATTGTCTCACTGGGAATTCAAAGAATATATTGGGGTTATGTGCACCCACAATTTTTACTACTGGTATACAGTGCCATTGTCTCACTGGGAATTCAAAGAATATATGGGGGTTACGTGCACCCACAATTTTTGCTACTGCTATACAGTGCCATTGTCTCACTGGGAATTCAAAGAATATATTGGGGTTACGTGCACCCACAATTTTTACTACTGGTATACAGTGCCATTGTCTGACTGGGAATTCAAAGAATATATTGGGGTTACGTGCACCCACAATTTTTGCTACTGCTATACAGTGCCATTGTCTCACTGGGAATTCAAAGAATATATTGGGGTTACGTGCACCCACAATTTTTACTACTGCTATACAGTGCCATTGTCTCACTGGGAATTCAAAGATTATATTGGGGTTATGTGCACCCACAATTTTTGCTACTGCTATATAGTGTCAGTTTATGACTGGTAATTCAAAGAATATATTGGGGTTACGTGCACCCACAATTTTTACTACTGGTATACAGTGCCATTGTCTGACTGGGAATTCAAAGAATATATTGGGGTTACGTGCACCCACAATTTTTGCTACTGCTATACAGTGCCATTGTCTCACTGGGAATTCAAAGATTATATTGGGGTTATGTGCACCCACAATTTTTGCTACTGCTATATAGTGCCAGTTTATGACTGGTAATTCAAAGAATATATTGGGGTTACGTGCACCCACAATTTTTGCTACTGGTATATAGTGCCATTGTCTGACTGGGAATTCAAAGAATATATGGGGGTTACGTGCACCCACAATTTTTGCTACTGCTATACAGTGCCATTGTCTCACTGGGAATTCAAAGAATATATTGGGGTTATGTGCACCCACAATTTTTACTACTGGTATACAGTGCCATTGTCTCACTGGGAATTCAAAGAATATATGGGGGTTACGTGCACCCACAATTTTTGCTACTGCTATACAGTGCCATTGTCTCACTGGGAATTCAAAGAATATATTGGGGTTATGTGCACCCACAATTTTTACTACTGGTATACAGTGCCATTGTCTCACTGGGAATTCAAAGAATATATGGGGGTTACGTGCACCCACAATTTTTGCTACTGCTATACAGTGCCATTGTCTCACTGGGAATTCAAAGAATATATTGGGGTTATGTGCACCCACAATTTTTACTACTGGTATACAGTGCCATTGTCTCACTGGGAATTCAAAGAATATATGGGGGTTACGTGCACCCACAATTTTTGCTACTGCTATACAGTGCCATTGTCTCACTGGGAATTCAAAGAATATATTGGGGTTATGTGCACCCACAATTTTTACTAGTGGTATACAGTGCCATTGTCTCACTGGGAATTCAAAGAATATATGGGGGTTACGTGCACCCACAATTTTTGCTACTGCTATACAGTGCCATTGTCTCATTGGGAATTCAAAGAATATATTGGGGTTATGTGCACCCACAATTTTTACTACTGCTATACAGTGCCATTGTCTCACTGGGAATTCAAAGAATATATGGGGGTTACGTGCACCCACAATTTTTGCTACTGCTATACAGTGCCATTGTCTCACTGGGAATTCAAAGAATATATTGGGGTTATGTGCACCCACAATTTTTACTACTGGTATACAGTGCCATTGTCTCACTGGGAATTCAAAGAATATATGGGGGTTACGTGCACCCACAATTTTTACTACTGGTATACAGTGCCATTGTCTAACTGGGAATTCAAAGAATATATTGGGGTTACAAATACCCTCATTTCTTGCTACTGCCATATAGTGCCAGTTTCTGACTGGTAATTCAAAGAATATATTGGGGTTACGTGCACCCACAATTTTTGCTACTGGTAGATAGTGCCATTGTCTCACTGGGAATTCCACAAATAATTTGGGGATTCATTCACCCTACATCTCAGGCTCTTGCCATATTCACCCAGGTTGTCAGTGCTGCACCAGCTCGTTCCCAGACAGCTCGGCCCGAAAAACACGTTACCTATATAGAGGATTTGGACAATGAAGACAACATGTTCTAAATCTAATGTCTGCACCTTCTCCAGAATTAAAATAAAGGCAGCGTTTAACTTTCAAATAGCACTGCACAAAGGAAGAGCTTATCAGCTTGTCTCATGACATGCTACTGAAAAGTGTCATTTGTGTATCTTAATGTAAATATAGTTGTATAAGCTTTTTGGGTTTTAGGCACTGCCAAGTTATTTATTACCACCCGCTCCCTTATAATGATGATGACGCCAAAGTCACTGTGGGTGTTCAGAGCTCACAGCTTTGGGTGACATTTGTGTTGCTCTCTGTCGGTACCAGCTGTCTTTTTGGATACCGTAAAGTTATGTTGACTTTATTAACAGCTATAGAAGCTTTAGCCAGGTTGTGACGGTGTGTAACCCTAACAACACTAAGTGGGATACACATTAATAGTCAGTCTATGTACGCTAAACGTATCACTGAAGTAATTTTTTTTCCCTCTCCCCTAATATAAGAAAGGAACAGACATTAGACCTAGACCGGGGTTCGAGGCTTGTAAAAATCCAGTATTATTTGTTCTTCATGATGTGAAATATGTGTTGAAAAGCAACCCAAGATGAAGTCAGCCATGTGTGCCAGTGTGTTACTTGGCATGCCTTTGCTGGCCCCAACTGTAAGGGTCACTCTCCATTTCCTCCATTTTCCACTCCCCTTCACACCATTTGTGGTGAAGCAATGGGATGCACTGAAGTGCACCCTCTAGCCTCGTGTGGGATAGGGACATCAGATGCCACTCCAACCCCCTCGTCTTCCTCCGCCAGCCAACGGTGCGAAGATGAGAGGAGTGTGCTCTGAATGTTTTCTGCCTAGCAGAGGCTAGTTCTCACTTACGAAAATGGCCCCACTTTGACCTGTATATCAGGCACAATGGTGTAGGTTTCAAAGAAACATGGCACCAACAAGTTGGAAAACGTGGGCCATGCGTGGACCGTGTTTGAGTCTGGCAAGCTCCAGATCTGCTACCAGGTTCCAGCCATTATCACAGGCGCAAAAATGCCAGGCCCCAGGTGTAGCAGGGAAAAAAAAAATGCCATCTCAGCCAGGATGGCATCCCTGACCTCGGAGGCACTGTGCTGTCTGTCCCCCAAGCTGATCAGTTTCAGCACGGCCTGCTGACATCTCCCCATGCCAGTGTTACAGTGTTTTCCGCTAGTAGCTGGGGTGGAGGTTGCAGCTTCGTAGGGTTTCAGTCTACTCCTGCCATGAATTTTGGCCTGGGAGAGGAGATAGGCCACCCCAGTTTGCACCCGGGGAACAGACTCCACCACATTCACCCTGCCTGTCATTAAAGATAAGCACTGCAGCATCCCTGACCACAGGCGCTTGTCCATGTGTCGGTGGTCAAGTGGACCTTGCAGCAAAGCGCAGAGCTCTGGGCCCGACTGATGTTATGGGACACATGCAGGCGCAAGGCAGAGACAGCACACCAAGAGAAGTAGTAACGGCTAGGCCCAGCATAGGGAGGTGCCCCAGCTGCCATCTGCTGACAGAAGGCCTGGGTCTCCAGAAGCATAAACAAACACCAACATCTCCAGGGCCAGCAGTTTATCGATGAGGCTGTTAAAGGCTTGGGCATGGGGGTGGGTTGTGTTGTACTTCTGCCTGCAATGAAAAGCTTGGGAAATGTGGAGTGGCTGGGAAGAGGCGCATGATGGTGCAGGCCAAAAGGGCGCATGAGGGTGAACTCCCCAATGTGTCAGAGATAGGTGTGTAGGTGTCCTTGCATCATATACTTGCACCATATTTGGCTTTGGAAGTTAATTTTGTGCCAAAAAGTGGTTAAGACAGCGATCCCTCAGCTACTCCCGTTACACTGTCTATTGAAGTTACCATCTGTGGAAGTGGACCACCATTTCTAAGATCCCAAAGGAAGCAGGCAAGAGATGTGCAGTTCAGAAAAAAAGATGAGAAAATAAGTGTAGGCTGTAGAGCACAGAGGGATCGGAGAGGACAGAGCAGGTGTCGGCCAGGTATTCCCACAACATGCGCCTATACTTGTCCCTCCTGGTGACACTAGGCCCCTGAGTGGCAGTAATTTGTCCAGGGGGGCCATTAACGTGTTCCAGACCTAGGAATAAGTCTTCCAACAGGGTAGAGTTTTGCATGCCTTTGCTTCTACCCACTGTTTTTGCTGCTTAGCTTCCCTCCACATCTACACTGCTTTCACCCCTAAACATCACCCCAGTTTATGCCTTTGCTTCTACCCTTTTTTTTTGTTGAATTAGCTTCCCTCCACATCTACACTGCTTTAGCCCCTAAACATCACCCCAGTTTATGCCTTTGCTTCTACCCTTTTTTTTTGTTGAATTAGCTTCCCTCCACATCTACACTGCTTTAGCCCCTAAACATCACCCCAGTTTATGCCTTTGCTTCTACCCTTTTTTTTCTGTTGAATTAGCTTCCCTCCACATCTACACTGCTTTAGCCCCTAAACATCACCCCAGTTTATGCCTTTGCTTCTACCCAGGTTTTTTGTTGATTTAGCTTCCCTCTACATCTACACTGCTTTAGCCCCTAGACATCACCCCTGTCCATGTGGGGTCGGTGGCCTCGTCATCCACCAACTCCTCTTCCAATTGCGCACTGCCCCCTTACTGCAAACCGCACATGACCACAGCTTGCCTTGATGGCAACTGTGTCTCATGATCCCCACTTAGGTCCAGACAAGTCGGTGGCGGGTCCAAAACCCCAAAATTGGAAGGAAATGGCAGATGCTGCAGTATTTCTAACACCTGTTCCTGGTGCTCGGGCCTGGTCTGTGTTGTACCCTGCACCCTGCTTAACGCAGCTGCCATATCCGAAGTTGTGCTGAGCGCATGCTAATGTTTCGTGTCCAGTGCAATGGATGGGATGGGATTTCACATAAGTCTGCCACCCATGGCCACTCATGGTTGAGCAACTGAGGGAGTTGACTTTGACGAACCCGAGGGTTTTGGAGTTGGAACTACATCAAAGGTCTGTGCTGCTCACACACTCTGCTCAACACATGATATGTTTAGTGCCAGCAGTGTGGAGACGTCGCACAACAGCCGTTGTTCCAGCAGGTACAGGCGTTGTAGGAGTGCATAGAGGCTAGCAGCGGCAACTATAGACTTTAAAAACTATCCGCACAAGCGCCACACTTTCACCAGTAGCTCAGGAACATTGGGGTACCTTTTTCAAAAGATTAGCAGCAATGAGTTAAAAACGTGGCCCAGGCATGGAATATGTTGCAGGCTGCCAAGCTACAGAGCCAATCCCAGGTTACGGCCATTATCACACATGACAACATGCCTGGGCCCAGGTGCAGTGGCAAAAACCACATTGCCGTCTCATCGAGGATGGCATGACTCACTTTGTAGGCAGTGTGCTGTCTGGCCCCCAAGCTGATGAGCTTCAGCACGGCCCGCTGACGTCTCCCCACACCAGTGTTGCAGCGTTTCCAGCTCGTAGCTGGGGTCAATTTAACAGCGGAGGAGGGTGGTGTTTCAGCCCTCCTCCCAGGAATGTTGTGTGGGGAGACAAGTCAGGCCACCACATTTTGCGACCCGGTCCACGCCTCAACTACATTCAACCACTGTGCCCAAATTGAAAGGTAGCGTCCCTGTCCGCATGCACTTGTCCATTCGTAACTGGTCACATGGAACTTTAGGGCTAAGCGCTGAATTTAGGGACCGCCTCATGTTTGGGGGAAAGTGCTGGTGTGGACGGCACAGTGCGGTGGCGCAGTAGACACTCTGCCCAAAAAGGGCAGAGTGTCCCCCAGCCGGGATTCCAACATCTCCTGGGCCAGATTTCTTGAGATGAGGCCGTTGAAGCCTTGGGCATGTGGGTGGGTTGCGCTGTACTTTAGCATGAAATGAAAGGCTTGGGAGATGGGGAGTTGCTGGGAAGAGGCGCATGATGGCGCGGGCAAAAGGAGAAATGGCAGGAAAAGGTGAGGATAAGGGTGAACTCCCCAAAGTGTCAGAGGCAGATGTGGAGGTGTCCTGGCTGCTGGTCTGGACTGCAGCGCCAGCCCTGTCAACAGTGGGAGAGGCAGTGGCCGCCAGGCCAAACGACGATTATCCTGCGCTTGCTCTCACCCACTGAGCCCAGGGCTTGCCTTCCAAATGATGGCACCCGCAAGAGGTGGTGAGATTCCTCTCCGCAGATCTCCAAACCATCTTGGACTTGCAAATTGCACTAAATTTGTCATGTAACTGACATGTATACGATGAGTCTATCCATTGTCTGTTCATTTTGGTGAAAGTCAGCCTGTCAGCTGACAGACAGCTGTGCTTGTCAGTGATGATGCCACCGGCTGCTTGTACCCCCAGTTTTTGCTGCTTAGCTTGCCTCCACATCCACACTGCTTTTGCCCCTACACATCACCCCTATCCATGCCTGTGCCTCTAGCCATAAGTCTGCCACCCATGGAAACTCATGGTGCAGAAAGTGAGGGAGCTGACTCTGAGGAACCCTTGGGTTTTGTAGCTGGTACTCCATCAAAGGTCTCTGCTGCTCACACACCCTGCTGAACATACGGTATCTAGGGTTAGAGCGTGTGGTGACCTCGCACAACAGTAGGTGCTTCAGGCAGATGTAGGCCTTTCTGGAGTGTATTGCGGCTAGCTCCAGGTACTGTAGACTTGGGAAAGTGGGTGTCCAAGTGCCGCACTTTCACCCTTAGCTCAGGTAATTTGGGGTATGTTTTTAAAAATCATTGCACCACTACATTGAACACGTGGGCCAGGCATGGAACGTGTTGGAGGCTGGCAAGCTCCAGAGCCCTCCAACAAGACAAAAAAGCCTGGCCCCAGGGGCAGCGGGGATAAACAAATTGCCATCTCATCCAGGATGGCATCCCTGACCTCAGAGGCAGTGTGCTGTCCGTCTCCCAAGCTGATGAGCTTCAGCCCAGCCTGCTGACGTCTCCCCACACCAGTGTTGCAGCGTTTTCAGCTCGTAGCTGGGGTCAATCTAACAGCGGAGGAGGAGGAGGGTGGTGTTTCAGCCCTCCTCCCAGGAATGTTTTGTGGGGAGACAAGTCAGGAAAATTCTTGAAACAGGAGAGTTTTGCATCTTTGCCCTTGCTGCCTATGGACATCCCTTTGCCTCTAGCCACCATTTTCCCTGCTTTGCTTGCCTCCACATCTACACTGCCTTTGCCCCTAGACATCACCCCAGTCCATGCCTTAGCTTGTACCCCCAGTTTTTCCTGCTTAGCTTGCCTCCACATCCACACTGCTTTTGTCCCTAGACATCACCCCAGTCCATGCCTTAGCTTGTACCCCCAGTTTTTCCTGCTTAGCTTGCCTCCACATCCACACTGCTTTTGCCCCTAGACATCATCCCTATCCATGCCTCTGCCCCTAGCCATAACTCTGCCACCGCTGGAAACTCATGGTGCAGAAACTTTGGTTGCTGACTTTGAGGAACCCTTGGGTTTTGTAGATGGAACTCCATCAAAGGTCTGTGCAGCTCACACACCCTGCTCAAGATATGGTATTGTAGGGTTTCAGCGTGTGTGAATGACGGACAACAGCCTGTGTTTGGACAGATGTAGGTCTTGCTAGAGTGTTTTTAGGCTAGCAGCGACTCCTGTGCACTTGCAAAAGTGGGCGCACAAGCGCCGCATTTTCAACAGTAGCTTCGGTACATTTGGGTATGTTTTTAAAAAACTTTGCACCACTAGGTTAGACGTGGGCCAAACATGGAACGTGTTGGAGGCTGGCAAGCTCCAGAGCCGCTACCAGGTTCCAGCCATTATCACAGGCGTAAAAACGCCAGGCCCCAGGTGTAGCAGGGAAAAAAAAATGCCATCTCAGCCAGGATGGCATCCCTGACCTCGGAGGCACTGTGCTGTCTGTCCCCCAAGCTGATGAGCTTCAGCACCGCCTGCTGACGTCTCCCCACACCAGTGTTTTAGCGTTTGCCGCTAGTAGCTGTGGTGGAGGTTGCAGCGTCGTAGGGTTTCAGTCTACTCCTGCCATGAATTTTGGCCAGGGAGAGGAGATAGGCCACCCCAGTTTGCACCCGGGGAACAGACTCCACCACATTCACCCTGCCTGTCATTAAAGATAAGCACTGCAGCATCCCTGACCACAGGCGCTTGTCCATGTGTCGGTGGTCAAGTGGACCTTGCAGCAAAGCGCGGAACTAAGGGCCCACCTGATGTTGAGTGACACGTGCTGGTGCAAGGCGGGGACGCCACACCGGGAGAAGTTGAGACGGCTAGGGACGGCATAGTGAGGTGCCACAGTTGCCATCAGGTCCGGGAAGGCGGGAGTTTCAACAAGCCGGAACGCCAACCTCTCCTGGGCCAGCAGTTTAGCGATGTTGGCGTTCTAGGCTTGCGTGGGTGGGTGGTTAGCGGTGTATTTCTGCCGGCGCTCCAATGTCTGAGAGATGGTGGGTTGTTGTAAAGAAGCGCCTGATGGTGCCTTTGATGGTGCAGGAGAAGGAGATAAGACAGAAACAGGGGAGGATGAGGGAGAAGTCAACAAAGTGGCGGAGGCAGATGAAGTGATGTCCTGGCTCGTCCTCTGGAGTGCATCGCCAGCACTGTGAGCAGAGGCAGTGGCATGAACGGCTGGCGACGTTTGTCCTGCCGTTGCTGCCTGCCACTGATTCCATTGCTTGGATTCCAAATGACGGTGCATTGAAGTGGTGGACAGGTTGCTCTTCTCAGGGCCCCTACTCGATTTCGAGAGGCAAATTGTGTAGACGACACTATATCTGTCCTCGGCGCATTCCTTGAAAAAACTCTACACCTTCAAGAAACGTGCCCTCGATGGGGGAGTTTTTCTGGGCTGGGTACAAAAGGGAACATCTTCGGACATTCCGGGTCTGGCCTGGCTTCGGCAAAGCAGCTGACCTCTGCCTCTGGACATGTCTCTGCCTCTAGCTACCCTTTTTGGTGCTGCACCTGCCTCAACATCCACACTACTTTCCCAGCTTGACATCTGCCTTGTCCAGGTGGGGTCGGTGTCCTCGTCGTCCACCACCTCCTCTTCCAACTCCTGTCTCGCCTCCTCCTCCTGCACAATGCGCATGTCAACTGGCTGCCCTGACAGCAACTGCGTCTCATCGTCGTCGATGAGGGTGGGTTGCTGGTCATCCGCCACCAAATCGACCGGAGATGGAATGGAGGAGACTCTAGTGTTTGAGCATCTGGACACAGATACTCGTCTGTTAGGTCCGTGGAATCGCGAAATGGAGGGGCAGGTTGCGGTACAGTCAAAGGAAGGGAGAACAGCTCTGGGGAGCAGGGACAGTTGGGGTTATTGTTCTGGGAAGATTGGGAATTTTGGGTGGAAGGAGGACAAGACTGTTGGGTAAGAGGAGGTAGAGGCTGCCTGGCTGGTGGACAATGTGCTTTAAGCGTTATCCGACAGCCATTGCAAGACCTGTTCCTGGTTCTCGGGCCTACTAATCTTTGTACCATTCAGCCTAGTTAATGTGGAACTTTTGTGCAAAGCGCAGAACTTAGGGCCCGCCTGATGTTAAGGGACACACGCTGGTACAAGGCTCAACTCACCCTAAGTGCCAAAAACACTGCTGGTGCAAGGCTCTACTCATGCCAAGGGCCTCAATCTCTGCTGGTAGCTCAGCTTAAGGTCCTGTAACTTTGTTTGGAAGGGCTCATGTTAAGGGCTAGAAAAGTGAATTTTGGAAGGTCTTACCACATCACACACACACACACACACACACACACACACACACACACACACACACTCAAAATGACAGTTAAGGGTGAGGGCTTTTGGAATTCCCATTGCCTATTCCATTTGTGGTTGTCATGGGGAACATGATTTAAAGGGGTGGTTGTTACTGTTTGTTGAGCTTAAATTGGGGTTTGTGTCCATCCATTTGGGGAGTAAAGAAGGTTTCCAGGTATTTTCCCACTTTGATAGAGGTTTTTTGAATGTGGAAAGTGTGTAGTTGTTAGGCAGTGATGTTGGGGTAATAGAGGGTCTTTGGTGTGTTAGATGCCCCCAGACATGCTTCCCCTGCTGTCCCAGTGTCATTCCAGAGATGTTGGCATCATTTCCTGGGGTGTCATAGTGGACTTAGTGACCCTCCAGACACGGATTTGGGTTTCCCCCTTAACGAGTATCTGTTCCCCATAGACTATAATGGGGTTCGAAACCCGTTCGAACACACGAACATTGAGCGGCTGTTCGAATCGAATTTCGAACCTCGAACATTTTAGTGTTCGCTCATCTCTAGTGTCTAACATTCACCATGTGTATGTTGTAAAGTGAGAGCTCTTTGAGATCGGCTTTTCTGACATCCTGTGAAAAAGACTTAGGGGTTTCACTTTCAGGTGATGAGGTAAGACTTGTCCTTCCAGACTCCCATGGTTTCCAAGTGCATTAGAATACAAGAACATTGCTTTACACTTTTAACTAGATGGAACAGGATGCTTAGAAATTGCTCCCAACAAACCTTTGGTTGATGTTGTAAAACTCATGTTAGCCCTCTATCCCACATGTTGGTATATTGTCCAATTTTAAACTCCTTTTGAAGCCAAATAGATCATATAATATGGGAACTTACCTCTTCGCAGTTCACACTCTCCCTCTCAAAAATAGCTCTTGCCCTACCAGATTGAAATTTCATGCCATCGAAGGACGATATAACATCCAATGTGCTGGCTGTGGCACATCTACTGAAATCCTTAAAATGGCTACAGACTGAACCACCCACTAAATAAGAGTGGATCTACAAAGTACATCAAATCTGTAGGTTTCAGGAACTTTCTAGTTAGGCATGACAGGTATCTGCAAAAGTGGTCTCCTTGGCTACAGCCCTATAGCCCGAAAGTTGACTTTCATTGAGCCCATCTTTAGCTCTCGCCCACTGTTCTTGTTATTGGAAAACCTCTAATATACTGTTAATAGTGAAGCACTTCTGATTTGGCTAGAAGTCTTAGACTCTACTTATATATGTAAAGCGTTTAAGAGAGGTTTTATTATTATTGTTTTTTATTTGTATGTACTACACTATATTATGTACGGATCACTAAGGTGACATTATATAATGTGGGAGCCACTGAGGTATGTGGTTAAAACTGAGGGGACCTTATATTATTTGGTGGACACTGTCAGAACCTTATATAATGTTGGAGGCTACTGAGGTGACTTTATATCGTGCGGGACCAATGGCAACTGATGGCACATTACATATATCATGTGGAGGCCACTGAGGGAGCATTAGACTATAGTGGGAATTCTAATCTACGCGGCCACTTGGGGGTTATTATATTATATGGGTGTCACTTAGGGGGCATTCACACAGAGTAAAATGGTGCCGATTCTGGTGCGAATTCGCACAGAATCAGCACGGGATAGGCGCCAGAATCTGCATGGTAAAAATGCCTCCCCATAGAGTTCTATGGGGAGGCTTTTTTACCGCTCAGATCCTGGCGCCAATCCCGCACCAATTCTGTGCAGATTCCATGCGAATTTGCGCCAGAATTGGTGCCATTTTCCTCCCTGTGAATGCCCCCTTACTGTACAGGGGGCATTAAACTATTTGTGACCACTTGGGGACCTTATAATGTGTGGTGTGATCTGTAACACGGATGCTTTGCATTTGCTGGCATATTACCTTTCCCAGCAGACTGAGAAGCCTGGCTAACAAATGTTTCTTTAAGAATTAGTATGTTCACCTGCCTGTATAAAAGTCTGCTTATGTACCACACCCCAACTTTATAACGTTTCGGTTACCTGTTCACGTTCTGTTGTTTAGACAGGCAGTTGTGATTGAACCTCAGTCATCATGTGTTTTAAGGCCTCATATGTCTCTGTGAACGTTAAAATAAAAAAAAAAAGTTATGGGGCTTGGAAGGCCAAATCGAAAATGTAAAAATTTATCCAGCAGGAAGGGGTTAAAGTAGTGTAGGGTCCCTACTCACTCTGTGTTCACACTGTAGACCTGTTCCAGGTCCGAGAGAGGTAGTTTGCCCTGTGTTCACAATGTAGATCTGTCCAGGTCCAAGAGACGTATGTCTATTTAGTGTAGGTTCCCATCTAAATAAGGTCGCTTTGTCGTGGCAGGTGGGCTTCCATACTATTTGATCAAATTTGTATAACTAAGTACAGTATGTTATATTATATAGCATGTTAGGTGTTTTTTCACTAGTATTGCCCTGTAGGGTTTTTACATGCCCTTGTGCTGTGTGTGGAGAGCCCTGCAATTTTTGATGTCTGTCTATCTATCTATCTATCTATCTATCTATCTATCTATCTATCTATCTATTTTAATGTAGACTATGAGCCCCATATAGGGATCACAATGTACATTTTTTCCTATCAGTGTGTCTTTGTAGAATGGGAGGAAAGCCATGCAAATACGGGGAGAACATACAAACTCCTTGCAGATCTTGTTCCTGGCGAGATTCAAACCCAGGACCCCAGTGCTGCAAGACTGCAGTGCTAACCACTGAGCCACCGTGTTGCCCCAGCTTCATTTATATTTTCCATTGCTTTTCAAATCACTCCTGATTTTGGGTCAAAAATCGTAGCAAAATCTGCAACAAAAAATGCAGTGTTTCTGCAACATGGGGCCTCAACCTCAATAAGGTGCAAAACCAAGTGTGGATCATAAAGGCAGGCAAAGTATAAAGGACATATGGAACTGTCCAGCTAACATTACTTTTAACTTACATTGCAGAATATGGATTATTACTTTTTCTTCAACAGCAGTTGGTACCATGAGCAAGGTATTGTATGAGCATATACGGTATGTAGCAAAGGTCATGTATAGCATCACAGAATTCTCATAGTCCTGGGATTTGAACCTGTAGGTCCTCAGTCAGGGGTGGGATGCAGCCAGTTCTTCCCAGTTCTACCAATTCAGTTGTTAAAATTCGGATTGCAAAACCATGGAGAAGTGCAGCCCTGATACGGTTCTGCTAGGGGTAGTACCACTACCAATTGGAGCCTACAAACTGCATGGATAGAGCGCTGATACTTACCTGTGTGCTCCCTGGCTAGTTCGGGTCCTTCCTGCTTCAGGCGTGCGTGATGTCACAACAGGGTACCCGAGGCAAAGAGTCAGATAGGGAGCAGACAAGTAAGTACCAGTACTCCACTCAGCTTGTAGGCATGTAGTATATTACATGGATCATACTGTGGCTTCATCACTGGTCCTGCCACACAGTGGACTCTCCACTCTTGCACTCTTATATTGGCCCTTTAAGTGGTCCCCCCATACAGTGGCCTCTTCACTGGTTCCCTATACTGTATGATCAGTGATAGGACCATTATATTGTATGGGGGCCAGTGATGGGGATGATTAAATTATATGGGATATTTAGGGGGAATATTAAAGGCGTGGTCTAGGAATTGGAGCAACCTGTTTGGCCAGGAAAATGTTTAAGATAAAAAGGGATACTCATCTGTCCGCGGCACCCTGTTTTCCACTGTAAGTGTCCACCCAGTCTCATACCGACACCTCGTTACTGGAAGTCCTGAAGCTCATGTGACCATTGAGACCAATCTGTGGCCTAAGGGGTCACTGAAAAGGAACTGGTGATATCACTCACATACGTCACCGATTCCTTACCAGCAACCACTGAGGTGATTACTCGGTCTCTGATCACATTGGGTGCAGGTCTTCCAGCAACAAGGTCTTGCACAAGACTGAATGGACACTGGCACTGTGCAGTGGAGAACTAGGGACAGGTATCCACCCACCAGTTCAGGGAAAGCTAAGTGTTAGAGATGGAGCCTGCAGGGGCAAACTGCTACAAATTGATTTATTAAAATTTTGTTGTAAGGTTATGTATGCTTTAAAATAACAAAAGAAAAAACAATTAAACAACGGAAAGAACAATGTACTCATGTTTTTACTTCTATTTTTTTTTTTGCTAAAGACTTTTCAGAAGGAAACATCATTGATCCAGACTATTACTCTTTTGGAGGTCAGTCAAGAGTTTTTGAGTCATATAACTCGAGAATTACTGTACTTTTTTTGTATTAAGAGGTCTAGAAACCAGTAAATCATAAGATTTGTATAGCTGTGTTTAGTGCATGGGATGTATTTGACAAAAAATGTGGATTGAAAAGCGCTGCTTGCAGAACTTTTCTCTCCGCATTTTTAAAGTTGAAAGAGTAACAGCGGAGACCAGATGCAGGTGTGAACCCAGCACTAGAGATGGAGCCTGCAGGGGAAAACTGCCACAAATTGATGTATGAAAAGTTTGTTAAAAAAAGAACAATGAAACAATGACAAGAACAATGCATTTATGTTTTTACTTTTATTTATTTTTTTCTTTTTAAAGATAACGTTTCAGAAGGAAACTACTCCATCACTCCAAACAATTACTCTTATGGAGGTCAGTCAAGTGTTTTTGAGTCCTATAACTTGAGAATTACTGTACTTTTTTATATTAAGAGGTCTAGAAACCAGTAAGGGCTAGTTCACACGTGGGCAAAGGGGAGGTTTTTGACAGCGGAATTCGCTTCAAAAACCTCTCCTTTAACATGGTGGTCTATGTAGACCACTAGCTTTTTTTTTCCTCCTAGCGTTTTCCGCCTGAAGAAGCGACATGACCTTTCTTCAGGCGGAAAACGCCTGAAGAATTGCATAGAAGTGAATGGGAGGCGAAAACCGCGCGGTAAAAAACCGCGCGGTTTTTTGCACACAAAACCGCGCGGTTTTTTGCAAAAAACCGCGCGGTTTTCGCCTGCAGTTTCTATAGCACATATAGGAAAAAAAAACCCTAGCGAAAACCGCTAGCGAAAACCGCGTCAAAAACCTTGTCAAAAACCGCGCGGAATGCAAAAAAACAGCGTCAAAAAAACTCCTCGAGGTTTTTTACCTCGCACAAATAAGCTAGGCGGTTTTCACGTGTGAACTGACCCTAAGTCATAAGATTTGTATGGCTGTGTTTAGTGCATGGTGAGGTGAGGGTGAGCAGGATGGCTCCATGCACGTTATTACCAGGAGCCGCACTGTCCTGCCCTGATCTGCAGGGGTCCTAGCTGTCAGATCAACGATGATAGGAGAGGCCATCAGTATTAGAATGATGTATAACTAATTTAATATATGGAAGCATCATTTACGTTAGAGGACAGATAATATGTGGGGTGGGGCTCCAAAGGAGGGTGTTATTTTGTAGTAAAAGGGCAAATTTTCATGCACCACCCCTCCTACTTTAAAAAAAATTTGGATCCTACCCCTGTCCACAGTATACCCCCATATGGTATGTCTGCAGTGCATCATATTACAGAGGCATTGTCCCTGAGAAGCAGAATATCTCTGTCATAATGTATCTATGTGATGGTCAGCTCTTCTGTCTTTTGAAGAGCTTCCATCATTCAGACTTGGCTAGAGCTGCTCTGGTTAGCAGAGTCTAAGAGACCACAGATCAAGGATTTGGATTTGCTGTGTCTAATTCCCAGGTTGCTCTGATAGTGTAGTCACAAACCAGCAGAGTAAATAATGTAGACTGTAACAACATAGAACATAAGGAAATACCATGTCCTCAATAGAGAAACCATCACAGGAGAAATCAATATCTGGAGCAGAATCCAAATCCTACCTTAGAGCTAGAAATGAATAGTCTGACAGTTCAGGATCCAAAATTCAGACAAGGTAGAAGTAGGATAGCCAGAAGAAAGGTCAAACTCAAAGCTGGGTCAAAAAACAGAGTAAGTAGCCCAATATCACTAGTGTAGTACGGTATATCAGGTTGTAATATACAATAAATGGTACAGACAAGAGGGCAGAGCAAAGTCCCATGGAGAACCATATACTTATATTAGCTAGAAAAATGGGAAAAATGCTCATTTCCGCAATTTGCGGTTTTAGACTCAAAAGGATTTTTTATGTTCATGAAACAATAATTATTCATTATATAAGTATATTCAGTATGTCACAAAAGTGAGTACCCCTCTCCCCCATTTTTGCAATTATTTCATTATATATTTTCATGGGACAACACTAGAGATGAGCGAATTTGTCAAAAAATTTGATTTAGCCGATTTGCTGAATTTTTCAAAACGTTTTGATCCAAACGTTGGAGGCAAACCACATTGAAAAACACCTATTTCGTGGTTGCAGAGAGTTTGTATAGTGGTGTAAAACATTGTGTCTTGCAGTAACTTGCAAACAACACGCCAAGAAAAGACTTTACAACATACAGCTCTGGAACAATTTAAGAGACCACTGCTAAATTTTCAGATTCTCTTTATTTTTCTCTTCATTGGGATATTTTTTTAGTAAAATGTACATTGTTCTTTTATTATATAAACTACTGCCAACATGTCTCCGAAATTCAAAGCAAAAAATTTTGTATTTATTTTCAGCAAATGAGAAATTGTCAATTTTTTTTTTAAAAAGCAGCGCTGTCGGAATTCAAATAATGCAAAGAAGCTGATATTCATTTAGAAACAACAATACTAATGTTTTAACTCCAGAAGAGTTCAGAAATCAATATTTGGTAGAATAACCATGATTTTTAATCCCAGCTTTCATGCGTCTTGGCATGCTTTCCACCAGTCTTTCACATTGCTTTTGGGTCACCTTATGCCATTCCAGGCACAAAAATGTAAGCAGTTCTCCCTTTGCTTGATGGCTTGTGACTATCCATCTTCCTCTTGATTACATTGCAGAGGTTTTCAATGGGGTTCAGGTCTGGAGATTGGGCTGGCCATGACAGTGTCTTGATTTGGTGCTTCTTCATCCACACATTGATTGACCTAGCTATGTGGCATGGCGCATTCTCCTGCTGGAAAAACCAGTCCTGAGGAACATTGCCAGAGCAGAAAGAAGCAAATGTTTTTTCCAGGATAACCTTGTATACAGCTTGATTCATACGTCCTTCACAAAGATTAACCTGCCCAATTCCAGCCTTGCTGAAGCATCCCCAGATCATCACAGATCCTCCACCAAATTTCACAGTGGATGCAAGACAATGTAGCTTGTAGGTCTCTCCAGTGGGGTTGAGCGATCGGGATCGGAAAAGAACGAATTCCGATCCCGATCTTTTTAGGGGGGATCGAGGTCGGAGGTTATTTCCCACAATGCTTTGATACTGGCCAAGCATTGTGGGAAAAAATAACAATGTTAGCTAGGTCCCATATGAATGAATGGATGCAGTCTCCCCACCCTGTACCCACCCACACTCTCCTAAGCCACAAGCCCCTCCTTCTTCCTAGGTCTGTAACACAAACCTGGGAGGCAGGGGCAGCGAGGTGAGAAGAGGTGAGAACAGCGGGGACCGGACCAGCGGCAGCGCTTCTGTGCAGGTAAGTGGACACCAGGAAGGGACTAAGTAGCCAGAGGATTTTTTTTTTAATCACTACACAGCGTGGAGTCTAACAATTAAAGTGTTCAATTTTTAGACTCCATGCTGTGTAGTGAGTAGGATCGATTTTAAAATCCGATCTTTGATTATTAAAAAAATCCCATTATAGGGTAAAATGGGGACAACTAGAGGGGACATTAAACTGAGGGCAACTGGAGGAGGGCATGTTCCTCTCTGGATTCCCCAGTTTAATGTCCCCCACCAGCTAACCCCACAGTTTAATATTACTCTCCAGCTGCCCCAGTTTAATGGGATAGGGTTCAAATGGAAAATGATCAGAAATCGGATTTTAAAAATGATCCTGAAATCTCAAGATCAGCTCATCCCTACTCTCCAGGTCTCCATCTAACCATTAGACGACCTGGTGTTGGGCATGTTGTTATATACATATATGCAACAGATATAGACTTATTGTATTATACTGTTTTGGAGGAACTTACAGCTTCCGGACATTAGATGGCGATGTTCTTATTGTTATATGCTGAATACAGTATAATTACATGCTATGGAGACTTGTCTGTATCTCACCATACTGCATCTATCTATGGTTAGTTCTTTTCCAGTGTGTGTTCCTTGTGTATTGCTGTATTGACATGCTGATGATGTTACCTCATGTTCTGTGAAGTAAACTGAAGATTAACCCATATAATCTACTCCGAAGCTTTCTTCTGCCACTACACTGTGCAACAGGGTAAAGCTGAAAATTAGACTCATCAGAGAAGATGACCTTACTCTAGTCCTCTATGGTGCAATCCTTATGGTCTTTGGCAAACTTCAGCCTGGCTCTCCTTTGCTTCTCATTGATGAAAGGCTTCCTTCTGCTCAGGCAATGTTCCCCAACTCTGAGGACTGGTTTTTCCAGCAGGACAATGCAACATGGCATACAAAATTTTTTGCCTTGAATTTCAGAGACATTTTGTCAGTAGTTTATATAATAAAAGAACAATGTACATTTTACTCAAAAATATACCAATGAATACAAAAATCAGAGAAACTGAAAATTTTGCCGTGGTCTCTTATTTTTTTTAGAGCTGTATAACTGCACCACACAAGGACTAATAAGACCCCAATAATTTGAATTACACAGGTATGATTTATTGCAAACCCGCAATGAGCAGCAGTATAATGGCAGTCAGTGCAGCAAGGTGTGGTAGGATTGTTCTTATTACCCAGGCTGCAAACACCGCAAATGAACCCAGTTCTGCTTCAATACTCTGTATAAATTCCTCCCTATCCTTTCCTTACACTTCTAAGGCTAATGGAAATTGAAATCAATGGGAGCCGCTCAGGTATTTTTTCAGGGAGCCATTTTTTCCGGCTCCCAGAAAAAAGAAGCGAGGTGCTCATTCTTCAGGCCGAGTCGCCTCGCGATTCGGCCTGAAGACACACCCTCCTCCAGTCTAGGCCCATTCATTGGGCCTAATCCAGCTGTATGCCGTTGCAGTGCACTGGCTTTCAGTTGTGGCTACCCAGTTTTTGGATCGGAACCTGCGGTGGAGTTCTGATCCAAAAAAAAACCCATGTGAACTTAACTCTCTTTCCCTGAACTTCGATTGAGCAAAATTCCACTTCATTAGCTTTGTTTCGCTCATCTCTAGACAATACAGAAGAAATGAGTTTGATACAATATAAAGTAGTCCGTGTACAGCTTGTTCAACAGTGTAAATTTGGTTTGCCATCACAATCACTTGACACAAAGCCATTAATGTCTAAACCTGTTATATAAAAATAATAATAAAAAGCAATGAAACAATTAAAATAACAATACATTTATGTTTTTATTTAATTTTTTAGTTTTATTTTTTAAACAAGGAAACAACTCCAGCGATCCACACGATCGAGGTCAGTCAAAAGTTTTTGAGTCCTATAACTTGAGAACTACTGTACTTTTTTGTATTAAGAGGTCTAGAAACCGAGTAAATCGTAAGATTTGTATAGCTGTGTTTAGTGCATGGGATGTGTTTGACATAAATTCAGTTTATTTATTTATTTTGCTTAAGTTTTGACCATTTTAATATATATTTTTTTAATTTTCTATTTAATCAGTTGGAACTTTTATAACATTTGACGAAACAGGTATGTGAAAAACTTACCGTATACTCTGTCTGTATGTGTGGCAACATTAACTTATTCACATGGTTAGTCTGTATGAGAGACAGGATTGTGAATCATGTAAGAAATCATCACTAATCTGAAAACAAGTCTATTTCCTGTTGTAATATATATATATATATATATATATATATATATATATATATATATATATACTGTATATATGTATTTATAATGATTTTTGATCATTTTAATATATTTTTAAACTTTTAATTTAATGTTTCAGGTTCTATAAAAGAAAAATCATTCAATAGGAAAATAAAATTAACAGTTATGTAGAAACCTTACAGGATTGTGAATCCCAATGAATATAAGAAAGTGTCGTTACTCTGAGAATACGTTTATTTCCCTTTGTACTACTGTGGAATATGCAGCTTGTGCCTGTTCTCCATCTTACATTCCTCGGGCGCTACTTACAGTTCATCTCATCCTTTGCAGGAAACTTATCTATAATGGCCTACAGCTTCTTGTTTGTGCCTTACCCAATAGTTATGTGCTAAAACTTATGTTACAACTTTAAACCCAATCATGTTCTGTTAATTATACTAATCACACTTTCCCTTTGTCTATGCAATATATAACCATGCCTACAATGTATAGAAACCTCACCATCTGCCATTAAAGATTAGATTCCATTATACACTCCAATATCCAGCTGTGTGTGCTGAGCCGGCTCATATACCAATTGTACTAATTTGGACTTTAATACGGTGTTAGTTCAAGTGGATTGCACTCACACTATATACATGCATTTCTACAAACCTCCCAGAACAGAAGACAGAATGAGGGACAGAATGTTAGGTGCACAGGGGCCACATGGTGGCTCAGTGGTTAGCACTGCAGCCTTGCAGCGCTGGAGTCCTGGTGTTCAAATCCCGCCAAGGGCAAAAAACCATCTGCAAGGAGTTTGTATGTTCTCCCCGTGTTTGCATGGATTTCCATCCCATATTCCAAAAAAAAAGACATACTGATAGGGAAAAATGTACATTGTGAGCTCCATGTGGGACTCACAATCTACATAAAAAAAAAAAAAAAAGAATGTTAGGTGCACTATGCACACTGCAGGAAATTTAGCTCCACCCACTTTTAAATAGTTTTCTCCCATTGATTTCTCTTTGTGCTCCTCACACAATATAATGCATCTACAGTCACTCTAATATTATGCCCCCAGTTTATAGTGTTCTCCTCAAATTGACTTCACAGTATAAAGTCTCTCTCCTGGTGCACCCCACATATGAAGAGGGACATTAAGCTTTGGGGGCATATAGAGGGGGTATTAAACTGTGGGGGCAGATGAAGAAGGACATTAAACTGGGGGCAGATGGAGGGGGTATTAAATTGGAAGCAAATGGAGGAGGCATGAAACTGTGGGCAACTGGAGGGGGATATTAAACCGGGGGGTAGCTGGAGGAGCAAAGTAAAGTTGGGGAAACTAGAGGGGGACATTAAACTGGGGCAGCTGGAGAGTAATATTAAACTGTGGGGTTAGCTGGTGGGGGACATTAAACTGGGGAATCCAGAGAGGAACATGCCCTGCTCCAGTTGCCCTCAGTTTAATGTCCCCTCTAGTTGTCCCCATTTTACTGTCCTCCTCCAGCTGCTCTCACGGTTTAATGTTCCCCTCCAGTTGCCCCAGTTTAATGTCCCACACCAGCCAATTCTACAGTTTATGTCTCTCTCCAGCTGCTCCCAGTTTAATGCCTCCTCCATCTTCCCCAGTTTACTGTCCTTTTTAATTTGTCCCCACAGTTTAATGCCCCCTCTATCTGCCTCAAAAGTTTAGTCCCTCTTCATATGCCTTCCCTCATTTTAATGTCCCCCTCATTCCCCGCTTCAAATTTATTCTCCCTTTTCCATCTTCCCCCATAGTTTAATATCCCTCTTCATCTGCCAAAGTTTAACATAAAAAACAAATCTTGTGCCAGCGCGTTGTTGCTGGGAGTCCTGCAACTAATGTGACTGCAAAGACCAATTAGGTACAGGATTTGCAGAAAGGAGGCGCTGCCATAAGACCGAACAGATACAGGCGGGGTACAACGGGGTGCTGGGGACAGGTGAGTACAGGTGAATACTTATTTCTACAATTATCACACCAGTTTATGGGCAACCTCTTTTAAGGGGATGTCTGGGCCAATTATTTATGGCCACTTCACTGGTTTCCCCATACAGTGGCCTTTTCACTGGTCCCCCATACTTGTAAGGGGAACAGTGATGGGGCCATTATATTATGTAGGAGCAGTGATGAAGGCTGATATTCTGTGTGTGGGGAGGGGGGAGACATTAAACTGTGCGATGCATATTAAAGGGGTTGTCCAAGGATAGGCCATAAATGCCTGATCAGTAGGGATTGACACATGGCCCCATCAGCTGTACGGGGCCACTTCTGGCCCCTGTTCTGGTCACAATGGAGGCCTGGAAGCAGAAAGCTTCATCTGCTGCTTAGTCGCCCGGCGCCTTCACTGCAGCTCAGCTCCCACTGACTTCAATAAGGGCTCATATGCAGTGAATTTGCCGGATGACATACAGTGGACAGAGCTTTCTGCTTCTGGCCCCGTTTTGTGTATGGGACTGGTGCCAGAAGTGGCTCTGTGCAGCTGGGTATTGGCCCTGTACAGATCAGGTATCTTTGGCCGATCTTGAGGATAAACCATACCAATTATGCCTGGACGACCCCTTTAATATAATCCCCAAAATGTGTGACACTTTAAAGAGGTTGTCCAGTATAATTATTTACTTTTTTATAATTAGTCAGGGGGAGGTGAAGTTCCAAGTATAACAGAAAAATTGGATAGCACCTATGCTGGTCTAAGCCCAGATCAAAAGAAATGAATGAGCAAAAAGAGGAGTGAGGAATCAGAAAAGGTACATAGAGAAACCAGGGCAGTATAGCAATGCTAAGTCAAAACAGTGCAAATTTGTCAATGACAGTCCAGGGATGGATATCACCTGGTGCAACCTTAGTCAGTTCTGCTGTTCTCAGTCTGAAGCTATGCGACGTCTATGGCAAGATCCTTTAGGTCTGGAAGAGCACGGGTGATGATTATCAGTGATAGCTCCAGCAGCTTGACAGTGTGAGGGAGGAACGGAGTCAAACTGGAGCTGTTCCCAATCCAGATGTCTCAAAGGAGGCAATTCTAGAGCTTGTAAGAATGCAGACAGCAGACAGGTCATCAGGAGTTGAGAGGATCAGAAATCTACCTTTCATCTAGATTTGGAGGGCGAATGGGAAGCCCCAGTGATACAGGATACCACGTTCCTGAAGAATGGATAGAAGAGGCTTCAAGGTGGATCTTTTCTGCAGAGTGTGGCGAGATAGGTTTGGGAACAGGGACAGTTGAACTCTATCAAAGTCAATAGATTTTTGTCCCCTGGCTTTCAGCATTGTGTCTTCTTTAAGTGAGTAATAATGTATTCTGCATATCACATCATAGGGGTTTAGCAGGGTTAGAGTTGTGTGATCTGAAAGCCTGATGAGCCCAATCAGTTTCAATATAAGTGTCAGCTGGGTGACCCAAGAGGGTGTTGAAGATGTCTGTTACAAGAGCTCCAGTTGGGTGCTTGTGGCATATGAGCGGGGGAGTAGCATATAGGGTAAGTGAAAGGGGCATGGAAGTGTGTCCTATTTTTTACTTGGCTGGCTTATGTCCCACTCCAGTCCTCTGTAGCTATGGTGTCTGGCACCTCCAGGCCGAGTGGAATGTGAAGGTGTCACTGGATCCTTCTGGGTCGGTTGTGCAGAAGAGGGAGAGGTGGGAGCAAATGAACGAGTTGACTCCATTATAGGCTCATAGCTGCTAGGCTGATTCAGGGACCAAGATGGCTGCCATTTTTCCGTGCTTGGCGGGGGGAAGGAGGGAGACAGGGTAGTGGAATCAAAAGCACTCACTCTGCAGCCGTGAATGTTATGGGGTGCCGGTGTCTACAATTATGGACAATGATGAATCCTGCTGTTGCCTGGGAGCCTGGACCAGGGGACCCGAATGCATTGTCAATGCATTGCAATGTATTGAGAAATGCCTATATTGTGAAATGCCTGTGGCTCTTTTATAGGCTATCTAGCGGAGCCTGTAATAGAAGAAATTGTATGACAAGCCTGGAAGCCTTAAAGGGATGTATGGGGTCGTGGTTAGCTGGTGATGGCCAGAGTCCCACAGCACCACAATAGTGGTAAGGGAAAGCCTGGTTTCCCAACCGATATACTTCTTGTTAATGGAAAGGGATCTGGCATTATGTGATTTCTGTACATGCTGCTGTGCCCCTTTCCAATAACATCCTGCCCAGTGGAGGTTTTTAAAAATAACAAACACTTGTACTCACCTCTCCTGGGTCCACACAGTCCCCAGCATCCTCTTTGGGGCTCTTCTAGTTTGTGACTAAGGTCTCGCATCCCTGGGGTCACTGCTTGGGCCTTTGATTGGGCCTGAGTAGTCATGTGGGCCATGCTAGAGTAATGGTGTCAGTGTACCCCACATGAACTCTGAGACCCAATCACAGGCCACAGTGACCTCAGTCACAAGCAGGTGAGTACTGAATAGGATGCTGGAGAGAGCCAGGCGGAGCGAGGATGTCCAGGAGCGTTATGGAAAGGTGAGTATAACAGTTTGTTTTTTCCATCACCTCTCCTGGGCCTCCACTTTTTATACTCTGAGGTCTGAAGAGACTTCAGTGTATATTAATAGCACCAAAATGAACCAAAGGACCTAACCTACTGAATATTTGACAAAACAAATTTCGTGGGGGTTGCCTGAAGTACCTCAAGGGTGGCTCTTGGGAGCATTTTATACTGTGTGGTGACACTGTGGAACATTACACTGTGTGGGGACCATTGTAGAGTATATTATACTGTCCGGGACCACTGTGTGGCGTATTATACTGTCTCAGGCCATTGTGGAGCATTATATTATACTAGCTGGTACCCGCGACTTCATCTGCGGTGATTGTAGAAGTGGGTAAACAGGCGCGGGTAAGGTTTTCGTACTGTGTATAAGGTATGGGATATGAAATGTAACTGTGTATCTTGTTTTTTCTGTAATTCTGAGAATACGTGAGACTTTTGTGTTGAAGTTAATTTGTATTTGAGCTGCTATACGGTGTTCAGAGAAACTGTACATAGTGTCTTTGGGACAGAGGGATTTCAAGTGAATATACTTGGATATACGACATTGTATGATTTGTTATTTTCCGCTAGTACATGTAAGTTTTGGGCACAGGATACTCTTGAGCAAGCCACATAAAGTCTGGCCCTGTGCATGACAGTTTAGTAACTCCATGTGCCTCTTATTAATAGCAATTAACCCCATCATGTCCCTCACATTAACCCTTGTGTAAGAGTTACTGATATGTGAGAGACTTGGAGGTAATAATTAAGTATCTTCATTATTGAGGTCTTTTATTATTACCTCCATATGTCTCACATATTAGTAACCTTTATATGAGTCACACAGGGGTTAATATGAGGGACATGATGGGGTTTATTCCTATTAATATGAGGCACACAGGGGTTAATATGAGGGACATGATGGGGTTTATTGCTATTAATGTGAGGTACATGGAGTTACTAACACTAAACTAATAACCCCAAATGCCTGACATTAATGAGAACAGTAATCCTATGTACCTGTGTTTTTCAGTTTCACTTTGCTAGCAGCTTCCACTCCTCCTCGGGGAATTTTTGCAGGATGCAGACCACTATAGCAGGCAGAGACCTGAGCGATTAAGCTCCACCCCCTGGGTTTCCTGCACCCCTCTCAAAGGGGAGTGTCCTTATGCCTCAGCTCTAGCAGAGCACTGAAGGGACCTCGGACTTCATTTAACTGTTGCAGGTCCTGTGCTGCTGGTGTGCCAGTGAAATATGGCAGGAGTGCACTCTTGGCACGTGTGCCAGGGGTTGCTGACCTCTGCTGTAGAGGGTAATATGAATTTTGTGGCTTGCTATGGTCCAAAGTGTGTGAGATTGCAGAGATAGTGATGTGAGTTTGGGTTTTGTGGGGGTCCTGGGAAAAACGTATGTGCGCTATTGTGACTAAAAGTAGCCTATTGCGCAATCGATTTCAGCCAAATCAGTGGAGTGGGTTTTGCGTGATTGAGGAACAAACATCCAAACACACAAACTTTCATCTTTATAATATAGGATATGCTGGGGGCTGTGGGGTGTATATTATATTGTGTCGCACCACTGTGGAGTATACTATACTTTGTGGGGGCCATTGTGGAGCATATTATACTGTTTGGGGCCATTGTGGTGCATTATACTGTGTGAGTGCCACTGTGGAACATTATATAATTTTTTTTTAATCATAACTCTGTTCTCAGTATAACACCATATGGTGGTCTTGCAATGCATCATATTACAGAATATTTTTATGTAGATTGTGAGCCCCATATAGGGATCACAATCTAATTTTCCTATCAGTATGTATTTTTAGATGGGAGGAAATCTATGCAAACACGGGGAGAACATACAAACTCCTTGCAGATGTTGTTCCTGGCAGGATTCGAACCCAGGACTCTAGCGCTGCGAGGCTGCAGTGCTAACCACTGAGCCACTGTTTTGCCCCGTATTACAGAATATCTCTGTCATAATGTATCTATGTGAGGGTCAGCTCTTCTGTCTATAATAGAGCTTCCATCATTCAGACTTGGCTAGAGACATTCTGGTTAGCAGAGTCTAAGGAACCACAATCAAGGATTTGGATTTTGCTGTTTCAAATTCCCCCGGTTGCTCTGATAGTGTAGTCACAAATAATCAGAGCAAATAAGGTAGACTGTAACAACATGCAACATAAGGAAATATCCGTTATCTATTGAGAAGCCATCACAGGAGAAATAAATATCTGGAGCAGAATCCAAATCCAACCTTAGAGCTAGAAATCTCAAAATAGGTGGTAAATGAATAGTCTGACAATCCAGGATCCAAAATTCAGACTAGGTAGTAGTGGGATAAGAAAGGTCAAACTCAAAGCTGGGTCAGAAAATAGAGTAAACAGTCCAATATCACTAGTATAGCAGGTCAGGTTGTAATATACAATAAATGGCAGAGACAAGAGAGCAGAGCAAAGTCACATTGAGAACCAATTACTTACAGGAACCTACTACGTCCTTGTGCACACGTCTACAAAGTTTTTCTCTTTTAGGCTAAGGCCCATGTAGCGAAGCACAGCAAAATATCACTATAGGAAAAAACGTGGAAATGCGTCACAATTTTTTCCACAGTGTTTTTCATTGCGATTTTGCACAGTTTTCCTCTGTGGACTTTCTGCCCCTATTACGCCTATGTAAAAAAAAAAACAGCATTTCTGCGAAGTTCGGGTTTCCGTTCAGGGGGTCCACTTGTGGATCCCCGAATGGAAACCTAATTTGTTTTTTAAAAAAGCGTCTACCCGTTGAAATCCACAGACCTCATAGATTAAAGTGGGGTCTGCCCATTTTACACCTGAAAAGGGCAAACAATGTGAATTGAAAAGCGCTGCTTGCAGGACTTTTCTCTCCGCATTTTTAAAGTTGAAAAGGGAACAGAATCCCGTAATGGAGACCTGCCGCAGGTGTGAACCCAGCATTAGAGATGGAGCCTGCAGGGAAAAACTGATTTATGAAAAGTTTGCTGAAAAGTTAATCATAATTTAAAAAAAAAAGGGAAAAATGAAACAATGACAAGAACAATGCCCTTATGTTTTTACTTCTATTTCTTTTCTTTTTTTCTTTTTAAAGATAACATTCCAGAAGGAAACTACTCCGTCAATCTACACAATTACTCTTATGGAGGTCAGTCAAGAGTTTTTGAGTCCTATAAATTGAGAATTACTGTACTTTTTTTTGTATTAAGAGGTCTAGAAACCAGTAAGTCATAAGATTTGTATAGCTGTGTCTAGTTCATGGGATTTATTTGTAATAAATTCTGATTTTGATCATTGTAATATTTTTTTTATATTTTTAGTTACTATTTCAGGTTCTATAAAATTAACCAGAGTAAGTATAAGTATGTAAAAAGCTTACAATATACAGTATATATACTGTAAATGTATGCTGACGGGGTTTCAAAGTCTTCAGTGTCAGCCCCAACTGTCTTCTGTCTGTCGGAGTGGCAACGCCACATGCACCACTGCTGCCATTTTTGACCTGCCTGGAGAGTGCCGGCTAGTCTTTCCTGTTCTGCTATAAGTGCCGGCTTGTGGGGCGAACATGTCCTTCATCTCCACTACTCCGGCTTTCCAGCTTCTGCCAGCATGTTCATAAGTGCTTGTTTTCCCTGCTGCGGACCATCCCACACTCTACGATGAGCCTCTCGCCTTCAGCCCTGGACCACTGCTCTCCAACATGCTGGTAGACTGTCTCTCCGCCTGAGTCCCCCCTGTTACTCTTCCTGGCAGCGGCACCACATGGTAAGTACCCTTATTTCACTGGACAATTTACCACCATCTCTCAGTGTTCCCTTAGGCCTTGGGACATACTTGACTACTAAAATTGTCTAGTAAGAGTTGTGCCCAACCTCCAACCCTCTATTCTACCATTAACCCCCATTAACAACACTGACTCTTTGGTTGGAAGTAAAGGCCACAGCGGCCAATTTTATTAACACCATTAACAAGTATCCTTGACCACATTAAAAAAATAACAATAACATCATGCAAAAACATCAACATTATCTTCCTCCACACTGATTCCACCCCGACATAAGGAGGGGTCTCTGAAGGCAAATTTACCACCACCATAAGAACTTTAAGGTATTCTGGCTATTATCCCTGGCCGTGCACGCCTAGCCCAAGGGCACCCACACTGGAGTGTACACCCGTCCTGGGTACCCTGCCTCAGGACTTATCAACCATTAAATTCTCAACTATCATGGATACTGAAAGTGGGTGGAGCTAACCCCCCTTTTTTGTCCTCCACCCCCGTTTTGCCTACAAAGACTCCTCCTAACTATGCTGCTGCGACAAAGCAAAAATTAAGGGAGGGCGGGCAGGACAACTTTTCACCATGATTCTCCTAGTGATAATGAGTCCCTCACTAAGCTACTTTATTTACTAAATATTCCCCTACCTGACCCTCCCCTTGTCCTTAGTTTCACCCTTTAACCTTAACTTGCCCTAACTGCTCCTCATCCCATTTATAGTCATGTGCTACACTCCACTACCCTTTCAGGTACGTTACGTTCTACTGCCTTTCTCTGTGTCCCTCCTACAACTCTTCCTGGCACTCTGGATTATTGCACTGTAAGCAACCCTAGCTGCATACTGTAACTGCTGCTGGAGTCGGTCTTTTTGTTTTTATACTGGGGGAGACCCCCCCCCCCCCCGCCTTAATTAGATCTGCTAAATTTTGTTTTGTGTGTAACTTCGAGTTTGTGCAGCATCCCCGCTTTTTTATGCTACCTGCATCTGCACCGTGGGGCATGATCCTCACCTCTCTGATGTCTGACTAGTACTGCAGCTCTCTGTCATGGGAACCTCTCGACCTATCTTGGTCTGATTGCCTTGACTGGGCCGCTATTACACCTGCTACCTGGCTGCAATGTCCACTAGATCTCAGAAACCAAAACCCCAAAAAGTGCATGACAACACATCAACCTAGCCTACCTGGCCTGAACTTTTCCAGACTCCACGGTACGGTGGCCCTGATACAGACACTATAGTGGATGCTGGGGTTGCCGACCTGGACTCCTTCAGCCTGTTTACTAGAATTTAACAACTTTTCACCACTGAGCTTTCCAAGGCTGTTACCGACTTTACAAAACAAATTCAGGACCTTGGCACCAGAGTTACTGATGTAGAGGATACAATGCATGAGGTAGCTGATGCCTTGGAAGAGTATAAAGCTCACCTTGATCACTCAGCTAAACTTGAGGCCTTTGAACTGAAGGTTGAGGACTCGGAGAATAGGTCACGGAGGGCAAACATTAGAGGTCTACCTGAGTCCATTACCACCTTTTTTTTTTATTATTGTTATTATTGTTTATTTATATAGCACCATTAATTCCATGGTGCTTTACATTTGGGGGTTTACATACAATATACAAAATATACAGGTAGATATAATACTAACAGTGACCGAAAGGCACAGTGGGGTAGAGGGCCCTGCCCGTGGGGGCTTACAATCTATGGGGGGAGGGAGAGAGACAGAAGGAGAGGGGGAGACTGTACAGATGGCAGTGCGGTGATAGTGTTATTGGAGGTTGTAGGCCTTCCTGAATAGCTGAGTCTTCAGGGCCTTCTTGAATCCTGTGATTGTGGGGTCAGTCTTATGTGTCTTGGTAAGGAGTTCCAGACTATGGGGGATGCACGGGAGAAATCTTGGAGACGGTTGTGTGAGGAGCGGATGAGAGCAGAGCGGAGTATGAGGTCATTGGAGGATCTGAGGTTACATGTGGGAAGGTAGCGGGAGATTAGTTCAGAGATAGATGGAGGGGACAAGTTGTGGATGGCTTTAAATATTAGCGTTAGTAGCTTGAACTCAATTCACTAGGCTATGGATAACCAGTGGAGGGACTGGCAGAGGGGAGCAGCCGATGATTAAACGAGCAGCACAGTTTAAGGTGGACTGGAGGAGGGCGAGGATGTTTGCTGGGAGTCCATGGAGAAGGGTGTTGCAGTAGTCTAAGTGGGTGATTATGAGGGCCTGGACAAGCATCTTAGTGGTTTCAGGGGTGAGGAAGAAGCGGATTCGATGGATGTTCTTGAGTTGGAGGCGGCAGGAAGTGTTGAGGATTTGAACGTGTGACTTGAAGGATAAGTTGGAATCCAGGGTTACCTCAAGGCATCGGGCCTGTGGGACAGGGGTAATTGTGGTTCCGTTAACTATGATAGATGGGTCAGGTGGAGGGGCCATAAGGGGTGGGGTGAAGATGATCTCTGTTTTCTCCATGTTGAGTTTGAGAAAGCGGGAGGAGAGGAAGGAGGCTACAGATGCTAAACAATCTGGAACTCTGGCCAGCAGGGAGGTAATGTCTGGTCCAGAGATGTATATTTGGATGTCATCGGCATAGCAATGGTATTGAAAACCATGAGATTCTGTGAGTTGGCCCAGACCAAGGGTGTAGATGGAGAACAGGAGGGGTCCTAGGACGGAGCCCTGGAGGACACCTACAGAGAGAGGGCGTGGTGAGGAGGTGGTATGCGAGTGGGGGACGCTGAATGTGCGGTCGGTGAGGTATGAGGAGATCCAGGAAAGGGCCAGGTCTGAGACACCAAGGGATGAGAGAATTTCTAACAGGAGGGAGTGGTTGACTGTGTCAAAGGCAGAGGAGAGGTCAAGGAGGAGGAGGACAGAGTGACGTTTGGCTTTGGCAGTTAGAAGGTCATTAGTGACTTTTGTTAGGGCAGTTTCAGTGGAGTGACGGGGTCTGAAGCCTGACTGTAGTCTGTAGTCTGTCGAAGAGCAGGTTGGACGAGAGATAGGAGGACAGTTCTGAGTGGATGTGTTGCTCAAGCAGTTTTGAGGCATACGGGAGCGATAGTTGGCTGGAGAGGATGGGTCGAGGGACGGCTTCTTAAGTATAGGTGTGACTGTGGCGTGTTTGAAGGCAGAGGGGAGGGATCCATTGGCTAGAGATGGGTTGAAGAGGTGGGTTAGGGCTGGAGTAATGACTTCAGTGAGTTTGGGGATGAGATGTAACTGGATCGGGTCAAGCGCACAGGAGGTGAGGTGGGATTTGGATATGAGGGAGGAGAGTTTTTCATCAGTGATGGTGGAGAAACAGGTCAAGGATGATGAGCTGTGAAGCTGTTACTACTTTATTCTCTAAGCTGCTCCTGCAAGTTGATCCTTCACTTCTATGCATTGACTGCTTCCACCGTGCCATGAGATCTCCCAAAAACCCAAACATCTCTAGAGGAGTGTTTCTAAAACTCCATTATTCTGAGTTCTGTAACCAGATCCTCTCAGCAGCCATAAATATACAACCCTTGCTTGATATGACCTCCTCCATCCAACTTGGCCCCATTCACCTTGGACAGGCGCAGGACAAGGCGCCGCCACCTTGGATTAAAAAAAGCTCAGATACAATACCATTGGGGCTTCCCCTACCATGTCAACTTTACCCTTAATGGCAAGTACTTCTTCATTTGCTCCTTAATGGAAGGTCTACAAGTTTTGTGGCATGCGGGTCTGCCTGACCTAGCCAACCCACAGCCACAAAGACCCTCCCGCTCCTGGCTGCTGAAGTGCAAGAGACCAACTCTGGCTCCTCCAGTGGCTACCACCTCATCTTCCTCTTGATGAGAATCTGACTTGCTAATTTTGCTTTTTTTGCAGGTTTCCGGTTGTGGATGCTATTTTATACTGAGACGTTACTGTTTCTACATTACCTATTACAGTAGCCTCTGTTCCTATTGAGCATAGTCCACTCATTACATTCACTCTGCTCATGTTATAAATGCTCATGATATTGCTTTTTTACTTATGTGCCAGGGAAGCTCCTGGATTTGTTTTACTTATTCTTTTCTTTTCAGGTTCCTGACCAAAGAGGTCATTTTTGCTACCATCGGGGGGTCATACATGGCGTCGGTCCCCAAGCCCCCGGTGCCTTAGGCACATCAGGGTTCGCTACAGTCCATGTTTCCCTGGAGTGTACAACTTGTTTCTGAGTTTCCGGTTTTGGTTATCTTGAGTTTGTATTCCTTTCTCCCTGCAGTGCTACTCTTATGCCTATTGCATTTCCCAATAATTTAAGTTCCCGCCTGATATCTATCTGTATTCCTTATTTGTGTATACTGATCAGCTATATCTTTTTATATGCTATGTGTTAGATTTTCTCACATAATGTGCGGGGATTTAACTCCCCTCAGAAACTCCCCTTCTTTTGTGAACTTTCTTGTCTCCTAAGCCAGTTGGATTTCTCTGCCTTGGTTTCTGTGGGGACTTCAAAGTTCACACCTGTGCCCGGTCTCCGCTTTAGCCAATCCGGCGGGTTTCCATTTTCTGTCCCGAGGAACTGGACAAGGGACAGAAACCCAGCAGTCAGTTTTCAAACCCATTCACTTGAATGGGTTTGCAAAGGTGACCGCCCTTGTGCGTTTTCTTCCTGGCCACGGGGAAACCGTTCTTTTTTTAGCTGGACAGAAAGTCGGACATGCAGGCACAAGACGCACAAGGGTGGTCACTTTGCAAACCCATTCCGCTGAATTGCCTAAAGTGAAGACCGGGCACAGGTGTGAACCCGCTCTTATGCTATTCCGGATCGCCAAGGGCGAGATATGTTCTGCCTTGCAGGCTCTGAACTTTGCAGATTCCTGGCACGACACATATTTTTCCCCGAACCATCATCACTATGTTAGAATTGATAGGATTTACATCTCTACTTCTCTACTCCCTGCCCTCACCTATGTACGTTTGTGTCTGGTCAGACCATGACTTGGTTATTATCAACATTGCGTTTCAGCCATGCCCTTATTGGTGACTGAATGAGTCTCTCTTGTCTGACCCTGGTATCCTGAGAAGGACCATGGATGACCTTCATACCTTCATTACGCATAATGCAGTCTGAGACACTGACCCGGTTATCAACTGGTCTGCTCATAAGGCCACAATTAGAAGTTCCCTTATTGCAGACTCTCCTAGACGAGAAAAGACTAAGGTTCAATCTGACTTGGAATATTAACTCCTGAAACTTGAAACTGCTAACCAGCTCAAGCCTAGTCGATTTCTTGCAAAATCCGTTAGGGATACGAAACTACAGGTTGACGCCATGTTAAATATTATATATTTACAATATTCTCTAGCAGATATGGGGTTAACACTCTACTAACATCATATCTGTTGTATTTTGGGTACATGGGTGCGGTTAGAGTACACCATTTTAGAAATCTCCTTACATAGCTACAAGATGGAAGGTAACACCCACTCTCATGAACATAAATGAGTGACAGACACACACGTCGGGGTCGTCATCCATGAGGGTCATCCATGAGGGGAATCCATGGGGAATCTATGGCAGGTCTGTCTGCCATCCCTCTCTGTCATCCTGGACAAGATGTCGTGAATATCCCAGATGACCAGACCAGATGATCAAGCATGAACCAAGCTGTAACTACAAGATATCCAGATGATTTAACTTATCTGAAGATGTAAGCTATTGACAATTGACTGATATTTGTGTTCTTTGGACATTTTCCCTGTTCCTGCGTTTTCCTTCAAGATATTAATAAACCTCTACACTGATTTATAACAAGCTGACTTCTTCCTATCGTGGATAAGGCCTACAACACGTGACACAAGTCTATCCCACAATTTCAAGGCCAGGTACGGATATTTAACAGTGGACACAAGTCTCACCGGCAAATACAAGATATTTAACAGTGGCGAGCCCAGCACGGTCGTTTTTTTTCCTGTTTTTCTCGTTCCGTTCACTTGCAATTAAGGGGGAAGAGAGGAGTATTTTGCAAGTTGTATGAATTGCAAGCTTCAGGAAAACTTCAAAAAAGAACCTATATTGGTGAGATACAGATGACTGTTGCACGTGTGTTATATGATATGGAAGCCTGTGTGAGGAAAGCCTGTGAGGAAACACAGAAGGACCACAAGTGCCAGACATACTGAGACGTTCTGATGACAGGGACCAACTGTTCCAAGGATAAGCTGAAGGTAAAGCTTTCTACAGTGGTGAGTAAAGATTTTACTTTTAAAGTATGGAAAAATTAGAGTCATTGTCTAAAAAGTGTAACTTTGAGTATAAAGTTTTGTCTAGTGACAATTTAGCGAGTATATGGCAAGATTTGTATACACAATGTGAGCAGGCAAATTCTAAGATTGAAAATAGAATTTGTTCTACAAAAGAGAAACAGGTATTTAGGAATATAGCTTCTTTGGTAAAGATTTTTAATGACGTGGTAACAGAGAAGAAATTAAGTAATAGTATGCATAAATCTGTTCAGACAGATAATGAGAAATCTGAACATGTTGACAAAGAGCACCATGTGGCAGTAATGGCCATAGATGGTGAGGAAGAAATAGAGTCTGTAGCAGAGGTCATCTCCAGTCCCAATAGCCAAGGTGACCTTCGTAACGGCACAGACATAGATATGTCAGCAAGTGAAAAGCAATTACAGATACAAGAAACTGAATTGAAATTAAAATCTCAGGAATATTTGATCAATCTGAGTAAAGCCATTCCCACATATGATGTAAAGATCCATGTGTGTAGAAACTCAGAAATTTTTGAAAGCCATGCAGAGAAATTTGATCTAAATATTGAACAGAGAAATAAACTGTTTAAATTATGGCTTCCTATTGATTTTACAGAGCGTTTGTCTGCAAAAATGTCTTATGATAATGAGTCAAATGAATGGTTAAAAGACAGTGATGTGGAGAGATTAAAGAAACTAATCTGGTGCACTAGAGGTGACAGCATGCCAACACCTGACATACTGAATGAGATAAAGATTGGCAGAAAAGAATGTACATATGCATTCATGTCTAAATTTGAGAGGACATACAAAACTGTCATTGAAAAAGTGAACTCTTCATCTGTGGTGAAAAGTTTTGTTAAAAAGTTCAAATTCTTGGATGCAGTCACCCTTGCCAGTGCCTCAGATAAGAAGACTTTATTTGAAGCTGCTAGTTTATTGGACATGGCCAGAAGACATCAGAAACATATGTCAAATGTAAATCGAATGTGTCCAAAGCAAAAAGCAAAGCCTATTAAGAGACATCTGTCAAATCAGGTTATAGTGTCCCCTATTTATATGAGGGAAAGTGACAAAATCTATGAGAAACGTAGGAAATTACATGTTGCATATAAACCATATGCCATTCAAGAAAATCCACAAATTGAAATTCCATTATTAACTGAAATTAAAGAATTGCAGCCAACCAAATCTATTGAGTATCTGCAAAAGAATGTATCTGGGAATGTACCAGTTGTCTCCAAAATGTCAGATCTTCCCAGTAACCAAGAGGAATTTGAGCTACCTAATATTTTTAGGAAAAGGGCAAGCTTGGCATTCTCTCATGACCTGGTGGAGTTATTGTGGGATGTGATTGACCGGAAGGTCAGGGGTCGAGTTTAAAAGTATCTCTGAAGGAATGACTGTCTATTGAGTTCTACTTACGTACTATTTGGCTATGTAAAGAGAAATCCCTTTTATATGAGGAGAAATCCAATGATCAGGTATAATCCACATTATTATGTGATGATGTTTATAAATAATCCTAATTATGCTATTGTGAATAATACTATGGATCATAATCAAAATATACACACACACAGGAGGAGAGTCTGATGTGTGGTGACAGATTTTTGTCATAGTCCATTCTCTAGATGCAGAGAGAGGAGGAACATGTTATGTACAATATATGAATATGATCAAATAGTATTAGGAGTCCATAAAGTTATTAAATTTTCCATTGGTTAAAATCATTATTATATTAATTTGGTTATTGCTAAAGTCTATCTATTTTCTCTTCAGATATAGATATATGGAAAAAAGGCAGCAGTTCAATCAGTGATGTCCATTCATTCATCATTCGTTCATCATTCATTCCTTCTAGCCAAAAGAATGCATGGAGTGTCTAACTATTAATGAGTAAACAAATTAACATGGTGTGACTAATAACAATACATGATAAGTGATATAAGTTCTAACTTACCTTAAGCATGTTTTTCAATAGGTTCATGTAAAGTCCATGTTTTTAGGATTTTCAAGTTATAATCCATTTTGTTTAAAGGCATGCAACTAGGCATGGAGCTCTTACTTGAATCAATGTCCGTTCATGTGGTCAGTTGATTGACAGCAACACATTTTGACCTGTGACCCTGATGGGCTGGTCAGTATAAGTGTTAAGTCTTATGTGTCGACTGGTGTATACAACAGATCTGTGACATCACAAATAGGCCTAAGAAAATCAGGATGCATCCAACAAGGAAAAAAGGAAAATATATCCAACAAAGACGTCTAATTTCTATTTTCTTTTTCTATTTTTTTCTATTTTCTATTTTTTATCTTATATGATCCTCTATATTAAATTGGGAAATTAGCAAATATATTTGAAATACATTGAAAGGAACCTCATATGTTTATACCTACAGGAAAACCAAGTGTTTAAGTCACATGAGCTGAGGAAAGGTGACAGCTGCACTAGGGTGAAGGTTATTTTAGTTTGTGAATATTTTGTTGCAAAAGAAGAAACTTTTGGCTAAGGTATAGATAGCTCTTCAATATATTTGTTCAAACCTGACAAATAATAAAGGTTTATTGGGGTAATTGGATCATGGGATAATAAATATATTAGGTATGATGGAAAATCTAGTTAGCTATAGCCAGTATTGATTTATTGTATTATTATTGATTATGTATTCTTACATGTACGCACACACTTGCATACACTTACACACATCAACATCTACAAACATTGGGAAAACAACATAAATGTCTTATATGCAAATGAGATAAGCTAATCATCTTCATGAAAGGAAAAGTATAATATCATCAAAGGATATGGGATATCAAGAGAGATAGTCTCTGGTTTATTCTTCAAACTTCTGATTATAGGATGCGACATATTTTGAAATGTTTATGTTTTATATACTTATTTCATATATATGGTGTTCATATACAGCCAGTACACAAGAATATATACAGTTAAGTTAAAGACAGAGTCAAGTGTGTTAAGTCTTGTCTCTATTCTTGGTATTGGAGGTATCTGAAAGGTGAAAAAGGTCACAGGAGTCTGTGAAGAGACGAGGTGTTAAGAGGAAACTTTAGTCACATACGTTTCATGAATAAAGGGTTAATATTGTGTCTCAGATAAAGAACACAATGATATTTAATAAAGTAATGTTCAAAATAAAATTATTTCTTATTTAAAAAGGAAAATAAAGTTACTAAACTTTAGAAAATGTATGATTAAGTATGAGAACCCATTCATATAGGAACATATGTTTAGTATAATTGGTGAAAAGTTCCAACTAAAGAATAAATATAGTGATTGTCTATAGAATGGTAATTAATAATGAAATCACATTATATTTCAAAGTCATGTTGCAATTTGTCATCACAAGTAAAGTACACATATACTGTATATTCATACATATAGCTATAAAGATATATATGCTGATACATGATGTTTATATAGATTATTGTATCCAAAGTACTATTATCTGATATTTTGATAAATGTATTGAATATCAATATTTTTATAAGTCAAATATAAATATTGATACAATATAAAGAGAAGTATGATATATAAATGAATGGTATGGTACACTGTGATATTATAGTTTAGTTAATTGCCTAGTTTGGCTTAGCTATTAGGGAAAGAAAACTTATCTTCAATCAAGTCCAAGATTATGATAAAGTTTGATATCAAATGTTAATAAAAAGACTTTAACAGTTACAAGAAGAAGATGTGCGGGAAAAGACAAAATCTGAAGGTATGAGACTATATGCTTATGCTTATGCCAAGGACTGTGTTTAAAAATTATTACTGGAGTTTGGAACCTTTGATCAGCGGATGATTGGACAGATATAAAGACGTCCTCATCAATGTTTGGTGGAATGCTCTCTATTTCAAGACTTCAAGTTGTTCGGTGAGCAAAAGGGTTATGAATAGAGATGAGCGAACACTAAAATGTTCGAGGTTCGAAATTCGATTCGAACAGCCGCTCAATGTTCGTGTGTTCGAACGGGTTTCGAACCCCATTATAGTCTATGGGGAACAGATACTCGTTAAGGGGGAAACCCAAATCCGTGTCTGGAGGGTCACCAAGTCCACTATGACACCCCAGGAAATGATGCCAACACCTCTGGAATGACACTGGGACAGCAGGGGAAGCATGTCTGGGGGCATCTAACACACCAAAGACCCTCTATTACCCCAACATCACAGCCTAACAACTACACACTTTACACACTCAATACCACCTCTCTGACAGTAGGAAAACACCTTGAAACATGTGTATTTGGCACTTGGAGTGAGGAGAGCTTGTCACCAGCAGTGAATTTGGCCCTTGTAGTAAGTTGAGGTTGGCACCAACATTTGTTTTGAAAATCAGGGTGGATTGAGCCTCTAACCAGCAGAGTTTGGGCAAATTCATGGTGGAGGGAGCCTCTAAAAACCCCAGTTTGGACCAATTCATGGTGGAGGGAGCCTCTAAAAACCCCAGTTTGGACCAATTCATGGTGGAGGGAGCCTCTAAACAGCCCAGTTTGGACCAATTCATGGTGGAGGGAGCCTCTAACCAGCAGAGTTGGTGGAAATCAGGGTGGAGGGAGCCTCTAACCAGCAGAGTTGGGGGAAATCAGGGTGGAGGGAGCCTAGTATTAGCAGAATTGTGCAACGCTTATGGTGGATGAGTATGAGGATGCGGAGGAATTGGAAAGGTTGAGTACAGACATGGAGTTTCATGTTGGGGTGCTTTACACAGGTGGGCACAAAAATGAAGGCTCTATCCAGTGGTGGTTCATTTTTATCAAAGTGAGCCGGTCGGCACTCTCAGCTGACAGACGGGTGCGCTTGTCAGTGATGATGCCCCCGGCTGCACTGAACACCCTCTCAGATAGGACGCTGGCAGCAGGACAGGACAGCACCTCCAAGGCATATAGGGCAAGTTCAAGCCACAGGTCCAACTTCGACACCCAATACGTGTTGGGCGCAGAGGGGTCGGAGAGGACAGGGCTGTGGTCGGAAAGGTATTCCCGCAACATGCGCCTATACTTCTCACGCCTGGTGACACTAGGACCCTCCGTGGCGGCACTTTGGCGAGGGGGTGCCATCAAGGTGTCCCAGACCTTAGACAGTGTGCCCCTCGTTTGTGTGGACCAGTGAGAACTTGGTTGCCTACTGGAGGAACTGCCCTCCCTGCCGCCAACGTCACATGCTGGAAACATCCCCATCATATTCTGCACCAATTGCCTGTGGCAAGCATTGATGCGATTGGCCCTCCCCTCTACCGGAATAAAAGACGAGATGTTGTTTTTATATCGGGGGTCAAGGATAGCAAAGATCCAGTACTGGTTGTCCTCCATGATTTTGACAATACGCTTGTCGGTTGTAAAGCACCCCAACATGAACTCAGCCATGTCTGCCACAGTGTTAGTTGGCATGACTCCTCTGGCCCCACCGGAAAGTTCAATCTCCATTTCCTCCTCATCCTCCATGTCTACCCATCCGCGCTGCAACAATGGGACGATTCGAAGTTGCCCGGAAGCCTCCTGTATCACCATCACATCATCGGACAACTCTTCTTCCTCCTCCTCCTCCTCCTCCTCCTCCTCCTCCTCCTCCATTAAACGCAGTGAAGCGGACAGATGTGTGGACCTACTCTCCAGCTGTGACGGATCGGATGCTATCCCTAACTCCTCTGTGTGATCTGAGTTATCCCTGATGTCAATCAGGGATTCTCTCAGAACACACAAGAGCGGGATTGTAAGGCTCACCATCGCATCCTCAGAGCTCACCCTCCTTGTGGACTCCTCAAAGACCCGTAGGATGTCACAAAGGTCTCTCATCCATGGCCACTCATGGATGTGAAACTGAGGCAGCTGACTTTGTGGCACCCTAGGGTTTTGTAGCTGGTATTCCATCAAAGGTCTCTGCTGCTCAACCACTCTATTCAACATCTGAAACGTTGAGTTCCAGCGTGTGGGGACGTCGCACAAAAGCCGGTGTTGTGGCACATGCAGGCGTTGCTGGAGAGATTTTAAGCTAGCAGCGGCTACTGTCGACTTGCGAAAGTGGGCGCACATGTGCCGCACTTTCACCAGTAGCTCTGGAACATTGGGGTAGCTCTTTAGGAAACGTTGCACCACTAGGTTGAAGACGTGGGCCAGGCATGGAACATGTTGGAGTCCGGCAAGCTCCAGAGCTGCTACCAGGTTCCGGCCGTTATCACAAACGACCATGCCTGGGCCCAGGTGCAGTGGCTCAAACCATATTGCCGTCTCATCGAGGAGGGCATCCCTCACCTCGGAGGCAGTGTGCTGTCTGTCCCCTAAGCTGATCAGCTTCAGCACAGCCTGCTGACGTCTACCAATGCCAGTGCTGCAACGTTTCCAACTCGTAGCTGGGGTCAATCTAACAGCGGAGGAGGAGGCGGTGGCGGAGGAGGAGGCGGTAGAGGAGGAGGAGGCGGCGGTAGAGGAGGAGGAGGAGGGGGGTGTTCTTCTCGTGTCCCTGCCAGGAATGTTAGGCGGGGAGACGAGGTACACCGGGCCAGTTTGGGAAGCAGTCCCAGCCTCAACTACATTCACCCAGTGTGCCGTCAGTGAAATGTAGCATCCCTGTCCGCATGCACTTGTCCACGCGTCGGTGGTCAAGTGGACCTTTGTGCAAAGCGCGGAACTAAGGGCCCGCCTGATGTTGAGTGACAGGTGCTGGTGCAAGGCGGGGACGGCACACCGGGAGAAGTAGTGATGGCTAGGGACGGCATAGCGAGGTGCCGCAGTTGCCATCAGGTCCAGGAAGGCGGGAGTTTCAACAAGCCGGAACGCCAACATCTCCTGGGCCAGCAGTTTAGCGATGTTGGCGTTCAAGGCTTGCGCGTGTGGGTGGTTAGCAGTGTATTTCTGCCGCCGCTCCAATGTCTGAGAGATGGTGGGTTGTTGTAAAGAAGCGCCTGATGGTGCCTTTGATGGTGCAGGAGAAGGAGATAAGACAGGAACAGGGGAGGATGAGGGAGAAGTCAACAAAGTGGTGGAGGCAGATGAAGTGGTGTCCTGGCTCGTCCTCTGGAGTGCATCGCCAGCACAGTCAGCAGTGGCAGTGGCAGAGGCAGAGGCAGTGGCAGTGGCGTGAACGGCAGGCGGCCTTTGTCCTGCTGTTGCTGCCTGCCACTGATTCCAGTGCTTGGATTCCAAATGACGGCGCATTGAAGTGGTGGACAAGTTGCTCTTCTCAGAGCCCCTAATCAATTTCGAGAGGCAAATTGTGCAGACAACACTATATCTGTCCTCGGCGCATTCCTTGAAAAAACTCCACACCTTCGAGAAACGTGCCCTCGAGGTGGGAGTTTTTCGGGGCTGGGTACGAACTGGAACATCTTGGGAGATTCCGGGTGTGGCCTGGCTTCGCCTAAGCTGCTGACCTCTGCCTCTGCCTCTAGCTACCCTTTTTGGTGCTGCACCTGCCTCAACATCCACACTACTTTCCCTGCTTGACATCCCCCCTGTCCAGGTCGGGTCAGTGTCCTCATCATCCACCACTTCCTCTTCCAACTCCTGTCTCATCTCCTCCTCCCGCACAATGCGCCGGTCAACTGGATGCCCTGACGGCAACTGCGTCACATCATCGTCGATGAGGGTGGGTTGCTGGTCATCCACCACCAAATCGAACGGAGATGGAGGAGACTCTAGTGTTTGAGCATCTGGACACAGATGCTCCTCTGTTAGGTTCGTGGAATCGTGACGTGGAGAGGCAGGTTGAGGGACAATGAAAGGAGCGGAGAACAGCTCTGGGGAGCAGGGACAGTTGGGGTTATTGTTCTGTGAAGCTTGGGAATTTTGGGAGGAAGGAGGACAAGACTGTTGGGTAATAGGAGGAGAGGAGGCAGAGTCTGACTGGCTGCTGGACAATGTGCTGTAAGCGTTCTCTGACAGCCATTGCAAGACCTGTTCCTGGTTCTCGGGCCTACTAAGGTTTGTACCCTGCAGTTTAGTTAATATGGCGAGCAACCCTGGCACTGTGGAGTGGCGCAATGCTTGCTGCCCCACAGGAGTAGGCACGGGACGCCCTGTGGCTTCACTGCTACCTTGCTCCCCAGAACCATTCCCCCGACCTCGCCCACGGCCTCGTCCACGTCCCTTTCCGGGAGCCTTGCGCATTTTGAATTCCCAGTTAGAAATTGGCACTATATACCAGTAGCAAAAATTGTGGGTGCACGTAACCCCAATATATTCTTTGAATTACCAGTCAGAAACTGGCACTATATGGCAGTAGCAAGAAATGAGGGTATTTGTAACCCCAATATATTCTTTGAATTCCCAGTCAGACAATGGCACTATATACCAGTAGCAAAAATTGTGGGTGCACGTAACCCCAATATATTCTTTGAATTCCCAGTCAGAAACTGGCACTATATGGCAGTAGCAAGAAATGAGGGTATTTGTAACCCCAATATATTCTTTGAATTCCCAGTCAGACAATGGCACTATATACCAGTAGCAAGAAATGAGGGTATTTATAACCCCAATATATTCTTTGATTTACCAGTCAGAAACTGGCACTATATGGCAGTAGCAAGAAATGAGGGTATTTGTAACCCCAATATATTCTTTGAATTCCCAGTCAGACAATGGCACTATATACCAGTAGCAAAAATTGTGGGTGCACGTAACCCCAATATATTCTTTGAATTACCAGTCAGAAACTGGCACTATATGGCAGTAGCAAGAAATGAGGGTATTTGTAACCCCAATATATTCTTTGAATTCCCAGTCAGACAATGGCACTATATACCAGTAGCAAAAATTGTGGGTGCACGTAACCCCAATATATTCTTTGAATTCCCAGTGAGACAATGGCACTATATACCAGTAGCAAAAATTGTGGGTGCACGTAACCCCAATATATTCTTTGAATTCCCAGTCAGACAATGGCACTATATACCAGTAGCAAAAATAGTGGGTGTATATAGCCCCAATTCTATTGCTAGGGGACTTGCAGGGTATTTCTGAGGTGAAGGTGGGGGGGCACACCGTTGGAACGGGGATTTGGGGTGTATATATGGGGTATACGGGAATACACTGTCAGTGTGTTCCATTCAGGATCCTGGGAAAGCTGGGTTGCGGCGATTGAGCCCGTCAGTGCCACGTTACACTGACAAGCTTCTCCCTGGAATTGAAGTTATTTGTAAGCCCAATATATTCTTTGAATTCCCAGTGAGACAATGGCACTATATGGCAGTAGCAAAAATAGTGGGTGTATATAGCCCCAATTCTATTGCTAGGGGACTTGCAGGGTATTTCTGGGGTGAAGGTGGGGGGGCACACCGTTGGAATGGGTATCGGGGGTATATATCGGGTATACGGGAATACACTGTCAGTGTATTCCATTCAGGATCCTGGGAAAGCTGGGTTGCGGCGATTGAGCCCGTCAGTGCCACGTTACACTGACAAGCTTCTCCCTGGAATTTAGCTCTTATAAGAGCTGTTGGTTGTCTTCTCCTTCCTATCCTAGCCTGTCCCTGCCTACCCAGAATCTAAGCCCTAGCTAGCTGGACGGAAACCTCCGTCCCCGGTGAATTGCAAGCTCAGAATGACGCGAACCTGGGCGGCGCTGTTCTTTTAAATTAGAGGTCACATGTTTTCGGCAGCCAATGGGTTTTGCCTACTTTTTTCAACGTCACCGGTGTCGTAGTTCCTGTCCCACCTACCCTGCGCTTTTATTGGAACAAAAAAGGCGCCAGGGAAGGTGGGAGGGGAATCGAGTAATGGCGCACTTTACCACGCGGTGTTCGATTCGAACATGCCGAACAGCCTAATATCCGATCGAACATGAGTTCGATAGAACACTGTTCGCTCATCTCTAGTTATGAATAATAAAACCCTAACACAGATATTGTGTATCCAAGAGACTGAGATTCCAGGACTGAACCTTACTGACAAGCAGCAGGGATGATGTCAGAATTCACACTTGCCTTGCTTTTGCAGTATTGCTCCAGAAGTGTCACATGATTCTACAGTGACAGGTGGTCAAGGTAATTACCAAAGGAAACCCTTCTACAGTCTATGTCTTGGTAAAGTGAAACATAACATATGGACTTTGTTGTTATATCAATATCTTCATAATATGAACTTTAATGGACAATGTTAAAATATCTGCACAACATGGAGGAAATCTATAAAGGACTTTAAGTCAAGAACTACATTTGTGGTAATAAGCCTTCTATTATGACGGAAGAAAAAATTACCAGAAGACCAGACGATGAAAGAAGAGCCTTCATCAGGTGTAGGTTGGATAGTAGATCAAATTGTTTTCATCTTTGATCACAGTTTACCATAACATATCATAACATTTAAAATTTATTGCAAATTGATGAAATTATTGTTATATGGACAGTTAATGAAAATTAAGTTCCAGTATTCAGCAAAGAAGAAAGAAGATATAATTAAATTGTATGAATATTGTCGTATGATATGTATCTTGAGAGTTCAAACAGATATTTCACTCTCAAAAGGGGGAAATGTTAAATATTATATATTTACAATATTCTCTAGCAGACATGGGGTTAACACTCTACTGACATCATATCTGTTGTATTTTGGGTACATGGGTGCGGTTAGAGTACACCATTTTAGAAATCTCCTTACATAGCTACAAGATGGAAGGTAACACCCACTCTCATGAACATAAATGAGTGACAGACACACACGTCGGGGTCGTCATCCATGAGGGTCATCCATGAGGGGAATCCATGGGGAATCTATGGCAGGTCTGTCTGCCATCCCTCTCTGTCATCCTGGACAAGATGTCGTGAATATCCCAGATGACCAGACCAGATGATCAAGCATGAACCAAGCTGTAACTACAAGATATTCAGATGATTTAACTTATCTGAAGATGTAAGCTATTGACAATTGACTGATATTTGTGTTCTTTGGACATTTTCCCTGTTCCTGCGTTTTCCTTCAAGATATTAATAAACCTCTACACTGATTTATAACAAGCTGACTTCTTCCTATCGTGGATAAGGCCTAGAACACGTGACACAAGTCTATCCCACAATTTCAAGGCCAGGTACGGATATTTAACAGTGGACACAAGTCTCACCGGCAAATACAAGATATTTAACACGCCATCTTAACACATTGGACTGAAAAGGTCGTGCAGTGGAATCAGGCTCACCTTTATAGATATGATAACAAGCCTGATAAGCTACTGGCCTCTAAAATAAGAGCCCCTCAAAAGCAGAATGCCATTTAAAAAATACACAAATCTGGAGGTGCTATGACATCTAACCCCATTTACACACATTTCCACCAATTTTATGAGAAACTCTACTCAGCTCCAAATACGGCAGAATCGGTGGAGATGTCCTCATTTCTTCACTCCCTTAAGCCACCCTCTGTCTCCTCCTCCCAGCTGGCCTCCCTCAGTGATTCTTTCACTATGAAGGAACTGGACAATGCCATTGATAATCTTAAAAATGGGAAAGCCCCAGTCCAGATGGCTGCTTCTTCCTCTATTATAAGAAATTTAAGGGGATTCTTTCACCCCACCTCCTCTCCATGTTTAATCATATCCTTCAAGGAAAAAGGTTCCCTCAGGACATGCTGTGCGCTTCCATTACGTTATTCCCAAACCCAGGAAAGACACCACCACTCCAGCTAGTTATAGGCCCATTTCTCTCCTTAATATAGATATAAAATTACTCTCTTCTATTCTTGCTTCCCATTTGACTAGATTCCTGCCATCCCTCATTCACTCTGAGCAAGTTGATTTTGCCCTGGGTAGGCAGGCCTCTGATAACATCCGAAAACTTTGCAACATAGTCCATTGGGCTAATAGTCACCGTAAACCAGTTTTCCTTCGAGGCCTCAATATTGAGAAGGCCTTTGATAGCCTCTCCTGGTCATACCTAGCCCATGTTCTGAAATTGATGTGTATAACCAGACACTTCCAGAGAGTCCTTTGAGCTCTTTATTGTGACCTTATTGCATATTTGAAGCTTCCAACTGACTCACCGAAGCCTATTCGCATTTGTTGCGGTACACGCAAAGACTGCCCTCTATCCCTCGCCCTTTTTGCCCTAGCTATTGAACCCTTGGCATTTGCTATCCGTTCCCACCCTGATATTCGAAGTGTGCAAATTGGAGACTGTGAATATAAATCCAATCTGTCCGATGATATGCTGTTGACCATTAATTTAATTAACACGCTCTTCCAATTTACCAGACTATCGGTAAGCATTGTCCCTTTAGCTACTGCTAATTTAATCTCCCTGAATTTTGGCTTTCAGACTAGTGACAAATATCTTCACTATTTAGGTGTTAAACTCAGTAACTCCTTAGATGCACTCTTGAAATGGAATTACGCTATATTGGTACCTAAACTCCTTAAGGACTTAGTTGCTTGGCATTACCCTACCCTTCCTTGGATAGGACATATCGACTCCCTCAAAATGGTTACCTTATCCCGCATTTTATATTTTTTCTGTACCCTCCCGTCTCCGGTCTAAAATGCTTCCCTTGTAGCCTTTCAGATTGAGATATTTTTATTTTATTTGGGCTATAAAAGACAGCGAATAAGATGCTGTGATATGTTTTATCATAAGAGACTGTGTGAACTATCAGTCCTCCACCTTTACAAATATTATGTAGCCACCGTGCTTTCCCAATTTAGTGCTATCCATAATGACCATGACTGCCCCCAATAGGTAACATTAGAATCTGCATTGGTGGCTCCAACCTTCCTGCAGGCCCTTTTATGGGCCCCTAAGACTATGGCCCGCACCCTTCCGGTTGCTGCGAGGGTGACCGACTATATGTTGCAGTTGTGCCAGAGGGTTCGTTTTCAGTAAGGTTTCCAAAGCCCGATTTCACCTTTAATCCCAATCTTTTAGAACCCACTCTTTCTCCCTGGCCTCTCTCCTAAGGTGTTTGGTTGACACACGCACGGTTTCACCACCTTCACAACTTCCTCTTTTACTGGTGGGTCTTCACCAAACTATTTTACTAGTGAATATTCCCTGCCTCCATTAGAGGCCTTTCAGCCTGCACAGTTGATTCACTTTGTGCGTTCCCTTGTCCCACTCAACCCAGGGATCTCTCACACTAGCTTTGTTTAGATAGCTGATAGATCTTCCCTTTTCTATATCTATGGATTACTCATTCCTCCCCCACCGACAGTAAGCTTGACTTTATGGTGTCCTGGGAGCAACACCTCGAAAATACCTGGACCCCAGCCCAGTTGGCTGATTGCTGCTCAGATCACCCTCACGGAGTCATCTCTAAAAGTTATACACAGGACATATTTGGTTCCCCATAGAATCTACCAATTTTTTTCCCACCGTTTCGCCCCTTTGATTTCGGGCTTGTAATGCCTTGGGCACTACTCTCCATGTGTGGTGGTCCTGACCTCATGCCCGACGCTATTGGTTGATCATCCATAGGATTGCACAAAGGCTTTATAGACAGACCTTTCCATTTTAAGCCTTCATATTTCTCCTTAACCTTAAACTCTCTACTTTGAAATACACACAATTTAAGCTACTCCTATATATTTTGTTAGCCGACTCCAAATCTGACTCCAATTCTAGGACATAAAAGCCATGTTACACAGTTTACAGGACTGTTGGGACTTACAACCCCTTTAAGATTAAAAACCTGTGATGACCCCCTTTTAATAAGAGTTAAAAATCACACCACAACACTGTTTATGGTTGAGGCTGAGGTTGGCCACAGCATTTATTGAACCAAATAACATAACTGTAAATATAAACAGTAAACAGGAAATAGACCATTCCCATGCCCCGCCTCTTCCTTCTTGACTTTTGCCCTGTAAGATGCCCCGCTGTCCGACAGTGGGCAGTTGAGGCCCGAACTTCCTCCCAAGGGGCATGGACCTTCCACCTGCTGTGACACTGGAAGACAAAGAACAAAAGCAAAGACAAAAACAAAAACAAAAAAAACAAAAACAAAAAACAAACCTACACCAAAACAAAAAACCGTAAGGGCAAGGGTGGGTGGGAGTTCCTCTCACCACGCTTCCAGTAATGGCAGAGGTGGAGCCCCACACACATGTCCCGAGTGTTAATCAAAGAGCTCCACCTCCAGACATGTGACCGAAAAACGTCATCACTTTTGAATGACAACTTCACTTTAACCCATAAAATGCCGGCCCAACAGTCCCTGTCCCTTTCTCCATGCGGTTTAGGGACTTCCAGACTGTTGAGACTTACAACCCCTTTAAGATTAAAAACCTGTGATGACCCCCTTTTAATAAGAGTTAAAGATCACACTACAACACTGTTTATGGTTGAGGCTGAGGTTGGCCACAGCATTTATTGAACCAAATAACCTAACCGTAAATATAAACAGTAAACAGGAAATAGACCATTCCCATGCCCCGCTTCTTCCTTCTTGACCTTTGCCCTGTAAGATGCCCCGCTGTCCGACAGCGGGCAGTTGAGGCCCGAACTTCCTCCTAAGGAGCATGGACCTTCCACCATGGAAGAGGAGGAGTATCCTTACTCCTCCCTCTGACCAACCCCACTTGCCAACAAAACCGCCCTCTCAATACTGTCCCTAAAACCGGCTAAAAGTATATCCAAGCCTATCGGATTGAGGTGTACCCCGTCCCGAAGCAACAAATCACCATTATCACCTTCAAGTTCCGTATGGCGAACGGCAATGTCACCCAGAGCCTGAACGTGACGAGAAACACGGAGATTTAAAACTCTCCGAGAATGCTCCAATGCAGCCATGTCCCTGGCTCCCCTCCAATACTTCCTTGCCACCATGTCCAACCATATGAGGATAACTTTGCTAAACAAATGTGAGAAACGATTGAAATCTTGCTTGATGACGGCAATCAAGTCGCCCAATTTAACTTTCCCCAAATCGTTTCCCCCACAATGCACCAACAAAATAACAGTGCCTGACACCAATCGACTCATTACGGTGACTTGCGGAAGGACACCCAACCAGCGGAGGCCTCTAATACCACACCATTGTACCTCCACTCCAGAAATGCCTAGATTAGCTCCACAAGGTTACAACAACGCTCTCTGCTCGGCCCAATAGACATACGAGTGACCAATAATCAAGACCGGAAGCATTCCTGGACCTAAAAGAAAGAAATAGAGAAAAGGTTTGGTAGAGGGGGAAGGGAAAGGAGAAGAAAGAAAGAAAAACAACATGCACTAAGACATCAGCAAGTCCGGAAGGATATATGACCGATAGCAGTCCGACCTGCATCTACCCAGATGCTTCACTTGATCCCCATTCAAACCACAAATATCAGCCATGGTCGCAGCACCTATGCGAAACGAATGCGATCCGAAATCAGACTGGTTGAGACCCAAAGACACCAGACAAGACCTAATCATAGAACAAAATTGAAATTTAGTGAGCGATGACCCAGAACGATGAACCAAGAAACGATCACCAACCACCCTAACTTTCAAAAAGGCCCGACAACACTCAGAACCAACAGCATTCAACGTAATCCAACAGCATCTCCCATACACATCAGTCTTCGACTTACGCACGCACACCTTAACACTCGTAGCACACCAAACCACATCCTTTCCAGTCAAACCTCCTTTTCCAGATGCACTGGCAGGAACCAACTCACCAATGCGCAAAGCAGCAAAGAAAGAAAGGGCAAAAGCCGCCTGAAAAAGTCTCACCTCATATTGATCCTTACAAATGACCTCAGCTACCGCAACCAAACGCTCCAACAGCTGCAACGAAAGGGGCTGACGCATGTCACAACCCACTCTCTCTTTCAACCAACCTTGCACGACTGACATGTTTTCCGTCCAAAAACACACCCTCTGATTGCTAAGGCGCTGCCCCCAGACCTCAACCTCTACGATAACCAGGAATAACTCCAACAACGTTAAATTCCGAATCCAAGAAGAAGAGCGCCACAAAGACGGCCTGGAACCCTTACACCAACTGTTACCACACACTGCAGCGAAGCTGTCGCTGCCTGCGGCATCTGTAAACAAAGCCAACTCAACACTGGACACCTCCGCCGACTGACAAATCGCACGACCGTTGAAGGAAAACAAGAAGCTCCGCCAAATCAACAAATCGTTTCTCAAAGGCCAGGTAACCCGTATAAAGTGGTGAGGGGAAGAAACCCCCTTAGTCGCCAGAGATAATCTGCCCATGGGAAGCACTCTACATGCAAAATTAAGCAAAGCCAAAAGGACCTGCAACTGGTGCAAAGTAACCTTTTTGGCACCAAGCATCTCACCAACCACCACTTTCAAACGGGTCTACTTATCCTCTGATAAACGAAAAACCATTTCCAAGGAGTCTATCTCAATACCTTATAAAGGACAAGCAGGTAACCGGGCCAACCGTCTTGTCAGGCTCCAAAGCACTCCATCATTCGGCCAAAAACCGCCAAAAGAAAACCACACATCGGAGACTGCTGCCGGCCAACAAACAAAAAATTGTCAAGGTAGTGCAATATGGAAGAGTTTCCCCAACTCATACCCATTCTAAGAAGCTACTAAAAATTTCGAAAAAATGGCAAGATATTGAGCACCCCATTGGTAAACACATGTCTACAAAAAACTTATGGCGAATGCCCGGTGAACGTCATCTGCCAGCGTGTGTAGTGCCAACAGTAAAATTCGGAGGAAGTGGTGTTATGGTGTTTTTCATGGAGGGGGGCTTGCACCCCTTGTTTTGCGTGGCACTATCACAGCACAGGCCTACATTGATGTTTTAAACACCTTCTTGCTTCCCACTGTTGAAGAGCAATTCGGGGATGGCGATTGCATCTTTCAACACGATGGAGCACCTGTTCATACTGCACGGCCTGTGGCGGAGTGGTTATACGACAATAACATCTCTGTAATGGACTGGCCTGCACAGAGTCCTGACTTGAATCCTATAGAACACCTTTGGGATGTTTTGGAACGCCGACTTCGTGCCAGGCCTCACCGACCTACATCGATACCTCTCCTCAGTGCAGCACTCCGGGAAGAATGGGCCGCCATTCCTCAAGAAACCTTCCAGCACCTAATTGAACGTATGCCTGCGAGAGTGGAAGCTGTCATCAGGGCTAAGGGTGGACCAACACCATACTGAATTCCAGCATTACCAATGGAGGGCGCCACAAACTTGTAAGTCATTTTAAGCCAGGTGTCCGGATACTTTTGATCACATAGTGTATGTGTATCGCATTAAAGCCCAGAAGATAGCTTTTTATGGACTTCCCAGTTGTGCAGTTCTTAGGATATTATGCCTATTATCATTCTATTATTTATTTATCTTACTTGTACAAAGAAAACGTATTCTACATTGAATTACAGATATTGTCAGTCATACAAGGCTCACATCTGCATTCAGTATGTCTTTGGAATGTGGGAGGAAAATCACACAAACATGGGAAGAACATACAAATTCCATGCAGATTCCATGGGATTTGAACCTAAGAATCCAGGGCCCATATTATCACTTCATATTCCATTAAAATGTAATAATTCTCTATACTAATAACTGGTCCCTCTTATCTGATCTGTAGCATTTGTTAGTGATTTGCAAGTTTTGAAATGACAATAGGAGGAACCTCCGATATTCACTCTGAATTTTAAGTATTGGTTTGGCAATCGACATAAAACTATCTTCCAGAATTATGTAGATTAGTAACCGACCCGAACAACCACTAATTTATAAACTTCGGTATATCAGTTATTATTTGTTTTATGATTACAATAATTAAAAGCTATATTTTATAGGGAGATGGAAAATGAATCTCTATTTACCTAAAAGACAAACTGTTCATAAATAAGATCTAAAAACAACACAAAGGCAGAGATTCACTTTAAGGAGGAAAATGCTCATTGAATGAATCCAGTTCATTGGGTTTATTATATCTGTACCTGTCAGAAGAAATTTTTTTTATAGTAAAAGTAATTATTTCTCTTTTTTTCAGAGGATACTAACTCAAAGGATATTTCAGATGACGCCACATTCTACCTTACTAGCCAGTGGTTGACCACGTTTGTACCATCGATCTACACTGTGGTGGTCACTGTGGCTCTGCCTCTGAATGTGATGGCAATTCTAATGTTTCTACTGAAGATAAACGTCAAGACGCCGGCAGTAGTCTATATGCTGAACTTGGCCATAGCTGATGTGCTTTTTGTTGCCATGCTGCCTTTCAACATTGTGTACAGATTCTCAGGGAACAACTGGCAGATCAGAGAAGGAATGTGCCGAATTGTGACTGCGGCATTTTACTGTAACATGTACTGCTCCATCCTGCTCATGACTAGTATAAGTGTGGACAGGTACATGGCCGTGGTGTTTCCAATACACTCTCGTTCCTGGCGCACAAAGAAACGGGCTTGGCTGGTGTGTGTCTTTATCTGGCTTATATCTATAGCTAGCACCGTGCCTCTTCTTCTTACCAAGCAAACTATTTACATTGACTCATTGGACATTACAACTTGCCATGATGTGCTGGAGCTAAAGAACCAACAGCACTTCTACATGTATTACTTCACTGCCTTCTCTTGCATTTTTTTCTTCATTCCATTATTTATTACAATCTTCTGTTATGTTGTCATTATCCGAACCTTGAGTAAAAGATCTAAGGACATTGAAAATTCTTCTAAGACAAGAGCTATTCTCTTAACTATTATAGTCCTTACTGTGTTCATTATTTGCTTTGGTCCTACAAACCTCATCTTTCTAATGCATTATCTGCACTTCCACAATGGACATGCTGAGTCTCTATACTATGTATATATTCTGTGTGCCTGTATCAGCAGTATAAGTAGTTGTCTTGATCCTTTAATTTATTACTATGCGTCTTCAAATTATCAAAAGCATGTATATAGTTTATTACACTGTATGAGAACAGATACACTGCAATCCAAACAGACACCCCAAGAAAGTTCTCCTCTTAAGTAAAATAAATATACTATCCTTCACCTTTAGATGATAAATGTATGAATGTAGGGCATTACACCTGCTGGGAACTCCATGATTATGAGTCTCTTATGAAAATTGAACGGTAGTGTGTATGTATAAATATCGCTCATTTCACTTATGTAAGATTGCTGGAGAAGGCTACAGTAAAGAGATCGAAGTGTATGGAGCGATGGTCATGCATTTACACTACCGCTCCACTTACAGACTTATCCCCATTCTCTTGATTGCTGGAGATGGCTACAGTAAAGAGCTCTCTGAGTCCCATGAAAGGGACTTCACTTACAGAGGGATCCCTATTGTGATTGCTGTTCCCAGTGGATCCCCATTGAGCATATACCCATCATCTATCCTATAAAAGTTGTTCATGGGCCAATCCCTTTTAATGTGTTGTTGAAATTTATTGTATTCAGTGCCGAAGTGAGTGTTTATACATTACTGCATGTGTTTACTCTTGAGAATATAATACTTAATACAGAGAAGAATATATAATTTTGCCATAATAATGCAGTTGCATGGTCACTATCGAGAAATCTGTTATAGTATCTGTAAACCAGTGTGCAACTGTCTGAAAAGGACATAAGGGAGGAGCATTGTGGGGAGAACACAATCATCTGCTGCTAGCCAATCAGCAGCCTAGAGGATGTTCTCGGTAATGCTGATTGGACGAAAGTAGCTGACATTACCTTCCTTACAAGGCTCCTCCTTCATGTCCTTTTCAATTAGTTGCCTACACATTATACATTTCATATACTCAACGTGGACCCATACACAAAAATGTCCAGTAGTAAAAATATTGTATGGTTTGTGTGAAGAGGTAAACTGTTTTGTATTATGTTTACATGTGATTTCTTCTTTGTAACCTTAGTGGTGGTTCAGGAGTCCCCAGGTCTGGTAATATCTCTGTGTGAATGTTCTGTTACTGCTTCTTATTTCTTCCTTTCCTCATTAGGCCGGCCACCTAATTTCTATTTTCCTACTATTTCTTGTCTTACCATCTGGGAACAATATACTAACACTAAGGAACTGTTCACATTAACATGGATTTATAAAGTGTTTTTTGCATATTTACCTGCAGTAGTGGAGTTGCACTGGGTGTGTCTGCCCTGATCTTATAAGAGGCAAGTCTGCAGCAACTCCAGGGTTTTATAGGAAAAACTGCAGAGGATTATGGGAAGTGTCTAAGGTATAAAATAATTCCAATTCACAGAAAGCTGGGTATGTGTGTGTTGGTGAAGTTCACATGATGAATAGTTTGGGAGACTACAGCAGCCTGAGGTACAAGGTGTTTGTTGTACACACTATGGAAATTTTCTGAAGAATTATTTTTTTGTTAAAACTGGACTTCCTGAAATAAACTCCTTGGATTCTTTTCATCAATCAAGGTCCGATTGTTTTTTTGAAAAATCCCATGCTTCACAACAAGTAAAAAAAATATATAAAATTTTTTAAAAAAGTATTAAAAATTCAAATCACCCCCTTTCCCTAGAACACATACAAAAGTAGTTAAATACTGTGAAACACATACATGTTAGGTATCCCCTAATCGCCCGCTCTACAAATCTATAAAAATATTTTTCTTGTACGGTAAACGCCGTTGCCAAACCGCCGTTTTATCACTGTTTTGATGCTGATAAAAATTTTAATAAGTGATCAGAGCAATAGCATTTCCCAAAAATGGTAGAACTAAAAAGTACACCTGGCCCCGCAAAAAAAGACGGCCTATGCATCCCCGTTCACGGATGTATAAAAAAGTTACGGCTTTTAGAAAAAATTTTTTTTAACACAATGGTGGCCGTCACTATTCAATGAATAGTAACGCTCACCAGACTGGGGTTGGGTAATGGCCAGCCCACGGATGTTCACCAGGTTGTCAGCTAACACCGTTAGCTGAAAATCCAGTGAATTTTGGCACTGATAGGGTTAAAACCTATCCTGGCTGCCCAACGTAATTTTACTATAGGGCAGTCAGGATGGACCTGTCAGTGCCAACATAATTTTACTATGGGCCGGTCGTTAAGGGGTTAAAAGTTCAAATCACCCCCCTTTCCTAGAACACATATAAAAGTACTTAAATACTGTGAAACACATACACATTAGGTATCCCTGTGTCTGAAATTGCCCACAATGCATATCTATAAAAAGATTTTTCCTGTACGGTAAATGTCCTAGCAGGAAAAAAAGCCAAAAGTTCCAAACTGCCGTTTTGCTTCAGATAAAAATTTTAATAAAAAGTGATCAAAGCAAAAGCAATTCCCCAAAATGGTAGAACTGAAAAGTACACCCGGCCCCGCAAAAAAAAAGATGCCCTATGCATCCCCGTACACTGGCGTATATAAAAGTTACTCGTGTCAGAATATGGCGACTTTTAGAAAAAAAATTTTTTACACAATTTTGGATTATTTTTTTTAAAGGGGTTAAAATGTAAATAAAACCATTTAAATTTGGTATCCCCCGGATTGTACCAAAACATAGACTACAGGTGACATGTCATTTTGGCTGCACAGTGAACGCCGTAAAACCGAAGCCTGTAAGAAACTCGCACAAATGCAATTTTTCTTCAAATCCACTCCATTCTGAATTTTTTTCCAGCCTCCCAGTTAATTATACAGAATAATTAATGGTGGCATCATGAAGAACAGTTTGTCCCGCAAAGATTAAGACATAATATTGTTCTGGGAGCAGAGAAATAAAAAAGTTATGGGGTTTAGAAGGAGTGAAGTTAAAATCGAAAAACGAAAATCAAAATATGCCGTTGGCGGGAAGGGGTTAATACACCACTAGAAAGCCGACAGTGCGCTGAATTCAGGGCACTATTGGCTTTCACGGTCTGTGCCCTCCGTGAAGAGCAATTGGTGCTGGTACTGTAGCTCTTCACTGTCAGGAGGGTGTTTCAGACAGTCAGTCAGGAACGCCCTTCCTCACTGTAGTGTCTATAGCGCTGTACTGTGAGAGGGGGCATTGCTTTCCGCCCAGCGATGACACTGAGCGGTGAGGAACCGCTCTCACAGTTCAGCACAATAGATGTTACTGTGAGGAAGAGTGTTCCTGACTAACTGTCAGAAACGCCCTTCTGACAGTGAAGAGCAATGGTACCGGCACCGATAGTTCTTCCCCGGGGGCACAGAACATGAAAGCCGATGCGCTGAATTCAGTGCACTGTCGGCTTTCTAGAGGTGTTTTACACCGCATGTGCCCCAGGAAGTAAAAGGTCCTCTTTAAAAAAAAAAATTTGAATCCTACCCCTGTCCACAGAATACTACCATATGCAGTGCATCATATTACAGAAGTATTGTCCATGAGAAGGAGAATATCTCTGTAATAATAATGTATCTATGTGAGCGTCAGCTCTTCTGTCTTTAATAAAGCTTCCATCATTCAGATTCGGCTAGAGCTACTCTGGATAGCAAAGTCTAAGGGACCACAGATCAAGGACTTGGATTTCGCTGCTCCAAATCCCCAGGTTGCTCTAATAGTGTAGTTGCAAAATTCAAAGTTTAGAGCTTGAAGTCTCAAAATAGGCACTAAATGAAAAGTCTGACAGTCCAGGATCCAAAATTCAGACAAGGTAGTAGTGGGGTAGCCAGAAGAAAGGTCAAACTCAAAACTGGGTTAGTAAACAGTCCAATATCACCAGTGTAGTATGTCAGGTTGTAATATACAATAAATGGCACAAACTAGAGGGCAGAGCAAAGTCACATGGAGAACCAAGTAGTTATATTGGCTGCACCAACCTTCTTCCTGATTTGTTCGCTGGCCAGCCTGCTTAATAGTCAATCAGTGAGTACGCCTCTCCATATTTTTGTAATCATTTTATTATATACTTTCATGGGACAGCACTAGAGATGAGTGAATTTTTCAAAAATTTGATTTAGCTGAATTGCCAAATTTTATCGCCGAATTAATTTGCTGCAAACTGCATTAAAAAAACCAGCTATTTCCCAGCTGCAGAGAGCCTGCGTAGTGGTATAGAACACTGTGCCTTGCAGTAACATGCAATGACACACTAAGAAAAGGCTTTACAACATATATCTGCACCCCAGAAGAACTAATAGGACCCCAATAATTTGAATTACACAGGTATGATCTATTGCCTACCTGCAATGAGCAGCAGTATAATGGCAGTCAGTGAGCAAAATATCAGTTTTCAAGTCTTTCCTACCACTTTCCCTAGCGCCTGCTGACATCTCTCCCTGCACTAAGTACACTAGAAAATGCCTGAATCAAAGATGGCGGAGGGTATTTATAGGGCTGTGACATCACAGGGCAGGCAGGCTGCTGATTGGCTGCTTGCTTGGCATTGTGGGTGATCCCACGTTCCCAGACTTACTTGCCCCATGACCTAACATGTGCAGCAGCCATTTTAGCGAAAAATGAGATTCGTTACCACGAAATACGGATTCAATGCAAATCGAATATTTCCTGAAATTTGGATTGAATTCAACTTCATCAGCTTTGATTTGTTCATCTGTAGACAACACAAACATGAGTTTGATACAATCTAAAGTAGTGCGTGTACAGCTTGTATAACAGTGTAAATATTGTCACTCGACACAAAGCCATTAATGTCTAAACCCGTTATTTAAAAATAATTTAACCCTTAAGTATTATCATGGTGTTTATTATAATGATATGTGTATGGTAGTGGTGTATGATAGACACCTTGATAATTCTTAAGGGTTAAAAAAAGAACAATGAAACAATTAATATAACAATGCGCTTATGTTTTTATTTCTATTTTTTTTTTTTTTTAAAAAAACATTACTTTTCAGAAGCAAACAACTCCAGCGATCCACACAATGACCATCCTCGAGGTCAGTCAGAGGTTTTTGAGGTTAGTGTATGGGATGTGTTTGACATAAATTCAGCTTATTTATTTAGCTTAAGTTTTTGACCATTTTAATATATATTTTTAAATTTTCTTTTTAATTAGTTGGAGTTTTTGTAAAATTTGAAAAAGCCGTAAAAGGTATGTGAAACTCTTACAGTATAGTGTAACTGTGTGTATGTGTGGCAATATTAACTTGTTCACATCATTAGTCTGTATGAGAGACAGGATTATGAATCACATATATAAGAAACTAGCATTTAACAGCGATTTCGTCGGCGGGCGGGTTTGTGAGTCAGCGGGGGTCCACGGGCGCTGCAACATCGTCCACAGAACCCCGCTGACTCACAAATCCCTCTTTTGCACTGACCCCTCTCGCATGGCACACTGTGAACTCCTCCCCCACGGGCTGCGCGCCACTGTAGTACGTGCGGGCCACCAAAAGTCGTCTTGCGTGGCCCCAAAAACCCTCCTCCGTGTCCTCCCTACTCCAAAGCCCTGTGCACCCCACTGTCCCCCCTAATCCGTCTCCCCAAAGGCTCCACACGTGCCCCTCCACCTCTGGCGGGGCCGGAGCTTACTCCGGGTGGCGGGTAAGAGACAGAAGTTAGTGGCGTTGGGAGACAGGGATACCTAATACGTATTTAATAACTTTTGTATGTGTTCTAGGGATAGGGGTGGTGAATGTTTTTGTTTTTATACAATGCTTATGCCATACCTCCCAACCGTTCCGATTTCCGCGGGACAGTCACGATTTGGGTGACATGTCCCGCGGTCCCGGTAGGAGGGAGGTATGTCCCGATTTCAAATCAGATCTGCGTCCAGAGGACGCAGATCTGAGTTGAACACATATGCGGCTGAAGCAAGGAGCTGACACAGGTCAGCTCCTCGCTTCGCCGCTGCCCGCCTCTCTTCCTGACACATGCGGCTGAAGCTGCTCGCGTGCTCGCTTCGCCGCTGCGTCTCTCTCTCGCTGACACATGCGGCTGAAGGGAGGAGCTGACCTGTGTCAGCTCCTCGCTTCGCTGCTGCCGCCGGCTCCTGGCTTGTAGACGCGATGTACAAGCCAGGAGCCGGCGGCAGCGGCGAAGCGAGGAACTGATACAGGTCAGCTCCTCGCTTCAGCCGCATGTGTCAGCGAGAGAGAGACGCAGTGGCGAAGCGAGCACGCGAGCAGCTTCAGCCGCATATGTCAGGGAGAGAGGCGGGCAGAGAGCGGCGAGGGAGCGGAGGAGAAGGTAAGTTTAATGTGGAGGTGGAACGTGAATCTGGGGGCAGATGAAGGCGAGGACGGCATGACACTGTGGGCAGAGATGTGGGACATGAATCTGGGGCAGAGATGGAGAGGACATGAATCTGGGGGGAGAGATGTGGGGACATGAATCTGGGGGCAGAGATGGAGTGGACATGAATCTGGGGGCAGAGATGGAGAGGACATGAATCTGAGGGCAGAGATGGAGAGGACATGAAACTGGGGGCAGAGATGGAGTGGACATGAATCTGGGGGCAGAGATGGAGAGGACATGAATCTGAGGGCAGAGATGGAGAGGACATGAAACTGGGGGCAGAGATGGGGGACATGAATCTGGGGGCAGAGATGGAGAGGACATGAATCTGAGGGCAGAGATGGGGGACATGAATCTGGGGGCAGAGATGTGGGGACATGAATCTGGGGGCAGAGATGTGGGGACATGAATCTGGGGGCAGAGATGGGGGTACATGAATCTGGGGGCAGAGATGGGGGGACATGAATCTGGGGGCAGAGATGGGACATGAATCTGGGGGCAGAGATGTGGGGACATGAATCTGGGGGCAGAGATGGAGGGACATGAATCTGGGGGCAGAGATGGGGGGACATGAATCTGGGGGCAGAGATGTGGGGACATGAATCTGGGGGCAGAGATGTGGGGACATGAATCTGGGGGCAGAGATGTGGGGACATGAATCTGGGGGCAGAGATGGAAGAGGGACATGAAACTGGGGGCAGATGAAGGGTGTATATGAAACTGGGGGAGAGATAGAGGGGGGGCATATAATTTACGGGTGACTGTAGGAGGATTATACTGTGTGCGGGCACATGAAAAATTAACGAGTGGGCGGAGTCAACACAAAAGTGGGTGGGGCTAAATTTACGCGCGCCGCACATTTTGTCCCTCTTTCGGTTCTTCAAAAGTTGGGAGGTATGCTTATGCATTGTGATGCATTTCATAATACTGGGGCTTCTATTGCAGGCCACATAGCATAGCCCACAATAGAAGGACCGATTTAATGCAATACATTACATAATACCTGTTGGTGGCCGCAACGATCGGCAACATTAACCCTTCCTGCGCCTCGGCCAGCTTTTACTGAGGCGCCGGAAGGGTTAATGTCACCGATCGTTGTGGCCACCGACAGCCTTGTGCTGGCTCCCCGGCCTGTCAGTCTTTTGCTTCAATTTCAGCCTATGGCAGGTAGACTGCAATTGAAGCGCCAGTTTGATGCAATGCACTGCATAATACCAGCGCCTCTATTGCAGGCTACACAGCCTAGGATGCAATAGAAGTGAAAGACTAACAGGCTGTAGAGCCAGCGCAAGGCTCCCGACTGCCATAGCAACCTGACGCCGGCCCCGTAGACTCCTCTGAGTGCTGGCGTGGAGAGGGGACATAGCTGCGCCGACGGAGGAAATGTGTTCAGGGTGAATGTGGCTGATCCCTGGGGACACCGGCAGGGACACTGACCTGGGGCAACCCTCCCCCAACCTCCCACCCATCGCCCTGTATCCGCTGCACTGATCAGTTATGTGGTGTGTCGGGTGCACCAGCCGCCAGTATGTGCGCTCCTCTTTAGCCGTCCGCGAAGTGACAGTGTGTAGGCGGCCTGGGATAGCTGTGGCGCCGAGACAATGTGGTCTGCTGCCATATTCCTCACTGTTTTCCTCTTAATCGGCATGCCCACATTCAGACCCCAATGTATGGTGCCGCAGCCATGGCTCCATAGCCCGCCCACACCTAGCCATGCACCAATAGGAGGTGTGTGGACAGACCAACACTGGCGGAATGCCAGCTTGTACAGCAGAGCCGGACGGTTCTTTAGAGGGTCACGGTGGCGATTTAGGGTGAGTGACCCATATTTAAAGTAGCCTATCCTTCCTTCCTGGGCAATATGTCTGTGTGTGTCTGTGTGAAATTTCAACAAAATTCATTCAGCTGTTTGGCTGTAATTGAAACAAACATCCAAACATCCAAACACACAATCCCACAAACATCCAAACACAAACTTTCACCTTTATAATATTAGTAGGATCATCTTTAATCTGAGAATAAGTCTATTTCCATTTGTACTATGTATATGTATTTATAATGATTTTTGATCATTTTAATATATTTTAAAACATTTTATTTAATGTTTCAGGTTCTATAAAAGAAAAATTATTGAAGAGGGAAAGAAAAGTAACAGGTATGTAAAAACCTTACAGGATTGTGAATCCCAATGAATATAAGAAAGCGTTACTACTCTGAAAATGTTCGAGGTTCGATATTCGTTTCGAGTAGCCCTCAATATTCGACTACTCGAATCGAATATCAAACCCTATTATAGTCTATGGGGGGGAAATGCTCGTTTCAGGGGTAGGCAACATTCAATCAAATTATACTTACCAAGTCCACGAGTGAGGGTCGGGCTGGATCCTCCGAGCAGTCTTCTCCTTGCAGCGTCCCCGCAGCGTCTTCTGGCTCTGAATTCACTCTGCCAGGCATCGGGCCTGGGCAGAGCCGACTGTGCATGCCCGCACTTCAAGCGGACATGCGCAGTCGGCTCTGCCCAGGCCCGATGCCTGGAAGAGTGAATGAAGAGCCGGAAGACGCCACGGGGAAGATGCACGGAGAAGACTTCTAAAGGTAGGAGAAGAACCAGCGTTGATTGGCCGACTGTATAGCATTCGTCCAATCAATGCTGGTTCTGCATCGAACTTTTACATTCGAATAGCGAGTGGTACTCGATCGAGTACGAGTATTTCGAATACCGTAGTATTCGATCGAATACCTACTCGATCGAGTACTACTCGCTCATCTCTATTTATTACCCTTTGTACTACTGTGGAATATGCAGCTTGCGCCTGTTCTCCATCTTACATTCCTCGGGTGCTACTATTGTTCATCTCATCCTTTGCAGGAAACTGTTATCTGTAATGGCCTAAAACTTCTTGTTTGTGCCTTCCCGAATAGTTATGTACTAAAACTCATGTTACAACTATATACCCAATCATGTTATGTTAATTATACTAATTGCACTTTCTTTTTTGTCTATGCAATATATATCCACACCTACAATACATCCTAGTAATATTATAAACTAGCTTTTACCCGCGACTTCGTCCGCGGAACCCCGACCCCTGCGGGACCCACCTGGAGCGGTGCACAGGCTTGTTCCTTTGCCTTGTGTCCGCAGCGGGCCCTTCCTACACCTGTGGGTCCATGGACCGCCAGGGTGCGCTCTTGTCCCAGTACTGCTCTATGCTCTGCAGCAACGATCCACCTTTACTGCGCATGCGTTGGAGCTGCGCAGTAGAGGTGGATTATCGGCACCAAGTAAAGAGCATCCCTGTGAGAAGCGGTGGCAGTCAGAAAATAAGGAGGAGCCATTTGGCAGAAAGAAACCTGGACGGTAAGTATGATGGAGTGGATTGGGGGGGATGGGGGGGAGTAGCAGTGACATTCCTTTTTCAGAAATGGGGAAATGGATCATCACCAGATAACCAGCAAATGGATGGGTAACTATACATTTCTGATTAATTATGTTATTTAGATAGTAGGCGGGGGAAGGTGTTTAGATTAGTGTAGGAATTTCCATTTATCCCAGGCAACCCCTTTAACTTTTGGATCACAAGTGACAAACAAAATTTTTGGAGTATAGAAGCTGAATCTGGTTTGATACCAACTGATTCGTTCATCTCTACTGGCCGCCATGTTTCACAGACAGAATACAATCATGCAAATACAATAATAGAATAAGTCTATCCATTGATAGCACAACATGATATCCCCATAATCTCTAAATCATCTGCATCACTCGTCTCTGCTTCACCTGTACAGACCATTTAGCACCTTTGCGATATTGTATAATATAAGCGCGGTTTCCATTTCCCTCCCAGACCATGTTTGAATACAGTTTCCTCAATCCGTAAACAACCCCAATCCTACCAGACACCTTCTTCATGCCTGACAAAGAAATTTTTTAAGTCAATATTCCCCGCCTTTATTTCCCTTCCTTCTATAACCCATTCCAAGTGGCATAACATCTGACATGACTTTTTTTTTCTATTTTTTTTTTTAAAAGAAATGTGTCCGGCAAACAGATGGCTTTTTAAACTTCGCTCGAGCTTCTTTGAAGTAACGGGAAAGATTGCTTGTCAAATTGATATCCAATTTAGAGCACAGAATCTCACTTTAGCAAAATCATATCTATACTTCCTTCTTGTCGCGGAAACTGGAAAACATATCTTTTTTGTTGGAGGAGGGGGGAGAATCGCGCTCTAAATCCCTATTTGTTTTTTGCCTCATGGCCTGGATAGAGTTTAGGCCATTTAGGAGTAAAACCCATAAAAGCCACTTTTTTTTTTTCCAGCTGTCTTGTTCTAGCCGGCCCGGCCTGCATCAATTTTTAATGTCAGGCTGCTCCATCAAGGGGATATGCGGAGGAGAAAAACGTAGCGCCGGAGTGACAGCTATAACAATGAAAGTCACCTCCTGATGAAGCCACGCTAAGGCGAAACGCGCGTCGGGGTGTCTTGGTTCCCTCACTCCTGTTGTTCCGGGGTTAACCCCTTATGGTTTACTTACACTGCCAAAATGTCTATGGGTATGTATTGACTTTGGACCTATGACTTTCATTGTTATACCTCCTATTCACCTCTTAACTAGTTACTCCTCATTATACGTATAATATACCCCAATTTTGGGGATTGTGTTATAGGGGTTACACTCTTTTGGAGGTCTATATGTATATTTTATGCACTTTGTTTATTATACATATGTGCATTATATTGGTGCAGTGTATTTATTTATTTCTATAAGGAATTGATTAATTAGGATTATACACCATATATATAGGGAGAAACTCTCTGGTTCATCAGTAGTGAGAGGGGTACGGTTCTGTCGGACTGTTTTTCTACAGTCGGACCCCTCTGTGTTGCCCTCCATTGTATGTTATATGTTTTGTATGTTTTTTATTGTTTTTTCAATAAATATATATATTTTTATTATTTTTTTGGATTCCTCAATTTTTGTTGTTGTTTAGTTGAATTAGTTTTGAGGTTATTTATTTATTATTTGATGGATAAATTTGGTTGGTTTATGTAATAAATGGAAAGATCGACACCATTCGTCTGCAGAAAAAGTTTTCCGGAGGTCTTTTTCCCAGTACCTAAAGGAGGCAGTTCTATGGAAGTCTAAAACCCCATCTAACAAGTTGTATAAAAAGCGTAGGCCTTTCATGTTTGTCGAAAGATATGCTATTATTCTGCTACAGTAAGGTACGGGGGGTAACGGGGTCTTAGACAGGAAATGGGAGATTTGCAAATATTTGTAGCAATGGTGTAGAGGCAATTCAAACCTACGTTGCAGCTCCGAGAAGCTTAACAATTTCTTATTTCCATCATACAAGTGGGAGAGAAAAACAATCCCAGACTTCTCCCAGGAGGAGATTTCCAGGTCCTTTATTAGCCAAGACAGAGTTGATACAGGGGTATTCGACATCAGCCAATAAGTGTGAGAGGAGGCCCTGGCATGCACAAGAGACCACGCCTGAAGCGAGGCTAACATGGGTGGAGGTAGCAACGCTGGCGGTGAAACACCCCAAAATGGGAGCAATAATAAATCTCTGAGCTTACCCGGAAAAATGTATGATTGTTCAATTTGGACCCACGGAATATCAATATTCGCATTCCACCATCCAGAACATTGAGCTGCTAGGGTAGCTAAGTAATAGTTACGAATAATAGGGACTCCCAACCCACCAGCCAATTTATGTTTAAATAAAGGTCCCCTACGTATCCGAGGCCTCCTCGCACTCCATATATACCTAGAAATCAATCTTTGGATAGACTCGAAATAGGACTGCGGTATAAGTATTGGTAACGTGCGAAACAAGTAAAGCAGTTTGGGTAAAAGAAGCATTTTAAATGCAGCTACTCGACCCAACCAGGAAGCATCAACCTTAGACATTCTATCACAGTCCTCCTGCAATATTTTAAGTTTATAAAAGGACAAGCTTCCGAAATGGTCAATCAGTTGCATAAGACGTGGGAGGGAAATATGGTGGTCGGTCAGTGTCAAAATAATATCATCTGCATAAAGGGATATCAGATGGGTTCGTCCCTTCACAGTAATCCCTCTGATACCAGGGTCTTCCCTAATTGCCTGAGCTAGTGGTTCCATTGAGAGGATAAATATCAAGGGGGATAAGGGACACCCCTGACGAGTTCCATTCGTTATATTGAAGGGATCTGAAAGGGTGCCATTACTGAATACTTTCGCCGAAGGATCCGTATACAGGGCTCCAATAGCTCCCAGTATAGCTCCAGAGAAACCCATGGCACGCAATACTGAGAAGGTGTAGGACCAGCAAATGCGGTCAAACGCCTTCTCAGCGTCCAATGCCAGCATAATCGTCTCCAGTTTTCTCATCTCAACTCGGTGAACTAAGTTTATAACTCTACGGGTATTTTCATATGATTGTCTCAAAACCTACCTGATTGTAGTCGATCAAGTCAGGAAGGCAAGCTGCAAGTCTTGTAGCTATCAATTTAGCGTAAATTTTTAGATCCACATTTAACAAAGATATGGGCCTAAAGTTTTGGGGGGGTAGATGGATCTTTCCCTGGTTTGGGTAAAGTAACTATCAAAGCTTCTTGGTTTTCCCTAGGGAATTTCTTCGATTCGATAGCATATGTCAAAAAGGATAGCAAAGGGTTAGACAAAAGCGGGAAATATGATTTATAATATTCGTTGGTCAACCCGTCAGGTCCCGGCGATTTGCGCGAGGGTAGGGTTATGAGAGTCGCAGCCAATTCAATGAGAGTAATAGGGGCATTAAGACTGTCTAATTGTTTAGAAGACAAGGTAGGTAGTTTAACGCGGTTAAGAAACGAGTCAATAGCGGCTTGCGTGGGAGGACATTGGGATGGATCCGTAGCCAAATTATACAATTCTTTATAAAAATCTTTAAACCTGTTAGCAATGCCTTTGGGATCGTAGATTTTGCCAGAATTTGCATCATTAAATAGGAATGGGATCCTTGATTTATTATGTTTAGTTTTGAGTTTAGAGGCCAAAATCTTGCCAGCTTTATTAGATTGTGAGTAATAAGTAGCCCTCATTTTACGTAGATTTTTCTCGTATTGATGCAGGAGACAATCTCTAAGTTGTTTCCAGAGGGACATTAATTCAGACGTATTGTCAGAAGAGGGGATACGTTTGTTGACATCATCGCAAATTTTAATTTGTCGCGTTAAGCGTTCTATTTCAGCTAATCTGTTTTTCTTTTCTATATGTATATGCTAGCACTGATGCCCATACTTAAAACATAACATTTATTAGTATACTTTTAAAAATGATCCCTTACCACAGTATATAAATTCCTGTTTAAGAAACATAAAGTAGTCAAGAAAATACCACTCACAGAGGAGTGAATTCAATTCTCACCCATGTTGCAGTATTACAACCGTCAATCAAAGATATAAAATGAAACGGTCTTACCAGGTCAGTATAGCAGGCAGGAGAAATAACAGGATCGAGGGTACAGCGGGAATGTTCTCCCTACATTAAAGTCTAGAATATACCCTCAAGACCCCAAAGACTCCTGCCCTGACAAGGGCAGTCCACATCTGCCCCTGTACAGCCCTGGTCTAATTAAAATTCCCTAGTCCCTACGCGTTTCTTGGCACCGTCTTGCGCCAGTCATCAGGGGACCTTAACAGTGCTTAGAAGTGTCCAAGTACTACCATGCCTGCCCACAGTGGTGAGACTAGTTTAACTACACAGAGCCAACTAACATGACTACCATTGATGACTATGATAGCAGAAAATGAACGTTGCCTGCTCTCTTTAAAAGGCCTCTCCAGCTCCGCCTACCTCTTCACGGACAGTGAGCCCCTCAGCAGCGTACTCGCGAATTTCGCGCCACTTCGGCGCTTGATGATGACGTATTGCGGGACCGCGTCATCTCTTTTCGCCTCTTTCACATCGGAGTGCCGACATCAAGAGCTGCGCATGCGTGCCCGAAGTGCCGTACCCACGCATGCGCACTTTTTACAGCTCCGCTTCTCAATATCAGCCGAGCTGTATGTGATTCACACGGCATCCCGTACCCTTCCTGGGAAGTGAGGGGGTTGGCCGTTTATGATTTGGCTCCACCCCTTCTGGCTCCTGTTCCGCCCCTTCATAGAAAAACAATGGGGATATCACCAGACCTTACTCACAAGCCCCAGTGGATAGTATTTTAACACAATCCCTCCCCCAGCTCACACCTTCTTATTAAATATACTCAAGGCTCTCCTGAGGAGGAAAACAAAATACACTTGGAGCCGTAATTATTGCTCCTAGAGCATTAATAGCCTTAAGTACTACAGTTTAATTTACATTTTGTATTGAACCAAAGAAAATATGATAGTCTCCCGACAACCTACTCACATCACCTTTTAATATGAAAAGATTCAAGAAACACCCTCCCCCCTATTTTTTATCATAACTCAAATAAAACAACAGAAATTCAGTTGTTCATTTAACCCCCTAGGAGTCTCGGTCTTCAATCTGAAGATCCATCTTGCTTCGCACTGCAAAGTCCTTTTATACCAATCTCCCCCTCTTGGGTTTGGCTTCACAACATCAATACCCATAAATTTCAAACAATTTGGGTTCCCCTCGTGTAATGTATTCACATGTCTCGCAACCGGTGTATCTCTTTCATTCCGTATATCACCCAAATGTTCCCCCATCCTTCTCCTCAGTTCTCTGTTCGTTTTACCTACATATTCCAATCCACATGCACATGTGATTTTGTAAATCACTCCCCTCGTTCGACATGATATAAAGTGTCTAATAGAGAAGTTCTTTTTTAGGTTTTCAGAATAGAATTCTTTACCAGTCTATAGGAATGGACAGAAGGAACAGCCGCTACATCTGTAGCAGCCTTTCGGTGGGGCCAACCAAGTAGGTGCTTTTTCAACATTAAAGTGACTATGTACCAATCTATCTTTAATCGACCTCCCCTTACGAAACGTGATCAAAGGTCTATCTCCAATTGCTTTTTTAATTAAGGGGTCCATAGTTAATATGTCCCAATGGCGTTGTAAAATGTCTCGTACTTGCGGTGCCCCATTGTCAAAGGTGCCAACAATTCGGGTAATCTTTTCCTCGTCTTTGATTTTTGGTTTCACCCTCAACAATTGGGAGCGATCCTGGTTACAGGATGACTTATAAGCTTTCTTCAAAAAATGATCCGGGTATCCACGTTTTATAAATTTCGTTCTTAAATCTGCCGCCTGGTCCACAAAGTCCTGCCCCCCCGTACAATTTCTCCTAAGTCTCATGTATTGTCCATGAGGAATCCCTCTTTTTTGGGAATAAGGGTGGCTACTAGTCCAGTGGAGAAATGAATTTGTGGCAGTTTTCTTTCTATGCACTTTGGTCTCAAGTGTACCATCCCCTCCTTTTGAGATAAGCACATCCAAAAAAGGAAGACAAGAGCCCCCTATCTCAAACGTAAATGACAGATTAATTTCATTCATATTTAGATGTTCCACAAAAGCTATAAAGGATTCCGGTGTACCTCTCCATAGCACTAGGACATCATCAATATACCGTGCCCACAGTTCAATCCTCGATGTATATTCATTGTTCTCTTCCGCAAACACAATTGTCTCCTCCCACCAGCCCAGGAGCAAGTTGGCATATGTAGGAGCACATGGATTGCCCATGGCTGTGCCCCTGAGCTGGTGGAAGTGTTTACCATTAAAGACAAAATAGTTGTGTGTAAGCGAGAACTCCAAAAGATCCGAAATAAATTGACTGTGGGCACGGTATTGATTTCTCCGAGAGCGCAGAAAATGATCTACAGCCCTCAGACCCCATCTGTGTGGTATCGATGAGTATAATGCCTATTAAGGCTATTAATGCACTAGGAGCAATAATTACGGCTCCAAGTGTATTTTGTTTTCCTTCTCAGGAGAGCCTTGAGTATATTTAATAAGAAGGTGTGAGCTGGGGGAGGGATTGTGTTAAAATACTATCCACTGGGGCTTGTGAGTAAGGTCTGGTGATATCCCCATTGTTTTTCTATGAAGGGGCGGAACAGGAGCCAGAAGTGGTGGAGCCAAATCATAAACGGCCAACCCCCTCACTTCCCAGGAAGGGTACGGGATGCCGTGTGAATCACATACAGCTCGGCTGATATTGAGAAGCGGAGCTGTAAAAAGTGCGCATGCGTGGGTACGGCACTTCGGGCACGCATGCGCAGCTCTTGATGTCGGCACTCCGATGTGAAAGAGGCGAAAAGAGATGACGCGGTCCCGCAATACGTCATCATCAAGCGCCGAAGTGGCGCGAAATTCACAAGTACGCTGCTGAGGGGCTCACTGTCCGTGAAGAGGTAGGCGGAGCTGGAGAGGCCTTTTAAAGAGAGCAGGCAACGTTCATTTTCTGCTATCATAGTCATCAATGGTAGTCATGTTAGTTGGCTCTGTGTAGTTAAACTAGTCTCACCACTGTGGGCAGGCATGGTAGTACTTGGACACTTCTAAGCACTGTTAAGGTCCCCTGATGACTGGCGCAAGACGGTGCCAAGAAACGCGTAGGGACTAGGGAATTTTCATTAGACCAGGGCTGTACAGGGGCAGATGTGGACTGCCCTTGTCAGGGCAGGAGTCTTTGGGGTCTTGAGGGTATATTCTAGACTTTAATGTAGGGAGAACATTCCCGCTGTACCCTCGATCCTGTTATTTCTCCTGCCTGCTATACTGACCTGGTAAGACCGTTTCATTTTATATCTTTGATTGACGGTTGTAATACTGCAACATGGGTGAGAATTGAATTCACTCCTCTGTGAGTGGTATTTTCTTGACTACTTTATATTTCTTAAACAGGAATTTATATACTGTGGTAAGGGATCATTTTTAAAGGTATACTAATAAATGTTATGTTTTAAGTATGAGCATCAGTGCTAGCATATATATCTACATATTGTCTGCTGCCAGATAGTGTGCCTGTGAAACATAGTATTGGCACCCTATAGCTCCCTCTTGCTGTATGATCTTTTCTATATGGCCTATGCGGATCAATGTGCCTCTTATGAATGCTTTGTGAGCATTCTACAAAATAGCAGGATCGGAAACAGAGTGGGTATTAATTCTAAAGAATTCCTCCAAGTAGCTCTCCACTACTTTCCTAGTGCGTGGATTAGATAAAAGATAGTCGCTACATCTCCATATATAATCTCTCCGTCCTTCATAACGTTCCGCTAAAACAAGTGTAATGGCTGCATGATCAGACCAAGTAATCTGTGAGATATCAGATCGAATTACTAAAGGGAGCGTGGCCTGGTCTGTGAGGAATAAATCTATGCGTGAGTAGCTATTGTGTACAGAGGAAAAGTATGTATAGTCCCATTCCGTGGTATGAAGTATACGCCATACATCAAACAAGCTATAACTAGAGATGAGCGAACACTAAAATGTTCGAGGTTCGAAATTCGATTCGAACAGCCGCTCAATGTTCGTGTGTTCGAATGGGTTTCGAACCCCATTATAGTCTATGGGGAACAGATACTCGTTAAGGGGGAAACCCAAATCCGTGTCTGGAGGGTCACCAAGTCCACTATGACACCCCAGGAAATGATGCCAACACCTCTGGAATGACGCTGGGACAGCAGGGGAAGCATGTCTGGGGGCATCTAACACACCAAAGACCCTCTATTACCCCAACATCACAGCCTAACAACTACACACTTTACACACTCAATACCACCTCTCTGACAGTAGGAAAACACCTTGAAACATGTGTATTTGGCACTTGCAGTGAGGAGAGCTTGTCACCAGCAGTGAATTTGGCCCTTGTAGTAAGTTGAGGTTGGCACCAACATTTGTTTTGAAAATCAGGGTGGATTGAGCCTCTAACCAGCAGAGTTTGGGCAAATTCATGGTGGAGGGAGCCTCTAAACACCCCAGTTTGGGCAAATTCATGGTGGAGGGAGCCTCTAAAAACCCCAGTTTGGACCAATTCATGGTGGAGGGAGCCTCTAACCAGCCCAGTGTGGGCAAATTCATGGTGGAGGGAGCCTCTAAAAAACCCAGTTTGGACCAATTCATGGTGGAGGGAGCCTCTAACCAGCCCAGTTTGGGCAAATTCATGGTGGAGGGAGCCTCTAAAAAACCCAGTTTGGACCAATTCATGGTGGAGGGAGCCTCTAACCAGCCCAGTTTGGGCAAATTCATGGTGGAGGGAGCCTCTAAAAAACCCAGTTTGGACCAATTCATGGTGGAGGGAGCCTCTAACCAGCCCAGTTTGGGCAAATTCATGGTGGAGGGAGCCTCTAAACAGCCCAGTTTGGGCAAATTCATGGTGGAGGGAGCCTCTAAACAGCCCAGTTTGGACAAATTCATGGTGGAGGGAGCCTCTAACCAGCCCAGTTTGGACCAATTAATGGTGGAGGGAGCCTCTAACCAGCCCAGTTTGGGCAAATTCATGGTGGAGGGAGCCTCTAAACAGCCCAGTTTGGACCAATTCATGGTGGAGGGAGCCTCTAAAAAACCCAGTTTGGACCAATTCATGGTGGAGGGAGCCTCTAAACAGCCCAGTTTGGGCAAATTCATGGTGGAGGGAGCCTCTAACCAGCCCAGTTTGGACCAATTAATGGTGGAGGGAGCCTCTAAACAGCCAAGTTTTGGGAAATTCATGGTGGAGGGAGCCTCTAACCAGCCCAGTTTGGACCAATTCATGGTGGAGGGAGCCTCTAAACAGCCCAGTTTGGGCAAATTCATGGTGGAGGGAGCCTCTAAAAAACCCAGTTTGGACCAATTCATGGTGGAGGGAGACTCTAACCAGCCCAGTTTGGACCAATTAATGGTGGAGGGAGCCTCTAAACAGCCAAGTTTGGACCAATTCATGGTGGAGGGAGCCTCTAAAAACCCCAGTTTGGACCAATTCATGGTGGAGGGAGCTTCTAACCAGCCCAGTTTGGGCAAATTCATGGTGGAGGGAGCCTCTAAACAGCCCAGTTTGGGCAAATTCATGGTGGAGGGAGCCTCTAACCAGCCCAGTTTGGACCAATTAATGGTGGAGGGAGCCGCTAAACAGCCCAGTTTGGACCAATTCATGGTGGAGGGAGCCTCTAAAAACCCCAGTTTGGACCAATTCATGGTGGAGGGAGCCTCTAAAAAACCCAGTTTGGACCAATTCATGGTGGAGGGAGCCTCTAACCAGCCCAGTTTGGACCAATTAATGGTGGAGGGAGCCTCTAAACAGCCAAGTTTGGACCAATTCATGGTGGAGGGAGCCTCTAACCAGCCCAGTTTGGGCAAATTCATGGTGGAGGGAGCCTCTAAAAAACCCAGTTTGGACCAATTCATGGTGGAGGGAGCCTCTAACCAGCCCAGTTTGGGCAAATTCATGGTGGAGGGAGCCTCTAAACAGCCCAGTTTGGGCAAATTCATGGTGGAGGGAGCCTCTAAACAGCCCAGTTTGGACAAATTCATGGTGGAGGGAGCCTCTAACCAGCCCAGTTTGGGCAAATTCATGGTGGAGGGAGCCTCTAAACAGCCCAGTTTGGACCAATTCATGGTGGAGGGAGCCTCTAAAAAACCCAGTTTGGACCAATTCATGGTGGAGGGAGCCTCTAAACAGCCCAGTTTGGGCAAATTCATGGTGGAGGGAGCCTCTAACCAGCCCAGTTTGGACCAATTAATGGTGGAGGGAGCCTCTAAACAGCCAAGTTTTGGGAAATTCATGGTGGAGGGAGCCTCTAACCAGCCCAGTTTGGACCAATTCATGGTGGAGGGAGCCTCTAAACAGCCCAGTTTGGGCAAATTCATGGTGGAGGGAGCCTCTAAAAAACCCAGTTTGGACCAATTCATGGTGGAGGGAGACTCTAACCAGCCCAGTTTGGACCAATTAATGGTGGAGGGAGCCTCTAAACAGCCAAGTTTGGACCAATTCATGGTGGAGGGAGCCTCTAAAAACCCCAGTTTGGACCAATTCATGGTGGAGGGAGCTTCTAACCAGCCCAGTTTGGGCAAATTCATGGTGGAGGGAGCCTCTAAACAGCCCAGTTTGGGCAAATTCATGGTGGAGGGAGCCTCTAACCAGCCCAGTTTGGACCAATTAATGGTGGAGGGAGCCGCTAAACAGCCCAGTTTGGACCAATTCATGGTGGAGGGAGCCTCTAAAAACCCCAGTTTGGACCAATTCATGGTGGAGGGAGCCTCTAAAAAACCCAGTTTGGACCAATTCATGGTGGAGGGAGCCTCTAACCAGCCCAGTTTGGACCAATTAATGGTGGAGGGAGCCTCTAAACAGCCAAGTTTGGACCAATTCATGGTGGAGGGAGCCTCTAAAAACCCCAGTTTGGACCAATTCATGGTGGAGGGAGCCTCTAACCAGCCCAGTTTGGGCAAATTCATGGTGGAGGGAGCCTCTAACCAGCCCAGTTTGGGCAAATTCATGGTGGAGGGAGCCTCAAAACAGCCCAGTTTGGACCAATTCATGGTGGAGGGAGCCTCTAAAAAACCCAGTTTGGACCAATTCATGGTGGAGGGAGCCTCTAAACAGCCCAGTTTGGGCAAATTCATGGTGGAGGGAGCCTCTAACCAGCCCAGTTTGGACCAATTAATGGTGGAGGGAGCCTCTAAACAGCCAAGATTTGGGAAATTCATGGTGGAGGGAGCCTCTAACCAGCCCAGTTTGGACCAATTCATGGTGGAGGGAGCCTCTAAACAGCCCAGTTTAGGCAAATTCATGGTGGAGGGAGCCTCTAAAAAACCCAGTTTGGACCAATTCATGGTGGAGGGAGCCTCTAACCAGCCCAGTTTGGACCAATTAATGGTGGAGGGAGCCTCTAAACAGCCAAGTTTGGACCAATTCATGGTGGAGGGAGCCTCTAAAAACCCCAGTTTGGACCAATTCATGGTGGAGGGAGCCTCTAACCTGCCCAGTTTGGGCAAATTCATGGTGGAGGGAGCCTCTAAACAGCCCAGTTTGGGCAAATTCATGGTGGAGGGAGCCTCTAACCAGCCCAGTTTGGACCAATTAATGGTGGAGGGAGCCGCTAAACAGCCCAGTTTGGACCAATTCATGGTGGAGGGAGCCTCTAAAAACCCCAGTTTGGACCAATTCATGGTGGAGGGAGCCTCTAAAAAACCCAGTTTGGACCAATTCATGGTGGAGGGAGCCTCTAACCAGCCCAGTTTGGACCAATTAATGGTGGAGGGAGCCTCTAAACAGCCAAGTTTGGACCAATTCATGGTGGAGGGAGCCTCTAAAAACCCCAGTTTGGACCAATTCATGGTGGAGGGAGCCTCTAACCAGCCCAGTTTGGGCAAATTCATGGTGGAGGGAGCCTCTAAACAGCCCAGTTTGGGCAAATTCATGGTGGAGGGAGCCTCTAACCAGCCCAGTTTGGACCAATTAATGGTGGAGGGAGCCGCTAAACAGCCCAGTTTGGACCAATTCATGGTGGAGGGAGCCTCTAAAAACCCCAGTTTGGACCAATTCATGGTGGAGGGAGCCTCTAACCAGCCCAGTTTGGACCAATTCATGGTGGAGGGAGCCTCTAACCAGCCCAGTATGGACCAATTAATGGTGGAGGGAGCCTCTAAACAGCCAAGTTTGGACCAATTCATGGTGGAGGGAGCCTCTAAAAACCCCAGTTTGGACCAATTCATGGTGGAGGGAGCCTCTAACCAGCCCAGTTTGGGCAAATTCATGGTGGAGGGAGCCTCTAAACAGCCCAGTTTGGGCAAATTCATGGTGGAGGGAGCCTCTAACCAGCCCAGTTTGGACCAATTAATGGTGGAGGGAGCCGCTAAACAGCCCAGTTTGGACCAATTCATGGTGAAGGGAGCCTCTAAAAAACCCAGTTTGGACCAATTCATGGTGGAGGGAGCCTCTAAACAGCCCAGTTTGGGCAAATTCATGGTGGAGGGAGCCTCTAACCAGCCCAGTTTGGACCAATTCATGGTGGAGGGAGCCTCTAACCAGCCCAGTTTGGGCAAATTCATGGTGGAGGGAGCCTCTAAACAGCCCAGTTTGGACCAATTCATGGTGGAGGGAGCCTCTAAAAAACCCAGTTTGGACCAATTCATGGTGGAGGGAGCCTCTAACCAGCCCAGTTTGGACCAATTAATGGTGGAGGGAGCCTCTAAACAGCCAAGTTTGGACCAATTCATGGTGGAGGGAGCCTCTAAAAACCCCAGTTTGGACCAATTCATGGTGGAGGGAGCCTCTAACCAGCCCAGTTTGGGCAAATTCATGGTGGAGGGAGCCTCTAAACAGCCCAGTTTGGGCAAATTCATGGTGGAGGGAGCCTCTAACCAGCCCAGTTTGGACCAATTAATGGTGGAGGGAGCCGCTAAACAGCCCAGTTTGGACCAATTCATGGTGGAGGGAGCCTCTAAAAACCCCAGTTTGGACCAATTCATGGTGGAGGGAGCCTCTAAACAGCCCAGTTTGGGCAAATTCATGGTGGAGGGAGCCTCTAACCAGCAGAGTTGGTGGAAATCAGGGTGGAGGGAGCCTCTAACCAGCAGAGTTGGGGGAAATCAGGGTGGAGGGAGCCTAGTATTAGCAGAATTGTGCAACGCTTATGGTGGATGAGTATGAGGATGCGGAGGAATTGGAGAGGTTGAGTACAGACATGGAATTTCATGTTGGGGTGCTTTACACAGGTGGGCACAAAAATGACGGCTCTACCCAGTGGTGGTTCATTTTTATCAAAGTGAGCCGGTCGGCACTCTCAGCTGACAGACGGGTGCGCTTGTCAGTGATGATGCCACCGGCTGCACTGAACACCCTCTCAGATAGGACGCTGGCGGCAGGACAGGACAGCACCTCCAAGGCATATAGGGCAAGTTCAAGCCACAGGTCCAACTTCGACACCCAATACGTGTAGGGCGCAGAGGGGTCGGAGAGGACAGGGCTGTGGTCGGAAAGGTATTCCCGCAACATGCGCCTATACTTCTCACGCCTGGTGACACTAGGACCCTCCGTGGCGGCACTTTGGCGAGGGGGTGCCATCAAGGTGTCCCAGACCTTAGACAGTGTGCCCCTCGTTTGTGTGGACCGGTGAGAACTTGGTTGCCTACTGGAGGAACTGCCCTCCCTGCCGCCAACGTCACATGCTGGAAACATCTCCATCATATTCTGCACCAATTGCCTGTGGCAAGCATTGATGCGATTGGCCCTCCCCTCTACCGGAATAAAAGACGAGATGTTGTTTTTATACCGGGGGTCAAGGATAGCAAAGATCCAGTACTGGTTGTCCTCCATGATTTTGACAATACGCTTGTCGGTTGTAAAGCACCCCAACATGAACTCAGCCATGTCTGCCACAGTGTTAGTTGGCATGACTCCTCTGGCCCCACCGGAAAGTTCAATCTCCATTTCCTCCTCATCCTCCATGTCTACCCATCCGCGCTGCAACAATGGGACGATTCGAAGTTGCCCGGAAGCCTCCTGTATCACCATCACATCATCGGACAACTCTTCTTCCTCCTCCTCCTCCTCCTCCTCCTCCATTAAACGCAGTGAAGCGGACAGATGTGTGGACCTACTCTCCAGCTGTGACGGATCGGATGCTATCCCTAACTCCTCTGTGTGATCTGAGTTATCCCTGATGTCAATCAGGGATTCTCTCAGAACACACAAGAGCGGGATTGTAAGGCTCACCATCGCATCCTCAGAGCTCACCCTCCTTGTGGACTCCTCAAAGACCCGTAGGATGTCACAAAGGTCTCTCATCCATGGCCACTCATGGATGTGAAACTGAGGCAGCTGACTTTGTGGCACCCTAGGGTTTTGTAGCTGGTATTCCATCAAAGGTCTCTGCTGCTCAACCACTCTATTCAACATCTGAAACGTTGAGTTCCAGCGTGTGGGGACGTCGCACAAAAGCCGGTGTTGTGGCACATGCAGGCGTTGCTGGAGAGATTTTAAGCTAGCAGCGGCTACTGTCGACTTGCGAAAGTGGGCGCACATGCGCCGCACTTTCACCAGTAGCTCTGGAACATTGGGGTAGCTCTTTAGGAAACGTTGCACCACTAGGTTGAAGACGTGGGCCAGGCATGGAACATGTTGGAGTTCGGCAAGCTCCAGAGCTGCTACCAGGTTCCGGCCGTTATCACAAACGACCATGCCTGGGCCCAGGTGCAGCGGCTCAAACCATATTGCCGTCTCATCGAGGAGGGCATCCCTCACCTCGGAGGCAGTGTGCTGTCTGTCCCCCAAGCTGATCAGCTTCAGCACAGCCTGCTGACGTCTACCAACGCCAGTGCTGCAACGTTTCCAACTCGTAGCTGGGGTCAATCTAACAGCGGAGGAGGAGGCGGTGGCGGAGGAGGAGGCGGTGGCGGAGGAGGAGGCGGTAGAGGAGGAGGAGGAGGGGGGTGTTCTTCTCGTGTCCCTGCCAGGAATGTTAGGCGGGGAGACGAGGTACACCGGGCTAGTTTGGGAAGCAGTCCCAGCCTCAACTACATTCACCCAGTGTGCCGTCAGTGAAATGTAGCGTCCCTGTCCGCATGCACTTGTCCACGCGTCGGTGGTCAAGTGGACCTTTGTGCAAAGCGCGGAACTAAGGGCCCGCCTGATGTTGAGTGACACGTGCTGGTGCAAGGCGGGGACGGCACACCGGGAGAAGTAGTGACGGCTAGGGACGGCATAGCGAGGTGCCGCAGTTGCCATCAGGTCCAGGAAGGCGGGAGTTTCAACAAGCCGGAACGCCAACATCTCCTGGGCCAGCAGTTTAGCGATGTTGGCGTTCAAGGCTTGCGCGTGTGGGTGGTTAGCAGTGTATTTCTGCCGCCGCTCCAATGTCTGAGAGATGGTGGGTTGTTGTAAAGAAACGCCTGATGGTGCCTTTGATGGTGCAGGAGAAGGAGATAAGACAGGACCAGGGGAGGATGAGGTAGAAGTCAACAAAGTGGCGGAGGCAGATGAAGTGGTGTCCTGGCTCGTCCTCTGGAGTGCATCGCCAGCACAGTCAGCAGTGGCAGTGGCAGAGGCAGTGGCAGAGGCAGTGGCAGTGGCGTGAACGGCAGGCGGCCTTTGTCCTGCCGTTGCTGCCTGCCACTGATTCCAGTGCTTGGATTCCAAATGACGGCGCATTGAAGTGGTGGACAGGTTGCTCTTCTCAGAGCCCCTAATCAATTTCGAGAGGCAAATTGTGCAGACAACACTATATCTGTCCTCGGCGCATTCCTTGAAAAAACTCCACACCTTCGAGAAACGTGCCCTCGAGGTGGGAGTTTTTCGGGGCTGGGTACAAACTGGAATATCTTGGGAGATTCCGGGTGTGGCCTGGCTTCGCCTAAGCTGCTGACCTCTGCCTTTAGCTACCCTTTTTGGTGCTGCACCTGCCTCAACATCCACACTACTTTCCCCGCTTGACATCCCCCCTGTCCAGGTCGGGTCAGTGTCCTCATCATCCACCACTTCCTCTTCCAACTCCTGTCTCATCTCCTCCTCCCGCACAATGCGCCGGTCAACTGGATGCCCTGACGGCAACTGCGTCACATCATCGTCGATGAGTGTGGGTTGCTGGTCATCCACCACCAAATCGAACGGAGATGGAGGAGACTCTAGTGTTTGAGCACCTGGACACAGATGCTCCTCTGTTAGGTTCGTGGAATCGTGACGTGGAGAGGCAGGTTGAGGGACAATGAAAGGAGCGGAGAACAGCTCTGGGGAGCAGGGACAGTTTGGGTTATTGTTCTGTAAAGCTTCGGAATTTTGGGAGGAAGGAAGACAAGACTGTTGGGTAATAGGAGGAGAGGAGGCAGAGTCTGACTGGCTGCTGGACAATGTGCTGTAAGCGTTCTCTGACAGCCATTGCAAGACCTGTTCCTGGTTCTCGGGCCTACTAAGGTTTGTACCCTGCAGTTTAGTTAATGTGGCAAGCAACCCTGGCACTGTGGAGTGGCGCAATGCTTGCTGCCCCACAGGAGTAGGCACGGGACGCCCTGTGGCTTCACTGCTACCTTGCTCCCCAGAACCATTCCCCCGACCTCGCCCACGGCCTCGTCCACGTCCCTTTCCGGGAGCCTTGCGCATTTTGAATTCCTAGTTAGAAATTGGCACTGTATACCAGTAGTAAAAATTGTGGGTGCACGTAACCCCAATATATTCTTTGAATTCCCAGTCAGACAATGGCACTGTATACCAGTAGTAAAAATTGTGGGTGCACGTAACCCCAATATATTCTTTGAATTCCCAGTCAGACACTGGCACTATATGGCAGTAGCAAGAAATGAGGGTATTTATAACCCCAATATATTCTTTGAATTCCCAGTCAGACAATGGCACTGTATACCAGTAGTAAAAATTGTGGGTGCACGTAACCCCAATATATTCTTTGAATTCCCAGTCAGACACTGGCACTATATGGCAGTAGCAAGAAATGAGGGTATTTGTATTCCCAATATATTCTTTGAATTCCCAGTCAGACAATGGCACTGTATACCAGTAGTAAAAATTGTGGGTGCACGTAACCCCAATATATTCTTTGAATTACCAGTCAGAAACTGGCACTATATGGCAGTAGCAAGAAATGAGGGTATTTGTATTCCCAATATATTCTTTGAATTCCCAGTCAGACAATGGCACTGTATACCAGTAGTAAAAATTGTGGGTGCACGTAACTCCAATATATTCTTTGAATTACCAGTCAGAAACTGGCACTATATGGCAGTAGCAAGAAATGAGGGTATTTGTATTCCCAATATATTCTTTGAATTCCCAGTCAGACAATGGCACTGTATACCAGTAGTAAAAATTGTGGGTGCACGTAACCCCAATATATTCTTTGAATTCCCAGTCAGACACTGGCACTATATGGCAGTAGCAAGAAATGAGGGTATTTGTATTCCCAATATATTCTTTGAATTCCCAGTCAGACAATGGCACTGTATACCAGTAGTAAAAATTGTGGGTGCACGTAACCCCAATATATTCTTTGAATTACCAGTCAGAAACTGGCACTATATGGCAGTAGCAAGAAATGAGGGTATTTATAACCCCAATATATTCTTTGAATTCCCAGTCAGACAATGGCACTGTATACCAGTAGTAAAAATTGTGGGTGCACGTAACCCCAATATATTCTTTGAATTACCAGTCAGAAACTGGCACTGTATACCAGTAGTAAAAATTGTGGGTGCACGTAACCACAATATATTCTTTGAATTACCAGTCAGAAACTGGCACTATATGGCAGTAGCAAGAAATGAGGGTATTTATAACCCCAATATATTCTTTGAATTCCCAGTCAGACAATGGCACTGTATACCAGTAGTAAAAATTGTGGGTGCACGTAACCCCAATATATTCTTTGAATTCCCAGTCAGACACTGGCACTATATGGCAGTAGCAAGAAATGAGGGTATTTGTATTCCCAATATATTCTTTGAATTCCCAGTCAGACAATGGCACTGTATACCAGTAGTAAAAATTGTGGGTGCACGTAACCCCAATATATTCTTTGAATTCCCAGTCAGACACTGGCACTATATGGCAGTAGCAAGAAATGAGGGTATTTGTATTCCCAATATATTCTTTGAATTCCCAGTCAGACAATGGCACTGTATACCAGTAGTAAAAATTGTGGGTGCACGTAACCCCAATATATTCTTTGAATTCCCAGTCAGACACTGGCACTATATGGCAGTAGCAAGAAATGAGGGTATTTGTATTCCCAATATATTCTTTGAATTCCCAGTCAGACAATGGCACTGTATACCAGTAGTAAAAATTGTGGGTGCACGTAACCCCAATATATTCTTTGAATTACCAGTCAGAAACTGGCACTATATGGCAGTAGCAAGAAATGAGGGTATTTGTATTCCCAATATATTCTTTGAATTCCCAGTCAGACAATGGCACTGTATACCAGTAGTAAAAATTGTGGGTGCACGTAACCCCAATATATTCTTTGAATTACCAGTCAGAAACTGGCACTATATGGCAGTAGCAAGAAATGAGGGTATTTGTATTCCCAATATATTCTTTGAATTCCCAGTCAGACAATGGCACTGTATACCAGTAGTAAAAATTGTGGGTGCACGTAACCCCAATATATTCTTTGAATTACCAGTCAGAAACTGGCACTATATGGCAGTAGCAAGAAATGAGGGTATTTATAACCCCAATATATTCTTTGAATTCCCAGTCAGAAACTGGCACTGTATACCAGTAGTAAAAATTGTGGGTGTATATAGCCCCAATTCTATTGCTAGGGGACTTGCAGGGTATTTCTGGGGTGAAGGTGGGGGGGCACACCGTTGGAACGGGTATCGGGGTATATATCGGGTATACGGGAATACACTGACAGTGTATTCCATTCAGGATCCTGGGAAAGCTGGGTTGCGGCGATTGAGCCCGTCAGTGCCACGTTACACTGACAAGCTTCTCCCTGGAATTTAGCTCTTATAAGAGCTGTTGGTTGTCTTCTCCTTCCTATCCTAGCCTGTCCCTGCCTACCCAGAATCTAAGCCCTAGCTAGCTGGACGGAAACCTCCGTCCTCGGTGAATTGCAAGCTCAGAATGACGCGAACCTGGGCGGCGCTGTTCTTTTAAATTAGAGGTCACATGTTTTCGGCAGCCAATGGGTTTTGCCTACTTTTTTCAACGTCACCGGTGTCGTAGTTCCTGTCCCACCTACCCTGCGCTGTTATTGGAGCAAAAAAGGCGCCAGGGAAGGTGGGAGGGGAATCGAGTAATGGCGCACTTTACCACGCGGTGTTCGATTCGATTCGAACATGCCGAACAGCCTAATATCCGATCGAACATGAGTTCGATAGAACACTGTTCGCTCATCTCTAGCTATAACGCCACAGGGATCGTGTAAAATCAGGGTGACGAGATGGTTTTTGGGAAGAAGTATCAATAAGTGGATCCGGAGCCACATTAAAGTCTCCCATTAATAAAACACATCCTTGTTTCCTATTCTCAATAATTCTCATAAGCTTATTAAAGAAAGCATGTTGATGCTGATTTGGAGCATAAACCGATACTAAAGTATAAGTGACATTATTCAGTTGGCATACCACTATTACAAACCTGCCATTAGGGTCTGCGTAAGTATTTAGAGATTGAAAGGCCACCGTATCTCCAATAGCCAGTAAAACTCCACTGCTCTTTGTAGAGTGATGGGCATGAAAAACATGCGGGTAGGAAGGATGGTAAAATCGGGTGGCGTCACGTGCAAGCAAATGAGTCTCCTGGACTGCGAGAATGTCACAGTGTTGAGCTCGGGCCTCTCGCCACAGATTGGCTCTTTTTTGAGGAGCGTTCAACCCTCTGACATTCATGGATAAGACCTTAAGCCCCATGGGAAAATAAGACAAAAGCTATACCTGTTACCGCATTGGAGTAATAACATGAGGATACTGACTGGGACATTCCTTGCTCCATACCTTCAGTGCAATAAAGAGACCAGTACCTAAGTGCATAACAGAAAAAATAAACAGAAATAAAAAGGAAAAAAACAGGATATGTTTACATAACCAATAAGGATATGCCAAAAGTTGTGAAACAGAGCTAGATCAATGATAGTAGGAAGCAAAACAAAACACAGCGGACCTGCAGCTGTAGGACTCAGGAGGGGGTAGTAGTCCAACAGCGGCCAAGAGCAAAAAGGACTCGCCGTAACAGTAGAACTTAGCCCTTATTCAGTAGAGCCCGCACGTGACTTCTTCTGTGAGCTGCGGACAGTGGTCCATCCATCAGAGATTGGATTAAACGCTGGTTTCTCCAGGGGATCAAGAATATCAAGCTTCCATTGAATCAGGAGGGATTTACCCTCTTCCAGAGACTTAATCACATGTGTAATATTATCTTTAACAACCACAAGGCGGACCGGAAAGCCCCACTTGTACAAGATGTTGTGATGTCGCAGCGTAGATGTAATCGGAAGAAATTGGCGTCTCAATTGAAGAGTAGAAGCAGAGAGGTCCGAAAAAATAGACACAGTTCCAAAGGGGTCCGGTAGAGTCTCCAGGTTGCGAGAGGCCATAAGAACCAGTTCCTTCGTACGGTAGAAATGTATTCGGGCCAAGACATCCCTAGGAACAGAATCCGGTAGTTGTGACGGTTTGGGTATTCTATGCGCCCTGTCGATGGTAACATCCACCGGGTTCGGGCCCGAGATTAAAGCTGTCATCAATTTTTGTAAGAAAGGAGTCAATTCCTTAGGAGATATAGATTCAGGGATGCCCCTGAATTTTAAATTATTCCTGCGGGACCTATCCTCTAAGTCTGCCACTTTAGCTTTAAGGAAGAGTACCTCTTTCTCCATACCATAGTAAGCATCAATCAGATCATTATGTGAAGCAGCAAATTCAGCCATTTTGGATTCAACATGTGCAGTGCGTTGTTTCATCTTACCAACTTCTTTATCTAGTGGTGTGACCATACGAGACATGTCTGCCTTCAAAGATGTACAAAACGCCGTAAGCATTAATTTCATAGAGGCTTCAGTAAGTAAATTAGTAGAAGCTGGGAAATCAGCCAAAACATCCTCTTGTGTGCCATCAATAGGAGTGTCCTCCTCTAAGCCAGTTACCTGAGAAATAGTGGTTTTTGGACGTCTCTTAAGAGGGCTGGTAGAGGGAGACATCATCGGCCCTGTAGTGTGAGAGGAAGGAGAGTCGCCATTTTGTGGGACTGACTGTCTCCTGCAAGCGGTATCTCCAGCCGGGGTATCGGATATCTGTCCTCTAGAAGTAGGGCTCGGTGGCCGTGAGGTGGTTGATACTGAAAAAGCCCTTTGGGCAGACTGTAGCAGCACTAGCTGTTCCGGGGATCGTCTCGCAGGTGAGGAGGCCTTAGAGCCTGGGCCGGAATGAGAGTCGGCGCCATCTTGACTCACCTCAACGGCTGGTGCAAAGTAAAAATCCGTTAGTTTACGGGGTTTGGTCCCGGTATTTTTTCTCTTCGGCATCCTGCCTTAGTAGGATGGTGTTCCCGTCTGTTTACAAGCCAGTGGATTCGGGTAAGTTGCTGTATTGTCGCTAGTTACGGGCTGTGTTCACGGAGCTCAGAGCTCACACATCCATTCCGCTCCGCCGCCAAGCTCCGCCCCCCGCTGCAATTGATTTTGAAAGGATTTATTCATCTATCTAGTCTAGAGCTGGAGTGGTTTTGTTCTGCCTGGATTTTTACATTATTTAAGGAAGAGCAGAGAATGGAAAGAAAACCTCAATTCTATTTCCACATTCGGCATGTCTGATGACTTAGAATATACACATACGGATGTGTCCCTCCTTAACTCCCCTCTTGGCTGGACATGTCCAGGTATATGTGTCATGATGAGATGACCAGCTCTTCAAAGCAATATTATTTTGCGATATTGTGTCACAAAGTACTAGGCAATAAGTGTCCATTTGTGCACACCCGGTGGTTGTTTTGTGAACTGCAGCTTTTCAAAGGTTGTGTTGGCATTTCAGAAGAAACTGAAGTCCTTAATGAAATTCAAGAGAAGTTAAGGGTGGACACATCTGTATATCCTCGGAGCAAGTATCGGTAGCACAGACAATCCTCTGCAAAATACAAGTAAATCCATGTGCATGTTAAAACAGAGTCCTTGTAGCCATGGGCATAAATACCAGGGCAGCAACAAAGTAGTTACTATGTTGCCCAACACTTAAAGGATTCATCATACATTGTGATGACTCTGGACAAAGTAAGTGGACACGGAAGACTGAATTCTAAGTTTTAATATGATGCTTCATCTGCTGTATACATTTTATTTCCTCTACTGCTTTTTATTTCCTTGTAAGTTACACCATTATATTTTTTCCATATACTGTGCGAAAACAGGGTGTACATTGTGAACCTATGTGTGCGTGAAGTTTCTGTGTTTTATGATTTCATTGTGTTCATTCTGTGCTATAAGTTTCACTGAGAAGATATCCCTGTGTTGTGACATTACTAGGGTTGAGCCGATCTTAACTTTTCAGGATCGATTTTTAAAATCCGATTTCCGATCATTTTTCATTCGAACCCGATCTCGATCCCAATTCTGATCTCAATGCAAGTCAATGGGATTTTTTTATTAATTGGAGATCGGATTTTAAAAGCAATCCTATTCACTATACAGCATGGAATCTAAGAATTGTTAGAATCCACGCTGTGTAGTGAATCACTAAGTAGCCAGAGGGTTTTTTTTTAATCCTCTGGCTACTTAGTCCCCCCTGGTGTCCACTTACCTCCAGAGATGGCTGCTCCGCTGCCCGGTCCTTCCTTCTTCTTTGCTTCGCTGCCTCTCCATGCTGCTCCCTGCCCCCTCCCTGCCAGGTTAGGAGAGTGTGGGCTGGTTAGGAGAGTGTGGGCGGGTACTGGGAGGGGAGACGTCACGTCTCCCCGCCCTGTACCCACCCACACTCTCCTAAGCCACAAGCCCCACCTACCTAGCACTTTTAACACAAACCTGGGAGGTGGGGCAGAGAGGCAAAAAGAAGGAGGGCACCGGAGCAGCCATCTCTAGAGGTAAGTAGCTGCTACAGATGTTAGTTTAGCCTCCCATTCCAATGAATGGAGGCAGCCGGCGCGCAGGGGGTTAAGGCTGTGTGCCGGCTGCTTCAATTCATTCTTATGGAACTGCAGGGGAGCCTTCACACTGAGTATACACTATATACTCAGTGTGAAGGCATTGTGGGAAATACTACCGATCTCGATCCCACCTAAAAAGATCGTGTTCGGAATTCCGATCGCGATCGTGAAATTTTCTCGATCGCCGATTGGAATCCGATTTTTTCCGAACACGATCGCTCAACCCTAGACATCACTGTTAGTACAATTCCTGTGCTATACTTTCACTCAGAAGATTATGCCTATAATGTGGTATAGAGATGAGTGAGTAGTATTCGATCGAGTAGGTATTCAAATGAATACTACGGTATTCGAAATACTCATACTCTATCGAATGCTACTCCTATTCGCAGTAAAGATTCGATTCAGAGCGAGCGTTGATTGGCCGAATGCCAATCAAGTATATAGCATTCGACCAATCAACCCTGGTTCTGCAGCAGGCTCGTCTTTGCTAGTCGAGAGAGCTGGCAGCTTTTGGTTATGCGGGAGCTGACTTTTTCTTATAGGAAAGCATTGACCAGCGTTGATTGACCGAATGCTATATAGTGTACAGCATTCGGCCAATCAACACTGGTTCTGCCGGAGGCTCGTCTGTGAGGAGGCAGAGTCTAAGAAGTCTAAGATCGGACCACAGCAGTCTTCATTGTGGTCTGATCTTGGACTCCGCCTCATCACAGATGAGCCTGTGGCAGAACCAGCGTTGATTGGCTGAATGCTATAGCATTAGACCAATCAATGCTGGTTCTGCAGGACGAGTAAGGGCCAGTTCATATTAGCACTAGCCTCCCATCCGGAAGTAGTCTGCAAAAGGAACCCCCCGAACGGAATATCAGCGCAACTGCAAGTGCTGGACAGTTAAGCACACTCTATTAACGAATCTCGAATATTTCACTACTCGCTCATCTCTACTGTGGTATCATTATGTGTATTATCTCTGTACTGCAATACCACTGTTGGTGCAACACCTGTGCTATAACTTCACTGAGAAGATCATCCCTGTACTGACATCACTTTGAACATTTTATGTGTACATCTAGCTCTTTGACATCATTTTGTGCATCATCCTCGTACTGCAGCACTTTGCACATTATACGTGTACCTGTGTCATCACTATTAGTATTACTCAGAAGTTTATCCCTGTACTGTGACATCATTGTTGGTACAACTCCTGTGTTATAACTTCACTCAGAAAATTATCCTTGTACTGTGACATCACTTTATGCATGACATCACCTCTGATATAGATCAAGTGAAAAGATTATCCTAATGCTGTGACATCATGTTGAGCATTGTCTCTGTGCTATGACATCACTGTGCATTTTTAGTCACTATATAGACCTGGTTGTGTACATGATTTCTGTGCTTTGACTTTACTGTGTTAATTATCTCCTTATGTTAGGTTCACACTAGCGTTGGAGTCTCCGTTCTGTGGTTTCCGTCGGATACAGAGTACTGCATGTCCGACTCTGTGTCCGATTTTAAAAAAATGCTCACCGCCGCTCACGGCCGGACATCTTTCAAACCTATGTGAGAAGGCGGAGTCTAAGATCGGACCACAGTAGTCTCCATTGTGGTCCGATCTTAGACTCTGCCTCCTCACAGACGAGCCTCCAGCAGAACCAGCGTTGATTTGCCGCAGGCTCGTCTTTGCTAGTCGGGAGAGCTGGCAGCTTGTGGTTACGAGGGAGCTGACTTTTTATCAGCGCAACTGCAAGCACTGTGCAGTTAAAGCGCACGGACCCCATAGACTATAATGGGGTCAGTGCGCTTTAACTGCACAGCGCTCCTCCTAAACACTCTCCTCCTGCTACTCGTGGACTTGGTGACTCTCCTCTCCAAAATAACACGGCGTATACGATCCAGGCTCCCATTGAAATCAATGGGAGCTTTTACGGCGCGCAAAGTCACACACGCCGTATATTTGCCAGATCACGCGGCACGTTACTCCGTGTGAATGGACCCTTATTTAAAAAAAAAAATACATAAATAAACAAAAGCCTGCAGAGCCCACTGGGCTTTGAACCGCAGGGGACACTGGTGTGAACAAGGTCTGACAGTTAACTTCACTGCCGGACTACACCACCAACTGAGCGCTTCTCTGATAACTTCTCATAGAAGCTGCCACTGCAGTACAAAGCAGACGATACAATGAATACTAAAGTCTAGCAGTTATTGCACTGCAAGACAAACACAAACCAAGCACCCACTTCAGCCACCTGCTGTTGCAGCACAGCCAGGAAGCTGACAGCCTAGTGAACTATGTCATAACTAATAGCTACAGTTTCGGAAGGGAGACCCACTTCCACAAACATATAAGACATAGACAAAACATATAACAGTGCTGTGCCACACACAGAGCCGCAGCACATGTAACATTTGAGGTTTGCCACAGCCACCTGATGTGGAGCATCACAGGTCTCAGGCTAGCTAGGTAGGAATTCCCTGGGCCATTACTAGGGGAACAATTTTAAGTAAAGCCCTACCTGACTAAGGCAGTACTCTGCCAAACTAATGTTTTTCACTGCCATGCAACATATGCAATTGAGGTCTGAGGCTAGAGCACCGGGCGTCCAAACCAGCCTCCTTAAATGGAGGGAAGGCGGGACTGATCAGCCAACCCAGATGCTCAAGCCAGATGCCGATAGGCTGACACCAGTGTCTGTCAGCAGACTGACCACACCTATTGACTGCAAGGGGATTAACCCCATACATGCTGGACTGAACAGTTACAGCAGAAGAGGCTGCAACCCTGATACCATGGCCGCACCTGCTGCACGGTCCTAACAGAGGGAAAATTACATAGTTACATAGTAGATGAGGTTGGATGAAGACATCACTCCATCAAGTCCAACCTATAACCCTACAGTACCCTACAGTGTTGAGTTTATATTGGACAAGTAAGATCCTATTAATTAATATTATATTGGATGTTTGGATGTTCGGATGTTTGTTCCTCAATCACGCAAAACCCGCTCGACCGATTTGGCTGAAATTTTCCACAAACATAGTTAATACACCCGATTGCGCAATAGGCTACTTTTCGTCACAATAGCGCACATACGTTTGTGCCAGGACCCCCACAAAACCCAAACTCACACCACCATCTCTGCAATCTCACACACTTTGGACCATAGCAAGCCACAAAATTCCTATTCCCCTCTACAGCCTCGCCCCTAACCCCACACAATCTCATATACATATACTTTACCACTTTGCCCCTCACCTTAACAATACTCCAGGAGGCTCTCTTTAACGCTCCAGAGCAGCCATGTTTGCCGAACCCCACCGCTCTGACAATCCGCGACACCGCCCACCCATGTCAATACCCCTAGGTGGTCTAATAAATGCAAAAAAAAAGTTTAAAAAAAAGTAAAAAAAATATAAAAACAAATAAAAAGGATTAAAATTTCAAATCACCCCCTTTCCCTAGAACACATATAAAAGTAGTTAAAAACTATGAAACACATACATGTTAGGTATCCCCACGTCCCAAATCGCCCGCTCTACAAAGCTATACAAATATTTTTCCTGTTCGGTAAACGCCGTAGCAGGAAAAATGGTCAAAAGTGCCAAACCGCCGTTTTTTCACTGTTTTGATTCTGATAAAAATTTGAATAAAAAGTGATCAAAGCAATAACATTTCCCGAAAATGGTAGAACTACAAAGTACACCCGGTCCCTGTACACGCATGTATAAAAAAGTTACGGCTGTCGGAATATGGCGACTTTTCAAAAAAAAATTTTTTAACACAGTTTTGGATTTTTTTAAGGGGTCAAAATGTAAATAAAACCATATAAATTTGGTATCCCCGGAATTGTAACGAAACACAGAATACAGGGGACATATCATTTTGGTTGCACAGTGAACGCCATAAAACCAAAGCCCTTAAGAAAGTCGCAGAAATGCATTTTTTCTTCAAATCCACCCCATTCTGAATTTTTTCCCTGCTTCCCAGTACATTATATATAATAAATAATGGTGGCATCATGAAGAAAAATTTGTCCCAGAAAAATTAAGACCTCATATGGCTCTGGGAGCGGAGAAATAAAAAAGTTATGGGGCTTAGAAGGAGGCGAGTCAAAAACGAAAAACGAAAATCAAAAAAATGCCAACGGCGGGAAAGGGTTAACTTCAAATACCTCAGTCCCAAAGTCACTATGTACAGTTTCTCACAACACCGTATAGCAGCTCAAATACAAATTAACTTCAACACAAAAGTCTCACGTGTTCTCTGAATTACAGAAAAAACAAGATACAAACTTACATTTCATATCCCATACCTTATACACACTACGAAAACCTTACCCATGCCTGTATATACCCTCTTCTACAATCACCGCAGACGAAGTCGCGGGTACCAGCTAGTAATAAATAAAAAAAATAAAAAAAACTATGCTTAATGCATAACTACACTTTTATTTATTTTTCATAAATCCATAGTTCAGGTGAATGGAACAAACATTGTGATATATTTTATAAGAAAAGCGCCTGTTACTTATTTGCCTCCTTCTGCTATTGATCAAATCTGTACAATAAAAGTGTATGGAGATGGAAGGAGAAAGAGAAGAGCTCCTCAAAGCAGAGAGACATCTGCACTAGAGAGAGACAGTTCTTTTTCACAACACAACTTAGCCTTCTCCTAACAGAAATGACCCCTTCTCTCTCTCCATAGACGTCATTGTAAATGGACACTGCTTGTGTACAGAGTATGGACCAAGGTAAAGAAAAGAGTTAAAGATACAGGCACTTTTCTTTACTAAAATATACTGCAAAGATTGTCCAATTCACTTGCAGAAAAAATTTACGGAAAAATAACTAAGCGTCTACTTCCACATTAACTGTAGATAAATGATTGTACCTTTTTTATTCTAAATTGCCGTTTGTTAAACAATGTCCCAGAACACCCCTTTAATCTATAAATCTCAATGTAACTAATGAATATTGATACATTGTAACTATCCGCTTTAATCCTTTGATAAAAGATCAGCTAGAATATTTTGCTAATCAAGCGCAACAAATGTTTTCGGCGTGGAATTCGGCCATTTCTCACTGTAAGAGGCAAGGCTAATAGGCACCTAACCCAGCGTGCAATTTCTTGCTTTGAAAGACACAGCTATCACCTCCTGTAAACGCTACATCTGTGTCACGGCTCTCAGGCCTCAATAAAGAGCAGTCACCGAATCCCTCATCGGAATAGTATATTCTCTCTCATTTTCCTTAATGGTTTGCAGTATCTTTTCACAGAATCTTAGTTTTTCTAATTAATAACAACTAAACATAGTCCCAGCGGTGCAACTTTTAGACCAAGTCCGTCAAATTGAAGAATGCCTTAAAGACTTTACAACACATAAAGTGTTTACATTGCATCTTTTCCACTGTGACTTCTATATAGTGGAACCTCTTCGTGAAAAATGAACGCAGGGTTAAGGAAACCCAGGAGATGTTTTGGGGCCAAAAAACTCTTAAAATACATTAAGCGGTTGCTCAATTATCAGATTGCTGTAGAATTGGTGTAGCTGTCAAGGAGCAGATGTGTGCTTGGAAAGCTTCGAGGAACAATTTTTTTCGAGCGTCCAGATGGAAGACAAGTAGGAGAAAAGGAATAGGGTCAAGGAAAAGGTCCACTGGTGGGAGCTGGAAAATGCCAAAAATTAAAGCGTTGTATTCCAAAGAAGTTAGCTAAATTGCTTGGGAAAAAAAGCAGACATCTGGTCATCTGGTAGACCCTATGAATCCAACATGGCTTTAGTGCAAAGACGTCTGGTGGTGTCCAAGGATAGTTGGAGAAGTAGTAAATGACTTCACATTTAAGACACCCAACATTTACTTAAGCAAGTGCAGGCGCTATAAGAATCCACAACTGTGCCAATATCAACTGGATGTGTGTATGATGATAAGCTGACCGGACAACTAGAGTTGTTGCTGTTGTGAACTGGAGAATGTTTGTTGGCCAACTCCTGCGCAACAGCACAAAATAGTGAATGGGCTACTGCCTGCATTGTTTCAGCTGATCTGCTATATGTACAATATACATGTTAGCCATGAACTTATAGATGTGTCCTTCTTTACCTTTCCTTTTGGCTAGACATGTCCACATATGTGTGTCAATAGATGAGTAACTTTACAAAGCGTCATGATTTAACGATACTCTGTGACAAGATTTCTGTCTTATAAGAATGTCCCAATATTTTATTGAAATGGTTTATTGAGAAAAAGAAGTGAATAATGTCACACTTTGGGTCAAATAGCCAATACTACCCATGACTTTGCTCTTGGCATCTCAATTTTTGTTTGATTGGGCGTTTAGAAAGCCAGAAATAGATCTTGTGACTTGATCTACGTTCATCTACGTGAGGTCCTATCCAGATCTTCATTTGATCAAGTCTTGCCATGATCCTCACTGTTGATCTGGTGGTGCCAGGGGTAAACCTAGCCTTTTTGCCACCTGAGGCGGATGACAGAAAGCTGCCCCCTCCAATACCACCCCCCACCCCCACACACACACCACCCGCATACATGCAGAGATTAGACTAGTTAGATGATAGCAAGAGAATACTGTAAGTAAATACAGCCAAAGGTGAAAAGATGTGTCCAACCTTGGTTTTGCTTGAGTTTGGTTAGGGACTCCAATTTGTCATGAAACCAATTCAATACAATGTCACAACATATGAGCCAAATGCATGTCAGGTAGTGATTCACCTCACAACTACCAGGTGGCCAAACTCTCTTTTGACTGTTAAATTAACAGTTGAAAAGAACTTTAACTTGATGTAAAGGAATTGCTAGTTGAGCAATTCCCCAGTACTGCTACTGAAACCATGGAGGAAGGGAAATACAGAGACAGTGAGTCCTATAATCGATCCAGCCCCTGTCCCTACCTACTTGCCACAACTGTCCTAATGAGAGGGACAACTGGGCGACAGTTGGTACCTGGAAATATAAAGGTAGTCTGAAATAGCATCATATTGTGTGGGGTAATGTGGGAGCGTGAACAGAGGAGGGCTTACATTAGGAGTTGTGATAGGCCTGTCTGAAAAGATGTGTCTTTAGTTTGCGCTCTAAGTTGTAGAAATTGGGAGTTAATCTGATTGTCCGGGGTAGAGCATTCCAGAGAAGTGGTGCAGCTCAGAAGAAGTCTTGTATACAAGCGTGGGAGGTTCTGATAATAGAGGATGTGTTAGGTCATTGAGTGAATGGAGAGCACGGGTTGGGCGGTAGACAGAGATGAGGGAGGAAATGTATGGAGGTGCGGCATTATGGAGAGCCTTGTGGATGAGAGTGATAACTTTATATTTTATTCTGTAATGAATAGGCAGCCAATGTAGCGACTGGCACAGACCGGAGGCATCGCTGTAGCGTCTAGCCTGATAGATGAGCCTGGCCGCTGCATTCAGAATAGATTGTAGAGGGGAGAGTTTAGTGAGGAGAAGACCGATTAGTAAGGAGTTACAGTAGTCAAGGCGAGAATGAATCAGAGAGACAATGAGTGTCTTTAATGTAACTCTAGAAAGGAAAGGGCGTATTTTGGAAACGTTTTGGAGATGGAGCTGACATGAACATACAAGTGCTAGAGATGAGTGAACAGCGTTCGATCGAATAGGTATTTGATCGAATAGGTAATCGATCGAATATCAGGCTATTCGACATATTTGATTAGAATCGAATACCACGTGGCAAACGCAGTAAAAATTCGTATCCCATCCCATCTTCTCTGGCGCTTTTTTTGCACCAATAACTGTGCAGAGGAGGTGGGACAGGAACTACGACAAAGTAGGCATTGAAAAAAAAAATAGGAAAAAAGCCATTGGCTACCGAAATCAGATGACCTTGGATTTATAAGAATAGTGGCCACCATGTTCGTCGCATTTGCAGCTTGGAGAGATAGGGACAGAGATCTGCTGAGGGCTAGAGAGGGATTAGCTTCTGCTAGGCAGGAAGAAACTGAAGAACAACAACATCTCTTTTCAGAGCTATACTGCAGGGCGAGGAGTCCATATTGGCTCAATCCAGCTTTCCTCGGTGTATACCCCCAAAAACCTAAGTGGTATACAGAGAAAATCTGTCCAGCCATATAAGCTCAGTCCAGCTTTCCTCAGTGTATACCCCCAAAAACCTAAGTGGTATACAGCAAATCGGTCAGGTCAGTGTCGGACTGGGGTGTCAAGGGTTCACCAGTGGAATTGTTTCTAGGGGCCCACCATCAGGACCCCTGCAGACCAGCGATACCGAGACAGGGAGCCATGCTGCTCACTCGCCATATGATGTGCACCACTACACTACCTAAACCCACTGCTACACACTGTATGGAAAGTGAACAGCAGAATGGTTCCCAGAAATGTTACCATTACCTGTAGTCACGCTGTCCTGGAAGAGCTGATCTGCAGAGGTCCTGGCTGTTGTATCATCACAGATGTAATATTGATGGCCTATCCTAAGGACAGGGGACATTATACTGGGGGGCAGAGATGGAAAGGGAACATTATACTGGGGGGGGGGGAGATGGAGGGGGACATTATACTGGGGGGCAGAGATGAAGGGGGCATAAAACTGGGGCAGACAAAGGGGGGACATTAAACTGAAGGCAGAAGAAGGGGGGCATTAAACTGAGGGCATAAAAAGGGGGGACATTAAACTGAGGGCAGATGAAGGGGGATATTGAACTGGAACAGATGGAGGGGACAATTAAACTGGGGGGATTGAGAGGGACATTAAAATGGGGACAACTGGAGGGGGACATTAAACAATGGGGGTCACTGGAAGAGGACATTAAACCGTGGGAGTAGCTGGAGGAGGATCTATATGCCTCTAGTTGCCCCCAGTTTCATGTCCCTCTCCAGTTGCCATTCATTTATTGTCCCCATCCAACTACCCCCACTAATAATGTCCCCTCCAGCTACCCCAGTTTCATGTCCCTCTTTAGTTTACCCCAGTTTAAACTGGGGCACCAGGAGAGAGACTTAATACTGTGGGGCAGTTGGAGGAGAATGTTATAATGTGGGGGCATATAATGTTTGCGTGACTTTAGGAGTATTATACTGTGTAGGGGCACATGGAAAAATGGATGACAATGGGCAGGGTCAAAACAGAAGTGTGTGGAGCTAAATTTGCATAATGTGCTGTGCATTTTGTCCTTCTTTCTGTCCTTTAAAAGTTGGGATGTATGCTTATGCCCCTGCTCCTATCCTTTAAATCTGCTGTTCACTTGTGGTTGCTGGACAATATACGTCCTTTACATTTGTTAAATGTACCTGCCAAACAGTTGTGAAAAACCTGATGTGAATGCAGGCTGATATATATCAAGCTGGTATATAGCGGGGTAAAACCTCCAGCATATGCAGGTATACTTACAGATGATAATTCCATGGCTCCATATATGTAGACCAGCAAGTGTGTCACAAACGAAAAAAAAAATCTGTAAATAGAGAATAACCAAAAAATAACAACCATCCACTCAGATCCAGGAATAAATATCAGTTATATATTAGCTAAAATTCGATGAAATCCATTATGTATAGAGATGAGCGAACAGTAAAATGTTCGAGATTCGATATTCGTTTCGAGTAGCCCCTCAATATTCGACTACTCGAATTGAATATCGAACCCTATTATAGTCTATGGGGGGAAAATGCTTGTTTCAGGGGTAGGCAACATTCGATCAAATTATACTTACCAAGTCCACGAGTGAGGGTCGGGCTGGATCCTCCGAGAAGTCTTCTCCTTGCAGCGTCCCCGCGGCATCTTCCGTCTCTGAATTCACTCTGCCAGGCATCGGGCCTGGGCAGAGCCAACTGCGTATGCCTGCATTACAAGCGGGCATGTGCAGTCGGCTCTGCCCAGGCCCGATGCCTGGCAGAGTGAATTCAGAGCTGGAAGACGCCACGGGGAAGCTGCACGGAGAAGACTTCTAAAGGTAGGAGAAGAACCAGCGTTGATTGGCCGACTGTATAGCATTCGGCCAATCAATGCTGGTTCTGCATCGAACTTTTCCATCCGAATAGCGAGTGGTACTCGATCGAGTGTGAGTATTTCGAATACCGTAGTATTCGATCGAATACCTACTCGATCGAGTACTACTCACTCATCTCTAATTACGTATATTATTATAAGGGTTATTCATGAAGTGTTAAGCTTACTTACTATCCAGGCAGAACCTTGAGTTTTTGGGAAGGTTCTGACTTTGGGACATGTGATAGGAACCAGCACTCGGCCCCCAAGTTATTCCACCCTCTCACCCATCAATAAAGAATCTTTTGGTTTCTCAGGCCATTTATTGAAATATTCCTGTATTTACAGGGTGACACCTGAGAAGTCTTTAAAAAATACATATTCTTCAAATTCAGGAAATGTACTCCTTAATGTTCTGTAGACCAGGAACCACACAGCAGCTTTGGACACTTGGGGAGATCTCATTTGTTTGGGCACGCCAAGCTTTCGTCTTTTCATCATAATATTCATTGGTGAAAATGGGGATGAAGTTATTCCTGCCGCCCACAACATAAAGGCGGTCATCTATTACCGCGGTGCCAAAGTTTCTGCGCCTCTTCAGAATGTTTGGTGCCCTACACCAGGTCTTAGTGAGGGGGCTATAAGTCTCTACAGTGCACACGCAATTGTGTCCATCATAACCACTAATCTGTTGAAGAAAAATGAAGAAGTATAAAATTCAGTCAATTCCAAAAAATCTATATAGAAAATGTAAAGTAACAATGGATTTATCTCTGATGTATCTAATTGTATGAATTCTAATATTTAATCATTAAAACATTTTCTTCTTGAACATTTCTTTGTCGCTTCTCAATCTTATATCTATAATATTGCAGCCTGTGCAAATTAGAAATAAATCTGAAAAAAACCTCTTATTTATTATTTTTTTTCTGCATTAGGCTACAGATACAAATACACACCGTGTCCCCGTAAAGAAGAACAGTCATGAACAGCCAAAAATGGCGCATGCATGGTAAGCCTGATATTAATAAAACTGATGAAAAAGATGGGCAGGTCAATCTGCTGACTCCATTTATCCTTTATCAACCCCTTTATAGCAGCCAATGAGCCCCGACAGGCCTGGAGCTAAAGTGTCTTCCATCTATATTATAACTAACTTGATGCTGAAAGAGAAAATGTCCATTATCATACCGCAAATACTTTGCCTCTATAGGCTGTGACTCCGACTCCACTTCGTCGGCTTTTCATTGGGCTGATGTAGCTCCACTGCCTACTTTCCGGATTGTAGACCTCGGCTGATGACAAGCAATCCTGTCCGTTGGATCCACCGCATATATAGATCTGAATGAAATAAAGAATGGACAATAATGTAGCAACCTGCTTCTAAATTCACATTATATAGAAGATTCTTGTAAGCCGCTCCTCCAGACTTAGACATCAAAACAAATTCCTAGTCAGTTGTACAGTTTGCAACACAAAAAATAAAAGTGTAAAAAAGAAAATCCCACAAAAATTAGCTAGGGCTGAAGGTATAGACATCAAAGTCTCCTTACTTTTCCATTAAGGGTGGTGGCACCAGCATCCTTCCTTTTCTCCTGCATAGAGGAAATTAAAGTCCACCGATTGGCATCAGGGTCGTAACGTTCCACTGTATGAAGAGTCTGTTGCCCATCAAAACCACCCATGGCGTATATATAATTATCAAGGACTGTTACACAGACATGTCCTCTTTTATAGTTCATGGAGGCTGCTTCATGCCACGTCTTTTTCACGGGGTCAAAGCATTGCACATTTCTCAGGTAGTCCGAACCATCAAATCCACCGATGAGATAAATGTAGCCATTCAGATATGCAGTGCCATGATGGGCTGTAGGTTTCCTCACTGCAGATGTAGCTCTGGTCCACCGGTTGGCTCGGGTGTCATAAGGCCTGATGTTGTTAGCGATTTCTGAGCCACTGTAGCCACAAAGAGCAAATAAAATGGCGTATGGTAGGCGAGGTCTCACCATGTTCGGCTTCAATGTGAGAGCAGTGTTAACAATGGCTTTACAGTCCTCATTGTCTTTGACATACTCATTGGCCATGATATTGTTCAGGACGTATCCTTTATTAATCAGGGCCAAGCGGATCTAGCAAGAAATATAAGAGGGTTAAGACATTTTATTAAAAAAAATAAATTAAAAATATTACTGATCTATTTGGGTTTTAAGATACCCATACACATAAGTATGTTGGTGGTCATTACATGTAAATGGCTACATACAGAACATTGTGCAGGTAAGCCTTTATTATTCCCCAGATATATATGCTAGGTGGGATCCATACATCCAGTCCCTGATATAGTGATACAGCATGGAGCCTGGACACTGTCATGGCAGCTCTGTTCCTTCTAACGCTATAGCCATACCTGAGGGAGAAGAATTCTCATGGACTCTTTTCTTTCCGCAGGAGCGAAGTTTATCCACCTGACAATGGCCTCAAATACTGCGCTCTCCTCTGTGACGTTTAACTCATCCTCTTTTATCAGCTCTCTAAGTTCTTCTAGAGTAAGCTCAAAGAACTTCTCTGATGTCTTCACTAGTTCTTGAAAGTGGTGGAGGATAAATGTAAATGTCTTCTGGCGGAGATCAGGGCAGAGGTAATGGCTGGTAACTCTCCATATGTCCAGGAAGTTTTCATGATCAATCTGATGTGCGATAAATTTGCTGCTCAGATTGACTATTCCCATGATATTAAATTGGTCTGCTGCAATAAAGAGGTCCATTGCATTTTCAGGCGTTATCTCAGCACTGTTGGTATAGGCGTACTCTATTATACTCCACATGGTTTGTGGGTGAACGCCTGGTATGTTATAGACATTTCTATCTGAACTGCCCAAATCATTTTTGAAAAGAGCCCTGAAAATAGAGAACACATAGAAGTAAAATATCACTAATACTAACCTTCACGTATAAATGTAAAAGGCTACAATTGGGAAGTTCAGGTTCAAGATTTATTTTGGGTCAAACAAGTTCAGTACAAACCAAATAGTGTAGAACACTGTCAGGGCTCCTAGGAACCTATCTATAATACATAGTGTAGAACACTGTCAGGAATCCCAGGAAATTATCTATATAACATAGTGTATAACACTATCAGGGCTACTAAGAACCTATCTATAATACATAGTGTATAACACTGTCAGGGCTACTAAGAACCTATCTATAATACATAGTGTATAACACTATCAGGGCTACTAAGAACCTATCTATAATACATAGTGTATAACACTGTCAGGGCTACTAAGAACCTATCTATAATACATAGTGTAGAACACTGTCAGGAATCCCAGGAAATTATCTATATATCATAGTGTATAACACTATCAGGGCTACTAAGAACCTGTCTATAAAACATAGTAGCCCTGATAGTGTTATACACTAAGAACCTATCTATAAAACATAGTGTAGAATACTATCAGGACTCCTAGGAACCTATCTATAAAACATAGTTCATATAGGGGTACATAGGCCCCCTGTTTTCATGATCAGTGGGGATCCCAATTGTTGAACACCCTGCTGATCAGACACTTATCTACCATTTATCCTATGTATAGGTGATAAGTTGTCGATTTGGCAAAACCCCTTCAGCTTCAAAAAATATTAAACTCTCACCTGAAATAAGGGCTACAGAGGTCCAGGACGGTTTTATGAACATGAAAGTCAGTGCTCTGGACTCTGATAATGGCATCACATTGCTTGCCCATGAGTGTCAACTCATTGTAGGCATTGCATGCCATGGAGCTGACTTCTGTATGAAATCCATGGCTCATCCATCTACTGCAGGATCTTTTGGCATTGGGAGCCATGAAGCAATTTTTGCGTTTCATAGTGCACCTATTACAGCGCTCAATATCAATTACACTAGAAAGATCGCGTCTTCCTATCACAACGACTTCTAACCACTCAACTGATAAACGGAACGTTGCCGCTGCTAAGTTCCTCCAATGACATCACAGTTTCCTTAGTAATAGAATGTACACATGTATGAAGAAACACCTCCATAAACAGCGCCTTACTAGTCCATTGGCCGTGTGCGGTTCTGTAATTCTGTCCTATACAAGCTAATAGGGCGGAGCTGCAATTCCGCATATGGCCGCCAATGGTGGGATTATTTCTAGAAGAATTAAACAATTGTTTTAATATTTCATTGTACCCCTCTACACAAATTCTGAAGACCCTTCCCTCACCCGACCAGATATTCTACAACTCTCCCCCCTCCCAATATCCTTACAGAAAACGTAACTGGCCTATAGCATCCCCCAACCAGTATTCCAACACCACCTTCCCTGACCTATATAGGACTGCTGATTCCTAAAATAGTGATGTCTGGACCACACTTTGTCCTGTATTTGTTACAAATGTATCCGCCATTCTGCCTCAAATATTAGGCCATGTAAAGCGCTAAACAAGTGTATGCCTTATGTAAAAAAATGATAATGTATAGAGTTCTATCGAACACATGTTCGATCGCATATCAGACTGTTCGAGATGTTCGATTCCATACGGACACCACGTGGCAAACTCCAAAAAAATTCGATTCCCCTCCCACCTTCCCTGGCACTTTTTTTGCACCAATAACAGCGCAGGGGAGGTGGGACAGGAACTACGACAACGGGGGCATTGAAAAAAATCGGAAAAAGTCATTGGCTGCCAAAATCAGGTGACCCCCATTTTAGACGAATAGTGGATTTCAAATCCGGGTCATAGGAGACTGTGAACTTTGTGACTATGAGACAGGGATAGCTGTACAGGCAGGGATAGCTAGGGATAACCTTTATTTAGGGGGGAATGTTATTAAAAATAACTTTTTGGGGCTCTATCGGGTGTGTAATTGTGTTTTTTGTGAGATAAACTTTTTTCCCATAGGAATGCATTGAGCAGCATTGATTGGCCAGTATGCAGAATCAGTATACAGAATCAGCAGGGCTGAGTGTGTGCCGAGCTCGCACAGCAGAGCCGACCGGCAAACTGTGTAGTTGAGCAGAACTGGCTCAACACTGCTGAGTCTCTGCACAGCAGAGGTGAGTATGTGCACTCGCTCAGCACGGCTGCATCACCGCATACCCATAGGAATGCGTTGGCCAGCATTGATTGGCCAGTCTCCAGCCAATCAGCGCTGACTCTGCCGGATGAGGCGGAGTCTAAGGTCGGACCTGAATGGAGACTGGTGTGGAGCGATCTTAGCCTCCGCCTCCTCCGGCAGAGCCAACGCTGATTGGCCGAATTCTGAAGACTGGCCAATCAACGGTGGCCAATGCATTCCTATGGGTATGCGGTGATGCAGCAGAGCTGAGCGAGTGCACACACTCACCTTTGCTGTGCAGAGACTCAGCAGTGTTGAGCCAGTTCTGCTCAACTACACCGTGTGCCGGTCGGCTCTGCTGTGCGAGCTCGGCACACACTCAGCTCTGCATCACCGCTGGCATTGGCCAGCGTTGATTGGCCAGTATACAGAATCAGTATACAGAATCAGCAGAGCTGAGTGTGTGCCGAGCTCGCACAGCAGAGCCGACCGGCACACGGTGTAGTTGCGCAGAACTGGCTCGACACTGCTGAGTCTCTGCACAGCAGAGGTGAGTGTGTGCACTCGCTCATTTCAGCTGCATCACCACATACCCATAGGAATGCATTGGCCAGCGTTGATTGGCCAGTCTTTAGAATTCGGCCAATCAGCGCTGGCTGTGCCAGAGGAGGCGGAGTCTAAGGTCGGACCTGAATGGAGACTGATGTGGAGCGATCTTAGACTCCGCCTCCTCCGGCAGAGCCAGCGCTGATTGGCCGAATTCTGAAGACTGGCCAATCAACGCTGGCCAATGCATTCCTATGGGAAAAAGTTAGCTTGTGAAAATCGCAAGCTGACAGGGTTTTCCATGTAATAAAGTGACTTATATGCCCCCAGACATGCTTCCCCTGCTGTCCCAGTGTCATTCCAGAGGTGTTGGTATCATTTCCTGGGGTGTCATAGTGGACTTGGTGACCCTCCTGAGACGGATTTGGGATTCCCCCTTAACGAGTATATGTTCCCCATAGACTATAATGGGGTTCGAAACCCGTTCGAACAGTCAAACAGTGAGTGGCTGTTCGAATCGGATTTCGAACTTCGAACATTTGGGTGTTCGCTCATCTCTAATAATGTACAGTAATGTGCAAAAGTTTTAGGCAGGTGTGAAAAAAATGCTGTAACGTAAGACTGCTTTCAGAAATAGAAGGGTTTTTAGTTTATTTTTGTCAATGACCAACATGAAGTGAACAAAAGAGAAATCTGAACTCCATCAATATTTGGTGTGACCTTTGCCCTTTGCCTTCCATCAGTGTTTCTGGGTACTTGCAGACAGTTTTTGAAGGACAGTTTTTGTCTCAGACATCTCGGAGAACTAATCACAGATCTTCTGTGTGCTATATCTAGAACTGCTTAGGTTTACACGAGTGTTGCGTCTCTGTTGTTCGGGTCTGTTGCAAGAGGTGGACCGCTAAACTGCGGTTACACGCGGAGCCCAGAGGACTCCATTGACTCCCACGTAGCTCTGGTTTCATCATCATTCAGTCTGTCTGAGATTACATGAAGAGACAGAAGGATTGGAACAAGCTACATTCATAGAAGATCTGGGCTTAGTTCTCCAAGATGGCGGCAGCAACAACCCCCCTGCCGAGTTCCTTCAAAAACTGTGTACAAGTGTACCGAGAAGAACTGATGGAAGGCAAAGGGCAAAGGTTACACCAAATATTGATGGGATTTAGATTTCTCTTTTCTTCATTCACTTCATTTTGTTATTTGGTAAAGATAAACCATTAGCACTTCTATTTCTGAGAGCATTTTTACTTTGCAGCATATATTTTCACACCTGCCTAAAACTTTTGGCATAATATTTGGGAGAAGTGATACATTGTAACATATACAGTATTAAGTGTGGTATAGATATCAATATATTAAGAATAGGGCGGCATACAGGGGCAATTCTAGGTATGGCAGGGGTATACAGTATTGGTGAATTCTGCAGTCCAGGTTATACGCTTGTCAGAAGAGATATGTTTTCAGTAAGTATATAGGAGGAATGGTTATGTGAATATTTGATGGAGTGAATTGCAGAAAGTTTGTGTAAATGAGATAAAAAAAAATAGTTTTTTTTTTTTTTTTTATAGAAAGAGTGACGCTATTGTCGTATGTGGAATTACAGCTCAGCCCTATTGACTTGAATAGGATTGAATTGCAGTACCACACACTGCACGTGCACTGCATTTTGTCCACACCTGCCTAAAACTTTTGCACAGTACTGTGTATTGTTTGTGTTACATATTTTATTGGAAAGTTCATTATAAAGTACTTAATATGTTGCACCTGTGTCATTCTGAAGAAACTTATAATGACAGAACTGCCAATGTTGACCAGTTCCCACAGTCAGAGACTGGTGGTGAATGGGCCTACAATGAGGAGGAGGATTGTTGACCGATTGTTTACCGTGCCGCACATTTTGTCCCTCTTTCTGTTCTTCAATAGTTGGGGGGTATGGTAATCTATACTACTGTGCAGCATCCCCGAGTGCTGCTGCTTTAAGTCTTTGTCTGTTGTGTCTCGGGTTGTGTTGTTATGTCCCATGTTCAGTGTTATATGACTATTTTGCAGCTTTCCCTTGTTATTTTTTCCCCCTCACAGTTCAAAAGCCTTGCCTAGATCAGCGCTGGTCTATCGCAGGCCACTGGGCAGGGTTATGGTAGGCTATAGTCTTCATGGTGACCATTGAAGGTCAGTTCAGAGAGAACAGTCATCCTGTACAGTTCATGTTGGACTGTGCAGAGAGGCTACCAGCCCTGGAACTCTATGGCCACCAGTACAGTCTAGAGGAGGATTATTTATCACCTCAGGCTCATCCAGAGATAGCCCTGAGACAGGGAATAGTGTGGAGCATCTCTGTTGGAACATTTACCAGTCGTGCCAGGAGGAGTAACGGAGGATCCTGACAGGAGGAACTTATTCAGGCCTAGTATCCAGGTAACCAGACCCCTGTCAGGACTGCCTGCTCCACTACTAGCCCCAACATCCTAGCTTGGGAGTGGCATAAGAGGAAGAGTAGTTGTTGGACTTTATTACAGAGCCTGTAACATCCCTGGGCAGCTTCCTAAAACTAAGGCAGGGGAATTGTTCTGTGCACACAACCCCCATCTACAAGCTGCTGGTTTGTTGTTTACCTGAGTTAATAAACAGTTATCTGGTTTTCACTGCACACCTGGACTCCTGGGTCATATCTGCTTCACCATAAGGGCCCTTCCAAACACCATCACACCTGCTCAGAGAGAAGAGGTCCCCTCTCCAACTGGAAGTGCCCCGAGGAATACTACTACTACTACCACCATCCAGTAGAGCTGCAGGACCCCCCTCGATTGTGTCCGGCCCTGGAACGGGATTGGGATGTATGTGGAGTGTGCTCAGTCTAGCAGGTGGCGCAGCATCCACCACTATAGCTCCTATCCTCTGGTCTCCTCCATTGGGTTGTGGCATACTGTACTATGGAAACTACTTATAGAGGTTATTGATGACCGATCCTTAGTTTCCGTATCCCATCAGTGGTGGTCTGACACTCAGGACCCCCACAGATCAGACGTTTATAAGACCGCAGTGTTAGGGTGAGCACTGCGGCCTCTTCACTGAATACCAAACAAAGCACCATACATTGTATAGGAGCCGTGCTTGGTACTGCAGTTCAACTGCATTCACTTCATTGCAGACAGGTTATATAATGAATGAATTAGATGTCACTGGCATGTAAGGCAGAAGCAGTTCTCACTTAGGCATTGCTGCTTCAAACAGCTGATCTGTGGGTGTTCCCAGTGCTGGGCTCCCATTGATCTAATACGGAGGAGATGACATCAATATGTAAGTCATACAAATCCCATTATAACCCATAGAAGTTTTTTAAAAATCCAACATTGCATTGAAATATTTGACAGATCTTGTTAGAGTTTGGTCAGTATTGCACAGCTATCATTCATTATATGTCACTTCAATGATCACATTACATGTCTTACTCTCATATCTGCACCCGTGCTAATACACAATGCAGGTTGTGGAGATTATGGATTATTTCACACAGTCTTTTCAAAACTTCTACATATAGCAAGATATCCTGTATATGTGTGTCCAAAGCTAGAAGTAGTCACTGCATTTGAATGTACCTGTAATCCAGGTAATAATGCAGGCTCTGGAGTTGTGCCTGTGCATTAACCCCTGAGGCTGACATATGCTCACAATTCAGACCATTTAACTCTTTAAAGGGATTTTAGGCTAAGGCCCCATGGGGCCCCGCTACGCGATTACACTTTTAAGAGAAGGTTCACAGAGTTTTCCTCCACGGACGTTCTCTTAACATTATATCTATGGGAAAGCCGCCGGCGTTTGCGTAGATATAATTGACATGCTGCGATTTGCAAAGCCACAACGGCTTTGCAAATCGCAGCGTGTCCGCGCTGCGATCTTCTCCGCAAAGTGGGCATGGGATTCGCATGAATTCCATCCACCTAGCAGATACTGTATGACGCTGTGATTTTTCCTGCAGCGTCTCCGCTGTGAGCAAATCGCGGCATTTCCAGCCAGTGGGGCCATGGGCCCACGGCCTAAGAAAGGCTTATTTGTCTCCTACATAGTATTGTAAGCGGCCATTTTCTTGTGGCTGGCAAGCATGCGCAGTCGGCTTTGCCCTAGACCCGAGGCCTAGAAATCTGAAGCCAACCCCCGGAAGAAAATGTGAGGAAGACTCATTCCTGGAGAAGATGGAGAGTTCTCTCACAGCATTGGGGATGCCTCTAGTGCTGCGAGAGAACTCATTTGCATACTGGCAAAAACCGGGATTTCTACGGAACGGCGGCGCGGAGAACATATCTAAAGGTAAGAGACGAATAGCTTTTCTTAAGGCTATTCCTACGTGTTAGAGACAAAACAAAATCAATTTTAATGGTAGAATCCCTTTAAACTTTGTGGTTAATACTACTGGAGGTGTTAACAAATGAACCCCAGCAACAACACAGGCAGCCTAGATCCAAGGAACCTAGGGTTATCTTATGTGAGGGTTTGTTAGGGCATATTCTCTGTTATAGCAAATCATATTATTTAAATATTTGATATATTATTTAAACTATTTTATCATGTCTAGGTCTTCATATAGAAGTCAATAGTGACTGTGCTATCTAAGGAGATTGACAAATGGAAGGGGCACTCTGTCTGCCCTCTGTCAGCACTGAGACTAGAATTCTTCACCATTCTTTCTGAATAACCCTGTATTACATAATTAAGGGACAGAAAAGTCTACCTTACAATAAAAATATATGAAACAAAAATATGGGGCAATACGAAAATGTAATATTTTAACATGCAAATATACAACACATAAGGGACTATTCAATAAATAAAGTATTTGTTGATGCAATTGTGCAAACCTTTAGGAAAGTCAACGTTACCCCACATAACAAAATACAATGTCCCACAAAACAAGGCCTCATACTGCTATTATAATAATAAAGCTATGACTGCTGGGATACAGAAGGTTAAACATATTCCTCTGGTCTGGAGGACTAAACGTTTGGTTTATGAAGCATTTACATTCCAAAATTCCCCTAGATATGTTATGTGTATATGTACATTTTGATGTGGTTAATATGCTGTACTGAGACAGCAGCTAAAGGTAATAACATAGCGGGGGCCATGCTGCTCACCTGTTATATGATGTGTACCACTGCACTATCTAAACCCTCTGCTAAATCCTGTATGGCAAGAGAGCAGTGTGGCTCCTACAATTTTCACGATTATCTGTAGCACATTGTCCTGAACAGCTGATCTGCAGAGGTCCTGGCTGTCAGACTCCGGCAGATGTAATATTGATGGCCTATCCTAAGGACAGGCCATAAATATTAGAAACATGGATAAATCCTTTAAAGATGTTGTCCAGGAATTGGAGCAACCCATGCGGCGGGTCAGAGGTTTAAAATAAAAAAAGCATACTCACCTGTTCTCGGCACCCAGTTGTCCTCCGCCAGTGTCCATTCAGTCTCATGCCGGCACCTTCTTGCTGGGAGTCCTGCACCTCATGTGACCGCTAAGACGAAATGGGTACAGGATTTCCAGAAATGAGGTGTTGCCATTAGACCGAACAGACAGAGACACAGGACAACAGGGTGCTGAGGACAGGTGAGTATGTTTGATTTGTTTTTAAACTCCTTAAACTTAAGGCCCCACGTGTCGTCTTGCAGTAAAAAAGCGCTACGGGAAAAACCACGGCCATGACACATCACGTTTCTTCCTGCAGCCCTTTGCACAGAAAGTTTGTAGAGCTTTCCTCTCTGTATTTTCTACTTCAATTATATCTAAACCGCCAGAATTTCCGTAGGTGTGCTGCAATGTCTAAAACAGAGACTGTTTTGGAAATTACAGCGTGTATCTTATTTTACCGCAAAGTGGGGATGGGGCCTCCAGTGGTGAAAACACTACAGGAAAATCTGCCATTTTACATTTCCTGCAAAGTGAATGGGATTCTAGCAAATCCTATCCACACATTGTGGAAGAAGCCTAAGTGCCACATTCATTAAATTAATTGCCCCCTCATAGTATGCCCCTAATTCTCCCTGACATAAATACTGCACCCTTAATGACCATTTTTTTCAATGACCACCCCCTTATGTTCATAATGCTTCCTAATATAACTTCCCCTTGTAGTCATAATGTCCCCTATAACCCTTATATAAATGACCCACCCTTATGTTCCTAATGCCCCCTCCCTTATAGTTATAATTTCCCCCTCCAAGCAACTCCTTGTACTATTAAAATACCCACAACTAAGCTAAAAAAAAAAAAAAAAAGTTTTACTCCCCTATCTGCGATGATGAACGGAGTCGCCGCCTCCTTTACGTCCAAGCGCAGGACGTCTGTGTATCAGCACAGTGGATCTAGTTAAAATTAAGATATATTAATGGCAGCACCTGGGTGGGCCTAGGGCAGCCGCCGTTGGTGTAACTAAAGTTGTGTGGGCCCGGGTGCAAACTTATGTCCAGGGCCCCCTATCCCCTTTTTAGAGCGAATTCTTGATAGTGGTGGTTATGGGCGCTAAAACGATATCTCAGACACTTGAAAGTGATACAGCTTTATTACCCACAACTGCAGTTATCAAGAATACGGTAAGCAAGCAGTGCAGCGTGCCACATGTAAGCAATACTGAGACAGTATTACGTGCTCCATAGTGACCCCCAAACAGTATTACATGCTCCTTAGTGACCCCCAAACAGTATTACGTGCTCCATAGTGACCCCCAAACAGTATTACATGCTCCATGGTGACCCCCATACAGTATTATGTGCTCCACAGTGCCCCCCAAACAGTATTACGTGCTCCATAGTGACCCCCAAACAGTATTACATGCCCCATGGTGACCCCCATACAGTATTACGTGCTCCACAGTGGCCCCAAACAGTATTATGTGCACCACAGTGGCCCCCAAACAGTATTATGTGCTCCATAGTGACCTCCAAGCAGTATTATGTGCTCCACAGTGGCCCTCAAAAAGTGTTACATGCTCACCAGTTCCCTCCACACAGTATTATATGCTCACAGTGCCCATCCTCCAAGAGCCTGAACCCCCATTCTTGCTCACACAGCCTGCAACATCATTTCCTCCTCTTGCTCACACATCCTGCACCCCCATGTCTCCCCTCTTACTCACACATGCTGTCTTTTCTCTCCTCCTTCCATCAGATTGTTCCCAGCAGATTTATCTTCCTGTGTAACATCACATTGTTCTGTACGATCCCATGTAGCTCCGCCCACACATGACGTCATCACAGTTTCTTTCCCTTAGCACCTCACACAGGTGTGGACTGGTTAGAGGTAGAGATGAGCGAACAGTGTTCTATCGAACTCATGTTCGATCGGATATTAGGCTGTTCGGCATGTTCGAATCGAATCGAACACCGCGTGGTAAAGTGCGCCATTACTCGATTCCCCTCCCACCTTCCCTGGCGCCTTTTTTGCTCCAATAACAGCGCAGGGTAGGTGGGACAGGAACTACGACACCGGTGACGTTGAAAAAAGTAGGCAAAACCCATTGGCTGCCGAAAAACATGTGACCTCTAATTTAAAAGAACAGCGACGCCCAGCTTCGCGTCATTCTGAGCTTGCAATTCACCGAGGACGGAGGTTTCCGTCCAGTTAGCTAGGGGTTAGATTCTGGGTAGGCAGGGACAGGCTAGGATAGGAAGGAGAAGACAACCAACAGCTCTTATAAGAGCTAAATTCCAGGGAGAAGCTTGTCAGTGTAACGTGGCACTGACGGGCTCCATCGCCGCAACCCAGCTTTCCCAGGATCCTGAATGGAATACACTGTCAGTGTATTCCCGTATACCCGATATATACCCCCGATACCCGTTCCAACGGTGTGCCCCCCCACCTTCACCCCAGAAATACCCTGCAAGTCCCCTAGCAATAGGATTGGGGCTATATACACCCACTATTTTTGCTACTGCCATATGGTGCCATTGTCTCACTGGGAATTCAAAGAATATATTGGGGTTACAAATAACTTCAATTCCAGGGAGAAGCTTGTCAGTGTAACGTGGCACTGACGGGCTCAATCGCCGCAACCCAGCTTTCCCAGGATCCTGAATGGAACACACTGACAGTGTATTCCCGTATACCCCATATATACACCCCAAATCCCCGTTCCAACGGTGTGCCCCCCCACCTTCACCTCAGAAATACCCTGCAAGTCCCCTAGCAATAGAATTGGGGCTATATACACCCACAATTTTTGCTACTGGTATATAGTGCCATTGTCTGACTGGGAATTCAAAGAATATATTGGGGTGACGTGCACCCACAATTTTTGCTACTGCTATACAGTGCCATTGTCTCACTGGGAATTCAAAGAATATATTGGGGTTATGTGCACCCACAATTTTTACTACTGGTATACAGTGCCATTGTCTGACTGGGAATTCAAAGAATATATTGGGGTTATGTGCACCCACAATTTTTACTACTGGTATACAGTGCCATTGTCTGACTGGGAATTCAAAGAATATATGGGGGTTATGTGCACCCACAATTTTTACTACTGGTATACAGTGCCATTGTCTGACTGGGAATTCAAAGAATATATGGGGGTTATGTGCACCCACAATTTTTACTACTGGTATACAGTGCCATTGTCTCACTGGGAATTCAAAGAATATATTGGGGTTATGTGCACCCACAATTTTTACTACTGGTATACAGTGCCATTGTCTGACTGGGAATTCAAAGAATATATGGGGGTTACGTGCACCCACAATTTTTACTACTGGTATATAGTGCCATTGTCTGACTGGGAATTCAAAGAATATATGGGGGTTATGTGCACCCACAATTTTTACTACTGGTATATAGTGCCATTGTCTGACTGGGAATTCAAAGAATATATGGGGGTTATGTGCACCCACAATTTTTACTACTGGTATATAGTGCCATTGTCTGACTGGGAATTCAAAGAATATATTGGGGTTACGTGCACCCACAATTTTTACTACTGGTATACAGTGCCATTGTCTGACTGGGAATTCAAAGAATATATGGGGGTTATAAATACCCTCATTTCTTGCTACTGGTATATAGTGCCAGTTTCTGACTGGTAATTCAAAGAATATATTGGGGTTACGTGCACCCACAATTTTTACTACTGGTATACAGTGCCATTGTCTGACTGGGAATTCAAAGAATATATTGGGGTTATAAATACCCTCATTTCTTGCTACTGGTATATAGTGCCATTGTCTGACTGGGAATTCAAAGAATATATTGGGGTTACGTGCACCCACAATTTTTACTACTGGTATACAGTGCCATTGTCTGACTGGGAATTCAAAGAATATATTGGGGTTATAAATACCCTCATTTCTTGCTACTGGTATATAGTGCCATTGTCTGACTGGGAATTCAAAGAATATATTGGGGTTACGTGCACCCACAATTTTTACTACTGGTATACAGTGCCATTGTCTGACTGGGAATTCAAAGAATATATTGGGGTTATAAATACCCTCATTTCTTGCTACTGGTATATAGTGCCATTGTCTGACTGGGAATTCAAAGAATATATTGGGGTTACGTGCACCCACAATTTTTACTACTGGTATACAGTGCCATTGTCTGACTGGGAATTCAAAGAATATATTGGGGTTATAAATACCCTCATTTCTTGCTACTGCCATATAGTGCCAGTTTCTGACTGGTAATTCAAAGAATATATTGGGGTTACGTGCACCCACAATTTTTACTACTGGTATACAGTGCCATTGTCTGACTGGGAATTCAAAGAATATATTGGGGTTATAAATACCCTCATTTCTTGCTACTGCCATATAGTGTCAGTTTCTGACTGGTAATTCAAAGAATATATTGGGGTTACGTGCACCCACAATTTTTACTACTGGTATACACTCACCGGCCACTTTATTAGGTACACCATGCTAGTAACGGGTTGGACCCCCTTTTGCCTTCAGAACTGCCTCAATTCTTCGTGGCATAGATTCAACAAGGTGCTGGAAGCATTCCTCAGAGATTTTGGTCCATATTGACATGATGGCATCACACAGTTGCCGCAGATTTGTCGGCTGCACATCCATGATGTGAATCTCCCGTTCCACCACATCCCAAAGATGCTCTATTGGATTGAGATCTGGTGACTGTGGAGGCCATTGGAGTACAGTGAACTCATTGTCATGTTCAAGAAACCAGTCTGAGATGATTCCAGCTTTATGACATGGCATTGCATTATCCTGCTGAAAGTAGCCATCAGATGTTGGGTACATTGTGGCCATAAAGGGATGGACATGGTCAGCAACAATACTCAGGTAGGCTTTGGCGTTGCAACGATGCTCAATTGGTACCAAGGGGCCCAAAGAGTGCCAAGAAAATATTCCCCACACCATGACACCACCACCACCAGCCTGAACCGTTGATACAAGGCAGGATGGATCCATGCTTTCATGTTGTTGGCGCCAAATTCTGACCCTACCATCCGAATGTCGCAGCAGAAATCGAGACTCATCAGACCAGGCAACGTTTTTCCAATCTTCAATTGTCCAATTTCGATGAGCTTGTGCAAATTGTAGCCTCAGTTTCCTGTTCTTAGCTGAAAGGAGTGGCACCCGGTGTGGTCTTCTGCTGCTGTAGCCCATCTGCCTCAAAGTTCGACGTACTGTGCGTTCAGAGATGCTCTTCTGGCTACCTTGGTTGTAACGGGTGGCTATTTGAGTCACTGTTGCCTTTCTATCAGCTCGAACCAGTCTGGCCATTCTCCTCTGACCTCTGGCATCAACAACGCATTTCCACCCACAGAACTGCCGCTCACTGGATGTTTTTTCTTTTTCGGACCATTCTCTGTAAACCCTAGAGATGGTTGTGCGTGAAAATCCCAGTAGATCAGCAGTTTCTGAAATACTCAGACCAGCCCTTCTGGCACCAACAACCATGCCACGTTCAAAGGCACTCAAATCACCTTTCTTCCCCATACTGATGCTCGGTTTGAACTGCAGGAGATTGTCTTGACCATGTCTACATGCCTAAATGCACTGAGTTGCCGTCATGTGATTGGCTGATTAGAAATTAAGTGTTAACGAGCAGTTGGACAGGTGTACCTAATAAAGTGGCCGGTGAGTGTACAGTGCCATTGTCTGACTGGGAATTCAAAGAATATATTGGGAATACAAATACCCTCATTTCTTGCTACTGCCATATAGTGCCAGTTTCTGACTGGTAATTCAAAGAATATATTGGGGTTACGTGCACCCACAATTTTTACTACTGGTATACAGTGCCAATTTCTAACTAGGAATTCAAAATGCGCAAGGCTCCCGGAAAGGGACGTGGACGAGGCCGTGGGCGAGGTCGGGGGAATGGTTCTGGGGAGCAAGGTAGCAGTGAAGCCACAGGGCGTCCCGTGCCTACTCCTGTGGGGCAGCAAGCATTGCGCCACTCCACAGTGCCAGGGTTGCTTGCCACATTAACTAAACTGCAGGGTACAAACCTTAGTAGGCCCGAGAACCAGGAACAGGTCTTGCAATGGCTGTCAGAGAACGCTTACAGCACATTGTCCAGCAGCCAGTCAGACTCTGCCTCCTCTCCTCCTATTACCCAACAGTCTTGTCTTCCTTCCTCCCAAAATTCCGAAGCTTTACAGAACAATAACCCAAACTGTCCCTGCTCCCCAGAGCTGTTCTCCGCTCCTTTCATTGTCCCTCAACCTGCCTCTCCACGTCACGATTCCACGAACCTAACAGAGGAGCATCTGTGTCCAGATGCTCAAACACTAGAGTCTCCTCCATCTCCGTTCGATTTGGTGGTGGATGACCAGCAACCCACCCTCATCGACGATGATGTGACGCAGTTGCCGTCAGGGCATCCAGTTGACCGGCGCATTGTGCGGGAGGAGGAGATGAGACAGGAGTTGGAAGAGGAAGTGGTGGATGATGAGGACACTGACCCGACCTGGACAGGGGGGATGTCAAGCGGGGAAAGTAGTGTGGATGTTGAGGCAGGTGCAGCACCAAAAAGGGTAGCTAGAGGCAGAGGCAGAGGTCAGCAGCTTAGGCGAAGCCAGGCCACACCCGGAATCTCCCAAGATGTTCCAGTTCGTACCCAGCCCCGAAAAACTCCCACCTCGAGGGCACGTTTCTCGAAGGTGTGGAGTTTTTTCAAGGAATGCGCCGAGGACAGATATAGTGTTGTCTGCACAATTTGCCTCTCGAAATTGATTAGGGGCTCTGAGAAGAGCAACCTGTCCACCACTTCAATGCGCCGTCATTTGGAATCCAAGCACTGGAATCAGTGGCAGGCAGCAACGGCAGGACAAAGGCCGCCTGCCGTTCACGCCACTGCCACTGCCTCTGCCACTGCCTCTGCCTCTGCCACTGCCACTGCTGACTGTGCTGGCGATGCACTCCAGAGGACGAGCCAGGACACCACTTCATCTGCCTCCGCCACTTTGACTTCTCCCTCATCCTCCCCTGTTCCTGTCTTATCTCCTTCTCCTGCACCATCAAAGGCACCATCAGGCGCTTCTTTACAACAACCCACCATCTCTCAGACATTGGAGCGGCGGCAGAAATACACTGCTAACCACCCACACGCGCAAGCCTTGAACGCCAACATCGCTAAACTGCTGGCCCAGGAGATGTTGGCGTTCAGGCTTGTTGAAACTCCCGCCTTCCTGGACCTGATGGCAACTGCGGCACCTCGCTATGCCGTCCCTAGCCGTCACTACTTCTCCCGGTGTGCCGTCCCCGCCTTGCACCAGCACGTGTCACTCAACATCAGGCGGGCCCTTAGTTCCGCGCTTTGCACAAAGGTCCACTTGACCACCGACGCGTGGACAAGTGCATGCGGACAGGGACGCTACATTACACTGACGGCACACTGGGTGAATGTAGTTGAGGCTGGGACTGCTTCCCAAACTGGCCCGGTGTACCTCGTCTCCCCGCCTAACATTCCTGGCAGGGACACGAGAAGAACACCCCCCTCCTCCTCCTCCTCTACCGCCTCCTCCTCCGCCACCGCCTCCTCCTCCGCTGTTAGATTGACCCCAGCTACGAGTTGGAAACGTTGCAGCACTGGCGTTGGTAGACGTCAGCAGGCTGTGCTGAAGCTGATCAGCTTGGGGGACAGACAGCACACTGCCTCCGAGGTGAGGGATGCCCTCCTCGATGAGACGGCAATATGGTTTGAGCCGCTGCACCTGGGCCCAGGCATGGTCGTTTGTGATAACGGCCGGAACCTGGTAGCAGCTCTGGAGCTTGCCGGACTCCAACATGTTCCATGCCTGGCCCACGTCTTCAACCTAGTGGTGCAACGTTTCCTAAAGAGCTACCCCAATGTTCCAGAGCTACTGGTGAAAGTGCGGCGCATGTGCGCCCACTTTCGCAAGTCGACAGTAGCCGCTGCTAGCTTAAAATCTCTCCAGCAACGCCTGCATGTGCCACAACACCGGCTTTTGTGCGACGTCCCCACACGCTGGAACTCAACGTTTCAGATGTTGAATAGAGTGGTTGAGCAGCAGAGACCTTTGATGGAATACCAGCTACAAAACCCTAGGGTGCCACAAAGTCAGCTGCCTCAGTTTCACATCCATGAGTGGCCATGGATGAGAGACCTTTGTGACATCCTACGGGTCTTTGAGGAGTCCACAAGGAGGGTGAGCTCTGAGGATGCGATGGTGAGCCTTACAATCCCGCTCTTGTGTGTTCTGAGAGAATCCCTGATTGACATCAGGGATAACTCCGATCACACAGAGGAGTTAGGGATAGCATCCGATCCGTCACAGCTGGAGAGTAGGTCCACACATCTGTCCGCTTCACTGCGTTTAATGGAGGAGGAGGAGGAGGAGGAGGAGGAGGAAGAAGAGTTGTCCGATGATGTGATGGTGATACAGGAGGCTTCCGGGCAACTTCGAATCGTCCCATTGTTGCAGCGCGGATGGGTAGACATGGAGGATGAGGAGGAAATGGAGATTGAACTTTCCGGTGGGGCCAGAGGAGTCATGCCAACTAACACTGTGGCAGACATGGCTGAGTTCATGTTGGGGTGCTTTACAACCGACAAGCGTATTGTCAAAATCATGGAGGACAACCAGTACTGGATCTTTGCTATCCTTGACCCCTGGTATAAAAACAACATCTCGTCTTTTATTCCGGTAGAGGGGAGGGCCAATCGCATCAATGCTTGCCACAGGCAATTGGTGCAGAATGTGATAGAGATGTTTCCAGCATGTGACGTTGGCGGCAGGGAGGGCAGTTCCTCCAGTAGGCAACCAAGTTCTCACCGGTCCACACAAACGAGGGGCACACTGTCTAAGGTCTGGGACACCTTGATGGCACCCCCTCGCCAAAGTGCCGCCACGGAGGGTCCTAGTGTCACCAGGCGTGAGAAGTATAGGCGCATGTTGCGGGAATACCTTTTCGACCACAGCCCTGTCCTCTCCGACCCCTCTGCGCCCTACACGTATTGGGTGTCGAAGTTGGACCTGTGGCTTGAACTTGCCCTATATGCCTTGGAGGTGCTGTCCTGTCCTGCCGCCAGCATCCTATCTGAGAGGGTGTTCAGTGCAGCCGGTGGCATCATCACTGACAAGCGCACCCGTCTGTCAGCTGAGAGTGCCGACCGGCTCACTTTGATAAAAATGAACCACCACTGGATAGAGCCTTCATTTTTGGGCCCACCTGTGTAAAGCACCCCAACATGAAACTCCATGTCTGTACTCAACCTCTCCAATTCCTCTGCATCCTCATACTCATCCACCATAGGCGTTGCACAATTCTGCTAATACTAGGCTCCCTCCACCCTGATTTCCCCCAACTCTGCTGGTTAGAGGCTCCCTCCACCCTGCTTTCCCACAACTCTGCTGGTTAGAGGCTCCCTCCACCCTGATTTCCACCAACTCTGCTGGTTAGAGGCTCCCTCCACCATGAATTGGTCCAAACTGGGGTTTTTAGAGGCTCCCTCCACCATGAATTGGTCCAAACTGGGCTGTTTAGAGGCTCCCTCCACCATGAATTGGTCCAAACTGGGGTTTTTAGAGGCTCCCTCCACCATGAATTGGTCCAAACTGGGGGTTTTTAGAGGCTCCCTCCACCATGAATTTGCCCAAACTGGGCTGTTTAGAGGCTCCCTCCACCCTGCTTTCCCACAACTCTGCTGGTTAGAGGCTCCCTCCACCCTGATTTCCACCAACTCTGCTGGTTAGAGGCTCCCTCCACCATGAATTGGTCCAAACTGGGGTTTTTAGAGGCTCCCTCCACCATGAATTGGTCCAAACTGGGGTTTTTAGAGGCTCCCTCCACCATGAATTGGTCCAAACTGGGGTTTTTAGAGGCTCCCTCCACCATGAATTGGTCCAAACTGGGGTTTTTAGAGGCTCCCTCCACCATGAATTTGCCCAAACTGAGCTGTTTAGAGGCTCCCTCCACCATGAATTGGTCCAAACTGGGGTTTTTAGAGGCTCCCTCCACCATGAATTGGTCCAAACTGGGGTTTTTAGAGGCTCCCTCCACCATGAATTGGTCCAAACTGGGGGTTTTTAGAGGCTCCCTCCACCATGAATTTGCCCAAACTGGGCTGTTTAGAGGCTCCCTCCACCATGAATTGGTCCAAACTGGGGTTTTTAGAGGCTCCCTCCATCATGAATTGGTCCAAACTGGGGTTTTTAGAGGCTCCCTCCACCATGAATTGGTCCAAACTGGGGTTTTTAGAGGCTCCCTCCACCATGAATTGGTCCAAACTGGGCTGTTTAGAGGCTCCCTCCACCATGAATTGGTCCAAACTGGGGTTTTTAGAGGCTCCCTCCACCATGAATTGGTCCAAACTGGGCTGTTTAGAGGCTCCCTCCACCATGAATTGGTCCAAACTGGGGTTTTTAGAGGCTCCCTCCACCATGAATTGGTCCAAACTGGGGTTTTTAGAGGCTCCCTCCACCATGAATTTGCCCAAACTGGGCTGTTTAGAGGCTCCCTCCACCATGAATTTGCCCAAACTGGGCTGTTTAGAGGCTCCCTCCACCATGAATTGGTCCAAACTGGGGTTTTTAGAGGCTCCCTCCACCATGAATTGGTCCAAACTGGGGGTTTTTAGAGGCTCCCTCCACCATGAATTTGCCCAAACTGGGCTGTTTAGAGGCTCCCTCCACCATGAATTTGACCAAACTGGGCTGTTTAGAGGCTCCCTCCACCATGAATTGGTCCAAACTGGGGTTTTTAGAGGCTCCCTCCACCATGAATTTGCCCAAACTGGGCTGTTTAGAGGCTCCCTCCACCATGAATTGGTCCAAACTGGGGTTTTTAGAGGCTCCCTCCACCATGAATTGGTCCAAACTGGGGGTTTTTAGAGGCTCCCTCCACCATGAATTTGCCCAAACTGGGCTGTTTAGAGGCTCCCTCCACCATGAATTGGTCCAAACTGGGGTTTTTAGAGGCTCCCTCCACCATGAATTGGTCCAAACTGGGGGTTTTTAGAGGCTCCCTCCACCATGAATTGGTCCAAACTGGAGTTTTTAGAGGCTCCCTCCACCATGAATTGGTCCAAACTGGGGTTTTTAGAGGCTCCCTCCACCATGAATTGGTCCAAACTGGGCTGTTTAGAGGCTCCCTCCACCATGAATTGGTCCAAACTGGGTTTTTTAGAGGCTCCCTCCACCATGAATTGGTCCAAACTGGGGTTTTTAGAGGCTCCCTCCACCATGAATTGGTCCAAACTGGGGTTTTTAGAGGCTCCCTCCACCATGAATTTGCCCAAACTCTGCTGGTTAGAGGCTCAATCCACCCTGATTTTCAAAACAAATGTTGGTGCCAACCTCAACTTACTACAAGGGCCAAATTCACTGCTGGTGACAAGCTCTCCTCACTGCAAGTGCCAAATACACATGTTTCAAGGTGTTTTCCTACTGTCAGAGAGGTGGTATTGAGTGTGTAAAGTGTGTAGTTGTTAGGCTGTGATGTTGGGGTAATAGAGGGTCTTTGGTGTGTTAGATGCCCCCAGACATGCTTCCCCTGCTGTCCCAGTGTCATTCCAGAGGTGTTGGCATCATTTCCTGGGTTGTCTTAGTGGACTTGGTGACCCTCCAGACACGGATTTGGGTTTCCCCCTTAACGAGTATCTGTTCCCCATAGACTATAATGGGGTTCGAAACCCGTTCGAACACACGAACATTGAGCGGCTGTTCGAATCGAATTTCGAACCTCGAACATTTTAGTGTTCGCTCATCTCTAGTTAGAGGCTTTACCGAACCTCCACTGCCTATTAAAAAGGCAGTGGAGGTCCGGTAGGGTCCCATAAAGGCCCCCATAATGAGGACTAACAGTAAAGGTTTGGGGCCCACTGGGGGATTCCCCGGTCTCCCGGTGGACCAGTTCGACCCTGCGTCAGGCCATATACGCTCAATCCAGCTTTCCTTGGTATATACTCCCCAAAAAACCTAAGTGTTATACACAGCTAATCCGTTAGGCCATATATGCTCAATCCAGCTTTCCTGGTTGTATTGCACTCCCGAATAAAAGTGGTATACAGCTAAATATAAAATAACATCTCTGTTTATGGGCTGAAGCTGAATGGTGGGCCTGACACTGTATACGCTGCTGGGGCAAGTGACAACTCCAAAAAGAATTAATCCTGGGGGTGGCAAGGCTGAATTGGCACTAATGGGCACAAAATAACATCTCCGTTTATGGGCTGAAGCTGAATGGGGCATAAACTTAAAATGCAGGGGCCCCAATCTATCTCTAACTCAAGAGAGCATAGACACGCAGGTTCTATCATATGCAGTTACAAGTAGAAGAGTGGCTCAGCACGTGACAGTTGGGGTTTATTGTATACACTCTATGCCACCAAAAAGGCTAACTGCGGGGTGTACTTGCACCCCCTCACCAAACTCACCCAAACCTCAGTTGGGGGAAGCCTCCACTCACGCCAAGGGCCACAGGTTCAACTTCTACACCCAATACGTGTAAGGCGCAGAGGGATTGGAGAGGACAGGGCTGTGGTTGGCCAGGTACTCATGCAACATGTACCTATATTTTTCCCTCCTGATACACTAGGCTCCTCAGTGGCGGTAGTTTGGCCAGGAAGGGGGGGCATTAGCGTGTCCCAGACCTTGCAGAGTTTTCCCCTGGTGCTTGTGGACCGGATGGCAGTTGTTAGCGTATTGGAGGAAATCTACTTTCTGCTGCTAGCGAGGGTTTACAGAAACATTTCCATCATATTCTGCACCAGTTGCTTGTGGCAATCATTTATGCGATTTTTCCTCTCCCGTACCAGAACAAAGGACGGGATTTTTTTCTTATACCGGGTTCGAGGATTGCAAAAATCCAGTATTGTTTGTTCTCCATGATGTGAACTATGCCTTTGTCTCTTGAAAAGCAACCCAACATGAAGGTAGCCATGTGTGCCAGAGTGTTACTTGGCATGACTTTGCTGCCCCCAACTGGAAAGGTCACTTTCCATTTCCTCCATTTTCCACTCCCCTTCAGACCATCCATGCTGAAGCAATGGGATGCACTGAACTACCCCTCAAGCCTCATGTGGGACAGTGACATCAAATGCCACTTCATCCTCCTCGTCTTCCTCCGTCAGCCAATGGTGCGAAGATGACAGGAGTGTGCTCTGAATGTTTTAAGCCTAGCAGAGGCTACTTTTCACTTACGAAAATGCAGCTCTGATGCAGCAGGGCTGAGTGTGCAGCAGGGTTCACATCTCCGGTGTAGCAGTGCTGAGCGCACAGCCAGCACTGCTACATCTCGGCATAGGAATGCATTGACCTGCGTTGATTGGCCGAATGCCATACAGAGTACAGCATTCGGCCAATCAACGCTGGTTCTGCTGGAGGAGGCGGAGTCTAAGATCGGTCCACAGCAGTCTCCATTCTGTTCCGATCTTAGACTCCGCCTCCTCATAGACGATCCTCCGGCAGAACCAGCACTGATTGGCTGAATGCTGTACTATGGCCAATCAATGCTGGTCAATGCATTCCTATGAGAAAAAGTCAACTCCCGCATATCGCAAACTGACAGGGATCCCGACATAATACAGTGACTTGGGCATATTAGATGCCCCCAGACATGCTTCCCCTGCTGTCCCAGTTGCATTCCAAGGTGTTGGCATCATTTCCTGGGGTGTCATCGTGGATAGTAATAGTGTTTTCCCCCTAAATGAGTATTTATTCTACATAGACTATAATGGGGTTTGATGTTCGATCGAACAGTTGAGTATTGAGCGGCTACTTGAATCGAACTTCGAACTTCAAACATTTCACTGTTCGCTCATCTCTAATCATAGTATAAAAGGAGTTGTTATTGGTTATAGGACTCTGGGAATTCGGTCACACTCCATTGGCGACAGAAAACGCTCAGACCTAAGTAATCTGTTTTCTCATCTTTCGAATGTTATAGACAAGAGCCAGTTTTTTGAGATTATGGATTTTGAGCTGAGAAGGAGTTTCCATGTAGAAATTTATGATAGAAGAACAAAGATTTGGCAACAACAAAAAATCTTTAGACCATATTTGCCAAATTATTTTTCCAGATAGTACTGTGAATGTAGGTATTTTGACAAGGAGATCATACGGCTTCTTTCTTCTCATGAGATCTTTATAAGATACAGAATAAATCCTAAATTTACGTCCATTGGCCAGGACAGGAGAGACGAGATTTCACCCTTCCTTTCCTCTTATAAACCCTGATGTAAATCTCTGTAAAAGTTATGTGACAGGCTTACTTTCATGGTAGTGTTAGCTCACATAAACTATTTATGTATTTATGAGTTAATATAGGGTGCCCCCTGTCCTAGACCACCCTCAATCGGAGTGGATAGCAGCTACAAAGTGCATTTTTACTCTAGTGGACCTGTAATATCCAGACGCACTGATTTGTGTTGTCCTTCAGCTTTCCAGTGAAGGTGCTATAGGAGAATTTAACACAGGCTACATCGGAGCAAAAATCTTAGCCCACATTACAATCAAAGCTGTTTTATAACTGGCCCTCATCTTCTAGTGCTTAGAGATACATCCCAACTTGTAAAGGATATACATAGAGACTGGAAATAAGCAAAGCAATTTATAATAAGACTGGTTTGCTACCAAACCTGACATCTTTGGGGGTCACCATCCAAGAACTTTTATTATACTCCAAAGTCTTCAGACCCCAGAAAATAGAAAGTAGAGCCCAAGGGAGGGGCAGAGAAAATAAACACTAATAATAACTAGAGATGAGCGAACACTAAAATGTTCGAGGTTCGAAATTCGATTCGAACAGCCGCTCACTGTTCGTGTGTTCGAACGGGTTTCTAACCCCATTATAGTCTAGGGGAACATATACTCGTTAAGGGGGAAACCCAAATCCGTGTCTGGAGGGTCACCAAGTCCACTATGACACCCCAGGAAATGATGCCAACACCCTGGAATGACACTGGGACAGCAGGGGAAGCATGTCTGGGGGCATCTAACACACCAAAGACCCTCTATTACCCCAACATCACAGCCTAACAACTACACACTTTCCACATTCAAAAAAACCTCTATCAAAGTGGGAAAATACCTGGAAACCTTCTTTACTCCCCAAATGGATGGACACAAACCCCAATTTAAGCTCAACAAACAGTAACAACCACCCCTTTAAATCAAGTGCCCCATGACAACCACGGATGGAATAGACAATGGGAAATCCAAAAGCCCTCACCCTTAACTGTCATTTTGAGTGTGTGTGTGTGTGTGATGTGGTAAGACCTTCCAAAATTCACTTTTCTAGCCCTTAACATGAGCCCTTCCAAACAAAGTTACAGGACCTTAAGCTGAGCTACCAGCAGAGATTGAGGCCCTTGGCATGAGTAGAGCCTTGCACCAGCAGTGTTTTTGGCACTTAGGGTGAGTTGAGCCTTGTACCAGCGTGTGTCCCTTAACATCAGGCGAGCCCTAAGTTCTGCACTTTGCACAAAAGTTCAACATTAACCTTAGTAGCCTTAGTAGGCCCGAGAACCAGGAACAGGTCTTGCAATGGCTGTCGGATAACGCTTAAAGCACATTGTCCACCAGCCAGTCAGCCTCTACCTCCTCTTACCCAACAGTCTTGTCCTCCTTCCACCCAAAATTCCCAATCTTCCCAGAACAATAACCCCAACTGTCCCTGCTCCCCAGAGCTGTTCTCCCTTCCTTTGACTGTACCGCAACCTGCCCCTCCATTTTGCGATTCCACGGACCTAACAGACGAGTATCTGTGTCCAGATGCTTAAACACTAGAGTCTCCTCCATCTCCGGTCGATTTGGTGGCGGATGACCAGCAACCCACCCTCATCGACGACGATGAGATGCAGTTGCTGTCAGGGCAGCCAGTTGACATGCGCATTGTGCAGGAGGAGGAGGCGAGACAGGAGTTGGAAGAGGAGGTGGTGGACGACGAGGACACCGACCCCACCTGGACAAGGCGGATGTCAAGCTGGGAAAGTAGTGTGGATGTTGAGGCAGGTGCATCACCAAAAAGGGTAGCTAGAGGCAGAGGTCAACAGCTTTGCCGAAGCCAGGCCAGACCCGGAATGTCCGAAGATGTTCCCTTTTGTACCCAGTCCAGAAAAACTCCCCCATCGAGGGCACGTTTCTCGAAGGTATAGAGTTTTTTCAAGGAATGCGCCGAGGACAGATATAGTGTCGTCTACACAATTTGCCTCTCGAAATCGAGTAGGGGCCCTGAGAAGAGCAACCTGTCCACCACTTCAATGCACCGTCATTTGGAATCCAAGCACTGGAATCAGTGGCAGGCAGCAACGGCAGGACAAACGTCGCCCGCCGTTCATGCCACTACCTCTGCTCACAGTGCTGGCGATGCACTCCAGAGGACGAGCCAGGACATCACTTCATCTGCCTCCGCCACTTTGTTGACTTCTCCCTCATCCTCTCCTGTTTCTGTCTTATCTCCTTCTCCTGCACCATCAAAGGCACCATCAGGCGCTTCTTTACAACAACCCACCATCTCTCAGACATTGGAGCGCCGGCAGAAATACACCGCTAACCACCCACCCACGCAAGCCTAGAACGCCAACATCGCTAAACTGCTGGCCCAGGAGATGTTGGCGTTCCGGCTTGTTGAAACTCCCGACTTCCCGGACCTTATAGCAACTGTGGCACCTCACTATGCCGTCCCTAGCCGTCACAACTTCTCCCGGTGTGTCGTCCCCGCCTTGCACCAGCACGTGTCACTCAACATCAGGTGGGCCCTTAGTTCCGTGCTTTGCTGCAAGGTCCACTTGACCACCGACACTTGGACAAGCGCCTGTGGTCAGGGATGCTGCTTATCTTTAAGGACAGGCAGGGTGAATGTGGTGGAGTCTGTTCCCCGGGTGCAAACTGGGGTGGCCTATCTCCTCTCCCAGGCCAAAATTCATGGCAGGAGTAGACTGAAACCCTACGACGCTGCAACCTCCACCCCAGCTACTAGCGGCAAATGCTAAAACACTGGTGTGGGGAGACGTCAGCAGGCAGTGCTGAAGCTCATCAGCTTGGGGGACAGACAGCACAGTGCCTCCGAGGTCAGGGTTGCCATCCTGGCTGAGATGGCATTTTTTTTCCCCTGCTACACCTGGGGCCTGGCATTTTTACGCCTGTGATAATGGCTGGAACCTGGTAGCGGCTCTGGAGCTTGCCAGCCTCCAACACATTCCATGTTTGGCCCACGTCTAACCTAGTGGTGCAACGTTTTTTGAAAACATACCCAAATGTACCGAAGCTACTGTTGAAAATGCGGCGCTTGTGCGCCCAGTTTTGCAAGTGTACAAGAGTCGCTGCTAGCCTAAAAACACTCTAGCAAGGCCTACATCTGTCCAAACACAGGCTGTTGTCCGTCATTCACACACGCTGAAACCCTACAATACCATATCTTGAGCAGGGTGTGTGAGCTGCACAGGCCTTTGATGGAGTTCCATCTACAAAACCCAAGGGTTCCTCAAAGTCAGCTCCCAAAGTTTCTGCACCATGAGTTTCCAGGGGTGGCAGAGTTATGGCTAGGGGAAGAGGCATGGATAGGGATGATGTCTAGGGGCAAAAGCAGTGTGGATGTGGAGGCAAGCTAAGCAGAAAAAACTGGGGGTACAAGCTAAGGCATGGACTGGGGTGGTGTCTAGGGGCAAAAGCAGTGTGGATGTGGAGGCAAGCTAAGCAGGGAAAAAGGTGGCTAGAGGCAAAGGGATGTCCAGAGGCAGAAGACAGCTGCATGACAGAAGCTAGACCTGAGCCAGCAAGGCCCAAGATGCCCTCTTTTCTAGCTTCCTTAGAAAAATTCCCCCATCGAGGCCACGTTCCTCGCTGGGGGAGATAATTTCTAAATGTATAGGTCGAGGACAAACTGAGTGTGGTTTACACACTTTGCAATGCGACTCCCCATCTCCCAGGCCTTTCATTCCAGGCTAAAGTACAGCACAGCCCACCCACATGCCCAAGGCTTCAATGGCCTCATCTCAAAAATTCTGGCCCAGGAGATGTTGGGGTCCTGGCTTGTGGACACTGCCCTTTTTGGGCCTGCTGGCTACTGTGCCACCTCACTGTGCCGTCCACACCAGCACTTTTCCCCAAACATGAGGCAGTCCCTAAGTTCAGCGCTTTGCCCAAAAGTTCCACGTGACCAGCTATGAATAGACAAGTGCATGCGGACAGGGACGCTAACTTTTAATCTTGGCACAGTGGTTGAATGTACTTGAGGCATGGACCGGGTCACAAAATGTGGTAGACTAACTTGTCTCCCCACACAACATTCCTGGGAGGAGGGCTGAAACACCACCCTCCTCCTCCGCTGTTAGATTGACCCCAGCTACGAGCTGGAAACGCAGCAACACTGGTGTGGGGAGACGTCAGCAGGCCGGGCTGAAGCTCATCAGCTTGGGGGACGGACAGCACACTGCCTCTGAGGTCAGGGATGCCATCCTGGATGAGATGGCAATTTGTTTATCCCCACTGCCCCTGGGGCCAGGCTTTTTTGTCTTGTTGGAGGGCTCTGGAGCTTGCCAGCCTCCAACACGTTCCATGCCTGGCCCACGTGTTCAATCTAGTGGTGCAACGATTTTTAAAAACATACCCCAAATTAGCAAAGATAAGGGTGAAAGTGGGGCACTTGGACACCCACTTTCCCAAGTCTACAGTACCTGGAGCTAGCCGCAATACACTCCAGCAAGGCCTACATCTGCCTGAAGCACCTACTGTTGTGCGAGGTCACCACACGCTCAAACCCTGGATACCGTATGTTGAGCAGGGTGTGTGAGCAGCAGAGACCTTTGATGGAGTACCAGCTACAAAACCCAAGGGTTCCTCAGAGTCAGCTCCCTTACTTTCTGCACCATGAGTTTCCATGGGTGGCAGTGTTATGGCTAGAGGCACAGGCATGGATAGGGGTAATGTGTAGGGGCAAAAGCAGTGTGGATGTGGAGGCAAGCTAAGCATAAAAAACTGGGGGTAAAAGCAGAGGCATGGACTGGGGTGATGTCTAGGGGCAAAAGCAGTGTGGATGTGGAGGCAAGCAAAGCAGGGAAAATGGTGGCTAGAGGCAAAGGGATGTCCATAGGCAGCAAGGGCAAAGATGCAAAACTCTCCCCTGTTTCAAGAATTTTCCTGACTTGTCTCCCCACACAACATTCCTGGGAGGAGGGCTGGAACACCACCCTCCTCCTCCTCCGCTGTTAGATTGACCCCAGCTACGAGCTGGAAACGCTGCAACACTGGTGTGGGGAGACGTCAGCGGGCCGTGCTGAAGCTCATCAGCTTGGGGGCCAGACAGCACACTGCCTACAAAGTGAGTCATGCCATCCTCCATGAGATGGCAATGTGGTTTTTGCCACTGCACCTGGGCCTAGGCATGTTGTCATGTGTGATAATGGCCGTAACCTGGGATCGGCTCTGTAGCTTGGCAGCCTGCAACATATTCCATGCCTGGGCCACGTTTTTAACTCATTGCTGCTAATCTTTTTAAAAAGGTACCCCAATGTTCCTGGGCTACTGGTGAAAGTGTGGCACTTGTGCGGATAGTTTTTAAAGTCTATAGTTGCCGCTGCTAGCCTCTATGCACTCCTACAACGCCTGTACCTGCTGGAACAACGGCTGTTGTGCGACGTCTCCACACTGCTGGCACTAAACATATCATGTGTTGAGCAGAGTGTGTGAGCAGCACAGACCTTTGATGTAGTTCCAACTCCAAAACCCTCGGGTTCGTCAAAGTCAACTCCCTCAGTTGCTCAACCATGAGTGGCCATGGGTGGCAGACTTATGTGAAATCCCATCCCATCCATTGCACTGGACACGAAACATTAGCATGCGCTCAGCACAACTCCGGATATGGCAGCTGCGTTAAGCAGGGTGCAGGGTACAACACAGACCAGGCCCGAGCACCAGGAACAGGTGTTAGAAATACTGCAGCATCCGCCATTTCCTTCCATTTTTGGGGTTTTGGACCCGCCACCGACTTTTCTGGACCTCAGTGGGGATCATGAGACACAGTTGCCATCAGGGCAAGCTGTGGTCATGTGCGGTTTGCAGTAAGGGGGCGGTGCGCAATTGGAAGAGGAGTTGGTGGATGACGAGGCCACCGACCCCACATGGACAGGGGTGATGTCTAGGGGCTAAAGCAGTGTAGATGTGGAGGGAAGCTAATTCAACAAAAAAACAGGGTAGAACCAAAGGCATAAACTGGGGTGATGTTTAGGGGCTAAAGCAGTGTAGATGTGGAGGGAAGCTAATTCAACAAAAAAACAGGGTAGAAGCAAAGGCATAAACTGGGGTGATGTTTAGGGGCTAAAGCAGTGTAGATGTGGAGGGAAGCTAATTCAACAAAAAAACAGGGTAGAAGCAAAGGCATAAACTGGGGTGATGTTTAAGGGCTAAAGCAGTGTAGATGTGGAGGGAAGCTAAGCAGCAAAAACAGTGGGTAGAAGCAAAGGCATGCAAAACTCTACCCTGTTGGAAGACTTATTCCTAGGTCTGGAACACGTTAATGGCCCCCCCTGGAGAAATTACTGCCACTCAGGGGCCTAGTGTCACCAGGAGGGACAAGTACAGGCGCATGTTGTGGGAATACCTGGCCGACACCAGCTCTGTCCTCTCCGATCCCTCTGTGCTCTACTGCCTACACTTATTTTTTCATCTTTTTTTCTGCACTGCACATCTCTTGCCTACTTCCTTTGGGATCTTAGAAGTGGTAATCCACTTCCAAAGGTGGTATTTTCAGGGCTGGAGTTGTCAATAGACAGTGTAACGGGAGTAGCTGAGGTATTGCTGTCTTAACCACTTTTTGGCACAAAATTAACTTCCAAAGCCAAGTATGGTGCAAATGAAAGAGGACCAAGGGCTGGGCCCACAGGTTCAGCAGGTACACGATGCCACACAGACGCACACAGTGTTTTAATCCCCAGGACAAAGTTTACTGAATAAGTCACAGAATAGCGATCTGGGAAAACATGTAACACGGTATAAACAGAGAAGAAATACAAACTAATATGCAACAGAATATTGCAGCAAACTAACACTATACTCCTAGTTCCCACAGTTACTTAACAGGTACCAGATACAAGTCCTTTAAGAACACGGTTCTCCTGGATCGGTCCCTCGTTGGGGTGCACCCTAAGTATTGCGCAATACTATTTGTAATCCACAGTGAAATGGGGTCTTCACATAAAAGTACAGTTATATCCTATGCTCCAGCTCTCCACTTAACAGACAGGCCAATTTCCCAGATGATAAGGTGTCAGCGTAAGAGTCCCTTATATATCACCACGTGGAACACGTGGACGCGGCCAAGCCGTACTTACAAGTCCTTGAGGCCTTCCTCTCATGTGGTCTCCTTTACCTTCTGAGCTTCAGAGCTTTCCAGACTCAGTCCCAAAAGTAGCACCACAGACTCTGTGTCTCCAGACTCAGTCCACAGCCAGCATGGCAGTTCTTCCATCCAGCAGAGCACAGGCTGCCTTCCAGCATGTCAGGTCTCCACTGTCCCCTCAGCACATCACCTCCAGCCAGGACCCTTCTCTCCACAGAACTCTACTTCCTGTTTCCTGGTAATGGATGATGCAGATGACTATCTCCAGTGCAAGGTATCAAAACTGCAATCCCAGCACACTGCCAGGCTTGTAGGAGTCCAAAATGTCCCAGTAATTATCTGTAATCAGAGTTTGCAACCTCGAACAATATTTACATTCTGAAGAATTAATTGCATTAATTCCCTATGGGCATTTATTAATTTGCTGCCACCTACTGACCAAAGTTAGTTACTGACAGTTTACTACATCACACCCTTACACAAGTATATGATGCAAGGACACCTACACACCTATCTCTGACACATTGGGGAGTTCACCCTCATGCGCGCTTTTGGCCTGCACCATCATGCGCCTCTTCCCAGCCACTCCACATCTCCCAAGCTTTTCATTGCAGGCAGAAGTACAACACAACCCACCCCCATGCCCAAGCCTTTAACAGCCTCATCGATAAACTGCTGGCCCTGGAGATGTTGGTGTTTTTTAAGCTTCTGGAAACCCAGGCCTTCCGTCAGCAGATGGCAGCTGGGGCACCTCCCTATGCTGGGCCTAGCCGTTACTACTTCTCTTGGTGTGCTGTCCCTGCCTTGCGCCTGCATGTGTCCCATAACATCAGTCGGGCCCAGAGCGCTGCGCTTTGCTGCAAGGTCCACTTGACCACCGACACATGGACAAGCGCCTGTGGTCAGGGATGCTGCAGTGCTTATCTTTAATGACAGGCAGGGTGAATGTGGTGGAGTCTGGTCCCCGGGTGCAAACTGGGGTGGCCTATCTCCTCTCCCAGGCCAAAATTCATGCCAGGAGTAGACTGAAACCCTACGATGCTGCAACCTCCACCCCAGCTACTAGCGGCAAACGCTGTAACACTGGCGTGGGGAGATGTCAGCAGGCCGTGCTGAATCTGATCAGCTTGGGGGACAGACAGCACAGTGCCTCCGAGGTCAGGGATGCCATCCTGGCTGAGATGGCATTTTTTTTTCCCCTGCTACACCTGGGGCCTGGCATTTTTGCGCCTGTGATAATGGCTGGAACCTGGTAGCAGATCTGGAGCTTGCCAGACTCAAGCACGGTCCACGCATGGCCCACGTTTTTCAACTTGTTGGTGCCATGTATCTTTGAAACCTACACCATTGTGCCTGATATACAGGTCAAAGTGGGGCCATTTTCATAAGTGAGAACTAGCCTCTGCTAGGCAGAAAACATTCAGAGCACACTCCTCTCATCTTCGCACCGTTGGCTGGCGGAGGAAGACGAGGGGGTTGGAGTGGCATCTGATGTCCCTGTCCCACACGAGGCTAGAGGGTTCACTTCAGTGCATCCCATTGCTTCACCACAAATGGTGTGAAAGGGAGTGGAAAATGGAGGAAATGGAGAGTGACCCTTACAGTTGGGGCCTGCAAAGGCATGCCAAGTAACACACTGGCACACATGGCTGACTTCATCTTGGGTTGCTTTTCAACACATATTTCACATCATGAAGAACAAATAATACTGGATTTTTACAAGCCTCGAACCCCGGTCTAGGTCTAATATCTGTTCCTTTCTTATATTAGGGGAGAGGGAAAAAAAATTACTTCAGTGATACGTTTAGCGTACATAGACTGACTATTAATGTGTATCCCACTTAGTGTTGTTAGGGTTACACACCGTCACAACCTGGCTAAAGCTTCTATAGCTGTTAATAAAGTCAACATAACTTTATGGTATCCAAAAAGACAGCTGGTACCGACAGAGAGCAAGACAAATGTCAACCAAAGCTGTGAGCTCTGAACACCCACAGTGACTTTGGCGTCATCATCATTATAAGGGAGCGGGTGGTAATAAATAACTTGGCAGTGCCTAAAACCCAAAAAGCTTATACAACTATATTTACATTAAGATACACAAATGACACTTTTTAGTAGCATGTCATGAGACAAGCTGATAAGCTCTTCCTTTGTGCAGTGCTATTTGAAAGTTAAACGCTGTTTTTCGGGCCGAGCTGTCTGGGAACGAGCTGGTGCATCACTGACAACCTGGGTGAATATGGCAAGAGCCTGAGATGTAGGGTGAATGAATCCCCAAATTATTTGGGGAATTTCCACTCAGACACTGTTACTATATACCAGTAGCAAAAATTGTGGGTGCACGTAACCCCAATATATTCTTTGAATTCCCAGTCAGACAATGGCACTATATGGCAGTGGCAGGACTTGAAGGTATTTATAACCCCAATATATTCTTTGACTTCCCAGTGAGAAACTGGCACTATATGGCAGTGGCAGGACTTGAAGGTATTTGTAACCCCAATATATTCTTGGAATTCCCAGTCAGACAATGGCACTATATGGCAGTAGCAAGAAATGAGGGTATTTGTAAACCCAATATATTCTTTGAATTCCCAGTCAGACAATGGCACTATATGGCAGTAGCAAGAAATGAGGGTATTTGTAAACCCAATATATTCTTTGAATTCCCAGTCAGACAATGGCACTATATGGCAGTAGCAAGAAATGAGGGTATTTGTAACCCCAATATATTCTTTGAATTCCCAGTCAGAAACTGGCAGTATATGGCAGCAGCAAGAAATGAGGGTATTTGTAAACCCAATATATTCTTGGAATTCCCAGTCAGACAATGGCACTATATGGCAGTAGCAAGAAATGAGGGTATTTGTAAACCCAATATATTCTTTGAATTCCCAGTCAGACAATGGCACTATATGGCAGTAGCAAGAAATGAGGGTATTTGTAAACCCAATATATTCTTTGAATTCCCAGTCAGACAATGGCACTATATGGCAGTAGCAAGAAATGAGGGTATTTGTAACCCCAATATATTCTTTGAATTCCCAGTCAGAAACTGGCACTATATGGCAGTAGAAAGAAATGAGGGTATTTGTAACCCCAATATATTCTTTGAATTCCCAGTCAGAAACTGGCACTATATGGCAGTAGCAAGAAATGAGGGTATTTGTAAACCCAATATATTCTTTGAATTCCCAGTCAGACAATGGCACTATATGGCAGTAGCAAGAAATGAGGGTATTTGTAACCCCAATATATTCTTTGAATTCCCAGTCAGAAACTGGCACTATATGGCAGTAGCAAGAAATGAGGGTATTTGTAAACCCAATATATTCTTGGAATTCCCAGTCAGACAATGGCACTATATGGCAGTAGCAAGAAATGAGGGTATTTGTAAACCCAATATATTCTTTGAATTCCCAGTCAGAAACTGGCACTATATGGCAGTAGCAAGAAATGAGGGTATTTGTAAACCCAATATATTCTTTGAATTCCCAGTCAGACAATGGCACTATATGGCAGTAGCAAGAAATCTGGGTATTTGTAACCCCAATATATTCTTTGAATTCCCAGTCAGAAACTGGCACTATATGGCAGCAGCAAAAAATGAGGGTATTTGTAACCCCAATATATTCTTTGAATTCCCAGTCAGAAACTGGCACTATATGGCAGTAGCAAGAAATGAGGGTATTTGTAAACTCAATATATTCTTGGAATTCCCAGTCAGACAATGGCACTATATGGCAGTAGCAAGAAATGAGGGTATTTGTAAACCCAATATATTCTTTGAATTCCCAGTCAGACAATGGCACTATATGGCAGTAGCAAGAAATGAGGGTATTTGTAAACCCAATATATTCTTTGAATTCCCAGTCAGACAATGGCACTATATGGCAGTAGCAAGAAATGAGGGTATTTGTAACCCCAATATATTCTTTGAATTCCCAGTCAGAAACTGGCACTATATGGCAGCAGCAAGAAATGAGGGTATTTGTAAACCCAATATATTCTTGGAATTCCCAGTCAGACAATGGCACTATATGGCAGTAGCAAGAAATGAGGGTATTTGTAAACCCAATATATTCTTTGAATTCCCAGTCAGACAATGGCACTATATGGCAGTAGCAAGAAATGAGGGTATTTGTAAACCCAATATATTCTTGGAATTCCCAGTCAGACAATGGCACTATATGGCAGTAGCAAGAAATGAGGGTATTTGTAAACCCAATATATTCTTTGAATTCCCAGTCAGAAACTGGCACTATATGGCAGCAGCAAGAAATGAGGGTATTTGTAACCCCAATATATTCTTTGAATTCCCAGTCAGAAACTGGCACTATATGGCAGTAGCAAGAAATGAGGGTATTTGTAAACTCAATATATTCTTGGAATTCCCAGTCAGACAATGGCACTATATGGCAGTAGCAAGAAATGAGGGTATTTGTAAACCCAATATATTCTTTGAATTCCCAGTCAGACAATGGCACTATATGGCAGTAGCAAGAAATGAGGGTATTTGTAACCCCAATATATTCTTTGAATTCCCAGTCAGAAACTGGCACTATATGGCAGTAGAAAGAAATGAGGGTATTTGTAACCCCAATATATTCTTTGAATTCCCAGTCAGAAACTGGCACTATATGGCAGTAGCAAGAAATGAGGGTATTTGTAAACCCAATATATTCTTTGAATTCCCAGTCAGACAATGGCACTATATGGCAGTAGCAAGAAATGAGGGTATTTGTAACCCCAATATATTCTTTGAATTCCCAGTCAGAAACTGGCACTATATGGCAGTAGCAAGAAATGAGGGTATTTGTAAACCCAATATATTCTTGGAATTCCCAGTCAGACAATGGCACTATATGGCAGTAGCAAGAAATGAGGGTATTTGTAAACCCAATATATTCTTTGAATTCCCAGTCAGAAACTGGCACTATATGGCAGTAGCAAGAAATGAGGGTATTTGTAAACCCAATATATTCTTTGAATTCCCAGTCAGACAATGGCACTATATGGCAGTAGCAAGAAATGAGGGTATTTGTAAACCCAATATATTCTTTGAATTCCCAGTCAGACAATGGCACTATATGGCAGTAGCAAGAAATGAGGGTATTTGTAACCCCAATATATTCTTTGAATTCCCAGTCAGAAACTGGCACTATATGGCAGCAGCAAAAAATGAGGGTATTTGTAACCCCAATATATTCTTTGAATTCCCAGTCAGAAACTGGCACTATATGGCAGTAGCAAGAAATGAGGGTATTTGTAAACTCAATATATTCTTGGAATTCCCAGTCAGACAATGGCACTATATGGCAGTAGCAAGAAATGAGGGTATTTGTAAACCCAATATATTCTTTGAATTCCCAGTCAGACAATGGCACTATATGGCAGTAGCAAGAAATGAGGGTATTTGTAACCCCAATATATTCTTTGAATTCCCAGTCAGAAACTGGCACTATATGGCAGTAGAAAGAAATGAGGGTATTTGTAACCCCAATATATTCTTTGAATTCCCAGTCAGAAACTGGCACTATATGGCAGTAGCAAGAAATGAGGGTATTTGTAAACCCAATATATTCTTGGAATTCCCAGTCAGACAATGGCACTATATGGCAGTAGCAAGAAATGAGGGTATTTGTAAACCCAATATATTCTTTGAATTCCCAGTCAGAAACTGGCACTATATGGCAGTAGCAAGAAATGAGGGTATTTGTAAACCCAATATATTCTTTGAATTCCCAGTCAGACAATGGCACTATATGGCAGTAGCAAGAAATGAGGGTATTTGTAACCCCAATATATTCTTTGAATTCCCAGTCAGAAACTGGCACTATATGGCAGTAGCAAGAAATGAGGGTATTTGTAACCCCAATATATTCTTTGAATTCCCAGTCAGAAACTGGCACTATATGGCAGTAGCAAGAAATGAGGGTATTTGTAAACCCAATATATTCTTGGAATTCCCAGTCAGACAATGGCACTATATGGCAGTAGCAAGAAATGAGGGTATTTGTAACCCCAATATATTCTTTGAATTCCCAGTCAGACAATGGCACTATATAGCAGTAGCAAGAAATGAGGGTATTTGTAAACCCAATATATTCTTTGAATTCCCAGTCAGACAATGGCACTATATGGCAGTAGCAAAAATAGTGGGTGTATATAGCCCCAATTCTATTGCTAGGGGACTTGCAGGGTATTTCTGGGGTGAAGGTGGGTGGGCACACCGTTGGAACGGGGATTTGGGGTGTATATATAGGGTATACGGGAATACACTGTCAGTGTATTCCATTCAGGATCCTGGGAAAGCTGGGTTGCGGCGATTGAGCCCGTCAGTGCCACGTTACACTGACAAGCTTCTCCCTGGAATTTAGCTCTTATAAGAGCTGTTGGTTGTCTTCTCCTTCCTATCCTAGCCTGTCCCTGCCTACCCAGAATCTAAGCCCTAGCTAAATGGACGGAAACCTCCGTCCCCGGTGAATTGCAAGCTCAGAATGACGCGAACCTGGGCGGCGCTGTTCTTTTAAATTAGAGGTCACATGTTTTCGGCAGCCAATGGGTTTTTCCTACTTTTTTCAACGTCACCGGTGTCGTAGTTCCTGTCCCACCTACCCTGTGCTGTTATTGGAGCAAAAAAGGCACCAGGGAAGGTGGGAGGGGAATCGAGTAATGGCGCACTTTACCACGCGGTGTTCGATTCGATTCGAACATGCCGAACAGCCTAATATCCGATCGAACATGAGTTCGATAGAACACTGTTCGCTCATCTCTAATAATAACTAGAGATGAGCAAACAGTGTTCTATCGAACACATGTTTGATCGGATATTAGGCTATTCGATGTGTTCGATTCGAATCGAACATCACGTGGCAAACTCCCCAAAAATTCGATTCCCCTCCCACCTTCCCTGGCGCTTTTTTTGCACCAATAACAGCGCAGGGGAGGTGGGACATGAACTACGACAACGGGGGCATTGAAAAAAATCAGAAAAAGTCATTGGCTGCCGAAATCAGGTGACCTCCATTTTAGACGAATAGTGGATTTCAAATCCGGGTCATATGAGAATGTGAACTTTGTGACTATGAGACAGGGATAGCTGTACAGGCAGGGATAGCTAGGGATAACCTTTATTTAGGTAGGAATGTTATTAAAAATAACTTTTTGGGGCTCTATCGGGTGTGTAATTGTGATTTTTGTGAGATAAACTTTTTCCCATAGGAATGCATTGGACAGCGCTGATTGGCCAGAGTATGGAATTCGACCAATCAGCGCTGGCTCTGCTGAAGGAGGCGGAGTCTAAGATGGCTCCACACCAGTCTCCATTCTGGTCCGACCTTAGACTCCGCCTCCTCCAGCAGAGCCATTGCTGATTGGTCGAATTCTGTACTCTGGCCAATCAGCGCTGGCCAATGCATTCTATTAGCATGATGAAGTAGAGCTGAATATGTGTGCTTAGCTCAACTACGCCGGTGGAGTAGTTGAGCTAAGCACACACATTCAGCTCTGCTTCATCAGGCTAATAGAATGCATTGGCCAATCAGCGCTGGCCAATGCATTCTATTAGCGTGACCTGAGTGTGCACAAGGGTTCTAGTGCACCCTCGGCTCTGATGTAGCAGAGCCGAGTGTGCACAAGGGTTCTAGTGCACCCTCGGCTCTGCTAGATCTGATGGGCTGACCGGCACACGGTGTAGTTGAGCAGAACTGGCTCAACACTGCTGAGTCTCTGCATACCCATAGGAATGCATTGCCCAGCCTTCGGCCTTCGGCCAATTCCGTACTCTGGCCAATCAGCGCTGTCCAATGCATTCCTATGGGAAAAAGTTAGCTTGCGAAAATCGCAAGCTGACAGGGATTTCCATGAAATAAAGTGACTTTTATGCCCCCAGACATGCTTCCCCTGCTGTCCCAGTGTCATTTCAGGGTGTTGGTATCATTTCCTGGGGTGTCATAGTGGACTTGGTGACCCTCCTGAGACGGATTTGGGTTTCCCCCTTAACGAGTATATGTTCCCCATAGACTATAATGGGGTTCGAAACCCGTTCGAACACTCGAACAGTGAGCGGCTGTTCGAATCGGATTTCGAACCTCGAACATTTTAGTGTTCGCTCATCTCTAATAATAACCTGTCCTGGGCATCTGGTCTTCTTTTCTGGCATTTGGTCAGGCTCTTGCAGCCTCTTCCGGTCTCTTCTGGCTTCTTCTTTCGACATCATGCATCCCAGTATCATGGCGGTCACCTTGCCAGCTCTTGATCAAGGCCAATCACAGGTCTCAGCAGTGACCCTGGGACAAGTGATGCCAAAGAATAGACCAGAAGAGCCAGCAAGAGCATACAAGTGAATAGTGACAATGGGAAAGACCAAACACTCAGTAGAGTTTTTGAAAGATGAGTATTAGGGTTTTTGTTTTTTTTTAAATATTTTTCTGCACCTCTTTCTGGGCCTCTGCTTGCTATACTCTGGCTTCTTAAAAGATGTACTATAATAGCACTTTCAATTCAGACCAAACCAAAACTTGCGGACAAATCTACTGAAGTGTGCAGTATAGTGAAACAAAGTATTTTAAACTAAGTTCCTAACAATGTTGTAAGGGGTGCATAGGTAGTAGTTGCCCAAAAACCTGAATATAGCATAATAAGACACCAGTATTATACATAACACATGAGAAGTGGGGCCCAAGGAGCTTTGTAGAGTTTGAATTCTGGACCAGTATCTTTCAGTATCCTCCTGACGAAGCCGGGTGTCGGCGAAATGCGCGTCGGGCGTTTCAACAAGTCCCATCTTCTGATGTACTGAGAGTCTGCTTCTGCTGAGTATCTCCCCCTGTGGCATTGCTGACATTTGGTCATGTCTCTACCAACGGGTATGCATTTACATTATCCTCTTAGCTGCATTTATTGACATGTGGTGGGAGTACGAATGCGGATATATACTTATAATTCTGGTTGGAATATCTTATCAGCACTTCAGAGTATCTATTCTATATTGTGTATATTTTTTATAGAAATTATTATATTGGATATTCTATCCAGTTCTGCGATACTATATTCATATTATAGGAATTCTCTCAGTCATCATTAGTGGGAGGGTTAGGTGTCATACTGCCATCGATTGTGTGGGGGGTTCTGTCTAGAGATGAGCGAACAGTGTTCTATCGAACTCATGTTCGATCGGATATTAGACTGTTCGGCATGTTCGAATCGAATCGAACACCGCGTGGTAAAGTGCGCCATTACTCGATTTCCCTCCCACCTTCCCTGGCGCCTTTTTTGCTCCAATAACAGCGCAGGGTAGGTGGGACAGGAACTACGACACCGGTGACGTTGAAAAAAGTAGGAAAAACCCATTGGCTGCCGAAAACATGTGACCTCTAATTTAAAAGAACAGTGACGCCCAGCTTCGCGTCATTCTGAGCTTGCAATTCACCGGGGACGGAGGTTTCCGTCCAGTTAGCTAGGGCTTAGATTCTGGGTAGGCAGGGACAGGCTAGGATAGGAAGGAGAAGACAACCAACAGCTCTTATAAGAGCTAAATTCCAGGGAGAAGCTTGTCAGTGTAACGTGGCACTGACGGGCTCAATCGCCGCAACCCAGCTTTCCCAGCATCCTGAATGGAATACACTGACAGTGTATTCCCGTATACCCTATATATACACCCCAAATCCCCGTTCCAACGGTGTGCCCCCCCACCTTCACCCCAGAAATACCCTGCAAGTCCTCTAGCAATAGAATTGGGGCTCTATACACCCACTATTTTTGCTACTGCCATATGGTGCCATTGTCTGACTGGGAATTCCAAGAATATATTGGGTTTACAAATACCCTCATTTCTTGCTACTGCCATATAGTGCCATTGTCTGACTGGGAATTCCAAGAATATATTGGGTTTACAAATACCCTCATTTCTTGCTACTGCCATATAGTGCCAGTTTCTGACTGGGAATTCAAAGAATATATTGGGGTTACAAATACCCTCATTTCTTGCTACTGCTATATAGTGCCATTGTCTGACTGGGAATTCCAAGAATATATTGGGTTTACAAATACCCTCATTTCTTGCTACTGCCATATAGTGCCATTGTCTGACTGGGAATTCCAAGAATATATTGGGTTTACAAATACCCTCATTTCTTGCTACTGCTATATAGTGCCATTGTCTGACTGGGAATTCCAATAATATATTGGGGTTACAAATACCCTCATTTCTTGCTACTGCCATATAGTGCCAGTTTCTGACTGTGAATTCAAAGAATATATTGGGGTTACAAATACCCTCATTTCTTGCTACTGCCATATAGTGCCATTGTCTGACTGGGAATTCCAAGAATATATTGGGTTTACAAATACCCTCATTTCTTGCTACTGCCATATAGTGCCATTGTATGACTGGGAATTCCAAGAATATATTGGGTTTACAAATACCCTCATTTCTTGCTACTGCCATATAGTGCCATTGTCTGACTGGGAATTCCAAGAATATATTGGGTTTACAAATACCCTCATTTCTTGCTACTGCCATATAGTGCCAGTTTCTGACTGGGAATTCCAAGAATATATTGGGGTTACAAATACCCTCATTTCTTGCTACTGCCATATAGTGCCATTGTCTGACTGGGAATTCCAAGAATATATTGGGTTTACAAATACCCTCATTTCTTGCTACTGCCATATAGTGCCATCAGAGTCGGACTGGCCCGCCGGAGCACCGGGGAATCCCCCGGTGGGCCCCAGGCCCCGACTATATATTGCTGCACAAAAGCATAGGCAGGGGCCCGATCTGCATGATCAAGGGCTGATCGGGATGGTTAGGGGACTATTAGTACTTCGGGACCTGCATATACTAAGAGGAGGCAGCGTCCCTCTTCTCCTGCTAGTGAGGAAAGCCCAGGAGGCGGAGCTAATCGCTGTGCAGCATAAGGCTGCTGCCCGGACCCTGCAGAGAAGAGGAGGAGGAGGAGAGGAAGCTCCGTGCTGCAAAGAGAAAGTAAAATTCACCAGGTACATGCTGGAGGGGGGTTACTATTCCTATTAATGTAAGGCATTTGGGGTTATTAATTTAGTGTTAGTAACTCCATGTGTCTCACATTGATAGCAATTAACCCCATCATGTCCCTGACATTAACCCTCGTGTGCCCCATATTAGGGTTACTGATATTTGAGATAGATGGAGGTAATAATAAAGTGCCTTAATACTATTTAATGTAATAATCATTACCTCCATATGTATTACATATCAGTAACTCTTATGAGAGGCACACAGGGGGTTAATGTGAGGGACATGATGGGGTTAACTGCTATTATTATGAGGCACATGGAGTTAATAAGCTGTTTTACACATGACAGGCACAATGGGGGATAATACTGTGTGCAGGGGCCACTAAGGGACATAATACTGTGTGCAGGGGCCACTATGGGGTATAATACTGTGTGCAGGGGCCACTATGGGACATAATACTGTGTGCAGGGGCCACTGTGGGACATAATACTGTGTGCAGGGACCACTATGGGACATAATACTGTGTGCAGGGGCCACTAAGGGACATAATACTGTGTGCAGGGGCACTATGGGGGATAATACTGTGTGCAGGGGCCACTATGGGGTATAATACTGTGTGCAGGGTCCACTATGGAACATAATACTGTGTGCAGGGGCCACTATAGGGGATAATACTGTGTGCAGGGGCCACTATGGGACATAATACTGTGTGCAGGGACCACTATGGGACATAATACTGTGTGCAGGGGCCACTATGGGACATAATACTGTGTGCAGGGGCCACTAAGGGACATAATACTGTGTGCAGGGGCCACTATGGGGCATAATACTGTGTGCAGGGGCCACTATAGGGGAAAATACTGTGTGAAGGGGCCACTATGGGGGATAATACTATGTGCAGGGGCCACTATGGGGGATAATACTGTGCAGGGGCAACTATAGGGGAAAATACTGTGTGCAGGGGCCACTATGGGGGATAATACTGTGTGCAGGGGCCACTAAGGGACATAATACTGTGTGCAGGGACCACTATAGGGGATAATACTGTGTGCAGGGGCCACTATGGGACATAATACTGTGTGCAGGGACCACTATGGGACATAATACTGTGTGGAGGGGCCACTATGGGACATAATACTGTGTGCAGGGGCCACTAAGGGACATAATACTGTGTGCAGGGGCCACTATGGGGCATAATACTGTGTGCAGGGGCCACTATAGGGGAAAATACTGTGTGAAGGGGCCACTATGGGGGATAATACTATGTGCAGGGGCCACTATGGGGGATAATACTGTGCAGGGGCCACTATAGGGGAAAATACTGTGTGCAGGGGCCACTATGGGGGATAATACTGTGTGCAGGGGCCACTAAGGGACATAATACTGTGTGCAGGGACCACTAAGGGACATAATACTGTGTGCAGGGGCCACTAAGGGACATAATACTGTGTGCAGGGACCACTATGGGGGATAATAGAACGCGCAGGAATGCATAGGAGGGGGTCGGTCGAGGTCTTCGGTGTCAGTCGGGGGGGGGGGGGGGGGAGGGGGCATGTCAAAAGTTCGCCACGGGGCCCCGCCATTCCTAGTTACGCCACTGGGTCAGCGGTAACCACAACCGTGCCGTTTGTGTGCAGGAGACCTAAGGCTGAGGCCCCACATTATGGAAACACAGCGTTTTTGTTAAAGATCTTGCTGCATTTTTTTGAGCCAAAGCCAAGAAAGGACTACTAAAGGAATGGGAAATACCTAGGAAAATTCTTAGACTTCTTCCTTCTGCTCAATCCACTCCTGGCTCAGAAAAACGCAGCAAAATAAGCTGTGTTTTCATAACGTGGGCCTAGCATTAGGCCTGCTGCACACAAATGGCACGGATGTGGTTACCACTGACTTCTAATGGGAAATTACAGGTGTATCAAGGTAAATAGCGGTAAACATATGCGGCTGGCAGCACAGTATGGCAGCACCCCTATGCTGAGGTTTGTGCTACATGACTATCATATAGGGGTCATTAGCCTTACAATTATTGCTCGGCAGTCCGAGGACCTTATCTTTGATTTTTTTTTTTTATTTAAATTGGCACGTTAAACAAAAAAGGTTGCCTCCTCCTATTCTAGACCCGCCCCCTGTATCCTGGGTCCTGGTGAGGGGCAGCCACTGGAACCAATCCAGCTTGGTGCTGCAAGTGTCACTGACGTCTTGACGCTGAGCGTGGCAGTGGGTTTCTACAGAAGAGCCAAAGACCAGCAACGTGGAAGGGAAGTACAACTTATCCACACAAACAAAAACAACTTTTTACCCTATTTTCCCCCTAATCTATTAATTTCACTGACCACTCTGAGAACTACAACTCCCAGCAGCTCCAGATGCTCTGGATCTGTTGAGAGTTGTAGAATCCCCCCCAAGTTAATTTCCCGCTGTATTGTAATGCTGGTGCCTGGTCTTGGGTTCCAGTATAACAATGACTAAGTCGCAGGAGCCCCCTGTAGGCCACACATCACATCATCGTGATGTGCGGTACACAAGTCCCAGGGTGCAACAGAAAGAGGAGAGGCGGCAAGCAGGAGCGGGGTGAGGTAAGTGATGCAGCCAGCTTCTCTCCAGTTTTGCGATTGGACTTTAATAACCAAAAAACCATACTCGCCTGTCCCCAGCACCCCATTGTAACTCGCCTGGAAAACCTGTACCTAATTGGTCTCAGCGGTCACATGAGGTGCAGGACTCCCAGTAAGAAGGAGCCAGCATGAGACTAAATGGACACTAGTGGCAGACAACAGATCGCTGGGGACAAGTGAGTGTGCTTTTTTATTTGTTTTTTACTTTACACCTACTGCTTGCCACATGGGTTGCTCCAGTTCCTGGACAACCTCTTTAAAGAATTTATCCACCTTTCTAATATTGATGGCCTGTCTTTAGAATAGGCCATCAATATTACATCTGTGGGGGTACAGCAGCCAGAACCTCTGCAGATCAGCTTTTCTAGGACAGTGTAGGTACAGGTAATGGTAATAATTTTAGAAGCCACGCTGTTCACTTGCCATACTGGGTGTAGTGGTGGGTTTAAGTAGTGCAGCTGTGAACATCATATGGTGGGTGAGCAGCATGGCATTGTTATTACCTGTAGCGTGATGTCTAGGTAAAGCTGATCTGCAGGGGTCCTGGCGGTGGGCCCCTAGAAATAATTCCACTGGTGGGCCCTAGGCATCCCAGTCCGACTCTGAGTGCCATTGTCTGACTGGGAATTCCAAGAATATATTTGGTTTACAAATACCCTCATTTCTTGCTACTGCCATATAGTGCCATTGTCTGACTGGGAATTCCAAGAATATATTGGGTTTACAAATACCCTCATTTCTTGCTACTGCTATATAGTGCCATTGTCTGACTGGGAATTCCAATAATATATTGGGGTTACAAATACCTTCAAGTTCTGCCACTGACGTATAGTGCCAGTTTCTGACTGGGAATTCCAAGAATATATTGGGTTTACAAATACCCTCATTTCTTGCTACTGCTATATAGTGCCATTGTCTGTCTGGGAATTCCAAGAATATATTGGGTTTACAAATACCCTCATTTCTTGCTACTGCCATATAGTGCCATTGTCTGACTGGGAATTCCAGGAATATATTGGGTTTACAAATACCCTCATTTCTTGCTACTGCTATATAGTGCCAGTTTCTGACTGGGAATTCAAAGAATATATTGGGTCTACAAATACCCTCATTTCTTGCTACTGCTATATAGTGCCATTGTCTGACTGGGAATTCCAATAATATATTGGGGTTACAAATACCCTCATTTCTTGCTACTGCCATATAGTGCCAGTTTCTGACTGGGAATTCAAAATGCGCAAGGCTCCCGGAAAGGGACGTGGACGAGGCCGTGGGCGAGGTCGGAGGAATGGTTCTGGGGAGCAAGGTAGCAGTGAAGCCACAGGGCGTCCCATGCCTACTCCTGTGGGGCAGCAAGCATTGCGCTGCTCCACAGTGCCAGGGTTGCTTGCCACATTAACTAAACTGCAGGGTACAAACCTTAGTAGGCCCGAGAACCAGGAACAAGTCTTGCAATGGCTGTCGGATAACGCTTACAGCACATTGTCCAGCAGCCAGTCAGACTCTGCCTCCTCTCCTCCTATTACCCAACAGTCTTGTCCTCCTTCCTCCCAAAATTCCCAAGCTTCACAGAACAATAACCCCAACTGTCCCTGCTCCCCAGAGCTGTTCTCCGCTCCTTTCATTGTCCCTCAACCTGCCCCTTCACGTCGCGATTCCACGAACTTAACAGAGGAGCATCTGTGTCCAGATGCTCAAACACTAGAGTCTCCTCCATCTCCGTTCGATTTGGTGGTGGATGACCAGCAACCCACCCTCATCGACAACGATGTGACGCAGTTGCCGTCAGGGCATCCAGTTGACCTGCGCATTGTGCGGGAGGAGGAGATGAGACAGGAGTTGGAAGAGGAAGTGGTGGATGATGAAGACACTGAGCCGACCTGGACAGGGGGGATGTCAAGCGGGGAAAGTAGTGTGGATGTTGAGGCAGGTGCAGCACCAAAAAGGGTAGCTAGAGGCAGTGGCAGAGGTCAGCAGCTTAGGCGAAGCCAGGCCACACCCGGAATCTCCCAAGATGTTCCAGTTCGTACCCAGCCCCGAAAAACTCCCACCTCGAGTGCACGTTTCTCGAAGGTGTGGAGTTTTTTCAAGGAATGCGCCGAGGACAGATATAGTGTTGTCTGCACAATTTGCCTCTCGAAATTGATTAGGGGCTCTGAGAAGAGCAACCTGTCCACCACTTCAATGCGCCGTCATTTGGAATCCAAGCACTGGAATCAGTGGCAGGCAGCAACGGCAGGACAAAGGCCGCCTCTGCCTCTGCCACTGCCACTGCTGACTGTGCTGGCTATGCACTCCAGAGGACGAGCCAGGACACCACTTCATCTGCCTCCGCCACTTTGTTGACTTCTTCCTCATCCTCCCCTGTTCCTGTCTTATCTCCTTCTCCTGCACCATCAAAGGCACCATCAGGCGCTTCTTTACAACAACCCACCATCTCTCAGACATTGGAGCGGCGGCAGAAATACACCACTAACCACCCACACGCGCAAGCCTTGAACGCCAACATCGCTAAACTGCTGGCCCAGGAGATGTTGGCGTTCCGGCTTCCGGCTTCCTCCGCTGTTAGATTGACCCCAGCTATGAGTTGGAAACGTTGCAGCACTGGCGTTGGTAGACGTCAGCAGGCCGTGCTGAAGCTGATCAGCTTGGGGGACAGACAGCACACTGCCTCCGAGGTGAGGGATGCCCTCCTCAATGAGACGGCAATATGGTTTGAGCCGCTGCACCTGGGCCCAGGCATGGTCGTTTGTGATAACGGCCGGAACCTGGTAGCAGCTCTGGAGCTTGCTGGACTCCAACATGTTCCATGCCTGGCCCACGTCTTCAACCTAGTGGTGCAACGTTTCCTAAAGAGCTACCCCAATGTTCCAGAGCTACTGGTGAAAGTGCGGCGCATGTGCGCCCACTTTCGCAAGTCGGCAGTAGCCGCTGCTAGCTTAAAATCTCTCCAGCAACGCCTGCATGTGCCACAACACCGGCTTTTGTGCGACGTCCCCACACGCTGGAACTCAACGTTTCAGATGTTGAATAGAGTGGTTGAGCAGCAGAGACCTTTGATGGAATACCAGCTACAAAACCCTAGGGTGCCACAAAGTCAGCTGCCTCAGTTTCTCATCCATGAGTGGCCATGGATGAGAGACCTTTGTGACATCCTACGGGTGTTTGAGGAGTCCACAAGGAGGGTGAGCTCTGAGGATGCGATGGTGAGCCTTACAATCCCGCTCTTGTGTGTTCTGAGAGAATCCCTGATTGACATCAGGGATAACTCAGATCACACAGAGGAGTCAGGGATAGCATCCGATCCGTCACAGCTGGAGAGTAGGTCCACACATCTGTCCGCTTCATCGCGTTTAATGGAGGAGGAGGAGGAGGAGGAGGAGGAGGAAGAAGAGTTGTCCGATGATGTGATGGTGATACAGGAGGCTTCCGGGCAACTTCGAATCGTCCCATTGTTGCAGCGCGGATGGGTAGACATGGACGATGAGGAGGAAATGGAGATTGAACTTTCCGGTGGGGCCAGAGGAGACATGCCAACTAACACTGTGGCAGACATGGCTGAGTTCATGTTGGGGTGCTTTACAACCGACAAGCGTATTGTCAAAATCATGAAGGACAACCAGTACTGGATCTTTGCTATCCTTGACCCCCAGTATAAAAACAACATCTCCTCTTTTATTCCGGTAGAGGGGAGGGCCAATCGCATCAATGCTTGCCACAAGCAATTGGTGCAGAATATGATGGAGATGTTTCCAGCATGTGACGTTGGCGGCAGGGAGGGCAGTTCCTCCAGTAGGCAACCAAGTTCTCACCGGTCCACACAAACGAGGGGCACACTGTCTAAGGTCTGGGACACCTTGATGGCACCCCCTCGCCAAAGTGCCGCCACGGAGGGTCCTAGTGTCACCAGGCGTGAGAAGTATAGGCGCATGTTGCGGGAATACCTTTCCGACCACAGCCCTGTCCTCTCCGACCCCTCTGCGCCCTACATGTATTGGGTGTCGAAGTTGGACCTGTGGCTTGAATTTGCCCTATATGCCTTGGAGGTGCTGTCCTGTCCTGCCGCCAGCGTCCTATCTGAGAGGGTGTTCAGTGCAGCCGGTGGCATCATCACTGACAAGCGCACCCGTCTGTCAGCTGAGAGTGCCGACTGGCTCACTTTGATAAAAATGAACCACCACTGGATAGAGCCTTCATTTTTGTGCCCACCTGTGTAAAGCACCCCAACATGAAACTCCATGTCTGTGCTCAACCTCTCCAATTCCTCCGCATCCTCATACTCATCCACCATAAGCGTTGCACAATTCTGCTAATACTAGGCTCCCTCCACCCTGATTTCCCCCAACTCTGCTGGTTAGAGGCTCCCTCCACCCTGATTTCCCACAACTCTGCTGGTTAGAGGCTCCCTCCACCCTGATTTCCCACAACTCTGCTGGTTAGAGGCTCCCTCCACCCTGATTTCCCACAACTCTGCTGGTTAGAGGTTCCCTCCACCCTGCTTTCCCACAACTCTGTTGGTTAGAGGCTCCCTCCACCCTGATTTCCCACAACTCTGCTGGTTAGAGGCTCCCTCCACCCTGATTTCCCACAACTCTGCTGGTTAGAGGCTCCCTCCACCATGAATTGGTCCAAACTGGGGTTTTTAGAGGCTCCCTCAACCATGAATTGGTCCAAACTGGGGTTTTTAGAGGCTCCCTCCACCATGAATTGGTCCAAACTGGGGTTTTTAGAGGCTCCCTCCACCATGAATTTGCCCAAACTGGGCTGGTTAGAGGCTCCCTCCACCATGAATTTGCCCAAACTGGGCTGTTTAGAGGCTCCCTCCACCATGAATTTGCCCAAACTGGGCTGTTTAGAGGCTCCCTCCACCATGAATTTGGCCAAACTGGGGTTTTTAGAGGCTCCCTCCACCATGAATTGGTCCAAACTGGGGGTTTTAGAGGCTCCCTCCACCATGAATTTGCCCAAACTGGGCTGTTTAGAGGCTCCCTCCACCATGAATTTGCCCAAACTGGGCTGTTTAGAGGCTCCCTCCACCATGAATTGGTCCAAACTGGGGTTTTTAGAGGCTCCCTCCACCATGAATTGGTCCAAACTGGGGTTTTTAGAGGCTCCCTCCACCATGAATTTGCCCAAACTCTGCTGGTTAGAGGCTCAATCCACCCTGATTTTCAAAACAAATGTTGGTGCCAACCTCAACTTACTACAAGGGCCATATTCACTGCTGGTGACAAGCTCTCCTCACTCCAAGTGCCAAATACACATGTTTCAAGGTGTTTTCCTACTGTCAGAGAGGTGGTATTGAGTGTGTAAAGTGTGTAGTTGTTAGGCTGTGATGTTGGGGTAATAGAGGGTCTTTGGTGTGTTAGATGCCCACAGACATGCTTCCCCTGCTGTCCCAGTGTCATTCCAGAGGTGTTGGCATCATTTCCTGGGGTGTCATAGTGGACTTGGTGACCCTCCAGACACGGATTTGGGTCTCCCCCTTAATGAGTATATGTTCCCCATAGACTATAATGGGGTTCGAAACCCGTTCGAACACACGAACAGTGAGCGGCTGTTCGAATCGAATATCGAACCTCGAACATTTTAGTGTTCGCTCATCTCTAGTTCTGTCCCCTTGTGTGTTTTCCCTATATTATATGTTGTTTATTAATGTTTGTTAATTATAATTGTTAATAAATTGATTCTTTTTTATATTCTGCGAGTCTTGAGTTGTTATGATATTCATGGTTGTTGTGGTTTCGGGACCGCTCCAATAATTTTGGTTTTGTTTTGGGTTTAATTATTCGATATATTTGATTAGAATCGAATACCACGTGGCAAACGCAGTAAACATTCGTATCCCCTCCCATCTTCTCTGGCGCTTTTTTTGCACCAATAACTGTGCAGAGGAGGTGGGACAGGAACTACGACAACGCAGGCATTGAAAAAAAATAGGAAAAAAAGCCATTGGCTGCCGAAATCAGATGACCTCGGATTTATAAGAATAGTGGCCACCATGTTCGTCGCATTTGCAGCTTGGAAAGATAGGGACAGAGATCTGCTGAGGGCTAGAGAGGGATTAGCTTCTGCTAGGCAGGAAAAAACTGAAGAACAACAACAGCTCTTTTCAGAGCTATATACTGCAGGGCGAGGAGTCCATATTGGCTCAATCCAGCTTTCCTCGGTGTATACCCCCAAAAACCTAAGTGGTACACAGAGCAAATCCATCCAGCTGTATATGCTCAATCCAGCTTTCCTCAGTGTATACCCCCAAAAACCTAAGTGGTATACAGAAAATCGGTCAGGTCAGTGTCGGACTGGGGTGTCAAGGGCTCACCAGTGGAATTGTTTCTAGGGGCCCACCATCAGGAACCCTGCAGACCAGCGATACCGAGACAGGGAGCCATGCTGCTCACTCGCCATACGATGTGCACCACTACACTACCTAAACCCACTGCGACACACTGTATGGAAAGGGAACAACAGCATGGCTCCCAGAAATGTTACCATTACCTGTAGCCACACTGTCCTGGAAGAGCTGATCTACAGAGGTCCTGGCTGTTGTATCATCACAGATGTAATATTGATGGCCTATCCTAAGGACAGAGGACATTAAACTGGGGGGGCAGAGATGGAAAGGGAACATTATACTGGGGGGAAGAGATGAAGGGGACATGAAACTGGGGGCAGAGATGGAAAGGGAACATTATACTGGAGGGAAGAGATGAAGGGGGACATTATACTGGGGAGCAGAGATGAAGGAGACATGAAACTGGGGGCAGAGATGGAGAGGGACATAAAACTGGGGCAGACGAAGGGGGGACATTAAACTGAAGGCAGACGAAGGGGGATATTGAACTGGGACAGATGGAGGGGACAATTAAACTGGGGGCGATCGAGAGGGGCATTAAAAATGGGGACAACTGGAGGGGGACATTAAACAATGGGGGTCACTGGAAGAGGACATTAAACCATGGGAGTGGCTGGAGGAGGATCTACACTCACCGGCCACTTTATTAGGTACACCATGCTAGTAACGGGTTGGACCCCCTTTTGCCTTCAGAACTGCCTCAATTCTTCGTGGCATAGATTCAACAAGGTGCTGGAAGCATTCCTCCGAGATTTTGGTCCATATTGACATGATGGCATCACACAGTTGCCGCAGATTTGTCGGCTGCACATCCATGATGCGAATCTCCCGTTCCACCACATCCCAAAGATGCTCTATTGGATTGAGATCTGGTGACTGTGGAGGCCATTGGAGTACAGTGAACTCATTGTCATGTTCAAGAAACCAGTCTGAGATGATTCCAGCTTTATGACATGGCATTGCATTATCCTGCTGAAAGTAGCCATCAGATGTTGGGTACATTGTGGTCATAAAGGGATGGACATGGTCAGCAACAATACTCAGGTAGGCTTTGGCGTTGCAACGATGCTCAATTGGTACCAAGGGGCCCAAAGAGTGTCAAGAAAATATTCCCCACACCATGACACCACCACCACCAGCCTGAACCGTTGATACAAGGCAGGATGGATCCATGCTTTCATGTTGTTGACGCCAAATTCTGACCCTACCATCCGAATGTCGCAGCAGAAATCGAGACTCATCAGACCAGGCAACGTTTTTCCAATCTTCAATTGTCCAATTTCGATGAGCTTGTGCAAAATGTAGCCTCAGTTTCCTGTTCTTAGCTGAAAGGAGTGGCACCCGGTGTGGTCTTCTGCTGCTGTAGCCCATCTGCCTCAAAGTTCGACCTACTGTGCGTTCAGAGATGCTCTTCTGGCTACCTTGGTTGTAACGGGTGGCTATTTGAGTCACTGTTGCCTTTCTATCAGCTCGAACCAGTCTGGCCATTCTCCTCTGACCTCTGGCATCAACAACGCATTTCCGCCCACAGAACTGCCGCTCACTGGATGTTTTTTCTTTTTCGGACCATTCTCTGTAAACCCTAGAGATGGTTGTGCGTGAAAATCCCAGTAGATCAGCAGTTTCTGAAATACTCAGACCAGCCCTTCTGGCACCAACAACCATGCCACGTTCAAAGGCACTCAAATCACCTTTCTTCCCCATACTGATGCTCGGTTTGAACTGCAGGAGATTGTCTTGACCATGTCTACATGCCTAAATGCACTGAGTTGCCGCCATGTGATTGGCTGATTAGAAATTAAGTGTTAATGAGCAGTTGGACAGGTGTACCTAATAAAGTGGCCGGTGAGTGTATATGCCTCTAGTTGCCCCCAGTTTCATGTCCCTCTCCAGTTGCCATTCATTTATTGTCCCCATCCAACTACCCCCACTAATAATGTCCCCTCCAGCTTACCCCAGTTTCATGTCCCTCTTTAGTTTACCCCAGTTTAAACTGGGGCACCAGGAGAGAGACTTAATACTGTGGGGCAGTTGGAGGAGAACGTTATAATATGGGGGCATATAATGTTTGCGTGACTTTAGGAGTATTATACTGTGTAGGGGCACATGGAAAAATGGATGACAATGGGCAGGGTCAAAACAGAAGTGTGTGGAGCTAAATTTGCATAATGTGCTGTGCATTTTGTCCCTCTTTCTGTCCTTTGAAAGTTGGGAGGTATGCTTATGCCCCTGCTCCTATCCTTTAAATCTGCTGTTCACTTGTGGTTGCTGGGCAATATACATCCTTAGCGACTGAGACGGGATTGTGAGAAATAGCTGTGTGGGTCCAGCAGGCATACGTATAGTATTATAAGGGTCATTCATGAATAGAGATGAGCGAACACTAAAATGTTCGAGGTTCCAAAAATCGATTCGAACAGCCGCTCACTGTTCGAGTGTTCGAACGTGTTTCGAACCCCATTATAGTCTATGGGGAACATATACTCGTTAAGGGGGAAACCCAAATCCAAGTCTGGAGGGTCACCAAGTCCACTATGACACCCCAGGAAATGATGCCAACACCTCTGGAATGACACTGGGACAGCAGGGGAAGCATGTCTGTGGGCATCTAACACACCAAAGACCCTCTATTACCCCAACATCACAGCCTAACAACTACACACTTTCCACATTCAAAAAAACCTCTATCAAAGTGGGAAAATACCTGGAAACCTTCTTTACTCCCCAAATGGATGGACACAAACCCCAATTTAAGCTCAACAAACAGTAACAACCACCCCTTTAAACCATGACAACCACAGATGGAATAGGCAATGGGAAATCCTTTAGTCCTCACCCACAACTGTCATTGTGTGTGTGTGTGTGTGTGTGTGTGTGTGTGTGTGTGTGTGTGTGTGATGTGGTAAGACCTTCCAAAATTGACTTGTCTAGCCCTTAACATGAGCCCTTCCAAACAAAGTTACAGGACCTTAAGCTGAGCTACCAGCAGCAGAGATTGAGGCCCTTGGCATGAGTAGAGCCTTGTACCAGCAGTGTTTTTGGACTTAGGGTGAGTTGAGCCTTGTACCAGCGTGTGTCCCTTAACATCAGGCGGGCCCTAAGTTCTGCGCTTTGCACAAAAGTTCCACATTAACTAGGCTGAATGGTACAAACCTTAGTAGGCCCGAGAACCAGGAACAGGTCTTGCAATGGCTGTCGGATAACGCTTAAAGCACATTGTCCACCAGCCAGTCAGCTTCTACCTCCTCTCCTCCTCTTACCCAACAGTCTTGTCCTCCTTCCACCCAAAATTCCCAATCTTCCCAGAACAATAACCCCAACTGTCCCTGCTCCCCAGAGCTGTTCTCCCTTCCTTTGACTGTACCGCAACCTGCCCCTCCATTTCGCGATTCCACGGACCTAACAGACAAGTATCTGTGTCCAGATGCTCAAACACTAGAGTCTCCTCCATCTCCGGTCGATTTGGTGGCAGATGACCAGCAACCCACCCTCATCGACGACGATGAGACGCAGTTGCTGTAAGGGCAGCCAGTTGACATGCGCATTGTGCAGGAGGAGGAGGCGAGACAGGAGATGGAAGAGGAGGTGGTGGACGACAAGGACACCGACCCCACCTGGACAAGGCGGATGTCAAGCTGGGAAAGTAGGGTGGATGTTGAGGCAGGTGCAGCACCAAAAAGGGTAGCTAGAGGCAGAGACATGTCCAGAGGCAGAGGTCAGCTGCTTTGCCGAAGCCAGGCGAGACCCGGAATGTCCGAAGATGTTCCCTTTTGTACCCAGCCCAGAAAAACTCCCCCATCGAGGGCACGTTTCTCGAAGGTGTAGAGTTTTTTCAAGGAATGTGCCAAGGACAGATATAGTGTCGTCTACACAATTTGCCTCTCGAAATCGAGTAGGGGCCCTGAGAAGAGCAACCTGTCCACCACTTCAATGCACCGTCATTTGGAATCCAAGCACTGGAATCAGTGGCAGGCAGCAACGGCAGGACAAACGTCGCCCGCCGTTCATGCCACTGCCTCTGCTCACAGTGCTGGTGATGCACTCCAGAGGACGAGCCAGGACATCACTTCATCTGCCTCCGCCACTTTGTTGACTTCTCCTTCATCCTCCCCTGTTTCTGTCTTATCTCCTTCTCCTGCACCATCAAAGGTACCATCAGGCACTTCTTTACAACAACCCACCATCTCTCAGACATTGGAGCGCCGGCAGAATTACACCGCTAACCACCCACCCACGCAAGCCTTGAACGCCAACATCGCTAAACTGCTGGCCCAGGAGATGTTGGCGTTCCGGCTTGTTGAAACTCCGGCCTTCCCGGACCTGATGGCAACTGTGGCACCTCGCTATGCCGTCCCTAGCCGTCACTACTTCTCCCGGTGTGGCGTCCCTGCCTTGCACCAGCACGTGTCACTCAACATCAGGTGGGCCCTTAGTTCTGCGCTTTGCTGCAAGGTCCACTTGACCACCGACACTTGGACAAGCGCCTGTGGTCAGGGATGCTGCTTATCTTTAAGGACAGGCAGGGTGAATGTGGTGGAGTCTGGTCCCGGGGTGCAAACTGAGGTACCCTATCTCCTCTCCCAGGCCAAAATTCATGGCAGGAGTAGACTGAAACCCTACGACGCTGCAACCTCCACCCCAGCTACTAGCGGCAAATGCTAAAACACTGGCATGGGGAGACATCAGCAGGCCGTGCTGAAGCTCATCAGCTTGGGGGACAGACAGCACAGTGCCTCCGAGGTCAGGGTTGCCATCCTGGCTGAGATGGCATTTTTTTCCCTGCTACACCTGGGGCCTGGCATTTTTGCGCCTGTGATAATGGCTGGAACCTGGTAGCGGCTCTGGAGCTTGCCAGCCTCCAACACGTTCCATGTTTGGCCCACGTCTAACTTAGTGGTGCAACGTTTTTTGAAAACATACCCAAATGTACCGAAGCTACTGGTGAAAATGCGGCGCTTGTGCACCCACTTTTGCAAGTGTACAGGAGCCGCTGCTAGCCTCAAAACACTCCAGCAAGGCCTACATCTGCCTGATGTCCACACACGCTGAAACGCTACATACCATATCTTGACCAGAGTGTGTGAGCTGCACAGACCTTTGATGGAGTTCCATCTACAAAACCCAAGGGTTCCTCAAAGTCAGCTCCCAAAGTTTCTGCACCATGAATTTCCAGGGGTGGCAGAGTTATGGCTAGGGGCAGAGGCATGGATAGGGATGATGTCTAGGGGCAAAAGCAGTGTGGATGTGGAGGCAAGCTAAGCAGAAAAAACTGGGGGTACAAGCTAAGGCATGGACTGGGGTGATATCTAGGGGCAAAAGCAGTGTGGATGTGGAGGCAAGCTAAGCAGCAAAAACTGGGGGTACAAGCTAAGGCATGGACTGGGGTGATGTCTAGGGGCAAAAGCAGTGTGGATATGGAGGCAAGCTAAGCAGCAAAAACTGGGGGTACAAGCTAAGGCATGGACTGGGGTGATGTCTAGGGGCAAAAGCAGTGTGGATGTGGAGGCAAGCTAAGCAGGGAAAAAGGTGGCTAGAGGCAAAGGGATGTCCAGAGGCAGAAGACAGCTGCATGACAGAAGCTAGACCTGAGCCAGCAAGGCCCAAGATGCCCTCTTTTCTAGCTTCCTTAGAAAAATTCTCCCATCGAAGCCACGTTCCTCGCTGGGGGAGATAATTTCTAAATGTATAGGTCGAGGACAAACTGAGTGTGGTTTACACACTTTGCAATGCGACTCCCCATCTCCCAGGCCTTTCATTCCAGGCTAAAGTACAGCACAACCCACCCACATGCCCAAGGCTTCAACGGCCTCATCTCAAAAATTCTGGCCCAGGAAATGTTGGGGTCCTGGCTTGTGGACACTCTGCCCTTTTTGGGCCTGCTGCCTACTGCGCCACCTCACTGTGCCGTCCACACCAGCACTTTTCCCCAAACATGAGGCGGTCCCTAAGTTCAGCGCTTTGCCCAAAAGTTCCACGCGACCAGGTACGAATGGACAAGTGCATGCGGACAGGGACGCTACCTTTCAATTTTGGCACAGTGGTTGAATGTAGTTGAGGCGTGGACGCAAAATGTGGTGGCCTGACTTGTCTCCCCACACAACATTCCTGGGAGGAGGGCTGAAACACCACTCTCCTCCGCTGTTAGATTGACCCCAGCTACGAGCTGGAAACGCTGCAACACTGGTGTGGGGAGACGTCAGCAGGCTGTGCTGAAGCTCATCAGCTTGGGGGATGGACAGCACGCTGCCTCTGAGGTCAGGGATGCCATCCTGGATGAGATGGCAATTTTTTTTTTATCCCCGCTGCCCCTGGGGCCAGGCTTTTTTTTGTCTTTTTGGAGGGCTCTTGAGCTTGCCAGCCTCCAACACGTTCCATGCCTGGCCCACGTGTTCAATGTCGTGGTGCAACGATTTTTGCATGATTTTTCAAATCATACTCCAAATTAGCTGAGCTAAGGGTGAAAGTGTGGCGCTTGGACACCCACTTTCACAAGTCTACACTAGCCGCTGCTAGCCTAAAAACACTCTAGCAAGGCCTACATCTGTCCAAACACAGGCTGTTGTCCGTCATTCACACACGCTGAAACCCTACAATACCATATCTTGAGCAGGGTGTGTGAGCTGCACAGACCTTTCATGGAATACCGTCTACAAAACCCAAAGGTTGCTCAAAGTCAGCTCCCTCACTTTCTGCACCATGAGTTTCCATGGGTGGCAGAGTTATGGCTAGAGGCACAGGCATGGATAGGGGTAATGTGTAGGGGCAAAAGCAGTGTGGATGTGGAGGCAAGCTAAGCATAAAAAACTGGGGGTAAAAGCAGAGGCATGGACTGGGGTGATGTCACGAACTGAATTCTCTGGGTCTTGAACCCATGACTTCCTGGCTATGTTCTGCAGCCTTAACCATAGTACTATTTGGAATCCTGTTTTGTTCTGTGCTTTACCTTGTCTGGTCTTTTCTGTTGGAGTAATTGGTTTATTAAGATCACCTGTTCTGTGGCCAATCACAGTTTAGCCTGTCCTATATAAACTCACAGCTTACTCCATCCTGTGCCTGATTATTCTGGCTGTCTGCTTCCTGTTGCCCCTGAACCTCACCGCTACCTTGCTGCTCCTGTGTACCGAACCTTGCTAACGCCTGACTACGATTGACCTGCTCCTCCTGTGTACCGAACTTTGCTAACGCCTGACTACGATTGATCTGCTCCTCCTGTGTACCGAACTTTGCTAACGCCTGACTATGATTGATCTGCTCTTCCTGTGTACCGAACCTTGCTAACGTCTGACTACGGTTGATCTGCTCCTCCTGTGTACCGATCCCGGCAAACATCTGACCACGGTTTCTTCTACCTCTGAGGTACCTTTCCTCCATTTATTATTATTTAAGTACTGTACCATTTGCCCCACCATTTGGACTCCAAATCTGATAACTAGCATCGTTACAGGTGATGTCTAGGGGCAAAAGCAGTGTGCATGTGGAGGGAAACTAAATCAACAAAAAAAGCTGGGGAAAAGCACAGGCAGAAACTGGGGTGATGTTTAGGGGCGCAAGCATTGTTGATGTGGAGGGAAGCTAAGCATAAAAAACGGGGTAAAAGCAGAGGCATGGAATGGGGTGATGTCTAGGGACAAAAGCAGTGTGGATGTGGAGGCAAGCAAAGCAGGGAAAATGGTGGCTAGAGGCAAAGGGATGTCCATAGGCAGCAAGGGCAAAGATGCAAAACTCTCCCCTGTTTCAAGAATTTTCCTGACTTGTCTCCCCACAAAACATTCCTGGGAGGAGGGCTGAAACACCACCCTCCTCCTCCTCCGCTGTTAGATTGACCCCAGCTACGAGCTGGAAACGCTGCAACACTGGTGTGGAGAGACGTCAGCAGGCTGGGCTGAAGCTCATCAGCTTGGGGGACGGACAGCACACTGCCACTGAGGTCAGGGATGCCATCCTGGATGAGATGGCAATTTGTTTATCCCCGCTGCCCCTGGGGCCAGGCTTTTTTGTCTTGTTGGAGGGCTCTGGAGCTTGCCAGCCTCCAACACGTTCCATGCCTGGCCCATGTGTTCAATCTAGTGGTGCAACGATTTTTAAAAACATACCCCAAATTAGCTGAGCTAAGGGTGAAAGTGCGGCACTTGGACACCCACTTTCCCAGGTCTACAGTACCTGGAGCTAGCCGCAATACACTCCAGCAAGGCCTACATCTGCCTGAAGCACCTACTGTTGTGCGAGGTCACTACACGCTCAAACCCTAGATACTGTATGTTGAGCAGGGTGTGTGAGCAGCAGAGACCTTTGATGGAGTACCAGCTACATAACCCAAGGGTTCCTCAGAGTCAGCTCCCTTACTTTCTGCACCATGAGTTTCCATGGGTGGCAGAGTTATGGCTAGAGGCACAGGCATGGATAGGGGTAATGTGTAGGGGCAAAAGCAGTGTGGATGTGGAGGCAAGCTAAGCATAAAAAACTGGGGGTAAAAGCAGAGGCATGGACTGGGGTGATGTCTAGGGGCAAAAGCAGTGTGGATGTGGAGGCAAGCAAAGCAGGGAAAATGGTGGCTAGAGGCAAAGGGATGTCCACAGGCAGCAAGGGCAAAGATGCAAAACTCTCCCCTGTTTCAAGAATTTTCCTGACTTGTCTCCCCACACAACATTCCTGGGAGGAGGGCTGAAACACCACCCTCCTCCTCCTCCGCTGTTAGATTGACCCCAGCTACGAGCTGGAAATGCTGCAACACTGGTGTGGGGAGACGTCAGCGGGCCGTGCTGAATCTCATCAGCTTGGGGGCCAGACAGCACACTGCCTACAAAGTGAGTCATGCCATCCTCGATGACACGGCAATGTGGTTTTTGCCACTGCACCTGGGCCCAGGCATGTTGTCATGTGTGATAAAGGCCATAACCTGGGATCGGCTCTGTAGCTTGGCAGTCTGCAACATATTCCATGCCTGGGCCACGTTTTTAACTCATTGCTACTAATCTTTTTTAAAAGGTACCCCAATGTTCCTGAGCTACTGGTGAAAGTGTGGCGCTTGTGCGGATAGTTTTTAAAGTCTCCACACTGCTGGCACTAAACATATCATGTGTTGAGCAGAGTGTGTGAGCAGCACAGACCTTTGATGTAGTTCCAACTCCAAAACCCTCGGGTTCGTCAAAGTCAACTCCCTCAGTTGCTCAACCATGAGTGGCCATGGGTGGCAGACTTATGTGAAATCCCATCCCATCCATTGCACTGGACACGAAACATTAGCATGCGCTCATCACAACTACGGATATGGCAGCTGCGTTAAGCAGGGTGCAGAGTACAACACAGACCAGGCCCGAGCACCAGGAACAGGTGTTAGAAATACTGCAGCATCCGTCATTTCCTTCCAATTTTGGGGTTTTGGACCCGCCACCGACTTGTCTGGACCTCAGTGGGGATCATGAGACACAGTTGCCATCAGGGCAAGCTGTGGTCATGTGCGGTTTGCAGTAAGGGGCAGTGCGCAATTGGAAGAGGAGTTGGTGGATGACGAGGCCACCGACCCCACATGGACAGGGGTGATGTCTAGGGGCTAAAGCAGTGTAGATGTAGAGGGAAGCTAAATCAACAAAAAAACAGGGTAGAAGCAAAGGCATAAACTGGGGTGATGTTTAGGGGCGAAAGCAGTGTAGATGTGGAGGGAAGCTAATTCAACAAAAAAACAGGGTAGAAGCAGATGCATAAACTGGGGTGATGTTTAGGGGCGAAAGCAGTGTGGATGTGGAGGGAAGCTAAGCAGCAAAAACAGTGGGTAGAAGCAAAGGCATGCAAAACTCTACCCTGTTGGAAGACTTATTCCTAGGTTTGGAACACGTTAATGGCCCCCCTGGACAAATTACTGCCACTCAGGGGCCTAGTGTCACCAGGAGGGACAAGTATAGGCGCATGTTGTGGGAATACCTGGCCGACACCAGCTCTGTCCTCTCCGATCCCTCTGTGCTCTACAGCCTACACTTATTTTTTCATCTTTTTTTCTGCACTGCACATCTCTTGCCTACTTCCTTTGGGATCTTAGAAGTGGTGGTCCACTTCCACAGATGGTAACTTCAGTGCTGGAGTTGTCAATAGACAGTGTAACGGGAGTAGCTGAGAGATCGCTGTCTTAACCACTTTTTGGTACAAAATTAACTTCCAAAGCCAAGTATGGTGCAAGTATATGATGCAAGGACACCTACACACCTATCTCTGACACATTGGGGAGTTCACCCTCATGCGCCCTTTTGGCCTGCACCATCATGCGCCTCTTCCCAGCCACTCCAAATCTCCCAAGCTTTTCATTGCAGGCAGAAGTACAACACAACCCACCCCCATGCCCAAGCCTTTAACAGCCTCATCGATAAACTGCTGGCCCTGGAGATGTTGGTGTTTGTTTATGCTTCTGGATACCCAGGCCTTCCGTCAGCAGATGGCAGCTGGGGCACCTCCCTATGCTGGGCCTAGCCGTTACTACTTCTCTCGGTGTGCTGTCCCTTCCTTGCGCCTGCATGTGTCCCATAACATCAGTCGGGCCCAGAGCTCTGCGCTTTGCTGCAAGGTCCACTTGACCACCGACACATGGACAAGCGCCTGTGGTCAGGGATGCTGCAGTGCTTATCTTTAATGACAGGCAGGGTGAATGTGGTGGAGTCTGGTCCCCGGGTGCAAACTGGGGTGGCCTATCTCCTCTCCCAGGCCAAAATTCATGCCAGGAGTAGACTGAAACCCTACGACGCTGCAACCTCCACCCCAGCTACTAGCGGCAAATGCTGTAACACTGGCGTGGGGAGATGTCAGCAGGCCGTGCTGAAGCTGATCAGCTTGGGGGACAGACAGCACAGTGCCTCCGAGGTCAGGGATGCCATCTTGGCTGAGATGGCATTTTTTTTCCCTGCTACACCTGGGGCCTGGCATTTCTGCGCCTGTGATAATGGCTGGAACCTGGTAGCAGATCTGGAGCTTGCCAGACTCAAACACGGTCCACGCATGGCCCACGTTTTCAACTTGTTGGTGCCATGTTTCTTTGAAACCTACACCATTGTGCCTGATATACAGGTCAAAGTGGGGCCATTTTTGTAAGTGAGAACTAGCCTCTGCTAGGCAGAAAACATTCAGAGCACACTCCTCTCATCTTCGCACCGTTGGCTGGCGGAGGAAGACGAGGGGGTTGGCATCTGATGTCCCTGTCCCACACGAGGCTAGAGGGTGCACTTCAGTGCATCCCATTGCTTCACCACAAATGGTGTGAAGGGGAGTGGAAAATGGAGGAAATGGAGAGTGACCCTTACAGTTGGGGCCAGCAAAGGCATGCCAAGTAACACACTGGCAAACATGGCTGACTTCATCTTGGGTTGCTTTTCAAGAGTCTAACGCATATTTCACATAATGGAGAACAAATAATACTGGATTTTTACAAGCCTCGAACCCCGGTCTAGGTCTAATGTCTGTTCCTTTCTTATATTAGGGGAGAGGGAAAAAAAAATACTTCAGTGATACGTTTAGCGTACATAGACTGACTATTAATGTGTATCCCACTTAGTGTTGTTAGGGTTACACACCGTCACAACCTGGCTAAAGCTTCTATAGCTGTTAATAAAGTCAACATAACTTTACGGTATCCAAAAAGACAGCTGGTACCGACAGAGGGCAAGACAAATGTCAACCAAAGCTGTGAGCTCTGAACACCCACATTGACTTTGGCGTCATCATCATTATAAGGGAGCGGGTGGTAATAAATAACTTGGCAGTGCCTAAAACCCAAAAAGCTTATACAACTATATTTACATTAAGATACACAAATGACACTTTTTAGTAGCATGTCATGAGACAAGCTGATAAGATCTTCCTTTGTGCAGTGCTATTTGAAAGTTAATAGCTGCCTTCATTTTAATTCTGGAGAAGGTGCAGACATTAGATTTAGAACATGTTGTCTTCATTGTCCAAATCCTCTATATAGGTAATGTGTTTTTCGGGCCGAGCTGTCTGGGAACGAGCTGGTGCAGCACTGACAACCTGGGTGAATATGGCAAGAGCCTGAGATGTAGGGTGAATGAATCCCCAAATTATTTGGGGAATTTCCACTCAGAAACTGGCACTATATGGCAGTAGCAAGACTTGAGTGTATTTGTAACCCCAATATATTCCTTGAATTCCCAGTCAGACAATGGCACTATATGGCAGTAGCAAGAAATGAGGGTATTTGTAACCCCAATATATTCTTTGAATTCCCAGTCAGACAATGGCACTATATGGCAGTAGCAAACATAGTGTGTGTATATAGCCCCAATTCTATTGCTAGGGGACTTCCAGTGTATTTCTGGGGTGAAGGTGGGGGGGCACACCGTTGGAACGGGGATCGGGGGTATATACAGGGTATACAGGAATACACTGTCAGTGTATTCCATTCAGGATCCGGGGAAAGCTGGGTTGCGGCGATTGAGCCCATCAGTGCCACGTTACACTGACAAGCTTCTCCCTGGAATTTAGCTCTTACAAGAGCTGTTGGTTGTCTTCTCCTTCCTATCCTAGCCTGTCCCTGCCTACCCAGAATCTAATGTTGTATATCAATTGGTCACCAATTACAAAATATTTATAGTTTTGCCACTAGGGAGACTTTTGAGTTGAAGCATCACCTTGATTGTTCCTCCTCTGGGTAATCTACGTACTGGAGTGCCCCTGTGGCCTCCAGTATGTGGGTAGGACCACTAGGGCCCTAAGAGAACGCATCTGTAAACATATATCTAATGTTAATAATGGTTACATCAAGCATAGTGTTTCCCGTCATGCCCTTACTTATCACAATAAAAGTTTTGCAGGTTTTAAAGTTATACCAATTGATACCATCTCACCAATAGAAACTGACAGGTTGCATTCCCTTAATGGAAGGGAAATGTACTGGATGTTTAGATTAAATACCCTCCATCCAGCAGGCCTCAACATCGCCTCAGAAGATGTAACCAAATGAGTCCCCTACATCCATTTAATTCAAGTGGTCATCTAACCACTAACAGTCCTGCATAATGAAATAACACTGTAAGACTAATAATTGATTCTTAGGTGGTTTGACCCTCACAGACTCAGTTTTGCTGTTGGTATAAGCAGTCTCCCATTTGTTTGTTAGCCATCCTTTGCCTGCTTAGCAGTCCCTTATGGGCTGACAAACATGACATCACCACCATCCCAGGACTGACTGGACATGTGCACCAGGTTCCATAGAACGCCGTCACTTGCGTACTCCACGTGGGGGGGGGGGGGGGGGCGGCGGTAAACAGACGCGCACACAGGAAGTAGTTTCCCGCCCACATCTACCAATGTGTTAAATACTCAGGTTGCTGTTGGGTGGACAAGCGTCTGACCTGACGGGACCTGGTAAGTTATGTTCTATCATGCTATACTAAGCTTTACTACATTTTGTTTAAGATCTGTGGATATTGTGAGGGAGGATGTGGCACCTGGGGGATCACTTCACCCCATCCCCTTCCCTCCTCTAAATGTGATTTACAAGTGGTCCCCACTAGGACCTTATTTTCAATTCCCCATATATTCAGTTACCCATATTTTATTATCTATGCATGTGGCTATAAATTACCTCACCCTCCATTTCCCTCTGTCATTGATCCTTCATCAACCACTGGGTTGTGGGAGATTTCAATCTTCAACTTTTTTGTATCTAGCGAACACCAATGTCATTTGTATCAACTTATATCCATCCAGAGCACAATTTGCTACTGTGTTACATGTTCACCACTAAAGTTTTATATTTATTTGCATTCTATTCATTCATAATACTGACTGTGGGTGCGCGCTATCCACCAGTTGGATCACTATTTTGACCATTACAAGATATGGCACACTTGTAGCTATATCTATATTGTTGTTTGCAATATAATTTTTAATCTATACTACATACCTAATATCACACCTATTATAGTTACATCCTTCGAGCTTGACACTTGTCATCTAATTAATTTTTTACAGAATGTCAAAACCAATTTATGTTTTCCTTTAAATGTATACATATATATCTTTCAATATATGTTGATGCATTCTAATGGGTCAGACGCCCTCTTGTTTGTTTGATTATACCTTGATGGTCCCCTTATATTATTTTATGTTTTTATTTAGTATGTTTTATTGTGTCCTCCTACAGCTCTCGTTTTTTGCACTTGAGAAAGGGCCAGTGTAAGGCCCGAAACACGTCGTGCTATATGCTGTATTTTTAACTACCCAATAAACCCTATGTGATTGGACCCTGGTTTACCATCTTCTTAAACATACCAGTGTGCGCGGTTCTCCCTCAACGGACCTTTGGTCCCCTTTTCCTCTTCAGTTACCCAGAATCTAAGCCCTAGCTAAATGGACGGAAACCTCCGTCCCCGGTGAATTGCAAGCTCAGAATGACGCGAACCTGGGCGGCGCTGTTCTTTTAAATCAGAGGTCACATGTTTTCAGCAGCCAATGGGTTTTTCCTACTTTTTCAATGTCACCGGTGTCGTAGTTCCTGTCCCACCTACCCTGCGCTGAATTGGAGCAAAAAAGGCGCCAGGGAAGGTGGGAGGGGAATCGAGTAATGGCGCACTTTACCACGCGGTGTTCGATTCGAACATGGCGAACAGCCTAATATCCGATCGAACATGAGTTCGATAGAACACTGTTCGCTCATCTCTATTCATGAAGTGTTAAGCTTACTTACTATCCAGGCAGAACCTTGAGTTTTTGGGAAGGTTCTGACTTTGGGACATGTGATAGAAACCAGCACTCGGCCCCCAAGTTATTCTACCCTCTCACCCATTGATTAAGAATCTTTTGGTTTCTCAGGCCATTTATTGAAATATTCCTGTATTTACAGGGTGACACCTGAGAAGTCTTTAAAAAATACATATTCTTCAAATTCAGGAAATGTACTCCTTAATGTTCTGTAGACCAGGAACCACACAGCAGCTTTGGACACTTGGGGAGATCTCATTTGTTTGGGCACGCCAAGCTTTAGTCTTTTCATCATAATATTCATTGGTGAAAATGGGGATGAAGTTATTCCTGCCGCCCACAACATAAAGGCGGTCATCTATTACCGCGGTGCCAAAGTTTCTGCGCCTCTTCAGAATGTTTGGTGCCCTACACCAGGTCTTAGTGAGGGGGCTATAAGTCTCTACAGTGCACACGCAATTGTGTCCATCATAACCACTAATCTGTTGAAGAAAAATGAAGAAGTATAAAATTCAGTCAATTGCAGCCTGTGCAAATTAGAAATAAATCTGAAAAAAACCTCTTATTTATTATTTTTTTTCTGCATTAGGCTACAGATACAAATACACACCGTGTCCCCGTAAAGAACAGTCATGAGCAGCCAAAAATGGCGCATGCACGGTAAGCCTGATATTAATAAAACTGATGAAAAAGATGACTCCATTTATCCTTTATCAACCCCTTTATAGCAGCCAATGAGCCCCGACAGGCCTGGAGCTAAAGTGTCTTCCATCTATATTATAACTAACTTGATGCTGAAAGAGAAAATGTCCATTATCATACCGCAAATACTTTGCCTCTATAGGCTGTGACTCCGACTCCACTTCGTCGGCTTTTCATTGGGCTGATGTAGCTCCACTGCCTACTTTCTGGATTGTAGACCTCGGCTGATGACAAGCAATCCTGTCCGTTGGATCCACCGCATATATAGATCTGAATAAAATAAAGAATGGACAATAATGTAACAACCTGCTTCTAAATTCACATTATATAGAAGATTCTTGTAAGCCGCTCCTCCAGACTTAGACATCAAAACAAATTCCTAGTCAGTTGTACAGTTTGCAACACAAAAAATAAAAGTGTAAAAAAGAAAATCCCACAAAAATTAGCTAGGGCTGAAGGTATAGACATCAAAGTCTCCTTACTTTTCCATTAAGGGTGGTGGCACCAGCATCCTTCCTTTTCTCCTGCATAGAGGAAATTAAAGTCCACCGATTGGCATCAGGGTCGTAACGTTCCACTGTATGAAGAGTCTGTTGCCCATCAAAACCACCCATGGCGTATATATAATTATCAAGGACTGTTACACAGACATGTCCTCTTTTATAGTTCATGGAGGCTGCTTCATGCCACGTCTTTTTCACGGGGTCAAAGCATTGCACATTTCTCAGGTAGTCCGAACCATCAAATCCACCGATGAGATAAATGTAGCCATTCAGATATGCAGTGCCATGATGGGCTGTAGGTTTCCTCACTGCAGATGTAGCTCTGGTCCACCGGTTGGCTCGGGTGTCATAAGGCCTGATGTTGTTAGCGATTTCTGAGCCACTGTAGCCACAAAGAGCAAATAAAATGGCGTATGGTAGGCGAGGTCTCACCATGTTCGGCTTCAATGTGAGAGCAGTGTTAACAATGGCTTTACAGTCCTCATTGTCTTTGACATACTCATTGGCCATGATATTGTTCAGGACGTATCCTTTATTAATCAGGGCCAAGCGGATCTAGCAAGAAATATAAGAGGGTTAAGACATTTTATTAAAAAAAATAAATTAAAAATATTACTGATCTATTTGGGTTTTAAGATACCCATACACATAAGTATGTTGGTGGTCATTACATGTAAATGGCTACATACAGAACATTGTGCAGGTAAGCCTTTATTATTCCCCAGATATATATGCTAGGTGGGATCCATACATCCAGTCCCTGATATAGTGATACAGCATGGAGCCTGGACACTGTCATGGCAGCTCTGTTCCTTCTAACGCTATAGCCATACCTGAGGGAGAAGAATTCTCATGGACTCTTTTCTTTCCGCAGGAGCGAAGTTTATCCACCTGACAATGGCCTCAAATACTGCGCTCTCCTCTGTGACGTTTAACTCATCCTCTTTTATCAGCTCTCTAAGTTCTTCTAGAGTAAGCTCAAAGAACTTCTCTGATGTCTTCACTAGTTCTTGAAAGTGGTGGAGGATAAATGTAAATGTCTTCTGGCGGAGATCAGGGCAGAGGTAATGGCTGGTAACTCTCCATATGTCCAGGAAGTTTTCATGATCAATCTGATGTGCGATAAATTTGCTGCTCAGATTGACTATTCCCATGATATTAAATTGGTCTGCTGCAATAAAGAGGTCCATTGCATTTTCAGGCGTTATCTCAGCACTGTTGGTATAGGCGTACTCTATTATACTCCACATGGTTTGTGGGTGAACGCCTGGTATGTTATAGACATTTCTATCTGAACTGCCCAAATCATTTTTGAAAAGAGCCCTGAAAATAGAGAACACATAGAAGTAAAATATCACTAATACTAACCTTCACGTATAAATGTAAAAGGCTACAATTGGGAAGTTCAGGTTCAAGATTTATTTTGGGTCAAACAAGTTCAGTACAAACCAAATAGTGTAGAACACTGTCAGGGCTCCTAGGAACCTATCTATAATACATAGTGTAGAACACTGTCAGGAATCCCAGGAAATTATCTATATATCATAGTGTATAACACTATCAGGGCTACTAAGAACCTATCTATAATACATAGTGTATAACACTGTCAGGAATCCCAGGAAATTATCTATATATCATAGTGTATAACACTATCAGGGCTACTAAGAACCTGTCTATAAAACATAGTAGCCCTGATAGTGTTATACACTAAGACCCTATCTATAAAACATAGTGTAGAATACTATCAGGACTCCTAGGAACCTATCTATAAAACATAGTTCATATAGGGGTACATAGGCCCCCTGTTTTCATGATCAGTGGGGATCCCAATTGTTGAACACCCTGCTGATCAGACACTTATCTACCATTTATCCTATGTATAGGTGATAAGTTGTCGATTTGGCAAAACCCCTTCAGCTTCAAAAAATATTAAACTCTCACCTGAAATAAGGGCTACAGAGGTCCAGGACGGTTTTATGAACATGAAAGTCAGTGCTCTGGACTCTGATAATGGCATCACATTGCTTGCCCATGAGTGTCAACTCATTGTAGGCATTGCATGCCATGGAGCTGACTTCTGTATGAAATCCATGGCTCATCCATCTACTGCAGGATCTTTTGGCATTGGGAGCCATGAAGCAATTTTTGCGTTTCATAGTGCACCTATTACAGCGCTCAATATCAATTACACTAGAAAGATCGCGTCTTCCTATCACAACGACTTCTAACCACTCAACTGATAAACGGAACGTTGCCGCTGCTAAGTTCCTCCAATGACATCACAGTTTCCTTAGTAATAGAATGTACACATGTATGAAGAAACACCTCCATAAACAGCGCCTTACTAGTCCATTGGCCGTGTGCGGTTCTGTAATTCTGTCCTATACAAGCTAATAGGGCGGAGCTGCAATTCCGCATATGGCCGCCAATGGTGGGATTATTTCTAGAAGAATTAAACAATTGTTTTAATATTTCATTGTACCCCTCTACACAAATTCTGAAGACCCTTCCCTCACCCGACCAGATATTCTACAACGCTCCCCCCTCCCAATATCCTTACAGAAAACGTAACTGGCCTATAGCATCCCCCAACCGGTATTCCAACACCACCTTCCCTGACCTATATAGGACTGCTGATTCCTAAAATAGTGATGTCTGGACCACACTTTGTCCTGTATTTGTTACAAATGTATCCGCCATTCTGCCTCAAATATTAGGCCATGTAAAGCGCTAAACAAGTGTATGCCTTATGTAAAAAAATGATAATGTATAGAGTTCTATCGAACACATGTTCGATCGCATATCAGACTGTTCGAGATGTTCGATTCCATACGGACACCACGTGGCAAACTCCAAAAAAATTCGATTCCCCTCCCACCTTCCCTGGCACTTTTTTTGCACCAATAACAGCGCAGGGGAGGTGGGACAGGAACTACGACAACGGGGGCATTGAAAAAAATCGGAAAAAGTAATTGGCTGCCAAAATCAGGTGACCCCCATTTTAGACGAATAGTGGATTTCAAATCCGGGTCATAGGAGACTGTGAACTTTGTGACTATGAGACAGGGATAGCTGTACAGGCAGGGATAGCTAGGGATAACCTTTATTTAGGGGGGAATGTTATTAAAAATAACTTTTTGGGGCTCTATCGGGTGTGTAATTGTGTTTTTTGTGAGATAAACTTTTTTCCCATAGGAATGCATTGAGCAGCATTGATTGGCCAGTATGCAGAATCAGTATACAGAATCAGCAGGGCTGAGTGTGTGCCGAGCTCGCACAGCAGAGCCAACCGGCAAACGGTGTAGTTGAGCAGAACTGGCTCAACACTGCTGAGTCTCTGCACAGCAGAGGTGAGTATGTGCACTCGCTCAGCACGGCTGCATCACCGCATACCCATAGGAATGCGTTGGCCAGCATTGATTGGCCAGTCTCCAGCCAATCAGCGCTGACTCTGCCGGATGAGGCGGAGTCTAAGGTCGGACCTGAATGGAGACTGGTGTGGAGCGATCTTAGCCTCCACCTCCTCCGGCAGAGCCAACGCTGATTGGCCGAATTCTGAAGACTGGCCAATCAACGGTGGCCAATGCATTCCTATGGGTATGCGGTGATGCAGCAGAGCTGAGCGAGTGCACACACTCACCTTTGCTGTGCAGAGACTCAGCAGTGTTGAGCCAGTTCTGCTCAACTACACCGTGTGCCGGTCGGCTCTGCTGTGCGAGCTCGGCACACACTCAGCTCTGCATCACCGCTGGCATTGGCCAGCGTTGATTGGCCAGTATACAGAATCAGTATACAGAATAAGCAGAGCTGAGTGTGTGCCGAGCTCGCATAGCAGAGCCGACCGGCACACGGTGTAGTTGCGCAGAACTGGCTCGACACTGCTGAGTCTCTGCACAGCAGAGGTGAGTGTGTGCACTCGCTCATTTCAGCTGCATCACCACATACCCATAGGAATGCATTGGCCAGCGTTGATTGGCCAGTCTTCAGAATTCGGCCAATCAGCGCTGGCTGTGCCAGAGGAGGCGGAGTCTAAGGTCGGACCTGAATGGAGACTGATGTGGAGCGATCTTAGACTCCGCCTCCTCCGGCAGAGCCAGCGCTGATTGGCCGAATTCTGAAGACTGGCCAATCAACGCTGGCCAATGCATTCCTATGGGAAAAAGTTAGCTTGTGAAAATCGCAAGCTGACAGGGTTTTCCATGTAATAAAGTGACTTATATGCCCCCAGACATGCTTCCCCTGCTGTCCCAGTGTCATTCCAGAGGTGTTGGTATCATTTCCTGGGGTGTCATAGTGGACTTGGTGACCCTCCTGAGACGGATTTGGGATTCCCCCTTAACGAGTATATGTTCCCCATAGACTATAATGGGGTTCGAAACCCGTTCGAACAGTCAAACAGTGAGTGGCTGTTCGAATCGGATTTCGAACTTCGAACATTTGGGTGTTCGCTCATCTCTAATAATGTACAGTAATGTGCAAAAGTTTTAGGCAGGTGTGAAAAAAATGCTGTAACGTAAGACTGCTTTCAGAAATAGAAGGGTTATTAGTTTATTTTTGTCAATGACCAACATGAAGTGAACAAAAGAGAAATCTGAACTCCATCAATATTTGGTGTGACCTTTGCCCTTTGCCTTCCATCAGTGTTTCTGGGTACTTGCAGACAGTTTTTGAAGGACAGTTTTTGTCTCAGACATCTCGGAGAACTAATCACAGATCTTCTGTGTGCTATATCTAGAACTGCTTAGGTTTACACGAGTGTTGCGTCTCTGTTGTTCGGGTCTGTTGCAAGAGGTGGACCGCTAAACTGCGGTTACACGCGGAGCCCAGAGGACTCCATTGACTCCCACGTAGCTCTGGTTTCATCATCATTCAGTCTGTCTGAGATTACATGAAGAGACAGAAGGATTGGAACAAGCTACATTCATAGAAGATCTGGGCTTAGTTCTCCAAGATGGCGGCAGCAACAACCCCCCTGCCGAGTTCCTTCAAAAACTGTGTACAAGTGTACCGAGAAGAACTGATGGAAGGCAAAGGGCAAAGGTTACACCAAATATTGATGGGATTTAGATTTCTCTTTTCTTCATTCACTTCATTTTGTTATTTGGTAAAGATAAACCATTAGCACTTCTATTTCTGAGAGCATTTTTACTTTGCAGCATATATTTTCACACCTGCCTAAAACTTTTGGCATAATATTTGGGAGAAGTGATACATTGTAACATATACAGTATTAAGTGTGGTATAGATATCAATATATTAAGAATAGGGCGGCATACAGGGGCAATTCTAGGTATTGCAGGGGTATACAGTATTGGTGAATTCTGCAGTCCAGGTTATACGCTTGTCAGAAGAGATATGTTTTCAGTAAGTATATAGGAGGAATGGTTATGTGAATATTTGATGGAGTGAATTGCAGAAAGTTTGTGTAAATGAGATAAAAAAAAATAGTTTTTTTTTTTTTTTATAGAAAGAGTGACGCTATTGTCGTATGTGGAATTACAGCTCAGCCCTATTGACTTGAATAGGATTGAATTGCAGTACCACACACTGCACGTGCACTGCATTTTGTCCACACCTGCCTAAAACTTTTGCACAGTACTGTGTATTGTTTGTGTTACATATTTTATTGGAAAGTTCATTATAAAGTACTCAATATGTTGCACCTGTGTCATTCTGAAGAAACTTATAATGACAGAACTGCCAATGTTGACCAGTTCCCACAGTCAGAGACTGGTGGTGAATGGGCCTACAATGAGGAGGAGGATTGTTGACCGATTGTTTACCGTGCCGCACATTTTGTCCCTCTTTCTGTTCTTCAATAGTTGGGGGGTATGGTAATCTATACTACTGTGCAGCATCCCCGAGTGCTGCTGCTTTAAGTCTTTGTCTGTTGTGTCTCGGGTTGTGTTGTTATGTCCCATGTTCAGTGTTATATGACTATTTTGCAGCTTTCCCTTGTTATTTTTTCCCCCTCACAGTTCAAAAGCCTTGCCTAGATCAGCGCTGGTCTATCGCAGGCCACTGGGCAGGGTTATGGTAGGCTATAGTCTTCATGGTGACCATTGAAGGTCAGTTCAGAGAGAACAGTCATCCTGTACAGTTCATGTTGGACTGTGCAGAGAGGCTACCAGCCCTGGAACTCTATGGCCACCAGTACAGTCTAGAGGAGGATTATTTATCACCTCAGGCTCATCCAGAGATAGCCCTGAGACAGGGAATAGTGTGGAGCATCTCTGTTGGAACATTTACCAGTCGTGCCAGGAGGAGTAACGGAGGATCCTGACAGGAGGAACTTATTCAGGCCTAGTATCCAGGTAACCAGACCCCTGTCAGGACTGCCTGCTCCACTACTAGCCCCAACATCCTAGCTTGGGAGTGGCATAAGAGGAAGAGTAGTTGTTGGACTTTATTACAGAGCCTGTAACATCCCTGGGCAGCTTCCTAAAACTAAGGCAGGGGAATTGTTCTGTGCACACAACCCCCATCTACAAGCTGCTGGTTTGTTGTTTACCTGAGTTAATAAACAGTTATCTGGTTTTCACTGCACACCTGGACTCCTGGGTCATATCTGCTTCACCATAAGGGCCCTTCCAAACACCATCACACCTGCTCAGAGAGAAGAGGTCCCCTCTCCAACTGGAAGTGCCCCGAGGAATACTACTACTACTACCACCATCCAGTAGAGCTGCAGGACCCCCCTCGATTGTGTCCGGCCCTGGAACGGGATTGGGATGTATGTGGAGTGTGCTCAGTCTAGCAGGTGGCGCAGCATCCACCACTATAGCTCCTATCCTCTGGTCTCCTCCATTGGGTTGTGGCATACTGTACTATGGAAACTACTTATAGAGGTTATTGATGACCGATCCTTAGTTTCCGTATCCCATCAGTGGTGGTCTGACACTCAGGACCCCCACAGATCAGACGTTTATAAGACCGCAGTGTTAGGGTGAGCACTGCGGCCTCTTCACTGAATACCAAACAAAGCACCATACATTGTATAGGAGCCGTGCTTGGTACTGCAGTTCAACTGCATTCACTTCATTGCAGACAGGTTATATAATGAATGAATTAGATGTCACTGGCATGTAAGGCAGAAGCAGTTCTCACTTAGGCATTGCTGCTTCAAACAGCTGATCTGTGGGTGTTCCCAGTGCTGGGCTCCCATTGATCTAATACCGAGGAGATGACATCAATATGTAAGTCATACAAATCCCATTATAACCCATAGAAGTTTTTTAAAAATCCAACATTGCATTGAAATATTTGACAGATCTTGTTAGAGTTTGGTCAGTATTGCACAGCTATCATTCATTATATGTCACTTCAATGATCACATTACATGTCTTACTCTCATATCTGCACCCGTGCTAATACACAATGCAGGTTGTGGAGATTATGGATTATTTCACACAGTCTTTTCAAAACTTCTACATATAGCAAGATATCCTGTATATGTGTGTCCAAAGCTAGAAGTAGTCACTGCATTTGAATGTACCTGTAATCCAGGTAATAATGCAGGCTCTGGAGTTGTGCCTGTGCATTAACCCCTGAGGCTGACATATGCTCACAATTCAGACCATTTAACTCTTTAAAGGGATTTTAGGCTAAGGCCCCATGGGGCCCCGCTACGCGATTACACTTTTAAGAGAAGGTTCACAGAGTTTTCCTCCACGGACGTTCTCTTAACATTATATCTATGGGAAAGCCGCCGGCGTTTGCGTAGATATAATTGACATGCTGCGATTTGCAAAGCCACAACGGCTTTGCAAATCGCAGCGTGTCCGCGCTGCGATCTTCTCCGCAAAGTGGGCATGGGATTCGCATGAATTCCATCCACCTAGCAGATACTGTATGACGCTGTGATTTTTCCTGCAGCGTCTCCGCTGTGAGCAAATCGCGGCATTTCCAGCCAGTGGGGCCATGGGCCCACGGCCTAAGAAAGGCTTATTTGTCTCCTACATAGTATTGTAAGCGGCCATTTTCTTGTGGCTGGCAAGCATGCGCAGTCGGCTTTGCCCTAGACCCGAGGCCTAGAAATCTGAAGCCAACCCCCGGAAGAAAATGTGAGGAAGACTCATTCCTGGAGAAGATGGAGAGTTCTCTCACAGCATTGGGGATGCCTCTAGTGCTGCGAGAGAACTCATTTGCATACTGGCAAAAACCGGGATTTCTACGGAACGGCGGCGCGGAGAACATATCTAAAGGTAAGAGACGAATAGCTTTTCTTAAGGCTATTCCTACGTGTTAGAGACAAAACAAAATCAATTTTAATGGTAGAATCCCTTTAAACTTTGTGGTTAATACTACTGGAGGTGTTAACAAATGAACCCCAGCAACAACACAGGCAGCCTAGATCCAAGGAACCTAGGGTTATCTTATGTGAGGGTTTGTTAGGGCATATTCTCTGTTATAGCAAATCATATTATTTAAATATTTGATATATTATTTAAACTATTTTATCATGTCTAGGTCTTCATATAGAAGTCAATAGTGACTGTGCTATCTAAGGAGATTGACAAATGGAAGGGGCACTCTGTCTGCCCTCTGTCAGCACTGAGACTAGAATTCTTCACCATTCTTTCTGAATAACCCTGTATTACATAATTAAGGGACAGAAAAGTCTACCTTACAATAAAAATATATGAAACAAAAATATGGGGCAATACGAAAATGTAATATTTTAACATGCAAATATACAACACATAAGGGACTATTCAATAAATAAAGTATTTGTTGATGCAATTGTGCAAACCTTTAGGAAAGTCAACGTTACCCCACATAACAAAATACAATGTCCCACAAAACAAGGCCTCATACTGCTATTATAATAATAAAGCTATGACTGCTGGGATACAGAAGGTTAAACATATTCCTCTGGTCTGGAGGACTAAACGTTTGGTTTATGAAGCATTTACATTCCAAAATTCCCCTAGATATGTTATGTGTATATGTACATTTTGATGTGGTTAATATGCTGTACTGAGACAGCAGCTAAAGGTAATAACATAGCGGGGGCCATGCTGCTCACCTGTTATATGATGTGTACCACTGCACTATCTAAACCCTCTGCTAAATCCTGTATGGCAAGAGAGCAGTGTGGCTCCTACAATTTTCACGATTATCTGTAGCACATTGTCCTGAACAGCTGATCTGCAGAGGTCCTGGCTGTCAGACTCCGGCAGATGTAATATTGATGGCCTATCCTAAGGACAGGCCATAAATATTAGAAACATGGATAAATCCTTTAAAGATGTTGTCCAGGAATTGGAGCAACCCATGCGGCGGGTCAGAGGTTTAAAATAAAAAAAGCATACTCACCTGTTCTCGGCACCCAGTTGTCCGCCGCCAGTGTCCATTCAGTCTCATGCCGGCACCTTCTTGCTGGGAGTCCTGCACCTCATGTGACCGCTAAGACGAAATGGGTACAGGATTTCCAGAAATGAGGTGTTGCCATTAGACCGAACAGACAGAGACACAGGACAACAGGGTGCTGAGGACAGGTGAGTATGTTTGATTTGTTTTTAAACTCCTTAAACTTAAGGCCCCACGTGTCGTCTTGCAGTAAAAAAGCGCTACGGGAAAAACCACGGCCATGACACATCACGTTTCTTCCTGCAGCCCTTTGCACAGAAAGTTTGTAGAGCTTTCCTCTCTGTATTTTCTACTTCAATTATATCTAAACCGCCAGAATTTCCGTAGGTGTGCTGCAATGTCTAAAACAGAGACTGTTTTGGAAATTACAGCGTGTATCTTATTTTACCGCAAAGTGGGGATGGGGCCTCCAGTGGTGAAAACACTACAGGAAAATCTGCCATTTTACATTTCCTGCAAAGTGAATGGGATTCTAGCAAATCCTATCCACACATTGTGGAAGAAGCCTAAGTGCCACATTCATTAAATTAATTGCCCCCTCATAGTATGCCCCTAATTCTCCCTGACATAAATACTGCACCCTTAATGACCATTTTTTTCAATGACCACCCCCTTATGTTCATAATGCTTCCTAATATAACTTCCCCTTGTAGTCATAATGTCCCCTATAACCCTTATATAAATGACCCACCCTTATGTTCCTAATGCCCCCTCCCTTATAGTTATAATTTCCCCCTCCAAGCAACTCCTTGTACTATTAAAATACCCACAACTAAGCTAAAAAAAAAAAAAAAAAAGTTTTACTCCCCTATCTGCGATGATGAACGGAGTCGCCGCCTCCTTTACGTCCAAGCGCAGGACGTCTGTGTATCAGCACAGTGGATCTAGTTAAAATTAAGATATATTAATGGCAGCACCTGGGTGGGCCTAGGGCAGCCGCCGTTGGTGTAACTAAAGTTGTGTGGGCCTGGGTGCAAACTTATGTCCAGGGCCCCCTATCCCCTTTTTAGAGCGAATTCTTGATAGTGGTGGTTATGGGCGCTAAAACGATATCTCAGACACTTGAAAGTGATACAGCTTTATTACCCACAACTGCAGTTATCAAGAATACGGTAAGCAAGCAGTGCAGCGTGCCACATGTAAGCAATACTGGGACAGTATTACGTGCTCCATAGTGACCCCCAAACAGTATTACATGCTCCTTAGTGACCCCCAAACAGTATTACGTGCTCCATAGTGACCCCCAAACAGTATTACATGCTCCATGGTGACCCCCATACAGTATTATGTGCTCCACAGTGGCCCCCAAACAGTATTACGTGCTCCATAGTGACCCCCAAACAGTATTACATGCCCCATGGTGACCCCCATACAGTATTACGTGCTCCACAGTGGCCCCAAACAGTATTATGTGCACCACAGTGGCCCCCAAACAGTATTATGTGCTCCATAGTGACCTCCAAGCAGTATTATGTGCTCCACAGTGGCCCTCAAAAAGTGTTACATGCTCACCAGTTCCCTCCACACAGTATTATATGCTCACAGTGCCCATCCTCCAAGAGCCTGAACCCCCATTCTTGCTCACACAGCCTGCAACATCATTTCCTCCTCTTGCTCACACATCCTGCACCCCCATGTCTCCCCTCTTACTCACACATGCTGTCTTTTCTCTCCTCCTTCCATCAGATTGTTCCCAGCAGATTTATCTTCCTGTGTAACATCACATTGTTCTGTACGATCCCATGTAGCTCCGCCCACACATGACGTCATCACAGTTTCTTTCCCTTAGCACCTCACACAGGTGTGGACTGGTTAGAGGTAGAGATGAGCGAACAGTGTTCTATCGAACTCATGTTCGATCGGATATTAGGCTGTTCGGCATGTTCGAATCGAATCGAACACCGCGTGGTAAAGTGCGCCATTACTCGATTCCCCTCCCACCTTCCCTGGCGCCTTTTTTGCTCCAATAACAGCGCAGGGTAGGTGGGACAGGAACTACGACACCGGTGACGTTGAAAAAAGTAGGCAAAACCCATTGGCTGCCGAAAAACATGTGACCTCTAATTTAAAAGAACAGCGACGCCCAGCTTCGCGTCATTCTGAGCTTGCAATTCACCGAGGACGGAGGTTTCCGTCCAGTTAGCTAGGGGTTAGATTCTGGGTAGGCAGGGACAGGCTAGGATAGGAAGGAGAAGACAACCAACAGCTCTTATAAGAGCTAAATTCCAGGGAGAAGCTTGTCAGTGTAACGTGGCACTGACGGGCTCCATCGCCGCAACCCAGCTTTCCCAGGATCCTGAATGGAATACACTGTCAGTGTATTCCCGTATACCCGATATATACCCCCGATACCCGTTCCAACGGTGTGCCCCCCCACCTTCACCCCAGAAATACCCTGCAAGTCCCCTAGCAATAGGATTGGGGCTATATACACCCACTATTTTTGCTACTGCCATATGGTGCCATTGTCTCACTGGGAATTCAAAGAATATATTGGGGTTACAAATAACTTCAATTCCAGGGAGAAGCTTGTCAGTGTAACGTGGCACTGACGGGCTCAATCGCCGCAACCCAGCTTTCCCAGGATCCTGAATGGAACACACTGACAGTGTATTCCCGTATACCCCATATATACACCCCAAATCCCCGTTCCAACGGTGTGCCCCCCCACCTTCACCTCAGAAATACCCTGCAAGTCCCCTAGCAATAGAATTGGGGCTATATACACCCACAATTTTTGCTACTGGTATATAGTGCCATTGTCTGACTGGGAATTCAAAGAATATATTGGGGTGACGTGCACCCACAATTTTTGCTACTGCTATACAGTGCCATTGTCTCACTGGGAATTCAAAGAATATATTGGGGTTATGTGCACCCACAATTTTTACTACTGGTATACAGTGCCATTGTCTGACTGGGAATTCAAAGAATATATTGGGGTTATGTGCACCCACAATTTTTACTACTGGTATACAGTGCCATTGTCTGACTGGGAATTCAAAGAATATATGGGGGTTATGTGCACCCACAATTTTTACTACTGGTATACAGTGCCATTGTCTCACTGGGAATTCAAAGAATATATTGGGGTTATGTGCACCCACAATTTTTACTACTGGTATACAGTGCCATTGTCTGACTGGGAATTCAAAGAATATATGGGGGTTACGTGCACCCACAATTTTTACTACTGGTATATAGTGCCATTGTCTGACTGGGAATTCAAAGAATATATGGGGGTTATGTGCACCCACAATTTTTACTACTGGTATATAGTGCCATTGTCTGACTGGGAATTCAAAGAATATATGGGGGTTATGTGCACCCACAATTTTTACTACTGGTATATAGTGCCATTGTCTGACTGGGAATTCAAAGAATATATTGGGGTTACGTGCACCCACAATTTTTACTACTGGTATACAGTGCCATTGTCTGACTGGGAATTCAAAGAATATATGGGGGTTATAAATACCCTCATTTCTTGCTACTGGTATATAGTGCCAGTTTCTGACTGGTAATTCAAAGAATATATTGGGGTTACGTGCACCCACAATTTTTACTACTGGTATACAGTGCCATTGTCTGACTGGGAATTCAAAGAATATATTGGGGTTATAAATACCCTCATTTCTTGCTACTGGTATATAGTGCCATTGTCTGACTGGGAATTCAAAGAATATATTGGGGTTACGTGCACCCACAATTTTTACTACTGGTATACAGTGCCATTGTCTGACTGGGAATTCAAAGAATATATTGGGAATACAAATACCCTCATTTCTTGCTACTGCCATATAGTGCCAGTTTCTGACTGGTAATTCAAAGAATATATTGGGGTTACGTGCACCCACAATTTTTACTACTGGTATACAGTGCCATTGTCTGACTGGGAATTCAAAGAATATATTGGGGTTATAAATACCCTCATTTCTTGCTACTGGTATATAGTGCCATTGTCTGACTGGGAATTCAAAGAATATATTGGGGTTACGTGCACCCACAATTTTTACTACTGGTATACAGTGCCATTGTCTGACTGGGAATTCAAAGAATATATTGGGGTTATAAATACCCTCATTTCTTGCTACTGCCATATAGTGCCAGTTTCTGACTGGTAATTCAAAGAATATATTGGGGTTACGTGCACCCACAATTTTTACTACTGGTATACAGTGCCATTGTCTGACTGGGAATTCAAAGAATATATTGGGGTTATAAATACCCTCATTTCTTGCTACTGGTATATAGTGCCATTGTCTGACTGGGAATTCAAAGAATATATTGGGGTTACGTGCACCCACAATTTTTACTACTGGTATACAGTGCCATTGTCTGACTGGGAATTCAAAGAATATATTGGGGTTATAAATACCCTCATTTCTTGCTACTGGTATATAGTGCCATTGTCTGACTGGGAATTCAAAGAATATATTGGGGTTACGTGCACCCACAATTTTTACTACTGGTATACAGTGCCATTGTCTGACTGGGAATTCAAAGAATATATTGGGGTTATAAATACCCTCATTTCTTGCTACTGCCATATAGTGCCAGTTTCTGACTGGTAATTCAAAGAATATATTGGGGTTACGTGCACCCACAATTTTTACTACTGGTATACAGTGCCATTGTCTGACTGGGAATTCAAAGAATATATTGGGGTTATAAATACCCTCATTTCTTGCTACTGCCATATAGTGTCAGTTTCTGACTGGTAATTCAAAGAATATATTGGGGTTACGTGCACCCACAATTTTTACTACTGGTATACACTCACCGGCCACTTTATTAGGTACACCATGCTAGTAACGGGTTGGACCCCCTTTTGCCTTCAGAACTGCCTCAATTCTTCGTGGCATAGATTCAACAAGGTGCTGGAAGCATTCCTCAGAGATTTTGGTCCATATTGACATGATGGCATCACACAGTTGCCGCAGATTTGTCGGCTGCACATCCATGATGTGAATCTCCCGTTCCACCACATCCCAAAGATGCTCTATTGGATTGAGATCTGGTGACTGTGGAGGCCATTGGAGTACAGTGAACTCATTGTCATGTTCAAGAAACCAGTCTGAGATGATTCCAGCTTTATGACATGGCATTGCATTATCCTGCTGAAAGTAGCCATCAGATGTTGGGTACATTGTGGCCATAAAGGGATGGACATGGTCAGCAACAATACTCAGGTAGGCTTTGGCGTTGCAACGATGCTCAATTGGTACCAAGGGGCCCAAAGAGTGCCAAGAAAATATTCCCCACACCATGACACCACCACCACCAGCCTGAACCGTTGATACAAGGCAGGATGGATCCATGCTTTCATGTTGTTGGCGCCAAATTCTGACCCTACCATCCGAATGTCGCAGCAGAAATCGAGACTCATCAGACCAGGCAACGTTTTTCCAATCTTCAATTGTCCAATTTCGATGAGCTTGTGCAAATTGTAGCCTCAGTTTCCTGTTCTTAGCTGAAAGGAGTGGCACCCGGTGTGGTCTTCTGCTGCTGTAGCCCATCTGCCTCAAAGTTGGACGTACTGTGCGTTCAGAGATGCTCTTCTGGCTACCTTGGTTGTAACGGGTGGCTATTTGAGTCACTGTTGCCTTTCTATCAGCTCGAACCAGTCTGGCCATTCTCCTCTGACCTCTGGCATCAACAACGCATTTCCACCCACAGAACTGCCGCTCACTGGATGTTTTTTCTTTTTCGGACCATTCTCTGTAAACCCTAGAGATGGTTGTGCGTGAAAATCCCAGTAGATCAGCAGTTTCTGAAATACTCAGACCAGCCCTTCTGGCACCAACAACCATGCCACGTTCAAAGGCACTCAAATCACCTTTCTTCCCCATACTGATGCTCGGTTTGAACTGCAGGAGATTGTCTTGACCATGTCTACATGCCTAAATGCACTGAGTTGCCGTCATGTGATTGGCTGATTAGAAATTAAGTGTTAACGAGCAGTTGGACAGGTGTACCTAATAAAGTGGCCGGTGAGTGTACAGTGCCATTGTCTGACTGGGAATTCAAAGAATATATTGGGAATACAAATACCCTCATTTCTTGCTACTGCCATATAGTGCCAGTTTCTGACTGGTAATTCAAAGAATATATTGGGGTTACGTGCACCCACAATTTTTACTACTGGTATACAGTGCCAATTTCTAACTAGGAATTCAAAATGCGCAAGGCTCCCGGAAAGGGACGTGGACGAGGCCGTGGGCGAGGTCGGGGGAATGGTTCTGGGGAGCAAGGTAGCAGTGAAGCCACAGGGCGTCCCGTGCCTACTCCTGTGGGGCAGCAAGCATTGCGCCACTCCACAGTGCCAGGGTTGCTTGCCACATTAACTAAACTGCAGGGTACAAACCTTAGTAGGCCCGAGAACCAGGAACAGGTCTTGCAATGGCTGTCAGAGAACGCTTACAGCACATTGTCCAGCAGCCAGTCAGACTCTGCCTCCTCTCCTCCTATTACCCAACAGTCTTGTCTTCCTTCCTCCCAAAATTCCGAAGCTTTACAGAACAATAACCCAAACTGTCCCTGCTCCCCAGAGCTGTTCTCCGCTCCTTTCATTGTCCCTCAACCTGCCTCTCCACGTCACGATTCCACGAACCTAACAGAGGAGCATCTGTGTCCAGATGCTCAAACACTAGAGTCTCCTCCATCTCCGTTCGATTTGGTGGTGGATGACCAGCAACCCACCCTCATCGACGATGATGTGACGCAGTTGCCGTCAGGGCATCCAGTTGACCGGCGCATTGTGCGGGAGGAGGAGATGAGACAGGAGTTGGAAGAGGAAGTGGTGGATGATGAGGACACTGACCCGACCTGGACAGGGGGGATGTCAAGCGGGGAAAGTAGTGTGGATGTTGAGGCAGGTGCAGCACCAAAAAGGGTAGCTAGAGGCAGAGGCAGAGGTCAGCAGCTTAGGCGAAGCCAGGCCACACCCGGAATCTCCCAAGATGTTCCAGTTCGTACCCAGCCCCGAAAAACTCCCACCTCGAGGGCACGTTTCTCGAAGGTGTGGAGTTTTTTCAAGGAATGCGCCGAGGACAGATATAGTGTTGTCTGCACAATTTGCCTCTCGAAATTGATTAGGGGCTCTGAGAAGAGCAACCTGTCCACCACTTCAATGCGCCGTCATTTGGAATCCAAGCACTGGAATCAGTGGCAGGCAGCAACGGCAGGACAAAGGCCGCCTGCCGTTCACGCCACTGCCACTGCCTCTGCCACTGCCTCTGCCTCTGCCACTGCCACTGCTGACTGTGCTGGCGATGCACTCCAGAGGACGAGCCAGGACACCACTTCATCTGCCTCCGCCACTTTGACTTCTCCCTCATCCTCCCCTGTTCCTGTCTTATCTCCTTCTCCTGCACCATCAAAGGCACCATCAGGCGCTTCTTTACAACAACCCACCATCTCTCAGACATTGGAGCGGCGGCAGAAATACACTGCTAACCACCCACACGCGCAAGCCTTGAACGCCAACATCGCTAAACTGCTGGCCCAGGAGATGTTGGCGTTCAGGCTTGTTGAAACTCCCGCCTTCCTGGACCTGATGGCAACTGCGGCACCTCGCTATGCCGTCCCTAGCCGTCACTACTTCTCCCGGTGTGCCGTCCCCGCCTTGCACCAGCACGTGTCACTCAACATCAGGCGGGCCCTTAGTTCCGCGCTTTGCACAAAGGTCCACTTGACCACCGACGCGTGGACAAGTGCATGCGGACAGGGACGCTACATTTCACTGACGGCACACTGGGTGAATGTAGTTGAGGCTGGGACTGCTTCCCAAACTGGCCCGGTGTACCTCGTCTCCCCGCCTAACATTCCTGGCAGGGACACGAGAAGAACACCCCCCTCCTCCTCCTCCTCTACCGCCTCCTCCTCCGCCACCGCCTCCTCCTCCGCTGTTAGATTGACCCCAGCTACGAGTTGGAAACGTTGCAGCACTGGCGTTGGTAGACGTCAGCAGGCTGTGCTGAAGCTGATCAGCTTGGGGGACAGACAGCACACTGCCTCCGAGGTGAGGGATGCCCTCCTCGATGAGACGGCAATATGGTTTGAGCCGCTGCACCTGGGCCCAGGCATGGTCGTTTGTGATAACGGCCGGAACCTGGTAGCAGCTCTGGAGCTTGCCGGACTCCAACATGTTCCATGCCTGGCCCACGTCTTCAACCTAGTGGTGCAACGTTTCCTAAAGAGCTACCCCAATGTTCCAGAGCTACTGGTGAAAGTGCGGCGCATGTGCGCCCACTTTCGCAAGTCGACAGTAGCCGCTGCTAGCTTAAAATCTCTCCAGCAACGCCTGCATGTGCCACAACACCGGCTTTTGTGCGACGTCCCCACACGCTGGAACTCAACGTTTCAGATGTTGAATAGAGTGGTTGAGCAGCAGAGACCTTTGATGGAATACCAGCTACAAAACCCTAGGGTGCCACAAAGTCAGCTGCCTCAGTTTCACATCCATGAGTGGCCATGGATGAGAGACCTTTGTGACATCCTACGGGTCTTTGAGGAGTCCACAAGGAGGGTGAGCTCTGAGGATGCGATGGTGAGCCTTACAATCCCGCTCTTGTGTGTTCTGAGAGAATCCCTGATTGACATCAGGGATAACTCCGATCACACAGAGGAGTTAGGGATAGCATCCGATCCGTCACAGCTGGAGAGTAGGTCCACACATCTGTCCGCTTCACTGCGTTTAATGGAGGAGGAGGAGGAGGAGGAGGAGGAGGAAGAAGAGTTGTCCGATGATGTGATGGTGATACAGGAGGCTTCCGGGCAACTTCGAATCGTCCCATTGTTGCAGCGCGGATGGGTAGACATGGAGGATGAGGAGGAAATGGAGATTGAACTTTCCGGTGGGGCCAGAGGAGTCATGCCAACTAACACTGTGGCAGACATGGCTGAGTTCATGTTGGGGTGCTTTACAACCGACAAGCGTATTGTCAAAATCATGGAGGACAACCAGTACTGGATCTTTGCTATCCTTGACCCCTGGTATAAAAACAACATCTCGTCTTTTATTCCGGTAGAGGGGAGGGCCAATCGCATCAATGCTTGCCACAGGCAATTGGTGCAGAATGTGATAGAGATGTTTCCAGCATGTGACGTTGGCGGCAGGGAGGGCAGTTCCTCCAGTAGGCAACCAAGTTCTCACCGGTCCACACAAACGAGGGGCACACTGTCTAAGGTCTGGGACACCTTGATGGCACCCCCTCGCCAAAGTGCCGCCACGGAGGGTCCTAGTGTCACCAGGCGTGAGAAGTATAGGCGCATGTTGCGGGAATACCTTTCCGACCACAGCCCTGTCCTCTCCGACCCCTCTGCGCCCTACACGTATTGGGTGTCGAAGTTGGACCTGTGGCTTGAACTTGCCCTATATGCCTTGGAGGTGCTGTCCTGTCCTGCCGCCAGCATCCTATCTGAGAGGGTGTTCAGTGCAGCCGGTGGCATCATCACTGACAAGCGCACCCGTCTGTCAGCTGAGAGTGCCGACCGGCTCACTTTGATAAAAATGAACCACCACTGGATAGAGCCTTCATTTTTGGGCCCACCTGTGTAAAGCACCCCAACATGAAACTCCATGTCTGTACTCAACCTCTCCAATTCCTGCATCCTCATACTCATCCACCATAGGCGTTGCACAATTCTGCTAATACTAGGCTCCCTCCACCCTGATTTCCCCCAACTCTGCTGGTTAGAGGCTCCCTCCACCCTGCTTTCCCACAACTCTGCTGGTTAGAGGCTCCCTCCACCCTGATTTCCACCAACTCTGCTGGTTAGAGGCTCCCTCCACCATGAATTGGTCCAAACTGGGGTTTTTAGAGGCTCCCTCCACCATGAATTGGTCCAAACTGGGCTGTTTAGAGGCTCCCTCCACCATGAATTGGTCCAAACTGGGGTTTTTAGAGGCTCCCTCCACCATGAATTGGTCCAAACTGGGGGTTTTTAGAGGCTCCCTCCACCATGAATTTGCCCAAACTGGGCTGTTTAGAGGCTCCCTCCACCCTGCTTTCCCACAACTCTGCTGGTTAGAGGCTCCCTCCACCCTGATTTCCACCAACTCTGCTGGTTAGAGGCTCCCTCCACCATGAATTGGTCCAAACTGGGGTTTTTAGAGGCTCCCTCCACCATGAATTGGTCCAAACTGGGGTTTTTAGAGGCTCCCTCCACCATGAATTGGTCCAAACTGGGGTTTTTAGAGGCTCCCTCCACCATGAATTGGTCCAAACTGGGGTTTTTAGAGGCTCCCTCCACCATGAATTTGCCCAAACTGAGCTGTTTAGAGGCTCCCTCCACCATGAATTGGTCCAAACTGGGGTTTTTAGAGGCTCCCTCCACCATGAATTGGTCCAAACTGGGGTTTTTAGAGGCTCCCTCCACCATGAATTGGTCCAAACTGGGGGTTTTTAGAGGCTCCCTCCACCATGAATTTGCCCAAACTGGGCTGTTTAGAGGCTCCCTCCACCATGAATTGGTCCAAACTGGGGTTTTTAGAGGCTCCCTCCATCATGAATTGGTCCAAACTGGGGTTTTTAGAGGCTCCCTCCACCATGAATTGGTCCAAACTGGGGTTTTTAGAGGCTCCCTCCACCATGAATTGGTCCAAACTGGGCTGTTTAGAGGCTCCCTCCACCATGAATTGGTCCAAACTGGGGTTTTTAGAGGCTCCCTCCACCATGAATTGGTCCAAACTGGGCTGTTTAGAGGCTCCCTCCACCATGAATTGGTCCAAACTGGGGTTTTTAGAGGCTCCCTCCACCATGAATTGGTCCAAACTGGGGTTTTTAGAGGCTCCCTCCACCATGAATTGGTCCAAACTGGGGGTTTTTAGAGGCTCCCTCCACCATGAATTTGCCCAAACTGGGCTGTTTAGAGGCTCCCTCCACCATGAATTTGCCCAAACTGGGCTGTTTAGAGGCTCCCTCCACCATGAATTGGTCCAAACTGGGGTTTTTAGAGGCTCCCTCCACCATGAATTGGTCCAAACTGGGGGTTTTTAGAGGCTCCCTCCACCATAAATTTGCCCAAACTGGGCTGTTTAGAGGCTCCCTCCACCATGAATTGGTCCAAACTGGGGTTTTTAGAGGCTCCCTCCACCATGAATTGGTCCAAACTGGGGTTTTTAGAGGCTCCCTCCACCATGAATTTGCCCAAACTGGCCTGTTTAGAGGCTCCCTCCACCATGAATTTGCCCAAACTGGCCTGTTTAGAGGCTCCCTCCACCATGAATTGGTCCAAACTGGGGTTTTTAGAGGCTCTCTCCACCATGAATTGGTCCAAACTGGGCTGTTTAGAGGCTCCCTCCATCATGAATTGGTCCAAACTGGGATTTTTAGAGGCTCCCTCCACCATGAATTGGTCCAAACTGGGGTTTTTAGAGGCTCCCTCCACCATGAATTGGTCCAAACTGGGGTTTTTAGAGGCTCCCTCCACCATGAATTTGCCCAAACTGGGCTGTTTAGAGGCTCCCTCCACCATGAATTTGCCCAAACTGGGCTGCTTAGAGGCTCCCTCCACCATGAATTTGTCCAAACTGGGGTTTTTAGAGGCTCCCTCCACCATGAATTGGTCCAAACTGGGGGTTTTTAGAGGCTCCCTCCACCATGAATTTGCCCAAACTGGGCTGTTTAGAGGCTCCCTCCACCATGAATTGGTCCAAACTGGGGTTTTTAGAGGCTCCCTCCACCATGAATTGGTCCAAACTGGGCTGGTTAGAGGCTCCCTCCACCATGAATTTGCCCAAACTGGCCTGTTTAGAGGCTCCCTCCACCATGAATTTGCCCAAACTGGCCTGTTTAGAGGCTCCCTCCACCATGAATTGGTCCAAACTGGGGTTTTTAGAGGCTCTCTCCACCATGAATTGGTCCAAACTGGGCTGTTTAGAGGCTCCCTCCATCATGAATTGGTCCAAACTGGGGTTTTTAGAGGCTCCCTCCACCATGAATTGGTCCAAACTGGGGTTTTTAGAGGCTCCCTCCACCATGAATTGGTCCAAACTGGGGTTTTTAGAGGCTCCCTCCACCATGAATTGGTCCAAACTGGGGTTTTTAGAGGCTCCCTCCACCATGAATTTGCCCAAACTGGGCTGTTTAGAGGCTCCCTCCACCATGAATTGGTCCAAACTGGGGTTTTTAGAGGCTCCCTCCACCATGAATTGGTCCAAACTGGGGTTTTTAGAGGCTCCCTCCACCATGAATTGGTCCAAACTGGGCTGTTTAGAGGCTCCCTCCACCATGAATTGGTCCAAACTGGGGTTTTTAGAGGCTCCCTCCACCATGAATTGGTCCAAACTGGGCTGTTTAGAGGCTCCCTCCACCATGAATTGGTCCAAACTGGGGTTTTTAGAGGCTCCCTCCACCATGAATTGGTTCAAACTGGGGTTTTTAGAGGCTCCCTCCACCATGAATTTGCCCAAACTGGGCTGTTTAGAGGCTCCCTCCACCATGAATTTGCCCAAACTGGGCTGTTTAGAGGCTCCCTCCACCATGAATTGGTCCAAACTGGGGTTTTTAGAGGCTCCCTCCACCATGAATTGGTCCAAACTGGGGGTTTTTAGAGGCTCCCTCCACCATGAATTTGCCCAAACTGGGCTGTTTAGAGGCTCCCTCCACCATGAATTTGACCAAACTGGGCTGTTTAGAGGCTCCCTCCACCATGAATTGGTCCAAACTGGGGTTTTTAGAGGCTCCCTCCACCATGAATTTGCCCAAACTGGGCTGTTTAGAGGCTCCCTCCACCATGAATTGGTCCAAACTGGGGTTTTTAGAGGCTCCCTCCACCATGAATTGGTCCAAACTGGGGGTTTTTAGAGGCTCCCTCCACCATGAATTTGCCCAAACTGGGCTGTTTAGAGGCTCCCTCCACCATGAATTGGTCCAAACTGGGGTTTTTAGAGGCTCCCTCCACCATGAATTGGTCCAAACTGGGGGTTTTTAGAGGCTCCCTCCACCATGAATTGGTCCAAACTGGAGTTTTTAGAGGCTCCCTCCACCATGAATTGGTCCAAACTGGGGTTTTTAGAGGCTCCCTCCACCATGAATTGGTCCAAACTGGGCTGTTTAGAGGCTCCCTCCACCATGAATTGGTCCAAACTGGGTTTTTTAGAGGCTCCCTCCACCATGAATTGGTCCAAACTGGGGTTTTTAGAGGCTCCCTCCACCATGAATTGGTCCAAACTGGGGTTTTTAGAGGCTCCCTCCACCATGAATTTGCCCAAACTCTGCTGGTTAGAGGCTCAATCCACCCTGATTTTCAAAACAAATGTTGGTGCCAACCTCAACTTACTACAAGGGCCAAATTCACTGCTGGTGACAAGCTCTCCTCACTGCAAGTGCCAAATACACATGTTTCAAGGTGTTTTCCTACTGTCAGAGAGGTGGTATTGAGTGTGTAAAGTGTGTAGTTGTTAGGCTGTGATGTTGGGGTAATAGAGGGTCTTTGGTGTGTTAGATGCCCCCAGACATGCTTCCCCTGCTGTCCCAGTGTCATTCCAGAGGTGTTGGCATCATTTCCTGGGTTGTCTTAGTGGACTTGGTGACCCTCCAGACACGGATTTGGGTTTCCCCCTTAACGAGTATCTGTTCCCCATAGACTATAATGGGGTTCGAAACCCGTTCGAACACACGAACATTGAGCGGCTGTTCGAATCGAATTTCGAACCTCGAACATTTTAGTGTTCGCTCATCTCTAGTTAGAGGCTTTACCGAACCTCCACTGCCTATTAAAAAGGCAGTGGAGGTCCGGTAGGGTCCCATAAAGGCCCCCATAATGAGGACTAACAGTAAAGGTTTGGGGCCCACTGGGGGATTCCCCGGTCTCCCGGTGGACCAGTTCGACCCTGCGTCAGGCCATATACGCTCAATCCAGCTTTCCTTGGTATATACTCCCCAAAAAACCTAAGTGTTATACACAGCTAATCCGTTAGGCCATATATGCTCAATCCAGCTTTCCTGGTTGTATTGCACTCCCGAATAAAAGTGGTATACAGCTAAATATAAAATAACATCTCTGTTTATGGGCTGAAGCTGAATGGTGGGCCTGACACTGTATACGCTGCTGGGGCAAGTGACAACTCCAAAAAGAATTAATCCTGGGGGTGGCAAGGCTGAATTGGCACTAATGGGCACAAAATAACATCTCCGTTTATGGGCTGAAGCTGAATGGGGCATAAACTTAAAATGCAGGGGCCCCAATCTATCTCTAACTCAAGAGAGCATAGACACGCAGGTTCTATCATATGCAGTTACAAGTAGAAGAGTGGCTCAGCACGTGACAGTTGGGGTTTATTGTATACACTCTATGCCACCAAAAAGGCTAACTGCGGGGTGTACTTGCACCCCCTCACCAAACTCACCCAAACCTCAGTTGGGGGAAGCCTCCACTCACGCCAAGGGCCACAGGTTCAACTTCTACACCCAATACGTGTAAGGCGCAGAGGGATTGGAGAGGACAGGGCTGTGGTTGGCCAGGTACTCATGCAACATGTACCTATATTTTTCCCTCCTGATACACTAGGCTCCTCAGTGGCGGTAGTTTGGCCAGGAAGGGGGGGCATTAGCGTGTCCCAGACCTTGCAGAGTTTTCCCCTGGTGCTTGTGGACCGGATGGCAGTTGTTAGCGTATTGGAGGAAATCTACTTTCTGCTGCTAGCGAGGGTTTACAGAAACATTTCCATCATATTCTGCACCAGTTGCTTGTGGCAATCATTTATGCGATTTTTCCTCTCCCGTACCAGAACAAAGGACGAGATTTTTTTCTTATACCGGGTTCGAGGATTGCAAAAATCCAGTATTGTTTGTTCTCCATGATGTGAACTATGCCTTTGTCTCTTGAAAAGCAACCCAACATGAAGGTAGCCATGTGTGCCAGAGTGTTACTTGGCATGACTTTGCTGCCCCCAACTGGAAAGGTCATTTTCCATTTCCTCCATTTTCCACTCCCCTTCAGACCATCCATGCTGAAGCAATGGGATGCACTGAACTACCCCTCAAGCCTCATGTGGGACAGTGACATCAAATGCCACTTCATCCTCCTCGTCTTCCTCCGTCAGCCAATGGTGCGAAGATGACAGGAGTGTGCTCTGAATGTTTTAAGCCTAGCAGAGGCTACTTTTCACTTACGAAAATGCAGCTCTGATGCAGCAGGGCTGAGTGTGCAGCAGGGTTCACATCTCCGGTGTAGCAGTGCTGAGCGCACAGCCAGCACTGCTACATCTCGGCATAGGAATGCATTGACCTGCGTTGATTGGCCGAATGCCATACAGAGTACAGCATTCGGCCAATCAACGCTGGTTCTGCTGGAGGAGGCGGAGTCTAAGATCGGTCCACAGCAGTCTCCATTCTGTTCCGATCTTAGACTCCGCCTCCTCATAGACGATCCTCCGGCAGAACCAGCACTGATTGGCTGAATGCTGTACTATGGCCAATCAATGCTGGTCAATGCATTCCTATGAGAAAAAGTCAACTCCCGCATATCGCAAACTGACAGGGATCCCGACATAATACAGTGACTTGGGCATATTAGATGCCCCCAGACATGCTTCCCCTGCTGTCCCAGTTGCATTCCAAGGTGTTGGCATCATTTCCTGGGGTGTCATCGTGGATAGTAATAGTGTTTTCCCCCTAAATGAGTATTTATTCTACATAGACTATAATGGGGTTTGATGTTCGATCGAACAGTTGAGTATTGAGCGGCTACTTGAATCGAACTTCGAACTTCAAACATTTCACTGTTCGCTCATCTCTAATCATAGTATAAAAGGAGTTGTTATTGGTTATAGTACTCTGGGAATTCGGTCACACTCCATTGGCGACAGAAAACGCTCAGACCTAAGTAATCTGTTTTCTCATCTTTCGAATGTTATAGACAAGAGCCAGTTTTTTGAGATTATGGATTTTGAGCTGAGAAGGAGTTTCCATGTAGAAATTTATGATAGAAGAACAAAGATTTGGCAACAACAAAAAATCTTTAGACCATATTTGCCAAATTATTTTTCCAGATAGTACTGTGAATGTAGGTATTTTGACAAGGAGATCATACGGCTTCTTTCTTCTCATGAGATCTTTATAAGATACAGAATAAATCCTAAATTTACGTCCATTGGCCAGGACAGGAGAGACGAGATTTCACCCTTCCTTTCCTCTTATAAACCCTGATGTAAATCTCTGTAAAAGTTATGTGACAGGCTTACTTTCATGGTAGTGTTAGCTCACATAAACTATTTATGTATTTATGAGTTAATATAGGGTGCCCCCTGTCCTAGACCACCCTCAATCGGAGTGGATAGCAGCTACAAAGTGCATTTTTACTCTAGTGGACCTGTAATATCCAGACGCACTGATTTGTGTTGTCCTTCAGCTTTCCAGTGAAGGTGCTATAGGAGAATTTAACACAGGCTACATTGGAGCAAAAATCTTAGCCCACATTACAATCAAAGCTGTTTTATAACTGGCCCTCATCTTCTAGTGCTTAGAGATACATCCCAACTTGTAAAGGATATACATAGAGACTGGAAATAAGCAAAGCAATTTATAATAAGACTGGTTTGCTACCAAACCTGACATCTTTGGGGGTCACCATCCAAGAACTTTTATTATACTCCAAAGTCGTCAGACCCCAGAAAATAGAAAGTAGAGCCCAAGGGAGGGGCAGAGAAAATAAACACTAATAATAACTAGAGATGAGCGAACACTAAAATGTTCGAGGTTCGAAATTCGATTCGAACAGCCGCTCACTGTTCGTGTGTTCGAACGGGTTTCTAACCCCATTATAGTCTAGGGGAACATATACTCGTTAAGGGGGAAACCCAAATCCGTGTCTGGAGGGTCACCAAGTCCACTATGACACCCCAGGAAATGATGCCAACACCCTGGAATGACACTGGGACAGCAGGGGAAGCATGTCTGGGGGCATCTAACACACCAAAGACCCTCTATTACCCCAACATCACAGCCTAACAACTACACACTTTCCACATTCAAAAAAACCTCTATCAAAGTGGGAAAATACCTGGAAACCTTCTTTACTCCCCAAATGGATGGACACAAACCCCAATTTAAGCTCAACAAACAGTAACAACCACCCCTTTAAATCAAGTGCCCCATGACAACCACGGATGGAATAGACAATGGGAAATCCAAAAGCCCTCACCCTTAACTGTCATTTTGAGTGTGTGTGTGTGTGTGATGTGGTAAGACCTTCCAAAATTCACTTTTCTAGCCCTTAACATGAGCCCTTCCAAACAAAGTTACAGGACCTTAAGCTGAGCTACCAGCAGAGATTGAGGCCCTTGGCATGAGTAGAGCCTTGCACCAGCAGTGTTTTTGGCACTTAGGGTGAGTTGAGCCTTGTACCAGCGTGTGTCCCTTAACATCAGGCGAGCCCTAAGTTCTGCACTTTGCACAAAAGTTCAACATTAACCTTAGTAGCCTTAGTAGGCCCGAGAACCAGGAACAGGTCTTGCAATGGCTGTCGGATAACGCTTAAAGCACATTGTCCACCAGCCAGTCAGCCTCTACCTCCTCTTACCCAACAGTCTTGTCCTCCTTCCACCCAAAATTCCCAATCTTCCCAGAACAATAACCCCAACTGTCCCTGCTCCCCAGAGCTGTTCTCCCTTCCTTTGACTGTACCGCAACCTGCCCCTCCATTTTGCGATTCCACGGACCTAACAGACGAGTATCTGTGTCCAGATGCTTAAACACTAGAGTCTCCTCCATCTCCGGTCGATTTGGTGGCGGATGACCAGCAACCCACCCTCATCGACGACGATGAGATGCAGTTGCTGTCAGGGCAGCCAGTTGACATGCGCATTGTGCAGGAGGAGGAGGCGAGACAGGAGTTGGAAGAGGAGGTGGTGGACGACGAGGACACCGACCCCACCTGGACAAGGCGGATGTCAAGCTGGGAAAGTAGTGTGGATGTTGAGGCAGGTGCATCACCAAAAAGGGTAGCTAGAGGCAGAGGTCAACAGCTTTGCCGAAGCCAGGCCAGACCCGGAATGTCCGAAGATGTTCCCTTTTGTACCCAGTCCAGAAAAACTCCCCCATCGAGGGCACGTTTCTCGAAGGTATAGAGTTTTTTCAAGGAATGCGCCGAGGACAGATATAGTGTCGTCTACACAATTTGCCTCTCGAAATCGAGTAGGGGCCCTGAGAAGAGCAACCTGTCCACCACTTCAATGCACCGTCATTTGGAATCCAAGCACTGGAATCAGTGGCAGGCAGCAACGGCAGGACAAACGTCGCCCGCCGTTCATGCCACTACCTCTGCTCACAGTGCTGGCGATGCACTCCAGAGGACGAGCCAGGACATCACTTCATCTGCCTCCGCCACTTTGTTGACTTCTCCCTCATCCTCTCCTGTTTCTGTCTTATCTCCTTCTCCTGCACCATCAAAGGCACCATCAGGCGCTTCTTTACAACAACCCACCATCTCTCAGACATTGGAGCGCCGGCAGAAATACACCGCTAACCACCCACCCACGCAAGCCTAGAACGCCAACATCGCTAAACTGCTGGCCCAGGAGATGTTGGCGTTCCGGCTTGTTGAAACTCCCGACTTCCCGGACCTTATAGCAACTGTGGCACCTCACTATGCCGTCCCTAGCCGTCACAACTTCTCCCGGTGTGTCGTCCCCGCCTTGCACCAGCACGTGTCACTCAACATCAGGTGGGCCCTTAGTTCCGTGCTTTGCTGCAAGGTCCACTTGACCACCGACACTTGGACAAGCGCCTGTGGTCAGGGATGCTGCTTATCTTTAAGGACAGGCAGGGTGAATGTGGTGGAGTCTGTTCCCCGGGTGCAAACTGGGGTGGCCTATCTCCTCTCCCAGGCCAAAATTCATGGCAGGAGTAGACTGAAACCCTACGACGCTGCAACCTCCACCCCAGCTGCTAGCGGCAAATGCTAAAACACTGGTGTGGGGAGACGTCAGCAGGCAGTGCTGAAGCTCATCAGCTTGGGGGACAGACAGCACAGTGCCTCCGAGGTCAGGGTTGCCATCCTGGCTGAGATGGCATTTTTTTTCCCCTGCTACACCTGGGGCCTGGCATTTTTACGCCTGTGATAATGGCTGGAACCTGGTAGCGGCTCTGGAGCTTGCCAGCCTCCAACACATTCCATGTTTGGCCCACGTCTAACCTAGTGGTGCAACGTTTTTTGAAAACATACCCAAATGTACCGAAGCTACTGTTGAAAATGCGGCGCTTGTGCGCCCAGTTTTGCAAGTGTACAAGAGTCGCTGCTAGCCTAAAAACACTCTAGCAAGGCCTACATCTGTCCAAACACAGGCTGTTGTCCGTCATTCACACACGCTGAAACCCTACAATACCATATCTTGAGCAGGGTGTGTGAGCTGCACAGGCCTTTGATGGAGTTCCATCTACAAAACCCAAGGGTTCCTCAAAGTCAGCTCCCAAAGTTTCTGCACCATGAGTTTCCAGGGGTGGCAGAGTTATGGCTAGGGGAAGAGGCATGGATAGGGATGATGTCTAGGGGCAAAAGCAGTGTGGATGTGGAGGCAAGCTAAGCAGAAAAAACTGGGGGTACAAGCTAAGGCATGGACTGGGGTGGTGTCTAGGGGCAAAAGCAGTGTGGATGTGGAGGCAAGCTAAGCAGGGAAAAAGGTGGCTAGAGGCAAAGGGATGTCCAGAGGCAGAAGACAGCTGCATGACAGAAGCTAGACCTGAGCCAGCAAGGCCCAAGATGCCCTCTTTTCTAGCTTCCTTAGAAAAATTCCCCCATCGAGGCCACGTTCCTCGCTGGGGGAGATAATTTCTAAATGTATAGGTCGAGGACAAACTGAGTGTGGTTTACACACTTTGCAATGCGACTCCCCATCTCCCAGGCCTTTCATTCCAGGCTAAAGTACAGCACAGCCCACCCACATGCCCAAGGCTTCAATGGCCTCATCTCAAAAATTCTGGCCCAGGAGATGTTGGGGTCCTGGCTTGTGGACACTGCCCTTTTTGGGCCTGCTGGCTACTGTGCCACCTCACTGTGCCGTCCACACCAGCACTTTTCCCCAAACATGAGGCAGTCCCTAAGTTCAGCGCTTTGCCCAAAAGTTCCACGTGACCAGCTATGAATAGACAAGTGCATGCGGACAGGGACGCTAACTTTTAATCTTGGCACAGTGGTTGAATGTACTTGAGGCATGGACCGGGTCACAAAATGTGGTAGACTAACTTGTCTCCCCACACAACATTCCTGGGAGGAGGGCTGAAACACCACCCTCCTCCTCCGCTGTTAGATTGACCCCAGCTACGAGCTGGAAACGCAGCAACACTGGTGTGGGGAGACGTCAGCAGGCCGGGCTGAAGCTCATCAGCTTGGGGGACGGACAGCACACTGCCTCTGAGGTCAGGGATGCCATCCTGGATGAGATGGCAATTTGTTTATCCCCACTGCCCCTGGGGCCAGGCTTTTTTGTCTTGTTGGAGGGCTCTGGAGCTTGCCAGCCTCCAACACGTTCCATGCCTGGCCCACGTGTTCAATCTAGTGGTGCAACGATTTTTAAAAACATACCCCAAATTAGCAAAGATAAGGGTGAAAGTGCGGCACTTGGACACCCACTTTCCCAAGTCTACAGTACCTGGAGCTAGCCGCAATACACTCCAGCAAGGCCTACATCTGCCTGAAGCACCTACTGTTGTGCGAGGTCACCACACGCTCAAACCCTGGATACCGTATGTTGAGCAGGGTGTGTGAGCAGCAGAGACCTTTGATGGAGTACCAGCTACAAAACCCAAGGGTTCCTCAGAGTCAGCTCCCTTACTTTCTGCACCATGAGTTTCCATGGGTGGCAGTGTTATGGCTAGAGGCACAGGCATGGATAGGGGTAATGTGTAGGGGCAAAAGCAGTGTGGATGTGGAGGCAAGCTAAGCATAAAAAACTGGGGGTAAAAGCAGAGGCATGGACTGGGGTGATGTCTAGGGGCAAAAGCAGTGTGGATGTGGAGGCAAGCAAAGCAGGGAAAATGGTGGCTAGAGGCAAAGGGATGTCCATAGGCAGCAAGGGCAAAGATGCAAAACTCTCCCCTGTTTCAAGAATTTTCCTGACTTGTCTCCCCACACAACATTCCTGGGAGGAGGGCTGGAACACCACCCTCCTCCTCCTCCGCTGTTAGATTGACCCCAGCTACGAGCTGGAAACGCTGCAACACTGGTGTGGGGAGACGTCAGCGGGCCGTGCTGAAGCTCATCAGCTTGGGGGCCAGACAGCACACTGCCTACAAAGTGAGTCATGCCATCCTCCATGAGATGGCAATGTGGTTTTTGCCACTGCACCTGGGCCTAGGCATGTTGTCATGTGTGATAATGGCCGTAACCTGGGATCGGCTCTGTAGCTTGGCAGCCTGCAACATATTCCATGCCTGGGCCACGTTTTTAACTCATTGCTGCTAATCTTTTTAAAAAGGTACCCCAATGTTCCTGGGCTACTGGTGAAAGTGTGGCACTTGTGCGGATAGTTTTTAAAGTCTATAGTTGCCGCTGCTAGCCTCTATGCACTCCTACAACGCCTGTACCTGCTGGAACAACGGCTGTTGTGCGACGTCTCCACACTGCTGGCACTAAACATATCATGTGTTGAGCAGAGTGTGTGAGCAGCACAGACCTTTGATGTAGTTCCAACTCCAAAACCCTCGGGTTCGTCAAAGTCAACTCCCTCAGTTGCTCAACCATGAGTGGCCATGGGTGGCAGACTTATGTGAAATCCCATCCCATCCATTGCACTGGACACGAAACATTAGCATGCGCTCAGCACAACTCCGGATATGGCAGCTGCGTTAAGCAGGGTGCAGGGTACAACACAGACCAGGCCCGAGCACCAGGAACAGGTGTTAGAAATACTGCAGCATCCGCCATTTCCTTCCATTTTTGGGGTTTTGGACCCGCCACCGACTTTTCTGGACCTCAGTGGGGATCATGAGACACAGTTGCCATCAGGGCAAGCTGTGGTCATGTGCGGTTTGCAGTAAGGGGGCGGTGCGCAATTGGAAGAGGAGTTGGTGGATGACGAGGCCACCGACCCCACATGGACAGGGGTGATGTCTAGGGGCTAAAGCAGTGTAGATGTGGAGGGAAGCTAATTCAACAAAAAAACAGGGTAGAACCAAAGGCATAAACTGGGGTGATGTTTAGGGGCTAAAGCAGTGTAGATGTGGAGGGAAGCTAATTCAACAAAAAAACAGGGTAGAAGCAAAGGCATAAACTGGGGTGATGTTTAGGGGCTAAAGCAGTGTAGATGTGGAGGGAAGCTAATTCAACAAAAAAACAGGGTAGAAGCAAAGGCATAAACTGGGGTGATGTTTAAGGGCTAAAGCAGTGTAGATGTGGAGGGAAGCTAAGCAGCAAAAACAGTGGGTAGAAGCAAAGGCATGCAAAACTCTACCCTGTTGGAAGACTTATTCCTAGGTCTGGAACACGTTAATGGCCCCCCCTGGAGAAATTACTGCCACTCAGGGGCCTAGTGTCACCAGGAGGGACAAGTACAGGCGCATGTTGTGGGAATACCTGGCCGACACCAGCTCTGTCCTCTCCGATCCCTCTGTGCTCTACTGCCTACACTTATTTTTTCATCTTTTTTTCTGCACTGCACATCTCTTGCCTACTTCCTTTGGGATCTTAGAAGTGGTAATCCACTTCCAAAGGTGGTATTTTCAGGGCTGGAGTTGTCAATAGACAGTGTAACGGGAGTAGCTGAGGTATTGCTGTCTTAACCACTTTTTGGCACAAAATTAACTTCCAAAGCCAAGTATGGTGCAAATGAAAGAGGACCAAGGGCTGGGCCCACAGGTTCAGCAGGTACACGATGCCACACAGACGCACACAGTGTTTTAATCCCCAGGACAAAGTTTACTGAATAAGTCACAGAATAGCGATCTGGGAAAACATGTAACACGGTATAAACAGAGAAGAAATACAAACTAATATGCAACAGAATATTGCAGCAAACTAACACTATACTCCTAGTTCCCACAGTTACTTAACAGGTACCAGATACAAGTCCTTTAAGAACACGGTTCTCCTGGATCGGTCCCTCGTTGGGGTGCACCCTAAGTATTGCGCAATACTATTTGTAATCCACAGTGAAATGGGGTCTTCACATAAAAGTACAGTTATATCCTATGCTCCAGCTCTCCACTTAACAGACAGGCCAATTTCCCAGATGATAAGGTGTCAGCGTAAGAGTCCCTTATATATCACCACGTGGAACACGTGGACGCGGCCAAGCCGTACTTACAAGTCCTTGAGGCCTTCCTCTCATGTGGTCTCCTTTACCTTCTGAGCTTCAGAGCTTTCCAGACTCAGTCCCAAAAGTAGCACCACAGACTCTGTGTCTCCAGACTCAGTCCACAGCCAGCATGGCAGTTCTTCCATCCAGCAGAGCACAGGCTGCCTTCCAGCATGTCAGGTCTCCACTGTCCCCTCAGCACATCACCTCCAGCCAGGACCCTTCTCTCCACAGAACTCTACTTCCTGTTTCCTGGTAATGGATGATGCAGATGACTATCTCCAGTGCAAGGTATCAAAACTGCAATCCCAGCACACTGCCAGGCTTGTAGGAGTCCAAAATGTCCCAGTAATTATCTGTAATCAGAGTTTGCAACCTCGAACAATATTTACATTCTGAAGAATTAATTGCATTAATTCCCTATGGGCATTTATTAATTTGCTGCCACCTACTGACCAAAGTTAGTTACTGACAGTTTACTACATCACACCCTTACACAAGTATATGATGCAAGGACACCTACACACCTATCTCTGACACATTGGGGAGTTCACCCTCATGCGCGCTTTTGGCCTGCACCATCATGCGCCTCTTCCCAGCCACTCCACATCTCCCAAGCTTTTCATTGCAGGCAGAAGTACAACACAACCCACCCCCATGCCCAAGCCTTTAACAGCCTCATCGATAAACTGCTGGCCCTGGAGATGTTGGTGTTTTTTAAGCTTCTGGAAACCCAGGCCTTCCGTCAGCAGATGGCAGCTGGGGCACCTCCCTATGCTGGGCCTAGCCGTTACTACTTCTCTTGGTGTGCTGTCCCTGCCTTGCGCCTGCATGTGTCCCATAACATCAGTCGGGCCCAGAGCGCTGCGCTTTGCTGCAAGGTCCACTTGACCACCGACACATGGACAAGCGCCTGTGGTCAGGGATGCTGCAGTGCTTATCTTTAATGACAGGCAGGGTGAATGTGGTGGAGTCTGGTCCCCGGGTGCAAACTGGGGTGGCCTATCTCCTCTCCCAGGCCAAAATTCATGCCAGGAGTAGACTGAAACCCTACGATGCTGCAACCTCCACCCCAGCTACTAGCGGCAAACGCTGTAACACTGGCGTGGGGAGATGTCAGCAGGCCGTGCTGAATCTGATCAGCTTGGGGGACAGACAGCACAGTGCCTCCGAGGTCAGGGATGCCATCCTGGCTGAGATGGCATTTTTTTTTCCCCTGCTACACCTGGGGCCTGGCATTTTTGCGCCTGTGATAATGGCTGGAACCTGGTAGCAGATCTGGAGCTTGCCAGACTCAAGCACGGTCCACGCATGGCCCACGTTTTTCAACTTGTTGGTGCCATGTATCTTTGAAACCTACACCATTGTGCCTGATATACAGGTCAAAGTGGGGCCATTTTCATAAGTGAGAACTAGCCTCTGCTAGGCAGAAAACATTCAGAGCACACTCCTCTCATCTTCGCACCGTTGGCTGGCGGAGGAAGACGAGGGGGTTGGAGTGGCATCTGATGTCCCTGTCCCACACGAGGCTAGAGGGTTCACTTCAGTGCATCCCATTGCTTCACCACAAATGGTGTGAAAGGGAGTGGAAAATGGAGGAAATGGAGAGTGACCCTTACAGTTGGGGCCTGCAAAGGCATGCCAAGTAACACACTGGCACACATGGCTGACTTCATCTTGGGTTGCTTTTCAACACATATTTCACATCATGAAGAACAAATAATACTGGATTTTTACAAGCCTCGAACCCCGGTCTAGGTCTAATATCTGTTCCTTTCTTATATTAGGGGAGAGGGAAAAAAAATTACTTCAGTGATACGTTTAGCGTACATAGACTGACTATTAATGTGTATCCCACTTAGTGTTGTTAGGGTTACACACCGTCACAACCTGGCTAAAGCTTCTATAGCTGTTAATAAAGTCAACATAACTTTATGGTATCCAAAAAGACAGCTGGTACCGACAGAGAGCAAGACAAATGTCAACCAAAGCTGTGAGCTCTGAACACCCACAGTGACTTTGGCGTCATCATCATTATAAGGGAGCGGGTGGTAATAAATAACTTGGCAGTGCCTAAAACCCAAAAAGCTTATACAACTATATTTACATTAAGATACACAAATGACACTTTTTAGTAGCATGTCATGAGACAAGCTGATAAGCTCTTCCTTTGTGCAGTGCTATTTGAAAGTTAAACGCTGTTTTTCGGGCCGAGCTGTCTGGGAACGAGCTGGTGCATCACTGACAACCTGGGTGAATATGGCAAGAGCCTGAGATGTAGGGTGAATGAATCCCCAAATTATTTGGGGAATTTCCACTCAGACACTGTTACTATATACCAGTAGCAAAAATTGTGGGTGCACGTAACCCCAATATATTCTTTGAATTCCCAGTCAGACAATGGCACTATATGGCAGTGGCAGGACTTGAAGGTATTTATAACCCCAATATATTCTTTGACTTCCCAGTGAGAAACTGGCACTATATGGCAGTGGCAGGACTTGAAGGTATTTGTAACCCCAATATATTCTTGGAATTCCCAGTCAGACAATGGCACTATATGGCAGTAGCAAGAAATGAGGGTATTTGTAAACCCAATATATTCTTTGAATTCCCAGTCAGACAATGGCACTATATGGCAGTAGCAAGAAATGAGGGTATTTGTAAACCCAATATATTCTTTGAATTCCCAGTCAGACAATGGCACTATATGGCAGTAGCAAGAAATGAGGGTATTTGTAACCCCAATATATTCTTTGAATTCCCAGTCAGAAACTGGCACTATATGGCAGCAGCAAGAAATGAGGGTATTTGTAAACCCAATATATTCTTGGAATTCCCAGTCAGACAATGGCACTATATGGCAGTAGCAAGAAATGAGGGTATTTGTAAACCCAATATATTCTTTGAATTCCCAGTCAGACAATGGCACTATATGGCAGTAGCAAGAAATGAGGGTATTTGTAAACCCAATATATTCTTGGAATTCCCAGTCAGACAATGGCACTATATGGCAGTAGCAAGAAATGAGGGTATTTGTAAACCCAATATATTCTTTGAATTCCCAGTCAGAAACTGGCACTATATGGCAGCAGCAAGAAATGAGGGTATTTGTAACCCCAATATATTCTTTGAATTCCCAGTCAGAAACTGGCACTATATGGCAGTAGCAAGAAATGAGGGTATTTGTAAACTCAATATATTCTTGGAATTCCCAGTCAGACAATGGCACTATATGGCAGTAGCAAGAAATGAGGGTATTTGTAAACCCAATATATTCTTTGAATTCCCAGTCAGACAATGGCACTATATGGCAGTAGCAAGAAATGAGGGTATTTGTAACCCCAATATATTCTTTGAATTCCCAGTCAGAAACTGGCACTATATGGCAGTAGAAAGAAATGAGGGTATTTGTAACCCCAATATATTCTTTGAATTCCCAGTCAGAAACTGGCACTATATGGCAGTAGCAAGAAATGAGGGTATTTGTAAACCCAATATATTCTTTGAATTCCCAGTCAGACAATGGCACTATATGGCAGTAGCAAGAAATGAGGGTATTTGTAACCCCAATATATTCTTTGAATTCCCAGTCAGAAACTGGCACTATATGGCAGCAGCAAAAAATGAGGGTATTTGTAACCCCAATATATTCTTTGAATTCCCAGTCAGAAACTGGCACTATATGGCAGTAGCAAGAAATGAGGGTATTTGTAAACTCAATATATTCTTGGAATTCCCAGTCAGACAATGGCACTATATGGCAGTAGCAAGAAATGAGGGTATTTGTAAACCCAATATATTCTTTGAATTCCCAGTCAGACAATGGCACTATATGGCAGTAGCAAGAAATGAGGGTATTTGTAAACCCAATATATTCTTTGAATTCCCAGTCAGACAATGGCACTATATGGCAGTAGCAAGAAATGAGGGTATTTGTAACCCCAATATATTCTTTGAATTCCCAGTCAGAAACTGGCACTATATGGCAGCAGCAAGAAATGAGGGTATTTGTAAACCCAATATATTCTTGGAATTCCCAGTCAGACAATGGCACTATATGGCAGTAGCAAGAAATGAGGGTATTTGTAAACCCAATATATTCTTTGAATTCCCAGTCAGACAATGGCACTATATGGCAGTAGCAAGAAATGAGGGTATTTGTAAACCCAATATATTCTTGGAATTCCCAGTCAGACAATGGCACTATATGGCAGTAGCAAGAAATGAGGGTATTTGTAAACCCAATATATTCTTTGAATTCCCAGTCAGAAACTGGCACTATATGGCAGCAGCAAGAAATGAGGGTATTTGTAACCCCAATATATTCTTTGAATTCCCAGTCAGAAACTGGCACTATATGGCAGTAGCAAGAAATGAGGGTATTTGTAAACTCAATATATTCTTGGAATTCCCAGTCAGACAATGGCACTATATGGCAGTAGCAAGAAATGAGGGTATTTGTAAACCCAATATATTCTTTGAATTCCCAGTCAGACAATGGCACTATATGGCAGTAGCAAGAAATGAGGGTATTTGTAACCCCAATATATTCTTTGAATTCCCAGTCAGAAACTGGCACTATATGGCAGTAGAAAGAAATGAGGGTATTTGTAACCCCAATATATTCTTTGAATTCCCAGTCAGAAACTGGCACTATATGGCAGTAGCAAGAAATGAGGGTATTTGTAAACCCAATATATTCTTTGAATTCCCAGTCAGACAATGGCACTATATGGCAGTAGCAAGAAATGAGGGTATTTGTAACCCCAATATATTCTTTGAATTCCCAGTCAGAAACTGGCACTATATGGCAGTAGCAAGAAATGAGGGTATTTGTAAACCCAATATATTCTTGGAATTCCCAGTCAGACAATGGCACTATATGGCAGTAGCAAGAAATGAGGGTATTTGTAAACCCAATATATTCTTTGAATTCCCAGTCAGAAACTGGCACTATATGGCAGTAGCAAGAAATGAGGGTATTTGTAAACCCAATATATTCTTTGAATTCCCAGTCAGACAATGGCACTATATGGCAGTAGCAAGAAATGAGGGTATTTGTAAACCCAATATATTCTTTGAATTCCCAGTCAGACAATGGCACTATATGGCAGTAGCAAGAAATGAGGGTATTTGTAACCCCAATATATTCTTTGAATTCCCAGTCAGAAACTGGCACTATATGGCAGCAGCAAAAAATGAGGGTATTTGTAACCCCAATATATTCTTTGAATTCCCAGTCAGAAACTGGCACTATATGGCAGTAGCAAGAAATGAGGGTATTTGTAAACTCAATATATTCTTGGAATTCCCAGTCAGACAATGGCACTATATGGCAGTAGCAAGAAATGAGGGTATTTGTAAACCCAATATATTCTTTGAATTCCCAGTCAGACAATGGCACTATATGGCAGTAGCAAGAAATGAGGGTATTTGTAACCCCAATATATTCTTTGAATTCCCAGTCAGAAACTGGCACTATATGGCAGTAGAAAGAAATGAGGGTATTTGTAACCCCAATATATTCTTTGAATTCCCAGTCAGAAACTGGCACTATATGGCAGTAGCAAGAAATGAGGGTATTTGTAAACCCAATATATTCTTGGAATTCCCAGTCAGACAATGGCACTATATGGCAGTAGCAAGAAATGAGGGTATTTGTAAACCCAATATATTCTTTGAATTCCCAGTCAGACAATGGCACTATATGGCAGTAGCAAGAAATGAGGGTATTTGTAACCCCAATATATTCTTTGAATTCCCAGTCAGAAACTGGCACTATATGGCAGTAGCAAGAAATGAGGGTATTTGTAAACCCAATATATTCTTGGAATTCCCAGTCAGACAATGGCACTATATGGCAGTAGCAAGAAATGAGGGTATTTGTAACCCCAATATATTCTTTGAATTCCCAGTCAGACAATGGCACTATATGGCAGTAGCAAAAATAGTGGGTGTATATAGCCCCAATTCTATTGCTAGGGGACTTGCAGGGTATTTCTGGGGTGAAGGTGGGTGGGCACACCGTTGGAACGGGGATTTGGGGTGTATATATAGGGTATACGGGAATACACTGTCAGTGTATTCCATTCAGGATCCTGGGAAAGCTGGGTTGCGGCGATTGAGCCCGTCAGTGCCACGTTACACTGACAAGCTTCTCCCTGGAATTTAGCTCTTATAAGAGCTGTTGGTTGTCTTCTCCTTCCTATCCTAGCCTGTCCCTGCCTACCCAGAATCTAAGCCCTAGCTAAATGGACGGAAACCTCCGTCCCCGGTGAATTGCAAGCTCAGAATGACGCGAACCTGGGCGGCGCTGTTCTTTTAAATTAGAGGTCACATGTTTTCGGCAGCCAATGGGTTTTTCCTACTTTTTTCAACGTCACCGGTGTCGTAGTTCCTGTCCCACCTACCCTGTGCTGTTATTGGAGCAAAAAAGGCACCAGGGAAGGTGGGAGGGGAATCGAGTAATGGCGCACTTTACCACGCGGTGTTCGATTCGAACATGCCGAACAGCCTAATATCCGATCGAACATGAGTTCGATAGAACACTGTTCGCTCATCTCTAATAATAACTAGAGATGAGCAAACAGTGTTCTATCGAACACATGTTTGATCGGATATTAGGCTATTCGATGTGTTCGATTCGAATCGAACATCACGTGGCAAACTCCCCAAAAATTCGATTCCCCTCCCACCTTCCCTGGCGCTTTTTTTGCACCAATAACAGCGCAGGGGAGGTGGGACATGAACTACGACAACGGGGGCATTGAAAAAAATCAGAAAAAGTCATTGGCTGCCGAAATCAGGTGACCTCCATTTTAGACGAATAGTGGATTTCAAATCCGGGTCATATGAGAATGTGAACTTTGTGACTATGAGACAGGGATAGCTGTACAGGCAGGGATAGCTAGGGATAACCTTTATTTAGGTAGGAATGTTATTAAAAATAACTTTTTGGGGCTCTATCGGGTGTGTAATTGTGATTTTTGTGAGATAAACTTTTTCCCATAGGAATGCATTGGACAGCGCTGATTGGCCAGAGTATGGAATTCGACCAATCAGCGCTGGCTCTGCTGAAGGAGGCGGAGTCTAAGATGGCTCCACACCAGTCTCCATTCTGGTCCGACCTTAGACTCCGCCTCCTCCAGCAGAGCCATTGCTGATTGGTCGAATTCTGTACTCTGGCCAATCAGCGCTGGCCAATGCATTCTATTAGCATGATGAAGTAGAGCTGAATATGTGTGCTTAGCTCAACTACGCCGGTGGAGTAGTTGAGCTAAGCACACACATTCAGCTCTGCTTCATCAGGCTAATAGAATGCATTGGCCAATCAGCGCTGGCCAATGCATTCTATTAGCGTGACCTGAGTGTGCACAAGGGTTCTAGTGCACCCTCGGCTCTGATGTAGCAGAGCCGAGTGTGCACAAGGGTTCTAGTGCACCCTCGGCTCTGCTAGATCTGATGGGCTGACCGGCACACGGTGTAGTTGAGCAGAACTGGCTCAACACTGCTGAGTCTCTGCATACCTATAGGAATGCATTGCCCAGCCTTCGGCCTTCGGCCAATTCCGTACTCTGGCCAATCAGCGCTGTCCAATGCATTCCTATGGGAAAAAGTTAGCTTGCGAAAATCGCAAGCTGACAGGGATTTCCATGAAATAAAGTGACTTTTATGCCCCCAGACATGCTTCCCCTGCTGTCCCAGTGTCATTTCAGGGTGTTGGTATCATTTCCTGGGGTGTCATAGTGGACTTGGTGACCCTCCTGAGACGGATTTGGGTTTCCCCCTTAACGAGTATATGTTCCCCATAGACTATAATGGGGTTCGAAACCCGTTCGAACACTCGAACAGTGAGCGGCTGTTCGAATCGGATTTCGAACCTCGAACATTTTAGTGTTCGCTCATCTCTAATAATAACCTGTCCTGGGCATCTGGTCTTCTTTTCTGGCATTTGGTCAGGCTCTTGCAGCCTCTTCCGGTCTCTTCTGGCTTCTTCTTTCGACATCATGCATCCCAGTATCATGGCGGTCACCTTGCCAGCTCTTGATCAAGGCCAATCACAGGTCTCAGCAGTGACCCTGGGACAAGTGATGCCAAAGAATAGACCAGAAGAGCCAGCAAGAGCATACAAGTGAATAGTGACAATGGGAAAGACCAAACACTCAGTAGAGTTTTTGAAAGATGAGTATTAGGGTTTTTGTTTTTTTTTAATATTTTTCTGCACCTCTTTCTGGGCCTCTGCTTGCTATACTCTGGCTTCTTAAAAGATGTACTATAATAGCACTTTCAATTCAGACCAAACCAAAACTTGCGGACAAATCTACTGAAGTGTGCAGTATAGTGAAACAAAGTATTTTAAACTAAGTTCCTAACAATGTTGTAAGGGGTGCATAGGTAGTAGTTGCCCAAAAACCTGAATATAGCATAATAAGACACCAGTATTATACATAACACATGAGAAGTGGGGCCCAAGGAGCTTTGTAGAGTTTGAATTCTGGACCAGTATCTTTCAGTATCCTCCTGACGAAGCCGGGTGTCGGCGAAATGCGCGTCGGGCGTTTCAACAAGTCCCATCTTCTGATGTACTGAGAGTCTGCTTCTGCTGAGTATCTCCCCCTGTGGCATTGCTGACATTTGGTCATGTCTCTACCAACGGGTATGCATTTACATTATCCTCTTAGCTGCATTTATTGACATGTGGTGGGAGTACGAATGCGGATATATGCTTATAATTCTGGTTGGAATATCTTATCAGCACTTCAGAGTATCTATTCTATATTGTGTATATTTTTTATAGAAATTATTATATTGGATATTCTATCCAGTTCTGCGATACTATATTCATATTATAGGAATTCTCTCAGTCATCATTAGTGGGAGGGTTAGGTGTCATACTGCCATCGATTGTGTGGGGGGTTCTGTCTAGAGATGAGCGAACAGTGTTCTATCGAACTCATGTTCGATCGGATATTAGACTGTTCGGCATGTTCGAATCGAATCGAACACCGCGTGGTAAAGTGCGCCATTACTCGATTTCCCTCCCACCTTCCCTGGCGCCTTTTTTGCTCCAATAACAGCGCAGGGTAGGTGGGACAGGAACTACGACACCGGTGACGTTGAAAAAAGTAGGAAAAACCCATTGGCTGCCGAAAACATGTGACCTCTAATTTAAAAGAACAGTGACGCCCAGCTTCGCGTCATTCTGAGCTTGCAATTCACCGGGGACGGAGGTTTCCGTCCAGTTAGCTAGGGCTTAGATTCTGGGTAGGCAGGGACAGGCTAGGATAGGAAGGAGAAGACAACCAACAGCTCTTATAAGAGCTAAATTCCAGGGAGAAGCTTGTCAGTGTAACGTGACACTGACGGGCTCAATCGCCGCAACCCAGCTTTCCCAGCATCCTGAATGGAATACACTGACAGTGTATTCCCGTATACCCTATATATACACCCCAAATCCCCGTTCCAACGGTGTGCCCCCCCACCTTCACCCCAGAAATACCCTGCAAGTCCTCTAGCAATAGAATTGGGGCTCTATACACCCACTATTTTTGCTACTGCCATATGGTGCCATTGTCTGACTGGGAATTCCAAGAATATATTGGGTTTACAAATACCCTCATTTCTTGCTACTGCATATAGTGCCATTGTCTGACTGGGAATTCCAAGAATATATTGGGTTTACAAATACCCTCATTTCTTGCTACTGCCATATAGTGCCATTGTCTGACTGGGAATTCCAAGAATATATTGGGTTTACAAATACCCTCATTTCTTGCTACTGCCATATAGTGCCAGTTTCTGACTGGGAATTCAAAGAATATATTGGGGTTACAAATACCCTCATTTCTTGCTACTGCTATATAGTGCCATTGTCTGACTGGGAATTCCAAGAATATATTGGGTTTACAAATACCCTCATTTCTTGCTACTGCCATATAGTGCCATTGTCTGACTGGGAATTCCAAGAATATATTGGGTTTACAAATACCCTCATTTCTTGCTACTGCTATATAGTGCCATTGTCTGACTGGGAATTCCAATAATATATTGGGGTTACAAATACCCTCATTTCTTGCTACTGCCATATAGTGCCAGTTTCTGACTGTGAATTCAAAGAATATATTGGGGTTACAAATACCCTCATTTCTTGCTACTGCCATATAGTGCCATTGTCTGACTGGGAATTCCAAGAATATATTGGGTTTACAAATACCCTCATTTCTTGCTACTGCCATATAGTGCCATTGTATGACTGGGAATTCCAAGAATATATTGGGTTTACAAATACCCTCATTTCTTGCTACTGCCATATAGTGCCATTGTCTGACTGGGAATTCCAAGAATATATTGGGTTTACAAATACCCTCATTTCTTGCTACTGCCATATAGTGCCAGTTTCTGACTGGGAATTCCAAGAATATATTGGGGTTACAAATACCCTCATTTCTTGCTACTGCCATATAGTGCCATTGTCTGACTGGGAATTCCAAGAATATATTGGGTTTACAAATACCCTCATTTCTTGCTACTGCCATATAGTGCCATCAGAGTCGGACTGGCCCGCCGGAGCACCGGGGAATCCCCCGGTGGGCCCCAGGCCCCGACTATATATTGCTGCACAAAAGCATAGGCAGGGGCCCGATCTGCATGATCAAGGGCTGATCGGGATGGTTAGGGGACTATTAGTACTTCGGGACCTGCATATACTAAGAGGAGGCAGCGTCCCTCTTCTCCTGCTAGTGAGGAAAGCCCAGGAGGCGGAGCTAATCGCTGTGCAGCATAAGGCTGCTGCCCGGACCCTGCAGAGAAGAGGAGGAGGAGGAGAGGAAGCTCCGTGCTGCAAAGAGAAAGTAAAATTCACCAGGTACATGCTGGAGGGGGGTTACTGTTCCTATTAATGTAAGGCATTTGGGGTTATTAATTTAGTGTTAGTAACTCCATGTGTCTCACATTGATAGCAATTAACCCCATCATGTCCCTGACATTAACCCTCGTGTGCCCCATATTAGGGTTACTGATATTTGAGATAGATGGAGGTAATAATAAAGTGCCTTAATACTATTTAATGTAATAATCATTACCTCCATATGTATTACATATCAGTAACTCTTATGAGAGGCACACAGGGGGTTAATGTGAGGGACATGATGGGGTTAACTGCTATTATTATGAGGCACATGGAGTTAATAAGCTGTTTTACACATGACAGGCACAATGGGGGATAATACTGTGTGCAGGGGCCACTAAGGGACATAATACTGTGTGCAGGGGCCACTATGGGGTATAATACTGTGTGCAGGGGCCACTATGGAACATAATACTGTGTGCAGGGGCCACTATAGGGGATAATACTGTGTGCAGGGGCCACTATGGGACATAATACTGTGTGCAGGGACCACTATGGGACATAATACTGTGTGCAGGGGCCACTAAGGGACATAATACTGTGTGCAGGGGCACTATGGGGGATAATACTGTGTGCAGGGGCCACTATGGGGTATAATACTGTGTGCAGGGTCCACTATGGAACATAATACTGTGTGCAGGGGCCACTATAGGGGATAATACTGTGTGCAGGGGCCACTATGGGACATAATACTGTGTGCAGGGACCACTATGGGACATAATACTGTGTGCAGGGGCCACTATGGGACATAATACTGTGTGCAGGGGCCACTAAGGGACATAATACTGTGTGCAGGGGCCACTATGGGGCATAATACTGTGTGCAGGGGCCACTATAGGGGAAAATACTGTGTGAAGGGGCCACTATGGGGGATAATACTATGTGCAGGGGCCACTATGGGGGATAATACTGTGCAGGGGCAACTATAGGGGAAAATACTGTGTGCAGGGGCCACTATGGGGGATAATACTGTGTGCAGGGGCCACTAAGGGACATAATACTGTGTGCAGGGACCACTATAGGGGATAATACTGTGTGCAGGGGCCACTATGGGACATAATACTGTGTGCAGGGACCACTATGGGACATAATACTGTGTGGAGGGGCCACTATGGGACATAATACTGTGTGCAGGGGCCACTAAGGGACATAATACTGTGTGCAGGGGCCACTATGGGGCATAATACTGTGTGCAGGGGCCACTATAGGGGAAAATACTGTGTGAAGGGGCCACTATGGGGGATAATACTATGTGCAGGGGCCACTATGGGGGATAATACTGTGCAGGGGCCACTATAGGGGAAAATACTGTGTGCAGGGGCCACTATGGGGGATAATACTGTGTGCAGGGGCCACTAAGGGACATAATACTGTGTGCAGGGACCACTAAGGGACATAATACTGTGTGCAGGGGCCACTAAGGGACATAATACTGTGTGCAGGGACCACTATGGGGGATAATAGAACGCGCAGGAATGCATAGGAGGGGGTCGGTCGAGGTCTTCGGTGTCAGTCGGGGGGGGGGGAGGGGGCATGTCAAAAGTTCGCCACGGGGCCCCGCCATTCCTAGTTACGCCACTGGGTCAGCGGTAACCACAACCGTGCCGTTTGTGTGCAGGAGACCTAAGGCTGAGGCCCCACATTATGGAAACACAGCGTTTTTGTTAAAGATCTTGCTGCATTTTTTTGAGCCAAAGCCAAGAAAGGACTACTAAAGGAATGGGAAATACCTAGGAAAATTCTTAGACTTCTTCCTTCTGCTCAATCCACTCCTGGCTCAGAAAAACGCAGCAAAATAAGCTGTGTTTTCATAACGTGGGCCTAGCATTAGGCCTGCTGCACACAAATGGCACGGATGTGGTTACCACTGACTTCTAATGGGAAATTACAGGTGTATCAAGGTAAATAGCGGTAAACATATGCGGCTGGCAGCACAGTATGGCAGCACCCCTATGCTGAGGTTTGTGCTACATGACTATCATATAGGGGTCATTAGCCTTACAATTATTGCTCGGCAGTCCGAGGACCTTATCTTTGATTTTTTTTTTTTATTTAAATTGGCACGTTAAACAAAAAAGGTTGCCTCCTCCTATTCTAGACCCGCCCCCTGTATCCTGGGTCCTGGTGAGGGGCAGCCACTGGAACCAATCCAGCTTGGTGCTGCAAGTGTCACTGACGTCTTGACGCTGAGCGTGGCAGTGGGTTTCTACAGAAGAGCCAAAGACCAGCAACGTGGAAGGGAAGTACAACTTATCCACACAAACAAAAACAACTTTTTACCCTATTTTCCCCCTAATCTATTAATTTCACTGACCACTCTGAGAACTACAACTCCCAGCAGCTCCAGATGCTCTGGATCTGTTGAGAGTTGTAGAATCCCCCCCAAGTTAATTTCCCGCTGTATTGTAATGCTGGTGCCTGGTCTTGGGTTCCAGCATAACAATGACTAAGTCGCAGGAGCCCCCTGTAGGCCACACATCACATCATCGTGATGTGCGGTACACAAGTCCCAGGGTGCAACAGAAAGAGGAGAGGCGGCAAGCAGGAGCGGGGTGAGGTAAGTGATGCAGCCAGGTTCTCTCCAGTTTTGCGATTGGACTTTAATAACCAAAAAACCATACTCGCCTGTCCCCAGCACCCCATTGTAACTCGCCTGGAAAACCTGTACCTAATTGGTCTCAGCGGTCACATGAGGTGCAGGACTCCCAGTAAGAAGGAGCCAGCATGAGACTAAATGGACACTAGTGGCAGACAACAGATCGCTGGGGACAAGTGAGTGTGCTTTTTTATTTGTTTTTTACTTTACACCTACTGCTTGCCACATGGGTTGCTCCAGTTCCTGGACAACCTCTTTAAAGAATTTATCCACCTTTCTAATATTGATGGCCTGTCTTTAGAATAGGCCATCAATATTACATCTGTGGGGGTACAGCAGCCAGAACCTCTGCAGATCAGCTTTTCTAGGACAGTGTAGGTACAGGTAATGGTAATAATTTTAGAAGCCACGCTGTTCACTTGCCATACTGGGTGTAGTGGTGGGTTTAAGTAGTGCAGCTGTGAACATCATATGGTGGGTGAGCAGCATGGCATTGTTATTACCTGTAGCGTGATGTCTAGGTAAAGCTGATCTGCAGGGGTCCTGGCGGTGGGCCCCTAGAAATAATTCCACTGGTGGGCCCTAGGCATCCCAGTCCGACTCTGAGTGCCATTGTCTGACTGGGAATTCCAAGAATATATTTGGTTTACAAATACCCTCATTTCTTGCTACTGCCATATAGTGCCATTGTCTGACTGGGAATTCCAAGAATATATTGGGTTTACAAATACCCTCATTTCTTGCTACTGCTATATAGTGCCATTGTCTGACTGGGAATTCCAATAATATATTGGGGTTACAAATACCTTCAAGTTCTGCCACTGACGTATAGTGCCAGTTTCTGACTGGGAATTCCAAGAATATATTGGGTTTACAAATACCCTCATTTCTTGCTACTGCTATATAGTGCCATTGTCTGTCTGGGAATTCCAAGAATATATTGGGTTTACAAATACCCTCATTTCTTGCTACTGCCATATAGTGCCATTGTCTGACTGGGAATTCCAGGAATATATTGGGTTTACAAATACCCTCATTTCTTGCTACTGCTATATAGTGCCAGTTTCTGACTGGGAATTCAAAGAATATATTGGGTCTACAAATACCCTCATTTCTTGCTACTGCTATATAGTGCCATTGTCTGACTGGGAATTCCAATAATATATTGGGGTTACAAATACCCTCATTTCTTGCTACTGCCATATAGTGCCAGTTTCTGACTGGGAATTCAAAATGCGCAAGGCTCCCGGAAAGGGACGTGGACGAGGCCGTGTTCGAGGTCGGAGGAATGGTTCTGGGGAGCAAGGTAGCAGTGAAGCCACAGGGCGTCCCATGCCTACTCCTGTGGGGCAGCAAGCATTGCGCTGCTCCACAGTGCCAGGGTTGCTTGCCACATTAACTAAACTGCAGGGTACAAACCTTAGTAGGCCCGAGAACCAGGAACAAGTCTTGCAATGGCTGTCGGATAACGCTTACAGCACATTGTCCAGCAGCCAGTCAGACTCTGCCTCCTCTCCTCCTATTACCCAACAGTCTTGTCCTCCTTCCTCCCAAAATTCCCAAGCTTCACAGAACAATAACCCCAACTGTCCCTGCTCCCCAGAGCTGTTCTCCGCTCCTTTCATTGTCCCTCAACCTGCCCCTTCACGTCGCGATTCCACGAACTTAACAGAGGAGCATCTGTGTCCAGATGCTCAAACACTAGAGTCTCCTCCATCTCCGTTCGATTTGGTGGTGGATGACCAGCAACCCACCCTCATCGACAACGATGTGACGCAGTTGCCGTCAGGGCATCCAGTTGACCTGCGCATTGTGCGGGAGGAGGAGATGAGACAGGAGTTGGAAGAGGAAGTGGTGGATGATGAAGACACTGAGCCGACCTGGACAGGGGGGATGTCAAGCGGGGAAAGTAGTGTGGATGTTGAGGCAGGTGCAGCACCAAAAAGGGTAGCTAGAGGCAGTGGCAGAGGTCAGCAGCTTAGGCGAAGCCAGGCCACACCCGGAATCTCCCAAGATGTTCCAGTTCGTACCCAGCCCCGAAAAACTCCCACCTCGAGTGCACGTTTCTCGAAGGTGTGGAGTTTTTTCAAGGAATGCGCCGAGGACAGATATAGTGTTGTCTGCACAATTTGCCTCTCGAAATTGATTAGGGGCTCTGAGAAGAGCAACCTGTCCACCACTTCAATGCGCCGTCATTTGGAATCCAAGCACTGGAATCAGTGGCAGGCAGCAACGGCAGGACAAAGGCCGCCTCTGCCTCTGCCACTGCCACTGCTGACTGTGCTGGCTATGCACTCCAGAGGACGAGCCAGGACACCACTTCATCTGCCTCCGCCACTTTGTTGACTTCTTCCTCATCCTCCCCTGTTCCTGTCTTATCTCCTTCTCCTGCACCATCAAAGGCACCATCAGGCGCTTCTTTACAACAACCCACCATCTCTCAGACATTGGAGCGGCGGCAGAAATACACCACTAACCACCCACACGCGCAAGCCTTGAACGCCAACATCGCTAAACTGCTGGCCCAGGAGATGTTGGCGTTCCGGCTTCCGGCTTCCTCCGCTGTTAGATTGACCCCAGCTATGAGTTGGAAACGTTGCAGCACTGGCGTTGGTAGACGTCAGCAGGCCGTGCTGAAGCTGATCAGCTTGGGGGACAGACAGCACACTGCCTCCGAGGTGAGGGATGCCCTCCTCAATGAGACGGCAATATGGTTTGAGCCGCTGCACCTGGGCCCAGGCATGGTCGTTTGTGATAACGGCCGGAACCTGGTAGCAGCTCTGGAGCTTGCTGGACTCCAACATGTTCCATGCCTGGCCCACGTCTTCAACCTAGTGGTGCAACGTTTCCTAAAGAGCTACCCCAATGTTCCAGAGCTACTGGTGAAAGTGCGGCGCATGTGCGCCCACTTTCGCAAGTCGGCAGTAGCCGCTGCTAGCTTAAAATCTCTCCAGCAACGCCTGCATGTGCCACAACACCGGCTTTTGTGCGACGTCCCCACACGCTGGAACTCAACGTTTCAGATGTTGAATAGAGTGGTTGAGCAGCAGAGACCTTTGATGGAATACCAGCTACAAAACCCTAGGGTGCCACAAAGTCAGCTGCCTCAGTTTCTCATCCATGAGTGGCCATGGATGAGAGACCTTTGTGACATCCTACGGGTGTTTGAGGAGTCCACAAGGAGGGTGAGCTCTGAGGATGCGATGGTGAGCCTTACAATCCCGCTCTTGTGTGTTCTGAGAGAATCCCTGATTGACATCAGGGATAACTCAGATCACACAGAGGAGTCAGGGATAGCATCCGATCCGTCACAGCTGGAGAGTAGGTCCACACATCTGTCCGCTTCATCGCGTTTAATGGAGGAGGAGGAGGAGGAGGAGGAGGAGGAAGAAGAGTTGTCCGATGATGTGATGGTGATACAGGAGGCTTCCGGGCAACTTCGAATCGTCCCATTGTTGCAGCGCGGATGGGTAGACATGGACGATGAGGAGGAAATGGAGATTGAACTTTCCGGTGGGGCCAGAGGAGACATGCCAACTAACACTGTGGCAGACATGGCTGAGTTCATGTTGGGGTGCTTTACAACCGACAAGCGTATTGTCAAAATCATGAAGGACAACCAGTACTGGATCTTTGCTATCCTTGACCCCCAGTATAAAAACAACATCTCCTCTTTTATTCCGGTAGAGGGGAGGGCCAATCGCATCAATGCTTGCCACAAGCAATTGGTGCAGAATATGATGGAGATGTTTCCAGCATGTGACGTTGGCGGCAGGGAGGGCAGTTCCTCCAGTAGGCAACCAAGTTCTCACCGGTCCACACAAACGAGGGGCACACTGTCTAAGGTCTGGGACACCTTGATGGCACCCCCTCGCCAAAGTGCCGCCACGGAGGGTCCTAGTGTCACCAGGCGTGAGAAGTATAGGCGCATGTTGCGGGAATACCTTTCCGACCACAGCCCTGTCCTCTCCGACCCCTCTGCGCCCTACATGTATTGGGTGTCGAAGTTGGACCTGTGGCTTGAATTTGCCCTATATGCCTTGGAGGTGCTGTCCTGTCCTGCCGCCAGCGTCCTATCTGAGAGGGTGTTCAGTGCAGCCGGTGGCATCATCACTGACAAGCGCACCCGTCTGTCAGCTGAGAGTGCCGACTGGCTCACTTTGATAAAAATGAACCACCACTGGATAGAGCCTTCATTTTTGTGCCCACCTGTGTAAAGCACCCCAACATGAAACTCCATGTCTGTGCTCAACCTCTCCAATTCCTCCGCATCCTCATACTCATCCACCATAAGCGTTGCACAATTCTGCTAATACTAGGCTCCCTCCACCCTGATTTCCCCCAACTCTGCTGGTTAGAGGCTCCCTCCACCCTGATTTCCCACAACTCTGCTGGTTAGAGGCTCCCTCCACCCTGATTTCCCACAACTCTGCTGGTTAGAGGCTCCCTCCACCCTGATTTCCCACAACTCTGCTGGTTAGAGGTTCCCTCCACCCTGCTTTCCCACAACTCTGTTGGTTAGAGGCTCCCTCCACCCTGATTTCCCACAACTCTGCTGGTTAGAGGCTCCCTCCACCCTGATTTCCCACAACTCTGCTGGTTAGAGGCTCCCTCCACCATGAATTGGTCCAAACTGGGGTTTTTAGAGGCTCCCTCAACCATGAATTGGTCCAAACTGGGGTTTTTAGAGGCTCCCTCCACCATGAATTGGTCCAAACTGGGGTTTTTAGAGGCTCCCTCCACCATGAATTTGCCCAAACTGGGCTGGTTAGAGGCTCCCTCCACCATGAATTTGCCCAAACTGGGCTGTTTAGAGGCTCCCTCCACCATGAATTTGCCCAAACTGGGCTGTTTAGAGGCTCCCTCCACCATGAATTTGGCCAAACTGGGGTTTTTAGAGGCTCCCTCCACCATGAATTGGTCCAAACTGGGGGTTTTAGAGGCTCCCTCCACCATGAATTTGCCCAAACTGGGCTGTTTAGAGGCTCCCTCCACCATGAATTTGCCCAAACTGGGCTGTTTAGAGGCTCCCTCCACCATGAATTGGTCCAAACTGGGGTTTTTAGAGGCTCCCTCCACCATGAATTGGTCCAAACTGGGGTTTTTAGAGGCTCCCTCCACCATGAATTTGCCCAAACTCTGCTGGTTAGAGGCTCAATCCACCCTGATTTTCAAAACAAATGTTGGTGCCAACCTCAACTTACTACAAGGGCCATATTCACTGCTGGTGACAAGCTCTCCTCACTCCAAGTGCCAAATACACATGTTTCAAGGTGTTTTCCTACTGTCAGAGAGGTGGTATTGAGTGTGTAAAGTGTGTAGTTGTTAGGCTGTGATGTTGGGGTAATAGAGGGTCTTTGGTGTGTTAGATGCCCACAGACATGCTTCCCCTGCTGTCCCAGTGTCATTCCAGAGGTGTTGGCATCATTTCCTGGGGTGTCATAGTGGACTTGGTGACCCTCCAGACACGGATTTGGGTCTCCCCCTTAATGAGTATATGTTCCCCATAGACTATAATGGGGTTCGAAACCCGTTCGAACACACGAACAGTGAGCGGCTGTTCGAATCGAATATCGAACCTCGAACATTTTAGTGTTCGCTCATCTCTAGTTCTGTCCCCTTGTGTGTTTTCCCTATATTATATGTTGTTTATTAATGTTTGTTAATTATAATTGTTAATAAATTGATTCTTTTTTATATTCTGCGAGTCTTGAGTTGTTATGATATTCATGGTTGTTGTGGTTTCGGGACCGCTCCAATAATTTTGGTTTTGTTTTGGGTTTAATTATTCGATATATTTGATTAGAATCGAATACCACGTGGCAAACGCAGTAAACATTCGTATCCCCTCCCATCTTCTCTGGCGCTTTTTTTGCACCAATAACTGTGCAGAGGAGGTGGGACAGGAACTACGACAACGCAGGCATTGAAAAAAAATAGGAAAAAAAGCCATTGGCTGCCGAAATCAGATGACCTCGGATTTATAAGAATAGCGGCCACCATGTTCGTCGCATTTGCAGCTTGGAAAGATAGGGACAGAGATCTGCTGAGGGCTAGAGAGGGATTAGCTTCTGCTAGGCAGGAAAAAACTGAAGAACAACAACAGCTCTTTTCAGAGCTATATACTGCAGGGCGAGGAGTCCATATTGGCTCAATCCAGCTTTCCTCGGTGTATACCCCCAAAAACCTAAGTGGTACACAGAGCAAATCCATCCAGCTGTATATGCTCAATCCAGCTTTCCTCAGTGTATACCCCCAAAAACCTAAGTGGTATACAGAAAATCGGTCAGGTCAGTGTCGGACTGGGGTGTCAAGGGCTCACCAGTGGAATTGTTTCTAGGGGCCCACCATCAGGAACCCTGCAGACCAGCGATACCGAGACAGGGAGCCATGCTGCTCACTCGCCATACGATGTGCACCACTACACTACCTAAACCCACTGCGACACACTGTATGGAAAGGGAACAACAGCATGGCTCCCAGAAATGTTACCATTACCTGTAGCCACACTGTCCTGGAAGAGCTGATCTACAGAGGTCCTGGCTGTTGTATCATCACAGATGTAATATTGATGGCCTATCCTAAGGACAGAGGACATTAAACTGGGGGGGCAGAGATGGAAAGGGAACATTATACTGGGGGGAAGAGATGAAGGGGACATGAAACTGGGGGCAGAGATGGAAAGGGAACATTATACTGGAGGGAAGAGATGAAGGGGGACATTATACTGGGGAGCAGAGATGAAGGAGACATGAAACTGGGGGCAGAGATGGAGAGGGACATAAAACTGGGGCAGACGAAGGGGGGACATTAAACTGAAGGCAGACGAAGGGGGATATTGAACTGGGACAGATGGAGGGGACAATTAAACTGGGGGCGATCGAGAGGGGCATTAAAAATGGGGACAACTGGAGGGGGACATTAAACAATGGGGGTCACTGGAAGAGGACATTAAACCATGGGAGTGGCTGGAGGAGGATCTACACTCACCGGCCACTTTATTAGGTACACCATGCTAGTAACGGGTTGGACCCCCTTTTGCCTTCAGAACTGCCTCAATTCTTCGTGGCATAGATTCAACAAGGTGCTGGAAGCATTCCTCCGAGATTTTGGTCCATATTGACATGATGGCATCACACAGTTGCCGCAGATTTGTCGGCTGCACATCCATGATGCGAATCTCCCGTTCCACCACATCCCAAAGATGCTCTATTGGATTGAGATCTGGTGACTGTGGAGGCCATTGGAGTACAGTGAACTCATTGTCATGTTCAAGAAACCAGTCTGAGATGATTCCAGCTTTATGACATGGCATTGCATTATCCTGCTGAAAGTAGCCATCAGATGTTGGGTACATTGTGGTCATAAAGGGATGGACATGGTCAGCAACAATACTCAGGTAGGCTTTGGCGTTGCAACGATGCTCAATTGGTACCAAGGGGCCCAAAGAGTGTCAAGAAAATATTCCCCACACCATGACACCACCACCACCAGCCTGAACCGTTGATACAAGGCAGGATGGATCCATGCTTTCATGTTGTTGACGCCAAATTCTGACCCTACCATCCGAATGTCGCAGCAGAAATCGAGACTCATCAGACCAGGCAACGTTTTTCCAATCTTCAATTGTCCAATTTCGATGAGCTTGTGCAAAATGTAGCCTCAGTTTCCTGTTCTTAGCTGAAAGGAGTGGCACCCGGTGTGGTCTTCTGCTGCTGTAGCCCATCTGCCTCAAAGTTCGACCTACTGTGCGTTCAGAGATGCTCTTCTGGCTACCTTGGTTGTAACGGGTGGCTATTTGAGTCACTGTTGCCTTTCTATCAGCTCGAACCAGTCTGGCCATTCTCCTCTGACCTCTGGCATCAACAACGCATTTCCGCCCACAGAACTGCCGCTCACTGGATGTTTTTTCTTTTTCGGACCATTCTCTGTAAACCCTAGAGATGGTTGTGCGTGAAAATCCCAGTAGATCAGCAGTTTCTGAAATACTCAGACCAGCCCTTCTGGCACCAACAACCATGCCACGTTCAAAGGCACTCAAATCACCTTTCTTCCCCATACTGATGCTCGGTTTGAACTGCAGGAGATTGTCTTGACCATGTCTACATGCCTAAATGCACTGAGTTGCCGCCATGTGATTGGCTGATTAGAAATTAAGTGTTAATGAGCAGTTGGACAGGTGTACCTAATAAAGTGGCCGGTGAGTGTATATGCCTCTAGTTGCCCCCAGTTTCATGTCCCTCTCCAGTTGCCATTCATTTATTGTCCCCATCCAACTACCCCCACTAATAATGTCCCCTCCAGCTTACCCCAGTTTCATGTCCCTCTTTAGTTTACCCCAGTTTAAACTGGGGCACCAGGAGAGAGACTTAATACTGTGGGGCAGTTGGAGGAGAACGTTATAATATGGGGGCATATAATGTTTGCGTGACTTTAGGAGTATTATACTGTGTAGGGGCACATGGAAAAATGGATGACAATGGGCAGGGTCAAAACAGAAGTGTGTGGAGCTAAATTTGCATAATGTGCTGTGCATTTTGTCCCTCTTTCTGTCCTTTGAAAGTTGGGAGGTATGCTTATGCCCCTGCTCCTATCCTTTAAATCTGCTGTTCACTTGTGGTTGCTGGGCAATATACATCCTTAGCGACTGAGACGGGATTGTGAGAAATAGCTGTGTGGGTCCAGCAGGCATACGTATAGTATTATAAGGGTCATTCATGAATAGAGATGAGCGAACACTAAAATGTTCGAGGTTCCAAAAATCGATTCGAACAGCCGCTCACTGTTCGAGTGTTCGAACGTGTTTCGAACCCCATTATAGTCTATGGGGAACATATACTCGTTAAGGGGGAAACCCAAATCCAAGTCTGGAGGGTCACCAAGTCCACTATGACACCCCAGGAAATGATGCCAACACCTCTGGAATGACACTGGGACAGCAGGGGAAGCATGTCTGGGGGCATCTAACACACCAAAGACCCTCTATTACCCCAACATCACAGCCTAACAACTACACACTTTCCACATTCAAAAAAACCTCTATCAAAGTGGGAAAATACCTGGAAACCTTCTTTACTCCCCAAATGGATGGACACAAACCCCAATTTAAGCTCAACAAACAGTAACAACCACCCCTTTAAACCATGACAACCACAGATGGAATAGGCAATGGGAAATCCTTTAGTCCTCACCCACAACTGTCATTGTGTGTGTGTGTGTGTGTGTGATGTGGTAAGACCTTCCAAAATTGACTTGTCTAGCCCTTAACATGAGCCCTTCCAAACAAAGTTACAGGACCTTAAGCTGAGCTACCAGCAGCAGAGATTGAGGCCCTTGGCATGAGTAGAGCCTTGTACCAGCAGTGTTTTTGGACTTAGGGTGAGTTGAGCCTTGTACCAGCGTGTGTCCCTTAACATCAGGCGGGCCCTAAGTTCTGCGCTTTGCACAAAAGTTCCACATTAACTAGGCTGAATGGTACAAACCTTAGTAGGCCCGAGAACCAGGAACAGGTCTTGCAATGGCTGTCGGATAACGCTTAAAGCACATTGTCCACCAGCCAGTCAGCTTCTACCTCCTCTCCTCCTCTTACCCAACAGTCTTGTCCTCCTTCCACCCAAAATTCCCAATCTTCCCAGAACAATAACCCCAACTGTCCCTGCTCCCCAGAGCTGTTCTCCCTTCCTTTGACTGTACCGCAACCTGCCCCTCCATTTCGCGATTCCACGGACCTAACAGACAAGTATCTGTGTCCAGATGCTCAAACACTAGAGTCTCCTCCATCTCCGGTCGATTTGGTGGCAGATGACCAGCAACCCACCCTCATCGACGACGATGAGACGCAGTTGCTGTAAGGGCAGCCAGTTGACATGCGCATTGTGCAGGAGGAGGAGGCGAGACAGGAGATGGAAGAGGAGGTGGTGGACGACAAGGACACCGACCCCACCTGGACAAGGCGGATGTCAAGCTGGGAAAGTAGGGTGGATGTTGAGGCAGGTGCAGCACCAAAAAGGGTAGCTAGAGGCAGAGACATGTCCAGAGGCAGAGGTCAGCTGCTTTGCCGAAGCCAGGCGAGACCCGGAATGTCCGAAGATGTTCCCTTTTGTACCCAGCACAGAAAAACTCCCCCATCGAGGGCACGTTTCTCGAAGGTGTAGAGTTTTTTCAAGGAATGTGCCAAGGACAGATATAGTGTCGTCTACACAATTTGCCTCTCGAAATCGAGTAGGGGCCCTGAGAAGAGCAACCTGTCCACCACTTCAATGCACCGTCATTTGGAATCCAAGCACTGGAATCAGTGGCAGGCAGCAACGGCAGGACAAACGTCGCCCGCCGTTCATGCCACTGCCTCTGCTCACAGTGCTGGTGATGCACTCCAGAGGACGAGCCAGGACATCACTTCATCTGCCTCCGCCACTTTGTTGACTTCTCCTTCATCCTCCCCTGTTTCTGTCTTATCTCCTTCTCCTGCACCATCAAAGGTACCATCAGGCACTTCTTTACAACAACCCACCATCTCTCAGACATTGGAGCGCCGGCAGAATTACACCGCTAACCACCCACCCACGCAAGCCTTGAACGCCAACATCGCTAAACTGCTGGCCCAGGAGATGTTGGCGTTCCGGCTTGTTGAAACTCCGGCCTTCCCGGACCTGATGGCAACTGTGGCACCTCGCTATGCCGTCCCTAGCCGTCACTACTTCTCCCGGTGTGGCGTCCCTGCCTTGCACCAGCACGTGTCACTCAACATCAGGTGGGCCCTTAGTTCTGCGCTTTGCTGCAAGGTCCACTTGACCACCGACACTTGGACAAGCGCCTGTGGTCAGGGATGCTGCTTATCTTTAAGGACAGGCAGGGTGAATGTGGTGGAGTCTGGTCCCGGGGTGCAAACTGAGGTACCCTATCTCCTCTCCCAGGCCAAAATTCATGGCAGGAGTAGACTGAAACCCTACGACGCTGCAACCTCCACCCCAGCTACTAGCGGCAAATGCTAAAACACTGGCATGGGGAGACATCAGCAGGCCGTGCTGAAGCTCATCAGCTTGGGGGACAGACAGCACAGTGCCTCCGAGGTCAGGGTTGCCATCCTGGCTGAGATGGCATTTTTTTCCCTGCTACACCTGGGGCCTGGCATTTTTGCGCCTGTGATAATGGCTGGAACCTGGTAGCGGCTCTGGAGCTTGCCAGCCTCCAACACGTTCCATGTTTGGCCCACGTCTAACTTAGTGGTGCAACGTTTTTTGAAAACATACCCAAATGTACCGAAGCTACTGGTGAAAATGCGGCGCTTGTGCACCCACTTTTGCAAGTGTACAGGAGCCGCTGCTAGCCTCAAAACACTCCAGCAAGGCCTACATCTGCCTGATGTCCACACACGCTGAAACGCTACATACCATATCTTGACCAGAGTGTGTGAGCTGCACAGACCTTTGATGGAGTTCCATCTACAAAACCCAAGGGTTCCTCAAAGTCAGCTCCCAAAGTTTCTGCACCATGAATTTCCAGGGGTGGCAGAGTTATGGCTAGGGGCAGAGGCATGGATAGGGATGATGTCTAGGGGCAAAAGCAGTGTGGATGTGGAGGCAAGCTAAGCAGAAAAAACTGGGGGTACAAGCTAAGGCATGGACTGGGGTGATATCTAGGGGCAAAAGCAGTGTGGATGTGGAGGCAAGCTAAGCAGCAAAAACTGGGGGTACAAGCTAAGGCATGGACTGGGGTGATGTCTAGGGGCAAAAGCAGTGTGGATATGGAGGCAAGCTAAGCAGCAAAAACTGGGGGTACAAGCTAAGGCATGGACTGGGGTGATGTCTAGGGGCAAAAGCAGTGTGGATGTGGAGGCAAGCTAAGCAGGGAAAAAGGTGGCTAGAGGCAAAGGGATGTCCAGAGGCAGAAGACAGCTGCATGACAGAAGCTAGACCTGAGCCAGCAAGGCCCAAGATGCCCTCTTTTCTAGCTTCCTTAGAAAAATTCTCCCATCGAAGCCACGTTCCTCGCTGGGGGAGATAATTTCTAAATGTATAGGTCGAGGACAAACTGAGTGTGGTTTACACACTTTGCAATGCGACTCCCCATCTCCCAGGCCTTTCATTCCAGGCTAAAGTACAGCACAACCCACCCACATGCCCAAGGCTTCAACGGCCTCATCTCAAAAATTCTGGCCCAGGAAATGTTGGGGTCCTGGCTTGTGGACACTCTGCCCTTTTTGGGCCTGCTGCCTACTGCGCCACCTCACTGTGCCGTCCACACCAGCACTTTTCCCCAAACATGAGGCGGTCCCTAAGTTCAGCGCTTTGCCCAAAAGTTCCACGCGACCAGGTACGAATGGACAAGTGCATGCGGACAGGGACGCTACCTTTCAATTTTGGCACAGTGGTTGAATGTAGTTGAGGCGTGGACGCAAAATGTGGTGGCCTGACCTGTCTCCCCACACAACATTCCTGGGAGGAGGGCTGAAACACCACTCTCCTCCGCTGTTAGATTGACCCCAGCTACGAGCTGGAAACGCTGCAACACTGGTGTGGGGAGACGTCAGCAGGCTGTGCTGAAGCTCATCAGCTTGGGGGATGGACAGCACGCTGCCTCTGAGGTCAGGGATGCCATCCTGGATGAGATGGCAATTTTTTTTTTATCCCCGCTGCCCCTGGGGCCAGGCTTTTTTTTGTCTTTTTGGAGGGCTCTTGAGCTTGCCAGCCTCCAACACGTTCCATGCCTGGCCCACGTGTTCAATGTCGTGGTGCAACGATTTTTGCATGATTTTTCAAATCATACTCCAAATTAGCTGAGCTAAGGGTGAAAGTGTGGCGCTTGGACACCCACTTTCACAAGTCTACACTAGCCGCTGCTAGCCTAAAAACACTCTAGCAAGGCCTACATCTGTCCAAACACAGGCTGTTGTCCGTCATTCACACACGCTGAAACCCTACAATACCATATCTTGAGCAGGGTGTGTGAGCTGCACAGACCTTTCATGGAATACCGTCTACAAAACCCAAAGGTTGCTCAAAGTCAGCTCCCTCACTTTCTGCACCATGAGTTTCCATGGGTGGCAGAGTTATGGCTAGAGGCACAGGCATGGATAGGGGTAATGTGTAGGGGCAAAAGCAGTGTGGATGTGGAGGCAAGCTAAGCATAAAAAACTGGGGGTAAAAGCAGAGGCATGGACTGGGGTGATGTCACGAACTGAATTCTCTGGGTCTTGAACCCATGACTTCCTGGCTATGTTCTGCAGCCTTAACCATAGTACTATTTGGAATCCTGTTTTGTTCTGTGCTTTACCTTGTCTGGTCTTTTCTGTTGGAGTAATTGGTTTATTAAGATCACCTGTTCTGTGGCCAATCACAGTTTAGCCTGTCCTATATAAACTCACAGCTTACTCCATCCTGTGCCTGATTATTCTGGCTGTCTGCTTCCTGTTGCCCCTGAACCTCACCGCTACCTTGCTGCTCCTGTGTACCGAACCTTGCTAACGCCTGACTACGATTGACCTGCTCCTCCTGTGTACCGAACTTTGCTAACGCCTGACTATGATTGATCTGCTCTTCCTGTGTACCGAACCTTGCTAACGTCTGACTACGGTTGATCTGCTCCTCCTGTGTACCGATCCCGGCAAACATCTGACCACGGTTTCTTCTACCTCTGAGGTACCTTTCCTCCATTTATTATTATTTAAGTACTGTACCATTTGCCCCACCATTTGGTCTCCAAATCTGATAACTAGCATCGTTACAGGTGATGTCTAGGGGCAAAAGCAGTGTGCATGTGGAGGGAAACTAAATCAACAAAAAAAGCTGGGGAAAAGCACAGGCAGAAACTGGGGTGATGTTTAGGGGCGCAAGCATTGTTGATGTGGAGGGAAGCTAAGCATAAAAAACGGGGTAAAAGCAGAGGCATGGAATGGGGTGATGTCTAGGGACAAAAGCAGTGTGGATGTGGAGGCAAGCAAAGCAGGGAAAATGGTGGCTAGAGGCAAAGGGATGTCCATAGGCAGCAAGGGCAAAGATGCAAAACTCTCCCCTGTTTCAAGAATTTTCCTGACTTGTCTCCCCACAAAACATTCCTGGGAGGAGGGCTGAAACACCACCCTCCTCCTCCTCCGCTGTTAGATTGACCCCAGCTACGAGCTGGAAACGCTGCAACACTGGTGTGGAGAGACGTCAGCAGGCTGGGCTGAAGCTCATCAGCTTGGGGGACGGACAGCACACTGCCACTGAGGTCAGGGATGCCATCCTGGATGAGATGGCAATTTGTTTATCCCCGCTGCCCCTGGGGCCAGGCTTTTTTGTCTTGTTGGAGGGCTCTGGAGCTTGCCAGCCTCCAACACGTTCCATGCCTGGCCCATGTGTTCAATCTAGTGGTGCAACGATTTTTAAAAACATACCCCAAATTAGCTGAGCTAAGGGTGAAAGTGCGGCACTTGGACACCCACTTTCCCAGGTCTACAGTACCTGGAGCTAGCCGCAATACACTCCAGCAAGGCCTACATCTGCCTGAAGCACCTACTGTTGTGCGAGGTCACTACACGCTCAAACCCTAGATACTGTATGTTGAGCAGGGTGTGTGAGCAGCAGAGACCTTTGATGGAGTACCAGCTACATAACCCAAGGGTTCCTCAGAGTCAGCTCCCTTACTTTCTGCACCATGAGTTTCCATGGGTGGCAGAGTTATGGCTAGAGGCACAGGCATGGATAGGGGTAATGTGTAGGGGCAAAAGCAGTGTGGATGTGGAGGCAAGCTAAGCATAAAAAACTGGGGGTAAAAGCAGAGGCATGGACTGGGGTGATGTCTAGGGGCAAAAGCAGTGTGGATGTGGAGGCAAGCAAAGCAGGGAAAATGGTGGCTAGAGGCAAAGGGATGTCCACAGGCAGCAAGGGCAAAGATGCAAAACTCTCCCCTGTTTCAAGAATTTTCCTGACTTGTCTCCCCACACAACATTCCTGGGAGGAGGGCTGAAACACCACCCTCCTCCTCCTCCGCTGTTAGATTGACCCCAGCTACGAGCTGGAAATGCTGCAACACTGGTGTGGGGAGACGTCAGCGGGCCGTGCTGAATCTCATCAGCTTGGGGGCCAGACAGCACACTGCCTACAAAGTGAGTCATGCCATCCTCGATGACACGGCAATGTGGTTTTTGCCACTGCACCTGGGCCCAGGCATGTTGTCATGTGTGATAAAGGCCATAACCTGGGATCGGCTCTGTAGCTTGGCAGTCTGCAACATATTCCATGCCTGGGCCACGTTTTTAACTCATTGCTACTAATCTTTTTTAAAAGGTACCCCAATGTTCCTGAGCTACTGGTGAAAGTGTGGCGCTTGTGCGGATAGTTTTTAAAGTCTCCACACTGCTGGCACTAAACATATCATGTGTTGAGCAGAGTGTGTGAGCAGCACAGACCTTTGATGTAGTTCCAACTCCAAAACCCTCGGGTTCGTCAAAGTCAACTCCCTCAGTTGCTCAACCATGAGTGGCCATGGGTGGCAGACTTATGTGAAATCCCATCCCATCCATTGCACTGGACACGAAACATTAGCATGCGCTCATCACAACTCCGGATATGGCAGCTGCGTTAAGCAGGGTGCAGAGTACAACACAGACCAGGCCCGAGCACCAGGAACAGGTGTTAGAAATACTGCAGCATCCGTCATTTCCTTCCAATTTTGGGGTTTTGGACCCGCCACCGACTTGTCTGGACCTCAGTGGGGATCATGAGACACAGTTGCCATCAGGGCAAGCTGTGGTCATGTGCGGTTTGCAGTAAGGGGCAGTGCGCAATTGGAAGAGGAGTTGGTGGATGACGAGGCCACCGACCCCACATGGACAGGGGTGATGTCTAGGGGCTAAAGCAGTGTAGATGTAGAGGGAAGCTAAATCAACAAAAAAACAGGGTAGAAGCAAAGGCATAAACTGGGGTGATGTTTAGGGGCGAAAGCAGTGTAGATGTGGAGGGAAGCTAATTCAACAAAAAAACAGGGTAGAAGCAGATGCATAAACTGGGGTGATGTTTAGGGGCGAAAGCAGTGTGGATGTGGAGGGAAGCTAAGCAGCAAAAACAGTGGGTAGAAGCAAAGGCATGCAAAACTCTACCCTGTTGGAAGACTTATTCCTAGGTTTGGAACACGTTAATGGCCCCCCTGGACAAATTACTGCCACTCAGGGGCCTAGTGTCACCAGGAGGGACAAGTATAGGCGCATGTTGTGGGAATACCTGGCCGACACCAGCTCTGTCCTCTCCGATCCCTCTGTGCTCTACAGCCTACACTTATTTTTTCATCTTTTTTTCTGCACTGCACATCTCTTGCCTACTTCCTTTGGGATCTTAGAAGTGGTGGTCCACTTCCACAGATGGTAACTTCAGTGCTGGAGTTGTCAATAGACAGTGTAACGGGAGTAGCTGAGAGATCGCTGTCTTAACCACTTTTTGGTACAAAATTAACTTCCAAAGCCAAGTATGGTGCAAGTATATGATGCAAGGACACCTACACACCTATCTCTGACACATTGGGGAGTTCACCCTCATGCGCCCTTTTGGCCTGCACCATCATGCGCCTCTTCCCAGCCACTCCAAATCTCCCAAGCTTTTCATTGCAGGCAGAAGTACAACACAACCCACCCCCATGCCCAAGCCTTTAACAGCCTCATCGATAAACTGCTGGCCCTGGAGATGTTGGTGTTTGTTTATGCTTCTGGATACCCAGGCCTTCCGTCAGCAGATGGCAGCTGGGGCACCTCCCTATGCTGGGCCTAGCCGTTACTACTTCTCTTGGTGTGCTGTCCCTTCCTTGCGCCTGCATGTGTCCCATAACATCAGTCGGGCCCAGAGCTCTGCGCTTTGCTGCAAGGTCCACTTGACCACCGACACATGGACAAGCGCCTGTGGTCAGGGATGCTGCAGTGCTTATCTTTAATGACAGGCAGGGTGAATGTGGTGGAGTCTGGTCCCCGGGTGCAAACTGGGGTGGCCTATCTCCTCTCCCAGGCCAAAATTCATGCCAGGAGTAGACTGAAACCCTACGACGCTGCAACCTCCACCCCAGCTACTAGCGGCAAATGCTGTAACACTGGCGTGGGGAGATGTCAGCAGGCCGTGCTGAAGCTGATCAGCTTGGGGGACAGACAGCACAGTGCCTCCGAGGTCAGGGATGCCATCTTGGCTGAGATGGCATTTTTTTTCCCTGCTACACCTGGGGCCTGGCATTTCTGCGCCTGTGATAATGGCTGGAACCTGGTAGCAGATCTGGAGCTTGCCAGACTCAAACACGGTCCACGCATGGCCCACGTTTTCAACTTGTTGGTGCCATGTTTCTTTGAAACCTACACCATTGTGCCTGATATACAGGTCAAAGTGGGGCCATTTTTGTAAGTGAGAACTAGCCTCTGCTAGGCAGAAAACATTCAGAGCACACTCCTCTCATCTTCGCACCGTTGGCTGGCGGAGGAAGACGAGGGGGTTGGCATCTGATGTCCCTGTCCCACACGAGGCTAGAGGGTGCACTTCAGTGCATCCCATTGCTTCACCACAAATGGTGTGAAGGGGAGTGGAAAATGGAGGAAATGGAGAGTGACCCTTACAGTTGGGGCCAGCAAAGGCATGCCAAGTAACACACTGGCAAACATGGCTGACTTCATCTTGGGTTGCTTTTCAAGAGTCTAACGCATATTTCACATAATGGAGAACAAATAATACTGGATTTTTACAAGCCTCGAACCCCGGTCTAGGTCTAATGTCTGTTCCTTTCTTATATTAGGGGAGAGGGAAAAAAAAATACTTCAGTGATACGTTTAGCGTACATAGACTGACTATTAATGTGTATCCCACTTAGTGTTGTTAGGGTTACACACCGTCACAACCTGGCTAAAGCTTCTATAGCTGTTAATAAAGTCAACATAACTTTACGGTATCCAAAAAGACAGCTGGTACCGACAGAGGGCAAGACAAATGTCAACCAAAGCTGTGAGCTCTGAACACCCACATTGACTTTGGCGTCATCATCATTATAAGGGAGCGGGTGGTAATAAATAACTTGGCAGTGCCTAAAACCCAAAAAGCTTATACAACTATATTTACATTAAGATACACAAATGACACTTTTTAGTAGCATGTCATGAGACAAGCTGATAAGATCTTCCTTTGTGCAGTGCTATTTGAAAGTTAATAGCTGCCTTCATTTTAATTCTGGAGAAGGTGCAGACATTAGATTTAGAACATGTTGTCTTCATTGTCCAAATCCTCTATATAGGTAATGTGTTTTTCGGGCCGAGCTGTCTGGGAACGAGCTGGTGCAGCACTGACAACCTGGGTGAATATGGCAAGAGCCTGAGATGTAGGGTGAATGAATCCCCAAATTATTTGGGGAATTTCCACTCAGAAACTGGCACTATATGGCAGTAGCAAGACTTGAGTGTATTTGTAACCCCAATATATTCCTTGAATTCCCAGTCAGACAATGGCACTATATGGCAGTAGCAAGAAATGAGGGTATTTGTAACCCCAATATATTCTTTGAATTCCCAGTCAGACAATGGCACTATATGGCAGTAGCAAACATAGTGTGTGTATATAGCCCCAATTCTATTGCTAGGGGACTTCCAGTGTATTTCTGGGGTGAAGGTGGGGGGGCACACCGTTGGAACGGGGATCGGGGGTATATACAGGGTATACAGGAATACACTGTCAGTGTATTCCATTCAGGATCCGGGGAAAGCTGGGTTGCGGCGATTGAGCCCATCAGTGCCACGTTACACTGACAAGCTTCTCCCTGGAATTTAGCTCTTACAAGAGCTGTTGGTTGTCTTCTCCTTCCTATCCTAGCCTGTCCCTGCCTACCCAGAATCTAATGTTGTATATCAATTGGTCACCAATTACAAAATATTTATAGTTTTGCCACTAGGGAGACTTTTGAGTTGAAGCATCACCTTGATTGTTCCTCCTCTGGGTAATCTACGTACTGGAGTGCCCCTGTGGCCTCCAGTATGTGGGTAGGACCACTAGGGCCCTAAGAGAACGCATCTGTAAACATATATCTAATGTTAATAATGGTTACATCAAGCATAGTGTTTCCCGTCATGCCCTTACTTATCACAATAAAAGTTTTGCAGGTTTTAAAGTTATACCAATTGATACCATCTCACCAATAGAAACTGACAGGTTGCATTCCCTTAATGGAAGGGAAATGTACTGGATGTTTAGATTAAATACCCTCCATCCAGCAGGCCTCAACATCGCCTCAGAAGATGTAACCAAATGAGTCCCCTACATCCATTTAATTCAAGTGGTCATCTAACCACTAACAGTCCTGCATAATGAAATAACACTGTAAGACTAATAATTGATTCTTAGGTGGTTTGACCCTCACAGACTCAGTTTTGCTGTTGGTATAAGCAGTCTCCCATTTGTTTGTTAGCCATCCTTTGCCTGCTTAGCAGTCCCTTATGGGCTGACAAACATGACATCACCACCATCCCAGGACTGACTGGACATGTGCACCAGGTTCCATAGAACGCCGTCACTTGCGTACTCCACGTGGGGGGGGGGGGGGGGGCGGCGTTAAACAGACGCGCACACAGGAAGTAGTTTCCCGCCCACATCTACCAATGTGTTAAATACTCAGGTTGCTGTTGGGTGGACAAGCGTCTGACCTGACGGGACCTGGTAAGTTATGTTCTATCATGCTATACTAAGCTTTACTACATTTTGTTTAAGATCTGTGGATATTGTGAGGGAGGATGTGGCACCTGGGGGATCACTTCACCCCATCCCCTTCCCTCCTCTAAATGTGATTTACAAGTGGTCCCCACTAGGACCTTATTTTCAATTCCCCATATATTCAGTTACCCATATTTTATTATCTATGCATGTGGCTATAAATTACCTCACCCTCCATTTCCCTCTGTCATTGATCCTTCATCAACCACTGGGTTGTGGGAGATTTCAATCTTCAACTTTTTTGTATCTAGCGAACACCAATGTCATTTGTATCAACTTATATCCATCCAGAGCACAATTTGCTACTGTGTTACATGTTCACCACTAAAGTTTTATATTTATTTGCATTCTATTCATTCATAATACTGACTGTGGGTGCGCGCTATCCACCAGTTGGATCACTATTTTGACCATTACAAGATATGGCACACTTGTAGCTATATCTATATTGTTGTTTGCAATATAATTTTTAATCTATACTACATACCTAATATCACACCTATTATAGTTACATCCTTCGAGCTTGACACTTGTCATCTAATTAATTTTTTACAGAATGTCAAAACCAATTTATGTTTTCCTTTAAATGTATACATATATATCTTTCAATATATGTTGATGCATTCTAATGGGTCAGACGCCCTCTTGTTTGTTTGATTATACCTTGATGGTCCCCTTATATTATTTTATGTTTTTATTTAGTATGTTTTATTGTGTCCTCCTACAGCTCTCGTTTTTTGCACTTGAGAAAGGGCCAGTGTAAGGCCCGAAACACGTCGTGCTATATGCTGTATTTTTAACTACCCAATAAACCCTATGTGATTGGACCCTGGTTTACCATCTTCTTAAACATACCAGTGTGCGCGGTTCTCCCTCAACGGACCTTTGGTCCCCTTTTCCTCTTCAGTTACCCAGAATCTAAGCCCTAGCTAAATGGACGGAAACCTCCGTCCCCGGTGAATTGCAAGCTCAGAATGACGCGAACCTGGGCGGCGCTGTTCTTTTAAATCAGAGGTCACATGTTTTCAGCAGCCAATGGGTTTTTCCTACTTTTTCAATGTCACCGGTGTCGTAGTTCCTGTCCCACCTACCCTGCGCTGAATTGGAGCAAAAAAGGCGCCAGGGAAGGTGGGAGGGGAATCGAGTAATGGCGCACTTTACCACGCGGTGTTCGATTCGAACATGGCGAACAGCCTAATATCCGATCGAACATGAGTTCGATAGAACACTGTTCGCTCATCTCTATTCATGAAGTGTTAAGCTTACTTACTATCCAGGCAGAACCTTGAGTTTTTGGGAAGGTTCTGACTTTGGGACATGTGATAGAAACCAGCACTCGGCCCCCAAGTTATTCTACCCTCTCACCCATTGATTAAGAATCTTTTGGTTTCTCAGGCCATTTATTGAAATATTCCTGTATTTACAGGGTGACACCTGAGAAGTCTTTAAAAAATACATATTCTTCAAATTCAGGAAATGTACTCCTTAATGTTCTGTAGACCAGGAACCACACAGCAGCTTTGGACACTTGGGGAGATCTCATTTGTTTGGGCACGCCAAGCTTTCGTCTTTTCATCATAATATTCATTGGTGAAAATGGGGATGAAGTTATTCCTGCCGCCCACAACATAAAGGCGGTCATCTATTACCGCGGTGCCAAAGTTTCTGCGCCTCTTCAGAATGTTTGGTGCCCTACACCAGGTCTTAGTGAGGGGGCTATAAGTCTCTACAGTGCACACGCAATTGTGTCCATCATAACCACTAATCTGTTGAAGAAAAATGAAGAAGTATAAAATTCAGTCAATTCCAAAAAATCTATATAGAAAATGTAAAGAAACAATGGATTTATCTCTAATGTATCTAATTGTATGAATTCTAATATTTAATCATTAAAATATTTTCTTCTTGAACATTTTTTTGGTCGCTTCTCAATCTTATATCTATAATATTGCAGCCTGTGCAAATTAGAAATAAATCTGAAAAAAACCTCTTATTTATTATTTTTTTTCTGCATTAGGCTACAGATACAAATACACACCGTGTCCCCGTAAAGAACAGTCATGAGCAGCCAAAAATGGCGCATGCACGGTAAGCCTGATATTAATAAAACTGATGAAAAAGATGACTCCATTTATCCTTTATCAACCCCTTTATAGCAGCCAATGAGCCCCTACAGGCCTGGAGCTAAAGTGTCTTCCATCTATATTATAACTAACTTGATGCTGAAAGAGAAAATGTCCATTATCATACCGCAAATACTTTGCCTCTATAGGCTGTGACTCCGACTCCACTTCGTCGGCTTTTCATTGGGCTGATGTAGCTCCACTGCCTACTTTCTGGATTGTAGACCTCGGCTGATGACAAGCAATCCTGTCCGTTGGATCCACCGCATATATAGATCTGAATAAAATAAAGAATGGACAATAATGTAACAACCTGCTTCTAAATTCACATTATATAGAAGATTCTTGTAAGCCGCTCCTCCAGACTTAGACATCAAAACAAATTCCTAGTCAGTTGTACAGTTTGCAACACACAAAATAAAAGTGTAAAAAAGAAAATCCCACAAAAATTAGCTAGGGCTGAAGGTATAGACATCAAAGTCTCCTTACTTTTCCATTAAGGGTGGTGGCACCAGCATCCTTCCTTTTCTCCTGCATAGAGGAAATTAAAGTCCACCGATTGGCATCAGGGTCGTAACGTTCCACTGTATGAAGAGTCTGTTGCCCATCAAAACCACCCATGGCGTATATATAATTATCAAGGACTGTTACACAGACATGTCCTCTTTTATAGTTCATGGAGGCTGCTTCATGCCACGTCTTTTTCACGGGGTCAAAGCATTGCACATTTCTCAGGTAGTCCGAACCATCAAATCCACCGATGAGATAAATGTAGCCATTCAGATATGCAGTGCCATGATGGGCTGTAGGTTTCCTCACTGCAGATGTAGCTCTGGTCCACCGGTTGGCTCGGGTGTCATAAGGCCTGATGTTGTTAGCGATTTCTGAGCCACTGTAGCCACAAAGAGCAAATAAAATGGCGTATGGTAGGCGAGGTCTCACCATGTTCGGCTTCAATGTGAGAGCAGTGTTAACAATGGCTTTACAGTCCTCATTGTCTTTGACATACTCATTGGCCATGATATTGTTCAGGACGTATCCTTTATTAATCAGGGCCAAGCGGATCTAGCAAGAAATATAAGAGGGTTAAGACATTTTATTAAAAAAAATAAATTAAAAATATTACTGATCTATTTGGGTTTTAAGATACCCATACACATAAGTATGTTGGTGGTCATTACATGTAAATGGCTACATACAGAACATTGTGCAGGTAAGCCTTTATTATTCCCCAGATATATATGCTAGGTGGGATCCATACATCCAGTCCCTGATATAGTGATACAGCATGGAGCCTGGACACTGTCATGGCAGCTCTGTTCCTTCTAACGCTATAGCCATACCTGAGGGAGAAGAATTCTCATGGACTCTTTTCTTTCCGCAGGAGCGAAGTTTATCCACCTGACAATGGCCTCAAATACTGCGCTCTCCTCTGTGACGTTTAACTCATCCTCTTTTATCAGCTCTCTAAGTTCTTCTAGAGTAAGCTCAAAGAACTTCTCTGATGTCTTCACTAGTTCTTGAAAGTGGTGGAGGATAAATGTAAATGTCTTCTGGCGGAGATCAGGGCAGAGGTAATGGCTGGTAACTCTCCATATGTCCAGGAAGTTTTCATGATCAATCTGATGTGCGATAAATTTGCTGCTCAGATTGACTATTCCCATGATATTAAATTGGTCTGCTGCAATAAAGAGGTCCATTGCATTTTCAGGCGTTATCTCAGCACTGTTGGTATAGGCGTACTCTATTATACTCCACATGGTTTGTGGGTGAACGCCTGGTATGTTATAGACATTTCTATCTGAACTGCCCAAATCATTTTTGAAAAGAGCCCTGAAAATAGAGAACACATAGAAGTAAAATATCACTAATACTAACCTTCACGTATAAATGTAAAAGGCTACAATTGGGAAGTTCAGGTTCAAGATTTATTTTGGGTCAAACAAGTTCAGTACAAACCAAATAGTGTAGAACACTGTCAGGGCTCCTAGGAACCTATCTATAATACATAGTGTAGAACACTGTCAGGAATCCCAGGAAATTATCTATATAACATAGTGTATAACACTATCAGGGCTACTAAGAACCTATCTATAATACATAGTGTATAACACTGTCAGGAATCCCAGGAAATTATCTATATATCATAGTGTATAACACTATCAGGGCTACTAAGAACCTGTCTATAAAACATAGTAGCCCTGATAGTGTTATACACTAAGACCCTATCTATAAAACATAGTGTAGAATACTATCAGGACTCCTAGGAACCTATCTATAAAACATAGTTCATATAGGGGTACATAGGCCCCCTGTTTTCATGATCAGTGGGGATCCCAATTGTTGAACACCCTGCTGATCAGACACTTATCTACCATTTATCCTATGTATAGGTGATAAGTTGTCGATTTGGCAAAACCCCTTCAGCTTCAAAAAATATTAAACTCTCACCTGAAATAAGGGCTACAGAGGTCCAGGACGGTTTTATGAACATGAAAGTCAGTGCTCTGGACTCTGATAATGGCATCACATTGCTTGCCCATGAGTGTCAACTCATTGTAGGCATTGCATGCCATGGAGCTGACTTCTGTATGAAATCCATGGCTCATCCATCTACTGCAGGATCTTTTGGCATTGGGAGCCATGAAGCAATTTTTGCGTTTCATAGTGCACCTATTACAGCGCTCAATATCAATTACACTAGAAAGATCGCGTCTTCCTATCACAACGACTTCTAACCACTCAACTGATAAACGGAACGTTGCCGCTGCTAAGTTCCTCCAATGACATCACAGTTTCCTTAGTAATAGAATGTACACATGTATGAAGAAACACCTCCATAAACAGCGCCTTACTAGTCCATTGGCCGTGTGCGGTTCTGTAATTCTGTCCTATACAAGCTAATAGGGCGGAGCTGCAATTCCGCATATGGCCGCCAATGGTGGGATTATTTCTAGAAGAATTAAACAATTGTTTTAATATTTCATTGTACCCCTCTACACAAATTCTGAAGACCCTTCCCTCACCCGACCAGATATTCTACAACGCTCCCCCCTCCCAATATCCTTACAGAAAACGTAACTGGCCTATAGCATCCCCCAACCAGTATTCCAACACCACCTTCCCTGACCTATATAGGACTGCTGATTCCTAAAATAGTGATGTCTGGACCACACTTTGTCCTGTATTTGTTACAAATGTATCCGCCATTCTGCCTCAAATATTAGGCCATGTAAAGCGCTAAACAAGTGTATGCCTTATGTAAAAAAATGATAATGTATAGAGTTCTATCGAACACATGTTCGATCGCATATCAGACTGTTCGAGATGTTCGATTCCATACGGACACCACGTGGCAAACTCCAAAAAAATTCGATTCCCCTCCCACCTTCCCTGGCACTTTTTTTGCACCAATAACAGCGCAGGGGAGGTGGGACAGGAACTACGACAACGGGGGCATTGAAAAAAATCGGAAAAAGTAATTGGCTGCCAAAATCAGGTGACCCCCATTTTAGACGAATAGTGGATTTCAAATCCGGGTCATAGGAGACTGTGAACTTTGTGACTATGAGACAGGGATAGCTGTACAGGCAGGGATAGCTAGGGATAACCTTTATTTAGGGGGGAATGTTATTAAAAATAACTTTTTGGGGCTCTATCGGGTGTGTAATTGTGTTTTTTGTGAGATAAACTTTTTTCCCATAGGAATGCATTGAGCAGCATTGATTGGCCAGTATGCAGAATCAGTATACAGAATCAGCAGGGCTGAGTGTGTGCCGAGCTCGCACAGCAGAGCCAACCGGCAAACGGTGTAGTTGAGCAGAACTGGCTCAACACTGCTGAGTCTCTGCACAGCAGAGGTGAGTATGTGCACTCGCTCAGCACGGCTGCATCACCGCATACCCATAGGAATGCGTTGGCCAGCATTGATTGGCCAGTCTCCAGCCAATCAGCGCTGACTCTGCCGGATGAGGCGGAGTCTAAGGTCGGACCTGAATGGAGACTGGTGTGGAGCGATCTTAGCCTCCACCTCCTCCGGCAGAGCCAACGCTGATTGGCCGAATTCTGAAGACTGGCCAATCAACGGTGGCCAATGCATTCCTATGGGTATGCGGTGATGCAGCAGAGCTGAGCGAGTGCACACACTCACCTTTGCTGTGCAGAGACTCAGCAGTGTTGAGCCAGTTCTGCTCAACTACACCGTGTGCCGGTCGGCTCTGCTGTGCGAGCTCGGCACACACTCAGCTCTGCATCACCGCTGGCATTGGCCAGCGTTGATTGGCCAGTATACAGAATCAGTATACAGAATAAGCAGAGCTGAGTGTGTGCCGAGCTCGCATAGCAGAGCCGACCGGCACACGGTGTAGTTGCGCAGAACTGGCTCGACACTGCTGAGTCTCTGCACAGCAGAGGTGAGTGTGTGCACTCGCTCATTTCAGCTGCATCACCACATACCCATAGGAATGCATTGGCCAGCGTTGATTGGCCAGTCTTCAGAATTCGGCCAATCAGCGCTGGCTGTGCCAGAGGAGGCGGAGTCTAAGGTCGGACCTGAATGGAGACTGATGTGGAGCGATCTTAGACTCCGCCTCCTCCGGCAGAGCCAGCGCTGATTGGCCGAATTCTGAAGACTGGCCAATCAACGCTGGCCAATGCATTCCTATGGGAAAAAGTTAGCTTGTGAAAATCGCAAGCTGACAGGGTTTTCCATGTAATAAAGTGACTTATATGCCCCCAGACATGCTTCCCCTGCTGTCCCAGTGTCATTCCAGAGGTGTTGGTATCATTTCCTGGGGTGTCATAGTGGACTTGGTGACCCTCCTGAGACGGATTTGGGATTCCCCCTTAACGAGTATATGTTCCCCATAGACTATAATGGGGTTCGAAACCCGTTCGAACAGTCAAACAGTGAGTGGCTGTTCGAATCGGATTTCGAACTTCGAACATTTGGGTGTTCGCTCATCTCTAATAATGTACAGTAATGTGCAAAAGTTTTAGGCAGGTGTGAAAAAAATGCTGTAACGTAAGACTGCTTTCAGAAATAGAAGGGTTATTAGTTTATTTTTGTCAATGACCAACATGAAGTGAACAAAAGAGAAATCTGAACTCCATCAATATTTGGTGTGACCTTTGCCCTTTGCCTTCCATCAGTGTTTCTGGGTACTTGCAGACAGTTTTTGAAGGACAGTTTTTGTCTCAGACATCTCGGAGAACTAATCACAGATCTTCTGTGTGCTATATCTAGAACTGCTTAGGTTTACACGAGTGTTGCGTCTCTGTTGTTCGGGTCTGTTGCAAGAGGTGGACCGCTAAACTGCGGTTACACGCGGAGCCCAGAGGACTCCATTGACTCCCACGTAGCTCTGGTTTCATCATCATTCAGTCTGTCTGAGATTACATGAAGAGACAGAAGGATTGGAACAAGCTACATTCATAGAAGATCTGGGCTTAGTTCTCCAAGATGGCGGCAGCAACAACCCCCCTGCCGAGTTCCTTCAAAAACTGTGTACAAGTGTACCGAGAAGAACTGATGGAAGGCAAAGGGCAAAGGTTACACCAAATATTGATGGGATTTAGATTTCTCTTTTCTTCATTCACTTCATTTTGTTATTTGGTAAAGATAAACCATTAGCACTTCTATTTCTGAGAGCATTTTTACTTTGCAGCATATATTTTCACACCTGCCTAAAACTTTTGGCATAATATTTGGGAGAAGTGATACATTGTAACATATACAGTATTAAGTGTGGTATAGATATCAATATATTAAGAATAGGGCGGCATACAGGGGCAATTCTAGGTATGGCAGGGGTATACAGTATTGGTGAATTCTGCAGTCCAGGTTATACGCTTGTCAGAAGAGATATGTTTTCAGTAAGTATATAGGAGGAATGGTTATGTGAATATTTGATGGAGTGAATTGCAGAAAGTTTGTGTAAATGAGATAAAAAAAAATAGTTTTTTTTTTTTTTTTTATAGAAAGAGTGACGCTATTGTCGTATGTGGAATTACAGCTCAGCCCTATTGACTTGAATAGGATTGAATTGCAGTACCACACACTGCACGTGCACTGCATTTTGTCCACACCTGCCTAAAACTTTTGCACAGTACTGTGTATTGTTTGTGTTACATATTTTATTGGAAAGTTCATTATAAAGTACTTAATATGTTGCGCCTGTGTCATTCTGAAGAAACTTATAATGACAGAACTGCCAATGTTGACCAGTTCCCACAGTCAGAGACTGGTGGTGAATGGGCCTACAATGAGGAGGAGGATTGTTGACCGATTGTTTACCGTGCCGCACATTTTGTCCCTCTTTCTGTTCTTCAATAGTTGGGGGGTATGGTAATCTATACTACTGTGCAGCATCCCCGAGTGCTGCTGCTTTAAGTCTTTGTCTGTTGTGTCTCGGGTTGTGTTGTTATGTCCCATGTTCAGTGTTATATGACTATTTTGCAGCTTTCCCTTGTTATTTTTTCCCCCTCACAGTTCAAAAGCCTTGCCTAGATCAGCGCTGGTCTATCGCAGGCCACTGGGCAGGGTTATGGTAGGCTATAGTCTTCATGGTGACCATTGAAGGTCAGTTCAGAGAGAACAGTCATCCTGTACAGTTCATGTTGGACTGTGCAGAGAGGCTACCAGCCCTGGAACTCTATGGCCACCAGTACAGTCTAGAGGAGGATTATTTATCACCTCAGGCTCATCCAGAGATAGCCCTGAGACAGGGAATAGTGTGGAGCATCTCTGTTGGAACATTTACCAGTCGTGCCAGGAGGAGTAACGGAGGATCCTGACAGGAGGAACTTATTCAGGCCTAGTATCCAGGTAACCAGACCCCTGTCAGGACTGCCTGCTCCACTACTAGCCCCAACATCCTAGCTTGGGAGTGGCATAAGAGGAAGAGTAGTTGTTGGACTTTATTACAGAGCCTGTAACATCCCTGGGCAGCTTCCTAAAACTAAGGCAGGGGAATTGTTCTGTGCACACAACCCCCATCTACAAGCTGCTGGTTTGTTGTTTACCTGAGTTAATAAACAGTTATCTGGTTTTCACTGCACACCTGGACTCCTGGGTCATATCTGCTTCACCATAAGGGCCCTTCCAAACACCATCACACCTGCTCAGAGAGAAGAGGTCCCCTCTCCAACTGGAAGTGCCCCGAGGAATACTACTACTACTACCACCATCCAGTAGAGCTGCAGGACCCCCCTCGATTGTGTCCGGCCCTGGAACGGGATTGGGATGTATGTGGAGTGTGCTCAGTCTAGCAGGTGGCGCAGCATCCACCACTATAGCTCCTATCCTCTGGTCTCCTCCATTGGGTTGTGGCATACTGTACTATGGAAACTACTTATAGAGGTTATTGATGACCGATCCTTAGTTTCCGTATCCCATCAGTGGTGGTCTGACACTCAGGACCCCCACAGATCAGACATTTATAAGACCGCAATGTTAGGGTGAGCACTGCGGCCTCTTCACTGAATACCAAACAAAGCACCATACATTGTATAGGAGCCGTGCTTGGTACTGCAGTTCAACTGCATTCACTTCATTGCAGACAGGTTATATAATGAATGAATTAGATGTCACTGGCATGTAAGGCAGAAGCAGTTCTCACTTAGGCATTGCTGCTTCAAACAGCTGATCTGTGGGTGTTCCCAGTGCTGGGCTCCCATTGATCTAATACGGAGGAGATGACATCAATATGTAAGTCATACAAATCCCATTATAACCCATAGAAGTTTTTTAAAAATCCAACATTGCATTGAAATATTTGACAGATCTTGTTAGAGTTTGGTCAGTATTGCACAGCTATCATTCATTATATGTCACTTCAATGATCACATTACATGTCTTACTCTCATATCTGCACCCGTGCTAATACACAATGCAGGTTGTGGAGATTATGGATTATTTCACACAGTCTTTTCAAAACTTCTACATATAGCAAGATATCCTGTATATGTGTGTCCAAAGCTAGAAGTAGTCACTGCATTTGAATGTACCTGTAATCCAGGTAATAATGCAGGCTCTGGAGTTGTGCCTGTGCATTAACCCCTGAGGCTGACATATGCTCACAATTCAGACCATTTAACTCTTTAAAGGGATTTTAGGCTAAGGCCCCATGGGGCCCCGCTACGCGATTACACTTTTAAGAGAAGGTTCACAGAGTTTTCCTCCACGGACGTTCTCTTAACATTATATCTATGGGAAAGCCGCCGGCGTTTGCGTAGATATAATTGACATGCTGCGATTTGCAAAGCCACAACGGCTTTGCAAATCGCAGCGTGTCCGCGCTGCGATCTTCTCCGCAAAGTGGGCATGGGATTCGCATGAATTCCATCCACCTAGCAGATACTGTATGACGCTGTGATTTTTCCTGCAGCGTCTCCGCTGTGAGCAAATCGCGGCATTTCCAGCCAGTGGGGCCATGGGCCCACGGCCTAAGAAAGGCTTATTTGTCTCCTACATAGTATTGTAAGCGGCCATTTTCTTGTGGCTGGCAAGCATGCGCAGTCGGCTTTGCCCTAGACCCGAGGCCTAGAAATCTGAAGCCAACCCCCGGAAGAAAATGTGAGGAAGACTCATTCCTGGAGAAGATGGAGAGTTCTCTCACAGCATTGGGGATGCCTCTAGTGCTGCGAGAGAACTCATTTGCATACTGGCAAAAACCGGGATTTCTACGGAACGGCGGCGCGGAGAACATATCTAAAGGTAAGAGACGAATAGCTTTTCTTAAGGCTATTCCTACGTGTTAGAGACAAAACAAAATCAATTTTAATGGTAGAATCCCTTTAAACTTTGTGGTTAATACTACTGGAGGTGTTAACAAATGAACCCCAGCAACAACACAGGCAGCCTAGATCCAAGGAACCTAGGGTTATCTTATGTGAGGGTTTGTTAGGGCATATTCTCTGTTATAGCAAATCATATTATTTAAATATTTGATATATTATTTAAACTATTTTATCATGTCTAGGTCTTCATATAGAAGTCAATAGTGACTGTGCTATCTAAGGAGATTGACAAATGGAAGGGGCACTCTGTCTGCCCTCTGTCAGCACTGAGACTAGAATTCTTCACCATTCTTTCTGAATAACCCTGTATTACATAATTAAGGGACAGAAAAGTCTACCTTACAATAAAAATATATGAAACAAAAATATGGGGCAATACGAAAATGTAATATTTTAACATGCAAATATACAACACATAAGGGACTATTCAATAAATAAAGTATTTGTTGATGCAATTGTGCAAACCTTTAGGAAAGTCAACGTTACCCCACATAACAAAATACAATGTCCCACAAAACAAGGCCTCATACTGCTATTATAATAATAAAGCTATGACTGCTGGGATACAGAAGGTTAAACATATTCCTCTGGTCTGGAGGACTAAACGTTTGGTTTATGAAGCATTTACATTCCAAAATTCCCCTAGATATGTTATGTGTATATGTACATTTTGATGTGGTTAATATGCTGTACTGAGACAGCAGCTAAAGGTAATAACATAGCGGGGGCCATGCTGCTCACCTGTTATATGATGTGTACCACTGCACTATCTAAACCCTCTGCTAAATCCTGTATGGCAAGAGAGCAGTGTGGCTCCTACAATTTTCACGATTATCTGTAGCACATTGTCCTGAACAGCTGATCTGCAGAGGTCCTGGCTGTCAGACTCCGGCAGATGTAATATTGATGGCCTATCCTAAGGACAGGCCATAAATATTAGAAACATGGATAAATCCTTTAAAGATGTTGTCCAGGAATTGGAGCAACCCATGCGGCGGGTCAGAGGTTTAAAATAAAAAAAAGCATACTCACCTGTTCTCGGCACCCAGTTGTCCTCCGCCAGTGTCCATTCAGTCTCATGCCGGCACCTTCTTGCTGTGAGTCCTGCACCTCATGTGACCGCTAAGACGAAATGGGTACAGGATTTCCAGAAATGAGGTGTTGCCATTAGACCGAACAGACAGAGACACAGGACAACAGGGTGCTGAGGACAGGTGAGTATGTTTGATTTGTTTTTAAACTCCTTAAACTTAAGGCCCCACGTGTCGTCTTGCAGTAAAAAAGCGCTACGGGAAAAACCACGGCCATGACACATCATGTTTCTTCCTGCAGCCCTTTGCACAGAAAGTTTGTAGAGCTTTCCTCTCTGTATTTTCTACTTCAATTATATCTAAACCGCCAGAATTTCCGTAGGTGTGCTGCAATGTCTAAAACAGAGACTGTTTTGGAAATTACAGCGTGTATCTTATTTTACCGCAAAGTGGGGATGGGGCCTCCAGTGGTGAAAACACTACAGGAAAATCTGCCATTTTACATTTCCTGCAAAGTGAATGGGATTCTAGCAAATCCTATCCACACATTGTGGAAGAAGCCTAAGTGCCACATTCATTAAATTAATTGCCCCCTCATAGTATGCCCCTAATTCTCCCTGACATAAATACTGCACCCTTAATGACCATTTTTTTCAATGACCACCCCCTTATGTTCATAATGCTTCCTAATATAACTTCCCCTTGTAGTCATAATGTCCCCTATAACCCTTATATAAATGACCCACCCTTATGTTCCTAATGCCCCCTCCCTTATAGTTATAATTTCCCCCTCCAAGCAACTCCTTGTACTATTAAAATACCCACAACTAAGCTAAAAAAAAAAAAAAAAAAAAAAGTTTTACTCACCTATCTGCGATGATGAACGGAGTCGCCGCCTCCTTTACGTCCAAGCGCAGGACGTCTGTGTATCAGCACAGTGGATCTAGTTAAAATTAAGATATATTAATGGCAGCACCTGGGTGGGCCTAGGGCAGCCGCCGTTGGTGTAACTAAAGTTGTGTGGGCCTGGGTGCAAACTTATGTCCAGGGCCCCCTATCCCCTTCTTAGAGCGAATTCTTGATAGTGGTGGTTATGGGCGCTAAAACGATATCTCAGACACTTGAAAGTGATACAGCTTTATTACCCACAACTGCAGTTATCAAGAATACGGTAAGCAAGCAGTGCAGCGTGCCACATGTAAGCAATACTGGGACGGTATTACGTGCTCCATAGTGACCCCCAAACAGTATTACATGCTCCTTAGTGACCCCCAAACAGTATTACGTGCTCCATAGTGACCCCCAAACAGTATTACATGCTCCATGGTGACCCCCATACAGTATTATGTGCTCCACAGTGGCCCCCAAACAGTATTACGTGCTCCTTAGTGACCCCCATACAGTATTATGTGCACCACAGTGGCCCCAAAGCAGTATTACGTGCTCCATAGTGACCCCCAAACAGTATTACATGCTCCATGGTGACCCCCATACAGTATTATGTGCACCACAGTGGCCCCCAAACAGTATTATGTGCTCCATAGTGACCTCCAAGCAGTATTATGTGCTCCACAGTGGCCCTCAAAAAGTGTTACATGCTCACCAGTTCCCTCCACACAGTATTATATGCTCACAGTGCCCATCCTCCAAGAGCCTGAACCCCCATTCTTGCTCACACAGCCTGCAACATCATTCCCTCCTCTTGCTCACACAGCCTGCACCCCCATGTCTCCCCTCTTACTCACACATGCTGTCTTTTCTCTCCTCCTTCCATCAGATTGTTCCCAGCAGATTTATCTTCCTGTGTAACATCACATTGTTCTGTACGATCCCATGTAGCTCCGCCCACACATGACGTCATCACAGTTTCTTTCCCTTAGCACCTCACACAGGTGTGGACTGGTTAGAGGCTTTACCGAACCTCCACTGCCTATTAAAAAGGCAGTGGAGGTCCGGTAGGGTCCCATAAAGGCCCCCATAATGAGGACTAACAGTAAAGGTTTGGGGCCCACTGGGGGATTCCCCGGTCTCCCGGTGGACCAGTTCGACCCTGCGTCAGGCCATATACGCTCAATCCAGCTTTCCTTGGTATATACTCCCCAAAAAACCTAAGTGTTATACACAGCTAATCCGTTAGGCCATATATGCTCAATCCAGCTTTCCTGGTTGTATTGCACTCCCGAATAAAAGTGGCATACAGCTAAATATAAAATAACATCTCTGTTTATGGGCTGAAGCTGAATGGTGGGCCTGACACTGTATACGCTGCTGGGGCAAGTGACAACTCCAAAAAGAATTAATCCTGGGGGTGGCAAGGCTGAATTGGCACTAATGGGCACAAAATAACATCTCCGTTTATGGGCTGAAGCTGAATGGGGCATAAACTTAAAATGCAGGGGCCCCAATCTATCTCTAACTCAAGAGAGCACAGACACGCAGGTTCTATCATATGCAGTTACAAGTAGAAGAGTGGCTCAGCACGTGACAGTTGGGGTTTATTGTATACACTCTATGCCACCAAAAAGGCTAACTGCGGGGTGTACTTGCACCCCCTCACCAAACTCACCCAAACCTCAGTTGGGGGAAGCCTCCACTCACGCCAAGGGCCACAGGTTCAACTTCTACACCCAATACGTGTAAGGCGCAGAGGGATTGGAGAGGACAGGGCTGTGGTTGGCCAGGTACTCATGCAACATGTACCTATATTTTTCCCTCCTGATACACTAGGCTCCTCAGTGGCGGTAGTTTGGCCAGGAAGGGGGGGCATTAGTGTGTCCCAGACCTTGCAGAGTTTTCCCCTGGTGCTTGTGGACCGGATGGCAGTTGTTAGCGTATTGGAGGAAATCTACTTTCTGCTGCTAGCGAGGGTTTACAGAAACATTTCCATCATATTCTGCACCAGTTGCTTGTGGCAATCATTTATGCGATTTTTCCTCTCCCGTACCAGAACAAAGGACGAGATTTTTTTCTTATACCGGGTTCGAGGATTGCAAAAATCCAGTATTGTTTGTTCTCCATGATGTGAACTATGCCTTTGTCTCTTGAAAAGCAACCCAACATGAAGTTAGCCATGTGTGCCAGAGTGTTACTTGGCATGACTTTGCTGCCCCCAACTGGAAAGGTCACTTTCCATTTCCTCCATTTTCCACTCCCCTTCAGACCATCCATGCTGAAGCAATGGGATGCACTGAACTACCCCTCAAGCCTCATGTGGGACAGTGACATCAAATGCCACTTCATCCTCCTCATCTTCCTCCGTCAGCCAATGGTGCGAAGATGACAGGAGTGTGCTCTGAATGTTTTAAGCCTAGCAGAGGCTACTTTTCACTTACGAAAATGCAGCTCTGATGCAGCAGGGCTGAGTGTGCAGCAGGGTTCACATCTCCGGTGTAGCAGTGCTGAGCGCACAGCCAGCACTGCTACATCTCGGCATAGGAATGCATTGACCTGCGTTGATTGGCCGAATGCCATACAGAGTACAGCATTCGGCCAATCAACGCTGGTTCTGCTGGAGGAGGCGGAGTCTAAGATCGGTCCACAGCAGTCTCCATTCTGTTCCGATCTTAGACTCCGCCTCCTCATAGACGAGCCTCCGGCAGAACCAGCACTGATTGGCTGAATGCTGTACTATGGCCAATCAATGCTGGTCAATGCATTCCTATGAGAAAAAGTCAACTCCCACATATCGCAAACTGACAGGGATCCCGACATAATACAGTGACTTGGGCATATTAGATGCCCCCAGACATGCTTCCCCTGCTGTCCCAGTTGCATTCCAGGGTGTTGGCATCATTTCCTGGGGTGTCATCGTGGATAGTAATAGTGTTTTCCCCCTAAATGAGTATTTATTCTACATAGACTATAATGGGGTTTGATGTTCGATCGAACAGTTGAGTATTGAGCGGCTACTTGAATCGAACTTCGAACTTCAAACATTTCACTGTTCGCTCATCTCTAATCATAGTATAAAAGGAGTTGTTATTGGTTATAGGACTCTGGGAATTCGGTCACACTCCATTGGCGAAAGAAAACGCTCAGACCTAAGTAATCTGTTTTCTCATCTTTCGAATGTTATAGACAAGAGCCAGTTTTTTGAGATTATGGATTTTGAGCTGAGAAGGAGTTTCCATGTAGAAATTTATGATAGAAGAACAAAGATTTGGCAACAACAAAAAATCTTTAGACCATATTTGCCAAATTATTTTTCCAGATAGTACTGTGACTGTAGGTATTTTGACAAGGAGATCATACGGCTTCTTTCTTCTCATGAGATCTTTATAAGATACAGAATAAATCCTAAATTTACGTCCATTGGCCAGGACAGGAGAGACGAGATTTCACCCTTCCTTTCCTCTTATAAACCCTGATGTAAATCTCTGTAAAAGTTATGTGACAGGCTTACTTTCATGGTAGTGTTAGCTCACATAAACTATTTATGTATTTATGAGTTAATATAGGGTGCCCCCTGTCCTAGACCACCCTCAATCGGAGTGGATAGCAGCTACAAAGTGCATTTTTACTCTAGCGGACCTGTAATATCCAGACGCACTGATTTGTGTTGTCCTTCAGCTTTCCAGTGGAGGCGCTATAGGAGAATTTAACACAGGCTACATCGGAGCAAAAATCTTAGCCCACATTACAATCAAAGCTGTTTTATAACTGGCCCTCATCTTCTAGTGCTTAGAGATACATCCCAACTTGTAAAGGATATACATAGAGACTGGAAATAAGCAAAGCAATTTATAATAAGACTGGTTTGCTACCAAACCTGACATCTTTGGGGGTCACCATCCAAGAACTTTTATTATACTCCAAAGTCTTCAGACCCCAGAAAATAGAAAGTAGAGCCCAAGGGAGGGGCAGAGAAAATAAACACTAATAATAACTAGAGATGAGTGAACACTAAAATGTTCGAGGTTCGAAATTCGATTCGAACAGCCGCTCACTGTTCGTGTGTTCGAACGGGTTTCTAACCCCATTATAGTCTAGGGGAACATATACTCGTTAAGGGGGAAACCCAAATCCGTGTCTGGAGGGTCACCAAGTCCACTATGACACCCCAGGAAATGATGCCAACACCCTGGAATGACACTGGGACAGCAGGGGAAGCATGTCTGGGGGCATCTAACACACCAAAGACCCTCTATTACCCCAACATCACAGCCTAACAACTACACACTTTCCACATTCAAAAAAACCTCTATCAAAGTGGGAAAATACCTGGAAACCTTCTTTACTCCCCAAATGGATGGACACAAACCCCAATTTAAGCTCAACAAACAGTAAAAACCACCCCTTTAAATCAAGTGCCCCATGACAACCACGGATGGAATAGACAATGGGAAATCCAAAAGCCCTCACCCTTAACTGTCATTTTGAGTGTGTGTGTGTGTGTGTGTGTGTGTGATGTGGTAAGACCTTCCAAAATTCACTTTTCTAGCCCTTAACATGAGCCCTTCCAAACAAAGTTACAGGACCTTAAGCTGAGCTACCAGCAGAGATTGAGGCCCTTGGCATGAGTAGAGCCTTGCACCAGCAGTGTTTTTGGCACTTAGGGTGAGTTGAGCCTTGTACCAGCGTGTGTCCCTTAACATCAGGCGAGCCCTAAGTTCTGCACTTTGCACAAAAGTTCAACATTAACCTTAGTAGCCTTAGTAGGCCCGAGAACCAGGAACAGGTCTTGCAATGGCTGTCGGATAACGCTTAAAGCACATTGTCCACCAGCCAGTCAGCCTCTACCTCCTCTTACCCAACAGTCTTGTCCTCCTTCCACCCAAAATTCCCAATCTTCCCAGAACAATAACCCCAACTGTCCCTGCTCCCCAGAGCTGTTCTCCCTTCCTTTGACTGTACCGCAACCTGCCCCTCCATTTTGCGATTCCACGGACCTAACAGACGAGTATCTGTGTCCAGATGCTTAAACACTAGAGTCTCCTCCATCTCCGGTCGATTTGGTGGCGGATGACCAGCAACCCACCCTCATCGACGACGATGAGATGCAGTTGCTGTCAGGGCAGCCAGTTGACATGCGCATTGTGCAGGAGGAGGAGGCGAGACAGGAGTTGGAAGAGGAGGTGGTGGACGACGAGGACACCGACCCCACCTGGACAAGGCGGATGTCAAGCTGGGAAAGTAGTGTGGATGTTGAGGCAGGTGCAGCACCAAAAAGGGTAGCTAGAGGCAGAGGTCAACAGCTTTGCCGAAGCCAGGCCAGACCCGGAATGTCCGAAGATGATCCCTTTTGTACCCAGCCCAGAAAAACTCCCCCATCGAGGGCACGTTTCTCGAAGGTATAGAGTTTTTTCAAGGAATGCGCCGAGGACAGATATAGTGTCGTCTACACAATTTGCCTCTCGAAATCGAGTAGGGGCCCTGAGAAGAGCAACCTGTCCACCACTTCAATGCACCGTCATTTGGAATCCAAGCACTGGAATCAGTGGCAGGCAGCAACGGCAGGACAAACGTCGCCCGCCGTTCATGCCACTACCTCTGCTCACAGTGCTGGCGATGCACTCCAGAGGACGAGCCAGGACATCACTTCATCTGCCTCCGCCACTTTGTTGACTTCTCCCTCATCCTCTCCTGTTTCTGTCTTATCTCCTTCTCCTGCACCATCAAAGGCACCATCAGGCGCTTCTTTACAACAACCCACCATCTCTCAGACATTGGAGCGCCGGCAGAAATACACCGCTAACCACCCACCCACGCAAGCCTAGAACGCCAACATCGCTAAACTGCTGGCCCAGGAGATGTTGGCGTTCCGGCTTGTTGAAACTCCCGCCTTCCCGGACCTGATAGCAACTGTGGCACCTCACTATGCCGTCCCTAGCCACAACTTCTCCCGGTGTGTCGTCCCCGCCTTGCACCAGCACGTGTCACTCAACATCAGGTGGGCCCTTAGTTCCGCGCTTTGCTGCAAGGTCCACTTGACCACCGACACTTGGACAAGCGCCTGTGGTCAGGGATGCTGCTTATCTTTAAGGACAGGCAGGGTGAATGTGGTGGAGTCTGTTCCCCGGGTGCAAACTGGGGTGGCCTATCTCCTCTCCCAGGCCAAAATTCATGGCAGGAGTAGACTGAAACCCTACGACGCTGCAACCTCCACCCCAGCTACTAGCGGCAAATGCTAAAACACTGGTGTGGGGAGACGTCAGCAGGCAGTGCTGAAGCTCATCAGCTTGGGGGACAGACAGCACAGTGCCTCCGAGGTCAGGGTTGCCATCCTGGCTGAGATGGCATTTTTTTTCCCCTGCTACACCTGGGGCCTGGCATTTTTACGCCTGTGATAATGGCTGGAACCTGGTAGCGGCTCTGGAGCTTGCCAGCCTCCAACACGTTCCATGTTTGGCCCACGTCTAACTTAGTGGTGCAACGTTTTTTGAAAACATACCCAAATGTACCGAAGCTACTGTTGAAAATGCGGCGCTTGTGCGCCCACTTTTGCAAGTGTACAAGAGTCGCTGCTAGCCTAAAAACACTCTAGCAAGGCCTACATCTGTCCAAACACAGGCTGTTGTCCGTCATTCACACACGCTGAAACCCTACAATACCATATCTTGAGCAGGGTGTGTGAGCTGCACAGGCCTTTGATGGAGTTCCATCTACAAAACCCAAGGGTTCCTCAAAGTCAGCTCCCAAAGTTTCTGCACCATGAGTTTCCAGGGGTGGCAGAGTTATGGCTAGGGGAAGAGGCATGGATAGGGATGATGTCTAGGGGCAAAAGCAGTGTGGATGTGGAGGCAAGCTAAGCAGAAAAAACTGGGGGTACAAGCTAAGGCATGGACTGGGGTGGTGTCTAGGGGCAAAAGCAGTGTGGATGTGGAGGCAAGCTAAGCAGGGAAAAAGGTGGCTAGAGGCAAAGGGATGTCCATAGGCAGAAGACAGCTGCATGACAGAAGCTAGACCTGAGCCAGCAAGGCCCAAGATGCCCTCTTTTCTAGCTTCCTTAGAAAAATTCCCCCATCGAGGCCACGTTCCTCGCTGGGGGAGATAATTTCTAAATGTATAGGTCGAGGACAAACTGAGTGTGGTTTATGCGACTCCCCATCTCCCAGGCCTTTCATTCCAGGCTAAAGTACAGCACAGCCCACCCACATGCCCAAGGCTTCAACGGCCTCATCTCAAAAATTCTGGCCCAGGAGATGTTGGGGTCCTGGCTTGTGGACACTGCCCTTTTTGGGCCTGCTGGCTACTGCGCCACCTCACTGTGCCGTCCACACCAGCACTTTTCCCCAAACATGAGGCAGTCCCTAAGTTCAGCGCTTTGCCCAAAAGTTCCACGTGACCAGCTATGAATAGACAAGTGCATGCGGACAGGGACGCTAACTTTTAATCTTGGCACAGTGGTTGAATGTACTTGAGGCATGGACCGGGTCGCAAAATGTGGTAGACTAACTTGTCTCCCCACACAACATTCCTGGGAGGAGGGCTGAAACACCACCCTCCTCCTCCTCCGCTGTTAGATTGACCCCAGCTACGAGCTGGAAAAGCTGCAACACTGGTGTGGGGAGACGTCAGCAGGCTGTGCTGAAGCTCATCAGCTTGGGGGATGGACAGCACGCTGCCTCTGAGGTCAGGGATGCCATCCTAGATGAGATGGCAATTTTTTTTTTTATCCCCGCTGCCCCTGGGGCCAGGCTTTTTTGTCTTGTTGGAGGGCTCTTGAGCTTGCCAGCCTCCAACACGTTCCATGCCTGGCCCACGTGTTCAATCTAGTGGTGCAACGATTTTTAAAAACATACCCCAATTTAGCAAAGATAAGGGTGAAAGTGGGGCACTTGGACACCCACTTTCCCAAGTCTACAGTACCTGGAGCTAGCCGCAATACACTCCAGCAAGGCCTACATCTGCCTGAAGCACCTACTGTTGTGCGAGGTCACCACACGCTCAAACCCTGGATACCGTATGTTGAGCAGGGTGTGTGAGCAGCAGAGACCTTTGATGGAGTACCAGCTACAAAACCCAAGGGTTCCTCAGAATCAGCTCCCTTACTTTCTGCACCATGAGTTTCCATGGGTGGCAGTGTTATGGCTAGAGGCACAGGCATGGATAGGGGTAATGTGTAGGGGCAAAAGCAGTGTGGATGTGGAGGCAAGCTAAGCATAAAAAACTGGGGGTAAAAGCAGAGGCATGGACTGGGGTGATGTCTAGGGGCAAAAGCAGTGTGGATGTGGAGGCAAGCAAAGCAGGGAAAATGGTGGCTAGAGGCAAAGGGATGTCCATAGGCAGCAAGGGCAAAGATGCAAAACTCTCCCCTGTTTCAAGAATTTTCCTGACTTGTCTCCCCACAAAACATTCCTGGGAGGAGGGTTGAAACACCACCCTCCTCCTACTCCGCTGTTAGATTGACCCCAGCTACGAGCTGGAAACGCTGCAACACTGGTGTGGGGAGACGTCAGCGGGCCGTGCTGAAGCTCATCAGCTTGGGGGCCAGACAGCACACTGCCTACAAAGTGAGTCATGCCATCCTCCATGAGATGGCAATGTGGTTTTTGCCACTGCACCTGGGCCCAGGCATGTTGTCATGTGTGATAATGGCCGTAACCTGGGATCGGCTCTGTAGCTTGGCAGCCTGCAACATATTCCATGCCTGGGCCACGTTTTTAACTCATTGCTGCTAATCTTTTTAAAAAGGTACCCCAATGTTCCTGAGCTACTGGTGAAAGTGTGGCACTTGTGCGGATAGTTTTTAAAGTCTATAGTTGCCGCTGCTAGCCTCTATGCACTCCTACAACGCCTGTACCTGCTGGAACAACGGCTGTTGTGCGACGTCTCCACACTGCTGGCACTAGACATATCATGTGTTGAGCAGAGTGTGTGAGCAGCACAGACCTTTGATGTAGTTCCAACTCCAAAACCCTCGGGTTCGTCAAAGTCAACTCCCTCAGTTGCTCAACCATGAGTGGCCATGGGTGGCAGACTTATGTGAAATCCCATCCCATCCATTGCACTGGACACGAAACATTAGCATGCGCTCAGCACAACTCCGGATATGGCAGCTGCGTTAAGCAGGGTGCAGGGTACAACACAGACCAGGCCCGAGCACCAGGAACAGGTGTTAGAAATACTGCAGCATCCGCCATTTCCTTCCATTTTTGGGGTTTTGGACCCGCCACCGACTTTTCTGGACCTCAGTGGGGATCATGAGACACAGTTGCCATCAGGGCAAGCTGTGGTCATGTGCGGTTTGCAGTAAGGGGGCGGTGCGCAATTGGAAGAGGAGTTGGTGGATGACGAGGCCATCGACCCCACATGGACAGGGGTGATGTCTAGGGGCTAAAGCAGTGTAGATGTGGAGGGAAGCTAATTCAACAAAAAAACAGGGTAGAACCAAAGGCATAAACTGGGGTGATGTTTAGGGGCGAAAGCAGTGTAGATGTGGAGGGAAGCTAATTCAACAAAAAAACAGGGTAGAAGCAAAGGCATAAACTGGGGTGATGTTTAGGGGCTAAAGCAGTGTAGATGTGGAGGGAAGCTAAGCAGCAAAAACAGTGGGTAGAAGCAAAGGCATGCAAAACTCTACCCTGTTGGAAGACTTATTCCTAGGTCTGGAACACGTTAATGGCCCCCCCCCTGGAGAAATTACTGCCACTCAGGGGCCTAGTGTCACCAGGAGGGACAAGTACAGGCGCATGTTGTGGGAATACCTGGCCGACACCAGCTCTGTCCTCTCCGATCCCTCTGTGCTCTACTGCCTACACTTATTTTTTCATCTTTTTTTCTGCACTGCACATCTCTTGCCTACTTCCTTTGGGATCTTAGAAGTGGTAATCCACTTCCAAAGGTGGTAATTTCAGGGCTGGAGTTGTCAATAGACAGTGTAACGGGAGTAGCTGAGGTATTGCTGTCTTAACCACTTTTTGGCACAAAATTAACTTCCAAAGCCAAGTATGGTGCAAGTATATGATGCAAGGACACCTACACACCTATCTCTGACACATTGGGGAGTTCACCCTCATGCGCCCTTTTGGCCTGCACCATCATGCGCCTCTTCCCAGCCACTCCACATCTCCCAAGCTTTTCATTGCAGGCAGAAGTACAACACAACCCACCCCCATGCCCAAGCCTTTAACAGCCTCATCGATAAACTGCTGGCCCTGGAGATGTTGGTGTTTTTTAAGCTTCTGGAAACCCAGGCCTTCCGTCAGCAGATGGCAGCTGGGGCACCTCCCTATGCTGGGCCTAGCCGTTACTACTTCTCTTGGTGTGCTGTCCCTGCCTTGCGCCTGCATGTGTCCCATAACATCAGTCGGGCCCAGAGCGCTGCGCTTTGCTGCAAGGTCCACTTGACCACCGACACATGGACAAGCGCCTGTGGTCAGGGATGCTGCAGTGCTTATCTTTAATGACAGGCAGGGTGAATGTGGTGGAGTCTGGTCCCCGGGTGCAAACTGGGGTGGCCTATCTCCTCTCCCAGGCCAAAATTCATGCCAGGAGTAGACTGAAACCCTACGATGCTGCAACCTCCACCCCAGCTACTAGCGGCAAACGCTGTAACACTGGCGTGGGGAGATGTCAGCAGGCCGTGCTGAATCTGATCAGCTTGGGGGACAGACAGCACAGTGCCTCCGAGGTCAGGGATGCCATCCTGGCTGAGATGGCATTTTTTTTTCCCCTGCTACACCTGGGGCCTGGCATTTTTGCGCCTGTGATAATGGCTGGAACCTGGTAGCAGATCTGGAGCTTGCCAGACTCAAGCACGGTCCACGCATGGCCCACGTTTTTCAACTTGTTGGTGCCATGTATCTTTGAAACCTACACCATTGTGCCTGATATACAGGTCAAAGTGGGGCCATTTTCGTAAGTGAGAACTAGCCTCTGCTAGGCAGAAAACATTCAGAGCACACTCCTCTCATCTTCGCACCGTTGGCTGGCGGAGGAAGACGAGGGGGTTGGAGTGGCATCTGATGTCCCTGTCCCACACGAGGCTAGAGGGTTCACTTCAGTGCATCCCATTGCTTCACCACAAATGGTGTGAAAGGGAGTGGAAAATGGAGGAAATGGAGAGTGACCCTTACAGTTGGGGCCTGCAAAGGCATGCCAAGTAACACACTGGCACACATGGCTGACTTCATCTTGGGTTGCTTTTCAACACATATTTCACATCATGAAGAACAAATAATACTGGATTTTTACAAGCCTCGAACCCCGGTCTAGGTCTAATGTCTGTTCCTTTCTTATATTAGGGGAGAGGGAAAAAAAATTACTTCAGTGATACGTTTAGCGTACATAGACTGACTATTAATGTGTATCCCACTTAGTGTTGTTAGGGTTACACACCGTCACAACCTGGCTAAAGCTTCGATAGCTGTTAATAAAGTCAACATAACTTTACGGTATCCAAAAAGACAGCTGGTACCGACAGAGAGCAAGACAAATGTCAACCAAAGCTGTGAGCTGTGAACACCCACAGTGACTTTGGCGTCATCATCATTATAAGGGAGCGGGTGGTAATAAATAACTTGGCAGTGCCTAAAACCCAAAAAGCTTATACAACTATATTTACATTAAGATACACAAATGACACTTTTTAGTAGCATGTCATGAGACAAGCTGATAAGATCTTCCTTTGTGCAGTGCTATTTGAAAGTTAATAGCTGCCTTCATTTTAATTCTGGAGAAGGTGCAGACATTAGATTTAGAACATGTTGTCTTCATTGTCCAAATCCTCTATATAGGTAATGTGTTTTTCGGGCCGAGCTGTCTGGGAACGAGCTGGTGCAGCACTGACAACCTGGGTGAATATGGCAAGAGCCTGAGATGTCGGGTGAATGAATCCCCAAATTATTTGGGGAATTTCCACTCAGAAACTGTTACTATATACCAGTAGCAAAAATTGTGGGTGCACGTAACCCCAATATATTCTTTGAATTCCCAGTCAGACAATGGCACTATATGGCAGTGGCAGGACTTGAAGGTATTTATAACCCCAATATATTCTTTGAATTCCCAGTGAGAAACTGGCACTATATGGCAGTGGCAGGACTTGAAGGTATTTGTAACCCCAATATATTCTTTGAATTCCCAGTCAGTGAATGGCACTATATGGCAGTAGCAAGAAATGAGGGTATTTGTAACCCCAATATATTCTTGGAATTCCCAGTCAGAAACTGGCACTTTATGGCAGTAGCAAGAAATGAGGGTATTTGTAAACCCAATATATTCTTGGAATTCCCAGTCAGACAATGGCACTATATGGCAGTAGCAAGAAATGAGGGTATTTGTAAACCCAATATATTCTTTGAATTCCCAGTCAGACAATGGCACTATATGGCAGTAGCAAGAAATGAGGGTATTTGTAAACCCAATATATTCTTTGAATTCCCAGTCAGACAATGGCACTATATGGCAGTAGCAAGAAATGAGGGTATTTGTAACCCCAATATATTCTTTGAATTCCCAGTCAGAAACTGGCACTATATGGCAGCAGCAAGAAATGAGGGTATTTGTAACCCCAATATATTCTTTGAATTCCCAGTCAGAAACTGGCACTATATGGCAGTAGCAAGAAATGAGGGTATTTGTAAACTCAATATATTCTTGGAATTCCCAGTCAGACAATGGCACTATATGGCAGTAGCAAGAAATGAGGGTATTTGTAAACCCAATATATTCTTTGAATTCCCAGTCAGACAATGGCACTATATGGCAGTAGCAAGAAATGAGGGTATTTGTAACCCCAATATATTCTTTGAATTCCCAGTCAGAAACTGGCACTATATGGCAGTAGAAAGAAATGAGGGTATTTGTAACCCCAATATATTCTTTGAATTCCCAGTCAGAAACTGGCACTATATGGCAGTAGCAAGAAATGAGAGTATTTGTAAACCCAATATATTCTTTGAATTCCCAGTCAGACAATGGCACTATATGGCAGTAGCAAGAAATGAGGGTATTTGTAACCCCAATATATTCTTTGAATTCCCAGTCAGAAACTGGCACTATATGGCAGTAGCAAGAAATGAGGGTATTTGTAACCCCAATATATTCTTGGAATTCCCAGTCAGACAATGGCACTATATGGCAGTAGCAAGAAATGAGGGTATTTGTAAACCCAATATATTCTTTGAATTCCCAGTCAGAAACTGGCACTATATGGCAGTAGCAAGAAATGAGGGTATTTGTAAACCCAATATATTCTTTGAATTCCCAGTCAGACAATGGCACTATATGGCAGTAGCAAGAAATGAGGGTATTTGTAACCCCAATATATTCTTTGAATTCCCAGTCAGACAATGGCACTATATGGCAGTAGCAAGAAATGAGGGTATTTGTAACCCCAATATATTCTTTGAATTCCCAGTCAGACAATGGCACTATATAGCAGTAGCAAGAAATGAGGGTATTTGTAACCCCAATATATTCTTTGAATTCCCAGTCAGACAATGGCACTATATGGCAGTAGCAAGAAATGAGGGTATTTGTAAACCCAATATATTCTTTGAATTCCCAGTCAGACAATGGCACTATATGGCAGTAGCAAAAATAGTGGGTGTATATAGCCCCAATTCTATTGCTAGGGGACTTGCAGGGTATTTCTGGGGTGAAGGTGGGGGGGGGCACACCGTTGGAACGGGGATTTGGGGTGTATATATGGGGTATACGGGAATACACTGTCAGTTTCTTCCATTCAGGATGCTGGGAAAGCTGGGTTGCGGCGATTGAGCCCGTCAGTGCCACGTTACACTGACAAGCTTCTCCCTGGAATTGAAGTTATATGTAAGCCCAATATATTCTTTGAATTCCCAGTCAGACAATGGCACTATATGGCAGTAGCAAAAATAGTGGGTGTATATAGCCCCAATTCTATTGCTAGGGGACTTGCAGGGTATTTCTGGGGTGAAGGTGGGGGGGGGGCACACCGTTGGAACGGGGATTTGGGGTGTATATATGGGGTATACAGGAATACATTGTCAGTGTATTCCATTCAGGATGCTGGGAAAGCTGGGTTGCGGCGATTGAGCCCGTCAGTGCCACGTTACACTGACAAGCTTCTCCCTGGAATTTAGCTCTTACAAGAGCTGTTGGTTGTCTTCTCCTTCCTATCCTAGCCTGTCCCTGCCTACCCAGAATCTAAGCCCTAGCTAAATGGACGGAAACCTCCGTCCCCGGTGAATTGCAAACTCAGAATGACGCGAACCTGGGCGGCGCTGTTCTTTTAAATTAGAGGTCACATGTTTTCGGCAGCCAATGGGTTTTTCCTACTTTTTTCAACGTCACCGGTGTCGTAGTTCCTGTCCCACCTACCCTGTGCTGTTATTGGAGCAAAAAAGGCACCAGGGAAGGTGGGAGGGGAATCGAGTAATGGCGCACTTTACCACGCGGTGTTCGATTCGATTCGAACATGCCGAACAGCCTAATATCCGATCGAACATGAGTTCGATAGAACGCTGTTCGCTCATCTCTAATAATAACTAGAGATGAGCAAACAGTGTTCTATCGAACACATGTTTGATCGGATATTAGGCTATTCGATGTGTTCGATTTGAATCGAACATCACGTGGCAAACTCCCCAAAAATTTGATTCCCCTCCCACCTTCCCTGGCGCTTTTTTTGCACCAATAACAGCGCAGGGGAGGTGGGACAGGAACTACGACAACGGGGGCATTGAAAAAAATCAGAAAAAGTCATTGGCTGCCGAAATCAGGTGACCTCCATTTTAGACGAATAGTGGATTTCAAATCCGGGTCATATGAGAATGTGAACTTTGTGACTATGAGACAGGGATAGCTGTACAGGCAGGGATAGCTAGGGATAACCTTTATTTAGGTAGGAATGTTATTAAAAATAACTTTTTGGGGCTCTATCGGGTGTGTAATTGTGATTTTTGTGAGATAAACTTTTTCCCATAGGAATGCATTGGACAGTGCTGATTGGCCAGAGTATGGAATTCGACCAATCAGCGCTGGCTCTGCTGAAGGAGGCGGAGTCTAAGATGGCTCCACACCAGTCTCCATTCTGGTCCGACCTTAGACTCCGCCTCCTCCAGCAGAGCCATTGCTGATTGGTCGAATTCTGTACTCTGGCCAATCAGCGCTGGCCAATGCATTCTATTAGCATGATGAAGTAGAGCTGAATATGTGTGCTTAGCTTAACTACGCCGGTGGAGTAGTTGAGCTAAGCACACACATTCAGCTCTGCTTCATCAGGCTAATAGAATGCATTGGCCAATCAGCGCTGGCCAATGCATTCTATTAGCGTGACCTGAGTGTGCACAAGGGTTCCAGTGCACCCTCGGCTCTGATGTAGCAGAGCCGAGTGTGCACAAGGGTTCTAGTGCACCCTCGGCTCTGATGTAGCAGAGCCGAGGGTGCACAAGGGTTCTAGTGCACCCTCGGCTCTGCTAGATCTGATGGGCTGACCGGCACACGGTGTAGTTGAGCAGAACTGGCTCAACACTGCTGAGTCTCTGCATACCCATAGGAATGCATTGCCCAGCCTTCGGCCTTCGGCCAATTCCGTACTCTGGCCAATCAGCGCTGTCCAATGCATTCCTATGGGAAAAAGTTAGCTTGCGAAAATCGCAAGCTGACAGGGATTTCCATGAAATAAAGTGACTTTTATGCCCCCAGACATGCTTCCCCTGCTGTCCCAGTGTCATTTCAGGGTGTTGGTATCATTTCCTGGGGTGTCATAGTGGACTTGGTGACCCTCCTGAGACGGATTTGGGTTTCCCCCTTAACGAGTATATGTTCCCCATAGACTATAATGGGGTTCGAAACCCGTTCGAACACTCGAACAGTGAGCGGCTGTTCGAATCGGATTTCGAACCTCGAACATTTTAGTGTTCGCTCATCTCTAATAATAACCTGTCCTGGGCATCTGGTCTTCTTTTCTGGCATTTGGTCAGGCTCTTGCAGCCTCTTCCGGTCTCTTCTGGCTTCTTCTTTCGACATCATGCATCCCAGTATCATGGCGTCACCTTGCCAGCTCTTGATCAAGGCCAATCACAGGTCTCAGCAGTGACCCTGGGACAAGTGATGCCAAAGAATAGACCAGAAGAGTCAGCAAGAGCATACAAGTGAATAGTGACAATGGGAAAGACCAAACACTCAGTAGAGTTTTTGAAAGATGAGTATTAGGGTTTTTGGTTTTTTTAAATATTTTTCTGCACCTCTTTCTGGGCCTCTGCTTGCTATACTCTGGCTTCTTAAAAGATGTACTATAATAGCACTTTCAATTCAGACCAAACCAAACCAAAACTTGCGGACAAATCTACTGAAGTGTGCAGTATAGTGAAACAAAGTATTTTAAACTAAGTTCCTAACAATGTTGTAAGGGGTGCATAGGTAGTAGTTGCCCAAAAACCTGAATATAGCATAATAAGACACCAGTATTATACATAACACATGAGAAGTGGGGCCCAAGGAGCTTTGTAGAGTTTGAATTCTGGACCAGTATCTTTCAGTATCCTCCTGACGAAGCCGGGTGTCGGCGAAATGCGCGTCGGGCGTTTCAACAAGTCCCATCTTCTGATGTACTGAGAGTCTGCTTCTGCTGAGTATCTCCCCCTGTGGCATTGCTGACATTTGGTCATGTCTCTACCAACGGGTATGCATTTACATTATCCTCTTAGCTGCATTTATTGACATGTGGTGGGAGTACGAATGCGGATATATACTTATAATTCTGGTTGGAATATCTTATCAGCACTTCAGAGTATCTATTCTATATTGTGTATATTTTTTATAGAAATTATTATATTGGATATTCTATCCAGTTCTGCGATACTATATTCATATTATAGGAATTCTCTCAGTCATCATTAGTGGGAGGGTTAGGTGTCATACTGCCATCGATTGTGTGGGGGGTTCTGTCTAGAGATGAGCGAACAGTGTTCTATCGAACTCATGTTCGATCGGATATTAGACTGTTCGGCATGTTCGAATCGAATCGAACACCGCGTGGTAAAGTGCGCCATTACTCGATTCCCCTCCCACCTTCCCTGGCGCCTTTTTTGCTCCAATAACAGCGCAGGGTAGGTGGGACAGGAACTACGACACCGGTGACGTTGAAAAAAGTAGGAAAAACCCATTGGCTGCCGAAAACATGTGACCTCTGATTTAAAAGAACAGTGCCGCCCAGGTCCGCGTCATTCTGAGCTTGCAATTCACCGGGGACGGAGGTTTCCGTCCAGTTAGCTAGGGCTTAGATTCTGGGTAGGCAGGGACAGGCTAGGATAGGAAGGAGAAGACAACCAACAGCTCTTGTAAGAGCTAAATTCCAGGGAGAAGCGTGTCAGTGTAACGTGGCACTGACGGGCTCAATCGCCGCAACCCAGCTTTCCCAGCATCCTGAATGGAATACACTGACAGTGTATTCCCGTATACCCTATATATACACCCCAAATCCCCGTTCCAACGGTGTGCCCACCTACCTTCACCCCAGAAATACCCTGCAAGTCCCCTAGCAATAGAATTGGGGCTATATACACCCACTATTTTTGCTACTGCCATATAGTGCCATTGTCTGACTGGGAATTCCAAGAATATATTGGGTTTACAAATACCCTCATTTCTTGCTACTGCTATATAGTGCCATTGTCTGACTGGGAATTCCAATAATATATTGGGGTTACAAATACCCTCATTTCTTGCTACTGCCATATAGTGCCATTGTCTGACTGGGAATTCCAAGAATATATTGGGGTTACAAATACCCTCATTTCTTGCTACTGCCATATAGTGCCAGTTTCTGACTGTGAATTCAAAGAATATATTGGGGTTACAAATACCCTCATTTCTTGCTACTGCCATATAGTGCTATTGTCTGACTGGGAATTCCAAGAATATATTGGGTTTACAAATACCCTCATTTCTTGCTACTGCCATATAGTGCCATTGTCTGACTGGGAATTCCAAGAATATATTGGGTTTACAAATACCCTCATTTCTTGCTACTGCCATATAGTGCCAGTTTCTGACTGGGAATTCCAAGAATATATTGGGGTTACAAATACCCTCATTTCTTGCTACTGCCATATAGTGCCATTGTCTGACTGGGAATTCCAAGAATATATTGGGTTTACAAATACCCTCATTTCTTGCTACTGCCATATAGTGCCATCAGGGTCGGACTGGCCCGCCGGAGCACCGGGGAATCCCCCGGTGGGCCCCAGGCCCCGACTATATATTGCTGCACAAAAGCATAGACAGGGGCCCGATCTGCATGATCAAGGGCTGATCGGGATGGTTAGGGGACTATTAGTACTTCGGGACCTGCATATACTAAGAGGAGGCAGCGTCCCTCTTCTCCTGCTAGTGAGGAAAGCCCAGGAGGCGGAGCTAATCGCTGTGCAGCATAAGGCTGCTGCCCGGACCCTGCAGAGAAGAGGAGGAGGAGGAGAGGAAGCTCCGTGCTGCAAAGAGAAAGTAAAATTCACCAGGTACATGCTGGAGGGGGGTTACTATTCCTATTAATGTAAGGCATTTGGGGTTATTAATTTAGTGTTAGTAACTCCATGTGTCTCACATTGATAGCAATTAACCCCATCATGTCCCTGACATTAACCCTCGTGTGCCCCATATTAGGGTTACTGATATTTGAGATACATGGAGGTAATAATAAAGTGCCTTAATACTATTTAATGTAATAATCATTACCTCCATATGTATTACATATCAGTAACTCTTATGAGAGGCACACAGGGGGTTAATGTGAGGGACATGATGGGGTTAACTGCTATTATTATGAGGCACATGGAGTTAATAAGCTGTAATACACATGACAGGCACAATGGGGGATAATACTGTGTGCAGGGGCCACTAAGGGCCATAATACTGTGTGCAGGGGCCACTAAGGGACATAATACTGTGTGCAGGGGCCACTATGGGGGATAATACTGTATGCAGGGGCCACTATGGGGCATAATACTGTGTGCAGGGGCCACTAAGGGACATAATACTGTGTGCAGGGGCCACTATGGGGTATAATACTGTGTGCAGGGGCCACTAAGGGACATAATACTGTGTGCAGGGGCCACTATGGGGTATAATACTGTGTGCAGGGGCCACTATGGAACATAATACTGTGTGCAGGGGCCACTATAGGGGATAATACTGTGTGCAGGGGCCACTATGGGACATAATACTGTGTGCAGGGACCACTATGGGACATAATACTGTGTGCAGGGGCCACTAAGGGACATAATACTGTGTGCAGGGGCACTATGGGGGATAATACTGTGTGCTGGGGCCACTATGGGGTATAATACTGTGTGCAGGGTCCACTATGGAACATAATACTGTGTGCAGGGGCCACTATAGGGGATAATACTGTGTGCAGGGGCCACTATGGGACATAATACTGTGTGCACGGACCACTATGGGACATAATACTGTGTGCAGGGGCCACTATGGGACATAATACTGTGTGCAGGGGCCACTAAGGGACATAATACTGTGTGCAGGGGCCACTATGGGGCATAATACTGTGTGCAGGGGCCACTATAGGGGAAAATACTGTGTGAAGGGGCCACTATGGGGGATAATACTATGTGCAGGGGCCACTATGGGGGATAATACTGTGCAGGGGCCACTATAGGGGAAAATACTGTGTGCAGGGGCCACTATGGGGGATAATACTGTGTGCAGGGGCCACTAAGGGACATAATACTGTGTGCAGGGACCACTAAGGGACATAATACTGTGTGCAGGGGCCACTAAGGGACATAATACTGTGTGCAGGGACCACTATGGGGGATAATAGAACGCGCAGGAATGCATAGGAGGGGGTCGGTCGAGGTCTTCGGTGTCAGTCGGGGGGAAGGGGGAGGGGGCATGTCAAAAGTTCGCCACGGGGCCCCGCCATTCCTAGTTACGCCACTGGGTCAGCGGTAACCACAACCGTGCCGTTTGTGTGCAGGAGACCTAAGGCTGAGGCCCCACATTGTGGAAACACAGCGTTTTTGTTAAAGATCTTGCTGCATTTTTTTGAGCCAAAGCCAAGAAAGGACTACTAAAGGAATGGGAAATACCTAGGAAAATTCTTAGACTTCTTCCTTCTGCTCAATCCACTCCTGGCTCAGAAAAACGCAGCAAAATAAGCTGTGTTTTCATAACGTGGGCCTAGCATTAGGCCTGCTGCACACAAATGGCACGGATGTGGTTACCACTGACTTCTAATGGGAAATTACAGGTGTATCAAGGTAAATAGCGGTAAACATATGCGGCTGGCAGCACAGTATGGCAGCACCCCTATGCTGAGGTTTGTGCTACATGACTATCATATAGGGGTCATTAGCCTTACAATTATTGCTCGGCAGTCCGAGGACCTTATCTTTGATTTTTTTTTTTTATTTAAATTGGCACGTTAAACAAAAAAGGTTGCCTCCTCCTATTCTAGACCCGCCCCCTGTATCCTGGGTCCTGGTGAGGGGCAGCCACTGGAACCAATCCAGCTTGGTGCTGCAAGTGTCACTGACGTCTTGACGCTGAGCGTGGCAGTGGGTTTCTACAGAAGAGCCAAAGACCAGCAACGTGGAAGGGAAGTACAACTTATCCACACAAACAAAAACAACTTTTTACCCTATTTTCCCCCTAATCTATTAATTTCACTGACCACTCTGAGAACTACAACTCCCAGCAGCTCCAGATGCTCTGGATCTGTTGAGAGTTGTAGAATCCCCCCCAAGTTAATTTCCCGCTGTATTGTAATGCTGGTGCCTGGTCTTGGGTTCCAGCATAACAATGACTAAGTCGCAGGAGCCCCCTGTAGGCCACACATCACATCATCGTGATGTGCGGTACACAAGTCCCAGGGTGCAACAGAAAGAGGAGAGGCGGCAAGCAGGAGCGGGGTGAGGTAAGTGATGCAGCCAGGTTCTCTCCAGTTTTGCGATTGGACTTTAATAACCAAAAAACCATACTCGCCTGTCCCCAGCACCCCATTGTAACTCGCCTGGAAAACCTGCACCTAATTGGTCTCAGCGGTCACATGAGGTGCAGGACTCCCAGTAAGAAGGAGCCAGCATGAGACTAAATGGACACTAGTGGCAGACAACAGATCGCTGGGGACCAGTGAGTGTGCTTTTTTATTTGTTTTTTACTTTACACCTACTGCTTGCCACATGGGTTGCTCCAGTTCCTGGACAACCTCTTTAAAGAATTTATCCACCTTTCTAATATTGATGGCCTGTCTTTAGAATAGGCCATCAATATTACATCTGTGGGGGTACAGCAGCCAGAACCTCTGCAGATCAGCTTTTCTAGGACAGTGTAGGTACAGGTAATGGTAATAATTTTAGAAGCCACGCTGTTCACTTGCCATACTGGGTGTAGTGGTGGGTTTAAGTAGTGCAGCTGTGAACATCATATGGTGGGTGAGCAGCATGGCATTGTTATTACCTGTAGCGTGATGTCTAGGTAAAGCTGATCTGCAGGGGTCCTGGCGGTGGGCCCCTAGAAATAATTCCACTGGTGGGCCCTAGGCATCCCAGTCCGACACTGAGTGCCATTGTCTGACTGGGAATTCCAAGAATATATTGGGTTTACAAATACCCTCATTTCTTGCTACTGCTATATAGTGCCATTGTCTGACTGGGAATTCCAAGAATATATTGGGTTTACAAATACCCTCATTTCTTGCTACTGCTATATAGTGCCATTGTCTGACTGGGAATTCCAAGAATATATTGGGTTTACAAATACCCTCATTTCTTGCTACTGCCATATAGTGCCAGTTTCTGACTGGGAATTCAAAGAATATATTGGGGTTACAAATACCCTCATTTCTTGCTACTGCCATATAGTGCCATTGTCTGACTGGGAATTCCAAGAATATATTGGGGTTACAAATACCCTCATTTCTTGCTACTGCCATATAGTGCCATTGTCTGACTGGGAATTCCAAGAATATATTGGGTTTACAAATACCCTCATTTCTTGCTACTGCCATATAGTGCCAGTTTCTGACTGGGAATTCCAAGAATATATTGGGGTTACAAATACCCTCATTTCTTGCTACTGCCATATAGTGCCATTGTCTGACTGGGAATTCCAAGAATATATTGGGTTTACAAATACCCTCATTTCTTGCTACTGCCATATAGTGCCATTGTCTGACTGGGAATTCCAAGAATATATTGGGTTTACAAATACCCTCATTTCTTGCTACTGCCATATAGTGCCATCAGGGTCGGACTGGCCCGCCGGAGCACCGGGGAATCCCCCGGTGGGCCCCAGGCCCCGACTATATATTGCTGCACAAAAGCATAGGCAGGGGCCCGATCTGCATGATCAAGGGCTGATCGGGATGGTTAGGGGACTATTAGTACTTCGGGACCTGCATATACTAAGAGGAGGCAGCGTCCCTCTTCTCCTGCTAGTGAGGAAAGCCCAGGAGGCGGAGCTAATCGCTGTGCAGCATAAGGCTGCTGCCCGGACCCTGCAGAGAAGAGGAGGAGGAGGAGAGGAAGCTCCGTGCTGCAAAGAGAAAGTAAAATTCACCAGGTACATGCTGGAGGGGGGTTACTATTCCTATTAATGTAAGGCATTTGGGGTTATTAATTTAGTGTTAGTAACTCCATGTGTCTCACATTGATAGCAATTAACCCCATCATGTCCCTGACATTAACCCTCGTGTGCCCCATATTAGGGTTACTGATATTTGAGATACATGGAGGTAATAATAAAGTGCCTTAATACTATTTAATGTAATAATCATTACCTCCATATGTATTACATATCAGTAACTCTTATGAGAGGCACACAGGGGGTTAATGTGAGGGACATGATGGGGTTAACTGCTATTATTATGAGGCACATGGAGTTAATAAGCTGTAATACACATGACAGGCACAAAGGGGGATAATACTGTGTGCAGGGGCCACTAAGGGCCATAATACTGTGTGCAGGGGCCACTAAGGGACATAATACTGTGTGCAGGGGCCACTATGGGGTATAATACTGTGTGCAGGGGCCACTAAGGGACATAATACTGTGTGCAGGGGCCACTATGGGGTATAATACTGTGTGCAGGGGCCACTATGGGACATAATACTGTGTGCAGGGGCCACTATAGGGGATAATACTGTGTGCAGGGGCCACTATGGGACATAATACTGTGTGCAGGGACCACTATGGGACATAATACTGTGTGCAGGGGCCACTAAGGGACATAATACTGTGTGCAGGGGCACTATGGGGGATAATACTGTGTGCTGGGGCCACTATGGGGTATAATACTGTGTGCAGGGTCCACTATGGAACATAATACTGTGTGCAGGGGCCACTATAGGGGATAATACTGTGTGCAGGGGCCACTATGGGACATAATACTGTGTGCACGGACCACTATGGGACATAATACTGTGTGCAGGGGCCACTATGGGACATAATACTGTGTGCAGGGGCCACTAAGGGACATAATACTGTGTGCAGGGGCCACTATGGGGCATAATACTGTGTGCAGGGGCCACTATAGGGGAAAATACTGTGTGAAGGGGCCACTATGGGGGATAATACTATGTGCAGGGGCCACTATGGGGGATAATACTGTGCAGGGGCCACTATAGGGGAAAATACTGTGTGCAGGGGCCACTATGGGGGATAATACTGTGTGCAGGGGCCACTAAGGGACATAATACTGTGTGCAGGGACCACTAAGGGACATAATACTGTGTGCAGGGGCCACTAAGGGACATAATACTGTGTGCAGGGACCACTATGGGGGATAATAGAACGCGCAGGAATGCATAGGAGGGGGTCGGTCGAGGTCTTCGGTGTCAGTCGGGGGGAAGGGGGAGGGGGCATGTCAAAAGTTCGCCACGGGGCCCCGCCATTCCTAGTTACGCCACTGGGTCAGCGGTAACCACAACCGTGCCGTTTGTGTGCAGGAGACCTAAGGCTGAGGCCCCACATTGTGGAAACACAGCGTTTTTGTTAAAGATCTTGCTGCATTTTTTTGAGCCAAAGCCAAGAAAGGACTACTAAAGGAATGGGAAATACCTAGGAAAATTCTTAGACTTCTTCCTTCTGCTCAATCCACTCCTGGCTCAGAAAAACGCAGCAAAATAAGCTGTGTTTTCATAACGTGGGCCTAGCATTAGGCCTGCTGCACACAAATGGCACGGATGTGGTTACCACTGACTTCTAATGGGAAATTACAGGTGTATCAAGGTAAATAGCGGTAAACATATGCGGCTGGCAGCACAGTATGGCAGCACCCCTATGCTGAGGTTTGTGCTACATGACTATCATATAGGGGTCATTAGCCTTACAATTATTGCTCGGCAGTCCGAGGACCTTATCTTTGATTTTTTTTTTTTATTTAAATTGGCACGTTAAACAAAAAAGGTTGCCTCCTCCTATTCTAGACCCGCCCCCTGTATCCTGGGTCCTGGTGAGGGGCAGCCACTGGAACCAATCCAGCTTGGTGCTGCAAGTGTCACTGACGTCTTGACGCTGAGCGTGGCAGTGGGTTTCTACAGAAGAGCCAAAGACCAGCAACGTGGAAGGGAAGTACAACTTATCCACACAAACAAAAACAACTTTTTACCCTATTTTCCCCCTAATCTATTAATTTCACTGACCACTCTGAGAACTACAACTCCCAGCAGCTCCAGATGCTCTGGATCTGTTGAGAGTTGTAGAATCCCCCCCAAGTTAATTTCCCGCTGTATTGTAATGCTGGTGCCTGGTCTTGGGTTCCAGCATAACAATGACTAAGTCGCAGGAGCCCCCTGTAGGCCACACATCACATCATCGTGATGTGCGGTACACAAGTCCCAGGGTGCAACAGAAAGAGGAGAGGCGGCAAGCAGGAGCGGGGTGAGGTAAGTGATGCAGCCAGGTTCTCTCCAGTTTTGCGATTGGACTTTAATAACCAAAAAACCATACTCGCCTGTCCCCAGCACCCCATTGTAACTCGCCTGGAAAACCTGCACCTAATTGGTCTCAGCGGTCACATGAGGTGCAGGACTCCCAGTAAGAAGGAGCCAGCATGAGACTAAATGGACACTAGTGGCAGACAACAGATCGCTGGGGACCAGTGAGTGTGCTTTTTTGTTTGTTTTTTACTTTACACCTACTGCTTGCCACATGGGTTGCTCCAGTTCCTGGACAACCTCTTTAAAGAATTTATCCACCTTTCTAATATTGATGGCCTGTCTTTAGAATAGGCCATCAATATTACATCTGTGGGGGTACAGCAGCCAGAACCTCTGCAGATCAGCTTTTCTAGGACAGTGTAGGTACAGGTAATGGTAATAATTTTAGAAGCCACGCTGTTCACTTGCCATACTGGGTGTAGTGGTGGGTTTAAGTAGTGCAGCTGTGAACATCATATGGTGGGTGAGCAGCATGGCATTGTTATTACCTGTAGCGTGATGTCTAGGTAAAGCTGATCTGCAGGGGTCCTGGCGGTGGGCCCCTAGAAATAATTCCACTGGTGGGCCCTAGGCATCCCAGTCCGACACTGAGTGCCATTGTCTGACTGGGAATTCCAAGAATATATTGGGTTTACAAATACCCTCATTTCTTGCTACTGCCATATAGTGCCATTGTCTGACTGGGAATTCCAAGAATATATTGGGTTTACAAATACCCTCATTTCTTGCTACTGCCATATAGTGCCAGTTTCTGACTGGGAATTCAAAGAATATATTGGGGTTACAAATACCCTCATTTCTTGCTACTGCCATATAGTGCCATTGTCTGACTGGGAATTCCAAGAATATATTGGGTTTACAAATACCCTCATTTCTTGCTACTGCCATATAGTGCCATTGTCTGACTGGGAATTCCAAGAATATATTGGGTTTACAAATACCCTCATTTCTTGCTACTGCCATATAGTGCCAGTTTCTGACTGGGAATTCAAAGAATATATTGGGGTTACAAATACCCTCATTTCTTGCTACTGCCATATAGTGCCATTGTCTGACTGGGAATTCCAAGAATATATTGGGTTTACAAATACCCTCATTTCTTGCTACTGCCATATAGTGCCATTGTCTGACTGGGAATTCCAAGAATATATTGGGGTTACAAATACCCTCATTTCTTGCTACTGCCATATAGTGCCAGTTTCTGACTGGGAATTCCAAGAATATATTGGGGTTACAAATACCCTCATTTCTTGCTACTGCCAAAAAGTGCCAGTTTCTGACTGGGAATTCAAAGAATATATTGGGGTTACAAATACCCTCATTTCTTGCTACTGCCATATAGTGCCATTGTCTGACTGGGAATTCCAAGAATATATTGGGTTTACAAATACCCTCATTTCTTGCTACTGCCGTATAGTGCCATTGTCTGACTGGGAATTCCAGGAATATATTGGGTTTACAAATACCCTCATTTCTTGCTACTGCTATATAGTGCCATTGTCTGACTGGGAATTCCAATAATATATTGGGATTACAAATACCTTCAAGTTCTGCCACTGACATATAGTGCCAGTTTCTGACTGGGAATTCAAAGAATATATTGGGTCAACAAATACCCTCATTTCTTGCTACTGCTATATAGTGCCATTGTCTGACTGGGAATTCCAATAATATATTGGGGTTACAAATACCTTCAAGTTCTGCCACTGACATATAGTGCCAGTTTCTGACTGGGAATTCAAAGAATATATTGGGTCTACAAATACCCTCATTTCTTGCTACTGCTATATAGTGCCATTGTCTGACTGGGAATTCCAATAATATATTGGGGTTACAAATACCCTCATTTCTTGCTACTGCCATATAGTGCCAGTTTCTGACTGGGAATTCAAAATGCGCAAGGCTCCCGGAAAGGGATGTGGACGAGGCCGTGGGCGAGGTCGGAGGAATGGTTCTGGGGAGCAAGGTAGCAGTGAAGCCACAGGGCGTCCCATGCCTACTCCTGTGGGGCAGCAAGCATTGCGCCGCTCCACAGTGCCAGGGTTGCTTGCCACATTAACTAAACTGCAGGGTACAAACCTTAGTAGGCCCGAGAACCAGGAACAAGTCTTGCAATGGCTGTCGGATAACGCTTACAGCACATTGTCCAGCAGCCAGTCAGACTCTGCCTCCTCTCCTCCTATTACCCAACAGTCTTGTCCTCCTTCCTCCCAAAATTCCCAAGCTTCACAGCACAATAACCCCAACTGTCCCTGCTCCCCAGAGCTGTTCTCCGCTCCTTTCATTGTCCCTCAACCTGCCCCTTCACGTCGCGATTCCACAAACTTAACAGAGGAGCATCTGTGTCTAGATGCTCAAATACTAGAGTCTCCTCCATCTCCGTTCGATTTGGTGGTGGATGACCAGCAACCCACCCTCATCGACAACGATGTGACGCAGTTGCCGTCAGGGCATCCAGTTGACCTGCGCATTGTGCGGGAGGAGGAGATGAGACAGGAGTTGGAAAAGGAAGTGGTGGATGATGAAGACACTGACCCGACCTGGACAGGGGGGATGTCAAGCGGGGAAAGTAGTGTGGATGTTGAGGCAGGTGCAGCACCAAAAAGGGTAGCTAGAGGCAGTGGCAGAGGTCAGCAGCTTAGGCGAAGCCAGGCCACACCCGGAATCTCCCAAGATGTTCCAGTTCGTACCCAGCCCCGAAAAACTCCCACCTCGAGTGCACGTTTCTCGAAGGTGTGGAGTTTTTTCAAGGAATGCGCCGAGGACAGATATAGTGTTGTCTGCACAATTTGCCTCTCGAAATTGATTAGGGGCTCTGAGAAGAGCAACCTGTCCACCACTTCAATGCGCCGTCATTTGGAATCCAAGCACTGGAAAAAGTGGCAGGCAGCAACGGCAGGACAAAGGCCGCCTCTGCCTCTGCCACTGCCACTGCTGACTGTGCTGGCTATGCACTCCAGAGGACGAGCCAGGACACCACATCATCTGCCTCCGCCACTTTGTTGACTTCTTCCTCATCCTCCCCTGTTCCTGTCTTATCTCCTTCTCCTGCACCATCAAAGGCACCATCAGGCGCTTCTTTACAACAACCCACCATGTCTCAGACATTGGAGCGGCGGCAGAAATACACCACTAACCACCCACACGCGCAAGCCTTGAACGCCAACATCGCTAAACTGCTGGCCCAGGAGATGTTGGCGTTCCGGCTTGTTGAAACTCCCGCCTTCCTGGACCTAATGGCAACTGCGGCACCTCGCTATGCCATCCCTAGCCATCACTACTTCTCCCGGTGTGCCATCCCCGCCTTGCACCAGCACGTGTCACTCAACATCAGGCAGGCCCTTAGTTCCGCGCTTTGCACAAAGGTCCACTTGATCACCGACGCGTGGACAAGTGCATGCGGACAGGGACGCTACATTTCACTGACGGCACACTGGGTGAATGTAGTTGAGGCTGGGACTGCTTCCCAAACTGGCCCGGTGTACCTCGTCTCCCCGCCTAACATTCCTGGCAGGGACACGAGAAGAACACCCCCCTCCTCCTCCTCCTCCACCGCCTCCTCCTCCGCCACCGCCTCCTCCTCCGCCACCGCCTCCTCCTCCGCTGTTAGATTGACCCCAGCTATGAGTTGGAAACGTTGCAGCACTGGCGTTGGTAGACGTCAGCAGGCCGTGCTGAAGCTGATCAGCTTGGGGGACAGACAGCACACTGCCTCCGAGGTGAGGGATGCCCTCCTCGATGAGACGGCAATATGGTTTGAGCCGCTGCACCTGGGCCCAGGCATGGTCGTTTGTGATAACGGCCGGAACCTGGTAGCAGCTCTGGAGCTTGCCGGACTCCAACATGTTCCATGCCTGGCCCACGTCTTCAACCTAGTGGTGCAACGTTTCCTAAAGAGCTACCCCAATGTTCCAGAGCTACTGGTGAAAGTGCGGCGCATGTGCGCCCACTTTCGCAAGTCGACAGTAGCCGCTGCTAGCTTAAAATCTCTCCAGCAACGCCTGCATGTGCCACAACACCGGCTTTTGTGCGACGTCCCCACACGCTGGAACTCAACGTTTCAGATGTTGAATAGAGTGGTTGAGCAGCAGAGACCTTTGATGGAATACCAGCTACAAAACCCTAGGGTGCCACAAAGTCAGCTGCCTCAGTTTCACATCCATGAGTGGCCATGGATGAGAGACCTTTGTGACATCCTACGGGTGTTTGAGGAGTCCACAAGGAGGGTGAGCTCTGAGGATGCGATGGTGAGCCTTACAATCCCGCTCTTGTGTGTTCTGAGAGAATCCCTGATTGACATCAGGGATAACTCAGATCACACAGAGGAGTCAGGGATAGCATCCGATCCGTCACAGCTGGAGAGTAGGTCCACACATCTGTCCGCTTCATCGCGTTTAATGTAGGAGGAGGAGGAGGAGGAAGAAGAGTTGTCCGATGATGTGATGGTGATACAGGAGGCTTCTGGGCAACTTCGAATCGTCCCATTGTTGCAGCGCGGATGGGTAGACATGGACGATGAGGAGGAAATGGAGATTGAACTTTCCGGTGGGGCCAGAGGAGTCATGCCAACTAACACTGTGGCAGACATGGCTGAGTTCATGTTGGGGTGCTTTACAACCGACAAGCGTATTGTCAAAATCATGAAGGACAACCAGTACTGGATCTTTGCTATCCTTGATCCCCAGTATAAAAACAACATCTCCTCTTTTATTCCGGTAGAGGGGAGGGCCAATCGCATCAATGCTTGCCACAAGCAATTGGTGCAGAATATGATGGAGATGTTTCCAGCATGTGACGTTGGCGGCAGGGAGGGCAGTTCCTCCAGTAGGCAACCAAGTTCTCACCGGTCCACACAAACGAGGGGCACACTGTCTAAGGTCTGGGACACCTTGATGGCACCCCCTCGCCAAAGTGCCGCCACGGAGGGTCCTAGTGTCACCAGGCGTGAGAAGTATAGGCGCATGTTGCGGGAATACCTTTCCGACCACAGCCCTGTCCTCTCCGACCCCTCTGCGCCCTACATGTATTGGGTGTCGAAGTTGGACCTGTGGCTTGAATTTGCCCTATATGCCTTGGAGGTGCTGTCCTGTCCTGCCGCCAGCGTCCTATCTGAGAGGGTGTTCAGTGCAGCCGGTGGCATCATCACTGACAAGCGCACCCGTCTGTCAGCTGAGAGTGCCGACCGGCTCACTTTGATAAAAATGAACCACCACTGGATAGAGCCTTCATTTTTGTGCCCACCTGTGTAAAGCACCCCAACATGAAACTCCATGTCTGTGCTCAACCTCTCCAATTCCTCCGCATCCTCATACTCATCCACCATAAGCGTTGCACAATTCTGCTAATACTAGGCTCCCTCCACCCTGATTTCCCCCAACTCTGCTGGTTAGAGGCTCCCTCCACCCTGATTTCCCACAACTCTGCTGGTTAGAGGCTCCCTCCACCCTGATTTCCCACAACTCTTCTGGTTAGAGGCTCCCTCCACCCTGATTTCCCACAACTCTGCTGGTTAGAGGCTCCCTCCACCCTGATTTCCCACAACTCTGCTGGTTAGAGGCTCCCTCCACCCTGATTTCCCACAACTCTGCTGGTTAGAGGCTCCCTCCACCATGAATTGGTGCAAACTGGGGTTTTTAGAGGCTCCCTCAACCATGAATTGGTCCAAACTGGGGTTTTTAGAGGCTCCCTCCACCATTAATTTGCCCAAACTGGGCTGTTTAGAGGTTCCCTCCACCATGAATTGGTCCAAACTGGGGTTTTTAGAGGCTCCCTCCACCATGAATTGGTCCAAACTGGGGTTTTTAGAGGCTCCCTCCACCATGAATTTGCCCAAACTGGGATGGTTAGAGGCTCCCTCCACCATGAATTTGCCCAAACTGGGCTGTTTAGAGGCTCCCTCCACCATGAATTTGGCCAAACTGGGGTTTTTAGAGGCTCCCTCCACCATGAATTGGTCCAAACTGGGGGTTTTAGAGGCTCCCTCCACCATGAATTTGCCCAAACTGGGCTGTTTAGAGGCTCCCTCCACCATGAATTGGTCCAAACTGGGCTGTTTAGAGGCTCCCTCCACCATGAATTGGTCCAAACTGGGGTTTTTAGAGGCTCCCTCCACCATGAATTGGTCCAAACTGGGGTTTTTAGAGGCTCCCTCCACCATGAATTTGCCCACACTGGGCTGTTTAGAGGCTCCCTCCACCATGAATTGGTCCAAACTGGGGTTTTTAGAGGCTCCCTCCACCATGAATTTGCCCAAACTGGGCTGGTTAGAGGCTCCCTCCTCCATGAATTTGCCCAAACTGGGCTGTTTAGAGGCTCCCTCCACCATGAATTTGCCCAAACTGGGCTGTTTAGAGGCTCCCTCCACCATGAATTTGGCCAAACTGGGGTTTTTAGAGGCTCCCTCCACCATGAATTGGTCCAAACTGGGCTGTTTAGAGGCTCCCTCCACCATGAATTGGTCCAAACTGGGGTTTTTAGAGGCTCCCTCCACCATGAATTGGTCCAAACTGGGCTGTTTAGAGGCTCCCTCCACCATGAATTTGGCCAAACTGGGGTTTTTAGAGGCTCCCTCCACCATGAATTGGTCCAAACTGGGCTGTTTAGAGGCTCCCTCCACCATGAATTGGTCCAAACTGGGGTTTTTAGAGGCTCCCTCCACCATGAATTTGCCCAAACTGGGCTGGTTAGAGACTCCCTCCACCATGAATTTGGCCGAACTGGGGTTTTTAGAGGCTCCCTCCACCATGAATTGGTCCAAACTGGGGTTTTTAGAGGCTCCCTCCACCATGAATTGGTCCAAACTGGGGTTTTTAGAGGCTCCCTCCACCATGAATTTGCCCAAACTCTGCTGGTTAGAGGCTCAATCCACCCTGATTTTCAAAACAAATGTTGGTGCCAACCTCAACTTACTACAAGGGCCAAATTCACTGCTGGTGACAAGCTCTCCTCACTCCAAGTGCCAAATACACATGTTTCAAGGTGTTTTCCTACTGTCAGAGAGGTGGTATTGAGTGTGTAAAGTGTGTAGTTGTTAGGCTGTGATGTTGGGGTAATAGAGGGTCTTTGGTGTGTTAGATGCCCCCAGACATGCTTCCCCTGCTGTCCCAGTGTCATTCCAGAGGTGTTGGCATCATTTCCTGGGGTGTCATAGTGGACTTGGTGACCCTCCAGACACGGATTTGGGTCTCCCCCTTAATGAGTATATGTTCCCCTAGACTATAATGGGGTTAGAAACCCGTTCGAACACACGAACAGTGAGCGGCTGTTCGAATCGAATTTCGAACCTCAAACATTTTAGTGTTCGCTCATCTCTAGTTCTGTCCCCTTGTGTGTTTTCCCTATATTATATGTTGTTTATTAATGTTTGTTAATTATAATTGTTAATAAATTGATTCTTTTTTATATTCTGTGAGTCTTGAGTTGTTATGATATTCATGGTTGTTGTGGTTTCGGGACCGCTCCAATAATTTTGGTTTTGTTTTGGGTTTAATTATTCGATATATTTGATTAGAATCGAATACCACGTGGCAAACGCAGTAAACATTCGTATCCCCTCCCATCTTCTCTGGCGCTTTTTTTGCACCAATAACTGTGCAGAGGAGGTGGGACAGGAACTACGACAACGCAGGCATTGAAAAAAAATAGGAAAAAAAGCCATTGGCTGCCGAAATCAGATGACCTCGGATTTATAAGAATAGTGGCCACCATGTTCGTCGCATTTGCAGCTTGGAGAGATAGGGACAGAGATCTGCTGAGGGCTAGAGAGGGATTAGCTTCTGCTAGGCAGGAAAAAACTGAAGAACAACAACAGCTCTTTTCAGAGCTATATACTTCAGGGCGAGGAGTCCATATTGGCTCAATCCAGCTTTCCTCGGTGTATACCCCCAAAAACCTAAGTGGTACACAGAGCAAATCCATCCAGCCGTATATGCTCAATCCAGCTTTCCTCAGTGTATACCCCCAAAAACCTAAGTGGTATACAGAAAATCGGTCAGGTCAGTGTCGGACTGGGGTGTCAAGGGCTCACCAGTGGAATTGTTTCTAGGGGCCCACCATCAGGAACCCTGCAGACCAGCGATACCGAGACAGGGAGCCATGCTGCTCACTCGCCATACGATGTGCACCACTACACTACCTAAACCCACTGCGACACAATGTATGGAAAGGGAACAACAGCATGGCTCCCAGAAATGTTACCATTACCTGTAGCCACACTGTCCTGGAAGAGCTGATCTACAGAGGTCCTGGCTGTTGTATCATCACAGATGTAATATTGATGGCCTATCCTAAGGACAGAGGACATTAAACTGGGGGGGCAGAGATGGAAAGGGAACATTATACTGGGGGGAAGAGATGAAGGGGACATGAAACTGGGGGCAGAGATGGAAAGGGAACATTATACTGGAGGGAAGAGATGAAGGGGGACATTATACTGGGGAGCAGAGATGAAGGAGACATGAAACTGGGGGCAGAGATGGAAAGGGAACATTATACTGGAGGGAAGAGATGAAGGGGGACATTATACTGGGGAGCAGAGATGAAGGAGACATGAAACTGGGGGCAGAGATGGAGAGGGACATAAAACTGGGGCAGACGAAGGGGGGACATTAAACTGAAGGCAGACGAAGGGGGGGGGGTTATTAAACTGAGGGCATAAAAAGGGGGGACATTAAACTGAGGGCAGTTGAAGGGGGATATTGAACTGGGACAGATGGAGGGGACAATTAAACTGGGGGCGATCGAGAGGGGCATTAAAAATGGGGACAACTGGAGGGGGACATTAAACAATGGGGGTCACTGGAAGAGGACATTAAACCATGGGAGTGGCTGGAGGAGGATCTACACTCACCGGCCACTTTATTAGGTACACCATGCTAGTAACGGGTTGGACCCCCTTTTGCCTTCAGAACTGCCTCAATTCTTCGTGGCATAGATTCAACAAGGTGCTGGAAGCATTCCTCCGAGATTTTGGTCCATATTGACATGATGGCATCACACAGTTGCCGCAGATTTGTCGGCTGCACATCCATGATGCGAATCTCCCGTTCCACCACATCCCAAAGATGCTCTATTGGATTGAGATCTGGTGACTGTGGAGGCCATTGGAGTACAGTGAACTCATTGTCATGTTCAAGAAACCAGTCTGAGATGATTCCAGCTTTATGACATGGCGCATTATCCTGCTGAAAGTAGCCATCAGATGTTGGGTACATTGTGGTCATAAAGGGATGGACATGGTCAGCAACAATACTCAGGTAGGCTTTGGCGTTGCAACGATGCTCAATTGGTACCAAGGGGCCCAAAGAGTGTCAAGAAAATATTCCCCACACCATGACACCACCACCACCAGCCTGAACCGTTGATACAAGGCAGGATGGATCCATGCTTTCATGTTGTTGACGCCAAATTCTGACCCTACCATCCGAATGTCGCAGCAGAAATCGAGACTCATCAGACCAGGCAACGTTTTTCCACTCTTCAATTGTCCAATTTCAATGAGCTTGTGCAAATTGTAGCCTCAGTTTCCTGTTCTTAGCTGAAAGGAGTGGCACCCGGTGTGGTCTTCTGCTGCTGTAGCCCATCTGCCTCAAAGTTCGACGTACTGTGCGTTCAGAGATGCTCTTCTGGCTACCTTGGTTGTAACGGGTGGCTATTTGAGTCACTGTTGCCTTTCTATCAGCTCGAACCAGTCTGGCCATTCTCCTCTGACCTCTGGCATCAACAACGCATTTCCGCCCACAGAACTGCCGCTCACTGGATGTTTTTTCTTTTTCGGACCATTCTCTGTAAACCCTAGAGATGGTTGTGCGTGAAAATCCCAGTAGATCAGCAGTTTCTGAAATACTCAGACCAGCCCTTCTGGCACCAACAACCATGCCACGTTCAAAGGCACTCAAATCACCTTTCTTCCCCATACTGATGCTCAGTTTGAACTGCAGGAGATTGTCTTGACCATGTCTACATGCCTAAATGCACTGAGTTGCCGCCATGTGATTGGCTGATTAGAAATTAAGTGTTAATGAGCAGTTGGACAGGTGTACCTAATAAAGTGGCCGGTGAGTGTATATGCCTCTAGTTGCCCCCAGTTTCATGTCCCTCTCCAGTTGCCATTCATTTATTGTCCCCATCCAACTACCCCCACTAATAATGTCCCCTCCAGCTACCCCAGTTTCATGTCCCTCTTTAGTTTACCCCAGTTTAAACTGGGGCACCAGGAGAGAGACTTAATACTGTGGGGCAGTTGGAGGAGAACGTTATAATGTGGGGGCATATAATGTTTGCGTGACTTTAGGAGTATTATACTGTGTAGGGGCACATGGAAAAATGGATGACAATGGGCAGGGTCAAAACAGAAGTGTGTGGAGCTAAATTTGCATAATGTGCTGTGCATTTTGTCCCTCTTTCTGTCCTTTGAAAGTTGGGAGGTATGCTTATGCCCCTGCTCCTATCCTTTAAATCTGCTGTTCACTTGTGGTTGCTGGGCAATATACATCCTTAGCGACTGAGACGGGATTGTGAGAAATAGCTGTGTGGGTCCAGCAGGCATACGTATAGTATTATAAGGGTCATTCATGAATAGAGATGAGCGAACACTAAAATGTTCGAGGTTCCAAAAATCGATTCGAACAGCCGCTCACTGTTCGAGTGTTCGAACGTGTTTCGAACCCCATTATAGTCTATGGGGAACATATACTCGTTAAGGGGGAAACCCAAATCCAAGTCTGGAGGGTCACCAAGTCCACTATGACACCCCAGGAAATGATGCCAACACCTCTGGAATGACACTGGGACAGCAGGGGAAGCATGTCTGGGGGCATCTAACACGCCAAAGACCCTCTATTACCCCAACATCACAGCCTAACAACTACACACTTTCCACATTCAAAAAAACCTCTATCAAAGTGGGAAAATACCTGGAAACCTTCTTTACTCCCCAAATGGATGGACACAAACCCCAATTTAAGCTCAACAAACAGTAACAACCACCCCTTTAAACCATGACAACCACAGATGGAATAGGCAATGGGAAATCCTTTAGTCCTCACCCACAACTGTCATTGTGTGTGTGTGTGTGTGTGTGTGTGTGTGTGATGTGGTAAGACCTTCCAAAATTGACTTGTCTAGCCCTTAACATGAGCCCTTCCAAACAAAGTTACAGGACCTTAAGCTGAGCTACCAGCAGCAGAGATTGAGGCCCTTGGCATGAGTAGAGCCTTGTACCAGCAGTGTTTTTGGACTTAGGGTGAGTTGAGCCTTGTACCAGCGTGTGTCCCTTAACATCAGGCGGGCCCTAAGTTCTGCGCTTTGCACAAAAGTTCCACATTAACTAGGCTGAATGGTACAAACCTTAGTAGGCCCGAGAACCAGGAACAGGTCTTGCAATGGCTGTCGGATAACGCTTAAAGCACATTGTCCACCAGCCAGTCAGCTTCTACCTCCTCTCCTCCTCTTACCCAACAGTCTTGTCCTCCTTCCACCCAAAATTCCCAATCTTCCCAGAACAATAACCCCAACTGTCCCTGCTCCCCAGAGCTGTTCTCCCTTCCTTTGACTGTACCGCAACCTGCCCCTCCATTTCGCGATTCCACGGACCTAACAGACAAGTATCTGTGTCCAGATGCTCAAACACTAGAGTCTCCTCCATCTCCGGTCAATTTGGTGGCAGATGACCAGCAACCCACCCTCATCGACGACGATGAGACGCAGTTGCTGTAAGGGCAGCCAGTTGACATGCGCATTGTGCAGGAGGAGGAGGCGAGACAGGAGATGGAAGAGGAGGTGGTGGACGACAAAGACACCAACCCCACCTGGACAAGGCGGATGTCAAGCTGGGAAAGTAGGGTGGATGTTGAGGCAGGTGCAGCACCAAAAAGGGTAGCTAGAGGCAGAGACATGTCCAGAGGCAGAGGTCAGCTGCTTTGCTGAAGCCAGGCGAGACCCGGAATGTCCGAAGATGTTCCCTTTTGTACCCAGCCCAGAAAAACTCCCCCATCGAGGGCACGTTTCTCGAAGGTGTAGAGTTTTTTCAAGGAATGTGCCAAGGACAGATATAGTGTCGTCTACACAATTTGCCTCTCGAAATCGAGTAGGGGCCCTGAGAAGAGCAACCTGTCCACCACTTCAATGCACCGTCATTTGGAATCCAAGCACTGGAATCAGTGGCAGGCAGCAACGGCAGGACAAACGTCGCCCGCCGTTCATGCCACTGCCTCTGCTCACAGTGCTGGTGATGCACTCCAGAGGACGAGCCAGGACATCACTTCATCTGCCTCCGCCACTTTGTAGACTTCTCCCTCATCCTCCCCTGTTTCTGTCTTATCTCCTTCTCCTGCACCATCAAAGGTACCATCAGGCACTTCTTTACAACAACCCACCATCTCTCAGACATTGGAGCGCCGGCAGAAATACACCGCTAACCACCCACCCACGCAAGCCTTGAACGCCAACATCGCTAAACTGCTGGCCCAGGAGATGTTGGCGTTCCGGCTTGTTGAAACTCCCGCCTTCCCGGACCTGATGGCAACTGTGGCACCTCGCTATGCCGTCCCTAGCCGTCACTACTTCTCCCGGTGTGGCGTCCCCGCCTTGCACCAGCACGTGTCACTCAACATCAGGTGGGCCCTTAGTTCTGCGCTTTGCTGCAAGGTCCACTTGACCACCGACACTTGGACAAGCGCCTGTGGTCAGGGATGCTGCTTATCTTTAAGGACAGGCAGGGTGAATGTGGTGGAGTCTGGTCCCGGGGTGCAAACTGAGATACCCTATCTCCTCTCCCAGGCCAAAATTCATGGCAGGAGTAGACTGAAACCCTACGACGCTGCAACCTCCACCCCAGCTACTAGCGGCAAATGCTAAAACACTGGTGTGGGGAGACATCAGCAGGCCGTGCTGAAGCTCATCAGCTTGGGGGACAGACAGCACAGTGCCTCCGAGGTCAGGGATGCCATCCTGGCTGAGATGGCATTTTTTTCCCTGCTACACCTGGGGCCTGGCATTTTTGCGCCTGTGATAATGGCTGGAACCTGGTAGCGGCTCTGGAGCTTGCCAGCCTCCAACACGTTCCATGTTTGGCCCACGTCTAACTTAGTGGTGCAACGTTTTTTGAAAACATACCCAAATGTACCGAAGCTACTGGTGAAAATGCGGCGCTTGTGCACCCACTTTTGCAAGTGTACAGGAGCCGCTGCTAGCCTCAAAACACTCCAGCAAGGCCTACATCTGCCTGACGTCCACACACGCTGAAACGCTACATACCATATCTTGACCAGAGTGTGTGAGCTGCACAGACCTTTGATGGAGTTCCATCTACAAAACCCAAGGGTTCCTCAAAGTCAGCTCCCAAAGTTTCTGCACCATGAATTTCCAGGGGTGGCAGAGTTATGGCTAGGGGCAGAGGCATGGATAGGGATGATGTCTAGGGGCAAAAGCAGTGTGGATGTGGAGGCAAGCTAAGCAGAAAAAACTGGGGGTACAAGCTAAGGCATGGACTGGGGTGATATCTAGGGGCAAAAGCAGTGTGGATGTGGAGGCAAGCTAAGCAGCAAAAACTGGGGGTACAAGCTAAGGCATGGACTGGGGTGATGTCTAGGGGCAAAAGCAGTGTGGATATGGAGGCAAGCTAAGCAGCAAAAACTGGGGGTACAAGCTAAGGCATGGACTGGGGTGATGTCTAGGGGCAAAAGCAGTGTGGATGTGGAGGCAAGCTAAGCAGGGAAAAAGGTGGCTAGAGGCAAAGGGATGTCCAGAGGCAGAAGACAGCTGCATGACAGAAGCTAGACCTGAGCCAGCAAGGCCCAAGATGCCCTCTTTTCTAGCTTCCTTAGAAAAATTCCCCCATCGAAGCCACGTTCCTCGCTGGGGGAGATAATTTCTAAATGTATAGGTCGAGGACAAACTGAGTGTGGTTTACACACTTTGCAATGCGACTCCCCATCTCCCAGGCCTTTCATTCCAGGCTAAAGTACAGCACAACCCACCCACATGCCCAAGGCTTCAACGGCCTCATCTCAAAAATTCTGGCCCAGGAAATGTTGGGGTCCCGGCTTGTGGACACTCTGCCCTTTTTGGGCCTGCTGCCTACTGCGCCACCTCACTGTGCTGTGCACACCAGCACTTTTCCCCAAACATGAGGCGGTCCCTAAGTTCAGCGCTTTGCCCAAAAGTTCCACGCGACCAGGTACGAATGGACAAGTGCATGAGGACAGGGACGCTACCTTTCAATTTTGGCACAGTGGTTGAATGTAGTTGAGGCGTGGACGCAAAATGTGGTGGCCTGACTTGTCTCCCCACACAACATTCCTGGGAGGAGGGCTGAAACACCACTCTCCTCCGCTGTTAGATTGACCCCAGCTACGAGCTGGAAACGCTGCAACACTGGTGTGGGGAGACGTCAGCAGGCTGTGCTGAAGCTCATCAGCTTGGGGGATGGACAGCACGCTGCCTCTGAGGTCAGGGATGCCATCCTGGATGAGATGGCAATTTTTTTTTTTATCCCCGCTGCCCCTGGGGCCAGGCTTTTTTTGTCTTTTTGGAGGGCTCTTGAGCTTGCCAGCCTCCAACACGTTCCATGCCTGGCCCACGTGTTCAATGTCGTGGTGCAACGATTTTTGCATGATTTTTCAAATCATACTCCAAATTAGCTGAGCTAAGGGTGAAAGTGTGGCGCTTGGACACCCACTTTCACAAGTCTACACTAGCCGCTGCTAGCCTAAAAACACTCTAGCAAGGCCTACATCTGTCCAAACACAGGCTGTTGTCCGTCATTCACACACGCTGAAACCCTACAATACCATATCTTGAGCAGGGTGTGTGAGCTGCACAGACCTTTCATGGAATACCGTCTACAAAACCCAAAGGTTGCTCAAAGTCAGCTCCCTCACTTTCTGCACCATGAGTTTCCATGGGTGGCAGAGTTATGGCTAGAGGCACAGGCATGGATAGGGGTAATGTGTAGGGGCAAAAGCAGTGTGGATGTGGAGGCAAGCTAAGCATAAAAAACTGGGGGTAAAAGCAGAGGCATGGACTGGGGTGATGTCACGAACTGAATTCTCTGGGTCTTGAACCCATGACTTCCTGGCTATGTTCTGCAGCCTTAACCATAGTACTATTTGGAATCCTGTTTTGTTCTGTGCTTTACCTTGTCTGGTCTTTTCTGTTGGAGTAATTGGTTTATTAAGATCACCTGTTCTGTGGCCAATCACAGTTTAGCCTGTCCTATATAAACTCACAGCTTACTCCATCCTGTGCCTGATTATTCTGGCTGTCTGCTTCCTGTTGCCCCTGAACCTCACCGCTACCTTGCTGCTCCTGTGTACCGAACCTTGCTAACGCCTGACTACGATTGACCTGCTCCTCCTGTGTACCGAACTTTGCTAACGCCTGACTACGATTGATCTGCTCCTCCTGTGTACCGAACTTTGCTAACGCCTGACTATGATTGATCTGCTCTTCCTGTGTACCGAACCTTGCTAACGTCTGACTACGGTTGATCTGCTCCTCCTGTGTACCGATCCCGGCAAACATCTGACCACGGTTTCTTCTACCTCTGAGGTACCTTTCCTCCATTTATTATTATTTAAGTACTGTACCATTTGCCCCACCATTTGGACTCCAAATCTGATAACTAGCATCGTTACAGGTGATGTCTAGGGGCAAAAGCAGTGTGCATGTGGAGGGAAACTAAATCAACAAAAAAAGCTGGGGAAAAGCACAGGCAGAAACTGGGGTGATGTTTAGGGGCGCAAGCATTGTTGATGTGGAGGGAAGCTAAGCATAAAAAACGGGGTAAAAGCAGAGGCATGGAATGGGGTGATGTCTAGGGGCAAAAGCAGTGTGGATGTGGAGGCAAGCAAAGCAGGGAAAATGGTGGCTAGAGGCAAAGGGATGTCCATAGGCAGCAAGGGCAAAGATGCAAAACTCTCCCCTGTTTCAAGAATTTTCCTGACTTGTCTCCCCACAAAACATTCCTGGGAGGAGGGCTGAAACACCACCCTCCTCCTCCTCCGCTGTTAGATTGACCCCAGCTACGAGCTGGAAACGCTGCAACACTGGTGTGGAGAGACGTCAGCAGGCTGGGCTGAAGCTCATCAGCTTGGGGGACGGACAGCACACTGCCACTGAGGTCAGGGATGCCATCCTGGATGAGATGGCAATTTGTTTATCCCCGCTGCCCCTGGGGCCAGGCTTTTTTGTCTTGTTGGAGGGCTCTGGAGCTTGCCAGCCTCCAACACGTTCCATGCCTGGCCCATGTGTTCAATCTAGTGGTGCAACGATTTTTAAAAACATACCCCAAATTAGCTGAGCTAAGGGTGAAAGTGCGGCACTTGGACACCCACTTTCCCAGGTCTACAGTACCTGGAGCTAGCCGCAATACACTCCAGCAAGGCCTACATCTGCCTGAAGCACCTACTGTTGTGCGAGGTCACTACACGCTCAAACCCTAGATACTGTATGTTGAGCAGGGTGTGTGAGCAGCAGAGACCTTTGATGGAGTACCAGCTACAAAACCCAAGGGTTCCTCAGAGTCAGCTCCCTTACTTTCTGCACCATGAGTTTCCATGGGTGGCAGAGTTATGGCTAGAGGCACAGGCATGGATAGGGGTAATGTGTAGGGGCAAAAGCAGTGTGGATGTGGAGGCAAGCTAAGCATAAAAAACTGGGGGTAAAAGCAGAGGCATGGACTGGGGTGATGTCTAGGGGCAAAAGCAGTGTGGATGTGGAGGCAAGCAAAGCAGGGAAAATGGTGGCTAGAGGCAAAGGGATGTCCACAGGCAGCAAGGGCAAAGATGCAAAACTCTCCCCTGTTTCAAGAATTTTCCTGACTTGTCTCCCCACACAACATTCCTGGGAGGAGGGCTGAAACACCACCCTCCTCCTCCTCCGCTGTTAGATTGACCCCAGCTACGAGCTGGAAATGCTGCAACACTGGTGTGGGGAGACGTCAGCGGGCCGTGCTGAATCTCATCAGCTTGGGGGCCAGACAGCACACTGCCTACAAAGTGAGTCATGCCATCCTCGATGACACGGCAATGTGGTTTTTGCCACTGCACCTGGGCCCAGGCATGTTGTCATGTGTGATAAAGGCCATAACCTGGGATCGGCTCTGTAGCTTGGCAGTCTGCAACATATTCCATGCCTGGGCCACGTTTTTAACTCATTGCTACTAATCTTTTTTAAAAGGTACCCCAATGTTCCTGAGCTACTGGTGAAAGTGTGGCGCTTGTGCGGATAGTTTTTAAAGTCTCCACACTGCTGGCACTAAACATATCATGTGTTGAGCAGAGTGTGTGAGCAGCACAGACCTTTGATGTAGTTCCAACTCCAAAACCCTCGGGTTCGTCAAAGTCAACTCCCTCAGTTGCTCAACCATGAGTGGCCATGGGTGGCAGACTTATGTGAAATCCCATCCCATCCATTGCACTGGACACGAAACATTAGCATGCGCTCATCACAACTCCGGATATGGCAGCTGCGTTAAGCAGGGTGCAGAGTACAACACAGACCAGGCCCGAGCACCAGGAACAGGTGTTAGATATACTGCAGCATCCGTCATTTCCTTCCAATTTTGGGGTTTTGGACCCGCCACCGACTTGTCTGGACCTCAGTGGGGATCATGAGACACAGTTGCCATCAGGGCAAGCTGTGGTCATGTGCGGTTTGCAGTAAGGGGCGGTGCGCAATTGGAAGAGGAGTTGGTGGATGACGAGGCCACCGACCCCACATGGACAGGGGTGATGTCTAGGGGCTAAAGCAGTGTAGATGTAGAGGGAAGCTAAATCAACAAAAAAACAGGGTAGAAGCAAAGGCATAAACTGGGGTGATGTTTAGGGGCGAAAGCAGTGTAGATGTGGAGGGAAGCTAATTCAACAAAAAAACAGGGTAGAAGCAGATGCATAAACTGGGGTGATGTTTAGGGGCGAAAGCAGTGTGGATGTGGAGGGAAGCTAAGCAGCAAAAACAGTGGGTAGAAGCAAAGGCATGCAAAACTCTACCCTGTTGGAAGACTTATTCCTAGGTTTGGAACACGTTAATGGCCCCCCTGGACAAATTACTGCCACTCAGGGGCCTAGTGTCACCAGGAGGGACAAGTATAGGCGCATGTTGTGGGAATACCTGGCCGACACCAGCTCTGTCCTCTCCGATCCCTCTGTGCTCTACAGCCTACACTTATTTTTTCATCTTTTTTTCTGCACTGCACATCTCTTGCCTACTTCCTTTGGGATCTTAGAAGTGGTGGTCCACTTCCACAGATGGTAACTTCAGTGCTGGAGTTGTCAATAGACAGTGTAACGGGAGTAGCTGAGAGATCGCTGTCTTAACCACTTTTTGGTACAAAATTAACTTCCAAAGCCAAGTATGGTGCAAGTATATGATGCAAGGACACCTACACACCTATCTCTGACACATTGGGGAGTTCACCCTCATGCGCCCTTTTGGCCTGCACCATCATGCGCCTCTTCCCAGCCACTCCAAATCTCCCAAGCTTTTCATTGCAGGCAGAAGTACAACACAACCCACCCCCATGCCCAAGCCTTTAACAGCCTCATCGATAAACTGCTGGCCCTGGAGATGTTGGTGTTTGTTTATGCTTCTGGATACCCAGGCCTTCCGTCAGCAGATGGCAGCTGGGGCACCTCCCTATGCTGGGCCTAGCCGTTACTACTTCTCTTGGTGTGCTGTCCCTTCCTTGCGCCTGCATGTGTCCCATAACATCAGTCGGGCCCAGAGCTCTGCGCTTTGCTGCAAGGTCCACTTGACCACCGACACATGGACAAGCGCCTGTGGTCAGGGATGCTGCAGTGCTTATCTTTAATGACAGGCAGGGTGAATGTGGTGGAGTCTGGTCCCCGGGTGCAAACTGGGGTGGCCTATCTCCTCTCCCAGGCCAAAATTCATGCCAGGAGTAGACTGAAACCCTACGACGCTGCAACCTCCACCCCAGCTACTAGCGGCAAATGCTGTAACACTAGCGTGGGGAGATGTCAGCAGGCCGTGCTGAAGCTGATCAGCTTGGGGGACAGACAGCACAGTGCCTCCGAGGTCAGGGATGCCATCTTGGCTGAGATGGCATTTTTTTTCCCTGCTACACCTGGGGCCTGGCATTTCTGCGCCTGTGATAATGGCTGGAACCTGGTAGCAGATCTGGAGCTTGCCAGACTCAAACACGGTCCACGCATGGCCCACGTTTTCAACTTGTTGGTGCCATGTTTCTTTGAAACCTACACCATTGTGCCTGATATACAGGTCAAAGTGGGGCCATTTTTGTAAGTGAGAACTAGCCTCTGCTAGGCAGAAAACATTCAGAGCACACTCCTCTCATCTTCGCACCGTTGGCTGGCGGAGGAAGACGAGGGGGTTGGCATCTGATGTCCCTGTCCCACACGAGGCTAGAGGGTGCACTTCAGTGCATCCCATTGCTTCACCACAAATGGTGTGAAGGGGAGTGGAAAATGGAGGAAATGGAGAGTGACCCTTACAGTTGGGGCCAGCAAAGGCATGCCAAGTAACACACTGGCAAACATGGCTGACTTCATCTTGGGTTGCTTTTCAAGAGTCTAACGCATATTTCACATAATGGAGAACAAATAATACTGGATTTTTACAAGCCTCGAACCCCGGTCTAGGTCTAATGTCTGTTCCTTTCTTATATTAGGGGAGAGGGAAAAAAAAATACTTCAGTGATACGTTTAGCGTACATAGACTGACTATTAATGTGTATCCCACTTAGTGTTGTTAGGGTTACACACCGTCACAACCTGGCTAAAGCTTCTATAGCTGTTAATAAAGTCAACATAACTTTACGGTATCCAAAAAGACAGCTGGTACCGACAGAGGGCAAGACAAATGTCAACCAAAGCTGTGAGCTCTGAACACCCACATTGACTTTGGCGTCATCATCATTATAAGGGAGCGGGTGGTAATAAATAACTTGGCAGTGCCTAAAACCCAAAAAGCTTATACAACTATATTTACATTAAGATACACAAATGACACTTTTTAGTAGCATGTCATGAGACAAGCTGATAAGATCTTCCTTTGTGCAGTGCTATTTGAAAGTTAATAGCTGCCTTCATTTTAATTCTGGAGAAGGTGCAGACATTAGATTTAGAACATGTTGTCTTCATTGTCCAAATCCTCTATATAGGTAATGTGTTTTTCGGGCCGAGCTGTCTGGGAACGAGCTGGTGCAGCACTGACAACCTGGGTGAATATGGCAAGAGCCTGAGATGTAGGGTGAATGAATCCCCAAATTATTTGGGGAATTTCCACTCAGAAACTGGCACTATATGGCAGTAGCAAGACTTGAGTGTATTTGTAACCCCAATATATTCCTTGAATTCCCAGTCAGACAATGGCACTATATGGCAGTAGCAAGAAATGAGGGTATTTGTAACCCCAATATATTCTTTGAATTCCCAGTCAGACAATGGCACTATATGGCAGTAGCAAACATAGTGTGTGTATATAGCCCCAATTCTATTGCTAGGGGACTTCCAGTGTATTTCTGGGGTGAAGGTGGGGGGGCACACCGTTGGAACGGGGATCGGGGGTATATACAGGGTATACAGGAATACACTGTCAGTGTATTCCATTCAGGATCCGGGGAAAGCTGGGTTGCGGCGATTGAGCCCATCAGTGCCACGTTACACTGACAAGCTTCTCCCTGGAATTTAGCTCTTACAAGAGCTGTTGGTTGTCTTCTCCTTCCTATCCTAGCCTGTCCCTGCCTACCCAGAATCTAATGTTGTATATCAATTGGTCACCAATTACAAAATATTTATAGTTTTGCCACTAGGGAGACTTTTGAGTTGAAGCATCACCTTGATTGTTCCTCCTCTGGGTAATCTACGTACTGGAGTGCCCCTGTGGCCTCCAGTATGTGGGTAGGACCACTAGGGCCCTAAGAGAACGCATCTGTAAACATATATCTAATGTTAATAATGGTTACATCAAGCATAGTGTTTCCCGTCATGCCCTTACTTATCACAATAAAAGTTTTGCAGGTTTTAAAGTTATACCAATTGATACCATCTCACCAATAGAAACTGACAGGTTGCATTCCCTTAATGGAAGGGAAATGTACTGGATGTTTAGATTAAATACCCTCCATCCAGCAGGCCTCAACATCGCCTCAGAAGATGTAACCAAATGAGTCCCCTACATCCATTTAATTCAAGTGGTCATCTAACCACTAACAGTCCTGCATAATGAAATAACACTGTAAGACTAATAATTGATTCTTAGGTGGTTTGACCCTCACAGACTCAGTTTTGCTGTTGGTATAAGCAGTCTCCCATTTGTTTGTTAGCCATCCTTTGCCTGCTTAGCAGTCCCTTATGGGCTGACAAACATGACATCACCACCATCCCAGGACTGACTGGACATGTGCACCAGGTTCCATAGAACGCCGTCACTTGCGTACTCCACGTGTGTGTGTGTGTGTGTGTGGGGGGGGGGGGCGGTAAACAGACGCGCACACAGGAAGTAGTTTCCCGCCCACATCTACCAATGTGTTAAATACTCAGGTTGCTGTTGGGTGGACAAGCGTCTGACCTGACGGGACCTGGTAAGTTATGTTCTATCATGCTATACTAAGCTTTACTACATTTTGTTTAAGATCTGTGGATATTGTGAGGGAGGATGTGGCACCTGGGGGATCACTTCACCCCATCCCCTTCCCTCCTCTAAATGTGATTTACAAGTGGTCCCCACTAGGACCTTATTTTCAATTCCCCATATATTCAGTTACCCATATTTTATTATCTATGCATGTGGCTATAAATTACCTCACCCTCCATTTCCCTCTGTCATTGATCCTTCATCAACCACTGGGTTGTGGGAGATTTCAATCTTCAACTTTTTTGTATCTAGCGAACACCAATGTCATTTGTATCAACTTATATCCATCCAGAGCACAATTTGCTACTGTGTTACATGTTCACCACTAAAGTTTTATATTTATTTGCATTCTATTCATTCATAATACTGACTGTGGGTGCGCGCTATCCACCAGTTGGATCACTATTTTGACCATTACAAGATATGGCACACTTGTAGCTATATCTATATTGTTGTTTGCAATATAATTTTTAATCTATACTACATACCTAATATCACACCTATTATAGTTACATCCTTCGAGCTTGACACTTGTCATCTAATTAATTTTTTACAGAATGTCAAAACCAATTTATGTTTTCCTTTAAATGTATACATATATATCTTTCAATATATGTTGATGCATTCTAATGGGTCAGACGCCCTCTTGTTTGTTTGATTATACCTTGATGGTCCCCTTATATTATTTTATGTTTTTATTTAGTATGTTTTATTGTGTCCTCCTACAGCTCTCGTTTTTTGCACTTGAGAAAGGGCCAGTGTAAGGCCCGAAACACGTCGTGCTATATGCTGTATTTTTAACTACCCAATAAACCCTATGTGATTGGACCCTGGTTTACCATCTTCTTAAACATACCAGTGTGCGCGGTTCTCCCTCAACGGACCTTTGGTCCCCTTTTCCTCTTCAGTTACCCAGAATCTAAGCCCTAGCTAAATGGACGGAAACCTCCGTCCCCGGTGAATTGCAAGCTCAGAATGACGCGAACCTGGGCGGCGCTGTTCTTTTAAATCAGAGGTCACATGTTTTCAGCAGCCAATGGGTTTTTCCTACTTTTTCAATGTCACCGGTGTCGTAGTTCCTGTCCCACCTACCCTGCGCTGAATTGGAGCAAAAAAGGCGCCAGGGAAGGTGGGAGGGGAATCGAGTAATGGCGCACTTTACCACGCGGTGTTCGATTCGAACATGGCGAACAGCCTAATATCCGATCGAACATGAGTTCGATAGAACACTGTTCGCTCATCTCTATTCATGAAGTGTTAAGCTTACTTACTATCCAGGCAGAACCTTGAGTTTTTGGGAAGGTTCTGACTTTGGGACATGTGATAGAAACCAGCACTCGGCCCCCAAGTTATTCTACCCTCTCACCCATTGATTAAGAATCTTTTGGTTTCTCAGGCCATTTATTGAAATATTCCTGTATTTACAGGGTGACACCTGAGAAGTCTTTAAAAAATACATATTCTTCAAATTCAGGAAATGTACTCCTTAATGTTCTGTAGACCAGGAACCACACAGCAGCTTTGGACACTTGGGGAGATCTCATTTGTTTGGGCACGCCAAGCTTTCGTCTTTTCATCATAATATTCATTGGTGAAAATGGGGATGAAGTTATTCCTGCCGCCCACAACATAAAGGCGGTCATCTATTACCGCGGTGCCAAAGTTTCTGCGCCTCTTCAGAATGTTTGGTGCCCTACACCAGGTCTTAGTGAGGGGGCTATAAGTCTCTACAGTGCACACGCAATTGTGTCCATCATAACCACTAATCTGTTGAAGAAAAATGAAGAAGTATAAAATTCAGTCAATTGCAGCCTGTGCAAATTAGAAATAAATCTGAAAAAAAACTCTTATTTATTATTTTTTTTTTCTGCATTAGGCTACAGATACAAATACACACCGTGTCCCCGTAAAGAACAGTCATGAGCAGCCAAAAATGGCGCATGCACGGTAAGCCTGATATTAATAAAACTGATGAAAAAGATGGGCAGGTCAATCTGCTGACTCCATTTATCCTTTATCAACCCCTTTATAGCAGCCAATGAGCCCCGACAGGCCTGGAGCTAAAGTGTGTTCCATCTATATTATAACTAACTTGATGCTGAAAGAGAAAATGTCCATTATCATACCGCAAATACTTTGCCTCTATAGGCTGTGACTCCGACTCCACTTCGTCGGCTTTTCATTGGGCTGATGTAGCTCCACTGCCTACTTTCTGGATTGTAGACCTCGGCTGATGACAAGCAATCCTGTCCGTTGGATCCACCACATATATAGATCTGAATAAAATAAAGAATGGACAATAATGTAACAACCTGCTTCTAAATTCACATTATATAGAAGATTCTTGTAAGCCGCTCCTCCAGACTTAGACATCAAAACAAATTCCTAGTCAGTTGTACAGTTTGCAACACAAAAAATAAAAGTGTAAAAAAGAAAATCCCACAAAAATTAGCTAGGGCTGAAGGTATAGACATCAAAGTCTCCTTACTTTTCCATTAAGGGTGGTGGCACCAGCATCCTTCCTTTTCTCCTGCATAGAGGAAATTAAAGTCCACCGATTGGCATCAGGGTCGTAACGTTCCACTGTATGAAGAGTCTGTTGCCCATCAAAACCACCCATGGCGTATATATAATTATCAAGGACTGTTACACAGACATGTCCTCTTTTATACTTCATGGAGGCTGCTTCATGCCACGTCTTTTTCACGGGGTCAAAGCATTGCACATTTCTCAGGTAGTCCGAACCATCAAATCCACCGATGAGATAAATGTAGCCATTCAGATATGCAGTGCCATGATGGGCTGTAGGTTTCCTCACTGCAGATGTAGCTCTGGTCCACCGGTTGGCTCGGGTGTCATAAGGCCTGATGTTGTTAGCGATTTCTGAGCCATTGTAGCCACAAAGAGCAAATAAAATGGCATATGGTAGGCGAGGTCTCACCATGTTCGGCTTCAATGTGAGAGCAGTGTTAACAATGGCTTTACAGTCCTCATTGTCTTTGACATACTCATTGGCCATGATATTGTTCAGGACGTATCCTTTATTAATCAGGGCCAAGCGGATCTAGCAAGAAATATAAGAGGGTTAAGACATTTTATTAAAAAAAATAAATTAAAAATATTACTGATCTATTTGGGTTTTAAGATACCCATACACATAAGTATGTTGGTGGTCATTACATGTAAATGGCTACATACAGAACATTGTGCAGGTAAGCCTTTATTATTCCCCAGATATATATGCTAGGTGGGATCCATACATCCAGTCCCTGATATAGTGATACAGCATGGAGCCTGGACACTGTCATGGCAGCTCTGTTCCTTCTAACGCTATAGCCATACCTGAGGGAGAAGAATTCTCATGGACTCTTTTCTTTCCGCAGGAGCGAAGTTTATCCACCTGACAATGGCCTCAAATACTGCGCTCTCCTCTGTGACGTTTAACTCATCCTCTTTTATCAGCTCTCTAAGTTCTTCTAGAGTAAGCTCAAAGAACTTCTCTGATGTCTTCACTAGTTCTTGAAAGTGGTGGAGGATAAATGTAAATGTCTTCTGGCGGAGATCAGGGCAGAGGTAATGGCTGGTAACTCTCCATATGTCCAGGAAGTTTTCATGATCAATCTGATGTGCGATAAATTTGCTGCTCAGATTGACTATTCCCATGATATTAAATTGGTCTGCCGCAATAAAGAGGTCCATTGCATTTTCAGGCGTTATCTCAGCACTGTTGGTATAGGCGTACTCTATTATACTCCACATGGTTTGTGGGTGAACGCCTGGTATGTTATAGACATTTCTGTCTGCACTGCCCAAATCATTTTTGAAAAGAGCCCTGAAAATAGAGAACACATAGAAGTAAAATATCACTAATACTAACCTTCACGTATAAATGTAAAAGGCTACAATTGGGAAGTTCAGGTTCAAGATTTATTTTGGGTCAAACAAGTTCAGTACAAACCAAATAGTGTAGAACACTGTCAGGGGTCCTAGGAACCTATCTATAATACATAGTGTAGAACACTGTCAGGGCTACTAAGAACCTATCTATAATACATAGTGTATAACACTGTCAGGGCTCCTAGGAACCTATCTATAATACATAGTGTAGAACACTGTCAGGAATCCCAGGAAATTATCTATATATCATAGTGTATAACACTATCAGGGCTACTAAGAACCTGTCTATAAAACATAGTAGCCCTGATAGTGTTATACACTAAGAACCTATCTATAAAACATAGTGTAGAATACTATCAGGACTCCTAGGAACCTATCTATGAAACATAGTGTATGACACTGTCAGGGCTCCTAGGAACCTATCTATAAAACATAGTTCATATAGGGGTACATAGGCCCCCTGTTTTCATGATCAGTGGGGATCCCAATTGTTGAACACCCTGCTGATCAGACACTTATCTACCATTTATCCTATGTATAGGTGATAAGTTGTCGATTTGGCAAAACCCCTTCAGCTTCAAAAAATATTAAACGCTCACCTGAAATAAGGGCTACAGAGGTCCAGGACGGTTTTATGAACATGAAAGTCAGTGCTCTGGACTCTGATAATGGCATCACATTGCTTGCCCATGAGTGTCAACTCATTGTAGGCATTGCATGCCATGGAGCTGACTTCTGTATGAAATCCATGGCTCATCCATCTACTGCAGGATCTTTTGGCATTGGGAGCCATGAAGCAATTTTTGCGTTTCATAGTGCACCTATTACAGCGCTCAATATCAATTACACTAGAAAGATCGCGTCTTCCTATCACAACGACTTCTAACCACTCAACTGATAAACGGAACGTTGCCGCTGCTAAGTTCCTCCAATGACATCACAGTTTCCTTAGTAATAGAATGTACACATGTATGAAGAAACACCTCCATAAACAGCGCCTTACTAGTCCATTGGCCGTGTGCGGTTCTGTAATTCTGTCCTATACAAGCTAATAGGGCGGAGCTGCAATTCCGCATATGGCCGCCAATGGTGGGATTATTTCTAGAAGAATTAAACAATTGTTTTAATATTTCATTGTACCCCTCTACACAAATTCTGAAGACCCTTCCCTCACCCGACCAGATATTCTACAACTCTCCCCCCTCCCAATATCCTTACAGAAAACGTAACTGGCCTATAGCATCCCCCAACCAGTATTCCAACACCACCTTCCCTGACCTATATAGGACTGCTGATTCCTAAAATAGTGATGTCTGGACCACACTTTGTCCTGTATTTGTTACAAATGTATCCGCCATTCTGCCTCAAATATTAGGCCATGTAAAGCGCTACACAAGTGTATGCCTTATGTAAAAAAATGATAATGTATAGAGTTCTATCGAACACATGTTCGATCGCATATCAGTCTGTTCGAGATGTTCGATTCCATACGGACACCACGTGGCAAACTCCAAAAAAATTTGATTCCCCTCCCACCTTCCCTGGCACTTTTTTTGCACCAATAACAGCGCAGGGGAGGTGGGACAGGAACTACGACAACGGGGGCATTGAAAAAAATTGGAAAAAGTCATTGGCTGCCAAAATCAGGTGACCCCCATTTTAGACGAATAGTGGATTTCAAATCCTTGTCATAGGAGACTGTGAACTTTGTGACTATGAGACAGGGATAGCTGTACAGGCAGGGATAGCTAGGGATAACCTTTATTTAGGGGGGAATGTTATTAAAAATAACTTTTTGGGGCTCTATCGGGTGTGTAATTGTGTTTTTTGTGAGATAAACTTTTTTCCCATAGGAATGCATTGAGCAGCATTGATTGGCCAGTATGCAGAATCAGTATACAGAATCAGCAGAGCTGAGTGTGTGCCGAGCTCGCACAGCAGAGCCGACCGGCAAACGGTGTAGTTGAGCAGAACTGGCTCAACACTGCTGAGTCTCTGCACAGCAGAGGTGAGTATGTGCACTCGCTCAGCACGGCTGCATCACCGCATACCCATAGGAATGCGTTGGCCAGCATTGATTGGCCAGTCTCCAGCCAATCAGCGCTGACTCTGCCGGATGAGGCGGAGTCTAAGGTCGGACCTGAATGGAGACTGGTGTGGAGCGATCTTAGCCTCCGCCTCCTCCGGCAGAGCCAACGCTGATTGGCCGAATTCTGAAGACTGGCCAATCAACGGTGGCCAATGCATTCCTATGGGTATGCGGTGATGCAGCAGAGCTGAGCGAGTGCACACACTCACCTTTGCTGTGCAGAGACTCAGCAGTGTTGAGCCAGTTCTGCTCAACTACACCGTGTGCCGGTCGGCTCTGCTGTGCGAGCTCGGCACACACTCAGCTCTGCATCACCGCTGGCATTGGCCAGCGTTGATTGGCCAGTATACAGAATCAGTATACAGAATAAGCAGAGCTGAGTGTGTGCCGAGCTCGCACAGCAGAGCCGACCGGCACACGGTGTAGTTGAGCAGAACTGGCTCGACACTGCTGAGTCTCTGCACAGCAGAGGTGAGTGTGTGCACTCGCTCATTTCAGCTGCATCACCACATACCCATAGGAATGCATTGGCCAGCGTTGATTGGCCAGTCTTCAGAATTCGGCCAATCAGAGCTGGCTGTGCCAGAGGAGGCGGAGTCTAAGGTCGGACCTGAATGGAGACTGATGTGGAGCGATCTTAGACTCCGCCTCCTCCGGCAGAGCCAGCGCTGATTGGCCGAATTCTGAAGACTGGCCAATCAACGCTGGCCAATGCATTCCTATGGGAAAAAGTTAGCTTGTGAAAATCGCAAGCTGACAGGGTTTTCCATGTAATAAAGTGACTTATATGCCCCCAGACATGCTTCCCCTGCTGTCCCAGTGTCATTCCAGAGGTGTTGGTATCATTTCCTGGGGTGTCATAGTGGACTTGGTGACCCTCCTGAGACGGATTTGGGATTCCCCCTTAACGAGTATATGTTCCCCATAGACTATAATGGGGTTCGAAACCCGTTCGAACAGTCAAACAGTGAGTGGCTGTTCGAATCGGATTTCGAACTTCGAACATTTGGGTGTTTGCTCATCTCTAATAATGTACAGTAATGTGCAAAAGTTTTAGGCAGGTGTGAAAAAAATGCTGTAACGTAAGACTGCTTTCAGAAATAGAAGGGTTATTAGTTTATTTTTGTCAATGACCAACATGAAGTGAACAAAAGAGAAATCTGAACTCCATCAATATTTGGTGTGACCTTTGCCCTTTGCCTTCCATCAGTGTTTCTGGGTACTTGCAGACAGTTTTTGAAGGACAGTTTTTGTCTCAGACATCTCGGAGAACTAATCACAGATCTTCTGTGTGCTATATCTAGAACTGCTTAGGTTTACACGAGTGTTGCGTCTCTGTTGTTCGGGTCTGTTGCAAGAGGTGGACCGCTAAACTGCGGTTACACGCGGAGCCCAGAGGACTCCATTGACTCCCACGTAGCTCTGGTTTCATCATCATTCAGTCTGTCTGAGATTACATGAAGAGACAGAAGGATTGGAACAAGCTACATTCATAGAAGATCTGGGCTTAGTTCTCCAAGATGGCGGCAGCAACAACCCCCCTGCCGAGTTCCTTCAAAAACTGTGTACAAGTGTACCGAGAAGAACTGATGGAAGGCAAAGGGCAAAGGTTACACCAAATATTGATGGGATTTAGATTTCTCTTTTCTTCATTCACTTCATTTTGTTATTTGGTAAAGATAAACCATTAGCACTTCTATTTCTGAGAGCATTTTTACTTTGCAGCATATATTTTCACACCTGCCTAAAACTTTTGGCATAATATTTGGGAGAAGTGATACATTGTAACATATACAGTATTAAGTGTGGTATAGATATCAATATATTAAGAATAGGGCGGCATACAGGGGCAATTCTAGGTATTGCAGGGGTATATAGTATTGGTGAATTCTGCAGTCCAGGTTATACGCTTGTCAGAAGAGATATGTTTTCAGTAAGTATATAGGAGGAATGGTTATGTGAATATTTGATGGAGTGAATTGCAGAAAGTTTGTGTAAATGAGATAAAAAAAAATAGTTTTGTTTTTTTTTTTATAGAAAGAGTGACGCTATTGTCGTATGTGGAATTACAGCTCAGCCCTATTGACTTGAATAGGATTGAATTGCAGTACCACACACTGCACGTGCACTGCATTTTGTCCACACCTGCCTAAAACTTTTGCACAGTACTGTGTATTGTTTGTGTTACATATTTTATTGGAAAGTTCATTATAAAGTACTTAATATGTTGCGCCTGTGTCATTCTGAAGAAACTTATAATGACAGAACTGCCAATGTTGACCAGTTCCCACAGTCAGAGACTGGTGGTGAATGGGCCTACAATGAGGAGGAGGATTGTTGGCTGGTTGTTTACCGTGCCGCACATTTTGTCCCTCTTTCTGTTCTTCAATAGTTGGGGGGTATGGTAATCTATACTACTGTGCAGCATCCCCGAGTGCTGCTGCTTTAAGTCTTTGTCTGTTGTGTCTCCGGGTTGTGTTGTTATGTCCCATGTTCAGTGTTATATGACTTTATTTTGCAGTTTTCCCTTGTTATTTTTTCCCCCTCACAGTTCAAAAGCCTTGCCTAGATCAGCGCTGGTCTATCACAGGCCACTGGGCAGGGTTATGGTAGGCTATAGTCTTCATGGCGACCATTGAAGGTCAGTTCAGAGAGAACAGTCATCCTGTACAGTTCATGTTGGACTGTGCAGAGAGGCTACCAGCCCTGGATCTCTATGGCCACCAGTACAGTCTAGAGGAGGATTATTTATCACCTCAGGCTCATCCAGAGATAGCCCTGAGACAGGGAATAGTGTGGAGCATCTCTGTTGGAACATTTACCAGTCGTGCCAGGAGGAGTAACGGAGGATCCTGACAGGAGGAACTTATTCAGGCCTAGTATCCAGGTAACCAGACCCCTGTCAGGACTGCCTGCTCCACTACTAGCCCCAACATCCTAGCTTGGGAGTGGCATAAGAGGAAGAGTAGTTGTTGGACTTTATTACAGAGCCTGTAACATCCCTGGGCAGCTTCCTAAAACTAAGGCAGGGGAATTGTTCTGTGCACATGTAGCACCCCACAGAGTGGGTCACTACAAATGTCATCTTATGTAACCTATACTGTGTACTGTGAAGGTATAGTGAGATCCAGTCAACCTGTTAGCACACACACAGTTCCACAGCCATTATCTCTTTAAGAAAAGGGGTGGAGCTACAGACTGGAAGAGGGTCTCTCTCTTTCAGTTCCAGATCAGAGTGTGCAAGAGAGAGGGCAGGAGTGTGCAGGAGAGGAGAGGTGTGTGGAGGTGCAGTGTGTGCTGCAGCCTCATGGTGTGATAGCACAGCACAGGAGGCCGGAGACCTGCAGAGGTGAGATGAGACCTTGCAGGGACAGAGCTGCAGTTAAAGGACCATCAATTCCTAACTAGTGTGAGAAACACTAAGAACATTGAGAAACCCACTGGACCCAGGCCTAGTGAATGCAAGATACCTGGAGGCTCAGTAACATACAGAGTTGGGGTGAGTGTATCCAGCATCCCAAAGAACTCGCGTTACCTGTTGTCCAGAAGGGGGATCTACCCGGTTGTACTTAACCTCTGAGCTCCTGGAACCCAGAACTAGAGGAAATCTATTAGAGAGTTTGAGCAGCAATGGAAGGCTGAATCATACTAGTGGTAAATGGAAGACTGGCATCTCACTATACTGGAGCAAGGTGAATCCTCCTGTAACATCTGTTATCTCCTGCTGACTACAGAAGTAAACTGTAAGTGTTTGGTTAACCCCTGTCTGGACTGTATTCTTTCATCAATCCTCTGTTACTCCTCCTGGAAATCATCCCTTCTTCACCTATATCATCTGGCCCTGGGACCTGCCCTGGTTGGGGAGGGTATAACATCTGGCACTGCATCACCACCTATTCCCAGAGGCCCTATCTACAGTGCCCGGCTTCACCTCAAGCCGAAACCCCAACTGGCGTCACGACAAACTTTTATTTTTCTTCATTTTAATTTCATCCATTTTTGCTTAAAACTCCCCTTTTTCAAGGCGCTGCCACCCCCGGTGTCGGGCCTGCTCGCACCGTGAATCCACATAGGCCGAGCCGGGGCGACTCACACACAACCCCCATCTACAAGCTGCTGGTTTGTTGTTTACCTGAGTTAATAAACAGTTATCTGGTTTTCACTGCACACCTGGACTCCTGGGTCGTACCTGCTTCACCATCAGGGCCCTTCCAAACACCATCACACCTGCTCAGAGAGAAGAGGTCCCCTCTCCAACTGGAAGTGCCCCGGGGGAATACTACTACTACCACCATCCAGTAGAGCTGCAGGACCCCCCTCGATTGTGTCCGGCCCTGGAATGGGATTGGGATGTATGTGGAGTGTGCTCAGTCTAGCAGGTTGTGCAGCATCCACCACTATAGCTCCTATCCTCTGGTCTCCTCCATTGGGTTGCAGCATACTGTGCTATGGAAACTACTTAAAGAGGTTATTGATGACCGATCCTTAGTTTCCGTATCCCATCAGAGGTGGTCTGACACTCAGGACCCCCACAGATCAGACGTTTATAAGACCGCAGTGTTAGGGTGAGCACTGCGGCCTCTTCACTGAATACCAAACAAAGCACCATACATTGTCTAGGAGCCGTGCTTGGTACTGTAGTTCAACTGCATTCACTTCATTGCAGACAGGTTATATAATGAATGAATTAGATGTCACTGGCATGTAAGGAAGAAGCAGTTCTCACTTAGGCATTGCTGCTTCAAACAGCTGATCTGTGGGTGTTCCCAGTGCTGGGCTCCCATTGATCTAATACCGAGGAGATGACATCAATATGTAAGTCATACAAATCCCATTATAACCCATAGAAGTTTTTAAAAATCCAACATTGCATTGAAATATTTGACAGATCTTGTTAGAGTTTGGTCAGTATTGCACAGCTATCATTCATTATATGTCACTTCAATGATCACATTACATGTCTTACTCTCATATCTGCACCCGTGCTAATACACAATGCAGGTTGTGGAGATTATGGATTATTTCACACAGTCTTTTCAAAACTTCTACATATAGCAAGATATCCTGTATATGTGTGGCCAAAGCTAGAAGTAGTCACTGCATTTGAATGTACCTGTAATCCAGGTAATAATGCAGGCTCTGGAGTTGTGCCTGTGCATTAACCCCTGAGGCTGACATATGCTCACAATTCACACCATTTAACTCTTTAAAGGGATTCTACCATTAAAATAAATTTTTTTTTATCCCTAACACATAGGAATAGCCTTTAGGCTAAGGCCCCACAGGCCGTATCCGCTGCGGGAAGAACCACTGCGTGATCGCATTGCGGTTCTTTCTGCAGCACTTTTAAGAGAAAGTTCACAGAGTTTTCCTCCACTGACTTTCTCTTAACATTATATCTACGGGAAAGCCAGGGTCGGACTGGCCCACTGGGGGACGGGGAATCCCCCAGTGGGCCCTGAGCTTTCACTATTAGTCCTCATTATGGGGGCCTTTATGGGGCCCTACCAGACCTCCACTCAGGGTTGGACTGGGGTGTCTAGAGCTCACCAGTGAAATTGTTTTTAGGGGCCCACCGCCAGGAGCCCTATAGATGAGTTGTACCGAGACAGAGCAGCTAAAAGTAATAACATGTCGGGAGCCATGCTGCTCACCTGTTATACGATGTGTACCACTGCACTTTCTAAACCCACTGCTACATCCTGTATGGCAAGAGAGCAGCGTGGCTCCTACAATTTTCACGATTACCTGTAGCACATTGTCCTGGAACAGCTGATCTGCAGAGGTCCTGGCTGGGGATGGGGTCTCCCGTGGCAAAAACACCACAGGAAAACCCGACATTTTACATTTCCTACAAAGTGAATGGGATTCTAGCAAATCCCATCCACACATTATGGAAGAAGCCTAAGTGCCACATTCATTAAATTAATTGCCCCCTCATAGTATGCCTCTAATTCTCCCTGACATAAATACTGCACCTTTAATGACCAATTTTATCAATGACTACTCCCTTATGTTCATAATGCTTCCTAATATAACTTCCCCTTGAAATCATAATGTCCCTAATAACCCTTATATAAATGCCCCCTCCCTTATAGTTATAATTTCCCCTCCAAACAACCCCTTGTGCTATTAAAATACCCACAAATAAACTAAAAAATATAACCCCAAAAAATAAGTTTAACTCACCTATCTGCGATCCTGATGAATGGAGTCTCCTCCTCCTTTACGTCCAAGTGCAGGACGTCTGTATATCAGCACAGTGGATCTAGTTAAAATTAAGATATATTAATGGCAGCACCTGGGTGGGCCTAGGGAAGCTGCCATTGGTGTAATTAAAGTTTTGTGGGCCCGGGTGCAAACTTATGTCCGGGGCCCCCTAATCCCGTCTTAGAGGGAATTCTTGATAGTGGTGGTTATGGGCGCTAAAGCGATATCTCAGACGCTTGAAAGTGATAAAGCTTTATTACCTACAACTGCAGTTATCAAGAATATGGTAAGCAAGCAGTGCAGCGTGCCACATGTAAGCAATACTGGGACAGTATTACGCGCTCCATAGTGACCCCCAAACAGTATTACATGCTCTACAGTGGCCCCCAAACAGTATTACGTGCTCCATAATGACCCCCAAACAGTATTATGTGCACCACAGTGGCCCCCAAACAGTATTATGTGCTCCATAGTGACCTCCAAGCAGTATTACATGCTCCACAGTGGCCCCCAAAAAGTGTTACATGCTCACCAGTGCCCCCCACACAGTATTATATGCTCACAGTGACCATCCCCCAAGAGCCTGAACCCCCATTCTTGCTCACACATCCTGCAACACTATTCCCTCCTCTTGCTCACACAGCCTGCACCCCCATGTCTCCCCTCTTACTCACATATGCTGTCTTTTCTCTTCTCCTTCCATCAAATTGCTCCGCCCACACATGACATCATCACTGTTTCTTTCCCTTAGCAACTCACACAGGTGTGGCCTGGTTAGAGGCTTTACCGAACCTCCACTGCCTATTAAAAAGGCAGTGGAGGACTCGTAGGGTCCCATAAAGGCCCCCATAATGAGGACTAACAGTAAAAGCTTGGGGCCCACTGGGGGATTCCCCGGTCTCCCAGTGGGCCAGTTCGACCCTGCGTCAGGTCATATACGCTCAATCCAGCTTTCCTTGGTATATACCCCCCAAAAAACCTAAGTGGTATACAGCAAATCTGTCAGGTCATATACACTCAATCCAGCTTTCATCGGTGTATGCCCCCAAAAAACCTAAGTGGTATACAGCAAATCTGTCAGGCCATATACGCTCAATCCAGCTTTCCTCGGTGTACAGTCATGGCCAAAAGTTTTGAGAATGATACAAATATTAATTTTTACAAAGTCTACTGCTTCAGTTTTTCTAATGGCAATTTGCATATACTCCAGAATGTTATAAAGAGTGATCAGCTTAACAGCAATTACTTGCAAAGTCAATATTTGCCTAGAAAATGAACTTTATCCCCCAAAACACATTTCAACATCATTTCAGCCCTGCCTTAAAAGGACCAGCTAACATCGTTTCAGTGATTGCTCCATTAACACAGTTGTGGGTGTTGATGAGGACAGGGCTTGAGATCAATCTGTCATGATTAAGTAAGAATGACACCACTGGACACTTTAAAAGGAGGCTGGTGCTTGGCATCATAGTTTCTCTTCTTTTAACCATGGTTATCTCTAAAGAAACACGTGCAGTCATCATTGCACTGCACAAAAATGGCCTAACAGAGAAGAGTATCGCACCTAGAAAGATTGCACCTCAGTCAACAATTTATTGCATCATCAAGAACTTCAAGGAGAGAGGTTCCATTGTTGGCAAAAAGGCTCCAGGGCGCCTAAGAAAGACCAGCAAGCACCAGGACCGTCTCTTAAAAGTGTTTCAGCTGCGGGATTGGGCTACCAGCAGTGCAGAACTTGCTCAGGAATGGCAGCAGGCAGGTGTGAGTGCATCTGCACGCACTGTGAGGCGGAGACTCTTGGAGCAAGGCCTGGTCTCAAGGAGGGCAGCAAAGAAGCCACTTCTCTCCAGAAAAAACATCAGGGACAGAATGATATTCTGCAAAAGGTACAGGGAGTGGACTGCTGAGGACTGGGGTAAAGTCATTTTCTTTGAATCCCCTATTCGATTGTTTGGGACATCTGGAAAACAGCTTATTCGGAGAAGACGAGGTGAGCGCTACCACCAGTCTTGTCTCATGCCAACTGTAAAGCATCCTGAAACCATTCATGTGTGGGGTTGCTTCTCAGCCAAGGGAATCGGCTCTCTCACAGTCTTGCCTAAAAACACAGCCATGAATAAAGAATGGTACCAGAATGTCCTCCAAGATCAACTTCTCCCAACCGTCCAAGAGCAGATTGGAGATCAACAATGCCTTCTCCAGCATGATGGAGCACCTTGCCATAAAGCAAAGGTGATTACTAGAGATGAGCGAACAGTGTTCTATCGAACTCATGTTCGATCGGATATTAGGCTGTTCGGCATGTTCGAATCGAATCGAACACCGCGTGGTAAAGTGCGCCATTACTCGATTCCCCTCCCACCTTCCCTGGCGCCTTTTTTGCTCCAATAACAGCGCAGGGTAGGTGGGACAGGAACTACGACACCGGTGACGTTGAAAAAAGTAGGCAAAACCCATTGGCTGCCGAAAACATGTGACCTCTAATTTAAAAGAACAGCGCCGCCCAGGTTCGCGTCATTCTGAGCTTGCAATTAACCGGGGACGGAGGTTTCCGTCCAGTTAGCTAGGGGTTAGATTCTGGGTAGGCAGGGACAGGCTAGGATAGGAAGGAGAAGACAACCAACAGCTCTTATAAGAGCTAAATTCCAGGGAGAAGCTTGTCAGTGTAATGTGGCACTGACGGGCTCAATCGCCGCAACCCAGCTTTCCGCGGATCCTGAATGGAATACACTGACAGTGTATTCCCGTATACCCGATATATACCCCCGATACCCGTTCCAACGGTGTGCCCCCCCACCTTCACCCCAGAAATACCCTGCAAGTCCCCTAGCAATAGAATTGGGGCTATATACACCCACTATTTTTGCTACTGCCATATAGTGCCATTGTCTCACTGGGAATTCAAAGAATATATTGGGCTTACATATAACTTCAATTCCAGGGAGAAGCTTGTCAGTGTAACGTGGCACTGACGGGCTCAATCGCCGCAACCCAGCTTTCCCAGGATCCTGAATGGAACACACTGACAGTGTATTCCCGTATACCCCATATATACACCCCAAATCCCCGTTCCAACGGTGTGCCCCCCCCCCCCCCACACCTTCACCTCAGAAATACCCTGCAAGTCCCCTAGCAATAGAATTGGGGCTATATACACCCACTATTTTTGCTACTGGTATATAGTGCCATTGTCTGACTGGGAATTCAAAGAATATATTGGGGTTACAAATACCCTCATTTCTTGCTACTGCCATATAGTGCCAGTTTCTGACTGGTAATTCAAAGAATATATTGGGGTTATAAATACCCTCATTTCTTGCTACTGGTATATAGTGCCATTGTCTGACTGGGAATTCAAAGAATATATTGGGGTTACAAATACCCTCATTTCTTGCTACTGGTATATAGTGCCAGTTTCTGACTAGTAATTCAAAGAATATATTGGGGTTATAAATACCCTCATTTCTTGCTACTGGTATATAGTGCCATTGTCTGACTGGGAATTCAAAGAATATATTGGGGTTACAAATACCCTCATTTCTTGCTACTGGTATATAGTGCCATTGTCTGACTGGGAATTCAAAGAATATATTGGGGTTACAAATACCCTCATTTCTTGCTACTGGTATATAGTGCCATTGTCTGACTGGGAATTCAAAGAATATATTGGGGTTACAAATACCCTCATTTCTTGCTACTGGTATATAGTGCCAGTTTCTGACTAGTAATTCAAAGAATATATTGGGGTTATAAATACCCTCATTTCTTGCTACTGGTATATAGTGCCATTGTCTGACTGGGAATTCAAAGAATATATTGGGGTTACAAATACCCTCATTTCTTGCTACTGCCATATAGTGCCAGTTTCTGACTGGTAATTCAAAGAATATATTGGGGTTACGTGCACCCACAATTTTTGCTACTGGTATATAGTGCCATTGTCTGACTGGGAATTCAAAGAATATATTGGGGTTACGTGCACCCACAATTTTTGCTACTGGTATATAGTGCCAATTTCTAACTGGGAATTCAAAATGCGCAAGGCTCCCGGAAAGGGACGTGGACGAGGCCGTGGGCGAGGTCGGGGGAATGGTTCTGGGGAGCAAGGTAGCAGTGAAGCCACAGGGCGTCCCGTGCCTACTCCTGTGGGGCAGCAAGCATTGCGCCACTCCACAGTGCCAGGGTTGCTTGCCACATTAACTAAACTGCAGGGTACAAACCTTAGTAGGCCCAAGAACCAGGAACAGGTCTTGCAATGGCTGTCAGAGAACGCTTACAGCACATTGTCCAGCAGCCAGTCAGACTCTGCCTCCTCTCCTCCTATTACCCAACAGTCTTGTCCTCCTTCCTCCCAAAATTCCCAAGCTTCACAGAACAATAACCCCAACTGTCCCTGCTCCCCAGAGCTGTTCTCCGCTCCTTTCATTGTCCCTCAACCTGCCTCTCCACGTCACGATTCCACGAACCTAACAGAGGAGCATCTGTGTCCAGATGCTCAAACACTAGAGTCTCCTCCATCTCCGTTCGATTTGGTGGTGGATGACCAGCAACCCACCCTCATCGACGATGATGTGACGCAGTTGCCGTCAGGGCATCCAGTTGACCGGCGCATTGTGCGGGAGGAGGAGATGAGACAGGAGTTGGAAGAGGAAGTGGTGGATGATGAGGACACTGACCCGACCTGGACAGGGGGGATGTCAAGCGGGGAAAGTAGTGTGGATGTTAAGGCAGGTGCAGCACCAAAAAGGGTAGCTAGAGGCAGAGGTCAGCAGCTTAGGCGAAGCCAGGCCACACCCGGAATCTCCCAAGATGTTCCAGTTCGTACCCAGCCCCGAAAAACTCCCACCTCGAGGGCACGTTTCTCGAAGGTGTGGAGTTTTTTCAAGGAATGCGCCGAGGACAGATATAGTGTTGTCTGCACAATTTGCCTCTCGAAATTGATTAGGGGCTCTGAGAAGAGCAACCTGTCCACCACTTCAATGCGCCGTCATTTGGAATCCAAGCACTGGAATCAGTGGCAGGCAGCAACGGCAGGACAAAGGCCGCCTGCCGTTCACGCCACTGCCACTGCCTCTGCCACTGCCTCTGCCTCTGCCACTGCCACTGCTGACTGTGCTGGCAATGCACTCCAGAGGACGAGCTAGGACACCACTTCATCTGCCTCCGCCACTTTGTTGACTTCTCCCTCATCCTCCCCTGGTCCTGTCTTATCTCCTTCTCCTGCACCATCAAAGGCACCATCAGGCGCTTCTTTACAACAACCCACCATCTCTCAGACATTGGAGCGGCGGCAGAAATACACTGCTAACCACCCACACGCGCAAGCCTTGAACGCCAACATCGCTAAACTGCTGGCCCAGGAGATGTTGGCGTTCCGGCTTGTTGAAACTCCCGCCTTCCTGGACCTGATGGCAACTGCGGCACCTCGCTATGCCGTCCCTAGCCGTCACTACTTCTCCCGGTGTGCCGTCCCCGCCTTGCACCAGCACGTGTCACTCAACATCAGGCGGGCCCTTAGTTCCGCGCTTTGCACAAAGGTCCACTTGACCACCGACGCGTGGACAAGTGCATGCGGACAGGGACGCTACATTTCACTGACGGCACACTGGGTGAATGTAGTTGAGGCTGGGACTGCTTCCCAAACTGGCCCGGTGTACCTCGTCTCCCCGCCTAACATTCCTGGCAGGGACACGAGAAGAACACCCCCCTCCTCCTCCTCCTCTACCGCCTCCTCCTCCGCCACCGCCTCCTCCTCCGCTGTTAGATTGACCCCAGCTACGAGTTGGAAACGTTGCAGCACTGGCGTTGGTAGACGTCAGCAGGCTGTGCTGAAGCTGATCAGCTTGGGGGACAGACAGCACACTGCCTCCGAGGTGAGGGATGCCCTCCTCGATGAGACGGCAATATGGTTTGAGCCGCTGCACCTGGGCCCAGGCATGGTCGTTTGTGATAACGGCCGGAACCTGGTAGCAGCTCTGGAGCTTGCCGTACTCCAACATGTTCCATGCCTGGCCCACGTCTTCAACCTAGTGGTGCAACGTTTCCTAAAGAGCTACCCCAATGTTCCAGAGCTACTGGTGAAAGTGCGGCGCATGTGCGCCCACTTTCGCAAGTCGACAGTAGCCGCTGCTAGCTTAAAATCTCTCCAGCAACGCCTGCATGTGCCACAACACCGGCTTTTGTGCGACGTCCCCACACGCTGGAACTCAACGTTTCAGATGTTGAATAGAGTGGTTGAGCAGCAGAGACCTTTGATGGAATACCAGCTACAAAACCCTAGGGTGCCACAAAGTCAGCTGCCTCAGTTTCACATCCATGAGTGGCCATGGATGAGAGACCTTTGTGACATCCTACGGGTCTTTGAGGAGTCCACAAGGAGGGTGAGCTCTGAGGATGCGATGGTGAGCCTTACAATCCCGCTCTTGTGTGTTCTGAGAGAATCCCTGATTGACATCAGGGATAACTCAGATCACACAGAGGAGTTAGGGATAGCATCCGATCCGTCACAGCTGGAGAGTAGGTCCACACATCTGTCCGCTTCACTCCGTTTAATGGAGGAGGAGGAGGAGGAGGAGGAGGAGGAGGAAGAAGAGTTGTCCGATGATGTGATGGTGATACAGGAGGCTTCCGGGCAACTTCGAATCGTCCCATTGTTGCAGCGCGGATGGGTAGACATGGAGGATGAGGAGGAAATGGAGATTGAACTTTCCGGTGGGGCCAGAGGAGTCATGCCAACTAACACTGTGGCAGACATGGCTGAGTTCATGTTGGGGTGCTTTACAACCGACAAGCGTATTGTCAAAATCATGGAGGACAACCAGTACTGGATCTTTGCGATCCTTGACCCCCGGTATAAAAACAACATCTCGTCTTTTATTCCGGTAGAGGGGAGGGCCAATCGCATCAATGCTTGCCACAGGCAATTGGTGCAGAATATGGAGATGTTTCCAGCATGTGACGTTGGCGGCAGGGAGGGCAGTTCCTCCAGTAGGCAACCAAGTTCTCACCGGTCCACACAAACGAGGGGCACACTGTCTAAGGTCTGGGACACCTTGATGGCACCCCCTCGCCAAAGTGCCGCCACGGAGGGTCCTAGTGTCACCAGGCGTGAGAAGTATAGGCGCATGTTGCGGGAATACCTTTCCGACCACAGCCCTGTCCTCTCCGACCCCTCTGCGCCCTACACGTATTGGGTGTCAAAGTTGGACCTGTGGCTTGAACTTGCCCTATATGCCTTGGAGGTGCTGTCCTGTCTTGCCGCCAGCGTCCTATCTGAGAGGGTGTTCAGTGCAGCCGGTGGCATCATCACTGACAAGCGCACCCGTCTGTCAGCTGAGAGTGCCGACCGGCTCACTTTGATAAAAATGAACCACCACTGGATAGAGCCTTCATTTTTGTGCCCACCTGTGTAAAGCACCCCAACATGAAACTCCATGTCTGTACTCAACCTCTCCAATTCCTCCGCATCCTCATACTCATCCACCATAAGCGTTGCACAATTCTGCTAATACTAGGCTCCCTCCACCCTGATTTCCCCCAACTCTGCTGGTTAGAGGCTCCCTCCACCCTGATTTCCACCAACTCTGCTGGTTAGAGGCTCCCTCCACCCTGCTTTCCCACAACTCTGCTGGTTAGAGGCTCCCTCCACCCTGCTTTCCCACAACTCTGCTGGTTAGAGGCTCCCTCCACCCTGCTTTCCCACAACTCTGCTGGTTAGAGGCTCCCTCCACCCTGATTTCCACCAACTCTGCTGGTTAGAGGCTCCCTCCACCATGAATTGGTCCAAACTGGGCTGTTTAGAGGCTCCCTCCACCATGAATTGGTCCAAACTGGGGTTTTTAGAGGCTCCCTCCACCATGAATTGGTCCAAACTGGGCTGTTTAGAGGCTCCCTCCACCATGAATTGGTCCAAACTGGGGTTTTTAGAGGCTCCCTCCACCATGAATTGGTCCAAACTGGGCTGGTTAGAGGCTCCCTCCACCATGAATTTGCCCAAACTGGGCTGGTTAGAGGCTCCCTCCACCATGAATTTGCCCAAACTGGGGTTTTTAGAGGCTCCCTCCACCATGAATTGGTCCAAACTGGGGTTTTTAGAGGCTCCCTCCACCATGAATTGGTCCAAACTGGGCTGGTTAGAGGCTCCCTCCACCATGAATTTGCCCAAACTGGGGTTTTTAGAGGCTCCCTCCACCATGAATTGGTCCAAACTGGGGTTTTTAGAGGCTCCCTCCACCATGAATTGGTCCAAACTGGGCTGGTTAGAGGCTCCCTCCACCATGAATTTGCCCAAACTGGGCTGTTTAGAGGCTCCCTCCACCATGAATTTGCCCAAACTGGGCTGTTTAGAGGCTCCCTCCACCATGAATTGGTCCAAACTGGGGTTTTTAGAGGCTCCCTCCACCATGAATTGGTCCAAACTGAGGTTTTTAGAGGCTCCCTCCACCATGAATTGGTCCAAACTGGGGTTTTTAGAGGCTCCCTCCACCATGAATTTGCCCAAACTGGGCTGTTTAGAGGCTCCCTCCACCATGAATTTGCCCAAACTGAGCTGTTTAGAGGCTCCCTCCACCATGAATTGGTCCAAACTGGGGTTTTTAGAGGCTCCCTCCACCATGAATTGGTCCAAACTGGGCTGGTTAGAGGCTCCCTCCACCCTGATTTCCACCAACTCTGCTGGTTAGAGGCTCCCTCCACCATGAATTGGTCCAAACTGGGCTGTTTAGAGGCTCCCTCCACCATGAATTGGTCCAAACTGGGGTTTTTAGAGGCTCTCTCCACCATGAATTGGTCCAAACTGGGGTTTTTAGAGGCTCCCTCCACCATGAATTGGTCCAAACTGGGCTGGTTAGAGGCTCCCTCCACCATGAATTGGTCCAAACTGGGGTTTTTAGAGGCTCCCTCCATCCTGATTTCCACCAACTCTGCTGGTTAGAGGCTCCCTCCACCATGAATTGGTCCAAACTGGGCTGTTTAGAGGCTCCCTCCACCATGAATTGGTCCAAACTGGGGTTTTTAGAGGCTCCCTCCACCATGAATTGGTCCAAACTGGGCTGGTTAGAGGCTCCCTCCACCATGAATTGGTCCAAACTGGGCTGTTTAGAGGCTCCCTCCACCATGAATTGGTCCAAACTGGGGTTTTTAGAGGCTCCCTCCACCATGAATTGGTCCAAACTGGGCTGTTTAGAGGCTCCCTCCACCATGAATTGGTCCAAACTGGGGTTTTTAGAGGCTCCCTCCACCATGAATTGGTCCAAACTGGGCTGTTTAGAGGCTCCCTCCACCATGAATTGGTCCAAACTGGGGTTTTTAGAGGCTCCCTCCACCATGAATTGGTCCAAACTGGGGTTTTTAGAGGCTCCCTCCACCATGAATTTGCCCAAACTGGGCTGTTTAGAGGCTCCCTCCATCATGAATTGGTCCAAACTGGGGTTTTTAGAGACTCCCTCCACCATGATATGGTCCAAACTGGGGTTTTTAGAGGCTCCCTCCACCATGAATTGGTCCAAACTGGGGTTTTTAGAGGCTCCCTCCACCATGAATTTGCCCAAACTCTGCTGGTTAGAGGCTCAATCCACCCTGATTTTCAAAACAAATGTTGGTGCCAACCTCAACTTACTACAAGGGCCAAATTCACTGCTGGTGACAAGCTCTCCTCACTGCAAGTGCCAAATACACATGTTTCAAGGTGTTTTCCTACTGTCAGAGAGGTGGTATTGAGTGTGTAAAGTGTGTAGTTGTTAGGCTGTGATGTTGGGGTAATAGAGGGTCTTTGGTGTGTTAGATGCCCCCAGACATGCTTCCCCTGCTGTCCCAGTGTCATTCCAGAGGTGTTGGCATCATTTCCTGGGGTGTCATAGTGGACTTGGTGACCCTCCAGATTGGATTTGGGTTTCCCCCTTAACGAGTATCTGTTCCCCATAGACTATAATGGGGTTTGAAACCTGTTCGAACACACGAACATTGAGCGGCTGTTCGAATCGAATTTCGAACCTCGAACATTTTAGTGTTCGCTCATCTCTAATGATAACTAAATGGCTCAGGGAACAAAGCATAGAGATTTTGGGTCCATGGCCTGGAAACTCCCCAGATCTTAATCCCATTGAGAACTTGTGGTCAATCATCAAGAGACAGGTGGACAAACAAAAACCTACAAATTCTGACAAAATGCAAGCATTGATTGTGCAAGAATGGACTGCTATCAGTCAGGATTTGGTCCAGAAGTTGATTGAGAGCATGCCATTGAGAATTGCAGAGGTCCTGAAGAAGAAGGGTCAACACTGCAAATATTGACTTGCTGCAATAACTCATTCTCTCTGTCAATATAAGCTTTTATTACTCATAATATGATTGCAATTATATTTCTGTATGTGATAAAAACATCTGACAAACACACATAAAAACCAGAGAGCAGCAGATCATGTGAAAATATAAGATTTGTGTCATTCTCAAAGCTTGACTGTATACCCTCTGAATAACCTAAGTGGTATACACAGCAAATCTGTCAGGCCATATACGCTCAGTCCAGCTTTCCTTGGTGTATACTCCCAAAAAACCTAAGTGGTATATAGCAAATCTGTCAGGCCATATACGCTCAATCCATCTTTCCTCGGTGTATACCCCCAAAAATCCTAAGCGGTATGTAGCAAATCCGTCAGGCCATATATGCTCAATACAGCTTTTCTCGGTGTATACTCCCAATAAAACCTAAGTGGTATACAGCAAATCTGTGTATAGTATATATACGCTGGATCCAGCTTTCCTGGTTGTATTCCACTCCCGAATAAAAGTGGTATACAGCTAAATATAAAATAACATCTCTGTTTATGGGCTGAAGCTGAATGGTGGGCCTGACACTGTATACGCTGCTGGGGCAAGTGTCAACTCCAAAAGGGGGGTAAAAGAATTAATCCTGGGGGTGGCACGGCTGAATTGGCACTAATGGGCACAGAATAACATCTCTGTTTATGGGCTGAAGCTGAATGGGGCATAAACTTAAAATGCAGGGGCCCCAATCTATCTCTAACTCAAGAGAGCATAGATACGCAGGTGCTATCATATGCAGTTATAAGTAGAAGAGTGGCTCAGCAAGTGACAGTTGGGGTTCATTGTGTACACTCTATGCCACCAAAAAAGCTAACTGCGGGGTGTACTTGCACTCCCTCACCAAACTCACCCAAACCTCAGCTGGGGGAAGCCTCTACTCACCCCAAAGGCCACAGGTCCAACTTTTACACCCAATACGTGTAAGGCACAGAGGGATTGGAGAGGACAGGGCTGTGGTTGGCCAGGTACTCATGCAACATGTACCTATATTTTTCCCTCCTGATACACTAGGCTCCTCAGTGGCGATAGTTTGGCCAGGAAGGGGGGGGCATTAAAGTGTCCCAGACCTTGGAGAGTTTTCCCCTGGTGGTTGTGGACCGGATGGCAGTTGTTAGCCTATTGGAGGAAATCTACTCTCTGCCGCTAGCGAGGGTTTACAGAAACATTTCCATCATATTCTGCACCAGTTGCTTGTGGCAATCATTTATGCGATGTTTCCTCTCCCCTACCAGAACAAAGGACAAGATTTTTTTCTTATACCGGGTTTGAGGATTGCAAAAATCCAGTATTGTTTGCTCTCCATGATGTGAACTATGCCTTTGTCTCTTGAAAAGCAACCCAACATGAAGTCAGCCATGTGTGCCAGAGTGTTACTTGGCATGACTTCGCTGCCCCCACCGGAAGAGTCACTCTCCATTTCCTCCATTTTCCACTCCCCTTCAGACCATCCGTGCTGAAGCAATGGGATGCACTGAACTTCCCCTCAAGCCTCATGTGGGACAGTGACATCAAATGCCACTTCATTCCGCTCGTCTTCCTCCGTCAGCCAATGGTGCGAATATGACAGGAGTGTGCTCTGAATGTTTTCAGCCTAGCAGATGCTACTTTTCACTTATGAAAATGCAGCTCTGATGCAGCAGAGATGAGTGTGCAGCAGGGTTCACATCTCCAGTGTAGCAGTGCTGAGCGCACAGCCAGCACTGCTACATCTCGGCATAGGAATGCATTGACCTGCGTTGATTGGCCGAATGCCATACAGAGTACAGCATTCAGCCAATCAACGCTGGTTCTGCTGGAGGAGGCGGAGTCTAAGATCGGTCCACAGCAGTCTCCATTCTGGTCCGATCTTAGACTCCGCCTCCTCACAGACGAGCCTCCGGCAGAACCAGCACTGATTGGCCGAATGCTGTACTATGGCCAATCAACGCTGGTCAATGCATTCCTATGAGAAAAAGTCAGTTCCCGCATATCGCAAGCTGACAGGGATCCCGACGTAATACAGTGACTTGGGCATGTTAGATGCCCCCAGACATGCTTCCCCTGCTGTCCCAGTTGCATTCCAGGGTGTTGGCATCATTTCCTGGGGTGTCATCGTGGATAGTAATAGTGGTTTCTAGCTAAACGAGTATTTATTCCCCATAGACTATAATGGGGTTCGATGTTCGAGTATTGAGCGGCTACTTGTATCGAACTTTGAACTTCGAACATTTCACTGTTCGCTCATCTCTAATCATAGTATAAAAGGAGTTGCTATTGGTTATAGGACTCTGGGAATTTGGTCACACTCCATTGGCGACAGAAAACGCTCAGACCTAAGTAATCTGTTTCTCATCTTTCGAATGTTATAGACAAGAGACAGCTTTTTGAGATCATGGATTTTGAGCTGAGAAGGAGTTTCCATGTAGAAATTTATGATAGACGAACAAAGATTTGGCAACAACAAAAAATCTTTAGACCATATTTGCCAAATTATTTTTCCAGATAGTACTGTGACTGTAGGTATTTTGACAAGGAGATCATACGGCTTCTTTCTTCTCATGAGATCTTTATAAGATACAGAATAAATCCTAAATTTACGTCCATTGGCCAGGACAGGAGAGATGAGATTCCACCCTTCCTATCCTCTTATAAACCATGATGTAAATCTCTGTAAAAGTGATGTGACAGGCTTACTTTCATGGTGGTGTTAGCTCACATAAACCATTTTATGTATTCATGAGTTAATATAGGGTGCCCCCTGGGGGGTTCTCCTTGTTTAGGTTTGGGGCGTAGAGCACGATGAATACGCTCCACTACTATCATGGCCGCCATTTCTGGGCCTAAAAGATCCTGAAATAGTTCCGCCGCCATTTTGGGTAATTGTTCAGAGGTGATAGACTCAGGGATTCCCTTTATACGAATGTTTCTTCTCCTATTTCTATTTTCCTGGTCTTCTACCAGGGTTAAAGAACGGTCAATAAGATCCCTGTGTATCTGCATCTGGTCAGTGACTGAGTCGGCATGTTCCTTTACAGAGGTGTAAGTGTCCTCTAATACTTGCATTTTCCCACTAAGGAATTGCATTTCACTTCTTATCTCTTTCAGTTCATTCAATATGGGTGAGAGAGCTTTGGAAAGTGTTTTTTGGAAGAAATCACGTAGACCAGCATCTGTTTGCTCACCTTCTGTTTGGCTTTCAGGGTCAGAGTCGTCCTCGGGATCTGCAGCACGTCGGGAGAGCGGCGCCATCTTACGCTGGGTTCACACCTGCGTTCATGACTCCGTTCTATGGTTTCCGTCTTCTGCATGGCAGAAGACGGAAACCATAGACCGGGTCCGGCCGTGAGCGGCGGTGAGCGTTTTAGGCTCTCCGCCGCGAAACCGGATTTTTTTATCCGGACACAGAGTACTGCATGTCCGACTCTGTGTCTGGATTATAAAACCCGGTTTCGCGGCAGAGAGCGCAAAACGCTCACTGCCGCGCACGGCCGGACAGCTTTCTCACCCATTCAAATGAATGGGTGAGAGTCTCCTGCAGGCTTCTGTCTCCTGCATCTGTTTTATGCAGGAAACGGAAACCTGCAATAAGGACAGTGAACGCAGATGTGAACGAGCCCTTAGAAGCAGACGAGGGAGAAGGTATGTTCTTCTTTTTTAAGAATTTCTGTAGGTCCCCTTGTTGCTTTAGTCTCCGCGGGGTACCCGGAGGGTCAGTAGAGCCTTCTCTGCTAGTTTTACCCATTTTCGCCCATTCAATTAAGAGTTTTGCGGATTTGAGAGGGTCTAGTATGACGGAGCTATCTCACAGCGCGGCCATCTCGGATCGCGGTCAGGCTCCGCCCCCCTGTATGTTATTATTATGATTATTTTTTTTTTTTAAGATAACTTTTCAGAAGGAAACTACTCCAGCGATAAACACAATTACTCCGCATCAGGATCTGATCCAAAAACTGGGTTGCTGCTTTTTGGTCAGGATTTTGAGGCGATTATGCCCTCAAAACCCTGACCAAAAAACTCAGTGTGAACTTACCCTAACTTCTGTACTTTTTGTATTAAGAGGTCTAGAAGCGAGTAAGTTATAAGATTTGTATAGCTGTGTCTAGTTCATGAGATTTGTTTGTAATAAGTTCTGATTTTGATCATTGTATTATATTTTTTTTAGAGTTTTAGTTACTATTTCAGGTTCTATAAAATTCAGAGTATATATAAGTATGTTAAAACTTAATATACTGTAAATGTGTTCATGTGTGGCAACCTTAACTTCCAACTTGTTCACATGATCAGTTTGTATGAGATACAGGATTGTGAATCACAAATATAAGAAATCATCACTACTTTGAGAATGTTTATTTCCCTTTGTACTGTATACATGTATTTAAAACAATTCTTGTGGGCGTGGCCTGCAGCTGAACCTGGCTGGGCGCTTAGGTTTGGCTCACTGTTTGGGGGTCCCCCTCCATTTCTCCGGACACCTGTGATACCTTAACACTCCCCTTGCCGCCCTGTGCACCTGCTTACGGGGATCGAAAGTCTTCAGTGTCAGCTTCAGCTGTCTTTTGGCTGTCGGAGAGGCACATGCACCGCTGCCATCATCTTTAACCTGCCTGGAGGGTTCTGGAAAGCCTTTCCTTCTCTGCTATAAATGCCGGCTTGTTGGGTGAATGTACCCTCCAGTAATGCTACTCTGGCTTTCCTGCTTCTGCCAGCGCAATTATAAGTGCCTTCCTTGCCTCATGTGGACCTTCCCACACTCCACGAGGAGCCTCCTGCTTTCTCCCCTGGTCTCTTGCTCTCCAGTAAGCTGGTAGACTAGGAGTTATAGCAACTAAGAAGAAAAAGAAAGACTCTTTATCATTTAGTTCTCTGTGCGGCGTGATCTCCACTTAGCCTGATGTTGATTATACAGCCTGTTCGTGATGTTAGCAGTGTACAGTGTGAAGAGGAATGGGGCAAGAACTGTACCTTGTGGTGCCCTCGTACCACAGATCACAGTGTCAGAAACACAGCCCCGGACTCTCACATACTGAGGTCTGTTTGTGAGGTAGTCTATAATCCAGTTGGACAGGTGATGGTCCTCTCCAACAAGGTCCAGCTTGTCTCTCAATAGACAAACGATTCAGGATATAAATAATCCCAAAAAAAAAGTTATGAAGTATTCAACATACACAAAAAGTGTTATAAAATGACATACTTTATTATCATTAATAAAAAGTTATATACACATATAAAGACACATAGAACACCAATAATTCAAACGAAAAGGACAACCCACAGATACGGGTGTAACACTGTCAGACCACTGGAGTAGAAATACACAATGACACTAAGAAACTATCTGTTACCCACATGGCAAAATGGGCACACATACATATCTAGGTGTACATCATCTCCCTCCTAAAGTATGTAAGTATATGCAGTATAAGGGAGGAGAGAAAAAATATATACTCACAGAAAAAATATATACCAGGGGGTAGGGGAGACCCAGTAAATCATGCAAAGTAAATGCTATACATGTTCATCCATACCCTTACATGGCATATCTGAATAAACTCAATAGTAAAGAGACATGAAAAGTTAATCCTCAACATAGATTGGCAGAAAGCCCAACAGACATGCCTGAGGGGAAGAACATAAATCCCTTACCCATAATAAAGTGATCCGCAGGAGCCCGTAGCTGTGGGGAGTCCTAGCCCGACGCGCGTTTCGGCCGTATGACCGGCCTTCTTCCGGGGGTGGAGTCGGGTGCATACATGTGGCAATATAAATATGCCTCATCATAAGATGAGGAGCCAATAACCTACGTCGAGGAGGGGTCTAAGTTTGTTGCAGCAAGTAATATACTTCCTGTTCACGGGGCGAAGATGTGCTGGGGGAAGGACCGTCCAACTCATTGTGACGCATGCCCACTGTGTGAAAATAGCTTAGTCCGATCACGTGATCGGCTAACCGAAACCGAGGCGCGGCTGTAGAGCCAAGCCTCGATTTCATCTGCTGCACGTGACCCGAGTAGCTCGCAGGGGCATGCGTGCCGGGCATGGACAAAGTTATCTATACCTAGTGCCGATAACATGTGTAACCAGCACAGTAGAGAGATTATATATATATATAGGAATAATAAATACTAAACAAAATAATAAGGAAATCATATTTAAAAATGAGTGTGATGTGATTGGGGTGAAAAAGAGGAAAAAGGAGTGCAAGAAAGGTGAGTGAAAAGTGAAAAGAAGAAAGTAAAAGGCCATAAATACCAAACCATCTTTATTTATTATAATAAAAGCCTATCATAAAATATATGCCATGCAAAAATACAAAAACTTAATATACAGCCCAATGTCGCAACAGTGGGTATTATATGCCATACAAAGATACAAAATCTTAGTATACAGCCCAATGTCGCAACAATGGGTATTATCAGTGTCAGTGAATATAATATAGAAAAATAAAGTAGATATATATCCATAAATTGATAAGTTACCCCACAAAAACCATAAAACACACCCCAAATATAACAATAATGAATGCTGTAAAACTAATTCATCATTGAAATACACAGTTAAGTACAATATATAATAAATAAACCCAAAACTATATAAATTATATAATTGAAGGGAAAAAAAAAAAAAAAAAAAAAATTTCTGATGATTTGACGGGACGATTTTTGGAGAGGGGTTATAGTCGTAGGATGGTGAGGAAGGCCTATAATAGGGCTAAACATACCTCGAGAGTGGATCTCCTTACTAATTCCCCACCTCCTCTTAAGGATTATAGTAGACCAAAAGAAACTCATTTCATCACCCAATATCACTCCAGATGGGGTGAAATGCGCGGAATTTTGAATAAATTTTGGCCTATTTTGACTGGCGATCCAATTTTGACTAAATATGTGAAACCTTATCCCAGCATAATTCCAAGAAGGGCTAAAAATTTAAAAGATATACTGGTGCACAGCCATTATGAGATGAAGCCAATTGGCATCTTTGGCTCTAGACAACCATCCCCTGGCTGTGTGCCATGTGGGAAATGCATAGCCTGCCCTAATATTATCAGGGCCCAAAATTTCTCAAACTCCAGGGGAGATAGAACGTTTAAAATTAGAAAACGAATTACGTGTCAAACTAAAGGTGTAATATACTATGCTACCTGTCCCTGTAACATGATTTATGTGGGTTTGACCACGAGAGAGTTGAAAACGAGAGTAAGGGAGCACGTGCGAGACATTATGAATAACAGCGAAGGAAATATGGATCGTTTGAAGCCTATAGCAAGACACTTTGCAACCTGTCATAATAGTGACCCTACTCTGTTACAGGTTCGGGGAATTGACTGTGTCACACCCACTATAAGAGGAGGAAATATTAAAAAACGATTGGCACAAATGGAGTCACGGTGGATATGGACCTTGGGGACCATGACTCCACACGGTTTAAATGAAACAATGAATTTTGGCGCTTTTCTCTAGTCCTGTTTGTACCTGGATACCTCCCATTGTTCCACGATAGCCTTGTATGTATTTTTAATTGTTTAGTGATTTAGTTATTTTATCTATGTATCCTTTTTGTGTAGTGTATATGGCGTCTGTGTGTGTGTCTTTTATGTTTTATATTGTGGCTAATAAGTTTTTTTCTTAGTTGTATTGCTTTGTGGTGATTTTCTTTTTTTGTTCTTGATAGCGTTATAACCTCAACTGGATGTTTAAGGATTCGTTTTCCTGCTTATTCTTCCTTCGGACTAAAGGGGCGACTTTCCTCATCATGATTGTGACATAAGAGAATCTTTTGGATCCGGGATATTTATGGACATTTTTATGCATATATTTTTTAAAAAATATTTCATTATATATATATATATATATTTTTTATTTTTATTTATTTATTTATTTATTTATTTATTTATTTATTTATTTATTATTTGTTTATTTATTATTATACAATAATAAATAATATTTTTTTTATTTATTTTTTTTTTCCCTTCAATTATATAATTTATATAGTTTTGGGTTTATTTATTATATATTGTACTTAACTGTGTATTTCAATGATGAATTAGTTTTACAGCATTCATTATTGTTATATTTGGGGTGTGTTTTATGGTTTTTGTGGGGTAACTTATCAATTTATGGATATATATCTACTTTATTTTTCTATATTATATTCACTGACACTGATAATACCCATTGTTGCGACATTGGGCTGTATACTAAGATTTTGTATCTTTGTATGGCATATAATACCCACTGTTGCGACATTGGGCTGTATATTAAGTTTTTGTATTTTTGCATGGCATATATTTTATGATAGGCTTTTATTATAATAAATAAAGATGGTTTGGTATTTATGGCCTTTTACTTTCTTCTTTTCACTTTTCACTCACCTTTCTTGCACTCCTTTTTCCTCTTTTTCACCCCAATCACATCACACTCATTTTTAAATATGATTTCCTTATTATTTTGTTTAGTATTTATTATTCCTATATATATATAATCTCTCTACTGTGCTGGTTACACATGTTATCGGCACTAGGTATAGATAACTTTGTCCATGCCCGGCACGCATGCCCCTGCGAGCTACTCGGGTCACGTGCGGCAGATGAAATCGAGGCTTGGCTCTACAGCCGCGCCTCGGTTTCGGTTAGCCGATCACGTGATCAGACTAAGCTATTTTCACACAGTGGGCATGCGTCACAATGAGTTGGACGGTCCTTCCCCCAGCACATCTTCGCCCCGTGAACAGGAAGTATATTACTTGCTGCAACAAACTTAGACCCTTCCTCGACGTAGGTTATTGGCTCCTCATCTTATGATGAGGCATATTTATATTGCCACATGTATGCACCCGACTCCACCCCCGGAAGAAGGCCGGTCATACGGCCGAAACGCGCGTCGGGCTAGGACTCCCCACAGCTACGGGCTCCTGCGGATCACTTTATTATGGGTAAGGGATTTATGTTCTTCCCCTCAGGCATGTCTGTTGGGCTTTCTGCCAATCTATGTTGAGGATTAACTTTTCATGTCTCTTTACTATTGAGTTTATTCAGATATGCCATGTAAGGGTATGGATGAACATGTATAGCATTTACTTTGCATGATTTACTGGGTCTCCCCTACCCCCTGGTATATATTTTTTCTGTGAGTATATATTTTTTCTCTCCTCCCTTATACTGCATATACTTACATACTTTAGGAGGGAGATGATGTACACCTAGATATGTATGTGTGCCCATTTTGCCATGTGGGTAACAGATAGTTTCTTAGTGTCATTGTGTATTTCTACTCCAGTGGTCTGACAGTGTTACACCCGTATCTGTGGGTTGTCCTTTTCGTTTGAATTATTGGTGTTCTATGTGTCTTTATATGTGTATATAACTTTTTATTAATGATAATAAAGTATGTCATTTTATAACACTTTTTGTGTATGTTGAATACTTCATAACTTTTTTTTTGGGATTATTTATATCCTGAATCGTTTGTCTATATGCATTTTTCTGGTTGAAGTATGCTTCTTATAATTGGGGTTACCGGTGGGAGGTATCCATTTATATGCATTTAAGTAACTCTGAAACTCCCTTGTGCTATGCGTGTTCTATACTTGTCTCTCAATAGCCTTGGCTGCATGGAGTTAAAAGCACTGGAGAAATCTAAGAACATTATTCTCACAGTGTTCCCTGGTTTCTCCAGGTGAGAGAGAGCTCTGTGAAGAAGGTGGATGATGGCATAATTCACCCCAATGTTCAGGCATAGGCAAACTGAAGGGGGTCCATGGCAGAGCTCTTCAGAGGTCGGAGATGTGTCAGGAACAGTCTCTCTAGGACTTAAAGTGGGATGTCAGTGCTACAGGTCTGTAGCCATTGAGGTCCATTAGATGAGGTGTCTTTGGAACTGGTACCAATCAAGATGTTTTCCACAGTTGCGGTCCACTCCCAGCTTCAGGCTCATATTGTACATGTGTATAATAACTCCACACAGCTGGTCTCCGTAAATGTTAAGGACTTTTGCGCTTATCCCATTGGGTCCTCCAGCCTTATCTGCCTTTATCTTCCTGATTTCCCTACACACTTGAGACTCTGTGAAGATCACATTGCAGCCAGATGTCATCTGGGTGCAAAAGGAAATGGTTTAGTTTGAGCAAGCATGTGGGGGTGGGGTCCAGGCGTTGGGGGGGGGGGGTGTTGAATGACATGCTGGGTTGGGTGGTGTGTGATCAAATCTGTTGAAGAATAGATTTTGTTCATTAGACCATTTGGTGTCTCCTTCTGCCTGGGAGATGGGTTGACTGTGACCAGATATTGCTTTAAAGGGGCTCTATCGTTGGGAAAACTCATTTTTATCTAAACATATACTTGCATAGCCTTTAGATCTCATCTGATAACCTTTAGATCTGGAGACAGGAAATGCTTGGGGGTAGTTCAGAAGGAACTGAGGAGAAAAATTAGGGAGGAAAAAAAGGCAACAGGAGGATGATGGAACAGCAGATGGCAGAAGGCCGTGTGAGTAAAGTTTGGAATAGTCTTAAAGGGGTTCTATCATTGGGAAAACTCATTTTTAACTAAGAATATACTTGCATAACTGTAACATCTCTGCCTGTTCTGGTTTCTGCGCCACCCTCTGCTCGCATGCTGCGGCGCAGGAGGTGTTTGCAGTTTGATAACTTGCTTAGAGTTTTTGGTTGCATTGTCTGAAGACTGTCCTATTTCTTCACCCTCTTAATTGATTTTCCACCACACCTGTCTCCTTCACCTTCATTTCCCTCTGCTCCTCTAAGAGTTAAGTTTTGCTTTGCCCCGTGATTGACAGTCTGCCTTCCTATCAGGTTCAGGGTGGGTTCTATCTCCCTATTTATTCTTGGCTCACATTCACATTTATGCTTGCTATTGACTTGTGCATGCTGGCTTTTCTCTTGCTGTTTATTCGTATATTCTGATTCTTGACCACTGGCTTTCCCTATTGACTATTCTTTTGGACTTTGATTTGGCACTACATTGCTCGACTGTTACTGACCCATGGCTAGCTGACCTCCCTTAGTTGTTGTTTGTCCTGTCTGCGTTTTGTATCTCACATATATAGGTAGGGATCGTCTCCAAGTTGCCGCCTATTACATAGGATAGGACCGGCAAGCAGGAAGGGACAGTGGGGGGTTTCAGACCAGGGTTCACTGTCTCTTGTGCCCCTCCCCCCCAGGGTTCATTTACAGCACTGGGGAACTGCTGTCTGGCACTTCCCTAACAATAGCCTTTAGAAAGGCTAGTCCATATCCGCAGCAGCCTTCACTGCTCTCACACACACACAGCAGAGAGTACTCAGTGAGACTTCTGGCTGCACGCTGGAGGCTAATTAGCATATGAAAAAAAGCAGCCTCATTCAAAAACGACTGAGGCAATTAATATACACAAGGTTTGTGTGAAATAGACTTTCTAAAAAGCTATGCAAGTATGTGCTTAGTTAAAAATGAGTTTTCCCAATGTACAATGTCTCTGCCTCCAGGTTACAGTATTCAGCCTGCAGACTTAATCTCAATTATTGATTAATTACTTTATATACTAGTGTATGTCAATAAATTAGAATATCATCAAAAAGTTAATTTTTAAAATAATTCAATTGAAAAAGTGAAATCTATATATTATATTGAGCCATTACAAACAGTGAACTTTTGCAAGTGTTTCTTTCTGTTAATATTGATGATTATGGCTTACAGCCAAGGAAAACCCAAAAGTCATTATCTCAGAAAATTAGAAAATTATATAAGACCAACTGTAAAAAAATTATTTAACACAGAACTGTTGGCCAAATCAAAAGTCTATCCAGGAAATGCCCTCAGTACTTGGTGGGGGCTCCTTTTACATGAATGACGGCATCAATGAGGCAATTTGGCATGGAAGGATCAGCCTGTGGCACTGCAGAGGTGTTATAGAAGCCCAGGTTGTATGATAGCAGCCTTCAGCTCGTCTGCATTGTTGGGTCTGGGGTCTCTCATCTTGACAATACCCCATAGATTCTCTATGGGGTTAAGGTCAGGCAAGTTTGCTGGCCAATCAAGCGCAGTGATACTGTGGTTAGTAAACCAGGTCTTGGTACTTTTGGCATTGTGGGCAGGTGCCAAGTCCTGTTGAAAAATGAAAATTCCATCTCCAAAAAGCTTATGGGCAGAGGGAAGCCTGAAGTACTGTAGAATTTCCTGCATTGGACTGACTTTGGGCATGATAAAACATAGTGGACTTAAACCAGAAGATGACATGGCTCCCCAAACCATCACTGAAGATGGAAACTTCACACTAGACCTTAAGCAGCTTGGATTGTGTACAGTGTCCTCTCCGCTCTTCCTCCAGACTCTGGGACCTTCTAAAGGAAATGCAAAATGTACTTTCATCTGAAAACACCTTTGACCACTGAGCAGTCCAGAACTTTATGATGATATTCTAATTTATTGAGATGCACTAGTATATTTATATAAGGAAAAAATTAGCTTTGTACTGTAATAGCCAGTGGATATGAAATATAAAGATTGAGAGTCTTCAGTAGTTGATACCTTTTTAATGGCTAACAAAAATGACAAATTGCAAGCTTTCGAGACTACTAGGTCTCTTCATCAGGCATGGTATGATACAATTTCTGAAAGCAAGCATACTTATACACAAAAAGGAAAATGAATCAGGTGACAGGTGATGGAAAGCAGAACACACACAAATAAATAAGTTAAAAAACAAATTATCAGTTCAAAGGATGGCCCTCTGAGTTTTTATAGTCCATTTGATTAGTGATGTGATGCCTAGTTGTTGTAAAATGACATAAAACCTTGTGACAGATTTAACCCCCACTGGAATGTGTTAAAGGTGGTCATGAGTTTATGCTCCCATATTCTTCTGTCTCTCTTTGATTTGAAACACCAAAATCTTCATGTCATTGATGATATTATTATTTTGATTACAGAAGTGTTTTGGCACAGGGAGGTCTATTCTCTGCTGTAATCATGTGACGGTGTGAGTTCATCCACATCCTGAGTGTCTGTCATGTCTCTCCTACATAAAGTGGGACATTTGTAAATATTATTGAATACACCACATTAGGTGTGCTGCAGGTGAAGGTACCTGGGATCTTGTAGAGATTAGAGTTGGGGATCTTTATCTTTTCCGTAGTCAGTATATGCGGGCAGGTTTCTCACTTTTTCTGTCTGCACGGAAATGTTCCGGTTGTAGTTGAAGGTGGCAGTGAGCTCCTAATGATATGATTTCTGAGATTAGGTGGCTGTCTATAGCACAGGAGAGGGAGGTCTGGAAATATCTATTTTAGACGGTCGTCTTTTTGCAGTAGTGGATGTAGTTTGCATGTGATTCCTCTCAGCATCTCCATGTGTGGGTTATACGTGATGACCAGAGGTACCCGAGTGTTTTCCTGTTTGGTATTGTATTTTAATAAATCCAATCTTGGTATCCTGGTAGCCCTGGCTATTTGGTTTTCAACTGTTCTTGGATGATAACCCTGTCTCAAGAATGTATTTTTGAGGTCACCCAGATGTTTGTCCGTATCTACAGAGTCTGAGCATATGCGATGGTATCTGATACCCTGGCTGTAGACATTGGAGTTCTTTGTGTGTTTGGGATGATAACTATCCCATCTTAGATAGTTTAATCAAAGAGACCATAAACCTCAGACAGCCATCCTTTGAACTGATAATTTGTTTTTTAACTTATTTATTTGTGTGTGTACTGCTTTCCATCACTTGTCACTTGATTCATTTGCCCGTTTTGTGTATAAATATGCTTGCCTTTAGTCATACCATGCCTGATGAAGAGACCTAGTAGTCTCGAAAACTTGCAATTTGTCATCATTTTTGTTAGCCATTAAAAAGGTATCAACTACTGAGGACTCTAAATCTTTATATAGTAAATTTATAGTGACTAAAGGTTTGTTTTCCTGATGCAAAGCTCAAAATAACATGCATAACCACAGAGATAGATGTTATGAGATTTGATTGTCTGCAACCATTAGTGGGTGCTTACCTTGTACTCCTTAAATATATTGAGCTCTTATAAGACAGTAAGCTGTAAGCTTGTATATTCCCGCTAGTGGAAACTACACTTAGCCAGAAGTTTATCATTCAGCATATTTATCATAATACAGTCCTATGAAAAAGTTTGGGCACCCCTATTAATCTTAATCATTTTTAGTTCTAAATATTTTGGTGTTTGCAACAGCCATTTCAGTTTGATATATCTAATAACTGATGGACACAGTAATATTTCAGGATTGAAATGAGGTTTATTGTACTAACAGAAAATGCGCAATATGCATTAAACCAAAATTTGACCAGTGCAAAAGTATGGGCACCTCAACAGAAAAGTGACATTAATATTTAGTACATCCTCCTTTTGCAAAGATAACAGCCTCTAGTCGCTTCCTGTAGCTTTTAATCAGTTCCTGGATCCTGGATAAAGGTATTTTGGACAAACAATTCAAGTTCAGTTAAGTTAGATGGTCGCCGAGCATGGACAGCCCGCTTCAAATCATCCCACAGATGTTCAATGATATTCAGGTCTGGGGACTGGGATGGCCATTCCAGAACATTGTAATTGTTCCTCTGCATGAATGCCTGAGGATTTGGAGCGGTGTTTTGGATCATTGTCTTGCTGAAATATCCATCCCCGGCGTAACTTCAACTTCGTCACTGATTCTTGAACATTATTCTCAAGAATCTGCTGATACTGAGTGGAATCCATGTGACCCTCAACTTTAACAAGATTCCCGATGCCGGCATTGGCCACACAGCCCCAAAGCATGATGGAACCTCCACCAAATTTTACAGTGGGTAGCATGTGTTTTTCTTGGAATGCTGTTTCTTTTTGGACGCCATGCATAACGCCTTTTTTTATAACCAAACAACTCAATTTTTGTTTCCAAAATGAAGCTGCCTTGTCCAAAGTGCTTTTTCATACCTCAGGCAACTCTATTTGTGGCGTACGTGCAGAAACGGCTTCTTTCTCATCACTCTCCCATACAGCTTCTATTTGTGCAAAGTGCGCTGTATAGTTGACCGATGCACAGTGACACCATCTGCAGCAAGATGATGCTGCAGCTCTTTGGAGGTGGTCTGTGGATTGTCCTTGACTGTTCTCACCATTCTTCTCTGCCTTTCTGATATTTTTCTTGGCCTGCCACTTCTGGGCTTAACAAGAACTGTCCCTGTGGTCTTCCATTTCCTTACTATGTTCCTCACAGTGGAAACTGACAGGTTAAATCTCTGAGACAGCTTTTTGTATCCTTCCGCTGAACAACTATGTTGAACAATCTTTGTTTTCAGATCATTTGAGAGTTGTTTTGAGTAGCCCATGATGCCACTCTTCAGAGGAGATTCAAATAGTAGAACAACTTGCAATTGGCCACCTTAAATACCTTTTCTCATGATTGGATACACCTGGCTATGAAGTTCAAAGCTCACTGAGGTTACAAAACCAATTTTGTGCTTCAGTAAGTCAGTAAAAAGTAGTTAGGAGTAATCAAATCAATAAATATCAAACTGAAATGGCTGTTGCAAACACCAAAATATTTAGAACTAAAAATGATTAAGATTAATAGGGGTGCCCAAACTTTTTCATAGGACTGTATATGTGCAGGGGATTTGGAACATATCCATAAGAAAAAAGGGTCTAATGGTGATTTAAATGTTCACTTCACGTCTGAACAATCCATACCTGTTAGAGCAGGTTCACACCTGCGCCCCGGTCTCCGTTTTTAGGTTTCCGTCTTCTGCCGACAGGAGACGGAAACCTGGCAGACAGTGTCCACCCGTGAGCGCCTGTGAGTATTTTGTGGTCTCCGCAGTGAAACAGGTTTTTTTTAACCGGACACAAAGTCCTGCATGTCTGACTTTGTGTCCAGTAAAAAAAAAACGGTTTTGCCACGGAGACCACAAAACGTTCACAGGCGCTCATGGGCGGACACTTTGCAAACACATTCAAATGAATGGGTTTCAAAAGTGACTGCCGGTTTCTCTCTCCTGTCCAGTTTCTCGGGCAGAAGACGGAAACCTCATAATGGACACTGGGGCACTGGTGTGAACCCGCTCTTCGAAGGAATTCTTGACAGTAAGGGGGCGTTGACACAACTATCGTTAGGGTATATTACCATTATTATTTATTGAGCACGTTTAATTCCATGGTGCTGTACATTTGAGGGTTTACAAACACTGCACAAAAAGTAGAATAATAAGTGACCAAATGGTACAGTGGAATTGAGGGCCCTGTCTGTAAGGGTTTACAATCTGTGAGGGAAGAGGGAGAGAGACAGTAGGTGTGGGTAGAGGCTGTTCAGATAGTGGGGTTGGGAGAGTGGCATAATTGAAGATTGTAGGCCTTCTTGAATAGGTGTGTCTTCAAGGTCTTCTTGAAGCTTGTGATTGTGGGTGTAAGGATCCAGTTCTGTTTTTACGTTTCACCTGTCTGTGGGCAAGTCTGCCTCGTTGTAAGATGGCCGCTATAGCTTCGGTGGCCATCTTGCCTGCTCTTGAGGCTATATTAATGAATGCATCTGTGTTCCTCCCTGCTTGAGTATCAGTCAGATCTTTGTCTCGGCTGCCTCTAGCTCTCCGCCTCTATTGTGAAGAGTCCTGTGGTTCTCTTGTTCCAGAGTTCTGCCATTTCCTACCATACCTGCATCTAGATACCTGTCTTCCTCCCGGCTGTTGCCCTTCAGCTTATCCCCTCAGCTGCACATGAGCTCCCCCTGATTGATTCAGTCTCTCATCAGGAAAACCTCTAGTGCTACACAACCTGCCTTTTACTACCGGCCGAACGCTACCCAGCTGTGCTGCAACTGACTGTAAGTTCGTCTCTTCTTTGCTGTAACTATTGTCTGCTGTGCATTTCCCCTATCAGCCATAGGTGTCCACAGAGCATTCACACATAGTGTAACAGTGGGGTACAGTTAGTGAGTTCCGGAGTATGGGGGATGCATGGAAGAAGTCTTGGAGATGGATTTGTGAAGAATGAATAAGAGCAGAGTAGGAGGTCTTGGGAACATCAGAGGTTATGTGTGGGCAGGTAGCGGGAGATTAGGTCAGAGATGTATGGATGGGACAAAGTATGGATGACTTTGTATGTCAGCATTAGTAACTTGAACTCTATTTGCTGAGTGATGGGTAGCCAATGAAGGGATTGGAAGAGGGGGAGTGGCCAATGAAGAATGGGGGAAAAGGAGGATTAAGTGAGTGGCACAGTTTAAGGTGGACTGAGAAGGGCAAGAGCATTTGCTGGAAGGTCGGGGAAAAGGGAGTTACAGTAGTATAAGTGAGAGATTATGAGGGCATGGACAAGCTTTTCTGTTGCTTCAGGGGTGAGAAAGGAGTGGAGTCAATGGATGTTCTTGAGTTGGAGGTGTTGAGGGTTTGAATGTGTGGCTTGTAGGATAGCTCAGGCAGTAGGCCTGTGGGACTGGGGTAAGTGTGATCCCATTAACTTTGATAGAGGGGTAGGGGGCCATGTGAGGTGGTGCAAAGATGATGAACTCCATTTTCTACATGTTGAATTTGAGAAAGCGGGAGGAGAGAAAGAAGGCTACAGCTGTTAGACACTCTGGAACTCTGGACAACAGAGCGGTAATTTCTGGTCCAGGGAGATATAATTGAGTGTTGTTGCTGTAGCAATTGTATTGGAAACCATGAGTTTCTATGAATTGTCCAAAAATGGAGAACAAGAGGGTTCCTAGAAAAGAGTCTAGGAGAACACATACAAAAAGAAGGTGCAGCAAGAAGGTGATGGGCAAGTGGGAGACGCTGGAGCTGCAGTTGGTGAGGATTGTCCAATTCTAGCATCTGCCAGAAAATGTTAATTTTTGACAGTAAATTGAACACACAGTGTCCCCTTCTTGGACTCTTAGTTGTCACCTGTTGGGAAACCTGGCATGCAACGCAACCACAAGGAAAATTAAGCATTACACAGTCTCTATCCCCATTAATGGGTTGTTTGTTTAATTCAGGACAAGTGACACTTTTTAACTGCTCTACAGTATGGCCAAGAGATGAAGATCCATTTAATATTCCATACAATGTACTGTGAAGCTGGAAAAATTACTTTTTACATGACATTCTTACAGGCTTTGTTTCTACGTTGTGTAACCAAAATGACATGTCACCTGTATTCTGTGGGCTGGCATGATTACGGCAATATCACATTTGTAAATATATTTTTATTTTTTAACTCCTTAAAAATTCCAAAACTTAAAAAGAGAAGAGATTATGGAGTTGCCATATTCTGACATATGCAACTTATTTAAATTTCAGGGCTTTTTTTTTTGGCGGGGCCAGATGTACTTGTTATTTATACCATTTTGCAGAATGTCTATTGTTTTGTTTGCTTTTTAATCAAATTCTTATGGAAGGCGATTTGAGAAATGCCTATACTTCTGTTATAGGCTGTCTAGGTATCTAAGCTGCCGCCAGGTTTTGACCCGAAAAATGTGGACAGAAAAGTCCTGCTTGGGAATGGAATGGGGGATGGAATCCCTGAATCATCATTGATCATGTAGGTGTGAACGTAGCTTTAGCTGATGAGTCTTGTCTACCCATTAGAAGAGCTAGAAGTAGTTTCAGCTACCTGACAAGTTTCTGCTAACCAACTAACTCATCAAAAGTATTTGTGAAAATCAGGAGTTACGCTATGTTCACAACTACGTTGGGGTTTCTGTTCTTCGGGTCCGCTTGGAGACCCAAAAAACAGACCTCAGTCTGCTTAAAAAGTGGTTACCCGTGGAAACCTGCTGACCCCATAGACTAGTGATTGTGAATAGAGATGAGCGAACACTGTTTGGATCAGCCGATCCGAACAGCACGCTCCCATAGAAATGAATGGAAGCACGTGTGACGCTGACTTTGCTGGCGGCCGGCCGGCGTCACAGGTGCTTCCATTCATTTCTATGGGAGCGTGCTGTTCGGATCGGCTGATCCAAACAGTGTTCGCTCATCTCTAATTGTGAAGTTATGGCACGCGTGCCAGAGAGGGTATGCAGAGCCCTCTATGCTAGCACGTGTGTGATCACCCGGATCGCTCACTAACTGGAAATCCAGTTCAGGATTTCCCATTGATGAGTGATTGCTGCCTTCAGTTGTATGTGTACGTGATATGTGTAAAACCCCATTCAAATGACTGTAATTTGTCGGTCCCTAACAGTCCGCAATTGTGGATCTGCACAGTATTACATTTAAATTGCCGTGTTGGCACTTCACGATAATTTAGTAGGTTTTGGGTTGCAGTTTGGGCACTTGGTCTCTAAAAGGTTCGCCATCACTGCCATAGACTTAAATGGGGTCCACCAGGTTTCTCTGCTTGCAGGACTCTTTTCTCTGCATTTTTTCAAGTGAAATGGGGGACAGAAGCTGTTCATAAATAAGAATGTCAGATCTAAAAACAGCACAAAGGCAGAGATTTACTTTAAGGTGGAAAATTGTCATTGAATAAATCCAATTCATTGGGTTTATTATATCCTTACCTGTCACATGAAATCTTTTTATAGCAAAAGTAATTATTTCTCCTTTTTTTCAGAGGATATTAACTCTCAGGATATTTCAGATGACGCCACATTCTACCTTACTAGTCACTCGTTGACCATGTTTGTACCATCGATCTACACTGTGGTGGTCACTGTGGCTCTGCCTCTGAATGTGATGGCAATTCTAATGTTTCTACTGAAGATAAAAATCAAGACGCCGGCAGTAGTCTATATGCTGAACTTGGCCATAGCTGATGTGCTTTTTGTTGCTGTGCTGCCTTTCAACATTGTGTACAGATTCTCAGGGAACAACTGGAAAATCGGAGAAGGAATGTGCCGAATTGTGACTGCGGCATTTTACTGTAACATGTACTGCTCCATCCTGCTCATGACTAGTATGAGTGTGGACAGGTACATAGCCGTGGTGTTTTCAATACACTCTCGTTCCTGACGCACAAAGAAACGGGCTTGGCTGGTGTGTGTCTTTATCTGGCTAATATCTATAGCTAGCACCGTGCCTCTTCTTCTTACCAAGCAAACTATTTACATTGGATCTCTGGACATTACAACTTGCCATGATGTGCTGGAGCTAAAGCACCAACAGAACTTCTACATATACTACTTCACCGCCTTCTCCTCAATTTTTTTCTTCTTTCCATTATTTATTACAATCTTCTGTTATGTTTTAATTATCCGAACCTTGAGTAAAAGATCTAAGGACATTGAAAATTGTTCTAAGAAAAGAAGAGCTATTTGCTTAACTATTATAGTCCTTTCTGTGTTCATTATTTGCTTTGGTCCTACAAAACCTCATCTTTCTAGTGCATTATCTGCATTATCTGTGATATTGCTGGAGAAGGCTACAGTAAAGAGATTGAAGTGTATGCAGCGATGGTCATGCATTAATACTACCGCTCCACTTACAGAATTATCCCCATTCTCTTGATTGCTGGAGACAGCTATAGTAAAGAGCTCTCTGAGTCCCATGAAAGGGACTACCCTCACAGAGGAAACCCTATTGTTATTGATCTGTCCTATAAAAGTTGTTCATGTGTTATTGAAATTTATTGTATCAATGTCCAAGTGAATGTCTAGACACTACTGCATGGGTTTTCATACTTTTGAGAATATAATACCTAATACAGAGAAGAATATATCATTTTGCCATAATCATGTATTTGCATGGTCACTATCCAGAAATCTGTTATAGTATCTGTAACCAGTGTGCAACTATCTGAAAAGGACATAAGGGAGGAGCATTGTGGGGAGGAGCCAATCATCTGCTGCTAGCCAATCAACAGCCTAGAGGATGTTCTCGGTAATGCTGATTGGACGAGAGTAGCTGACATTACCTTCCTTACAAGGCTCCTCCTTCATGTCCTTTACAATTGGATGCCTGCACATTATACATTTCATATACTCAACGTGGACCCATACACAAAAATGTCCAGTAGTAAAAGTATTGTATGGTTTGTAAGTAATATAAACTTGTATCCCTGTGTGTGACTGATACTACTAGATTATTCAGCCAATAAACTCATATATAAACAATATTGAAAAAATATCTCCCTCACACATACTGGACGCATCCATGACACTGCTATCCAGTGGTACAACACATATAAACGTAGATTGTGCAACTGTTGTAAGACCTTACGCAGAACTGTATCTCCTGCTGTTGAGGTAGTGACCTCCGCCAGAATACGGGTCACTTCCAGTGGTCAGTCACCTGCTCCAAATCAATCATGCATGTGCGCGCTGACAAAGATAAACACTGACGTTGATGCAGTTTCAATCTCAGTCCATGCAACTGGGCGCTCACACAGTACTGACGTTTATTGAGGAAGTTACATATTTCTTGCCCTCCCTGACTCAAACCAAATCAACAGCAGTCTGTGCCCCGTCAGGCAAAACATGTTTCCTTTTGAACAACCGCAACATTCTCACGGTCCCAAATATTGCTTATCCGCCTGTGCACTGACGGATATGTGACCCCACAACCTCACCACCAACAAAGTCACCTTTACCGGTTTCAGACTCTTGTTGTCAGGTCCCTGACCACAGGTTGCAGTCACTGGGCAATATCAAAAAAATAAAACAATCCAACAACACCCGTCCTCCTCCCTAACGGCCTAATGCTACAAATCAACACTCAAATCACACCACAGCACCCGTCCTCCTCCCTGACGGCCTCATGCTATGGATCAACAGTCAAATCACACCACAGCACCCGTCCTCCTCCCTGACGGCCTCATGCTATGGATCAACAGTCAAATCACACCACAGCACCCGTCCTCCTCCCTGACGGCCTCATGCTATGGATCAACAGTCAAATCACACAACAGCACCCGTCCTACTCCCTGATGGCCTCATGCTCAGACTAAATGTTGCGATCGTCCAAAAGATCACACGCACTACTCTACATCAAAGAGGGCAAGAAATTCACTTCCCAGAATCTGCAGCACCACAGGTGACTGAACACTCGGTGATATATATATACCGGTGAGGAAAAACAAGTTCAGACTACGGCTCTAGGACCCACCTATCCGTATCACTCGGACTGGACAATCGATCCAACTGGATCACCTGTCAGCCAGACAACGACACACCGACAGTCACAAGCAAATGACATATATTCATATGAATATGCATACACTTACCGTGACTCTAATGAGGGTGATCAGGCCTCGGGTCGGTGAGACGCCGTCCGACGTCCAGGGTCCGGCGCGGGTCGGTCGTCCACGGTGGTCCTATACCGTAGTCCCTGTTCGGGCGCCATCTGTTGAGGTAGTGACCTCCGCCAGAATACGGGTCACTTCCAGTGGTCAGTCACCTGCTCCAAATCAATCATGCATGTGCGCGCTGACAAAGATAAACACTGACGTTGATGCAGTTTCAATCTCAGTCCATGCAACTGGGCGCTCACACAGTACTGACGTTTATTGAGGAAGTTACAGTTTTTATACAGGAATGCAAGAAAGATAAGATAACGGCAGGCTGTAAGCATATACGTCTTGTATCCGAATACACTGGCGATCAGTGATTGGCTCTTAAATTTCAACATCTCTTAGCTTTCGATCTCCCGAGAAATGATACTGTCTTTCTTGTAAACCACATGACGATCGTGTGCGTCAGCCTCTGGGTGCGGTACTGGATACAGGCGCCATCTTAATGTATAAACGTTGCACAAAGAAAAATATAATTTCTTAAGCAGTATAAAGCATGTATAAAAATAAGAATGGACATGGTCTACCTTCACACTGCTATATAGTCATAGGGGCTGATTTAATATGCCTTGAATGCCATTTTCAGGTGTAAAAACACTTGAAAAAAAAAATCTAATTTTTGGAACATGACATGATTTTTGGCTTTTGCACCATACTTCCCACCTTTGTATAAAGTGGGCAGAATGTGGCGGGAATCAAGATGGTATTTTTGATAATTTGCCCCATAACACTGTAAGAATATGCAAATCTGTCTTCCATGATGTAATTAGGAAGACAGTGCCTGATTCATGCAGCCCAATAGAGGGCACTGCCTGAGGATATGCAAATCTGTCTTCCATGATGTAATTAGGAAGGCAGTGCCTCAGTCATGCAGCCCAATAGAGGGCGCTCCCTTTAACATCATGCCTGACCTTCCCAGAGGCCTTTGCTGTAATGCAATGATGTGGGATCTTAACAAGTACAGTCTCTCAGCCGAGGACAGCTGACTGTACTTGGTAAAATCCCACATCATTGCATTGCAGCAAAAGCCTCTGAGAAGGTCGGGCATGATGTTAAAGGGAGCGCCCTCTATTGGGCTGCATGACTGAGGCACTGTCTTCCTAATTACATCATGGAAGACAGATTTGCATATTCTTCCCCTGTTCCTTTGCACAGTGGAGCGCAAAATGGCTTAATAAGACTCCACACACCTAAATGGTGGTTTCTCCCTGAGGAGTGATGATATCCCCTTAACCATAACATTGTAGTGAGTTATAGTTGAAATGAACCAATTGTCTTTATTACTTTTCGTTATAAATGGAGTAATACATATGTATTACAAAAAGATATTAAAGTGTCCATTACAAATGATTGTATCAATATCATTGACAGGTTGGATCCTCCTGGTGCCGCGGCCCTTCCCGTCACCAACTTTCTACCTTGCAAAACAGTAATAACTAACAAACATTATATATTCCTCCCATGCTATGGCTGACTATCCATATCAGGGTCTTCCCAGCATCCATATTCTTTCTTACTATCAACCTTCACATCATTCCTGCTTTATATTCATACTTTACAGCTGGATCCTCACACCTCTATACTTTATCTGGGGGTTATTCATCTATCTTGTAATGTATAAAAGACCGCCATAACACTCCAGGGTTTACATCATCCCAGCTCCTCTCCACGCATGAAGAGTGGGTTGAGATACTTCTCCACCATTACAGTTATTATTAATGTCATACTAAACCTAAGAAAGAGTCTCTTATAACAAACTTGGCCCAATACATAGATAAAACCCCAAAATTAAAAAAAGCCTTCTATTATAATTTATCACAACCCATTTCATCTAACAATAATCCACTCTCTAACCTCCTATTCATTTTTGAGAGATCATAGTCACCATCTATCTTGAGACTTCAGTTACAGTAAAATCTTTCTCCCTGAAGCCATTTTGCCTAAATTGCAAGAGGTTACACATCCCTTCACTTGTCCTAGTACTCAAGTAGGGTTCCACGCCATATATACTATGTTGAAAGAACTTGGCACTTCAAGAATTCAAAGAATGAATATATAGAATGGTTGTGCTCTGAGGAGGTAAGTCATGGAATGCACTAAAGTAGAACACTGAAATTTAAGAAAACAACCAATGCAACAATTAATGTAAATGCAATAGGGAACACGGGTAACAGGGCAATTGCAGATGAACAAGGGTATACAATAAATAATAAGGCGCAGTGCAGATACATGTGAAAGGTAAATGCAATACAATATAATAATCATCATGCATAATGGACATCAGGTCCCTATATGAATAGGGTAGCAGGTGTACAGATCCAGAGGAAGCAAACTGAAGTGGCCTGAATTAAAGCGGGATATACAGTAATAGAAGTAGGCTACAAGTAGTGAAATATGTTCAGTAAAGAGACCACAGTACACACCTGATTGTGAATGCCTTTGGGGTCTGTCAGTTTATGCAGTACAGTCATGGAGTAGCACTTGTGGTGGGGAAAAGGCTGGGCAAGTGTATCGGTGACTGCCGCATCTAAATATAGTGACATGGCGCTTGTGACGTCAGATCTTCTCCACCGACTACGCCTAAAACTGGTAAATTGCATCCCAGATGGAGGGAAACGGAGGATGGGAGTAAGAGTGGAAGATGAAGTGCCACCAGATGGGCCGAGTCCTCTCAACCACTCTCTCCATCTCTACTCCTAGTCCGGACACCGATGAGGGGGGCCTGCGGTGTTACCTAATTGTGCTGGTAGTAGTTTTTCCCGGGCGCTTCCAGTTGGAGAGGGGACCTCTGTATTCTGAGTCTGCTTAGTGTAAGGGATCAGGGCTTGGGGACAGCATGACAGTTTTTGTTTTTTCTATGGTAAGGAAATGGTGGATTCTGGAGATGTTTGTGAGGTACAGGTGACTTGAGCGTGCACGTGATTGGATATGTGGGGTAAAGTAAGGGTCTGTGTAAGAGGGTGAAACAGCCCCTGTGTAGTGAATGTGCAATGTGTAATTGAGTTGGTGTTTTCATAACCTGACATTTTGTTGTTTGACCACGAGAGGTCGCTGTTGCAAGATAACAAGTAAAAGGAAAAAGGCTGTATGCCCCTGGAAGATTGATGTGGAAACCCTGATCGTTGTAGGAAGGTTCTAGGAGCCATTTTGAGTCAGAGTGTGCTGGACTCTAGAGAAGAGAGAGCTGTGGAGACATCACTGTGCAGAGAGGGTCCTTGGAGGGAGAAGCCACAGCAAGAATAGCTGTGGATTTGAGACTTTCAGAGTCTGTCCAGACACCATCCTAAGGAGAAGATTACTGTCAGAGACTTGGCTGAGAAGTGAGACTGCCAGTGAGACCGCATGCTGTCCGAGGAGCTCCTCTTCACCCGGATGCTAACAGAGACTAAAAGGTACCCAACAGAAGTAAGCGTGCACGCACCACACTGCAAGTTTTGCACCATATTGCTGGGACTGAGTAAAAAGCCTGTAGTTAGTTAGTTAGGTATAATCATCACCCCAGGCTGCAATACTGGTGAACTATCTACCTGTCTGGTAAAAGGACTAAGTCACAGAGGATTTCTACAGAGTTATATCTCCCAGAGAGGGACTTTTAAGGAAGTCTGGGAGCAACATTTAGTTTAACTTTACACTGTTTGGCTTGCAAGCTAACCAACTATTATACTTGCTTAGTTGTACTTGGTTTGGGGGGAATTTAGTAGTATTGTGATAAGATTGTAAACCCTGGTGTTACACCGCCGGATGCCTGTGTCACACACACTGAATTATTCCTGTGTAATAGGGTAATAACAGGTAACAGGCAGCTGCATAGGCGCAGCCTGCAGGTAGGTAAAAGCTTGGAGTATATTGAAGGCCACACTAGTGGGCACCGTGCTGTATAACACCAGGGTCCCAGCCTCTAGGCTGTGTAAATGTAATACCTGGGAGTGTTCTTTTGGACAAAAGAGGTTATCTAAGCTAAGTAAAGTCCTATCTTGGTTAAATTGAATTGGACTCACTTCCTTTGTTCGTGACTTCGCTGTATCCTGGGGAGCCCACCTCGGTACACGGCTTACAACTTGGCGTAGTCGGCAGGATACAGCGACCCTCATGGACAGGAATGTGGCGGGAGAGAATCCCCTGGCACCAGCTGTGGTGGTCCAGGGTGCCCCTGCACAGCAAGCCCCAGCGCTGGGGATGCCGGCCCAAGTGGGGTACTTATCGGCCGGGGCACTAATGCAGCATCTGCCAAAGTTTGACGGTAATAATATGACGTTGCAGGACTGGACTGAAAGGGTACGAAGTATAGTTAGACTGAGCAACCTGATACCGGAACTGCGTGCAGAGATAGCATTAGGGGCCCTAGAAGGTGACGCTAGACGGACAGTGATGGTACGGCCCGAATCGGAAAGAGACACTTTAGAAAAAATATTTTCTCTGCTAGAGGGAGCTCAGGGAGGGCGTGCCAAGGTAGCGCAGTTGCGGAGCAACTTCTTCAATCGGTCACAGAGGGAGGGTGAGACTTTAACGCAATACTCTAACGCCTTACAAGAGATGCTGAATGAAGTGCAGCGACGAGACTCAGAGGCTATGGGAGCCTTCAAAGAAGTGGACCGGCTGCTACGAGATCAATTCATCCTAGGGTTATCCAATAAGTTGTTACAGGATAAACTGCAAGAGATGATCCAGGCAGATGCCAACCTGACATTCTATAATGTTTACCTGGCTGCTGTAGAGAGGGAAGAAGCGCCCGTGGCTGTGAATGTGAAGGCTGTGAGTAGCACCCAAGTGACAGGGACCCGTGGAGGTCCTGAAGACCCAGGGTCCTTAAAGGATGTAGTCCAGGCTCTACGGGCAGAAATGAGAGAACTCCGACTGGAGGTGTCCCAGATGCGAGCAGGTCAATCCATGGTTCCAGAAATGACCGCATCGTCCTACTCTCCCCCGCTGAGAGTACACCGTGGCCGAGGACCCACCAACCGAGGCTCTTCAGCTGGACAGGGATCAAGGGGACCCCTCTGCTGGAGTTGCAGACAGTATGGCCATATCGCCAGAGAGTGTAAGGGGGAGGTGGAACCCGAGCCGGCTTTAAACTCCCGACCGCCGCAGTAACGGGGCGTCCTGTGGCGGTTCACCAACAATCAAGCCCCGTATGTGATGAATGCGATCTATATGCTAGCAGCCCCGTTATGGAAGCTGAGCTGGAGGGCCAGAAGGTACGCTGCTTAGTTGATACTGGATCGGAGTGCACCCTGATGCCCCTGGAGTTCTTCGAGAGACACTTCGGACATATGATGGAGCCAGAGGATGGAAGTGTCATCCGGTTGATAGCTGCCAACAATGGTGCGATGGACGTACAAGGGATCGTCTGGATGCGGGTCCGGCTGTTTGGGCAAGACATTGGCAAAAAGGGGATCGTGCTGATAGACCATCCGTCCAGGAGAGGACTCGATGTGACGCTGGGCATGAACGTGCTGAGAGACCTAGATCATCACCTTTATGCAAAGGAAGGACCTAAATACTGGCAGCGGGCCACCACACACCGGCCGACTCAGAAGGTCCTACAGCAGATGGTGAGGAGCTGTAGTTTGCAGAAGAGCACCATGGCAGGGCGCTCCATTGGATACGTGAAGGTGCCGCTGAGTGCCCCAATGAAGATTCCACCGCGACAGGAAAATATTGTGATGCTTCCGGTGGGGGCTGGACGACCATTAAATGGACTAGAGGTCTTGATAGAGCCTGCCCTGCAGGGAGAAACGCAGACCCGCCCTCTGGTAGCCCGAGCACTTGCCACTGTGAAGGATGGGTGTGTGCCTATACGCTGTCTCAACGTTCTGGACAGTGAGTTGTTCGTGCCTGGGAATACCCTGCTGGCTGAAGTTCACGTGCCCGGGGGTGACATCCTTCGCCGGAAGAGCTTCACGTTGCAGCCTGATGGGAGGTCGTCTTGGACCTATGCTGTGAAGGTCCAGCAAAGGCAGGCTCCAACGGCAGAGTGGAATGGCCAAGTGATCATGTCTCTGATGGGAGTAGATCGCTGGTCTCTGACCCCGGGACAACAGAAGCTTCTGGAGGACACTCTGTGGGAATTCCAGGAGGCGTTTTCAAGACACGATGAAGACTTCGGGTGTGCTACCGCCATTGAACACGAAATCCCCACTGGCGACGCTGCGCCTATTCGGGAGCGGTATAGGCAGATTCCCCCCAAGATGTATCAGGAGGTGAAAGAAATGGTGGCTAGCATGCTGGAGAATCAAGTGATCCAGGAGAGTAAGAGCCCATGGGCTGCTCCGGTGGTCTTGGTGCGGAAGAAAGACGGAAGTCTCCGTTTCTGCATAGATTACCGGAAACTAAATGCTAAGACCGTCCGTGATGCATACCCCCTTCCACGGATTGAAGAGTCACTATCCTCCCTCGGTCATGCCAAGTATTTCTCAACGCTTGACTTGGCCAGTGGATATTGGCAAGTGCCAGTGGCCGAAAAGGACAAGGCCAAGACAGCGTTTATCTTACCCATGGGACTCTATGAGTTTAACAGAATGCCTTTCGGTCTTTCCAATGCCCCAGGGACATTTCAGCGGTTGATGGAACTCTGTTTGGGTGACCTAAACTTTGAGTCAGTATTGATATATTTGGATGACGTTGTAGTGTTTGGGTCCTCATTTGAAGATCATCTCGAAAAGCTGCGGCAGGTCCTAGGGCGAATGCGTGATCATGGGCTAAAAATCAAGCCCAAGAAGTGTCAACTATTCCAGCAGCGAATAGAGTACTTGGGACATGTAGTCACTCCGGAAGGGGTACAACCTGCGCCCAGCAAGGTGGAGGCTGTCCAGAAGTGGCCCCAACCAAGAACCCTGCGTGAAGTACAAGCCTTTCTAGGGTTGGCCGGTTATTACAGGAGATTCATACCCAAGTTCTCTCATCGGGCTGGCCCCCTAAATGAACTACTGAGAGGCACAGCTGGTGGACCCAAGAATCGCCCCATTGAGTGGGGGCCACGACAGCAAGAAGCCTTTGAGGGGTTAAAGAAAGCTCTGACCAGTACCCCGATCCTGGCCTATGCACAGTTTGATAAGCCATTCCTGTTGTACACCGATGGAAGTCTACATGGTTTGGGAGCTGTGCTATCTCAAGTTCAAGATGGACGTGAGAGGGTGATTGCCTATGGCAGCCGGTCCTTAAGGGAGTCAGAGCGTAACCCCGACAACTACAGCTCCTTTAAGTTGGAGCTTTTGGCACTTGTATGGGCCATGACTGAAAGATTCACAGAGTATCTGACGGGTGCAGAGGTGATTGTGATGACAGACAATAACCCTTTAGCACACTTAGAGAACGCTAAGTTAGGTGCCCTTGAGCAGAGGTGGATGTCCCGCCTTTCCAAGTATCAATACCGTATCCAGTTCCGATCAGGGAGAGAGAATGGCAACGCTGATGCCCTCTCCCGAGTCCCTGTGGGGTTGCCAACCAAGAGTGGAGAGGAAGGGCTAGAAGACAGTGAAATCCCACACCTCGGCAGAATACCGCCATTCCAGAACATAACCCATTCAAGTGGGGTGGCTTCAGGGATGCCGATGGTGCTGGGGAAGACATTGGAAGATTGGGAAAGGGTTCAAAATAGTTGTCCGGACCTATGTAAAGTGAAAGAGTGGATCCGGACTAAGATCTGGCCACGGCCGAATGAGCGGGCTAGCTTAACCCAAGAGGGTCAGAAGTTACTGAGACAGTGGGATAAGCTGGTTGTCATCCAAGGACTCCTATGTCGGACCATATACATACAGTCAGAGCTGCAACACCGGCAACAGATTGTCATCCCGATGTCATTGGGACCAGTAGCCGCTCAGGAAGCCCATGAGAGTGGGGCCCATTTTGGGAGTGCCAAAACGTACCAATGGCTCCAACGATTTGTGTATTGTCCAGATTTGGGAAAGATGGTGACCAAGGCATGTCTTCAATGTCGGTCCTGCGGGCTGAGTAAAAGTCCCGAACAACGTGCCCCTGTACAAACTATTCAAACATCTGCCCCCCTGCAAATTCTAATGATTGATTATGTACAGATTGGGTACTCTACCTCAGGACATTCTTACTGTTTGGTTATGACGGACCATTTTACAAAGTATGCAGTAGCTGTACCCACCAGAGATCAGACGGCTGAATCCGCTGCCGAAGCGGTCTGCAAACACTTTATACAAGTGTTTGGGTGTCCACAGAAAATCCATTCAGATCAGGGGGCGTGCTTTCAGGGGGCTTTGATGAGTGAATTGTATCAACTCTATGGGATCGAACATTCTCGCACGACCCCATATCATCCACAGGGGAACGGGGCATGCGAGCGGTTCAACCGCACCTTGATACAGATGTTGCGGACGCTAGAGGATAGTCAAAAAGCTCGGTGGCCAGAGTATCTACCTGAACTGATGTGGGCCTATAACAATAGAGTACACAACACCACTGGTTACTCTCCACACATGTTGATGTTTGGGAGGGCAGGTCAAGAGATTGAGGATCTCCACATGCCAGATCCAATGCAGCCTCCTCCAAGGAGCACTACCGCATGGGCGCAAGAACACCGTCGCCGACTGAGAGCAGTACATAAGGTTGTGGGTGAACGCATGAGACAAATAGTACACCCCAACCCAGGGCCGGTGCAGAGGGATGAATACGCCCCAGGTGATCGTGTGATTGTCAGGGCCAAGAGGCCAACGGGAAAATTGGATGGGCGGTGGGAGGCGGTACCATATGTTGTGAAGCGAAAGGTAGACCCTGATATTCCAGTGTATGAGGTACAGCCAGTAGGGACTGGAGGACCCTCAAGGAACCTTCACCGTAACATGTTAAGACGCTGCAATTTTGAACACTCGGTGGCCGACGAGGTGGTACAGGCTCCTAGCATTGTTACCAGGGAAACCCCCTTAGACGATGAGTGGTGGGTTGTCCCTGCCCCAGCCGATCCAGGGAACCAAGTCGAGTCTAGTTTTCCGCCCAGGGAGGGAGTTGTACAACCTGCAGAACAGCCATCATTGGGTGTGCCAGGTGCCCCTGATTCTGTGACTCTGCGTAGGACAGCCAGGTCCAATGCTGGGGTACCCCCACAGCGCTATGCGCAAGATGAGTTTATATGGGAAAGGTTGCCAGGGATGTCAACCTCTAGTGGGGTGGCATGTAAGAGGGTGAAACAGCCCCTGTGTAGTGAATGTGCAATGTGTAATTGAGTTGGTGTTTTCATAACCTGACATTTTGTTGTTTGACCACGAGAGGTCGCTGTTGCAAGATAACAAGTAAAAGGAAAAAGGCTGTATGCCCCTGGAAGATTGATGTGGAAACCCTGATCATTGTAGGAAGGTTCTAGGAGCCATTTTGAGTCAGAGTGTGCTGGACTCTAGAGAAGAGAGAGCTGTGGAGACATCACTGTGCAGAGAGGGTCCTTGGAGGGAGAAGCCACAGCAAGAATAGCTGTGGATTTGAGACTTTCAGAGTCTGTCCAGACACCATCCTAAGGAGAAGATTACTGTCAGAGACTTGGCTGAGAAGTGAGACTGCCAGTGAGACCGCATGCTGTCCGAGGAGCTCCTCTTCACCCGGATGCTAACAGAGACTAAAAGGTACCCAACAGAAGTAAGCGTGCACGCACCACACTGCAAGTTTTGCACCATATTGCTGGGACTGAGTAAAAAGCCTGTAGTTAGTTAGTTAGGTATAATCATCACCCCAGGCTGCAATACTGGTGAACTATCTACCTGTCTGGTAAAAGGACTAAGTCACAGAGGATTTCTACAGAGTTATATCTCCCAGAGAGGGACTTGTAAGGAAGTCTGGGAGCAACATTTAGTTTAACTTTACACTGTTTGGCTTGCAAGCTAACCAACTATTATACTTGCTTAGTTGTACTTGGTTTGGGGGGAATTTAGTAGTATTGTGATAAGATTGTAAACCCTGGTGTTACACCGCCGGATGCCTGTGTCACACACACTGAATTATTCCTGTGTAATAGGGTAATAACAGGTAACAGGCAGCTGCATAGGCGCAGCCTGCAGGTAGGTAAAAGCTTGGAGTATATTGAAGGCCACACTAGTGGGCACCGTGCTGTATAACACCAGGGTCCCAGCCTCTAGGCTGTGTAAATGTAATACCTGGGAGTGTTCTTTTGGACAAAAGAGGTTATCTAAACTAAGTAAAGTCCTATCTTGGTTAAATTGAATTGGACTCACTTCCTTTGTTCGTGACTTTGCTGTATCCTGGGGAGCCCACCTCGGTACACGGCTTACAACTGAGTCAAATATAACCCCAAGGCAGCCAGCAGGTTATGGTAAGAACGCAAACTTAAATGGAAATATCTGGGTTACGTTGATTAGTAGATGGTGGAAACAGCTGTAGTGTCAGCAGCAATTTCAGGTAGCAGAAAGACATGATGTTCAATACAATAAAAATATTAAAATAGAACAGAAGCCAAGAAGGTAATTGCATAGCACTCTTGATTATTTGCAAAAAGCCTAAGTATGTTTGTAGTTGTCCGAGAGGCATAGCTAGTGGGGAGGCAGGGCCCACTGAGGTGAGGGGCTCACCTAGAGGCCACTGAAACACAAATTACATATTACCTGCATTGGCGTCTGCATAAGTACATAGTAGATGAGGAAGCAGAGACCATCCACAGTGAAACAGTGATGAAAAAAATCAATGAAATTATCTGAATAGAAGATCTAGTCTTTTCCAGTTTGAGGACAAGAAATTAAATGTTGATGACTTCAGTGAATTAAATTAATGGCTGAACTGGTAGAATACAGAGCCCAGTGGAATACTGCAGGAAAGGTAGAGGAGCTAAGTTTAATGGTTTAGTGATTTAATTTTAGTAAATTTTTTTAATTTTATTATTTTTAGGGAGGTTCATCCCTATAATAAATATACATAATAATAAGGGGTAAATAAAGGAAGTATATAGAAAAGGGTACTGAGAAGTTTATGTTTTTTAAAACTTTTTACCAATATGTGAGTTGTAATTATCTACTGTGTTACTTTTCCAAAGATCCCTCTTACTTGTGTTTAGATGTACACCCCCCGATATGAATTAACCCTAAATAGGAACGTATGAGCATGGGGCTAGTATCAGAGCAAATTAGGTAAAGCACCTGAATATTGGTGACAGGTATTTTCCTACTATTCAAGTGAAAAATCGTTCAGAACTATATACCCCTTGCCACCCCTATGCTGGATTACTAACACCGAATAGCCACTGCTTGTACTCTAAAACCTATTTCAACCACCCATTCCTGATTCCGTTTTGAAATATGGGGATGGGGAAAGGTATAACCTAAATTTCTCAACGTGTTTCGATATAATATCTCATCAGGAGAGGATAAAGAGCGAGGTGTCTAAAGATAAATGTGGTTTTGCAGCTAAAACCGCATTTCCTGACTCTCCGATGGTGGGAGCCAGGACTTGGTGTCCCTACTTAGGGTTAATTCATATCGGGGTGTTCCAGTGGGGACCACGTGACCGCAATTAGATCAGGTCTTGTAGTCTAACTAAGACATAGTAAGGATAAAAGGAATTTTAATTAGCAATAATATTAATCCCACAGAGCCATGTGTGAGGTACTGTTAGGAGATGTGATGTATGAAATAAATACTCAGGATGGTCACATAGGGTGCTGTTTTTGGAGATGACACGGAGGGGATTTTACCGAATAAGATAGACCATGCGATTTAACATCTTCTGATAGGATGACTATATGACTTGGTGCACTATATAGGCTTCTTTCAGAAAGGATCTTTTTATTAATAATTGTTTTTAATCTTGTAGTTTTTGTTAATGAACGCAACCCAATGTGATATGTGTTGTGTTTGATTTACATTTTTAGTCTGTTTTTCTTCTCTCTTGTGAGGTATGCTGGGCGGGGACATATAGTGGGAACATATGTTAGCAATTTTGTATTAGAACCGCCAATCAGCAAACCTACAAGAGGAAAGAGGTGATTCATTTGCGATCAGGCTTTGAGAAAGGTAAAGTATTCTGAAACGCGTCAGTCTGGCGCTAAAGAAATAAGATGCGTGTACAAGTGTTTTTACGCTGATGTACCAATAAAGAAGAAGTTTTAATTTCCCTACAAATGGCCGTGCTGGATTCTTTTTTTTTATCAATGATGTGATTTCTACACTCCAAGCCGAAGGAGTTGAATATCCGTGCAGAGCCGGGGAACACAGAGAAGTAGGAGTCCAATTGAGGAAACCACCTCCCTATTTTTCCTTTATATTGATGTGTGCTGCAGCCCTCACCATTGGAATTGCCAGTCTTTATAAATCTTTCCATTCTGTTTGCACTTCAGTTCTCAGTACCTAAGGGGGCGTTCACACAGAGGAAGTTGGTGCTGATTCTGGTGTGATAACTACGTCAGAATCGGCACAGAAATAAAGCCTCCCATTGACTTTAATGGGTTCCGTTTTCCACATAGAATGCTTTGAACTCAATGGGAAAAAAGCCTCTCATTGATTTCAATGGGTTCCGCACGGAAAACGGAACTCATTGAAGTCAATGGGAGGATTTATTTCCGATTCTGACGCAAGTTATCCCACCAGAATTAGCCCCAACTTCTTCTGTGTGAATGCCCCCTAAGTGTGCTTTGCTATTCTTCCAGTTGGAAACCCAACAGACCTATTATAAGTCATTAGGATCCATCTGGCACTGCTGGTGTCCATCATATGGCTGATCCAGTGCTTGATGGCACAGAAAATGGAAAGAATAATGGAAATGTGAATAGAGATTTACAAAGTATAGTAATGCAGTAAAACTCCACATGAATAAATTCTTGCACCCATCACTAATTCTAATGAATCCCTTCCCGACATCCACCGAGTTAGTACAATGCATGTTGGGGCTTTAAATATGGCGCCCACTCAGAAGCAGAGCAGGTACCATATCTGTGGTGTCTCCACTGTTTTATACAGTAAAAACCTGAGGGTGATGCCCATAATCTCCTCTGATTGCGGCAATTAACCCCATCAACCCTCCTGTTCTGCCCCTCTTGTGTTATCTCCCCCTTCAACTGCCAGCTTATGTTCACTTTACCAGGCGAATTAATCAAATTTTTTTTTATTGTTTATTGGTAACTCCATAATAAAACATCCAGCCTATTATTATTATATTATATTATCAAAGCCTATTATTTCCACTTAAAAAGGTGTTGTGTCATTTATTTCATTATTTATTTAGTTATAGGTAATATTTGATAAACTATGTGGGTCCTGTGCCGCCATATGAGGGTGCTGCCAAAACGGATCTTATCATTGGTGGCACATGGTGGCACGGCCCCAATGGAGTTCTATATTAATTTATATAAAGTTGAGGTCCACAGCAGTTTGAAAATCCAGCTGATAGGAAGACAGCACCCACCCTCCCATCCATATTCTTAATTTAAGGACTTTGTCACAAAGTTTTGTTAGTCTCCCAGCTATTGCTATTGATAATCCATGTGGGTCCTGTGCCACCGTAGTTTTGACACTGTTTACTAGCCCAGACTTGGGATATGATGTCCAATTTCACTTGCTGTACAAAATAGATCACTATGCACTATTTTTTCAACCAGACGACCTGTCCGGGGAGAAGGTCACCTCTATGCAACGCTTGCTGTCATTTCAGTTTATGATTGTTCTCCGAATCACTGGAATATGCAGCATTGAACAGTGCTGATCTCTCGGCCTAGGCGCATAGTGATCCGCCTCAGTGTTGATAACCAAGACACCTTTCTTCCTCTTAGTTTGCGACAAGTGGTGACAACTGACATGTAAACAAACAAGAGACATTGCACAGTCATCTCACAGCACTTTATCCAGTTTGAGGTTTTATGTGGCTAAAATCTTTGCTTTTATGGTGTCTTTAATGCTCCTCTCATGCCACAGACTGGAGCTAGGTGCATAATGTGTAGATATTGTCCTTCTTGGTGATGCAATACCAATATTGAGAAGTATATGCCATGAATAATGTATAGCACTAACACTGTGCTAATGGTTGATGGACTGATGGACTTTTAGAGTGAATCCACTGAGTATTTGGTGTTGATTCTGTTGAAATTGAGTGTTATCCATTATTTACTCAGCATTGCTATCAAATCAGATACTGGATTTCACAGAAGGGTCACAGTATGGCCGAATCACTGGTCTCCAATAGCTGCGTGTCTGCTAATAACATAGAGCCCCACAAAGTGAAACCAAAGGGGTAGTGGAGGGGCACATGACTGTAGAAGTATGAGGTCAAGGATGGGTTAAGGAGAGTTTATGAGGTCATGCAAGGGACAGTAGGTAGAAGGTGTTTGGAGTTTATTTTATGCAAGTTGTGAGTCCAGTGATATGGCCAGTAAACCCCTAGCTAACACTATCATACATATTTCCTCGTAAAAATATGACCGAGGAAATTTTCCATCATAGTTTTGGTAGCCCTTGAAGCGCATAGGGAAAAGGGCAGAGCGCAGTTGCATACTGAATTGTTATGATTCAAAATGGTGATTTGACTCCGTCTCCTCCTTCTTATCCCAACCTTGGGCAAGGGGAAGGGTTGTGTGTTTAAGGAGATTCCTGTTTGACAAAATTGGGGGCATATAGGTGGAGCATCACCTTCTGTCAGTGGGTACATTGGTGAGAGTAACCCTCACCCACCCTTTCCTCATTTTGGTTTATTAATTTTGTTTTCAGTTTTTCTTTTAGTTGTCATAGCGTGGCAGAAGTTTCCATGCCCCTGGGAAAGGAAAATCTGGCCCACATGCCCGCTGTCGGGCAACGGTTCGACATTTGGGCAAAATAAGCAGAGAAAGAAGCAGGGCATGGAGGTTTTTGGTTTTGTTTTGTTTAAATAAGTTATGTTTATTAAGGGGGGTTCACATCTGCGCCCGGGCTCCGGTTTGGCCAATCCGGCTGGTTTCCGTCTTCTGACCCGCAAAACTGGACAGGAGACAGAAACCCGGCAGTCAGTTTTCAAACCCATTCACTTGAATGGGTTTGCAAAGGTGACCGCTTGTGTGCGTCTTCTGCTTGTCCGCGGGAGATCATTTTTCTTAACCAGACACAAAGTCCTGCATGTTTGACTTTGTGTCTGGCTAAAAAAAACAGGGTGGGAAGATAGCACGAAGATGGCGCTGGAGACATTCGGAAGCCCGGGCACAAGTGGTGAGAGGTGGAGGAGGGGCAGCAGCCCTTTTGGTAATGAGCGTTACAAATGGCAGGATCATTCATGCTAGGAGCAGGGGTAGCACATGTTGGGGAGGCAATCAATCCGTAATGGCTGCCTCCACCACATGTGTTACCCCTGATGCTATTAGGTACAGCACGTGTGGGGGATGGCAGAGGTAAACAAAAAAACATAATCTTTTTTTTTTTAGCAAAAAAACTAATGCAAACGGATGCACATCTGTTAACGGACCAGTTTTTTTGATGCATGAATTGACATCAGTTTGCATCAGTATTTTGATTAAAATAACAGATCCGTTAAACAGATCAGTTAAATGTGAAAAACTTGATGCAAAAACACCCTTACATTAGAGTGAATGCAGGTGCTGGGGGCTCTATCTGCATAAGTCATTCCAGTCCGTTGTTCTCATCCTATGACAAATAAGAGCAACAGACTCTAAGAACAGAAATGTAAACTCAGACTTGGATAACTATGGATATGTTGGCATAAGTGCCTGATAGATGATACTATATGTTCCGCTACTCCAGCAAACCCTTCACTGTGGCCCTGAATGGTCCCATTCTTGAGCTGGAAATGCTCAGAGAGGAATACTCTTGAGGGTAAGTTCAGTATAGGTAAGTAATGGTAGTTTTTTGTTTATATCCATCTGGGTCTCCGATTATTATACTCTGGGGTATTATAATTGTTCATGGGTGTCCACAATGGGACATAATACTGTGTACTGGGGCCAGTATGGGGACATAATACTGTGTACTGGGGCCACTATGGGGACATAATACTGTGTACTGGGGCCAGTATGGGGACATAATACTGTGCACTGGGGCCAGTATGGGGATATAATACTGTGTACTGTGGCCAGTATGGGGACATAATACTGTGTGAGGGGCCAATATAGGATATTATTGTGTGCACAGAAATGCGCGTGAGGGGGGGGGGGGGGGGGGCTTTGTTAGGGGTCAGTTGGTCGAGGTCTTCAGCGTCGGTCGTGGGGGGGCCCCATGTCAAAAGTTCGCCACGGGGCCCCGCCATTCCTAGTTACGCCACTGTCTATATGACCTAAGGTAGGATTTCACAGTCTTTGGCCTGGGGGAAAAAAAAGGAATAGCAAACAGTTCAAAAGCAAGTTCAACTGCTAAGTCTTATATGTGCCCTCTACTGTATATATCAAGAATTGGGCCCATTAATCCTGTTTGCCACTACAGTAAGGAACGTGTGAGTTAAAGAGGAGATTATTTCTGCATCTTGCTCTTTCTATTGTGGTTATGGGAGTTGTGAAATGCTAGGCTTTACCACAATACCTATATGATACAACAGAGAGCACCACATACATACATGGTCCTTTTCTTCTCTCGAGTGATCATTAAATAGAATGGGACTCCCATTTTTCTTATAAATCGGAGTCCTGGAATTGGGACTAACATACTTTAATGTTTCTTTATGTTTTATAGTGGTCCATGGTAGTAGTTCAATATGACAGTGTGGCCCTCGAACCGTACAAGGTTGTGAACCCTGCCCTTATTATCATCATAAAGTTCCTGGCTCAAGACACATCTGTATTAGTCAGTTGAAAACCACTGCATACGATAAGATAATATAATGCTTTAAAAGTCCCACCATGGGGAAATTTCAGTGTGTTACAGCAGCATGTTAATACAGATACAAGATAATACACAGTAATATATTACAGAAAGAGACACACATAAGCTGAAAAAAAATACTAGGAGTCCATAGCAGCTGAAGATCATTTAGTTCTCTGTGCGAAGTGATCTTCGCTTAGGTCTGATGTAGATTATGTAGTAGGAAGGAACGACCTCCGATATCGCTCCTTCTCACACTTGGGGTGAAGCAGTTGGCCACTTACAGTGCTGCGAAGTGCCGTCAAGGTCTCATACATGGGGTGGGATTTGTTCTCCAGCATGGAGCTTACCATGGATGGTATCCTTCTGTCACCCACCACCTGTACTGGGTCCAGGGGGCTCCCCAGGACAGAGCTGGTCCTTCTGATCAGTCTGTCAAGTCTATTTCTGTCCCTGGTTGATATCCTGCTCCCCCAGTGGGCCACACCGAAAAAGATGGCCCCTGGGCTCCAAAGGTCCTCAGCCTCCTGAGCAGGTAGAGTCTGTTGTGACCCTTTCTTCTTTTTTTTTTTAATGTAGATTGTGAGCCCCATATAGGAATCACAATGCACATTTTTATCCCTATCAGTATGTTTTTCTAGAATGGGAGGAAATCCACGCAAACACAGGGAGAACATACAAACTCCTTGCAGATGTTGTTCCTGGCGGGATTCAAACCCAGGACTCTAATGCTGCAAGGCTGCAGTGCTAACCAGTGAGCCACCGTGTTGCTCCTGCTGTGACCCTTTCTGTGCAGCATATCCAGGTGATCAGCCCAGTCCAGTTTGTTATTGAGGAACACACACAGGTACTTATAGGTCTTGACTACCTCAATGCATGACCCTTGGATCTCCACTGGGATTGGAGCACTTCTCCATCTACTAAAGTCCACCACCATTTCTTTGGTCTTCCCAGCATTAATCCTGAGGTGGTTCCGCTGGCACCAGTCCACAAAATCCCAGTTTAAGTCTCTATATTCCCTATCGTCACCCTCAGTGATGAGGCCTACTATAGCAGAGTCATTGGAGTACTTTTGTAAGTAAAAGCTAGATCAGCAGTGTACAGTGTGAAGAGAAATCGGGCAAGAACTATGCCTTGTGCTGCCCCCGTACTACAGGTCAAAGTGTTCGACACATGGTCCCTGAATCTCACATACTGTGGTCGGTTTGTGAGGTAGTCGAGTATCCAGTTGGACAGGTGATGGTCCACTCCAACAAGGTTCAGCTTGTCCCTCAGTGTCTTTGGTTTAATGGTGTTGAACGCATTGGAGAAATCAAAGAACATTATTCTCATAGAGTTCCTGGGTTTCTCCAGGTGAGAGAGATCTCTGTGAAGAAGGTGGATGATGGCATCATCCACCCCATTGACCAGCCGATAGGCAAACTGCAGGGGGTCTAGAGCAGAACACACTAGAGGGCATAGATATGTCAGGACCAGTCTCTCTAGAACTCTCATCAGGTGGGATGTCAGTGCTAAAAGTCGGTACCCGTTGAAGTCCATCACATGCATGTGCATGTATCACAGTGTGACCACATGTTGTATGGGTTGCTGCATTTCTGAAGTTTCTAGTTATGCTGTGTATCTGTGTAGCCACCTGTGGGTTTGCAGAATCCTGTGACAGGAACACTGTAGGCCACCAATAGAATCACCCTCTTTGGACCACTGCGTGCACCGTTTATCATTATATTAACAATTTGATGCAGTATTCCTTAGAATAATTTGGGTAAATCATAGGGGAATCTGTGGTTCATATACAATTAAGGCCTTTGCAGGGAAAGTTGTGCTTACTTTCCATTACCAAATTTGAAGGGTTAAGCAACAATCACTGCTATCTTGTATCCCGGAAAACGACACTTCTAAAAAAAACAGTTCAACAACTTTATGTCCAGGCTGTGTAGTACATAATTTTAGAGGTATGCTATAATTTTAGCCCCTTGTGGTGTAAACGCTGCTGTTTGCCTTGCAGCAAAGAGAAACAACCACAACATTTTACATTCACAGCATGCCCACTTTGTGAAAAAATACATGCAGCAGACATGCTTCCATTTCCAAAACTCTTGTGGTTTTTTGGAAATCACAGCATGTCAATTATACCTACTGAATTGTTTGCAGTATAATTGAAGCAGAAGCGAACATTCTGTGAAAAGTGCTGTGGGAAAAAACGCAATGCGTTGCTGCCGCGTTTTTTTCCTGCAGTGCTTTTTTGCTTCAGGATGCCACATGGGGCCTTACCTTTAGAAAGCAGGTAAGTCTGTTTGAAAACATGTAGAGCCTGTGAATAGAGATCTGCCCCTCTTCTCACTGTGTTCCAGTTAGGGCCAAAACGTAAAGAATTTAGCAGAGGCCTGGCATGACATGGATTTTCTTGTCATGCTGTGCAAGATTAGGTGCAGCACTTAAGAGGTTAATGGCCTTTGGCGGGACTGGGTCTATTTGGGTTTAGATTCAGGCCAATTGCCATTTATTTTCGATATAAGGGCTATTTAAATTCCCCCCTCCTCTTGTCACTCCTCTTCTGGAACTTTCTCTCCCGCTCTCCCCTTTTTTCGTGTCTTAGTCCATCGTATACCTGCTGATTTTCTTTGTGTTCTTGTTTACTCTTTTCCAGGTTAACCGTCCACTCTGTCACGACAGCCGGCAGTAGGAAGGTCTTGCAGGGCACGCTTTAAGGAGGAGTTCTTGTGAAATACAGGGGACCCATGGAAGGGTACCTCTACAGATGTTTTTTTATCGCAATAATAAAGGTATCAATGTGTAAGTGGGAGTTCACGGCAGTACCAGGACATTTTTGTCTGCTCCCGAGTTGGCGCGATGCGGCTGGGAGGTTGCGTACGGTGCTGCCTTTTTTTTATGTGGGACCTGCCAGATCTTCCATTAAGAATGTGTTGTTATTTCCAGTTTAATACGTTAAAATATTCAATAAATTGGCTGCTGTGGCCACTCTTATTTGATCGTACCTAGTTGTGTGTGTCTCAATTATTTTGGGAAAGGGGGATACATTATGCTATGCGGATCCTTATGGGGGGGGAGGGGGTCGTAGCTGAACCCCATTATTTATTGAGTGTCACGTTTGTGTCTGAGTCCAGACCCGGATTCCTGACTGCAGATTGCACCGCTAAGGAAACAGGGGAAGGAGACTATCCCTGGCACTACGGTGGCTAGTTAGGCCCTGCCTACGGGTGGTGGTCAGCTGCCCCCAAGCTAGCCTTGGCCCCGACAACTCCTGGTTCTCTAGCACGAAGACCTAGCCGACAGATAGGGCAAGAGCTGCAAGAGAGCTAGGGACCTGGGATTCTAAGGTGGTGACCCCTACAGAAATCAAGGTGCAGCTGCAGACAAACAAACAGGATGGGATGTGCTGAACAACGGACACGCAGCACAACACAATACAAAACAAGAGAAATGAGGAGAGGGACAGTGGAGAGGTGAGGAAATGGTAAACACAGGACTGGGGCAAAATAAACTGGAACCCACCTCAAACAACCAGATGGTGCCAAGCAAACAGACGTGAAGGACAGGGCAGAGTTGAAGTGTGGAGGGAAAAACCAAACTCAGACACAAACAACACTCAAACTCCTTCCTAGACAGTTGCAGCACAAGCAAAACACTCCTCCTCCCAAGGCCATGAATTTTAGGTTGGGACCACAAAAACCGGCAACTAGTGGAGCTGCCCTCATCCTTATAAAGGCCCCAGAATCCTCCCATAGGTTGAGGACAAATAATTAACACCTGAGGTTCGATTCCTGGAACCTCAAGTATGCTCAGAGGACTGACACCAAATACCAAAACCGATAGTCCAGTGGCAAAGCAACCACCAGCAGAACACACACACCAAAATACAAATAATAAGGTCATGACAATGAGATAGGAATATCCTGGTCAAGTCTTGAGACTGCTGATTTTAAAGATGGAACTTCCCTAGATACAGGAAGTTAACAGCAAATTAACAAGAATGCAGACTCCTAGTGACAGGAACCTTAGAGAGGTTTTCAGGTAGAAAAAAGCAATATTTTTAAATAAAGTGTATTATATTTTGGTCCAGAATCGCATGCTCTATTCAATGAAGCTAAACTGTCTGACAAGATAGTGACTATTTAAAATGGCAGGATATACAGAATCTTTTCAAACTAAACTGTATCAATCTACTTAGCTCATTTTGTTCTATAATATGCTGTCTGCAACTTCAAGAGCATTTTCCATGTAACAGTTTCCTTTAAACTAATATGTTAATCTACACACCACAACCCCCACCATCTATCCCACTCCTGTTAATATGACAGAAGGCTACACCCAACCTGTGAGAAGTAGCCTGACACCATCAGTGATGTAACATTCACTGTACTGCTCTGTCTGCATACTCTCTGCAACAATACAGTCATGAAGAATACAGCGTTGCTTCTTTCATCCCTTCTTGGTGCACTCAGTGTCTTCTGTGCAGTGCTCTATGATGATCTGTCAACAGGTAAGACATCATGAAGATACATTGAGGAGCTTGAATCTGTTATTTTATCTGTATAGATATAAGAACTGAGTTATTGCCAGAATTTCTTAGGAAAATGTTATGTTATATGTTAATGCTATATTATACTATATCTTGCAGCATGTTTGAAGACATCAGTATATTTGTTTTATTATTAGAAATGGGTCAAATTGATAAACAAAAAAACAATAAGGAGGTTGATTTAGAGATATTAGTGTGAAGGAAAAAGACGCAACTGCCTGCAGTAATAAATAGATGAACTGTATCTTTATGGGTTACTCTTATTAACTATATCACTTGGACAGTGCTAGATTATATAACTAAAATGTTATGATGTTACTGTGCATCTTTTATGCATAAGGTGTGAGAAGGTGACAGGCTGAGTACTGGAGTCCAGATATATCAGCCCCAGGTTTCTGACATATGTGTGATCCAGGGTGGATCTGGAGTAGGCCACAGCCTAGGTGTAGATCCTTGGCTCATTTAACCCTGACTCCGGTGAGACAATATTGCGCCTGTTTTGTTCGTGTGGCTGGAAGTAAGCAACGTGTATAGTTAGGTTATCAGTTCTGTTTAGTTAGCACTCAGACGAGCAGGTATTTATTTTGTTTTGTTTTTTTGCCAAAGTTAAAGGAGTATTCCCAAGTGGCATACTCACCAGTCTTCACTGCTGTAAAATCTTCTTTCTTCCTGGTTTCTTGCATCATTTGGTGGGCGGGGTTTCACACGCACCCTGCCGTTTAGCCCCACCCTCAAATTTGTGTGTAGCTCCGCCCACCACATGACGTGATTCTATGGGGTGGCTGAAGGGCCTGTGATGTCATCAAAGGTCCTGTCATCAAAGGTCCTCAAACAACACTATATGCACAATATTGGACTATGAAGTGCAGGCAGGAGCAACTCCATTCTGTGTTACATACAGAGACTGTCTGTCTCTGCCATAATGAATAGAGATGAGCGAACACTAAAATGTTCGAGGTTCGAAATTCGATTCGAACAGCCGCTCAATGTTCGTGTGTTCGAACGGGTTTCGAACCCCATTATAGTCTATGGGGAACAGATACTCGTTAAGGAGGAAACCCAAATCCGTGTCTGGAGGGTCAACAAATCCACTATGACAACCCAGGAAATGATGCCAACACCTCTGGAATGACACTGGGACAGCAGGGGAAGCATGTCTGGGGGCATCTAACACACCAAAGACCCTCTATTACCCGAACATCACAGCCTAACAACTACACACTTTACACACTCAATACCACCTCTCTGACAGTAGGAAAACACCTTGAAACATGTGTATTTGGCACTTGCAGTGAGGAGAGCTTGTCACCAGCAGTGAATTTGGCCCTTGTAGTAAGTTGAGGTTGGCACCAACATTTGTTTTGAAAATCAGGGTGGATTGAGCCTCTAACCAGCAGAGTTTGGGCAAATTCATGGTGGAGGGAGCCTCTAAAAACCCCAGTTTGGACCAATTCATGGTGGAGGGAGCCTCTAAAAACCCCAGTTTGGACCAATTCATGGTGGAGGGAGCCTCTAAAAACCCCAGTTTGGACCAATTCATGGTGGAGGGAGCCTCTAAACAGCCCAGTTTGGACCAATTCATGGTGGAGGGAGCCTCTAAAAACCCCAGTTTGGACCAATTCATGATGGAGGGAGCCTCTAAACAGCCCAGTTTGGGCAAATTCATGGTGGAGGGAGCCTCTAAACAGCCCAGTTTGGACCAATTCATGGTGGAGGGAGCCTCTAAAAACCCCAGTTTGGACCAATTCATGATGGAGGGAGCCTCTAAACAGCCCAGTTTGGGCAAATTCATGGTGGAGGGAGCCTCTAAACAGCCCAGTTTGGACCAATTCATGGTGGAGGGAGCCTCTAAAAACCCCAGTTTAGACCAATTCATGGTGGAGGGAGCCTCTAAACAGCCCAGTTTGGACCAATTCATGGTGGAGGGAGCCTCTAAAAACACCAGTTTGGACCAATTCATGGTGGAGGGAGCCTCTAAAAACCCCAGTTTGGACTAATTCATGATGGAGGGAGCCTCTAAACAGCCCAGTTTGGACCAATTCATGGTGGAGAGAGCCTCTAAAAACCCCAGTTTGGACCAATTCATGGTGGAGGGAGCCTCTAAACAGGCCAGTTTGGGCAAATTCATGGTGGAGGGAGTCTCTAAACAGCCCAGTTTGGGCAAATTCATGGTGGAGGGAGCCTCTAACCAGCCCAGTTTGGACCAATTCATGGTGGAGGGAGCCTCTAAAAACCCCAGTTTGGACCAATTCATGGTGGAGGGAGCCTCTAAACAGCCCAGTTTGGACCAATTCATGGTGGAGGGAGCCTCTAAAAACCCCAGTTTGGACCAATTCATGGTGGAGGGAGCCTCTAAACAGCCCAGTTTGGACCAATTCATGGTGGAGGGAGCCTCTAAAAACCCCAGTTTGGACCAATTCATGGTGGAGGGAGCCTCTAAAAACCCCAGTTTGGACCAATTCATGATGGAGGGAGCCTCTAAACAGCCCAGTTTGGACCAATTCATGGTGGAGAGAGCCTCTAAAAACCCCAGTTTGGACCAATTCATGGTGGAGGGAGCCTCTAAACAGGCCAGTTTGGGCAAATTCATGGTGGAGGGAGCCTCTAAACAGCCCAGTTTGGGCAAATTCATGGTGGAGGGAGCCTCTAACCAGCCCAGTTTGGACCAATTCATGGTGGAGGGAGCCTCTAAAAACCCCAGTTTGGACCAATTCATGGTGGAGGGAGCCTCTAAACAGCCCAGTTTGGACCAATTCATGGTGGAGGGAGCCTCTAAACAGCCCAGTTTGGGCAAATTCATGGTGGAGGGAGCCTCTAAAAACCCCCAGTTTGGACCAATTCATGGTGGAGGGAGCCTCTAAAAACCCCAGTTTGGACCAATTCATGGTGGAGGGAGCCTCTAAACAGCTCAGTTTGGGCAAATTCATGGTGGAGGGAGCCTCTAAAAACCCCAGTTTGGACCAATTCATGGTGGAGGGAGCCTCTAAAAACCCCAGTTTGGACCAATTCATGGTGGAGGGAGCCTCTAAACAGCTCAGTTTGGGCAAATTCATGGTGGAGGGAGCCTCTAAAAACCCCAGTTTGGACCAATTCATGGTGGAGGGAGCCTCTAAAAACCCCAGTTTGGACCAATTCATGGTGGAGGGAGCCTCTAAAAACCCCAGTTTGGACCAATTCATGATGGAATGAGCCTCTAAAAACCCCAGTTTGGACCAATTCATGGTGGAGGGAGCCTCTAAAAACCCCAGTTTGGACCAATTCATGGTGGAGGGAGCCTCTAAAAACCCCAGTTTGGACCAATTCATGATGGAGGGAGCCTCTAAACAGCCCAGTTTGGGCAAATTCATGGTGGAGGGAGCCTCTAAACAGCCCAGTTTGGACCAATTCATGGTGGAGGGAGCCTCTAAAAACCCCAGTTTGGACCAATTCATGGTGGAGGGAGCCTCTAAAAACCCCAGTTTGGACCAATTCATGGTGGAGGGAGCCTCTAAACAGCCCAGTTTGGGCAAATTCATGGTGGAGGGAGCCTCTAAAAACCCCCAGTTTGGACCAATTCATGGTGGACGGAGCCTCTAAAAACCCCAGTTTGGACCAATTCATGGTGAAGGGAGCCTCTAAACAGCCCAGTTTGGGCAAATTCATGGTGGAGGGAGCCTCTAAACAGCCCAGTTTGGGCAAATTCATGGTGGAGGGAGCCTCTAAAAACCCCAGTTTGGACCAATTCATGGTGGAGGGAGCCTCTAAAAACCCCAGTTTGGACCAATTCATGGTGGAGGGAGCCTCTAAAAACCCCAGTTTGGACCATTTCATGATGGAGGGAGCCTCTAAACAGCCCAGTTTGGACCAATTCATGGTGGAGAGAGCCTCTAAAAACCCCAGTTTGGACCAATTCATGGTGGAGGGAGCCTCTAAACAGGCCAGTTTGGGCAAATTCATGGTGGAGGGAGCCTCTAAACAGCCCAGTTTGGACCAATTCATGGTGGAGGGAGCCTCTAAAACCCCCAGTTTGGACCAATTCATGGTGGAGGGAGCCTCTAAAAACCCCAGTTTGGACCAATTCATGGTGGAGGGAGCCTCTAAACAGCCCAGTTTGGACCAATTCATGGTGGAGGGAGCCTCTAAAAACCCCAGTTTGGACCAATTCATGGTGGAGGGAGCCTCTAAAAACCCCAGTTTGGACCAATTCATGATGGAGGGAGCCTCTAAACAGCCCAGTTTGGACCAATTCATGGTGGAGAGAGCCTCTAAAAACCCCAGTTTGGACCAATTCATGGTGGAGGGAGCCTCTAAAAACCCCAGTTTGGACCAATTCATGATGGAGGGAGCCTCTAAACAGCCCAGTTTGGACCAATTCATGGTGGAGGGAGCCTCTAAACAGGCCAGTTTGGGCAAATTCATGGTGGAGGGAGCCTCTAAACAGCCCAGTTTGGGCACATTCATGGTGGAGGGAGCCTCTAACCAGCCCAGTTTGGACCAATTCATGGTGGAGGGAGCCTCTAAAAAACCCAGTTTGGACCAATTCATGGTGGAGGGAGCCTCTAAACAGCCCAGTTTGGACCAATTCATGGTGGAGGGAGCCTCTAAAAACCCCAGTTTGGACCAATTCATGGTGGAGGGAGCCTCTAAACAGCCCAGTTTGGACCAATTCATGGTGGAGGGAGCCTCTAAAAACACCAGTTTGGACCAATTCATGGTGGAGGGAGCCTCTAAAAACCCCAGTTTGGACTAATTCATGATGGAGGGAGCCTCTAAACAGCCCAGTTTGGACCAATTCATGGTGGAGAGAGCCTCTAAAAACCCCAGTTTGGACCAATTCATGGTGGAGGGAGCCTCTAAACAGGCCAGTTTGGGCAAATTCATGGTGGAGGGAGCCTCTAAAAACCCCAGTTTGGACCAATTCATGGTGGAGGGAGCCTCTAAACAGCCCAGTTTGGACCAATTCATGGTGGAGGGAGCCTCTAAAAACCCCAGTTTGGACCAATTCATGGTGGAGGGAGCCTCTAAAAACCCCAGTTTGGACCAATTCATGATGGAGGGAGCCTCTAAACAGCCCAGTTTGGACCAATTCATGGTGGAGAGAGCCTCTAAAAACCCCAGTTTGGACCAATTCATGGTGGAGGGAGCCTCTAAACAGGCCAGTTTGGGCAAATTCATGGTGGAGGGAGCCTCTAAACAGCCCAGTTTGGGCAAATTCATGGTGGAGGGAGCCTCTAACCAGCCCAGTTTGGACCAATTCATGGTGGAGGGAGCCTCTAAAAACCCCAGTTTGGACCAATTCATGGTGGAGGGAGCCTCTAAACAGCCCAGTTTGGACCAATTCATGGTGGAGGGAGCCTCTAAACAGCCCAGTTTGGGCAAATTCATGGTGGAGGGAGCCTCTAAAAACCCCCAGTTTGGACCAATTCATGGTGGAGGGAGCCTCTAAAAACCCCAGTTTGGACCAATTCATGGTGGAGGGAGCCTCTAAACAGCTCAGTTTGGGCAAATTCATGGTGGAGGGAGCCTCTAAAAACCCCAGTTTGGACCAATTCATGGTGGAGGGAGCCTCTAAAAACCCCAGTTTGGACCAATTCATGGTGGAGGGAGCCTCTAAACAGCTCAGTTTGGGCAAATTCATGGTGGAGGGAGCCTCTAAAAACCCCAGTTTGGACCAATTCATGGTGGAGGGAGCCTCTAAAAACCCCAGTTTGGACCAATTCATGGTGGAGGGAGCCTCTAAAAACCCCAGTTTGGACCAATTCATGATGGAATGAGCCTCTAAAAACCCCAGTTTGGACCAATTCATGGTGGAGGGAGCCTCTAAAAACCCCAGTTTGGACCAATTCATGGTGGAGGGAGCCTCTAAAAACCCCAGTTTGGACCAATTCATGATGGAGGGAGCCTCTAAACAGCCCAGTTTGGGCAAATTCATGGTGGAGGGAGCCTCTAAACAGCCCAGTTTGGACCAATTCATGGTGGAGGGAGCCTCTAAAAACCCCAGTTTGGACCAATTCATGGTGGAGGGAGCCTCTAAAAACCCCAGTTTGGACCAATTCATGGTGGAGGGAGCCTCTAAACAGCCCAGTTTGGGCAAATTCATGGTGGAGGGAGCCTCTAAAAACCCCCAGTTTGGACCAATTCATGGTGGACGGAGCCTCTAAAAACCCCAGTTTGGACCAATTCATGGTGAAGGGAGCCTCTAAACAGCCCAGTTTGGGCAAATTCATGGTGGAGGGAGCCTCTAAACAGCCCAGTTTGGGCAAATTCATGGTGGAGGGAGCCTCTAAAAACCCCAGTTTGGACCAATTCATGGTGGAGGGAGCCTCTAAAAACCCCAGTTTGGACCAATTCATGGTGGAGGGAGCCTCTAAAAACCCCAGTTTGGACCATTTCATGATGGAGGGAGCCTCTAAACAGCCCAGTTTGGACCAATTCATGGTGGAGAGAGCCTCTAAAAACCCCAGTTTGGACCAATTCATGGTGGAGGGAGCCTCTAAACAGGCCAGTTTGGGCAAATTCATGGTGGAGGGAGCCTCTAAACAGCCCAGTTTGGACCAATTCATGGTGGAGGGAGCCTCTAAAACCCGCAGTTTGGACCAATTCATGGTGGAGGGAGCCTCTAAAAACCCCAGTTTGGACCAATTCATGGTGGAGGGAGCCTCTAAACAGCCCAGTTTGGACCAATTCATGGTGGAGGGAGCCTCTAAAAACCCCAGTTTGGACCAATTCATGGTGGAGGGAGCCTCTAAAAACCCCAGTTTGGACCAATTCATGATGGAGGGAGCCTCTAAACAGCCCAGTTTGGACCAATTCATGGTGGAGAGAGCCTCTAAAAACCCCAGTTTGGACCAATTCATGGTGGAGGGAGCCTCTAAAAACCCCAGTTTGGACCAATTCATGATGGAGGGAGCCTCTAAACAGCCCAGTTTGGACCAATTCATGGTGGAGGGAGCCTCTAAACAGGCCAGTTTGGGCAAATTCATGGTGGAGGGAGCCTCTAAACAGCCCAGTTTGGGCACATTCATGGTGGAGGGAGCCTCTAACCAGCCCAGTTTGGACCAATTCATGGTGGAGGGAGCCTCTAAAAAACCCAGTTTGGACCAATTCATGGTGGAGGGAGCCTCTAAACAGCCCAGTTTGGACCAATTCATGGTGGAGGGAGCCTCTAAAAACCCCAGTTTGGACCAATTCATGGTGGAGGGAGCCTCTAAACAGCCCAGTTTGGACCAATTCATGGTGGAGGGAGCCTCTAAATACACCAGTTTGGACCAATTCATGGTGGAGGGAGCCTCTAAAAACCCCAGTTTGGACTAATTCATGATGGAGGGAGCCTCTAAACAGCCCAGTTTGGACCAATTCATGGTGGAGAGAGCCTCTAAAAACCCCAGTTTGGACCAATTCATGGTGGAGGGAGCCTCTAAACAGGCCAGTTTGGGCAAATTCATGGTGGAGGGAGCCTCTAAACAGCCCAGTTTGGGCAAATTCATGGTGGAGGGAGCCTCTAACCAGCCCAGTTTGGACCAATTCATGGTGGAGGGAGCCTCTAAAAACCCCAGTTTGGACCAATTCATGGTGGAGGGAGCCTCTAAACAGCCCAGTTTGGACCAATTCATGGTGGAGGGAGCCTCTAAAAACCCCAGTTTGGACCCATTCATGGTGGAGGGAGCCTCTAAACAGCCCAGTTTGGACCAATTCATGGTGGAGGGAGCCTCTAAAAACCCCAGTTTGGACCAATTCATGGTGGAGGGAGCCTCTAAAAACCCCAGTTTGGACCAATTCATGATGGAGGGAGCCTCTAAACAGCCCAGTTTGGACCAATTCATGGTGGAGAGAGCCTCTAAAAACCCCAGTTTGGACCAATTCATGGTGGAGGGAGCCTCTAAACAGGCCAGTTTGGGCAAATTCATGGTGGAGGGAGCCTCTAAACAGCCCAGTTTGGGCAAATTCATGGTGGAGGGAGCCTCTAACCAGCCCAGTTTGGACCAATTCATGGTGGAGGGAGCCTCTAAAAACCCCAGTTTGGACCAATTCATGGTGGAGGGAGCCTCTAAACAGCCCAGTTTGGACCAATTCATGGTGGAGGGAGCCTCTAAACAGCCCAGTTTGGGCAAATTCATGGTGGAGGGAGCCTCTAAAAAACCCCAGTTTGGACCAATTCATGGTGGAGGGAGCCTCTAAAAACCCCAGTTTGGACCAATTCATGGTGGAGGGAGCCTCTAAACAGCTCAGTTTGGGCAAATTCATGGTGGAGGGAGCCTCTAAAAACCCCAGTTTGGACCAATTCATGGTGGAGGGAGCCTCTAAAAACCCCAGTTTGGACCAATTCATGGTGGAGGGAGCCTCTAAACAGCTCAGTTTGGGCAAATTCATGGTGGAGGGAGCCTCTAAAAACCCCAGTTTGGACCAATTCATGGTGGAGGGAGCCTCTAAAAACCCCAGTTTGGACCAATTCATGGTGGAGGGAGCCTCTAAAAACCCCAGTTTGGACCAATTCATGATGGAATGAGCCTCTAAAAACCCCAGTTTGGACCAATTCATGGTGGAGGGAGCCTCTATAAAACCCCAGTTTGGACCAATTCATGGTGGAGGGAGCCTCTAAAAACCCAAATTGGACCAATTCATGATGGAGGGGAGCCTCTAAACAGCCCAGTTTGGGCAAATTCATGGTGGAGGGAGCCTCTAAACAGCCCAGTTTGGACCAATTCATGGTGGAGGGAGCCTCTAAAAACCCCAGTTTGGACCAATTCATGGTGGAGGAGCCTCTAAAAACCCCAGTTTGGACCAATTCATGGTGGAGGGAGCCTCTAAACAGCCAGTTTGGGCAAATTCATGGTGGAGGGAGCCTCTAAAAACCCCCAGTTTGGACCAATTCATGGTGGACGGAGCCTCTAAAAACCCCAGTTTGGACCAATTCATGGTGGAGGGAGCCTCTAAACAGCCCAGTTTGGGCAAATTCATGGTGGAGGGAGCCTCTAAACAGCCCAGTTTGGGCAAATTCATGGTGGAGGGAGCCTCTAAAAACCCCAGTTTGGACCAATTCATGGTGGAGGGAGCCTCTAAAAACCCCAGTTTGGACCAATTCATGGTGGAGGGAGCCTCTAAAAACCCCAGTTTGGACCAATTCATGATGGAGGGAGCCTCTAAACAGCCCAGTTTGGACCAATTCATGGTGGAGAGAGCCTCTAAAACCCCCAGTTTGGACCAATTCATGGTGGAGGGAGCCTCTAAACAGGCCAGTTTGGGCAAATTCATGGTGGAGGGAGCCTCTAAACAGGCCAGTTTGGGCAAATTCATGGTGGAGGGAGCCTCTAAACAGGCCAGTTTGGGCAAATTCATGGTGGAGGGAGCCTCTAACCAGCCCAGTTTGGACCAATTCATGGTGGAGGGAGCCTCTAAAAACCCCAGTTTGGACCAATTCATGGTGGAGGGAGCCTCTAAAAACCCCAGTTTGGACCAATTCATGATGGAGGGAGCCTCTAAACAGCCCAGTTTGGACCAATTCATGGTGGAGAGAGCCTCTAAAAACCCCAGTTTGGACCAATTCATGGTGGAGGGAGCCTCTAAACAGGCCAGTTTGGGCAAATTCATGGTGGAGGGAGCCTCTAAACAGGCCAGTTTGGGCAAATTCATGGTGGAGGGAGCCTCTAACCAGCCCAGTTTGGACCAATTCATGGTGGAGGGAGCCTCTAAAAACCCCAGTTTGGACCAATTCATGGTGGAGGGAGCCTCTAAACAGCCCAGTTTGGACCAATTCATGGTGGAGGGAGCCTCTAAACAGCCCAGTTTGGACCAATTCATGGTGGAGGGAGCCTCTAAAAACCCCAGTTTGGACCAATTCATGGTGGAGGGAGCCTCTAAACAGCCCAGTTTGGGCAAATTCATGGTGGAGGGAGCCTCTAAACAGCCCAGTTTGGGCAAATTCATGGTGGAGGGAGCCTCTAAAAACCCCAGTTTGGACCAATTCATGGTGGAGGGAGCCTCTAAAAACCCCAGTTTGGACCAATTCATGGTGGAGGGAGCCTCTAAAAACCCCAGTTTGGACCAATTCATGATGGAGGGAGCCTCTAAACAGCCCAGTTTGGACCAATTCATGGTGGAGAGAGCCTCTAAAAACCCCAGTTTGGACCAATTCATGGTGGAGGGAGCCTCTAAACAGGCCAGTTTGGGCAAATTCATGGTGGAGGGAGCCTCTAAACAGGCCAGTTTGGGCAAATTCATGGTGGAGGGAGCCTCTAAACAGGCCAGTTTGGGCAAATTCATGGTGGAGGGAGCCTCTAACCAGCCCAGTTTGGACCAATTCATGGTGGAGGGAGCCTCTAAAAACCCCAGTTTGGACCAATTCATGGTGGAGGGAGCCTCTAAACAGCCCAGTTTGGACCAATTCATGGTGGAGGGAGCCTCTAAAAACCCCAGTTTGGACCAATTAATGGTGGAGGGAGCCGCTAAACAGCCCAGTTTGGACCAATTCATGGTGGAGGGAGCCTCTAACCAGCAGAGTTGGTGGAAATCAGGGTGGAGGGAGCCTCTAACCAACAGAGTTGTGGGAAAGCAGGGTGGAGGGAGCCTCTAACCAGCAGAGTTGTGGGAAAGCAGGGTGAGGGAGCCTCTAACCAGCAGAGTTGGTGGAAATCAGGGTGGAGGGAGCCTCTAACCAGCAGAGTTGGGGGAAATCAGGGTGGAGGGAGCCTAGTATTAGCAGAATTGTGCAACGCTTATGGTGGATGAGTATGAGGATGCGAAGGAATTGGAGAGGTTGAGTACAGACATGGAGTTTCATGTTGGGGTGCTTTACACAGGTGGGCCCAAAAATGAAGGCTCTATCCAGTGGTGGTTCATTTTTATCAAAGTGAGCCGGTCGGCACTCTCAGCTGACAGACGGGTGCGCTTGTCAGTGATGATGCCACCGGCTGCACTGAACACCCTCTCAGATAGGACGCTGGCGGCAGGACAGGACAGCACCTCCAAGGCATATAGGGCAAGTTCAAGCCACAGGTCCAACTTCGACACCCAATACGTGTAGGGCGCAGAGGGGTCGGAGAGGACAGGGCTGTGGTCGGAAAGGTATTCCCGCAACATGCGCCTATACTTCTCACGCCTGGTGACACTAGGACCCTCCGTGGCGGCACTTTGGCGAGGGGGTGCCATCAAGGTGTCCCAGACCTTAGACAGTGTGCCCCTCGTTTGTGTGGACCGGTGAGAACTTGGTTGCCTACTGGAGGAAGTGCCCTCCCTGCCGCCAACGTCACATGCTGGAAACATCTCCATCATATTCTGCACCAATTGCCTGTGGCAAGCATTGATGCGATTGGCCCTCCCCTCTACCGGAATAAAAGACGAGATGTTGTTTTTATACCGGGGGTCAAGGATAGCAAAGATCCAGTACTGGTTGTCCTCCATGATTTTGACAATACGCTTGTCGGTTGTAAAGCACCCCAACATGAACTCAGCCATGTCTGCCACAGTGTTAGTTGGCATGACTCCTCTGGCCCCACCGGAAAGTTCAATCTCCATTTCCTCCTCATCCTCCATGTCTACCCATCCGCGCTGCAACAATGGGACGATTCGAAGTTGCCCGGAAGCCTCCTGTATCACCATCACATCATCGGACAACTCTTCTTCCTCCTCCTCCTCCTCCATTAAACGCAGTGAAGCGGACAGATGTGTGGACCTACTCTCCAGCTGTGACGGATCGGATGCTATCCCTAACTCCTCTGTGTGATCTGAGTTATCCCTGATGTCAATCAGGGATTCTCTCAGAACACACAAGAGCGGGATTGTAAGGCTCACCATCGCATCCTCAGAGCTCACCCTCCTTGTGGACTCCTCAAAGACCCGTAGGATGTCACAAAGGTCTCTCATCCATGGCCACTCATGGATGTGAAACTGAGGCAGCTGACTTTGTGGCACCCTAGGGTTTTGTAGCTGGTATTCCATCAAAGGTCTCTGCTGCTCAACCACTCTATTCAACATCTGAAACGTTGAGTTCCAGCGTGTGGGGACGTCGCACAAAAGCCGGTGTTGTGGCACATGCAGGCGTTGCTGGAGAGATTTTAAGCTAACAGCGGCTACTGTCGACTTGCGAAAGTGGGCGCACATGCACCGCACTTTCACCAGTAGCTCTGGAATATTGGGGTAGCTCTTTAGGAAACGTTGCACCACTAGGTTGAAGACGTGGGCCAGGCATGGAACATGTTGGAGTCCGGCAAGCTCCAGAGCTGCTACCAGGTTCCGGCCGTTATCACAAACGACCATGCCTGGGCCCAGGTGCAGCGGCTCAAACCATATTGCCGTCTCATCGAGGAGGGCATCCCTCACCTCGGAGGCAGTGTGCTGTCTGTCCCCCAAGCTGATCAGCTTCAGCACAGCCTGCTGACGTCTACCAACGCCAGTGCTGCAACGTTTCCAACTCGTAGCTGGGGTCAATCTAACAGCGGAGGAGGAGGCGGTGGCGGAGGAGGAGGCGGTGGCGGAGGAGGAGGCGGTAGAGGAGGAGGAGGAGGGGGGTGTTCTTCTCGTGTCCCTGCCAGGAATGTTAGGCGGGGAGACGAGGTACACCGGGCCAGTTTGGGAAGCAGTCCCAGCCTCAACTACATTCACCCAGTGTGCCGTCAGTGAAATGTAGCGTCCCTGTCCGCATGCACTTGTCCACGCGTCGGTGGTCAAGTGGACCTTTGTGCAAAGCGCGGAACTAAGGGCCCGCCTGATGTTGAGTGACACGTGCTGGTGCAAGGCGGGGACGGCACACCGGGAGAAGTAGTGATGGCTAGGGACGGCATAGCGAGGTGCCGCAGTTGCCATCAGGTCCAGGAAGGCGGGAATTTCAACAAGCCGGAACGCCAACATCTCCTGGGCCAGCAGTTTAGCGATGTTGGCGTTCAAGGCTTGCGCGTGTGGGTGGTTAGCAGTGTATTTCTGCCGCCGCTCCAATGTCTGAGAGATGGTGGGTTGTTGTAAAGAAGCGCCTGATGGTGCCTTTGATGGTGCAGGAGAAGGAGATAAGACAGGAACAGGGGAGGATGAGGGAGAAGTCAACAAAGTGGCGGAGGCAGATGAAGTGGTGTCCTGGCTCGTCCTCTGGAGTGCATCGCCAGCACAGTCAGCAGTGGCAGTGGCAGAGGCAGAGGCAGTGGCAGAGGCAGTGGCAGTGGCGTGAACGGCAGGCGGCCTTTGCTGCCTGCCACTGATTCCAGTGCTTGGATTCCAAATGACGGCGCATTGAAGTGGTGGACAGGTTGCTCTTCTCAGAGCCCCTAATCAATTTCGAGAGGCAAATTGTGCAGACAACACTATATCTGTCCTCGGCGCATTCCTTGAAAAAACTCCACACCTTCGAGAAACGTGCCCTCGAGGTGGGAGTTTTTCGGGGCTGGGTACGAACTGGAACATCTTGGGAGATTCCGAGTGTGGCCTGGCTTCGCCTAAGCTGCTGACCTCTGCCTCTGCCTCTAGCTACCCTTTTTGGTGCTGCACTTGCCTCAACATCCACACTACTTTCCCCGCTTGACATCCCCCCTGTCCAGGTCGGGTCAGTGTCCTCATCATCCACCACTTCCTCTTCCAACTCCTGTCTCATCTCCTCCTCCCGCACAATGCGCCGGTCAACTGGATGCCCTGACGGCAACTGCGTCACATCATCGTCGATGAGGGTGGGTTGCTGGTCATCCACCACCAAATCGAATGGAGATGGAGGAGACTCTAGTGTTTGAGCATCTGGACACAGATGCTCCTCTGTTAGGTTCGTGGAATCGTGACGTGGAGAGGCAGGTTGAGGGACAATGAAAGGAGCGGAGAACAGCTCTGGGGAGCAGGGACAGTTGGGGTTATTGTTCTGTGAAGCTTGGGAATTTTGGGAGGAAGGAGGACAAGACTGTTGGGTTATAGGAGGAGAGGAGGCAGAGTCTGACTGGCTGCTGGACAATGTGCTGTAAGCGTTCTCTGACAGCCATTGCAAGACTTGTTCCTGGTTCTCGGGCCTACTAAGGTTTGTACCCTGCAGTTTAGTTAATGTGGCAAGCAACCCTGGCACTGTGGAGTGGCGCAATGCTTGCTGCCCCACAGGAGTAGGCACGGGACGCCCTGTGGCTTCACTGCTACCTTGCTCCCCAGAACCATTCCCCCGACCTCGCCCACGGCCTCGTCCACGTCCCTTTCCGGGAGCCTTGCGCATTTTGAATTCCCAGTTAGAAATTGGCACTATATACCAGTAGCAAAAATTGTGGGTGCACGTAACCCCAATATATTCTTTGAATTCCCAGTCAGACAATGGCACTATATACCAGTAGCAAGAAATGAGAGTATTTATAACCCCAATATATTCTTTGAATTACCAGTCAGAAACTGGCACTATATGGCAGTAGCAAGAAATGAGGGTATTTGTAACCCCAATATATTCTTTGAATTCCCAGTCAGAAACTGGCACTGTATACCAGTAGTAAAAATTGTGGGTGCACGTAACCCCAATATATTCTTTGAATTCCCAGTCAGACAATGGCACTATATACCAGTAGCAAGAAATGAGGGTATTTATAACCCCAATATATTCTTTGAATTCCCAGTCAGACAATGGCACTGTATACCAGTAGTAAAAATTGTGGGTGCACGTAACCCCAATATATTCTTTGAATTCCCAGTCAGAAACTGGCACTATATGGCAGTAGCAAGAAATGAGGGTATTTATAACCCCAATATATTCTTTGAATTCCCAGTCAGACAATGGCACTGTATACCAGTAGTAAAAATTGTGGGTGCACGTAACCCCAATATATTCTTTGAATTCCCAGTCAGACAATGGCACTATATACCAGTAGCAAGAAATGAGGGTATTTATAACCCCAATATATTCTTTGAATTCCCAGTCAGACAATGGCACTGTATACCAGTAGTAAAAATTGTGGGTGCACGTAACCCCAATATATTCTTTGAATTACCAGTCAGAAACTGGCACTATATGGCAGTAGCAAGAAATGAGGGTATTTGTAACCCCAATATATTCTTTGAATTCCCAGTCAGAAACTGGCACTGTATACCAGTAGTAAAAATTGTGGGTGCACGTAACCCCAATATATTCTTTGAATTCCCAGTCAGACAATGGCACTATATACCAGTAGCAAGAAATGAGGGTATTTATAACCCCAATATATTCTTTGAATTCCCAGTCAGACAATGGCACTGTATACCAGTAGTAAAAATTGTGGGTGCACGTAACCCCAATATATTCTTTGAATTCCCAGTCAGAAACTGGCACTATATGACAGTAGCAAGAAATGAGGGTATTTATAACCCCAATATATTCTTTGAATTCCCAGTCAGACAATGGCACTGTATACCAGTAGTAAAAATTGTGGGTGCACGTAACCCCAATATATTCTTTGAATTACCAGTCAGAAACTGGCACTATATGGCAGTAGCAAGAAATGAGGGTATTTGTAACCCCAATATATTCTTTGAATTCCCAGTCAGAAACTGGCACTGTATACCAGTAGTAAAAATTGTGGGTGCACGTAACCCCAATATATTCTTTGAATTCCCAGTCAGACAATGGCACTATATACCAGTAGCAAGAAATGAGGGTATTTATAACCCCAATATATTCTTTGAATTCCCAGTCAGACAATGGCACTGTATACCAGTAGTAAAAATTGTGGGTGCACGTAACCCCAATATATTCTTTGAATTCCCAGTCAGAAACTGGCACTATATGGCAGTAGCAAGAAATGAGGGTATTTATAACCCCAATATATTCTTTGAATTCCCAGTCAGACAATGGCACTGTATACCAGTAGTAAAAATTGTGGGTGCACGTAACCCCAATATATTCTTTGAATTACCAGTCAGAAACTGGTACTATATGGCAGTAGCAAGAAATGAGGGTATTTGTAACCCCAATATATTCTTTGAATTCCCAGTCAGAAACTGGCACTGTATACCAGTAGTAAAAATTGTGGGTGCACGTAACCCCAATATATTCTTTGAATTCCCAGTCAGACAATGGCACTATATACCAGTAGCAAGAAATGAGGGTATTTATAACCCCAATATATTCTTTGAATTCCCAGTCAGACAATGGCACTGTATACCAGTAGTAAAAATTGTGGGTGCACGTAACCCCAATATATTCTTTGAATTCCCAGTCAGAAACTGGCACTATATGGCAGTAGCAAGAAATGAGGGTATTTATAACCCCAATATATTCTTTGAATTCCCAGTCAGACAATGGCACTGTATACCAGTAGTAAAAATTGTGGGTGCACGTAACCCCAATATATTCTTTGAATTACCAGTCAGAAACTGGCACTATATGGCAGTAGCAAGAAATGAGGGTATTTGTAACCCCAATATATTCTTTGAATTCCCAGTCAGAAACTGGCACTGTATACCAGTAGTAAAAATTGTGGGTGCACGTAACCCCAATATATTCTTTGAATTCCCAGTCAGACAATGGCACTATATACCAGTAGCAAGAAATGAGGGTATTTATAACCCCAATATATTCTTTGAATTCCCAGTCAGAAACTGGCACTATATGGCAGTAGCAAGAAATGAGGGTATTTATAACCCCAATATATTCTTTGAATTCCCAGTCAGACAATGGCACTGTATACCAGTAGTAAAAATTGTGGGTGCACGTATCCCCAATATATTCTTTGAATTACCAGTCAGAAACTGGCACTATATGGCAGTAGCAAGAAATGAGGGTATTTGTAACCCCAATATATTCTTTGAATTCCCAGTCAGAAACTGGCACTGTATACCAGTAGTAAAAATTGTGTGTGCACGTAACCCCAATATATTCTTTGAATTCCCAGTCAGACAATGGCACTATATACCAGTAGCAAGAAATGAGGGTATTTATAACCCCAATATATTCTTTGAATTCCCAGTCAGACAATGGCACTGTATACCAGTAGTAAAAATTGTGGGTGCACGTAACCCCAATATATTCTTTGAATTCCCAGTCAGAAACTGGCACTATATGGCAGTAGCAAGAAATGAGGGTATTTATAACCCCAATATATTCTTTGAATTCCCAGTCAGACAATGGCACTGTATACCAGTAGTAAAAATTGTGGGTGCACGTAACCCCAATATATTCTTTGAATTACCAGTCAGAAACTGGCACTATATGGCAGTAGCAAGAAATGAGGGTATTTGTAACCCCAATATATTCTTTGAATTCCCAGTCAGAAACTGGCACTGTATACCAGTAGTAAAAATTGTGGGTGCACGTAACCCCAATATATTCTTTGAATTCCCAGTCAGACAATGGCACTATATACCAGTAGCAAGAAATGAGCGTATTTATAACCCCAATATATTCTTTGAATTACCAGTCAGAAACTGGCACTATATGGCAGTAGCAAGAAATGAGGGTATTTATAACCCCAATATATTCTTTGAATTCCCAGTCAGAAACTGGCACTGTATACCATCAGTAAAAATTGTGGGTGCACGTAACCCCAATATATTCTTTGAATTCCCAGTCAGATAATGGCACTATATGGCAGTAGCAAAAATAGTGGGTGTATATAGCCCCAATTCTATTGCTAGGGGACTTGCAGGGTATTTCTGGGGTGAAGGTGGGGGGCACACCGTTGGAACGGGTATCGGGGGTATATATCGGGTATACGGGAATACACTGACAGTGTATTCCATTCAGGATCCTGGGAAAGCTGGGTTGCGGCGATTGAGCCCGTCAGTGCCACGTTACACTGACAAGCTTCTCCCTGGAATTTAGCTCTTACAAGAGCTGTTGTGGTTGTCTTCTCCTTCCTATCCTAGCCTGTCCCTGCCTACCCAGAATCTAAGCCCTAGCTAGCTGGACGGAAACCTCCGTCCCCGGTGAATTGCAAGCTCAGAATGACGCGAACCTGGGCGGCGCTGTTCTTTTAAATTAGAGGTCACATGTTTTCGGCAGCCAATGGGTTTTGCCTACTTTTCTCAACGTCACCGGTGTCGTAGTTCCTGTCCCACCTACCCTGCGCTGTTATTGGAGCAAAAAAGGCGCCAGGGAAGGTGGGAGGGGAATCGAGTAATGGCGCACTTTACCACGCGGTGTTCGATTCGATTCGAACATGCCGAACAGCCTAATATCCGATCGAACATGAGTTCGATAGAACACTGTTCACTCATCTCTAATAATGAACACAACTGAATTAGCTAGCCTGATAACTGGGAGAACAGAAGAAATTAAAGCAGCTCCTCTCCCCTATCTGAGAGCAGGAAGCTAGGTCACGTGGTGTAGACACAGGATTAGCTAGATACACAGGCTCGCTCCCTGCACTTTGCCCCTCCTCCCTCCCGCTGAGAGCAGCAGACACATCATTTGACTCAGGAGCAGCTAAGTCAGGGCTGTGGCCACAAAAAATTGAATAAAGTAAGATAGTGGACAGACAAAGCAGCTTTGCTGAAGCAGTGTATTTAGGAAAAGTCTTACATCCACATTAACAAGCAGTATAGATAGGATCCTTGTGATGGGACAACCCCTTAAGGGGGCGTTCACACTACCGTTGGTGTCTGACTGCAGTGTCCGTCGCTACTGTCCGTTCAAGATTTTAGCAACGGACACTAGCTGTGTCTGTTACAATTTCCATTCATTTCAATGGGATTTCATCTGTTGTCAGTTTGTGTCTGTTTGTGTCCTTAAGGGTCCGTTAACAACCATGTCCGTTTTTTCAAGCGGACAGAGAGATCACACATGCAGGATTTTTTTGTCCGTTTGAAAAAACGGACAGAAAGTGTCCGTTTATTTAACATTGAGGTCTATGGGCAACGGACATATAACGGACAGTAACTGATGGCCATCAGTTCCAGTCCGTTATTTTCTGTCCGTTTATTTTCTGCACATGCTCAGAAAGCATAAACAGCAAAAAGAAAAAAAACGGACAGTATAAAAAACGGACACTAACTGATGCTAACTGATACTAATGCATCCGTTTTTTTTAACTGATCCATTAAATGGATCAGTTAAAAAAACGGACACATTAACATGTGTCTCTCCGGGAATGGCTCCTCCCCTCTTTTCTTTGACAGCGCTTGCGCAGTCTGGAAGTGCCTGCGACACATGTGCAGTAGAGAAGGCACTCCATCTCTACTGCGCAGGTGTCAGATGTACTTCCGGTCTGTGCATGCACTTATAGAGAGGAAAAGAAGTGTCTGCAGTCTGCACACATGAATGTGCACACTGTGAATGAAAAGGAGCAGCTGTCTCTCAAAGAGGAAGCGGGCAAGTATGATACGGTGGAGAGGTGGGCTGAGTTAGTTAGTTTGGAAGAGCTAGTAGTGGGCAGGATAGCTAGCAAGGCAGGGAGGGGGTGTAATGGAGTGACAGAAGTGGAGGCAGTGAGAGGGAGGTAGTGTGGAAGTTACACAGAAGGCTACACACCACGTAAACAAATATAGAAGATGCTAGGAGCTCCCAGAGAAACACAGAAATCACTCAAAACACTGCTAAAGGTATATGGGTGTACTTATTAACTCATTAATAGCACTAACAGACCTTTTGAAAAAAAAAATTTAAACATTGCTGGGAAAACTACTTTAACTAGTTACTATATCCTCCCTACTAATGCCGATATGTACGGCTCGGACTGAGCCGAGTGCCGGGCCCCTTCACACAGCGAGCCGTACACGTGAGCGCTTCCCATTCACTTCAATGGGAGTGCTTGTAGAGTAAAAAGCAGCCCATTCATTTCAATGGGGAGAGCTCGTATGCCGGCTCCCATTGAAATGAATGGGCTCTGCTTTATACGCGCTGATTCTGACCGTGTTTTAACGTTCAGAATCAGGCAGCGTATCCGTAGTGTGAAGGGGCCCTAACAGAAAAGGGAGAGGAGCACCAGCAGCCCAGCAGACAGAGAAAGACAGAGAAACAATTTGACTCTGTATATAACTTGTATGTGACACCAGGAGGGGGGTGGCAGGGACTCTTCTGTCCCTATTAACCCTTCTCCTGCCAATCAGAGAGCATACTATACATTTGTCTCTGATTGTCACATACAGGTATAATGTAAGTCCCCCTTGAGCTTTACTAGTGGGGTATTCTTATGTTATACCCCCTAAACATAACCAGGAAGTTTATTGGCGCTGTGACCCAGATGTTTACCATTGTCCAGGTTGCAGCGCCAAAAAAAAAGTCGCACCAAACACTTACACAACATATACATAAAGTTGCAAATAAAGTTTACATTTCACCCAATCCCTGTCCTGTCTATACCTGAGCTTTCTACAGTAAAATACGTCTCTAGTGATATCCGTTACATGCTAAAATAATAGTAATAACAATTATCACTAGAGATGAATGTATAGATTGCAAAAAATTTTATAGGGGGATGGAAAATAACATTTTAAGTCCTATTTAATTTACATGCACAAAATGGAATGGTGCATTTCTGCGATTTTGGCGATTCTTTAACACCCGCCCCTGTAAATATATACATGTGTAGTATGTATGAACTCCTCACATATTGCAGTTTTATGGACAGTACATTATGTTTGCAGAAAGGGATTGCTTGAGACGCACTTTAGTGGCAAATTTGAATTTTTGTGCAATTTTTGCTAGCAATCTGTTTGCCGCAATGTTGACTGAAAGTGGTTGTATATATGAACTATTAAATTGTGTTTCTATATACGGAATGCAGTGCACTCTGAAAAAAGTTAGATTTTGGCATCACAGTCACAGTTTGGTAGGTGCAGTATAACTTTTTAACATATTAGTGAATAACAGCTAAATCCTGCCTATCTTCTGTATTAGGGTTTTTGGGAGTCCGAGCTCTTGTTGTAGTTGATGTTTGCGGTACATATAATATATATATATACACATTGTATACACCATAAGCTATTATTTTAAATGTATTTTGTATATGAATCTGAGATTGAACATGAGTTTTAGGTGCAAATATATGTTTTAGCGTATTTTTTCAAAAAATGATTTGTGTTGGTCGTAAAGTTGCATGAAGGTGGATGTGGCTATCGATGACCCATTAAGACATTTGTAATCTTCAAGTTGTCTACTTTCAAAAAATATATAGGGTTTAGGGGTTCACTTAATTTTCATGGTGTGTAATCACTACATTTTATAGGATGATACTTTTTTAACATTTCCAGCTTCAAAGCAGATTTTTGTTCCTTCCAGTTCTAGCAATTTTCTGAAGACACGTGCATGTAGGTGCAGGCTATAGTGATATGTATGAACTCTGCACATGTTGAACTCTTATTTTTAGGAGGTTTGGTGCATTTAATTTTTTTGTTTGGTTTCTGCTTTTAACAACTAATATACATTTATTTGCATTTTTTCATAAAACATTCACTTTAAATCAAAATTGCATGAAGGTGCCTGTTTGTATACTGTACCAAGTGGCATTTTGACAATGCTGCAGATGTCTACTTTAAGAAAATATATAGGTATGGGGGGGTTGGATGCTTTTTTAATGTTGCAATTTAGGTTTGATTTGTCCATGTCAAAACTGTGAAAATTGCTCTGGCTACTGGAGGTGCAAAATTTCAGCGAAAATTGCAGCGAAAAGGTTAATCTAAGCCAGTTTCCTGGTATGAATGAAAATAAATCTGGTGGGGCCGTTGACCCGGACCACAGCATGCCCTTGCCACAACCCCTTTTTGGGATAACAGTATGGGTGTCGCAAAAAAGTCAATTATGACCATTTATGCCACAACTGGTGTATAAACATCTGGCATAGAAACCATGTAAAGGATATTCCCATACTCAATATGTACCAGATATGTCATTATTGAATGGTCAGCAGGTGCAGGTCCCGGATATTCCCAAATATACAATTCATGTTGACAGTTTTATTTGCCATAATTTCATAATCTGAAAGCCTGATGCCTTGTATTTTTACTGTCCGTCTGCTTGTTAGTACATTACTTCAAGGAAGTATAAAACGGTTTGGGAAATAATGTACAATGCATCCACATCCACATTTAGCAAATATCTTTATAACAGATCTATCAGCAACAACTTGGACTTGAAACCATGTGAATGAATACTCTAGATAGCTAGTGATGAGCGGTAAAGTGCTATATATACAATCTCTAATGCATCCAAACAAGGATCTGTGCAGCAAAACATGACAATTACTAGAAGCATTCCATCTATTTAGCTACAATATGCTTCCTAGAAAAACCTGATATTGTAAATGAAGATAAATAAATGAATATATAATTGCTAGAAGTAGTTGAGAAATAAAAAAAAAAAATCTTAATAGCTGTAACTCAGTTTATGACCAAATTCAGATGTGCAATAATTTAATTGAAGAGCTTTTATCTTTCCAATTATTATATAATAAGAATTAATATAGACACAGGTCCATTAACTACACCCTGGTATCCTACCATGTTGATCCAGAGCAAGGTAAAGACCCCAGTGTACACTATTTTTGCTTGTCCTGTATGCGGAACATTATTCTTAATACTCTATATAGGATTTCCAGTTATTTTGGGGTCTCTGTTTCTTTAATAGTGTGGGGTCTGTACCTGGTTTGGTGGTCTGGTTTTGCATTTTTAATAATTTTGGGGTCTGGTCTGAGGTCTGTTTTGATTTGGGGATCTGATCTAGGGCTATGTTCACACATTGTGGCAGAAAATGGTGCATACAGTCCTATGAAAAAGTTTGGGCACCCCTATTAATCTTAATCATTTTTAGTTCTAAATATTTTGGTATTTGCAACAGCCATTTCAGTTTGATATATCTAATAACTGATGGACACAGTAATATTTCAGGATTGAAATGAGGTTTATTGTACTAACAGAAAATGTGCAATATGCATTAAACCAAAATTTGACCGGTGCAAAAGTATGGGCACCTCAACAGAAAAGTGACATTAATATTTAGTAGATCCTCCTTTTGCAAAGATAACAGCCTCTAGTCGCTTCCTGTAGCTTTTAATCAGTTCCTGGATCCTGGATAAAGGTATTTTGGACAAACAATTCAAGTTCAGTTAAGTTAGATGGTCGCCGAGCATGGACAGCCCGCTTCAAATCATCCCACAGATGTTCAATGATATTCAGGTCTGGGGACTGGGATGGCCATTCCAGAACATTGTAATTGTTCCTCTGCATGAATGCCTGAGGATTTGGAGCGGTGTTTTGGATCATTGTCTTGCTGAAATATCCATCCCCGGCGTAACTTCCACTTCGTCACTGATTCTTGAACATTATTCTCAAGAATCTGCTGATACTGAGTGGAATCCATGCGACTCTCAACTTTAACAAGATTCCCGATGCCGGCATTGGCCACACAGCCCCAAAGCATGATGGAACCTCCACCAAATTTTACAGTGGGTAGCATGTGTTTTTCTTGGAATGCTGTTTCTTTTTGGACGCCATGCATAACGCCTTTTTTTTATAACCAAACAACTCAATTTTTGTTTCCAAAATGAAGCTGCCTTGTCCAAATGTGCTTTTTCATACCTCAGGCAACTCTATTTGTGGCGTACGTGCAGAAACGGCTTCTTTCTCATCACTCTCCCTGACAGCTTCTATTTGTGCAAAGTGCGCTGTATAGTTGACCGATGCACAGTGACACCATCTGCAGCAAGATGATGCTGCAGCTCTTTGAAGGTGGTCTGTGGATTGTCCTTGACTGTTCTCACCATTCTTCTTCTCTGCCTTTCTGATATTTTTCTTGGCCTGCCACTTCTGGGCTTAACAAGAACTGTCCCTGTGGTCTTCCATTTCCTTACTATGTTCCTCACAGTGGAGACTGACAGGTTAAATCTCTGAGACAACGTTTTGTATCCTTCCCCTGAACAACTATGTTGAACAATCTTTGTTTTCAGATCATTTGAGAGTTGTTTTGAGTAGCCCATGATGCCACTCTTCAGAGGAGATTCAAATAGGAGATCAACTTGCAATTGGCCACCTTAAATACCTTTTCTTATGATTGGATACATCTGGCTATGAAGTTCAAAGCTCACTGAGGTTACAAAACCAATTTTGTGCTTCAGTAAGTCAGTAAAAAGTAGTTAGGGGAATTCAAATCAATAAAATGATAAGGGTGCCCATACTTTTGCACCGGTCAAATTTTGGTTTAATGCATATTGCACATTTTCTGTTAGTACAATAAACCTCATTTCAATCCTGAAATATTACTGTGTCCATCAGTTATTAGATATATCAAACTGAAATGGCTGTTGCAAACACCAAAATATTTAGAACAAAAAATGATTAAGATTAATAGGGGTGCCCAAACTTTTTCATAGGACTGTATATGAAATCATCCATATATAGAAGATGGTGAAAGCAAAAAGGCATAAAATGTCCAATGGGGGATGGGCATTCACCATACCTGGTAAGGCAAATTGGCAACATACAGGTCAAAAAACACATCACCATCCAGGTCTTGAAGTTCACTGGCCACAGTCTAGACAATACATGACTTGTATGCGTTGTGCATCAACTATAGACACAAACAGCTTGGGAACTCTTCAAGGGGTCGTCTAGGATAAGCACTTAACGTTACAGTGTCTCCCAATGTAGTTTGGTCCTGGTGCGCCAGTGTTTTCATCTGGTGGAAGTCTTCGCTGCACTGTAATGTCCTGTGTCCCTTTCCTTAGGTCGCTGATTAGCCTCATGTGTGGTGCGGAGTTCCGCTGGAAGAAAACACCAGAGTATCGGGACCGGACCGCACTGCGAGACTTGGGATTAGAGATGAGCGAACACTAAAATGTTCAAGGTTCTAAATCCGATTCACTAAAGCCGTTCACTGTTCAAGTGTTCGAACGGGTTTCGAACACCATTATAGTCTATGGGGAACATATACTTGTTAAGGGGGAAACCCAAATCCGTCTCTGGAGGGTCACCAAGTCCACTATGACACCACAGGAAATGATGCCAACACCTCTGGAATGACACTGGGACAGCAGGGGAAGCATGTCTGGGGGCATCTAACACACCAAAGACCCTCTATTACCCCAACATCACAGCCTAACAACTACACACTTTACACATTCAAAAATCCTATCAAAGTGGGAAAATACCTGGAAACCTTCTTTACTCCCCAAATGGATGGACACAAACCCCAATTTAAGCTCAACAAACAGTAACAACCACCCCTTTAAATCACGTTCCCCATGACAACCACGGATGGAATAGACAATGGGAAATCCAAAAGACTTCACCCTTAACTGTCATTTTGAGTGTGTGTGTGTGTGTGTGTGTGTGTGTGTGATGTGGTAAGACCTTCCAAAATTCACTTTTCTAGCCCTTAACATGAGCCCTTCCAAACAAAGTTAGAGGACCTTAAGCTGAGCTACCAGCAGAGATTGAGGCCCTTGGCATGAGTATAGCCTTGCACCAGCAGTGTTTTTGGCCCTTGGAGTGAGTAAAGCCTTGCACCAGCAGAGTGTTAGCCCCTTTAAAACTCTTTTCCCCTAAAACAGTGGATCCAGAACCATCACTCTCATTGTGTTGGATTGATGCAGTGGATTGGACTGAGGACCCAGACATTGACCTTCATTTTGACTGTCAATTTTGATAACATTTTGGCATCATGTCCTGGGGGTAACTTTGATTTAGAGGACCGCAAAGGGGGAGAATTGGCTGCAACCACTACTAGCGGTAATGGTCCTCTAATATCGGACTCTACATTACCTATACAGGGTTCTGATCAGGTGTTAATTGTCCAAACAACATGCTCCAGTACTTCAGATGTAGATCAGAAACCACTTTCCCTTCCGACACCAGATTTAACCAAGCTTCACCATCATCATCCTGCTGAGATGGAGCCACTAAAGGAAACCTTGCCTTCAAAGGCATGTCCTGGAGCTGCCTTTGGCCCTTAGGGTGAGTTGAGCCTTGCACCAGCGTGTGTCCCATAACATCAGGCGGGCCCTAAGTTCTGCGCTTTGCACAAAAGTTCCACTTGACCACCGACGTGTGGACAAGTGCATGCGGCCAGGGACGCTACATCTCAATCACGGTACACTGGCTGAATGTAGTTGAGGCTGGGACCGGGTCGAAAACTGTGGCGGCCTGCCTTGTCTCCCCGCCCAATATTCCTGGCAGGAGTGCTGAAACACCACCCTCCTCCTCCTCCTTCTCCGCCCTTGAATCGACCCCAACTACTGGCGTGGGGAGACGTCAACAGGCCACGATGAAGCTCATCAGCTTGGGGGACAGACAGCACACTACCTCCGAGGTCAGGGATGCCATCCTGGCTGAGATGGCAATATGTTTTTCCCTGCTGCACCTGGGGCCAGGCATTTTTGTCATGTGTGATAATGGCAGGAACCTGGTAGTGGCTCTGGAGCTTGCCAGCCTCCAACACATTCCATGCTTGGCTCACGTCTAACTTAGTGGTGCAACGTTTTTTGAAAACATACCCAAATGTACAGGAGCTACTGGTGAAAATGCGGCGCTTGTTCGCCCACTTTTGCAAGTGTACAGGAGCCGCTGCTAGCTTCAAAACACTCCAGCAACGCCTACATCTGCCCGAACACCGGCTGTTGTTCGTCATCCACACACGCTGAAACCCTACATACCATATCTTGACCAGAGTGTGTGAGCTGCACAGACCTTTGATGGAGTTCCATCTACAAAACCCAAGGGTTCCTCAAAGTCAGCTCCCTCAGTTTCTGCACCATGAGTTTCCAGGGGTGGCAGAGTTATGGCTAGAGGCAGAGGCATGGATAGGGGTGATGTCTAGGGGCAAAAGCAGTGTGGATGTGGAGGCAAGCTAAGCAGCAAAAACGGGGTACAAGCTGAGGCATAGACTGGGGTGATGTCTAGGGGCAAAAGCAGTGTGGATGTGGAGGCAAGCTAAGCAGGGAAAAAGGTGGCTAGAGTCAGAGGCATGTCCAGAGTCACAGGACAGCTGCATGACAGAAGCTAGGCCTGAGCCATCAAGGCCCAAGATGCTCTCTTTTCTAGCCTCCTTAGAAAAATTCCCCCATCGAGGCCACGTTCCTCGCTGGGGGAGATAATTTCTAAATGTATAGGTCAAGGACAAACTGAGTGTGGTTTACACACTTTGCAATGCGACTCCCCATCTCCCAGGTCTTTCATTGCAGGCTAAAGTACAGCGCAACCCACCCACAGGCCCAAGGCTTCAGCGGCCTCATCTCAAAAATTCTGGCCCAGGAGATGTTGGGGTCCCGGCTTGTGGACACTCTGCCCTTTTTGGGCCTGCTGGCTACTGCGCCACCTCACTGTGCCGTCCACACCAGCACTTTTCCCCAAACATGAGGCAGTCCCTAAGTTCAACGCTTAGCCCAAAAGTTCCACGTGACCAGCTACGCATGGACAAGTGCATGCGGACAGGGACGCTACCTTTCAATCTTGGCACAGTGGTTGAATGTACTTGAGGCGGGGACCGGGTCGCAAAATGTGGTGGACTGACTTGTCTCCCCACACAACATTCCTGGGAGGAGGGCTGAAACACCACCCTCCTCCTCCTCCGCTGTCAAGTGGATCCCAGCTACGAGCTGGAAACGCTGCAACACTGGTGTGGGGAGACGTCAGCAGGCCGTGCTGAAGGGGACAGACAGCACACTGCCTCTGAGGTCAGGGATGCCATCCTGGATGAGATGGCAATTTGTTTTTCCTCGCTGCCCCAGGGGCCAAGGTTTTTTGTCTTGTTGGAGGGCTCTGGAGCTTGCTAACCTCCAACACGTTCCATGCCTGGCCCACGTGTTCAATGTAGTGGTGCATATAAGAATTGAGGGTGGCAAGAATTGAGGGTGGTATGCAGGCCCCTATATCTTTTTTGAATTACCAGTCAGAAACTGGCTCTATATCACAATAACAAGAATTGAGGGTGTATGTAGCCCCAATTCTATTGTTAGGGGAATTACAGTGCATTCAAGTTAGTTTCTGGGGTGGAGGTGGGGGTGCACACTGTTGGAATGTGGATTGGGGATATATAGGGTATATGGGAATACACTTTCAGTGTATTCCATTCAGGATCCTCAACACTGTGGAAAGCTGGGTTGCGCAGATTGAGCCCGTCATTGCCACGTTACACTGACTAGCTTCTCCCTGGAATTTAGCTCTTAAAAGAGCTGTTGGTTCTCTTCTCCTTCCTATCCTATTCTATCCCTGCCTACCAGAATCTAATCCCTAGCTAAATGGATGGAAACCTCCGTCCCCGGTGAATTGCAAGCTCTCTCTGACTCGAAGATGGCCGCTGCTGTTCTTCTGAATCAGAGGTCACATGTTTTCGGCAGCCAATGGGACTTTAGTATTTTTTTCAATGTCCCCGTTGTCGTACTTCTTGTCCCACCTCCCCTGCGCTGTTATTGGTGCAAAAAAGGCGCTAGGGAAGGTGGGAGGGGAATCGAGTTTTGGCGCACTTTACCACACGGTGTTCGATTCGATTCGAACATGGCGAACAGCGTGATATCCAATTGAACATGTGTTCGATAGAACACTGTTCGCTCATCTCTACTTAGGATACCTGATAATGCTTTTTTCCCCCTCCTTCTCTGGTCTTATATTAAAATAGTGGGTATCCCGGGGAAAGCTCCTTTAGGCTAGGGCCCCACATGGCGTCCCGCAGCAGAGAAAAGCGGGAAAAATCACGGCAGCAACGCATCACGCTTATTCCTGCAGCATTATGCAAAGAAAGTTTGCAGACGTTTCTTCTGTGGACATTCTGCTTCAATTATACCTATAGGGAAACTGCTAGTGTTTCATTAAGTATAATTGACATGCTCTGATTTCCAAATCTGCAACCATTTCGGAAAGCACCGCGTGTCCACAGCGTGTATTTTATCACAAAGTTTTGTTTTAAGTTTGTTTTTTAATAAGTTTAAACATCGTATACACACTTAGTCTACATATTGCTGTTGATCTGCCCCTCCACTCACTGTGTTCCAGTCTTGAGACTGCTGATTTTAAAGATGGAGCTTTCCTAGAAACAGGGAGTTAACAGCAAATTAGCAAGAAAGAGACTCCTAGTGGCAGGAACTTTAGAGAGGTTTTCAGGTAGAAAACAGCAATATTTTAAAATAAAGTGTAATATATTTTTATCCAGAATCCCATGCTGCATTCAAAGAAACTAAGTTGTCTGACATGATAGTGACTATTTAAATGGCAAGTGTGAGAAGGTGACAGGCAGAGTGCTGGAGTCCAGATATATTAGCCCCAGGTTTCTGACATATGTGTGGTCCAGGGTCGATCTGGAGTAGGCCTCAGCCCAGGTGTAGATCCTGGACTCATTACTGAGCCAGAAAAGGCTGCAGATCCTGCAGTTCATGGCAGTTCTATGAGGTGAAAGGAGGTGTGTGGTTCTGTCCTGTAATCCTGAGTCCGGTGAGACAACATTGCACTTGTTTTGGTTCGTGTGGCTGAAAGTAAGCCACACATATAGTTAGGTTATCGGTTCTGTTTAGTTGGTTGCTCAGATGAGCAGGTTTTTATTTTTGCCTGAAGTTAAGGCTGTATTTTGTTTTGCCCATTTTGTGCCTGAAGTCAAGGTTTATTTATTTTCCTGTTTTTGTTTTTTTTTAAATAAACCTGTTTGCTGTATATTTTGTGTCCCTGTCTTGATTGTTTGGGTCCACACCACTGCTTCTAATGGGTTAACTTCCCCGCACAGGATATACAGAATCTTTTCAAACTAAACTGTATCAATCTACTTAGCTCATTTTGTTCTATAACATGCTGTCTGCAACTTGAATAGCATTTTTCATGTGACAGGTCCCTTTAAACTAATATGTTAATCTACACACTACATCCCCCACCATCCCCCCCCCCCCCCAGTTAACAAGACAGAAGGCTACACCCAACCTGTGAGAAGTAGCCTGACACCATCAGTGCTGTAACATTCACTGTACTGCTCTGTCTGCACACTCTCTGCAACAATACAGTCATGAAGTACATAGCGCTGCTACTTCCGTCCCTTCTTGGTGCACTCAGTGTCTTCTGTGCATTGCTCTATGATGATCTGTCAACAGGTAAGACATCATGAAGATACATTGCAGAGCTTTTATCTGTTATTTTATCTGTATAGTTGTAAGAACTGAGTTATGGCCAGAATTTCTTAGGAAAATGTTCTATTATATATTAATGCTATATTATACTATATGTTGTAACATGTTTTAAAGGCATCGGTATAATTGTTTTATTATTAGAAATATGTCATGTTGATAATCAAAATAAAAATAAGGAGGTTGATTTAGTGACATAAGTGTAAAGGAAAAAGGCAAAACTACCTGCAGTAATAAATAGATGAACTGTATCTTGATGGGTTTCTTGTTACTTGGACAGTGTTAGATTATATAACTAAAATGTTACAATGTTACTGTCCAACTTTTATACATAGAGTTGGAGCTTCATGTTCTTAAAGGCAGTTTGACAGGTCCTAAGCAACTGAACCCACTAAACCTAATAAATTTTACCTTGTTGCCATTTTAACTCTCGATTCACCTTAAAAACAGAGAATACTGACTTTGAAAAGATTGTACTTGCCTTATAATGGAAACTGAAGAAGGTGTCTAACATTCACCATGTGTATGTTGTAAAGTGAGAGCTCTTGAGATCGGCTTTTCTGACATCCTGTGAAAAAGACTTAGGGGTTTCACTTTCAGGTGATGAGGTAAGACTTGTCCTTCCAGACTCCCATGGTTTCCAAGTGCATTAGAATACAAGAACATTGCTTTACACTTTTAACTAGATGGAACAGGATGCTTAGAAATTGGTCCCAACAAACCTTTGGTTGATGTTGTAAAACTCATGATAGCCCCCTATCCCACATGTTGGTATATTGTCCAATTTTAAACTCCTTTTGAAGCCAAATAGATCATATAATATGGGAACTTACCTCTTCGCAGTTCACACTCTCCCTCTCAAAAATAGCTCTTGCCCTACCAGATTGAAATTTCATGCCATCGAAGGACGATATAACATCCAATGTGCTGGCTGTGGCACATCTACTGAAATCCTTAAAATGGCTACAGACTGAACCACCCACTAAATAAGAGTGGATCTCCAAAGTACATCAAATCTGTAGGTTTCAGGAACTTTCTAGTTAGGCATGACAGGTATCTGCAAAAGTGGTCTCCTTGGCTACAGCCCTATAGCCCGAAAGTTGACTTTCATTGAGCCCATCTTTAGCTCTCGCCCACTGTTCTTGTTGTTGGAAAACCTCTAATATACTGTTAATAGTGAAGCACTTCTGATTTGGCTAGAAGTCTTAGACTCTACTTATATATGTAAAGCGTTTAAGAGAGGTTTTATTATTATTGTTTTTTATTTGTATGTACTACACTATATTATGTACGGATCACTAAGGTGACATTATACAGTCCTATGAAAAAGTTTGGGCACCCCTATTAATCTTAATCATTTTTAGTTCTAAATATTTTGGTGTTTGCAACAGCCATTTCAGTTTGATATATCTAATAACTGATGGACACAGTAATATTTCAGGATTGAAATGAGGTTTATTGTACTAACAGAAAATGCGCAATATGCATTAAACCAAAATTTGACCGGTGCAAAAGTATGGGCACCCTTATCATTTTATTGATTTGAATACTCCTAACTACTTTTTACTGACTTACTGAAGCACAAAATTGGTTTTGTAACCTCAGTGAGCTTTGAACTTCATAGCCAGGTGTATCCAATCATGAGAAAAGGTATTTAAGGTGGCCAATTGCAAGTTGTTCTACTATTTGAATCTCCTCTGAAGAGTGGCATCATGGGCTACTCAAAACAACTCTCAAATGATCTGAAAACAAAGATTGTTCAACATAGTTGTTCAGCGGAAGGATACAAAAAGCTGTCTCAGAGATTTAACCTGTCAGTTTCCACTGTGAGGAACATAGTAAGGAAATGGAAGACCACAGGGACAGTTCTTGTTAAGCCCAGAAGTGGCAGGCCAAGAAAAATATCAGAAAGGCAGAGAAGAAGAATGGTGAGAACAGTCAAGGACAATCCACAGACCACCTCCAAAGAGCTGCAGCATCATCTTGCTGCAGATGGTGTCACTGTGCATCGGTCAACTATACAGCGCACTTTGCACAAATAGAAGCTGTATGGGAGAGTGATGAGAAAGAAGCCGTTTCTGCACGTACGCCACAAATAGAGTTGCCTGAGGTATGAAAAAGCACATTTGGACAAGGCAGCTTCATTTTAGAAACAAAAATTGAGTTGTTTGGTTATAAAAAAAGGCGTTATGCATGGCGTCCAAAAAGAAACAGCATTCCAAGAAAAACACATGCTACCCACTGTAAAATTTGGTGGAGGTTCCATCATGCTTTGGGGCTGTGTGGTCAATGCCGGCATCGGGAATCTTGTTAAAGTTGAGGGTCGCATGGATTCCACTCAGTATCAGCAGATTCTTGAGAATAATGTTCAAGAATCAGTGACGAAGTTGAAGTTACGCCGGGGATGAATATTTCAGCAAGACAATGATCCAAAACACCACTCCAAATCCTCAGGCATTCATGCAGAGGAACAATTACAATGTTCTGGAATGGCCATCCCAGTCCCCAGACCTGAATATCATTGAACATCTGTGGGATGATTTGAAGCGGGCTGTCCATGCTCGGCGACCATCTAACTTAACTGAACTTGAATTGTTTGTCCAAAATACCTTTATCCAGGATCCAGGAACTGATTAAAAGCTACAGGAAGCGACTAGAGGCTGTTATCTTTGCAAAAGGAGGATCTACTAAATATTAATGTCACTTTTCTGTTGAGGTGCCCATACTTTTGCACCAGTCAAATTTTGGTTTAATGCATATTGCGCATTTTATTTTAGTACAATAAACCTCATTTCAATCCTGAAATATTACTGTGTCCATCAGTTATTAGATATATCAAACTGAAATGGCTGTTGCAAATACCAAAATATTTAGAACTAAAAATGATTAAGATTAATAGGGGTGCCCAAACTTTTTCATAGGACTGTATAATGTGGGAGCCACTGAGGTATGTGGTTAAAACTGAAGTGACCTTATATAATGTTGGAGGCTACTGAGGTGACTTTATATCGTGCGGAACCAACGGCAACTGACGGCACATTACATATATCATGTGGAGGCCACTAAGGGGGCATTAGACTATAGGGGGAATTCTAATCTACGGGCCACTTGGGGGTTATTATATAATATGGGTGTCACTGAGGAGACTTTAGACTCTTAGGGGGCATTCACAAGGAGGAAAATGGCGCCAATTCTGGAGCAATTCCGCATGGAATCAGCTCAGAAACAGCACGGGATTGGCGCCAAAATCCGCACAGTAAAAAAGCCTCCCCATACAGTTCTTTGGGGAGGCTTTTTTACCTTGCAGATCCTGCCGCCGATCCTGTGCGGATTCTGTGCAGATTCCGCATGGATTCGTACCTGCATGGGCGCCATTTTCCTCAGTGTGAACGCCCCCTTGCTGTTCAGGGGGCGTTAAACTATTTGTGACCACTTGGAGACTTTATAATGTGTGCTTAGGGACCCCCAAACAGAAACCTATGCGCATAGAAAAATGGTTACCTGGGAAATCTGCAGACCCCATAGACTATAATGGGTCTGTGTGGTTTCTGCTTGGTTTCCGCATGAAACATGCAAAGAGAAAAATCCTGCAAGCATCACTTTTCTCTCCACATGTTTTGTGCAGAAACCACATGGACCCCATTATAGTCTATGGGATCCATGGATTTAATTAGGTAAAAACTTTTTTATGCGTATAGGTTTCTGTTCAGGGGGTCCCCAAGCGGGCTCCCCGAATGGAAATCCAAATGCAGATGTGAACCAGGCCTAAGATGTTTGGACAAAAATCCCTGCTGAGTTTCCTCAAAAACTGCCTGCAAGTGTACCGAGAAGAATTGATGCTGTTTTTAAGGCACATATTTTGTGTTCTCACCAAATATTGATATATGATATTTTACAAAAATATACTTCTCCCCTCACGTAATGTTTCTCTTTACTACCCCTCAAAGATTGTAAACTCTTTCCCACTGCACTGGTTGATCACAATGTTAGTATTGTACTTGTTAATTTTATATTTGGTATGTAAACCCTCTTCAAATGTAACGCATCATGGAATCAATGGTGCCATAATAATAATGAGAACTATTAGCACTTTTTGAAAGCATTCTTACTATTCTTTTTACACACCTAACACAAAACTTTTGCACAGAAACTTATACATTGCTAAAAAATTATTGCTAATTTTATTTCATAAGGGATATGTTTTTAGTAGCGTTAAGCTAAGGCCCCACAATGCGGGAGCAGTGTTTTTGTTGCAGATTTACAATTTTTTTTAAGTTAAAATCAGGAGTAGATTTAACAGAAGGGAAACATCTAAGGCCCGGTTCACATCTGCGTTCAGTAATCCATTCGGGTATTCTGCATGCCCCCCCCCCCCCCCCCCCGAATGGAATACTGAACGCATTGGCAAGCGGTGATCATATGAAAGCACACGGATCCCATAGACTATAATGGGGTCCGTGTGCTTTCCGTGTGGTGTCCGCACGGAACATGCAGATAGAAAAGTACTTCATAATCTACTTTCCTGTCCACATGACTCGTGCAGACACCATGCGGAAAGCACACGGACCCCATTATAGTCTATGGGATCTGTGTGCTTTCACTGCTTGTTGCAGCAACAAGGTTCTTGCACAAGACTGAGTGGACACTGGCATTGTGCAGTGGAGAACTAGGGAGAAGTATGTTTTGTTTTATTTTCTCAATTTTATTTTACACCTCTCCCAGTCACCACAATTCTTACTCTAATTCCTGGGTTTATCCATCTTTCTAATATTGATAGTCTATCATTAAGATAAGCCATTTATATTACACCTTGAAGTGATCAACAGCTTGGACCTCTACAGATCAAATTCTCTGGGACAGCGCGACTACCAATAATGTTAACATGCAAGTATCCGTCCTGCTCGCATACTGTACATTGTGTAGCAGTGGATTTGGCTACTGCAGCAGCAGATCATATGGGGGGTGAGCAGCATGGCGACAATCATGTTATTCCCAGGAGCCACATGCTGTCAGACCCATGCAAATAGGATAGGCCATCAGTATTAGTATGGTGCATAACCAGTTTAATATATGGAAGCATAATTTATATTAGAGGACTGAAAGAAGGCACTGTAGAGGTTGGACTCAAAAAGTGGGTGTGGTTTTTGGTAAAGTGGTGTGGCTTGAGAATTGGTCTGCATGCACTTATTGCAATAAAAACAGCAAATTGCCGGTGAATAACAGATGCTCTGAGCCATAATGATATTTTTCTCCCTATTGGCACATTATTTCTTAGTAAATGTATGCTCTACATTGATAGAGAGAGTTAGATAAGTAGGTTCTCCTTTATCTTCTGTTTGCAGTATATGGGAGACATTATAACAGTTAGTCTCCACCCACCAAATCAGGGAAAACTAAGTGTCAGAGATGAAGCCTGCAGGGGAAAACTGCTACAAATTGACTTTTTAAAGTTTGTTGTAAGGTTATGTAGGCTTTAAAATAACAAAAGAAAAAACAATTTAACAATGGAATGCACAATATAATAATATGTTGGGGTCATAATAGCCCCAGAGCTTATGTTGTTGTAGTTTCAAATTAAATAACAGGCCAAGATCGGCTGCCGCCATCTTTGACCTGGAGAATCAACACAGACACATGGTGGTCGTGTATCAAAATGGATTCTGATTTATTATTACAGAGAGTAGCATTTATACAGACAAAAGCAGGTTGGACTTTGACATGATTGGTTATAACATAATCTGTGGCACATGACTGTTGGATAAGGTCTGCATCTCATTACTATACTCCAACCTGGGATGACCTTTCTCATGACATACAGAAGAATTTACAATGTTTATGTGTAAACCAACATCTTACACTAATTCTAGATGTATATATCACAGCACGAGAGATAATGATCACATGCTATCTGACCAGTCCGGTTTGTGGCTAAGGATCACCACAAACAGATAAGGAGTTATAACCCAACCATCAACATTCCACACGCCTTATCCCCTAAAGGGGTCTCTTAGACTCTAAACTGACATCCTTATGAAGCTTATATACGAAAAAGGTTACAAAATGGCTGACAAAAATACAAGATGGAGGATGTGATCCTAACAAATACATTTTATTTAATAATAAATTTTATTTATATAGCGCCAACATATTCTACAGCGCTGTACAATTTGTAGGGTTCAAATACAGACAGAAAGATACATTACAAAGAAAGTCATTTCACACAATGGGACTGAGGGCCCTGCTCGCATGGGCTTACAATCTATGAGGTAAAGGGGGTGACACAAGAGGTAGCAGGGACGGCATTGCTTATACAGTATTCAGACAATTTTGTAATAGAGGTGACTGTCATTACACAAACAAAACTTTATGAGCTATCACTAGTGGCATCTTGTAACATGTGGATGGAGCTTGGACAAATAAAGTTAGCCTGAAAAGACATCATATCACGTGGGTTAATGTGGGAGCGGGGACAGAGGAAATTTTGGGGATTCTAATTATAGTACGGAAGGGTTTACGTTAGGAATTGGGATAGGCCTGTCTGATAAGATGTGTCTTTAGTTTGCGTTTGAAACTGTAGAAATTGGGAGTTAATCTGATTGTCCGGGGTAGAGCATTCCAGAGAAGTGGTGCAGCTCGGGAGAAGTCTTGTATACAAGCGTGGGAGGTTCTGATAAATGAGGATGTAAGTGTTAGGTCATTGAGTGAGCGGAGAACACGGGTTGGGCGGTAGACAGAGATGAGGGAGGAAATGTAGGGAGGTGCGGCATTATGGAGAGCCTTGTGGATGAGAGTGATAACTTTATATTTTGTTCTATAATGAATAGGCAGCCAATGTAGTGACCGGCACAGACCAGAGGCATCGCTGTAGCGTCTAGCCTGATAGATGAGCATGGCTGCTGCATTCAGAATAGATTGTAGAGGGGAGAGTTTAGTGAGGGGAAGACCAATTAGTAAGGAGTTACAGTAGTCAAGGCAAGAATGAATCAGAGAGACAATAAGTGTCTTTAGTGTATCTCTGGCGTGGAAAGGGCGTATTCTGGAGATGTTTTTGAGGTGGAGGTGACATGAACGTGCGAGTGATTTAATATGAGAGGTGAAGGAAAGGTCTGCATCAAACATGACCCCGAGGCAGCGGGCATGCTGCCTAGGAGTTATAGTAAGGCCTGAGACTGCAATGGATATATCAGGGACAGATCTGTTAGATGGTGGAAACAGTAGTAGTTCAGTCTTAGAGAGATTTAGTTTCAGAGCAAGGACATGATATTAGAGACAGCAGAAAGACAGTCACTGGTGTTCTGTATGAGTGCAGGGGTGAAAGTCACAGGAAGATGTGTATAATTGGGTGTCATCAGCATAAAGCTGGTACGTGAAGCCAAATCTGGCGATGGTTTGTCCAATGGGGGCTGTGTAGAGAGAAAAGAGCAAGGGGCCTAGGACGGAGCCCTGAGGAACCCCAACAGCAAGGGAAAGAGGGGAAGAAACAAAGCCCACAAATGATACACTGAAAGTGCGGTCTGAGAGATAAGAGGAGAACCAGGAGAGCGCAGTGTCGTTCAGGCCGACTGAGCGGAGCATAGTAAGGAGGAGATGATGGTCAACAGTGTCAAAAGCTGCAGAGAGGTCCAGACGAATAAGAAGAGAGAAGTCACCATTGGATTTAGCCATTAGGAGATCATTGGAGACTTTTGTGAGAGCCGTTTCAGTAGAGTGCAGAGCACGGAAACCAGATTGTAAGGGGTCAAGCAGAGAGTTAGCAGAGAGATAGCAGATTAAACGAGAATAGACCAGGCGTTCCAAGAGTTTAGAGATGAAGGGGAGGTTAGAGACGGGTCGATAGTTAGCAGCACAGGACAGGTCCAGGGAAGGTTTTTTCAATAGCGGACTTATAACAGCATGCTTGAAGGAGTATGGGAAGATTCCAGAAGAGAGAGAGAGAGGTTGAATAATGCACTCATGTTTTTACTTCTATTTTTTTTTCTATAGGTTTTTCAAAAGGAAACATCATTGATCCAGACTATTACTCTTTTGAAGGTCAGTCAAGAGTGTTTGATTCCTATAACTTGAGAATTGCTGTACTTTTTATATTAAGAGTTCTAGAAACCAGTAAGTCATAAGATTTGTATAAGTGTGTTTAGTGCATGGGATATGTTTGACAAAAAAATGCGGATTGAAAAGCGCTGCTTGCAGAACTTTTCTCTCCACATTTTTTAAGCTGAAAGGGTAACAGAGTCCCCCAGTGGAGAACCAGTGCAGGTGTGAACCCAACACTAGAGATGGAGCCTGCAGGGGAAAATGCTACAAATTGATGTTTTAAAGGTTAACTATAATTTAAAAAAAAAAAAAAAGGGAAAAAAGAGCAATAAAACAATGACAAGAACAATGCACTTATGGTTTACTTCTATTTCTTTTTTTCTTTTTAAAGATGACGTTTCAGAAGGAAACTACTCCAGCGATCCACGCAATTACTCTTATGGAGGTCAGTCAAGAGTTTTTGATAGGATAGGCCATTAGTATTAGAATGATGCCCTTACGTTTTAATATATGGAAGCTAATTTAATATATGGACGCATAATTTATGTTAGGGGGAACAGAGAATATGCTGCTTGAAAAAAAAACACTGTTGAGGTGGGGCTCCTAAGGAGGGTGTGATTTTGTGGTAAAGGGGCAAGGCTTGAAAATTTTCATGCGCCACCGCTCCTACTTTAAAAATGTTTTTAATCCTATCCCTACCCACAGTATACCACCATATGGTGTGTCTGCAGTGCATCATATTACAGAGGTATTATCCATGAGAAGCAGAATATCTCTGTCAATGTATCTATATAAAAAACAAAAAACTTGAGAGTCTTATATAGTTGATACTTTTTTTTAATGGCCAACTAATAATGATGACAGATTGCAACGTTTCAAAGCTCTCGGCTTCTTCTTCAGGTATATCTAAAATCAATTTCTGAAGGATGCATATCTATGTACAAAGGGACATTCAGGAATAGAATTCTAGAAGGAAGGGTGGAAGAAGGTTATTGGTACATACAAATAAACAATTCATCAGTTTGCAATGTTTTTATCAGTTCAGAGAGTGTCTTTTATGGTTTTCTCAGTTCAGTGGATGAACTGAACCCATGAACCCATACTCTTAAACCCTTAGTGAAGGATACAGCCAGCTACTTTCAGGATACTACAGACCTATTAAATAAACTATCCTGGCCACCATGGATGTAGAATCCTTGTACTCCAACATTCCACACCAGGACGGTGTAAACGCCTGCCAGTTTTTCATGGAAAAGTGAGGTATGAACGCTGAATCGGTGGTGAAACTGACGAAATTCATTCTCACCCACAATTACTTTTCTTTTGGTGACTGAATCTATCTACAGCAGACCGACACCGCAATGGGGAGCAAAATGGTGCCACAGTATGCTAATCTTTTCATGGCCAAGCTTGAGAGTGACTTCCTATCCACCTGCACCACCAGGCTCCAGGCCTACTATCGCTTCATTGACGATATCCTAATCATTTGGACTGGGTCTGAACAACAGCTGAAAACCTTCCATGAACAATTCAACCAGTTCCATCCCACCATCAACCTGACGCTCAATTACTCCTTCTCTGAAATAAATTTCCTGGACACAGTCATCAAGATACAGGACAACAAAATTGAGACATCATTGTATCAGAAACCAATTGACCGCCCTACCTACCTAAGATGGGATAGCTTTCATCCAAAACACATAAAGAACTCCATTGTCTACAGCCAGGCTATCAGATACCATCTTTTATGTTCAGACCCTGCAGATAGAGACAAACACTTTGGGGGCCTCAAAAACACATTCCTGTTTGTGCCCGATTAAAAAAACTGGTTTCACCACGGAGAGGCACAAGACACTCACGAGCGGACACTTTGCAAACCCATTCAAGTGAATGAGTTTGAAAACTGACTGCCGGATTTCCCTCTCCTGTCCAGTTTCTCAGGCAGGAGACGGAAACCCGCCGAATTGTCTAAAGCGGAGACCGGACGCTGGTGTATACCCGCACTCAGTAACAGATGTTCTGTGTCATAATGATACCTTTTTCTCCCTATTGACACATTATTTCCTAGTAAATGTAAACTCTATCTTAATTAAGAGAGTTAAATTAGATTCTACTCTATCTTCTGTTTGCAGTATATGGGGGACATTATAGCAACTAGTCTCCACTCACCAGATCAGGGAAAACAGTGTTACCCTAGGTTCACACCATGTACAGGAGGGTCCGCTTGGGATCCCACCCGAATGGAAACCTAATCCACTTAAAAAAAGCTTTTATCTGCGAAAAAAACATGGACCCCATACACTATAATGCCTGAAAAGGTCAAAAAAGGTGGAAAGAAAAGTTCTGCTTGCAGCAATTTTCTCTCTGCATTTTTAAAGCTGAAAGGGTAACAGAGTCCCCCAGCGGAGAACCAGGCGCAGTTGTGAACCCAGCATTAGAGATGGAGCCTGCAGGGGAAAACTGTTACAAATTGATTATGAAAAGTTTGTTGAAACAATGAAAAGAACAATGCACTTATGTTTTTACTTCTATTTTTTTTTCTAAAGATAACTTTCCACAAGGAAACAATTACAGCAATCCACGCAATCACTCTTCTGGAGGTCAGTCAAGAGTTTTTAAGTCATATAACTTGAGAATTACTGTACTTTTTTGTATTAAGAGGTCTAGAAACCAGTAAGTCATAAGATTTGTGTAGCTGTGTTTAATGCATGGTATATGTTTGTCATAAATTCAGTCTGTATAAGAAAAAATATATCTTTGTACCGTATTAGCCAGTGGATATTAACCGGTTAAGGACCAGGCCCAGAAGTACATTAAGGACCGGGCCTCTTTTTTCAAAACTGACATGTGTCACTTTAAATGGCAATAACTTTAAGACGCTTTAACTTACACAAGTGATTTTGAGATTGTTTTTTCGTAACACATTATACTTCATGTTAGTGGTAAACACTAATCAATATTTTTGTATTTATTTATAAAAAAAACTAGCAAATTTGATGGAAATTTGGAAAAAATTGCAATTTTCAAAATGTGAAATTCTCTGCTTTTCAGGCAGATAGTCATACCATCCAAATACATGAATAAATATTATCTCCCATATCTCTGCTTTATATCGGCATCATCTTTTGATTGCCTTTTAATTAATTTTGGATGTTACAAGGCTTACAAGTGTAACAGCGATTTTCCAGATTTACAAGAAAATTCCTCAAACTAATTTTTTAGGGAACACTTCAGTTCTGAAAGGAATTATAAAGGCCTATATAATAGAAACCCCCATAAATCACCCCATTTTCAAAACTACACCCCTCAAATTATTCAAAACAGCATTTGGGATGTTTGTTAACCCTTTAAGCATTTCATAAGAATAAAAATAATATGGAGGTCAAATTTAGACATTTCATTTTTTTTCACTAATACATTCATTTAGACCTAAAATTAACACATTCACAAAGGGTTAAAGGAGAAAATGCATCTCACATTTTGTTATGCAATTTCTCCCGTGCACAGAAATACCCCACATGTGGGTGTAAACTGATTTTTGGGCACACGGCAGTGCACGAAAGGGAAGGAGCGACACTGGGTGTTTGAACAGCATATTTTGCTGGAATAATTTTCAGGCACCATGTCTCATTTGCAGAGCCCTTAGCATACCAAAACAATGGAAACCCCGCAAAAGTGACCCCATTTTAGAATCTACACCCCTCACGGAATTCATCAAGGGGTATAGTCAGTATTTAGACCCTACAGTTGTTTCACAGATTTTACTAACATTGGAATGTGTAAAAGAAAAATTACTAAAATGTCACTTTATCCCCAAAGTTTTCATTTTCACAAGGGGTTAAAGGAGTAAAAGCCCCCAAAGTTTGTTAAACAATTTATCCTGAACACGGCAATACCCCATATGTGGCCATATTCTGCTGTATGGGAACATGGCGGGGCTCAGAATGGAAGGAGCGCTATTTTGCTTTTGGATGGCAGATTTTGCTGGAATAATTTTTAGGTGCCATGTCGCATTAGCAGAGCCCCTAGAGAACCAATACAGTGGAAACCCCCTAAAAGTGACCCCATTTTGGATACTACACTCCCCACAGAACATATCAAAGGGTAGAGTGAGCATTTTGACCCTACAGCTGTTTCACAGATTTTATTAACATTGGGACATGAAAATGAAAATTTACTTTTTTTCCAACAAACTGTCAATTTAGCCCCAAATTTTTCATTTTCACAAGAGGATAAAGGAGAAAAAGCTCCCTAAAGTTCGTTACACAATTTCTCCTGAACACAGAAATGCCCCATATGTGGCCATAATCTACTGTATGGGAACATGGCGGGGCTCAGAATGGAAAGAGCGCTGTTCGGCTTTTGAAGGGCAGATTTTGCTGGAATATTTTTCAGGTGCCATGTCGCATTTGCAGAGCCCCTAGTGTACCAATAAAGTGGAAACCCCCTAAAAGTGACCCCATTTTGGAAACTACACCCCTCATAGAATTTATCTAGGGGTTTGGTGAGCATTTTGGCCTCACAGCTGATTCACAGATTTTATTAACAATGGGACGTAAAAATGAAAAATTCCTTTTTTTTCCAATTAATCGTCCATTTAGCGCCATATTTTTAATTTTGCAAGTAGCTGAAGAATTAAAAGCCCCCCAGAGTTTGTTACACAATTTCTTCTTAACACGGCAATACCCCATATGTGGCCATAATCTGCTGTATGGGTATACGGTGGGGCTCAGAATGGAAAGAGCGCTATTTGGCTTTTAGAAAGCAGATGTGACTGGAATAGTTCTCATGTGCCATGTCGCATTAGCTGAGCCCCTAAAGTATCAATACAATGGAAACCCCCCCATTGTGACCCAATTTTAGAAACTACACAGGTGACAGTAAACTGGAATTCACCAAGAAGTGACCCCATTTTGTAGGGACAATTTTAGGGCCTCTGCAAATGTGACATGGTGTCCAAAAACAAAGAATCTAAATCTGCACTCCAAAAGCACATATTGCTCCTTCACATCTGCACCCTGCTGGGTACCCAAATAGCGGTGTATGCCCACATGTATGACACTGGTGTACCCCGGATAACGTACTTAATGCCATATGTGGGTATAAATGGCTGTTTGGGCACAGCCGGGCACAGAAGGGAAGGAGCGCTATTTTGGTTTTTGGAGCACAGTTTGGTTTTTGGAAGTCATGCCACTTTTGCAAAGCCCCTGAATTGCCAATAAAGTGGAATCCGCAGACATGTCATCCCATTTTGGACACTACCCCACTCATGGGATTTATCAAGTGGTGTAGCGAGAATTTTTAACCCTTGAGTGTTGCATTTATTTAGTTCCCAGAAATGAAATCACAGCTGATAATGAGAAGTTAAAAATGAAATTTTTCCAGAGACTCGCCATTTTAGTGCCCGATATGTTGTGCCCAACTTATGTCAGCAGAGATACACACTCCAAAAATTGTTAAGTGGGTATCCCGGGCACAACAGCTTTCAGAGCGTTCATCTCTGATACAAGGCGGGCACAACATATTACGCACTGAAATTACGTATTCCTGGAAAAATTGTCATTTTCACCTCTCACAATCAGCTTCGTATTCATTTATGGATAATAAGTTATAGCAACACTTGGCGGTTAAAAATGCTCTCTGTACCCCTGGAGAAATCCTTCAGGGGTGTAGTTTCCAAAATAGGGTCTCATATCAGGGGATTCCACTTTACTGGCGTTTCAGCTCTACAAAAGTGTCATGGCATCCAAAAACCAAACCGTCTGTGCTCCAAAAACCCAATAACCCTTCTTCCCTTTTGCGTCCAGCTGTGCCCTAATATCAGTTTATACCACATATGACATTACGTCCGATATAACGGGTACACCAGTGTCATACATGTGTCATACATGTGGCATAAACTGCAGTTTGGGCGCACAGCAGGGCGCAGAAGCGAAGGAGCGCTATGCGGCTTTTGGAGTACAGATTTGGATGTTTGGTATTTGAACGCCACGTCATGTTTGTAGAGCTTGTAAGGTATCAGAAAAGCGGATTCCCCAAAGGAGTGACCCCATTTTGAAAACTGTACCCCTCAAAGAATTTATCAGGGGGTGTAGTGAGTATTAGTATCCCAGACGTGACTGCACAGCGGATGGCAAAGAGGGAATATATAAGCTGTGCGGAGAACATTGCAGACACCAAATTCCCTACTATGTCCCAGTAGCTCCTATGATTGGGGGAGTCACTCTGGGGGTCACTCTGGGGGTCACTTCTGGTGTCTGTTCCCTCATAAGCTGTAAATCTGGGGTGTCCCCTGATATTCGCTCGCACAGTTTATATATTCCCTATCTGCCGCAGCCAGTTGTGTTCTAATAATTTGGCGATTTTTGGGGGGTTTTGCCTTGACATTGCTAGATGCTATATTTTCTTTATTTTTCTGGTGACATGGCCATATAAGGGCTTGTTGTTTGCAGGATGTGATGTATTTTGTAATGACACCATTTTTGGGTGCCTACAACTTACTGATTACATTTTATTAACTCTTTCTTGCTGGATTAAAAAAAAAAAAAAATCAATCCTGCATTGAGTTTTACATTTTAAATTTTTCGCCATGCAGCGTACAGTAAAAGTAACATATGACCTTTATTCTGTGGGTCGGTACGGTTACGGCGATACCTCATTTATGTTATTTTTTTATGCGATACTAAGTCTGCAGAACAAAAACACATATGGGGACATAAATCAATGTTTTTTGCATCGCCATCTTCTGAGAGGCGTAACATTTTTATTTTTCGGTTGACAGTGTTGGTTGAGGGCTTATTTTTTGCGGGAAAATGTGCGCTTTTTATTGGCACTGTTGTGGGGTGAATATGACTTTTTGATCACTTTTTATAGCATATTATGTAGGATGAGATGGCAAAAAATCATTACTTCCGGCGAGTTTTTTCAATTTTTTTTTTTCCGACGTTCACCGTGTACATTAAATATTATTTCAGTTTTATTGTACAGGTTGTTACGGACGCGGCGATACCAAATATGCATTGCTTTTTTTTAATTTTTAGTGCTTTTTTTTTATATAATTCATTTTGTATAGAAAAAAGGGATTTTTGGACTTTAGAACTTTATTACTTTTTTCATACACTTTTTTTTTTTTAACTTTTTTTTACTTTTTCATGTGTCCCTTTAGGACACTTGAATCAGTTGATGCTTTGATGAAAGCATCAGCTGATTCTACACAGTAGCAGACAGGACACGAGCAGGACATGAGCCTGCTCGTGTCCTGTAAGCTGCAGAGGAAGTGAGACACATCGCTCACTTCCTCCACCGCCTGGCAGGATCACCAGGTATGTGGGGGCTCCGGTAGTCTGGGGTCACTGGCCAGACCCCAGACTACCTTGTACTGACATCGGCCGATCGGGTTAACCTGTCGGCAGATCCCTTTCGATCGCGCCGTGATGTTTGACGGCGCAATCGAAAGGGTTAACACGTCCAGTCGGACTCAGTTCCGACTGGACGTTATGGAGGAAGGGGTTAGGTGTTAGTAACACCTAACCCCTGTCCCCCCGCACCCCTCCCCCCGCCAGAAAGGTACCTAAAGGCCGGACGTATTTCGGCAATAGTCCGGTCTTTAGGTACCAGCACATGAGGCCGTAAATTTACGTACGGCGGTCCTCATGTGGTTAAATGTCCTTAGTAGTTGATACCTTTTTTTTAATGGCTAACAAAAATGATGACATATTGCAAGCTTTCGAGACTACTAGGTCTCTTCATCAGGCATGGTATAACACAATATCTGAAGCCAAGCACATTTATACAGTGTTTGATGCACACTTGATGGAAAACAGTACAAGTAAATAAATAGATAAGTTCCAAAAAATATCAGTTCACAACAAGGTTCTCTGAGTTTATGATCCCTTGATCAGTGACGTGGTGTCTAGTTGTTGTAAAAGGACATAAAACCATGTGACAGTTTTAACCCCCCTTGGAATGTGTCAAAGGTTGTCATGAGTTTATATTCCCATACCCTTCTGTCTTTTTTGCTTTTGAAATTTCCTCTTTAAACCAGGAACTTCATGTCATTGATGATATTATGATTTTGATTGCAGAAGTGGTTTGGCACAGGGAGGTCCATTCTCTGCTCTATAATCGTGTGACGGTGTGATTTCATCCACATTCTAAGTGTCTGTCCCATCTCGCCTACATAAAGACCCCCAGTGGGACACTTGGTATATATTATTAAATACACCACATTAGGTGTGCTGCAGGTGAAGTTACCTGGGATCTTGTAGTCCTAATTGGAGTTGGGGATCTTTATTTTATCTGTGGTTAGTATGTGCTGGCAGGTTTTGCACTTTTTCTGTCCATACGGAAATGTTCCTGTGTTAGTTGGAGGTGACAGTGAGTCCTAACAATCATGTTCCTGCTTTTAAGAGGAAATTTCAAAAGCAAAATTATAAACTAATGAATATAAACTTATGACGGCCTTCGACACACTCCAAGGGATTTAAATCTGTCACATGTTTTCACGTCCCTTTACAACAACACCACATCACGTCACTAATCAAAGGGATCATAAACTCAGAGCCGTCCTGTGAACTGATATTTTTTTAAAACTTATCTCTTTATTTGCATGTACTGCTTTCCATTAATTGTGCATCAAACACTCTACTCCTATAAAAATGTGCTTACCTTCAGAAATTGTGTTATACCATGCCTGATGAAGAGACCTGAGTAGTCTCAAAAGCTTGCAATCTGTCATCATTTTTGTTAGCTATTAACCCCTTCCCGATATCCTCAGAAATAGTACGGCGCTGGCATCTCCGGGGATCGCAATATAATGGTGCCGATCGGCACCCCCCGCTTCGGTTTCAGGGTGCCGGTGTTTGTAGTGGGCAGCCCAGGGTCTGATCAGTGACCCCGGGTCTGCCCCATGCCGCCCCCTGCACCTACCTGGTTGATCCTGCCAGGAATGGAAGCTGTCAGCCCGTGCGTCTGCACAGGCTGACAGCTTCCTGAGCTCTGCAATACATGTGTAACACGTGTATTGCAGATACATATAGTGAAGCAGTGATCAGCAGATTACTGCTTCAATCCCCCATGGGGACAGAAAAAAAAAATGAAAAAAAAAAGTAAAAATAAAAAAGTTTAAATAAGTTTAAAATAAATTAGAAATAAATAAAGCCCCCAAATTCCCTTTTCTCCATATAAAATGTTTTATTATGTAAAATAAAGAAAAAGAGAAAAAAACATTACATATTTGGTATCACCGCGTCCGTAATAACCTGAACAATATAATTAAAACATTATTTAACCCGAACAGCAAACGTCGTAAAAAAAAAAAAAACGTAGAAAACCGCATAAAATAATGATTATTCACCACCTTTCCCTTACAAAATGTTCAATAAAAAGTAATCAAATGGTCAGATGAAAACAAAAATGGTACCAATAAAAAGCAGAGGTCATCCCGCAAAAAATAAGCCCTCAACCAGCTCTGTCTAGTGAAAAATAAAAATGTTATGCCTTTCAGAAGATGGCGATGCAAAAATAATTGATTTTTTCCCCTTAATTGAATTTTATTCTGCACAAATAACAACGCATTAAAAAATCATATAAATGAGGTATCGCCGTAACCGTACCGACCTTCAGAATAAAGGTAACATGTTACTTATGCTGTACTCTGCACGGGGAAGAAAATAAATGCTAAAAAGCAATGCTAGAATTGATGTTTCCTTTTACTTTCCACCCAGAAAGAGTTAATAAAATGTGGTCAATAAGTTACAGGCCCCAAAATGGTGGCATTGAAAAGTACATCTAATACAGCAAACACCAAGCTCTCATATGGCCACATTGCCAGAAAATAAAAATAAAAATCTAGCTTGTACAATGTGAAGACAAAAACCCCAAAAGTCGCCAAATCATTAGGACATAAGTGGCTGCGACTAGAAGGAATGTATAAATCTGTGCGAGCGTTTTCAGGGGCACCCCATATTTAGAGCTTATGAGAGATTATACACCAGTGCTGATCCCCGTCCATGTCATAGGAGCTAGTGGGAAAATAGAATGGGATTTGGTGTATCCAATTTACTCCGCACACCTTACATATTCACTTCGGGGTTACTAATGCTCACTACATCACTTGATAAATTCTTTGAGGGGTGCGGTTTTCAAAATGGGGTCACTTTCTAGAGGTTTCCACTGTTTTGACTCCTCAAGGGCTTTGTGAATGCGACATGGTTCCTGAAACTGATCACAGCCAGATCTGCCCTCTAAAAGCTCCTTGGCGCGCCTTCCCTTCTGCGTCTCGCTGTGTGTCCATATATTAGTTTACACCCACAAATGGGGTACTATGGTAGTCGGTAGAAGTTGCATAACAAATTGTGGGATGCGTTTTCTCCTTTAACCCCTTGTGAATGTGCAAATTCTAGGGCTAAACGAAAATATTAGTAAAATAAAATCAAATTTGAAAATTTCACCTCCATTTTGTGTTAATTCCTGTTAAGCACTTATAGGGTTAAATTACTAGGTATATGTTGTTTTGGCTTATTTAAGGGGTGCAGTTTTGAAAATGGGGTGATTTATGGGGGTTTTAATACAAGGGTCTTTCAAAACCCCTTCATAACTGGATTAGTCCCTTTAAAAAATGGGTTTTGGAAATTTCTGGAAAATTTAGAATTTTATTGTTTCACTTGTAAATCTTATAATGTCCGTAAAAAATAAAAGGGTGACTAAAGTTTGATGCCGACATAGAGCAGAGATCTGGGACATTAGATTTAGGATATAATTTTGGCGGTCTGACTATCTGTATGCAATGCACATCATTTCAAACTTTATAAAATGCATATTTTTCAAAATTTCCACCAAATTTCCTATTTTTTCATAATTAAACACAAAACATATCAACCAAAATTTACCACTAACATGAAGTACAATATGTTACGAAAAAACAATCTTAAAATCACTTTGGTAAGTTAAAGCGTTCCAAAGTTATTGCCACATAAAGTGACACATGTCAGTTTTGAAAAATCGAGCTTGGTCAGGAAGTCAAAAAGTGCCATCGGCGGGAAGGGGTTAAACCACCTTTGTGCACCATTAAATTAGAACTCACTTGATACACCATCAGCTGTGTGTGTGTGACTTCTCCAGACCTGATAATGGGCTTTATTACTTCAGGCCTGATATTTAATTTGGAACTCAGCAACATACTCTATTATGGGGACCCCTTGATGTCCCTAACAACACCATGATAGTTCTTACGGGTTAAAAAAAGAACAATGAAACAATTAATATAACAATGCACTTATCTTTTTATTTCTATTTTTTTTTTTTTTTAAATCATTACTTTTCAGTAGCAAACAACTCCAGCGATCCACACAATGACCATCCTCGAGGTCAGTCAGAAGTTTTTGAGTCCTTAGTGTATGGGATGTGTTTGACATAAATTCAGCTTATTTATTTAGCTTAAGTTTTTGACCATTTTAATATATATTTTTTAATTTTCTATTTAATTAGTTGGAGTTTTTGTAAAATTTGAAAGAGCCGTAAAAGGTATGTGAAACTCTTACAGTATAGTGTAACTGTGTGTATGTGTGGCAATATTAACTTGTTCACATCATTAGTCTGTATGAGAGACAGGATTGTGAATCACATATATAAGAAACTAGCATTTAACAGCGACTTCGTCGGCGGGTCACGGTTGAGGATGATGTTGCGGCGCCCGCGGACCCCCACTGACTCACAAATCCCTCTTTTGCGCTGACCCCTGTCGCACGGCACACCGTGAACTCCTCCCCCACGGGCTGCGCGCCACTGTAGTATGTGTGGGCCACTGAAAGTCATCTTGCACGGTCCCAAAAACCCTCCTCTGTGTCCTCCCTGCTCCAAAGCCCTGTGCACCCCACTGTCCCCCTTAATCCGTCTCCCCAAAGGTTCCACATGTGCCCCTCCACCTCTGGCGGGGCCAGAGCTTACTCCAGGTGGCGGGTAAGAGAAGGAAGTTGGCAGCGTTGGGAGACAGGGATACCTAATATGTATTTAATAACTTTTGTATGTGTTCTAGGGATAGGGGTGGTGAATGTTTTTTGTTTTTATACAATGCTTATGCATTGTGATGCATTTCACAATACCGGGGCTTCTATTGCAGGCCACGTAGCATAGCCCGCAATAGAAGGACAGGTTTAATGCAATGCATTGCATAATACCTGTCGGTGGCCGCAATGATCGGCAACATTATCCCTTCCTGTGCTTCGGCCAGCTGTCATTGAGGTGCCAGAAGGGTTAATGTCGCCGATCGTTGTGGCCACCGACAGCCTTGTGCTGGCTCCCCGGCCTGTCAGTCTTTCGCTTCGATTGCAGCCTATGGCAGGTAGACTGCAATTGAAGCACCAGTTTTATGCATTGCACTGCATAATATCGGCGCCTTTTTTGCAGGCTACACAGCCTAGGATGCAATAGAAGTGAAAGACTGACAGGCCGGAGAGCCAGCGCAAGGCTCTCGGCTGCCATAGCAACCTGACGCTGGCCCTGGAGACTCCTCTGAGTGCCGGCGTGGAGAGGGGACATGACTGCGCCGACAGAGGAAATGTGTTCAGGGTGAATGTGGCTGATCCCTGGGGACACCGGCAGGGACACTGACCTGGGGCAACCCTCCCCCAACCTCCCACCCATCGCCCTGTATCCGCTGCACTGATCAGTTATGTGGTGTGTCGGGTGCACCAGCCGCCAGTATGTGCGCTCCTCTTTAGCTGTCCGCGAAGTGACAGTGTGTAGGTGGCCTGGGATACCTGCGGCGCCGAGACAATGTTTTCTGCCGCCATATTCCTCACTGTTTCCCTGCTTAATCGGCATGCCCACATTCAGCCCCCAACGTATGGTGCCGCAGCCCTGGCTCCATAGCCCGCCCACACCCAGCCATGCACCAATAGGAGGTGCGTGACAGACCAGCGCTGGCGGAATGCCAGCTTGCACAGCAGAGCCGGACGGTTCTTTGGAGGGTCACGGTGGCGATTTAGGGTGAGTGACCCACATTTAAAGTAGCCTATCCTTCTTTCCTGGGCAATATGTCTGTTTGTGTGTGTGATATTTCAACAAAATCCATTCAGCTGTTTGGCTGTAATTGAAACAAACATCCAAACATCCAAACCCACAAACATCCAAACTCACAAACTTTCACCTTTATAATAGTAGTAGGATCATCTTTAATCTGAGAATAAGTCTATTTCCTTTTGTACTATGTAGATGTATTTACAGTGGGGCAAAAAAGTATTTAGTCAGTCACCACTTAAAAAGATGAGAGGCGTCTGTAATTTACATCATAGGTAGACCTCAACTATGAGAGACAAAATGAGAAAACAAATCCAGAAAATCACATTGTCTGATTTTGTAAGCATTTATTTGCAAATTATGGTGGAAAATAAGTATTTGGTCACCTACAAACAATCAAGATTTCTGGCTCTCACAGACCTGTAACATCTTCTTTAAGAGTCTCTTCTTTCCTCCACTCATTACCTGTAGTAATGGCACCTGTTTAAACTTGTTATCAGTATAAAAAGACACCTGTGCACACCCTCAAACAGTCAGACTCCAAACTCCACTATGGTGAAGACCAAAGAGCTGTCAAAGGACACCAGAAACAAAATTGTAGCCCTGCACCAGGCTGGGAAGACTGAATCTGCAATAGGCAACCAGTTTGGATTGAAGAAATCAACTGTGGGAGCAATAATTAGAAAATGGAAGACATACAAGACCACTGATAATCTCCCTCGCTCTGGGGCTCCACGCAAAATCTCACCCCGTGGGGTCAAAATGATCACAAGAACGGTGAGCAAAAATCCCAGAACCACGCGGGGGGACCTAGTGAATGAACTGCAGAGAGCTGGGACCAATGTAACAAAGCCTACCATCAGTAACACACTACGCCGCCAGGGACTCAGATCCTGCAGTGCCAGACGTGTCCCACTGCTTAAGCCAGTACATGTCCGGGCCTGTCTGAAGTTTGCTAGAGAGCATTTGGATGATCCAGAAGAGTATTGGGAGAATGTCCTATGGTCTGATGAAACCAAACTGGAACTGTTTGGTAGAAACACAACTTTTCGTGTTTGGAGGAAAAAGAATACTGAGTTGCATCCATCAAACACCATACCTACTGTAAAGCATGGGGGTGGAAACATCATGCTTTGGGGCTGTTTCTCTGCAAAAGGGCCAGGACGACTGATCCGGGTACATGAAAGAATGAATGGGGCCATGTATCGTGAGATTTTGAGTGCAAACCTCCTTCCATCAGCAAGGGCATTGAAGATGAAACGCGGCTGGGTCTTTCAACATGACAATGATCCAAAGCACACCGCCAGGGCAACGAAGGAGTGGCTTTGTAAGAAGTATTTCAAGATCCTGGAGTGGCCTAGCCAGTCTCCAGATCTCAACCCTATAGAAAACCTTTGGAGGGAGTTGAAAGTCCATGTTGCCAAGCGACAGCCCCAAAACATCACTGCTTTAGAGGAGATCTGCATGGAGGAATGGGCCAACATACCAACAACAGTGTGTGCCAACCTTGTGAAGACTTACAGAAAACGTTTGACCTCTGTCATTGCCAAAGGATATATAACAAAGTATTGAGATGAAATTTTGTTACTGACCAAATACTTATTTTCCACCATAATTTGCAAATAAATTCTTACAAAATCAGACAATGTGATTTTCTGGATTTGTTTTCTCATTTTGTCTCTCATAGTTGAGGCCTACCTATGATGTAAATTACAGACGCCTCTCATCTTTTTAAGTGGTGGAACTTGCACTATTGGTGACTGACTAAATACTTTTTTGCCCCACTGTAAATGTAATGATTTTTGATCATTTTAATATATTTTTAAACTTTTTATTTAATGTTTCAGGTTCTATAAAAGAAAAATTGAATAGGGAAAGAAAAGGAACAGGTATGTAAAAACCTTACAGGATTGTGAATCCCAATGAATATAAGAAAGTGTCGTTACTCTGAGAATACATTTATTTCCCTTTGTACTACTGTGGAATATGCAGCTTGTGCCTGTTCTCCATCTTACATTCCTCGGGTGCTACTATTGTTCATCTCATCCTTTGCAGGAAACTGTTATCTGTAATGGCCTAAAACTTCTTGTTTGTGCCTTACCCAATAGTTATGTACTAAAACTCATGTTACAACTTTATACCCAATCATGTTATGTTAATTATACTAATTGCACTTTCTTTTTTGTCTATGCAATATATATCCATACCTACAATGCATCCTACTAATATTATAAACTAGCTTTTACCCGCGACTTCGTCCACGGAACCCCGATCCCCTGCGGGACCCACCTGGAGCAGTGCACAGGCTTGTTCCTTTGCCTTGTGTCCGCAGCAGGCCCTTCCTACACCTGTGGGTCCATGGACCCTCGGGGCACACCTCCTGGCACCCTCCACCCCCCTTTCTTCCTACCCACTTCCCCATGTGGTCACTCCTTCCTCCTACTCCGTGCCCCTTTGCCCCCCAGGAACGTGCCCCCTTCCCCCCCCCTAACCCCATGCCCCCTTCTCCCATGTTACCTACTCCGTGTCCCCTTTTCCCCCCTACCCCATGCCCCCTTCCCCCGTCTTACCTACCCCGTGCCCCCCCCCACCCTGCGGGCTGCTGGAACTGTTTACCTCGTGTCCGTCCTGGCGGCCGCCACCCCCCTTTGTCCCTACCTGCTTCCCCATGTGATCACTCCTTCCTCCTACCCCATGCCCCCTTCCCCCATCTTACCTACCCCGTGCCCCTTTTCCCCCCACCAGACCCTGCCAACTGTGTGTCCCCTTTCCCCCTACCAACCTGTGGCCCCGTCCTCACCACACCCTGGGCTTCCCGTGCACCGATGTTCTGACCGATGGCAGACGCTGCGGGACAGCTGGCCGAACCAGCATTCCAGAGCCCAATGCAGGTGACCCCCTGTCCGGACACGGCAGAATACTGCGGTCCCATGGTGAGGCCACACAGGTGGGGCAGTGTATGGACTTATCGCTGCCCCAGAGTAGAGGCTCTTGTGCAGGATGCTCCGGACCTCTCAGAGACGCCATGTTGGTGTGGACAGCGGCCGGACGATAACTCCACCCACATAGAGAAGCGGCACCCAATCAGGTGAGCTGCTGAAAGGGCTGGGATGACGTCATCCCAGGTCCTCCAATTTGTAGTGTTCAAGTATAGACAAAAAGATACATTACAAATAAATAGTCACTTCACACAATGGGATTGAGGGCCCTGCTCACAAAAGCTTACAATCTGTGATGTAGAGGGGGTGACACTAGAGGTAACAGGGGCGGCATTGCTTATACAACGGTCAGACAATTTTGTAATAGAAGTTACTGACATTACCTAAACATAAAACTTTATGAGCCGTCACCAGTCGTGTCCTTTAACATGTGGATGGCGCTTGGACATATAAAGTTAGCCTGAAATGGCATCATATCATGTGGGGTAATGTGGGAGCGGGGACAGAGGAGGGTTAATTTTAGGGATTCTAATTACCATATGGAAGGGTTTACATTAGGAATTGTGATAGGCCTGTCTGAAAAGATGTGTCATTAGTTTGCGATTGAAGCTATAGAAATTGGGAGTTAATCTGATTGTCCGGGGTAGAGCATTCCAGAGAAGTGGTGTAACTCGGGAGAAGTCTTGTATACAAGTGTGGGAGGTTCTGATAATAAGAGGATGTAAGTGTTAGGGCATTTAGTGAATGGAGAGCACGGGTTGGGCGGTAGACAGAGATGAGGGAGGAAATGTAGGGAGGTGAGGCATTATGGAGAGCCTTGTGGATGAGTGTGATAACTTTATATTGTATTCTATAATGAATAGGCAGTCAATGTAACGACTGGCACAGACCAGAGGCATCGCTGTAGCGTCTAGACTGATAGATGAGCCTGGCCGCTGCATTCAGAATAGATTGTAGAGGGGAGAGTTTAGTAAGGGGAAAATTGATTAGTAAGGAGTTACAGTAGTCAAGGCGAGAGTGAATCATAGCTACAATAAGTGTCTTTAATCTTTTATCTCTGGTAAGGAAAGGGCGTATTCTGGAGATGTTTTTGAAGTGGAGGTGACATGAGCGTGCGAGTGATTGAATATGGGAAGTGAAGGAAAGGTCTGAGTCAAACACAACCCCGAGGCAGCGGGCATGCTGCTTAGGAGTTATAGTAAGGCCTGAGACTACAATGGATATATCAGGGACAGATTTATTTGATGGTGGAAACAGTAGTAGTTTAGTCTTAGAGAGATTTAGTTTCAGATAGAGTGAGGACATATTTGAGAAAGCAGAAAGATAGTCGCTGGTGTTCTGTATTAGTGCAGGGGTGACGTCACGGGAAGATGTTTATAATTAGGTGCCATCAGCATAAAGATGATACTGGAAGCCAAATCTGGTGATGGTTTGTCCAATGGGGGCTGTGTAGAGAAAAAAGAGCAAGGGGCCTAGGATCAAGCACTGAGAAACCCCAACAGCAAGGGAAAGAGGGGAAGAAACAGAGGCTGCAAATGATACACTGAAAGTGCGGTCTGAGAGATAAGAGGAGAACCAGGAAAGTGCGGTGTCCTTGAGGCCGACTAAGCGGAGCAAAGTGAGGAGGAGTTGATGGTCAACAGTGTCAAATGCTGCTGAGAGGTCCAAAAGAGTAAGAAGTCACCATTAGATTTAGCCATCAGGAGATCATTGGAGACTTTTGTGAGGGCTGTTTCAGTAGAGTGCAGAAACCTGGCTGTAAGGGGTCAAGCAGAGAGATAGCGGATTAAACGAGAATAGACCAGGCATTACAAGATTTTAGAGATGAAGGGGAGGTTAGAGACGGGATGGGTCCAGGGAGGATTTGAGGATTCCAGGAGCATGCTTGAAAGAGGATGGGAAAATTCCAGAAGAGAGAGAGAGGTTAAATATTTTAGTAAGGTAAGTCGTGACAGCAGGCAACAAAGATTGCAGAAGGTGTGAAGGGAAGGGGACACTACTGCAGGTCGTAGGGCGAGATGAAGAAAGTAGCTAGGAGACTTCCTCTTCTGTAACAGGTTCAAAAGATGAGAATGCACAGTCTGAAGTGCGGTTGATAAGGGGATCGGTACTATGGTAGGTGTGGGAATCAATGCCACCTGGGGATTGGGTAGTTATTTCCTGACGGATCTTATCAATTTTATCATGGAAATAAGTGGCAAGGTAATCGGCACTAAGGTCTGTGAATGACGTCTGCATCTTGGGTGTGAGTAAGGAATGAAAAGTTTCAAAAAGCCTTTTAGGGTTGCTGGAGAGAGAAGAGATGACGGCGGTGAAATAGTCTTGTTTGGCGAGGTAAAGGGCAGAAAGACCTATATGTTTTAAGCATAAGTTTGAAGTGGAGGAAATCTGCAGAAGTTCGGTACACCTAGAGCACCACTAAAGAAAATATGTCTGTGGAGTGCGCCAGGGTTGCTGTCTCCTATGTGGGACTTTACGAGTGGAGGGGGGAGCCACCTCATCCAATGCATTTTTAAGGGTTTCATTATAGTGACTTGTGGCCAGATTGGGACAGGAGATTAAGGAGATGGAGGGCAGAGAGGACAGTAGAGTATCTGAGAGGTGCTGGGTGTCAATAGCACGCAAATTCCTATATGTGTGATGGGTAGGTGTATCTTGTGAAGGGGAGAGAGCACTGATGGCAAGAGATAGAAGATTATGATCAGAGAGCGGCAGAGAAGAGTTAGAAAATTTAAAAACTGTGAGGAGTCAATGGAAGACAAGATCCATCGTGTTGTCACCTACATGTAGTTATTTTGTGTTTTTCCTTTCTTTTATTTTTTGGTGTTGTAGGACTTATTACACTGGCTGTCCATCTGGTTGAACAATATCCTTTTTAACTACTCCTATGTAGAGATGAGCGAACAACGTTCCATCGAATACATATTCGATCGAATATCAGGCCGTTCGAGATATTCGATTACAATTGAATACCACGAGGCAAACACAGTAAAAATTTGTATCCCCTCCCACCTTCCCTGGTGCATTTTTTGCACCATTAACTGCACAGGGAAGGTAGGACAGGAACCACGACAACAGAGGCCGTGAAAAAAAATCGGAAAAAGGAATTGGCTGGCTAAATCAGGTGACCTCCAATTTAGACGAATGATGGATTTAACATTCAATTAATTTGGGACTGTGAACTATGTGACTGTGGGACAGGGACAGATCTACAGGCAGGATTATCTAGGGATTACCTTTATTTAGGGGGGAATGTTACTCACCCAGCTCTTTGGGGCTCTATCTGGTCGGGATCCCTGTCAGCTTGCGATATGCGCAAGCTGACTTTTTCCCATAGGAATGCACTGACTAGCGTTGATTGGCCAGTGTACAGCATTCGACAAATCAACGCTGGTTCCGCTGCAGGAGGCGGAGTCTAAGATCCGTCCACAGCAGTATCTGTTGTGGTCCGATTTCAGATGTCACAGTGCTGACACAGCACTGCTACACAGAGGAGCAGCAGAGCTGAGTATGCAGCATGGTTCAGCGCACACTCAGCACCGCTACATCAGATGCAGCAGAGCTGAGTGTGCAGCATGGTACAATGCACACTCAGAACTGCTAAATCAGATGCAGCAGAGCTGAGTGTGCAGCAGGTCACGCCCCGATGTAGCAGTGCTGGCCGATGTAGCAGTGTCCGATGTAGCAGTCCGATGCAGCAGAGCTGAGTGTGTAGCGTACAGTCCTGTTGGAAATGGGGTCCTGGCACTCCACATTCAAATCTGTGGTGATTTGACCCACAGTAGCCTGTTGAGAGACCCGTAAGACTCTTCAGAGGTGATGTGACATCTGTTCAACGAACACTCGTGGTGGACCAGTGCTCTGGTTTATGCGGTTGCCAACGTTGTCTCTGCGATATTGCAGGTCCACCCGAGACACTGTTGACCTTGGAAACCCAAATTCCTGGGTAATCTGAAAATGCTATGCCCCATGCGTCTTGCGACTTTTGGCCACTGAGTGTATTACAGAGGTATTGCCCCTGAGAAGCAGAATATCTTTGTCATAATAATGTATCTATTTTAGGGTCAGTTCTTCTGTCTTTAGTAGAGTTCCCATCATTCAGACTTGGCTAGAGCCACTCAGTTTAGCAGAAGCTAAAGAACCACAGATCAAGGACTTGATAACAATTGAGTACCCCTCCCTCCATTTTCATAATAATTTCATTATATAGTATCATGTGACAATACTAAAGAAATGAGACTTTTATACAATGTAAGGTAGTCTGTGTACAGCTTGTATAACAGTGTAAATTTGTTGTGCCATCAAAATCACTCGACACAAAGTCATTAATGTCTAAACACCTGTTATTTAAAAATAACAAAAGAAAGAACAATAAAAATAATAATGCACTTATGTTTTTTTTTCCTAGGTTTCAACATTCCAAAAGGAAACTACAGAGACTACATCCATAGAAAGCCATACAATTACTCCTTTAGAGGTCAGTCATGAATTTTTGAGTCTTATAACTTGAGCATTTCTGTACTTTTATGCATTAAGAGGTTTAGAAACTAAATCATAAGATTTGTATAGCTGTGTTTAGTGTATGGGATATGTTTGACGTAAATTCAGTTTATTTATTACATTTTTGACCATTTTAATATATAAATATATTTTAATTTTATATTTTTAATATTTCAGGTATTCCATCTTTCGGTTTTATTCTTTTTCATATAACAAGAACAGGAACAAGTATGTAAAAAGCTTACAGTGTACTGTAACTATGTGTGTGTGGCAAAACTAATTTGTTCACATGTTCAGTTTGTACGAGAGACAGGATTGTGAATCCCAAATATAAGGAATCATCACAATTCTGAAAACAAGTCTATTTCCTTTTGTCCTGTATTTATGATTTATGATAATTTTAATATATTTTTTATTTAATGTTTCACGTTCTATAAAAAAAAATTCAATTACTAGAAAAAAATCATATAATAAGTATGCAAAAAGCTTATAGGATTGTGAACCACAATGCATATAGGAAAGCGTCACTACTCTGAGAATATGTTTATTTCCCTTTGTACTACTGTGGAGATTGCAGCTTGTGCCTGTTCTCCAGCTTACATTCCTTTCTCAGGTACTACTCAGAATTCATCCTCCTTTGCAGAAAACTGATATTTATAATTGGATGAATTTCTTGTTTGCGCCTTATCCTGTAGTTATATGCTAAAACTCACAGTCCTATGAAAAAGTTTGGGCACCCCTATTAATCTTAATCATTTTTAGTTCTAAATATTTTGGTGTTTGCAGCAGCCATTTCAGTTTGATATATCTAATAACTGATGGACACAGTAATATTTCAGGATTGAAATGAGCTTTATTGTACTAACAGAAAATGTGCAATATGCATTAAACCAAAATTTGACCGGTGCAAAAGTATGGGCACTTCAACAGAAAAGTGACATTAATATTTAGTAGATCCTCCTTTTGCCTCTAGTCGCTTCCTGTAGCTTTTAATCAGTTCCTGGATCCTGGATGAAGGGATTTTGGACCATTCCTCTTTACAAAACAATTCAAGTTCAGTTAAGTTTGACTAGATACCATATGTTGAGCAGGGTGTTTGAGCAGCAGAGACCTTTGTCAGCTCCCCCAGCAGCATATACAGTGTCAGGCCCACTTTGTTGCTTCAGTCCACAAGCAGAGATCTGGTTTTGTGCCCCTTTGTGCCAATTCAGCCGTGCCACCCCCAGAATTAATTCTTTCACCCCTATCTTGGAGTTGTTACTTTCCCCAGCAGCGTATACAGTGCAGGCCCACTTTGTTGTTTCACCCCACAAGCAGAGATCTGGTTTTGTGCCAATTCAGCCCTGCCACCCCCAGGATTAATTCTTTCACCCCTATCTTGGAGTTGTTACTTGCCCTAGCAGCGTTTACAGTGTCAGGCCCATTCTGTTGCTTCAGCCCAGGTATATACTGTATACCAGTGGTACGGAATTTCAGCCCTAAAAAGTGGTTTTAAGAAATTTGTACAGGATGGGCCTATAAGCTGATGGTGTTTATAGACTCTTCAAGCAGAGTTGCTGTTTTCAGAATATTCCCTGCCTACCAGAAGCTAAAATCTCTCGCTGACCCTCAGCACGATGTCTCTCTCTATCTCTTCAAGCCACAAATGAAACGAACATGGCTGACACTATTCTTATGAATCAGAGGTCACCTGATTTCGCCAGCCAGTGGCTTTTTCCTATATTTTTCGATGCCTATGTCTTCCTCCTTCCTGTCCCACCTCCCCTGCACAGTTATTGGTGCAAAAAAGGCAATTGGGGAGGTGGGAGGGGATATTAATTTTTAGTGCATATACTGCATGGTATTCAATTGGAATCGAATGTATCGAATACCCTGATATTCGATCGAATACCTAATCGAACAAACGGTGTTCGCTCATCTCTATTGAGCATGAAAAGCAGAATATCCAGATTTTTCAAAAATATTTAATTCTTTCCAAATTGACTTGTGGTGAGTAATGTTAGAAATACAGCAATTTCCTGGCTGAATAGAGCCTGTATAGTGGTGTAGAACACTGTGCCTTGCAGTAAGACATATGGGGAGTCTGCTGCTGTAGTGAAACAATGAGAAAAGTGAGTGAGTATGATACGCAATTGACAGGCTTCACTCTTAGAACCACTGTGCACCTCACTTATTTGGCCACAGTAGCAGAGTGTGGAGGTTACAGAAGCCTTATGAGGCCATACAGTGACGCAGTGGGAGAGTGAGTAGATTATAGCAGCGTGAGGAGGTCATACAGTGACCCAGTGGCAGAGTGTGGTGGTTGCAGTAACCTTATGAGGCCATACAGTCACCCAGTGGCAGAATGAGGAGGTGGCAGCAGCATGAGGAGGCCATACAGTGACTCAGTGGCAGAGTGTGAAGGTTGCAGCAGCCTTATGAAGCCATAGAGTGACCTATTTGCAGAGTGTGTAGGTTGCAGTAGCCTTATGGGGTGATATAGTGACCCAGTTGCAGAGTGAGGAGACAGCAGCGGCAATGAGATGGCCATACAGTGCTTAGTGAAAGAGTGAGGCAGCAACTTGAGGAGGCCATAATGTTAAAGTTACACATGGGAGTACCTATGTCCTCTTGGATCATAAAGAAATCTTTTACTTGATTTTTCTCTGCTCATGTAGTCGATCCAACATATGGAGGTTTGAATTCTAACGCGTGGAAACATCGCATATCAGCCTATGTTATGAGAGGCTGTTCTGCCGCTGCAGCTCAAGGACGGTGTGCTTGGCTGTGTATGAGTGGCTGAAGTGCATGCAAAGTTTCCTTGACATTTTTAGGATATCTTGCAGATGGGTGGAACACTTAAGGAAACGCTTGACAACCAGATTGAACACATACGCCATGCAGGGCGCATGGCTCAGCCCTCCTTGACGCAGAGCCAACACCATGTATATGCCTTTGTCGGGAACCTTGGTTCTGATTTTAAGTTCTCTTAGAGAAAGCCAGGCTTTCCTCCCCTGTTTGACTTAATAATCAGGAAAACAAGGTGTAGAACACTGCTGTGCTCTGCACATATGTTATGCTGGAGGAGCACTGGGAGTTGTCCCTACAGTGAAAGCTGAGGACACAGTGGAAGATGAGCCGGACATTGCAAGACCAACGGTGTGAGAATGTGGAGGTACAAACTGCGTCACCTGTTGAAGTTGCTGGTGCATCACATTAACCCAGTGGACCAACAATAACATATATTGTCCTTGACCATAGTTACAGCTCTGCAAATCGGTGCTCTCGGGCACTTTGGCAGACATCGACAGGCTCAAGGACTGGCCCACCTTCTGTTCTACATATATTGTGCAGTGCTGGTACTGCCTTCTTAGCAAAGAAATGATGGCTTGGGACTTTCCACCTCCGCTTGGCGCAAACCATCAGTTCTCTGAAAGGTGCAGAGTCCACCAATTGGAACGTTCAGCTTCTGCACCATTGGATGAGTACACACATACTGTTGTCTCTTAGATATAGATTCTCTGATCGACTGCTGACGCAATGATGGACTAGGAGAAGGACCATCACGACCAGCAGATGATGGCAAGAACAAACAGCTTCCTTTGGCTGAGGTGGTGGAGCCTTGACTGCCTGAAATGGTGTGTGTGCCACTGGGTAATGTAATGGTTCTTGCGGCAGGCTGGACCACCACATTGGAGTCATGGCTTTCCCAGGCCACCTTATGGTGCTGCTGCATATGTTGACGCAGGGCTGGCCACGCTTCACCTTCTGCCCACAGATTGAACATATGGCTATGTTCACCTCCCCCGGCTGCTTAAAAAAAAAAACCTGCCACACTGGCAAGTACGTGATTTTACCTCCAACACTCTGCACTAACTGACTGCTACCGCCACTGCCTTCACAAACCCCTGCACCACAGCTTTCCAGGCAGATAGGCTACTGCGAAGCAGGTGGTCTACCCTGGGCACGTTTTGCTCCTGACTTCCCACTGCTTCCACCCTGCTGACTCTTATTTATGCTGCCACACTCTTCTCCCGATGAGGATGCTTCATCACCTGGCTTCCAATTGCGATCGGCTACATCGTTATCCAATAATGTCACTGATGTCCTCCTCAACGGTCTTTGAGGCAGAAGACTGACGGCTTGCAACACTAGCTGCCACCCCACTTTCCTCATCGCTACTTGCCTGCCTACTGGAGGAAGCAGCGGATGTCTCCTTCAGATCTTGACTGGGCACTGCTGACTGTCTTGTAGTAGGTCTTCCTCACAGAAACATTTAGGCCTGTGGCCCTCCCTTGTGCATGGCTTGTTGCTTCTCTGTCTGACATACTGATAATTAATACAGAAATTAATATAGGACAAAAAGGCCTGTAATTTTCCACTTTGAAGAGAATGGAGAATAAGCCCCTTATTTCTTTCCCCTCTAAAGAACACCTTAAAAAAAAGCACGATAAAGACAGAGATTACTGGATAATAATTATGATTTTTTAGTAGTACTGTAGTGCAAATAGGTCTGTAATTCTACACTTGGAACAGAACAGTGAATATGCCCCTTATCTGTTTCCCCACTAATAAAGACCTTTAAATAAGTGTTAAAATAACTAACTGCAGAGATTAGTGGCTAAGAATTATTGATTTTTGCCATGACTGTATTGAGAAATGGCCTGTAAATGTATAGTCATGGCCAAAAGTTTTGAGAATGATACAAATATTAATTTTTACAAAGTCTACTGCTTCAGTTTTTGTAATGGCAATTTGCATATACTCCAGAATATTATAAAGAGTGATCAGCTTAACAGCAATTACTTGCAAAGTCAATATTTGCCTAGAAAATGAACTTTATCCCCCAAAACACATTTCAACATCATTGCAGCCCTGCCTTAAAAGGACCAGCTAACATAATTTCAGTGATTGCTCCATTAACATAGGTGTGGGTGTTGATGAGGACAGGGCTGGAGATCAATCTGTCATGATTAAGTAAGAATGACACCACTGGACACTTTAAAAGGAGGCTGGTGCTTGACATCATTGTTTCTGTTCTGTTAACCATGGTTATCTCTAAAGAAACATGTGCAGTCGTCATTGCACTGCACAAAAATGGCCTAACAGAGAAGAGTATCGCAGCTAGAAAGATTGCACCTCAGTCAACAATCTATCGCATCATCAAGAACTTCAAGGAGAGAGGTTCCATTGTTGGCAAAAAGGCTCCAGGACGCCCAAGAAAGACCAGCAAGCACCAGGACCATATCTTAAAAGTGTTTCAGCTGCGGGATTGGGCTACCAGCAGTGCAGAGCTTGCTCAGGAATGGCAGCAGGCAGGTGTGAGTGCATCTGCACACACTGTGAGGCGGAGACTCTTGGAGCAAGGCCTGATCTCAAGGAGGGCAGCAAAGAAGCCACTTCTCTCCAGAAAAAAACATCAGGGACAGACTGATATTCTGCAAAAGCTACAGGGAGTGGACTGCTGAGGACTGGGGTAAAGTCATTTTCTCTGATGAATCCCCTTTTCGATTGTTTGGGACATCTGGAAAACAGCTTATTTGGAGAAGACGAGGTGAGCGCTACCACCAGTCTTGTCTCATGCCAACTGTAAAGCATCCTGAAACCATTCATGTGTGGGGTTGCTTCTCAGCCAAGGGAATCGGCTCTCTCACAGTCTTGCCTAAAAACACAGCCATGAATAAAGAATGGTACCAGAACGTCCTCCAAGATCAACTTCTCCCAACCGTCCAAGAGCAGTTTGGCGATCAACAATGCCTTTTCCAGCATGATGGAGCACCTTGCCATAAAGCAAAGGTGATAACTAAATGGCTCAGGGAACAAAACATAGAGATTTTGGGTCCATGCCCTAGAAACTCCACAGATCTTAATCCCATTGAGAACTTGTGGTCAATCATCAAGAGACGGGTGGACAAACAAAAACCTACAAATTCTGACAAAATGCAAGCATTGATTGTGCAAGAATGGACTGCTATCAGTCAGGATTTGGTCCAGAAGTTGATTGAGATCATGCCAGGGAGAATTGCAGAGGTCCTGAAGAAGAAGGGTAAACACTGCAAATATTGACTTGCTGCATTAACTCATTCTAACTGTCAATATAAGCTTTTATTACTCATAATATGATTGTAATTATATTTCTGTATGTGATAAAAACATCTGATAAACACACATAAAAACCAGAGGGCAGCAGATCATGTGAAAATAGAAGATTTGTGTCATTCTCAAAACTTTTGGCCATGACTGTATACTCTGCACAGAATGGGTAATTTGCCCCTTTTTTGTTCCCCCACTATTAAACATATTTAAAAAGGTGTAAGAACAGGTAAGTGCAGGTATGAGTAGATGATAATTCACTGTTTTTTTGCTGTAATACACTGTAAAAGGGTTGCTGTCTTCCACCTTGAACACATAGGTATGAGTAATGAGCAGTAGTATACTCTGCCCCTAATTTCTTTCCCCACAAATAAACGCCTTTTAAAATGCATGAGAACAGATGAGTGCAGGTGAAAGATGACCAAGGGCTGGGCCCACAGGTTCAGCAGGTACACGATGCCACACAGACACACACAGTGTTTTAATTCACAGGACAAAGTTTACTGAATAAATCATGGAAGAGAGATCTGGGAAAATATGTAACAAGGTATAACAGAAGAAATACAAAATAATATAGACTAGAGTATTGCACCAAACTAACACTATACTCCTAGTACCCACAGTTACTTAAAGGGGCTCTATCACTAGGAAAAGTCATTTTTAACTAATCACACCTTTGCATAGCCTTTAGAAAGTCTATTTCACACCTACCTTTTGTATGTAGATTGCCTCAGTGGTTTCTGAATAAGTCAGTTTATATTCATATGCTAATTAGACTAGTGCAGGATACATCGTGCACTCCTCTCCTATTGTTTTCTATGGGAGACTGCTGCTGCTGCTGATGACTCAGCTTCCTGTTTGCTTCACACACATAGAAGATAATGGGAGAGAGGAGGCTGCTGGGAACTTCCTGAGCTGGCTGGAGGCTCATTAGCATATGAATAAAAATGGACTTATTCAGACACCACTGAGGCAATCTACATACAAAAGGTAAGTGTGGGATAGACTTTCTAAAGCCTATGCAAGCATGTGATTAGATAAAAATGACTTTTCCCAGTGATAGAGCCCCTTTAACAGGTGACAGATACAAGTCCTTTAAGAACACGGTACTCCTGGATTGGTCCCTCGTTGGGGTGCACCCTAAGTATTGCACAATACTATTTGTAATCCACAGGAAAATGGTGTCTTCACTCAAAGAGGACCTTTCACCGATTTGGGCACAGGCAGTTCTATATATTGCTGGAAAGCTGACAGTGCGCTGAATTCAGCACACTGTCGGCTTTCCCGATCTGTGCCCTGGATGAAGAGCTATCGGTCCCCGTACCATAGCGCTTTACAGTTAGAAGGGCATTTCTGACAGTCAGGTACGTCCTTCTCCACAGCATCACCTATCGCACTGTACAGTGTGAGCGGGGAGGAACGCCCCCTCCCCTCCTGATAATATTCATCTATGGACGAGCACTGTGAGCAGTGGGAGGGGGACGTTCTTCCCCACTGACACTGTACAGTGCGATAGGCGCTGCTGTGAAGAAGGACGTTCCTGACTGACTGTCAGGAACGCCCTTCTGACTGTAAAGAGCTACGGTAGAAGGACCGCTAGCTCTTTACCCGGGGCACAGATCAGGAAAGCCGACAGTGCGCTAAATTTAGCGCACTGTCAGCTTTCCAGCAGTATATAGAACTGCCTGTGCCCAAATCGGTGAACGGTCCTCTTTAGGAGTACAGTTATATCCTTTGCTCCAGCTCTCCACTTAACAGGCAGACAGGCCAATTTCTCTGATGATAAGGTGTACACGTAGACGCGGCCAAACCGTACTTTACCTTCTGAGCTTCAGGGATGTCCAGACTCAGTTGACAGTCAGCATGTCAGCTTCTCCAGCAGTTCAGCAGAGCTCAGGCCTCCATTCAGCACACAGCCTTCAGCCTCTGCACAGCACAGCTCTGGCTGCCATAGCATACGACCCTCCTTCACTCAGAGCTCACTTCCTGTTTTCTGGTAAGGGATGATGCAATTACCTATCTCTAGTTCAAGGCATCAAAACTGCAATCCCAGCACACTGCCAGACTTGTAGGAGTCCAACATGTCCCAGTAATCACCTCTAACCAGACTTTGCAACCTAGAACAATATTTACATTCTCAAGAATTAATTGCATTAAATCCCTATGGGAAGAATATGCAAATCTGTCTTCCATGATGTAAATATGAAGACAGTGCCTCAGTCATAGAGCCCAATTGAGGGCACTGACTTTTACCAAGCCAGTCTTCTCAGCTGAGGACAGCTGTTTCGATATGATTGGATCTCTGCAGCCCGGTGCAGAGAAGACTGACTTGGCAGAGGTGAGAGGCTTCTAGACAAGGTTAAGGGGATATTGTCACTCCTAATTTCCTATGGGCATTTATCAATTTGCTGCCACCTATTGACTAAAGTTAGTTACTGACGGTTCACTACATCACCCCCTTACACAAGTATTAGTGGATGATAATTCTCTGTTTTTGGCTGTATAAGCTTGTTGGGTTCCACCTTGAACACACAGGTAGGAGTAATGAGCAGCAGTATAGCGGCAGTGAGCGCTGTAATGTGTATTAAGATTCTTTCTGTTAATGATGCTGCAACCACCTCAAATTCTTCTTTGAGTTCCTGCCTATACTTTCCCTTCACTAGCAATCTTCTTTTCCTGAACTTGTATCCATTTTCTATCACTGTCCCTAGCTCCTTCTGATGTCTGTCCCTGCAGTAAGAGCGATGTGAAATAACTGTACCTAAAATGGCTGCTGATTTTTATAGGGCTGTAACATCACACGGAATACGCGCGTAATACATTGAAAGGAATAGGGAAAAAAGCCTCCCATTGATTTCAATGGGGAGCGTACGTATGCCGGCTCCTAATCAAGTCAATGGGAGCTGCTTTTTACGCGCTCATTCTGAACGTCTTTTTACTATCAGAATGAGCGCAGCGTTACATCGTGTGAAGGGTCCCTAAGAGCTAGAAATTTTAAAATAGGCTATAAATGAGCAGTCTGACAGTCCAAGATCCAAAACTCAGATAAGGTAATAGTGAGATAGCCAGAAGAAAGGTCAAAATTCAAGCTGGGTCAGAAAACCGAGGAAGCAGTCCAATATCCCTAGTATAGTATGTCAGGTTGTAAAATACAATAAATGGCAGAGACAAGAGGGCAGAGCAAAGTCACATTGAGAACCAAGTAGTTATAATGGCTGCACCAACCTTCCTCGTGCTTAATGATCAATCAGCTGGACCTCTGAACAGTCCGGATACAGGTAAGTGTGTTTCATTGTGATGGAACGTGCCACACTTTTTTCTTTAAAACAAAATGAATACGAGAGAATAACTCATTATATCCCTATATAGGAAATTGGAAGAAAGCAAATATATCGTTACAGACATTTCCAGGTACCTATCACGTCCTTGTGCACAATGCTTACAGCTACAGAGTTTTTCTCTTTTAGGCTAAGGTCCCATGTAGCGAAGCACAGAAAAAAAAAACGCAGAAAAAAATGCGGCGGAAACACATCACAATTTTTCCACAGGTTTTTTCATTGCGATTTCTCCGAGTTTTCCTCTGTGCACTTTCTGTCCCTATTATAGCTATGCAAAAAAAATGTCAGCATTTCCGCAAATATAATTGACATGCTGAAATGTTTAAAAACATGGGCATTTTTGGAAATGTAACTTTTCTGCTGCAGAGATTTTTCTGCAATGTATGGATGGGATTCACCAGAAGCCCATCCACTTTGCAAGTACTGTAAAACGAAGCGCGTTTTATGCTGAGTTTTCAGTACGTGGGGCTTTAGTTGTAAAGCAATTTTTATCTTCATGAAACAGAGATTGTTTTTTCATTATGTAAGTATATATATTCTTTTTAGAAACTAAGCCTATGTTCACACTTCCATTAGGAGCTATTATTGGAAATACCATTGTATTTGATGTTAAGAATAGTGCAGCATCCAATGATATTCTTTCAGTCAACATGATGATAACCTTGGTGGAACGCAACAAACCACATTGTACATCATTGTCTGCTGGTGTCTGTCATATCAGTCCAGCAGTTTCTGCTACTATGAAGGAAAGTAAAATTAAAAACTTGATAGAATTGAGAATGGACATTTGGACTGCATGCTCTTCCTTATTGCAATAAAACAGCAAACTGAAGGTCAATAACAGATGTTCTGAGCCATAATGATTCCTTTAACTTCCTATTGGCACATTATTTTTTAGTAAATGTAAGCTCTACATTAATAGAGAGACTTAGATAAGTAGGTTCTCCTTTGTCCTCTGTCTGCAGCATATGGGGGACATCATACCAGTTAGTCTCCACCCACCAGCTCAGAGAAAACTAAGTGTTAGAGATGAAGCCTGAAGGGGAAAACTGCTACAAATTGATTTATGAATGTATTTATTGATTTCACACAGGGTTTTGTTAGATCGGAACCTGAGGCAGAGGCTGCCTCAGGTTCCGATCCAAAAGCCGGTAGCTGCGACTGAAAGCCTATTGATTTCAATGGGAGCCATCTTTTTGGTCAGGATTTTGAGGCGAATACTTACCCTAAGTGTTAGAATTGGAGCCTGCAGGGGAAAACTACTACAAATTGATTTATGAAAAGTTTGTAGTAAGGTTATATATGTTTTAAAATAAGAAATGAAAAAAACTATTGAACAGTTAAAAGGTTTTTACTTCTATTTTTTTTTTTTCTAAACACTTTTCAGAAGGAACCAACTACACTGATCCAGAGTATTACTCTTCTGGAGGTCAGTCAAGAGTTTTTGAGTCTTATAATTTGAGAATTACTGGTTTTTTTTGTATTAAGATTTGTATAACTGTGTTTAGTGCATGGGAAGTGTTTCACAAAAAATGTGGATTGAAAAGCGCTGCTTGCAGAACTTTTCTCTCTGCATTTTTAAAGTTGAAAGGGTAACAGAATCCCCCAGTGGAGAACCAGCGCAGGTGTGAACCCAACCCTGGAGATGGAGCCTGCAGGGGAAAATGTTACAAATTGATTTATATAAAGTTTGTTGAAACATTAACCATAAGTTAAAAAAAGGGAAAAAAGAACAATAAAACAATGACAAGAACAATGCACTTATGTTTTACTTCTATTTCTTTTTTCTTTTTCAAGATGACGTTTCAGAAGGAAACTACTCCAGCGATCCACGCAATTACTCTTATGGAGGTCAGTGAAGAGTTTTTGTTTGTAGTATATGGGGAACATCATAGTAACTAGTCTCCACCCACCAGCTCAGGGAAAACTAAGTGTTAGAACTGGAGCGTGCAGGGGAAAACTGCTACAAATTGATTAAAGAAAAATGTGTTGAAAGGTTATGTATGCTTTATAAATAACAATAGAAAGAACAATGAAAAGAACAATGCACGTACAGTGTTGGCCAAAAGTATTGGCACCCCTGCAACTCTGTCAGATAATACTCATTTTCTTCTAGAAAATGATTGCAATCACAAATTCTTTGGTATTATTATCTTCATTTAATTTGTCTTCAATGGAAAACCACAAAAAGAATTGTCAAAAAGCCAAATTGGATATAATTCCACACCAAACATAAAAAAGGGGGTGGACAAAAGTATTGGCACTGTTTGAAAAATCATGTGATGCGTCTCTAATTTGTGTAATTAACAGCACCTGTTACTTACCTGAGGCACCTAACAGGTAGTGGCAATAACTAAATCACACTTGCAGCCAGTTGAAATGGATTAAAGTTGACTCAACCTCTGTCCTGTGTCCTTGTGTTTACCGCATTGAGCATGGAGAAAAGAAAGAAGACCAAAGAACTGTCTGAGGACTTGAGAAGCAAAATTGTGAGGAAGCATGAGCAATCTCAAGGCTACAAGTCCATCTCCAAAGACCTGAATGTTCCTGTGTCTAACGTGTGCAGTGTCATCAAGAAGTTTAAAGCTCATGGCACTGTGGCTAACCTCCCTAGATGTGGACGGAAAAGAAAAATTGACGAGAGATTTCATCGCAAGATTGTGCGAATGGTGGATAAAGAACCTCGACTAACATCCAAACAAGTTCAAGCTGCCCTGCAGTCCGAGGGTACAACAGTGTCGACCCGTACTATCCTTCGGTGTCTGAATGACTGGGACTGTATGGTAGGATACCCAGGAAACCCCACTTCTTACCCAAAGACATAAAAAAAGCCAGGCTGGAGTTTGCCAAAACTTACCTGAGAAAGCCAAAAACGTTTTGGAAGAATGTTCTCTGGTCAGATGAGACAAAAGTAGACCTTTTTGGGCAAAGGCATCAACATAGAGTTTACAGGGAAAAAAAGAGGCCTTCAAAGAAAAGAACATGGTCCCTACAGTCAAACATGGCGGAGGTTCCCTGATGTTTTGGGGTTGCTTTGCTGCCTCTGGCACTGGACTGCTTGACCGTGTGCATGGCATTATGAAGTCTGAAGACTACCAATAAATTTTGCAGCATAATGTAGGGCCCAGTGTGAGAAAGCTGGGTCTCCCTCAGAGGTCATGGGTCTTCCAGCAGGACAATGACCCAAAACACACTTCAGGTCAGCACTAGAAAATGGTTTGAGAGAAAGCACTGGAGACTTCTAAAGTGGCAGCAATGAGTCCAGACCTGAATCCCATAGAACACCTGTGAAGAGATCTCTTGATGGCAGTTTGGAGAAGGCCCCCTTCACATGTCAGGGACCTGGAGCAGTTTGCCAAAGAAGAATGGTCTAAAATTCCAGCAGAGCATTGTAAGAAACTCATTGATGGTTACCAGAAGCGGTTGTTCACAGTTATTTTGTCTAAAGGTTGTGCTACCAAGTATTAGGCTGAGGGTGCCAATACTTTTGTCCGGCCCATTTCTGGAGTTTTGTGTAAAATTATCAATGATTTGACTTTTTTTTTCACTCTTCACTTTTGTGTTTTTTCATTGCAAGCAAAATTAATACCAAAGAGTTTGTGCTTGCAGTCATTTTCTGGAAGAACACGAGTATTATCTGACAGAATTGCAGGGGTGCCAATACTTTTGCCCAACACTGTATATTATTATTATTATTATTATTATTTTAAGATAACTTTTCAGAAGGAAACTACTCTAGCGATCCACACAATAACTCCGCCTCAGGATCCGATCCAAAAGCCGGGTCGCTGCGACCAGGTTCTATAAAATTCAGAGTATATATAAGTATGTTAAAACTTATAATATACTGTAAATGTGTTCATGTGTGGCAACCTTAACTTCCAACTTGTTCACATGATCAGTTTGTATGAGATACAGGATTGTGAATCACAAATATAAGAAATCATCACTACTTTGAGAATGTTTATTTCCCTTTGTACTGTATACATGTATTTAAAACAATTATCGTGGGCGTGGCCTGAAGCTGAAACTGGCTGGGCGCTTAGGTTTGGTTCACTGTTTTAGGGTCCCGCTCCTATTTCTCCGGATACCTGTGATACCTTAACACTCCTCTAGCCTCCCTGTGCACCTGCTTATGGGGATCGAAAGTCTTCAGTGTCAGCCTCAGCTGTCTTTTGGCTGTCGGAGAGGCACTGCCACATGCACCACCGCCATCATCTTTAACCTGCCTGGAGGGTTCTGGAAAGCCTTCCCTTCCCTGTTATAAGTGCCGGCTTGTCGGGAGAATGTACCCTCCAGTAATGCTACTCTGGCTTTCCTGCTTCTGCCAGCGCAATTATAAGTGCCTTCCTTGCCTCATGTGGACCTTCCCAAACTCCACGAGGAGCCTCCTGCCTCCTGCCCTGGTCTCTTGCTCTCCAGCAAGCTGGTAGACTAGGAGTTATAGCAACTAAGAAGAAAAAGAAAGACTCTTTATCATTTAGTTCTCTGTGTGGAGTGATCTCCACTTAGCCTGATGTTGATTATACAGCCCGTTCGCGATGTTAGCAGTGTACAGTGTGAAGAGGAATGGGGCAAGAACTGTACCTTGTGGTGCCCTCGTACTACAGATCACAGTGTCAGAAACACAGCCCCAGACTCTCACATACTGAGGTCTGTTTGTGAGGTAGTCTATAATCCAGTTGAACAGGTGATGGTCCTCTCCAACAAAGTCCAGCTTGTCTCTCAATAGCCATGGCTGCATGGAGTTAAAAGCACTGGAGAAATCAAAGAACATTATTCTCACAGTGCTCCAGGCGAGAAAGATCTCTATGAAGAAGGTGGATGATGGCATAATTCACCCCAATGTCCGGGCATAGGCAAACTGAAGGGGTCCATGGCAGAGCTCTTCAGAGGTCGGAGATGTGTCAGGTACAGTCTCTCTAGGACTTTCATAAAGTGGAATGTTAGTGCTACAGGTCTGTAGCCGTTGAGGTCCATTAGATGAGGTGTCTTTGGAACTGGTACCAATCAAGATGTTTTCCACAGTTGTGGTCCACCCCCAGCTTCAGGCTCATATTGTACATGTGTACAATAACACCACACAGCTGGTCTCCGCAAATGTTAAGGACTTTTGTGCTTATCCCATTGGGTCCTCCAGCCTTATCTGCCTTTATCTTCCTGATTACCCTACACACTTGAGACTTGGTGAAGATCACATTGCAGCCAGATGTCATCTCGGTGCAAAAGGAACTGGTTTGGTTTGAGCAAGCATGTGGGGTCCAGTTGTTGGGGGTGGGGGGTGTTGAATGACATGCTGGGTTGGGTGGTGTGTGATCAGATCTGTTGAAGAATAGATTTTGTTCATTAGACCATTTGGTGTCTCCTTCTGCCTGGGAGATGGATTGACTGTGACCAGATATTGCTTTAAAGGGGCTCTATCATTGGGGAAAATAATCTGATCTGATAGCCTTTAGATCTGGAGACAGGAAATGCTTGGGGGTGGTTCAGAAGGAACTGAGGAGAAAAATTAGGGAGAAAAAAAGCCAACAGGTGGATGATGGAACAGCAGATGGCAGAAGGCTGTGTGAGTAAAGTTTGGAATAGTCTTAAAGGGGCTCTATCATTGGGAAAACTCATTTTAACTAAGCATGTACTTGCATAACTGTAACATCTCTGCCTGTTCTGGTCTCTACACCGCCCTCTGCTCGCATGCTGCGGTGCAGAAAGTGTGTGCAGTTTGATAACTTGCTTAGAGTTTTTGGTTGCATTGTCTGAACACTGTCCTATTCCTTCACTCTGTTAATTGATTTTCCTCCACACCCGTCTCCTTCACCTTCATTTCCCTCTGCTCCTCTAAGAGTTAAGTTTTGTTTTGCCCGTGATTGGCAGCCTGCCTTCCTATCAGGTTCAGGGTGGGTTCTTCCTCCCTATTTATTCTTGGCTCACATTCACATTTATGCTTGCTATTGATTTGTGCGAGCTGGCTTTTCTCTCGCTGTTATTACTTGTATTCTGATTCTTGACCTCTGGCTTTCCCTATTGACTATTCTTTTGGACTTTGATTTGGCAATACATTGCTCGACTGTTACTGACCCCTGGCTAGCTGACCTCACTTTGTTGTTGTTTGTCCTGTCTGCGTTTTGTGTTTCACATATATAGGTAGGGATTGTCTCCAAGTTGCCGCCTATTACATAGGATAGAACCGGAAAGCAGGAAGGGACAGTGGGGGGTTTCAGATCAGGGTTCACTGTCTCTTGTGCCCCTCCCCCCAGGGTTCATTTACAGCACTGGAGAACTGCTGTCTGGCACTTTCCTAACAATAGCCTTTAGAAAGGTTAAAAATTCAACGATGTATCCAGCAAAACACTTTCTTATTTAAAACATAGCCTTTAATTCGAAATATCCAGAGTAAAACAAACTTGATAATTATATTTCAAAAATGGTACATGATGGCAGATGGAGAGAACGACGTCTGGCTGACGCGTTTCGGAGCACTAAGGGGGCTCCTTACTCATAGCCTGACGATAAAGGAGCAAATGCTTCATTATATAGTGTGAACCACCAATCAGGCAGCTGTATAAAACCGGAAGTACAATGTCTGATATTTCAAAAAAAGAGACACAACAAAAGAATATATATACACATAAAACATCAACACACGAAATATCATAAAAGAAAAAGAACATAGAAAAGACTCACAATGGACCATTCGATACGTGGTGATAGCAAATTCCAAGATTCCTTTGCATGTTCAACGTGTAAACCTGGCAACACTAATTATATGTATAGATACAAACAAATACTAACCCTTAACAAAGATGGCCGATATGATGTCAACTACGCATGTGTAGGAAAAAATCTCAATCATGTGACCCCTATTAGTTTTAAACAAGGAAAAGAACTCACTACTTGGCATACGGACCAAAATGATAGCTCAACATGATGATAATAAGCTATTAGATATATGATTACAATAAATCCTCAAAACCAGTTCCAAAAAGATATATGTATATGAAGAGCTGGCAGAGATGATTATATACATGGATCCATATACAAGTTTACCCTTAATAAAGATGGCCGACAAAGTGTGTATTGCACATGAATGAGAAACAAGTCCCGATCATGTGACCCTCATGTCAATTAAGTATTATGAGAAGAGAAAAAAAGCACAAAACTTACTATTAGGACCAGAGCAAGATCTCCGGGTTGTCACAAGCAACCCGAAGATGAAGAAAACCATATGAAGGTATGTAAAAGAAACTGTAAATCGCATCTATGTTTTATAAATATAGGAAAGGTCACTCTTGAAATTTAACCCCTTAGGGACACGAGTGTCCAATTTTAGGATCCAAAAGGCTTCCCTTATACGAACCTGTTGTTCCCAGTTACCATTCCTCATGGGTTTTGTAACTTTTTCAATGCCTTTGAAAGTAAATGAAGATAAACTGCCATGATGTATATCTCTAAAATGTTTAGTGACACCAGTTATTTTCATTGATTTCTCGTTTGTAATTGAATGTACATGTTCTGAAATTCTAAGTCTAAGAGATCTGATGGTACTACCAATGTACTGTAAGTTACATGATGTACATGAAATCATGTAAATGATATGATCAGTTCCACAGTTCATATATGTGTTGATGTTAAAAGAAAAATCTTCTAAAATTCTTTTAACATCAACAAATATATGAACTGTGGAACTGATCATATCATTTACATGATTTCATGTACATCATGTAACTTACAGTACATTGGTAGTACCATCAGATCTCTTAGACTTAGAATTTCAGAACATGTACATTCAATTACAAACGAGAAATCAATGAAAATAACTGGTGTCACTAAACATTTTAGAGATATACATCATGGCAGTTTATCTTCATTTACTTTCAAAGGCATTGAAAAAGTTACAAAACCCATGAGGAATGGTAACTGGGAACAACAGGTTCGTATAAGGGAAGCCTTTTGGATCCTAAAATTGGACACTCGTGTCCCTAAGGGGTTAAATTTCAAGAGTGACCTTTCCTATATTTATAAAACATAGATGCGATTTACAGTTTCTTTTACATACCTTCATATGGTTTTCTTCATCTTTGGGTTGCTTGTGACAACCCGGAGATCTTGCTCTGGTCCTAATAGTAAGTTTTGTGCTTTTTTTCTCTTCTCATAATACTTAATTGACATGAGGGTCACATGATCGGGACTTGTTTCTCATTCATGTGCAATACACACTTTGTCGGCCATCTTTATTAAGGGTAAACTTGTATATGGATCCATGTATATAATCATCTCTGCCAGCTCTTCATATACATATATCTTTTTGGAACTGGTTTTGAGGATTTATTGTAATCATATATCTAATAGCTTATTATCATCATGTTGAGCTATCATTTTGGTCCGTATGCCAAGTAGTGAGTTCTTTTCCTTGTTTAAAACTAATAGGGGTCACATGATTGAGATTTTTTCCTACACATGCGTAGTTGACATCATATCGGCCATCTTTGTTAAGGGTTAGTATTTGTTTGTATCTATACATATAATTAGTGTTGCCAGGTTTACACGTTGAACATGCAAAGGAATCTTGGAATTTGCTATCACCACGTATCGAATGGTCCATTGTGAGTCTTTTCTATGTTCTTTTTCTTTTATGATATTTCGTGTGTTGATGTTTTATGTGTATATATATTCTTTTGTTGTGTCTCTTTTTTTGAAATATCAGACATTGTACTTCCGGTTTTATACAGCTGCCTGATTGGTGGTTCACACTATATAATGAAGCATTTGCTCCTTTATCGTCAGGCTATGAGTAAGGAGCCCCCTTAGTGCTCCGAAACGCGTCAGCCAGACGTCGTTCTCTCCATCTGCCATCATGTACCATTTTTGAAATATAATTATCAAGTTTGTTTTACTCTGGATATTTCGAATTAAAGGCTATGTTTTAAATAAGAAAGTGTTTTGCTGGATACATCGTTGAATTTTTCACTATTTACCCCGGGCTTAGGGGCTGGTTTCCGTGCAATTCGCACCAACTGCAAAGGATTGAAACACAGGATCATTCATTGTGGACACCATATCTGATTATTATCCAGGACACGTAAGTGAGCTGACACGCTCTTGCATATTTTTTCTTTAGAAAAAACACGCACAGCAGAGAGTACTCACTGAGACATCTGGGTGCATGCTGGAGGCTAATTAGCTAACCTGTAGGAGAGACATGACAGACACTCAGGATGTGGATGAACTCACACCGTCACACGATTACAGAGCAGAGAATGGACCTCCCTGTGTCAAAACACTTCTGCAATCAAAATAATAATATCATCAATGACATGAAGATTTTGGTGTTCAAGGACTTCAAGGACCTGTGATGATGTCACCAGGCTGCTGGCAATGGGGGCTGCTGAATGATAGAGAGAGGACCTGTGATGATGTCATCACAGCCTATCACCAGGATAGGCTATGACTCAGTGGGCGGAGCCACACAGGACTGTGTGCTCTATGTAAGTTGCCGGCAATGGAGGCTGCTGTACAGAGAAGAGACAGCATGTGAGAGCAAGAGGGGGGAACTAGGGGCAGATGTAGGGGGGGCAGTTAAACTGAATACACATGGGGGACATTAAACTAGGGGGCAGATGGAGGGTGACATTAAACTGGGGCAGCTGGAGGAGGATATTAAACCATGGGGGGTAGTTGGGGGGGGGGACACGTCTGCCTCTAGTTGCCCCCAGTTTAATGTCCCCCTCCAGCTGCCCCAGTTTAATGTCCCCTCTAGTTTCTGCTGTTTTATACTGGGGCACCAGGAGAAGGACTTAATACTGTGGGACATTTGGAGGGAAACATTATAATGTGGTGTATAATGTTAGGGTGACTGTAGGAGGATTTTACTTTGTGGGGCACATGGAAAAATGATTGAGAATGGGCAGAGTCAGCAGAGAAGTGGGTGGAGCTAAATTTGCCACGGCGCGCATGGTCCTCTGGAACCGTTACAATTTCTCATGGGGCCCATGGGAAAATTAATTGCCCACCTCTGCACTAAGCTGTAAGCTTGTATATTCCCACTAGTGGAAACTACACTTAGCCAGAAGTTTATCATTCAGCATATTTATCATAATATATGTGCAGGGGATTTGGAACATATCTATAAGAAAAAAGGGTCTAATGATGATTTAAATGTTCACTTCACGTCTGAACAATCCATACATGTTAGAGCGGGTTTACACCTGCGCCCCGGTCTCCTTTTTTAGGTTTCCGTTTTCTGCTAACAGGAGACGGAAACCCGGCAGACAGTGTCCACCCGTGAGTGCCTGTGAGCGCTTTGTGGTCTCCGCAGTGAAACAGTTTTTTTTTAACCGGACGCAAAGTCCCGCATGTCCGACTTTGTGTCCGGTCTAGGTATCTAAGCTGCCGCCAGGTTTTGACCCGAAAAATGTCGAGAGAAAAGGCCTGCTTTTCTTTCCTAATTTTTCAAACAGAATGGGGGATGGAATCACTGAATCATCATTGATCATGTAGGTGTGAACGTAGCTTTAGCTGATGAGTCTTGTCTACCTATTAGAAGAGCTAGAAGTAGTTTCAGCTACCTGACAAGTTTCTGCTAACCAACTAACTCATCAAAAGTATTTGTGAAAATCAGGAGTTACGCTATGTTCACAACTACATTGGGGTTTCTGTTCTTCGGGTTCGCTTGGAGACCCAAAAAACAGAACTCAGTCTGTTTAAAAAGTGGTTACCCGTGGAAACCTGCTGACCCCATAGACTAATGATTGTGAAGCTATGGCACGCGTGCCAGAGAGGGTATGCAGAGCCCTCTATGCTAGCACGTGTGTGATCACCCGGATCGCTCACTAACTGGGAATCCAGTACAGGATTTCCCATTGATGAGTGATTGCTGCCTTCAGTTGTATGTGTACGTGATATTAGTACAGGATGCAAGAACATCGCACTATAAAACAGATCCTGTGCAGTGTAAATAGTGAACAATAATTATTCAAAGTTCTAAATGCAGATATTTTTACATTTCAGTACAAAGTTGTTTGCTTTACTGAAAGCTGTAAAACCCAATTCAAATGACTGTAATTTGTCGGTCCCTAACAGTCCACAATTGTGGATCTGCACAGTATTACATTTAAATTGCCGTGTTGGCACTTCACGATAATTTAGTAGGTTTTGGGTTGCAGTTTGGGCACTTGGTCTCTAAAAGGTTCGCCATCACTGCCATAGACTTAAATGGGGTCCACCAGGTTTCTCTGCTTGCAGGACTCTTTTCTCTACATTTTTTCAAGCGAAATGGGGGACAGAAGCTGTTCATAAATAAGAATGTCAGATCTAAAAACAGCACAAAGGCAGAGATTTACTTTAAGGTGGAAAATTGCCATTGAATAAATCCAATTCATTGGGTTTATTATATCTGTACCTGTCACATGAAATCTTTTTATAGCAAAAGTAATTATTTCTCTTTTTTTTCAGAAGATATTAACTCACAGGATATTTCAGATGACGCCACATTCTACCTTACTAGCCCATGGTTGACCACGTTTGTACCATCGATCTACACTGTGGTGGTCACTTTGGCTCTGCCTCTAAATGTGATGGCAATTGTAATGTTTCTACTAAAGATAAAAATCAAGACGCCGGCAGTAGTCTATATGCTGAACTTGGCCATAGCTGATGTGCTTTTTGTTGCCGTGCTGCCTTTCAACATTGTGTACAGATTCTCAGGGAACAACTGGAAAATCGGGGAAGGAATGTGCCGAATTGTGACTGCGGCATTTTACTGTAACATGTACTGCTCCATCCTGCTCATGACTAGTATAAGTGTGGACAGGTACATGGCCGTGGTGTTTCCAATACACTCTCGTTCCTGGCGCACAAAGAAACGGGCTTGGCTGGTGTGTGTCTTTATCTGGCTTATATCTATAGCTAGCACCGTGCCTCTTCTTCTTACCAAGCAAACTATTTACATTGACTCATTGGACATTACAACTTGCTATGATGTGCTGGAGCTAAAGAAACAACAGCAATTCTATATGTACTACTTCACTGCCTTCTCCTCAATTTTTTTCTTCTTTCCATTATTTATTACAATCTTCTGTTATGTTGTCATTATCCGAACCTTGAGTAAAAGATCTAAGGACATTGAAAATTCTTCTAAGAAAAGAAGAGCTATTTGCTTAACTATTATAGTCCTCACTGTGTTCATTATTTGCTTTGGTCCTACAAACATCATCTTTCTAATGCATTATCTGCACTTCCTCAATGGATATTCTGAGTCTCTATACTATGCATATATTCTGTGTGCCTGTATCAGCAGTATAAGTAGTTGTCTTGATCCTTTAATGTATTACTATGCATCATCAAATTATCAAAAGTATGTATATAGCTTATTACACTGTTCAAGACCCAATACACTGCAAACCAAGCAGACACCCCAAGAAAGTTCTCCTCTTAAGTAAAACAAATATACTATCCATCACCTTTAGATGATAAATGTATGAATGTAGGGCATTACACCTGCTGGGAACTCCATGATCATGAGTCTCTTGTGTGAATTGAACGGTAGTGTGTATGTGTAAATATCGCTCACTTCACTTATGTGATATTGCTGGAGAAGGCTACAGTAAAGAGATTGAAGTGTATGGAGCGATGGTCATGCATTAATACTACCGCTCCACTTACAGAATTATCCCCATTCTCTTGATTGCTGGAGACAGCTATAGTAAAGAGCTCTCTGAGTCCCATGAAAGGGACTACCCTCACAGAGGAAACCCTATTGTTATTGATCTGTCCTATAAAAGTTGTTCATGTGTTATTGAAATTTATTGTATCAATGCCCAAGTGAATGTCTAGACACTACTGCATGGGTTTTCATACTTTTGAGAATATAATACAGAGAAGAATATATCATTTGCCATAATCATGTATTTGCATGGTCACTATCCAGAAATCTGTTATAGTATCTGTAACCAGTGTGCAACTAACTGAAAAGGACATAAGGGAGGAGCATTGTGGGGAGAACCCAAACATCTGCTGCTAGCCAATCAACAGCCTAGAGGATGTTTTCGGTAATGCTGATTGGACGAGAGTAGCTGACATTACCTTCCTTACAAGGCTCCTCCTTCATGTCCTTTTCAATTGGTTGCCTGCACATTATACATTTCATATACTCAACCTGGACCCATACACAAAAATGTCCAGTAGTAAATGTATTGTATGGTTTGTAAGTAATATAAACTTGTATCCCTGTCTGTGACTGATACTACTAGATTATTCAGCCAATAAACTCATATATAAACAATATTGTAAAAAAAATCTCCCTCACACATACTGGACACATCCATGACACTGCTATCCAGTGGTACAACACATATAAAAGTAGATTGTGCAACTGTTGTGAGCCCTTACGCAGAACTGTATCTCCTGCTATATAGTCATAGGGGCTGATTTAATATGCCTTGAATGCCATTTTCAGGTGTAAAAACACTTGAAAAAAAAAAATCTAATATTTGGAACATGACATGATTTTTGGCTTTTGCACCATACTTCCCACCTTTGTATAAAGTGGGCAGAATGTGGCGGGAATCAAGATGGTATTTTTGATAATTTGCACCATAACACTGTAAGAATATGCAAATCTGTCTTCCATGATGTAATTAGGAAGACAGTGCCTCAGTCATGCAGCCCAATAGAGAGCACTCCCTTTAACATCATTTAACATCATGCCCGACCTTCCCAGAGGCCTTTGCTGCAATGCAATGATGTGGGATTTTACCAAGTACAGTCTCTCAGCTGAGGACAGCTGACTGTACTTGGTAAAATCCCACATTATTGCATTGCAGCAAAGGCCTCTGGGAAGGTTGGGCATGATGTTAAAGGGAGCGCCCTCTATTGGGCTGCATGACTGAGGCACTGGCATCCTAATTACATCATGGAAGACAGATTTGCATATTCTTCCCATGTTCCTTTGCACAGTGGAGTGCAAAATGGCTTAAGACTCCACACACCTAAATGGTGGTTTCTCCCTGAGTGACGATATCCCCTTAACCATAACATTGTACTGAATCAATTGTCTTTATTACTTTTCGTTATAAATGGAGTAATAAATATATATTACAAAAAGATATTAAAGTGTCCATTACAAATGATTGTATCAATATCACTGACATGATGGATCCTCCTGGTGCCGCGGTCCTTCCTGTCACCGACTCTCTACCTTGCAAAACAGTAATAACTAACAGACATTATATATTTCTCCCATGCTATGGCTGACTATCCATATCAGGGTCTTCCCAGCCTCCATATTCTTTCTTACTATCAACCTTCACATCATTCCTGCTTTATATTCATGCTTTACAGCTGGATTCTCACGCCTCTATACTTTATCTGGGGGTCAGTCACCTACCTTGCAATGTATAAAAGACCGCCATACACTCCAGGGGTTACATCATCCCAGCTCCTCTCCACGCATGAAGAGTGGGTTGAGATACTTCTCCACCATTACAGTTATTATTAATGTCATACTAAACCTAAGAAAGAGTCTCTTATAACAAACTTGGCCCAATACATAGATAAAACCCCAAAATTAAAAAAAGCCTTCTATTATAATTTATCACAACCCATTTCATCTAACAATAATCCACTCTCTAACCTCCTATTCATTTTTGAGAGATCATAGTCACCATCTATCTTGAGACTTCAGTTACAGTAAAATCTTTCTCTCTTAAACCATTTTGCCTAAATTGCAAGAGGTTACACATCCCTTCACTTGTCCTAGTACTCAAGTAGGGTTCCACCCCATATATACTGTTGAAAGAACTTGTCACTTCAATAATTCAAAGAATGAATATATAGAATGGTTGTGCTCTGAGGAGGTAAGTCATGGAATGCACTAAAGTAGAACACTGAAATTTAAGGAAAACAACCAATGCAACAATTAATGTAAATGCAATAGGGAACACGGGTAACAGGGCAATTGCAGATGAACAAGGGTATACAATAAATAATAAGGCACAGTGCAAAGGTAAATGCAATACAATATAATAATCATCATGCATAATGGACATCAGGTCCCTATATGAATAGGGTAGTAGGTGTACAGATCCAGAGGAAGCAAACTGAAGTGGCCTGAATTAAAGCGGGATATACAGTAATAGAAGTAGGCTACAAGTAGTGAAATATGTTCAGTAAAGAGACCACAGTACACACCTGATTGTGAATGCCTTTGGGGTCTGTCAGTTTATGCAGTACAGTCATGGAGTAGCACTTGTGACAGGGGAAAGGCTGGGCAAACAAGTTGGTGCACTGCCACATCTAAATATAGTGACATGATGCTTGTGATGTCAGATCTTCTCCACCGATGTTGGAGGATATTAAGGACATGGGGTCTTGATCTTGCCGACTATGCCTAAAACTGATAAGCCGCAGCTCAGATGGAGGGAAACTGAGGATGGAAGTAAGAGTGGAAGATGAAGTGCCACAGGATGGGCCGAGTCCTCTCAACCACTCTCCCCATCGCTACTCCTAGTCCTGACACTTATGAGGGGGGCCTGCGGCGTTACCTGATTGTGCTGGTAGTAGTTTTCCCCGGGCACTTCCAGTTGGAGAGGGGGCCTCTGTATTCTCAGTTTGCTGCTGTTTAGTGTAAGGGATCAGGGCTTGGGGACAGCATGACGGTTTTTGGTGGTAAGGAAATGGCAGATTCTAGAGATGTTTGTGAGGTACAGGTGATTTGAGCATGCATATGATTGAATATGTGGGGTAAAGTAAGGGTCTGAGTCAAATATAACCCCAAGGGAGCGGGCAGGTTATGGTAAGAATGCAAACTTAAATGGAAATATCTTGGTTAAATTCGTTAGTAAAAGGTGGAAACAGCTGCAGTTTCAGCAGCAATTTCAGGTAGTGGAAAGATATGGTGTTAGATACAATAAAAATATTGAAACAGAACAGAAGTCTAAGTATGTTTGTAGTTGTCCAAGAGGCATAGGTAGGGGGGGGGGGGGGGCAGACCCCACTGAGGTGAGTGGCCCACCTTGGGGAAACAGCAACACAAATTACATATTACCTGCATTGATGTCTACATAAGTACATAGTAGATGAGGAAGCAGAGACCACCCACAGTGAAATTGCGATAAAAAAAAATCAATGAAATGATCTGAATAGAAGATCTAGTCTTTTCAAGTATGAGGATAAGAAATTAAAAGTTGGGGACTTCAGTGAATTAAATTAATGGCTGAATTGATTGAATACAGAGCCCAGTGGGGTGCCAGTAGTGATTTCGTTTAATTTTAGTTAATTTTTTTTAATTTTATTATTTTTAGGGAGGTTGATCCCTGTTGTTATGTCAGTCCAGGTAGCTGCAACGGGGCTAAGGGATAGCAGTAGGGAATCTCGCCCTGCACTACTCCCACTAGCTAACCCGGTCCCTGCCTCACGGGTGTGGGTCGGCTGTACTCAGGCTAAGCCTGACCCCGACAGCTCCTCTCTCACTGACACCGTAGGCCTAGAGGGAAGGGGGAGAAGGAATGCCCTATAAGATCTCTAGGGACTGGAGACTAAAGGGGGTCACCCCTAACGAACAAGTGAAGCTGCTACTGACAGGGACTGACAAGGGTGTGCGCTGACTAACAACACAAGCAGCACACAGGAAACATGTAGGAAAGGAATTCCCCAAACCAATATGGGAAGGAACCATACACTAGGAAACAAACACAGGGAAACTGAGTAGAAATCAAAGGATAAGGCAATTCACTCACACAGTCAATTATACACAGAGGGAGGATTGGTGAACACAGAAGGGAAAACACACTAACCAACTCGTTCACCCAAAACCTCCCAAAAACCAACCACGGAACTTCCTCTATCCAAGATAACCACCTACTCCTCCTGCTAAGGCCTAGCTCTGTAAAAGCGACACTCAGCACAGAACCATGGGAGGCATGGGTTTAAATACAGAGTAGAGACCACTCCTCCCAGGTGCAAATGGGAGGACAGACTAATCAACCAGGAAAGAAAGCAATGAACCTAAATACTCCTAACACCTGTAATAAATTACAATAATAAATAAATAAATTCTGTAATAAATACATTTACAGAACAATAAGGGGTAGATAGAGGAAGTTTATGAAAAAGGGTACTGATAAGTTTATGTTTTTGAAAACTTTTTAGCAATATGAGAGTTGTAATTATCTACTTTGTTACTTTTCTTCTTCTGCAATGGATTTCTGTGGAATAAATAAGCGGAGAAGGAAGAATATTTCTTTAATAAGATATATTATTTTTTTCCATCTAACGAAGGATCAAAATTCAGTTCATGTAGCGTATATATCATCATTAGATGTCATTCTGGGCTCAAAACCAAGATCATACCTAATCAAAAAATTAAGAATGAAATTAAAAAAACAGTAAGTGTTGGTATTTTATTAATTAGATGATAGTCATGATAGTCAGTGGGGTCTACAGTGTTTGTTACAGACCTGAACAACAGTGTAAACCTAGCGTAACTTGACTTTTGGCAGCGTGCTAACAGTCTGGGCTCCAATATTACTATGTGGAATCTGAGTATATGTAGCTTGCTCTTTTATCAAGGCCGCTCCTACTTTCGCTGCAAAATGTTATTCGTGAATTACCCTGTGAAAAACTTTCCCAGATTGACGTCTTTGCTTATGCTTAGTGCACACTACATTTAGTCCTATATCCCAAGTAAGCACTTGATGTATAATGTACATCCAACAAACCCAAAAAGTTCTGTTCACTTGATAGTGGTCAAAACCCCCCATCAGGCTAACACAGTATATGTTTGACTTTATTTTGCTGTATAGAATGGCAAACTAGAATCTGTTCTATGCAGAGGAACCTTTAAAAAACATTTCCTTTGCATATACCTTCACAATAGTTTATAGACAACTTATATAACTGTATACAGTGGTATATGTGAGAGCCGTCCAAGCAGAGGTTTACATTTTCCAATATGCCTATCACATATGCATCGGATGGAAGGCTCATAAATCTGCTGAACGGAATCTTAGGCTCTGTCTTTGTTGTACAGGAGAAATGTCATTGTCTCTGTCCAATAGTCCACAATGAAGATTAATGTACTTAGTTTTTGGTTTATAAGTGTTAGAAATGAGCATCTGATGTACATGGTATAAAAAGTCACAAATGTTTTTTTTTTTTTTTTTGCTTTGCGTTGCCCACACGGACAGGGGTATGGTGTGAGTGTTGAACTAGATTTGTCATCATTTACACCAATTTACTGGCATAAATGATGCCTGAAATCTACACCAGCTAAGGAGATGTGTGCTGTACCCTCCACTTTTGAAATTGCCAGTCTTTAGAAACCTTTCCATTCTGTTTGCACTTCAGTTCTCGGAAATATACCTAAGGGGGCATTCACATGGAGGAAGTTGCCGCTGATCTGCACAGAAATAAAGCCTCCCATTGACTTCAATGGGTTCCGCGCGGAAAACGGAACAAGGCTTTTTTTATTGCGCCGATTCTGACGCAAGTTATCGTGCCAGAACCAGCGCCAACTTCCTCTGTGTGAATGCCCCCTAAGTGTGCTTTGCTATTCTTCCAGTTGGAATGACATCTGGATGGAAACCAAACAGACCTATTATAAGTCATTAGGATCCATCTGGCACTGCTGGTGTCCATCATATGGTTAGTCCAGTGCTTGATGGTACAGAAAATGGAAAGAATATTGGAAATGTGAACAGAGATTAACAAAGTATAGTAATCTAGTAAAACTTCACATGAATAAATTCTTGCACCTATCACTAATTCTAATTAATTTCTTCTCGACATCTGCCGAGTTAGTACAATGCATGTTGGGGCTTTAAATATGGCGCCTATTCAGAAGCAGAGCAGGTACCATAACTGTGGGGTCTCCGCTGTTTTATACAGTAAAAACCTGAGCGTGATGCTCATAATCTCCTCTGATTGCGGCAATTAACCCCACCAATCCCCCATGTCCTGCCCCTCTTCTGTTATCTTCCCCTTCAACTGCCAGCTTATGTTCACTTTACCAGGCAAATTAATTAATTTTTTATTGTTTATTGGTAACTCCATAATAAAACAACACAGCCTATTATTTCCACTTAACCCCTTCCCGACATGCGCCGTAATAGTACGGCGCGTGTCGGGTCTGTAACTATGGCGACCGCCCGGGAGCCGGGCGGCCGTCATAGCCGCCGGGTGTCTACTGCTTTAAGCAGTAGACAACCGGCTCTAATGCCTCCGATCGGTCCCCGGACCGATCGGAGGCATTAACCCCTCCGGCGCTGCTGTCAAAGGCGCCGGAGGCGCCATTTTCCCGGCGGCGCATGGGCGCCGCCATTTTGGCAGGGATCGCCGGCTCCTGGAGCATGCTCCAGGGCCGACCCCCCGTTGCCATGACAGCCGGGAGCCTTATTAAAGTCTCCCAGCTGGTCTGCAAATTCTCTCTTTTGCAGGCTGGTGTATACAGCCTGCAAAAGAGATGATGATTTTTTGCAATGCATTGCAATGCATTAGCATTGTAATGCATTGCATTAGTGATCAGACCCCCTGGGGTTCAACACCCCTAGGGGGTCTAATAAATGCAAAAAAAAAATTAAAAAAAAGTTAAAAAAATATTAAAAAATATAAAAAGAATTAAAAGTTCAAATCACCCCCCTTTCCCTAGAACACATATAAAAGTAGTTAAAAACTGTGAAACATATACATGTTAGGTATCCCCGCGTCCGAAATCGCCCGCTCTACAAATCTATAAAAATATTTTTCCTGTTCGGTAAACGCCGTAGCAGGAAAAATAGTCAAAAGTGCCAAACCGCCGTTTTTTCACTGTTTTAATTCTGATAAAAATTTGAATAAAAAGTGATCAAAGCAATAACATTTCCCGAAAATGATAGAACTAAAAAGTACACCCGGCCCCGCAAAAAAAGACGCCCTATACATCCCCGTACACCTATGTATAAAAAAGTTACGGCCGTCGGAATATGGCGACTTTTAGAAAAAAAATTTTTTAACACCGTTTTGGAATTTTTTTTAGGGGTCAAAATGTAAATAAAACCATATAAATTTGGTATCCCTGGAACCGTACTGAAACACAGAATATAGGGGACAGGTCATTTTGGCTGCACAGTGAACGCCGTAAAACCAAAGCCCGTAAGAAAGTCGCAGAAATGCATTTTTTCTTCAAATACACCCCATTCTGAATTTTTTTCCTGCTTCCCAGTACATTATATAGAATAATTAATGGTGGCATCATGAAGAAAAAATTGTCCCGCAAAAATTAAGACCTCATATGACTCTGGGAGCGGAGAAATAAAAAAGTTATGGGGTTTAGAAGGAGGGGAGTCAAAAACGAAAAACGAAAATCAAAAAATGCCATCGGCGGGAAGGGGTTAAAGAGGTGTTGTGTCATTTATTTCATTATTTATTTAGTTAACAGTAAAATTTCATAAACTATGTGGGTCCTGTGCCACCACGTGAGGGTGCTGCCAAAATGGATCTTAGCATTGGTGGCACGGCCCCAATAGTGTTCTATATTAATTTATATAAAGTTGAGGTCCACAGCAGTTTAAAAATCCAACTGATAGGAAGACAGCACCCACCCTCCCATCCATATTCTTAATTTAAGGACTTTGTCACAAAGTTTAGTTAGTGAGGTGTTAGTCTCCCAACTATTGCTATTGATAATCCATGTGGGTCCTGTGCCACCGTAGTTTTGACATTCTTTACCAGCCTAGACTTGGGATATGATGTCCAATTTCACTTGCAGTACAAAATAGATCACTATGCACTATTTTTTCAACCAGACAACCTATCCGGGGAGAAGGTCACCTCTATGCAACTCTTGCTGTCATTTCAGTTTGTGGTTGTTCTCCGAATCACTGGAATATGCAGCATTGAACAGTGCTGATCTCTCGGCCTAGGCGCATAGTGATCCGCCTCAGTGGTGATAACTAAGACACCTCTCTTCAAGGAATCTGTCCCTCTCAGATTGCGACAAGTGTTGATAACTGACATGTAAACAAACAAGAGACATTGCACAGTCATCCCACAGCACTTTATCCAGTTTGAGGTTTTATGTGGCTAAAAAACTTTGCTTTTATGTTCCTCACATGCCACAGACTGGAGCTAGGTGCATAATGTGTAGATATTGTCCTTCGTGGTGATGCAATACCAATATTGAGAAGTATATGCCATGAATAATGTATAGCACTAACACTGTGCTAATGGCTGATGGACTGATGGACTTTGAGTGAATCCACTGAGTAATTGGTGTTGATTCTGTTGAAATTGAGTGTTATCCATTATTTACTTAGCATTGCTATCAAATCAGATACTGGATTTCACAGAAGGGTCACAGTATGGCCAAATCACTGGTCTCCAATAGCTGCGTGTTTGCTAATAACATAGAGCCCCACAAAGTGAAACCGAAGGGGTAGTGGAGGGGGCACATGACTGTAGAAGTATGAGGTCAAGGATGGGTTAAGGAGAGTTTATGAGCAGAGATGAGCGAGTACTGTTCGGATCAGCTGATCCGTACAGCACGCTCGCATAGAAATGAATGGACGTAACCGGCACGCGGGGGGTTAAGCGGCCGGCCGCCTTCAAAGCGGAAGTACCAGGTGCATCCATTCATTTCTATGGAGTGTGCTGTTCGGATCGGCTGATCCGAACAGTACTCGCTTATCTCTATTTATGAGGTCATGCAAGGGACAGTAGGTAGAGGGTGTTTGCAGTTTATTTTATGTAAGTTGTGAGTCCAGTGATATGGCCAGTAAACCCCTAGCTAACACTAACTATTGTACATATTTCCTCGTAAAAATATGACCGAGGAAAGTTTCCATCATAGTTTTGGTAGCCCTTGAAGCGCATAGGGAAAAGGGCAGAGACTGTTGCGCAGTTGCATACTGAATTGTTATGATTCAAAATGGTGATTTGACTCCGTCTCCTCCTCCTTATCCCAACCTTGGGCAAGGGGAAGGGTTGTGTGTTTAAGGAGATTCTTGTTTGACAAAATTGGCGGCATATAGGTGGAGCATCACCTTCTGTTAGTGGGTACATTGGTGAGAGGAACCCTCACCTACCCTTTCCTCACTTTGGTTTATTAATTTTGTTTTCAGTTTTTCTTTTAGTTGTCATAGCATGGCATAAGTTTCCATGCCCCTGGGAGCAGAAAATCTGGCCCACATGCCCCCTGTCGGACAACGGTTCGACATTTGGGCAAAATAAGCAGAGAAAGAGGCAGGGCATGGAGGTTTTTGGTTTTGTTTTGTTTAAATAAGTTATGTTTACTAAGGGGGGTTCACATCTGCGCCCGGGCTCCGGTTTGGCCAATCTGGCTGGTTTCCGTCTTCTGACCCGCAAAACTGGACAGGAGACAGAAACCCGGCAGTCAGTTTTCAAAGGTGACCGCTTGTGTGCGTCTTCTGCTTGTCTGCGGGAGACCGTTTTTCTTAACCAGACACAAAGTCCTGCATGTTTGACTTTGTGTCTGGCTAAAAAAACAGGGTGGCACGGGGGGAGAAGAAGTTAGCACAAAGATGGCGCTGGAGACATTCAGAAGCCCGGACACAAGTGGTGAGAGGTGGAGGAGGGGCAGCAGCCCTTTTGGTAATGAGCGTTACAAATGGAAGGATCATTCATGCTAGGAGCAGGGGTAGCACATGTTGGGGAGGCAATCAATCCGTAATGGCTGCCTCCACCACATGTGTTACCCCTGATGCTATTAGGTACAGCATGTGTGGGGGATGGCAGAGGTAAACATAAAAAACATAATCTTTTTTTTAGCAAAAAACTAATGCAAACGGATGCACATCTGTTAACGGACCAGTTTTTTTGATGCATGAATTGACATCAGTTTGCATAAGTATTTTGATTAAAATAACAGATCCGTTAAACAGATCAGTTAAATGTGAAAAACTTGATGCAAAAACACCCTTACATTAGAGTGAATGCAGGTGCTGGGGGTTCTATCTGCAACAGTCATTCCAGTGTCATTTAAGTCCATTGTCCTCATCCTATGACAGATAAGAGCAACAGACTCTAAGAACAGAAATGTAAACTCAGACTTCGATAACTATGGATATGTTGGCATAAGTGCCTGATGCTGTATGTTCCGCTACCCCAGCAAATCCTTCACTGTGGCCCTGAATGGTCCCATTCTTGAGCTGGAAATGCTCAGAGGGGAATACTCCTGAGGGTAAGTTCACATGACAAAACATGAAGTAGAATTTGAAGCGGACATGCACCTCAGATTCATTTTCATTTTCCACTGCCCTGCTCCCTGTAGCAGAATGGAGTATTAGCATTCTGCTGTGACATTCTGCCACTCTATAGGTCCAGATGAATGGGAATAACCAGTGGGCTGTATTGAAACAAGCTTTGTGTTTTGTCTGAATCAGCCATGGAATGTCCTGTTCCAATCTGTTTCCTGTTGAATACAATGGAAGGTAGAATCAGGAAGGAATCAGCCATCGCTTTTGTGGCAGAATCTGCTGTGCAATTATCAACTAGACAATCTTTGTCTATATGCAGTGGCGTAACTACCGCCGTAGCAGCAGAGGCAGCTGCCACAGGGCACGGGACATTAGGGGCCCAGCGACAGCCGCTACTGCTGCTTTTTTTTTTTTCTTTTTTTTTAATAGGCCATTACCGGCTGGAGTTACTCCAGCCGGTAATGGGCCCTATATACTTACCGATCCTGGCAGGGGCCGGGATCGGTAAGTGATGGCGTGGGCCCCACAAGCACTATTATACTCGGGGGTGTTTTCGGGGAGAGGTAAGATAACATAAAAAAATGTGTTACTTACTTCTCCAGGCTCCGGGCAGGCTTCGGCCTACTTGCGTGACGTCATATGACCCATGACGCAGGGCCCCGGTCACATGCAGGGCACGCTTTAAGGAGGAGTTCCGGTGAAATACAGGGGACCCATGGAAGGGTACCTCTACGGATGTTTGTTTATCGCAATAATAAAGGTATCAATGTGTAAGTGGGAGTTCACGGCAGTACCAGGACATTTTTGTCTGCTCCCGAGTTGGCGTGATGCGGCTGGGAGGTTGCATCCGGTGCTGCCTTTTTCTTATGTGGGACCTGCCAGATCTTCCATTAAGAATGCGTTGCTATTTCCAGTTTAATATGTTAAAATATTCAATAAATTGGCTGCTGTGGCCGCTCTTATTTGATCGTACCTAGTTGTGTGTGTCTCAATTATTTTGGGAAAGGGGGATTTGTTATGCTATGTGGATCCTTATGGGGGGAGGGGATCGTAGCTCGACCCCGTTATTTAATGAGATAGGAATATCCTGGTCAAGTCTTGAGCCTGCTGATTTTAAAGATGGAACTTCCCTAGATACAGGAAGTTAACAGCAAATTAACAGGAATGCAGACTCCTAGTGACAGGAACCTTAGAGAGGTTTTCAGGTAGAAAATAGCAATATTTTTAAATTAAGTGTATTATATTTTGGTCCAGAATCGCATGCTTTATTCAATGAAGCTAAACTGACAAGATAGTGACTATTTAAATGGCAGGATATGCAGAATCTTTTCAAACTAAACTGTATCAATCTACTTAGCTCATTTTGTTCTATAACATGCTGTCTGCAACTTCAAGAGCATTTTTCATGTGACAGTTTCCTTTAAACTAATATGTTAATCTACACACCACAACCCCCACCATCTATCCCACTCCTGTTAATATGACAGAAGGCTACACCCAACCTGTGAGAAGTAGCCTGACACCATCAGTGCTGTAACATTCACTGTACTGCTCTGTCTGCACACTCTCTGTAATACAGTCATGAAGTACATAGCGTTGCTACTTCCGTCCCTTCTTGGTGCACTCAGTGTCTTCTGTGCAGTGCTCTAAGATGATCTATCAACAGGTAAGACATCATGAAGATACATTGCTGAGCTTTTATCTGTTATTTTAGCTGTATAGTTTGTATACACCTTAAGCTATTATTTTAAATGTATTTTGTATATGAATCTGAGATTGAACATGAGTTTTAGGTGCAAATATATGTTTTAGCATATTTTTTCAAAAAATTATTTGTGTTGGTCGCAAAGTTGCATGAAGGTGGATGTGGCTATCGATTACCTATTAAGACATTTGTAATCTTCAGGTTGTATACTTTCAAAAAATATATAGGGTTTAGGGGTTCACTTACTTTTCATGGTGTGTAATCCCTACATTTTATAGGATGATACTTTTTTAACATTTCCAGCTTCAAAGCAGATTTTTGTTCCTTCCAGTTCTAGCGATTTTCTGAAGACACGTGCAAGCGGGTGCAGGCTATAGTGACATGTATGAACTCTGCACATGTTGAACTCTTATTTTTAGGAGGTTTGGTGCATTTAATTTTTTTGTTTGGTTTCCGCTTTTAACAACTAATATACATTTATTTGCATTTTTCATAAAACATTCACTTTAAATCAAAATTGCATGAAGGTGCCTGTTCGTATAGAGTACCAAGTGGCATTCTGACAATGCTGCAGGTGTCTACTTTAAGAAAATATATAGATATGGGGGGGGTTGGATGCTTTTTTAATGTTGCAATTTAGGTTTGATTTGTCCATCTCAAAACTGTGAAAATTGCTCTGGCTACTGGAGGTGCAAAATTTTCAGAGACCCTTGGCAGTGAAAAGGTTAATTTTTTTTTTTTTTTTTTTTTTTTTTTTTAAAGTTGTGGATTTTTGTTAAGGGGTTAAAATGTAAATAAAATTAATAAATGTGGTGTCCCCAGAATTGTACCGAAACATAGAATAAAGGAGACATGTCATTTTGGCTTCACAATGAACACTGCAAAAGGAAAGCCCGTAAAAAGTACCTTTTCTCCAATTTCACACCATTCTGAATTTTTGCCAGGTTCCAAGTAGATTTACAGAGTAATAAATGGCACCATCATGAAGAAGAATTTGGCTCACAAACATGAAGCCCTCATATGGCTCTGTGAATGGAAAAATAAAAAAAAGTTATAGGGTTTGGAAGGTGGGGAGTCCAAAATGAAAATTGAAAAGTCTTCTGGCGGGAAGGGGTTAAAGGCATGTGCAAATAATCCAGGTCTAGTTGTCCATCAGATCTGCATAACACTCTGCTCTCTGGGTGGATGTGGACAGAGGGCAGCTTGGGGGCATGCAGTATTAGGGTCTCTTCTAATGGTGGCTTGGTCAGTAGAGCTGGTAAGGCATTTGTAGGGGCACAAGATTAAGGCAAGGTGGTTTTGTCTGTCCAACAGGACCAAGGGGACTATATGTGGACAACTAAGAGATTGTCAAAGATGGACAGTGCAACGTCTAATGCCGTCAGGGGATCCTGTGCAGGCCTGTGGAGATATGGAGGATTTGAGCAAGCCCACATTAGATCTGTGCTTAGTTATCCAAGATGTTTGGGACAACATGTTTTGGGATTTTTAATCCACAACATAAAAATCCTACATTTCAAAAACATGGGGCCTCAGGCTCAATGCGTTGCAAAACCAGGTGTGGATCATAAAGTCTACGTATAAAGGGACGTATGGTACTGTCCATCTATCATTAACTTTAAATTACATTGCTGCACGTGAATGTTTTTTTCTATTAAAATGGTTTTTTTTTTTTTTTTTTTTAATAAAATCCTGCAAAAAGTATTTATTCAAGCTCTATCACTTCCCTTATATGATACCTTCCACATAATGACTGATTTTTTTTTTGTTATTAGGTGTTACACCCACTGAGAACATGGATTATTACAGCAGTTGGGAACATGAACAAGGTATTGTATGAGCATATATATCAAAGGTTGTGTATGGCATCACACAGAATTCTCACAGTTCTGGGCTATGAACCTGTAGGTCCTCAGTCAGTGGTGGGAAGCTGTCAGTTTTTCCCAGTTCTACTGATTTTCAGCATCCCAGAGTGCTACTACTTTGTCTTTTGTGTCTCTGGGTTGTGTCGGTATGTCCCATCCTCTGTGTTCTATGTTCTATGTCACTTTTGTGAAGATTTCCTATTGCTTTCCCGCCTAGTGTTTCAAACCTTTAGCCATGGTACAGCCCTGGCCAATCACAGGCCACTGGGCAGGGATGTCGGGGACTTTTGTCTCCATAATGACCGAGAAGTTTTCTGTTCAGTTGCAGTTGAGATACTGTGTAGTTTCTATCTGGAATGTGCACAGAGGAGAGCTTCAGCATTGAGACTGAGGTAGTTTGGCTGTCAGGACTTTGGACTCTGTATCAGGAGGAGCAGCGGAAATTGCTGACAGGAGGATTTGACTCGAGCCTTAGCAAAAGGAAACCAGATCCTTGTCAGGACTACCCTGCCTCACTATCCTCACTATCCATAGCTCGCAGTAGTGCATGACAGGAGTTGTAGTTGGAGAGAAGCTATCTTTAGGGTCTGTATGATCCCTATGCACCTAAACATCAAGGCTGGGGAGTTAGACACTGATAAAAATAATGTATGCAATCAGCTCACCAGTCCATATGTAGTAAGTATCTTCTGGGAGACCAGATATCAGAAAGGACTTTTCCCAAAAATAGTATTCCAAATACAGCTATAAAATTCGGCTCCAACCAGAAGAATTATCCATACATCAATCCCATCAGCTATGCATTTCGGCACCACTGCGCCTTCCTCACGACATCGTCGACATCGTCGTGAGGAAGGCGCAGTGGCGCCGAAACGCGTAGCTGATGGGATCGTTCACAACCTTTTTAATGGAAAATCAATAAAATGTGACGTTTTTTAAAACAAGTTTACCTCGGATCATGTATGGATAATTCTTCTGGTTGGAGCCGAATTTTATAGCTGTCTTTGAGTTAGACACTGAGGTAGTACTGCCATAGCTCCCCACTGTCTCGGATTTGGCGGGACAGTCCCAATTTTAGACTGCTTTCCTGCCATCCTGGATGGCTTACTGCTTGTTCCGCTATGCCCCTGAAGTGTTTTGCTTGTTGAACTGTTCCCTGATCGTCACATGCTCTTATCCCAGGTAAAGGATAAATACTGTACTCAGAAGGGTGTTTCTGACATCAGTCACATGGTATATTCTAGTCATGTGGCTGGTTAGGTTTGTCTATGCTTGTAAGAACAAAAGTTGTATCCCGTGCAGTGGAAGAAGATGGAGAGATGTGGGGAGTAAGTTACTGTGTGTGAGGGAGATGTGTGGGGTGCAGGGTGGACTGTGTGTGGGGGGGAGATGTGGGGTTCAGGGTGGACTGTGTGTGTGAAGGGGGAGATGTGGGGTGCATGGGTGTACTGTGGGGGGAGGGACTGTCGCCCAGTTGCCCTGATACAGCTTAGGGTAGTTGAGGCAAGTAAGCAGAGATAGGGGCTGGGTCAAGTTTAAAACTCACTTTGTCATTGTTTTCCTTCCTGATTTCAGCAGCAATCACTGGGGGATTGCTCAACTAGCAATTCCCTTACACAGTGACTGTTATTTGTAAGGAAGTGTTATAATAACTGATAAGGAGGTGCAAGAATCTATTAGGTGGTACAAAGGTGGTAATTTGAATTGTGTGTAGGCATAAGAGGGGGTAGTTATTTTTTGGGGGACATAAAGGGGGCGTTGTTAAAGGGACTGCCACTGGAAATATGATGGCATCATTGGTATATTAGCATTAGGGGCCCTGCTTTTGCCCGGGGCCACATTTTGTCTAAAACCAGCCCTGACTGAAGCTGCTACTTGGTCTCAGTGATCCCATGAGGTGCAGGACTTCCAGCAACAAGGTTCTCACATAAGACTGAATGGGCCCTGGCGGTGGGCAGCGGACAACTAGAGACAAGTATATGTTTTATTTTTATTTTTACACCTCTCTCAGTCACCACATGGATTGCTCTAATTCCTGGGTTTATCCATCTTTCTAATATTGATGGTCAATCATTAAGATAAGCCCATAGATTGTAAGCCCTCGCGGGCAGGGCCCTCTACCCCACTGTGCCAGTCGGTCACTGTTAGTATTATATCTACCTGTATATTTTGTATATTGTATGTAAACCCCAAATGTAAAGCACCATGGAATTAATGGTGCTATATTAATAAATAATAATTAATAATAATAATAATAATAATAATAATAATCCATTTATTTTATACCTGGAAGTGTTCAACAGCCTGGACCTCCGCAGATCAGCTTCTTCGGGACAGCGCAACTATTAGTAATCTAACATGCAAGTAGTCGTCCTGCTCACGTACTGTATCATATGGGGGGTGGGGGGCTGGAGCAGCATGGCTCAAGGCATGTTATTACCAGGAGCCTCGTTGTCCTGCCCTGATCTGCAGTGGTCCTAGCTGTCAGACTCATGCTGATAGGATAGGCCATCAGCATTAGAATGGTGCATAACCAATTTAATGTATGGAAACATAATTTATATTAGGCGGGGGCAAGAACATGCTGCTTGAAAGAGGGCACTGTGAGGGTAGGGCTCCAAAAGGAGGTGAGATATTGTGACAGACTATTACTCTTATGGAGGTCAGTCAAGTGTTTTTGAGTCCTATAATTTGAGAATTACTGTACTTTTTTGTATTAAGAGGTCTAGAAACCAGTAAGTCATAAGATTTGTATAGCTGTGTTTAGTGCATGAAATGTGTTTAACATAAATTCATTTTTTGAAGGTGAGCAGCATGACTCCAGGCACATTATTACAGGAGCCGCACTGTCCTGCCCTGATCTGCAAGGGTCCTAGCAGTCAGACCCATGCTGATAGGATATTAGAATCAGTACTTGAATGATGCATAATCAATGTAATATATGGAAGCATAATTTATATTAGGGGGACAGAGAACATGCTTCTTGAACATGCTCTGACCGATGGCAGTGCCGGCTGCACATGCACCAGATTTACATTCCAAAGACAGGATTGCCGGAAGAAGACAGCGGAGAGGTGCGATCGTAGACGATGGAGGGGATGCTGGAGAGATTTCAAGCAGCACAGAAAACGCCCCAAGTACTGTTTCAGCATGGGGGAATGGCCAATGTGCTGTCTGGAGACTCATTAGCATGTTGAGAAAAACTGGGATATCCACGGAATGGCAGTGTGGAGAAGAATTGTAAGAATAGGGGAAGAATAGCCTTAGCCTTTCCTAAGGCTATTCCTACAAGGTATTAGTGAAAAAAGGGATTCTAATGATAGAATCCCTTTACGCTAAGTTCAGACGGAGTATTTTGGATTGGACGCGGAGACCGCCTCAAATGAATGGGCCTAGTCGGGATAATCTTCGGGCAGATTCTCGAGGCACAATCCACCTGAAGAATAAACATGTCCATTCTTTTTTCTGGGAGCTGGAACAAACAGCTCCCAGAAAAAAGAAACGAGCGGGCTGGAAACGCAGCGATTTTGCTGCAGCGGAAACGGCACGGTTTTGGAAATCGCAGCATGTGAATTATATCTACGGAAATGCCGGCGGCTTTCCCGTAGATATAATTGTATCAGAAAGTCCGTGGAGGAAAACTGTCGACTCTCTGTTCAAAGTGCTGCGGGAAGAACCGCGATGCATTCACGCTGCAGTTTTTCCTGCAGCGCTTTAGCGTGGCGTTTCCGGCCCGTCGGGTCTTAGCCTAAAAAGGCGTCTATCTGCAGAAACCCACAGACCCCATACATTATAATGCCCGAAAAGGGCAAGAAATATGGAGAGAAAAGCGCTGTTTGCAGGACTTTTCTCTCTGCATTTTTAAAGAAGAAAGGGTAAGGGCCCGTTCCCACTATGTAACACGGCGCTCATTCTGACATGTAAACGCGTGTCAGAGTGAGCACTTTAAAACAGAATCCCATTGACTTCCGTTGGGTTCCGTTTAACGCACGCTACAATCAATGGGTTAAAAAGCCTTCCATTGATTTCAACGGAGTCAATGGGATTCTGTTTTGAAGCGCTCACTCTGACACATGTTTACGTGTCATAGGGGATCAATGGAAAGAACAATCACTTATGTTTTTACTTCTATATTTTTTTTTTCTAAAGGTAACTTTTCACAAGGAAACTACTCCAGCGATCCATACAATTACTCTTATGGAGGTCAGTCAAGAGTTATTGAGTTATAGAACTTGACAACTACTGTACTTTTTTGTACAAGGAAGTCGTAAGATTTATATAGCTGTGTTTAATGCATGAAATATGTTTGACAAATTCAGTTTGTGGGTGTGGACAGCATGACTTCATGTTATTACCAGGAGCCGCACAGTCCTGCCCTGATCTGTAGGGGTCCTAGCTGTCAGACCCATGCTGATAGGATATTAGAATCAGTATTAGAATGATGCATAACCAATTTAATATATGGATGCATAATTTATATTAGGGGGACAGAGAACATGCTTCTTGAAAGATAGCACTGTGGGGGTGGGTCTCCAAAGGGGTGTGTGAAATTTTTCATGCACCACCCCTCCTACTTTAAAAAAAAAAATTGAATCCTACCCCTGCCCACAGTATACTTCCATATGGTGGTTCTGCAGTGCAGAATATCTCTGTAATAAATGCATCTATGTGAGTGTCAGCTCTTCTGTCTATAATAGAGCTTCCATCATTCAGACTTGGCTAGAGCCATTCTGGTTAGCAGAGTCTTAGGACCCACAGATCAGGGATTAGGATTTTGCTGCTTCTAATTCCCAGATTGCTCTGATAATGCAGTCACAAACTGACAGAGCAAATAAGGTAGACTGTAACAACATAGAACATAAGGAAATACCATGTCCTCAATAGGGAAGTCATCACAGGAGAAATGAATATCTGGAGCAGAATCAAAATCCAACCTTAGAGCCAGAAATGAATAGTCTGACAGTCCAGGATCCAAAATTCAGACTAGTTAGTAGTGGGATAGCCAGAAGATAGGTCAAACTCAAAGCTGGGTCAGAAAACAGAGTAAGCAGACCAATATCACTAGTATCGTATGTCTGGTGATAATATACAATAAATGGCACAAACAAGAGGGCAGAGCAAAGTCACATTGGAAACCAAGTGCTTATATTAGCTTGAAAAATTGGAAAAAATCATGCATTTCCGCAACTTTTTTTATCATCATGAAACAATAATTGTTCATTATATAAGTATATTCAGTATGTCACAACCTCTCCAATATTTTTGTAATTATTTCACTATATATTTTCCTGGGACAAAACTAGAGATGAACGAATTTAAAAAAAAAATTGATTCAGCCGGGTGGCCGAATTTTCCGAAGTGATTCGATCTAAATTAATTTGCGGCAAACCACGTTAAAAAAACCCAGCTATTTCATGGCTGCAGAGAGTTGTATAGTGGTGTAGGACACGGTGCCCTGCAGTAACACGGAAACAACATGCCAAGGAAAGGCTTTACAACATATATCTGCACTCCGCAAGGACTAATAAGACCCCAATAATTTTAATTATACAGGTATGATTTATTGCAAACCTGCAATGAGCAGCAGTATAATGAGAGTCAGTGCAGCAAGGTGTGGTAGGATTGTTCCTATTACCCAGACTGCAATCACCCCAAATGAACCTTGTTCTGCTTCAATACTCTGTATAAATTCCTCCCTATCCTTTCCTTACACTTCTAATGCTCTTTCCCTGAACTTCGAACGAGCAAAATATCAGTTTTCAAGTGTTTTCTACCACTCTCCCTAGCGCCTGCTGATGTTTCTCCCTGCACTAAGTACACTAGAAAATGCCTGAATTAAAGATGGCGGAGGGTATTTATAGGGCTGTGACATCACAGGGCTGGCTGGCTGCTGATTGGCTGCACACATGGTATTGTGAGTGATCCCACTTTCTCAGAGCTTCTTGCCCCATGTCCTGACGTGCAGCAGCCATTTTATGAAAAAATGAGATTCGTTACCACTAGGCATGAGGAAATCCAGATTTGATGCCAATCGAATATTTCCTGATATTCGGATCGAATTCCACTTCATCAGCTTCGTTTTGCTCATCTCTAGACAACACAAAAGAAATGAGTTTGATACCATATAAAGTACCGTATATACTCGAGTATAAGCTGAATTTTTCAGCCCAATTTTTGTGCTGAAAAAGCCGCCCGCTTATACTCGAGTCAGCAAAAAAATAAATAAATAAATAAATAAATAAATAAATAAAAAAAAATTTAGGAGGTGGTGGTGGGGGGGGGGTTTATGACCAGCCACAATATTAACGTAAAAAAAAAAAAGAAAAAAAAAAGAAGAAGATTTAAAAGGTAGTTCTAAAGGTTCTAAAGGTAGTTCTAAAGGTATCCCTGTGTCTGAAAGTGCCCGGTCTACTGAATATAGGGGATCTGCAGTGCTCATGTTTCGTTGGGAAGGGGTTAATAGGAGCACTGCAGATACCCTATATTCAGCCAGACTGAATTCCAAGTGGGGGAAGAAAAACCAGTCCTCAAGCTCTGGAAAGGGGCAGACAGACAACCAAAACACCCCTTCCCCTTCCCCAGCAACTACTGTACCCAAAAACTCCGACCATTTTAATTTTTGAACTTTTCCAGTAGCTGCTGCATTTCCCCCCCTCGACTTATACTCGAGTCAATAAGTTTTCCCAGTTTTTTTGTGGTAAAATTAGGGCCTCGGCTTATATTCGGGTCGGCTTATACTCGAGTATATATGGTAGTCCGTGTACAGCTTGGATAACAGTATAAATTTGGTTTGCCATCACAATCACTCGACACAAAACCATTAATGTGTAAACCTCTGCTATATAAAAATAATAAAAGGAAGAACAATGAAACAATTAAAATAACTGCCTTTATGTTTTTAGTTCTATTTGTTTTTAAACACAACTTTTCAGAAGGAAACAACTCCAGCGATCAATACGATGACTCTTTTAAAGGTCAGTCAGAAGTTTTTGAGTCCTATAACTTGAGAATTACTCTACTTTTTGTATTAAGAGGTCTAGAATCCGAGTAAATCGTATGATAGCTGTGTTTAGTGCATGGGATGTGTTTGTGTATTTATTTATTTTGCTTAAGTTTTTGACCATTTTAATATATATTTTTTAATTTTCTATTTAATCAGCTGGATCTTTTTTAAAATTTGAAGTAAAAAGAAAAGGTATGTGAAAAGCTTAGAGTATACTGTAAGGCTGGGGTCACACTGCATGTACGACTTTGTGTACGTGCAAAATAAAATCGGTTTCCAGGCGGAGAGGCTGAAAACGCACACGGACGGTCACCTTTAAAGCCGACCGCTGTCCCGTTTCCCCAGGGTTTACAATGGACACCCCGGGGCGGACAGCAGCAGCAGTGTGAATGCTCTGCAGAACTCTGTGTATGTGTGCCAACCTGAACTTGTTCACATGATTAGTCTGTATGAGAGACAGGATTGTGAATCACATATATAAGAACTCATCTCTATTCTGAAAACAAGTCTATTTCCTTTTGTACTATATTCATGTATTTATAATGATTTTCAATAGTTTTAATATATTTTTTCAATTTCTTATTTAATGTTTCAGGTTTTATACCAAAAAAATCACTTAATAGGAAAATAAAAGTAACAGGTAAGTAAAAAACTTACAGGATTGTTTCTCACAATGAATAGACTCTGAAAACACGTTTATTTCCTTTTGTACTATATACATGTACTTATGTGATTTTTGATTATTTTTACTATATTTTTAATTTTTTTTATTTAATGTTTCAGCTTCTATGAATGAAAAATTATATACCTGGGAAAAAAAAGTAAAAGGTATGTAAAAACCTTACAGGATTGTGAATCCCAATGAATATAAGAAAGCCTCACTACTCTGAGAATACGTTTATTTCCCTTTGTACTTACTGTGGAATATGCAGCTTGTGCCTGTTCTCCATCTTACATTCCTCGGACGCTACTTAGAGTTCATCTCATCCTTTGCAGGAAACTGTTATCTATAATGGCCTAAAACTTCTTGTTTGTGCCTTATGTAATAGTTATGTGTTAGCTGTGCTATGCGCGGCGTGGCAAATTTAGCCCCACCCACTTCTAAATCGACTCCGCCTTATCCCACCGATTTCTCTTTGTGCTTCTCACACAGTATAATGCTCCTATAAAAGATCATGAACAGTCCACAGCTCAACACTCTGATAAAGTGCGTGTATATGGGACATCAGTTATGCACGGATACAGCCTACTGGGTTTGGGCAAAAAACATAGTGCATGAAAAAGAAATATATCCAGCAGAACGTTTAGTCCGAATAAAACTTAGTCTTTAATAGATAGAGATATTTGGTCCCATAAAAAACCTCAACACAGACATCGAGCAAAAAGCAAATTCAGCGTTGTTTAAAAAGATTCATGTGAACATACCAGACTGCCAGTGATGTCGTGACATGCTAACCCGTTTCAGAGCCGGAGCTCCTTACTCATAGCAGATTGTGAGTCCCATGTAGGGATCACAATGTACATTTATCCCTATCAGTATGTCTTGGAATATGGGAGGAAATCCATGCAAACACGGGGAGAACATACAAACTCCTTGCAGATGTTGTTCCTGGTGAGATTCCAACCTACGACTCCAGTACTGCAAGGCTGCAGTACTAACCACTGAGCCATCATGTTACCCTATTTCTGCAGATATAATTGACATGCTGTGCTTTTCATACCTGCTTTCGGGTTTCCGTTCAGGAGGTCCACTTGTGGACCCCTGAACGGAAACCTAATCCACTTAAAAAAAGCGATTACCCGTGGAAACTCACAAACCTGATAGACTAAAGTGGGGTCCACTTGTTTCCTCCTGAAAAGAGTGAAAAAATGTGGATTGAAAAGCGCTGCTTGCAGAACTTTTCTCTCCGCCTTTTTAAAGGTGGGAGAGGAACAGAATTCCCCAGCGGAGACCCCGCGCAGGTGTGAACCCAATATTACAGATGGAGCCTGCAGGGGAAAACTGCTACAAATTGATTTATGAAAAGTGTGTTAAAAAGTTAACTCTAATTTTTTTTTAAAAAAGTAAAAAAAGAACAATGAAACAATGCCAAGAACAATGCACTTATGGTTTTACTTCTATTTCTTTTCTTTTCAAAGACAGCATTTCAGAAGGAAACTACTCCATCACTCCACACAATTACTCTTCTGGAGGTCAGTCAAGAGTCCTATAACTTGAGAATTACTGTACTTTTTTGTATTAAGAAGTCAAGAATCCAGTAAGTCATAAGATTTGCATAGCTTTGTTTAGGGCATGGGATGTGTTTGACATAAATGCAGTTTGTGAGGGTGAGCAGCAGGACTCCATGTTATTACCAGGAGCCGCACTGTCCTGCCTTGATCTGCAGGGGTCCTAGCTGTCTGACCCACACTGATAGGAGAGGCCATTAGTATTACAATGATGCATAATCAATTTAATATATGGAAGCATCATTTATGCTAAGGGGACAGAGAACGCACTGGTTGAAAGAAGGCACTGAGGGGGTGTGAATTTGTGGTAAAGGGGCGTGGCTTTTCATGCACCACCCCTACTACTTTACATAAATTTGGATCCTACCCCTGTCTTTGGTATATCACCATATGGTGGTTCTGCAGTGCATCATATTACAGAGGTATTGTCCCTGAGAAGCAGAATATCTCTGTCATAATGTATCTATGTGATGGTCAGCTCTTCTGTCTATACTAGAGCTCCCATCATTCAGACTTGGCTAGCGCCACTCTGGTTAGCAGAGTCTAAGGGACCACAGATGAAGAACTTGGATTTTGCTGCCTCAAATCCCCCGGTTGCTCTGATAGTGTAGTCACAAATCGGCAGAGCAAATAATGTAGAATGTAACAACATGCAACATAAGGAAATATCATGTCATCAAAAGAGAAGCCATCACAGGAGAAATCAATATCTGGAGCAGAATCCAAATCCTACCTTAGAGTTAGAAGCGCTAAATGAATAGTCTGACAGTCCAGGATCCAAAATTCAGACTAGGTAGTAGTGGGATAGCCAGAAGAAAGGTCAAACTCAAAGCTGGGTCAGAAAACAGAGTAAGTAGTTCAATATTACTAGTATAGCATGTCTGGTGATAATCTTGCTATATTATAAAAATGAATGTATGTCTGTCTGTCTGTTCTTTATGCGTGACCAAACAATTGGACCGATCTTCACCAAATTTGGCATAAAGATACTTCAGGTGTCCAGGAAGGTTTAAGATAAGACCTCAACTTGCTCGGACGTACCGTTGCTGAGACACAGAGTTCCCAAAACCATGACCTCCCATTAGCCAATACAACCTTTTACTCATATTCCAACTACAAAACACACGGTCACTCCACATGCACAATCCAACACTAATATCCAAACTGAGATACATGCATCAGTGGAATAGATACACAGGGCATCACACAGTAACATATGCCAGAGGATTAGATACGCACATCCACATCTGCATACAGTTCCACACACCAGAGGAATAAATACATGCATCTGCACACAGTTCCACACACCGGAGGATTAGATATGTGCATCTTCACACAGTACCACACACTGGAGGATTAGATATGCGCATCTTCACACAGTACCACACACTGGAGGATTAGATACGTACATCTTCACATAATTCCACACGGCAGAGGATTAGATACGCCCATCTTCACACAATACCACATGCTGGAGGATTAGACACGCACATCAGCACACAGTATCACACGCTAGAGGATTAGATATGTGCATCTACAGTCAATACCACATGCCATAGGATTAGATACGCCCGTCTGCACACAATACCACATGCCGGAGGATTAGATACGCACCTCTGCACACAGTACCACACACCAGAGGATCACATATGCGTGCCAGTACACAGTGCCACATGCCAGAGGATTAGATACGTGCATCTGCACACAGTACCACACACCGGAGGATTAGATAGGTACATCTTCACACAGTTCCACACGGCGGAAGATTAAATACGCCCATCTTCACACAATACAACACGCTTGAGGATTAGATACGCACGTCAGTACACAGTATCACACACCAGAGGATTAGATACGCGAATCTGCTCACAGTTCCACTTGCCAGAGGATTAGATACGCGTTTCTGCACACAGTACCACACGCTGGAAGATTAGATACGTGCCTCTGCACATGGTACCACATGCCGGAGGATTAGATATGCACCTTTGCAAACGGTACAATACACAGGAAGATTAGATACGTACGTCATCAAGCATTACCACATACTGGAGGATTAGATACGAACCTTACCACACAGTAACATGCGCCAGAGGACTAGATACACGCATCACCACACAGTACCAGACATCAGATCTTTACTCCAGGTTTCCATAGCAACCCAGTCATTTTTATTCACTGCTGTATGTCAGCTTTTACACATTCACACATACACACAGCTTTACTCCAGGTCTCCATAACAACCAATCACAGTTTTTTCACTATCTAAACTGAGATACTCATGATCACATGACGCTTATGAACACACACAAATGACATACAATAGACAGTGTACAACTGAGCAATTCTTATAGGGCCAGTACACAAACAAAAAAATAAATAAATTTATGCGAAGCCGGATCCTCCTGCTAGTAAACAATAAATGGCACAGACAAGATGGCAGAGCAAAGTCACATGGAGAGCTAAGTACTTATAATGGCTGCACCAACCTTCCTCCTACCTAATGATCAATCAGCTGGACCTCTTACCAGTCAGGACACAGGTAAGTGTGTTTCATTGTGATGGAACGTGCCTCACTTTTTTTCTTTAACACAAAATGAATACGAGAGAATAACTTATTATATCCCTATATAGGAAATTGGAAGGAAGCAAAGATAACATTACAGACGTTATCAGGTACCTATCACGTCCTTGTGCACAATGCTTACATCTACTGAGATTTTCTCTTTTAGGCTAAGGTCCCATCTAACGGATACACATCACAATTTTTTTGATTGCGATTTTGCAGAGTTTTCCTATGAGGACTTTATGCTATGCTATACTATTATGCTATGTTAAAAACACCAGCATTTCTGCAGATATAATTGACATGCCATGCTTTTCCACTGCAGATTTTTTTCTGCAATGTGTGGATGGAATTTGCCAGAATCCCATCCATTTTGCAGTTCCATAGACGAGTACTTGGGGGGAGGAGGTGTTCTTCACTGCTCAGCATCATCACTGGCCAGTAAGCAATGTCCCCTCTGACAGTACAGCACTATAGACACTACCGTGAGGAAGGGCATTCTTGACTGACTGTCAGAAACCCCCTTCTGACAGTGAAGAGCTACGGTACCGGCACCGAACGGGAAAGCCAATTTCTGTCGGCTTTCTAGCAGTGTATTACACCGCATGTGCACCAGGAGCCTATGTTCACACTTAAAACGAAGCCTATGTTCACACTTCCATTAGGAGCTATTATTGGAAATACCATTGTATTTGATGGTAAGAATAGTGCAGCATTCAATGATATTCTTTAAGTCAACATGATGATAACCTTGGTGGAACCCAACAAACCACATTATACAGTAATTCAGTGTCTGCTCGTGTCTGTCATATCAGTCCAGCAGTTTCTGCTACTATGAAGGAAAGGAAAATTAAAAACTTGATAGAAGTGTGAATAGAGCTTTACATTTGGACTGCATGCACTTCCTTATTGCAATAAAACAGCAAACTACCGGTGAATAACAGATGTTCTGAGCCATAATGATTTCTTTTACTTTAATAGAGAGACTTAGATAAGTAGGTTCTCCTTTGTCTTCTGTTTGCAGTATATGGGGGACATCATACCAGTTAGTCTCCACTCACCAGCTAAGGGAAAACTAAGTGTTAGAGATGAAGCCTGCAGGGGAAAACTGCTACAAATTGATTTTTTTAAAGTTTGTTGTAAGGTTATGTAGGCTTTAAAAATAACAATAGAAAGAACAATGCACGTATGTTATTATTTCTTTATTTTCTTTTATTTTATTTTATTTAAAGATAACTTTTCAGAAGGAAACTACTCCAGCGATCAACACAATTACTCTTATGAAGGTAAGTCAAGAGTTTTTGAATCATATAACTTGAGAAGTTCTGTATTTTTTGTAATAAGAGGTCTAGAAACCAGTAAGTCATAAGTCATTATTATCCCCCTGATCCTGGTCTATAGTCTCTCACTCTGCCAAACTAGTATCCTTACGCTGTGCTGAAGAGATCCCACAGAATGAAACAGTGCTGTCCACAGCTGGGAATCTGTTCCTTTTGGAATAGAAATACTAATTTGTCAATAATCCCCACATTATGTTATTAGGGCTATTTAAAAAAAAAGTAATGCATGATGTTAAGGGGCTGCCCCTAGAGGGCAAGAAACAGAGGTACTGTTTTCCTAAATACATCCTGGAAAACAGATTTGCATGTTTTTCCCATAATCCCCCAGTGAAGCAAAAATGACTTGTCAGACTCAATATACCTGTAAATGTACACACTCCCTAAGGAGTGTTATTATCCCCTGATCCTGGTCTATAGTCTCTAAATCTGCCAAACTAGTATCCCTTCGCTGTGCTGAAGAGATCTCACAGATTGAAATAGCGCTGTCCACAGCTGGGAATCTGTTTCTTTTGGAATAGAAATACTAATTTGGCAAAAATCCCCGCATTATGTTATTAAGCTTATTTTTAAAAAGTCATGCATGATATTATGGGTGCTGCCCCTAGAGGGCAGCAAACAGAGGCAATGTTTTCCTAATTACATCCTGGGAAACAGATTTGCGAATTTTCACTATTCACATCACATACCATCTGTTTTATACTAGCTGTGCACTATTATTATACAGTATAATTACATTACATGGTCATTATAAATCAGATACTTTGCAATGTAAATATTGAAGGGGTCACAGCACTCGCAAAAGCACCACCGTCCCATCAAACAGTAGATCAGTCGGGGCCATGGGCGTTGGACGTCCACTGATCTCTTAGATCTCTTAGACTGTTAGGACTATCTCAGATCAGAACATGTAGCTCCCAGTATTGTTTACATGTCTGCTGTGATACCATATTGTTTATAACCGCAGTTGTGGGTACTATAGTTATATCCTTTTCAAGCATTTGAGATACTGCTGCATAACCGGTGCTATCATGAATATGCTGTAGGGAGGGGGTAGGGGGCCCTGGTCAAAGTTTTCATCAGGGCCCACAACACTTTAGTTATGCCACTGAAGCTTCCAATAATCTCCTGGTTGCCATACTAATGGTTTATCCCTTCAGTCACATAAATACATAATTTCACTCTATCCTTATGTGTGGTGCATTACAGCCCAGAAGATAGCTTTTTATGGACTTCCATGATGTGCAGCTCTTAAGATATTATGACTAATATCATTCTATTATTTATTTCTCTTACTTGTACAAAGAAAACATATTCTACATTGCATTACAGACCTTGTCAGCCATACAGGACACAAACACACAAACATGGGGAAAACATACAAATTCCATGTAGATGTTGCCCTTTGTGGGATTTGTTAGTTATTTGCAAGTTTGAAATGACAATTGGTGGAACCTCCGATATGTTGAATATAGTCACTTGGAACTTAAAGTATCGGTTTGGCAGTCGATATAAAAGTATCTTCCAGAATTATAGTGACCGGCATGAACAACCACTGAGGTATAAACTTCACTATATGAGTCATTATTTGTTTTATGATTGCAATAATTAAAGTCTATATATTATAGAGAGATGGAAAATGAATCTCTATCTATCTAAAAAGCAAACTGTTCATAAATAAGAATGTCAGATCTAAAAACAGCACGTAGGTAGAGATTCACTTTAAGGTGGAAAATCTTCATTGAATGAATCCAGTTCATTGGGTTTATTATTAGAGATGAGCGAACACTAAAATGTCCTAGGTTCGAAATCCGATTCGAACAGCCGCACACTGTTCGGCTGTTGGAACGGATTTCGAACCCCATTATAGTCTATGGGGGGAAATGCTCGTTTCAGGGGTACACAACATTCGATAAAATTATACTTACCAAGTCCACGAGTGACGGTCGGGCTGGATTCTCCTTGAAGTCTTCTCCCGACACAGTGTCCCCACGTCTTCTTCCGGCTGGAATTCACTCTGCCTAGGCATCGGGGCCTAGGCAGAGCCGACTGCGCATACGCAGTCGGCTCTGCCCGGCCCGACGCCTGAGCACAGCCGACTGCGCATGCGAGGGCAGTCGGATGTCTAGGCAGAGTGAATTCCAGCCGGAAGACGCCGCGGGGACGCTGCACGGAGAAGACTTCTAAAGGTAAGAGAAGAACCAGCGTTGATTGGTCGACTGTATAGCATTCTGCCAATCAACGCTGGTTCTGCATTGAACCTTAAACTTCGAACAGCTAGTAGTGTTCGATCGACTACGAGTATTTAAAAATACCGTAGTATTCGATCAAACACCTACTGGATCGAACACTACTTGCTCATCTCTATTTATTATATCCTTACCTGTCACATGAAATCTTTTTATAGCAAAAACAATTGTTTCTCTTTTTTTTTCAGAGGATATTAACTCACAGGATATTTCAGATGACACCACATTCTACCTTACTAGCCAGTGGTTGACCATGTTTGTACCATCGATCTACACTGTGGTGGTCACTGTGGCTCTGCCTCTGAATGTGATGGCAATTCTAATGTTTCTACTGAAGATAAAAGTCAAGACGCCGGCAGTAGTCTATATGCTGAACTTGGCCATAGCTGATGTGCTTTTTGTTGCCATGCTGCCTTTCAACATTGTGTACAGATTCTCAGGGAACAACTGGAAAATCGGAGAAGGAATGTGCCGAATTGTGATTGCGGCATTTTACTGTAACATGTACTGCTCCATCCTGCTCATGACTAGTATAAGTGTGGACAGGTACATGGCCGTGGTGTTTCCAATACACTCTCGTTCCTGGCGCACAAAGAAACGGGCTTGGCTGGTGTGTGTCTTTATCTGGCTAATATCTATAGCTAGCACCGTGCCGCTTCTTCTTACCAAGCAAACCAACAACATTGTCTCATTGAACATTACAACTTGCCATGATGTGCTGGAGAAAAAGGCCCAACAGAACTTCTTCATGTATTACTTCACCGCCTTCTCTTCCATTTTATTCTTTTTTCCATTAGTTATTACAGTCTTCTGTTATGTTAAAATGATCCAATCCTTGAGTAAAAGCTCGAAGAACATTGAAAAATGTTCTAAGAAGACAAAAGCTATTCTCTTAACTATTATAGTCCTTACTGTGTTCATTATTTGCTTTGGTCCTACAAATATCATCTTTCTAATGCATTATCTGCACTTCCTCAATGGATATTCAGAGTCTCTATACTATGCATATATTCTGTGTGCCTGTATCAGCAGTATAAGTAGTTGTCTTGATCCTGTAATGTATTACTATGTGTCTTCAAATTATCAAAAGTATGTATATAGTTTGTTACACTGTACGAAACCCGATACACTACAAACCAAGCAGACACCCCCCAAAAAATTAAAGAGCTCTCTGAGACCCATGAAAGGGACTTCCCTTTCAGAGGGATCCCTATTGTGATTGCTGGTCCCAATGGATCCCCATTGAGCATACATCTATCATCTATCCTATAAAAGTTGTTCATGGGCCAATCCCTTTTAATGTGTTATTGAAATTTATTGTATTCAGTGCCTAAGTGAGTGTTTTCACATTACTGCATGGGTTTTCTTACTTTTGAAAATATAATATTTAATGCAAAGAGGAATATATAATTTTGCCATAATCATGTAGTTGCATGATCACTATCCAGAAATCTGTTATAGTATCTGTAACCAGTGTGCAACTAACTGAAAAGGACATAAGGGAGGAGCATTGTGGGGAGAACACAATCATCTGCTGCTAGCCAATCAACAGCTTAGGGGATGTTCTCGGTAATGCTGATTGGACGAGAGTAGCTGACATTACCTTCCTTACAAGGCTCCTCCTTCATGTCCTTTTCAATTGATTGCCTGCACATTATACATTTCATATACTCAACGTGGAGCCATACACAAAAATGTCCAGTAGTAAAAGTAACGTATGGTATGGTTAGTAAGTAATATGAACGTGTTGTCCTGTGTTGTGACTTATATTACTAGATTATTCAGCCAATAAATTGATATATAAACAATATTACAAATGATAGATTGTGAACTTGACAAGGTTAGAAAATACATGTATTCCTATTGCTTGCCGTTATATTGCAAAAACATTAATCTTTGATAAGACATATATATTCTGCTTAAGAAATATGCTGTGAGGCTACGTAACAAGATGCACCTGCATCCAGGATGGGGTTCTATTGGTTGCAAGAAGACATATGCTTGGCTTGCTGCCAGAAGACAGCTCCTTAGAGGCATGGCGTAAGACCGGAAATTGCTGGCTATATATGGAACTGCTTATGCTTCTCTTCAACGTAACCAAGACATACTTCACCAATCAGGATTGAACATGAGGACTTGTGTTGTTATGTTTCTCCTCCCTATGTTTGCTGCTATATTAACTCCATGTTGTCTTAATAAAGTGCATCACTGCACTTCCTACTCTGCTAAGAGAGGAGATAGTACCAATATTCCGTGTTTAACGTTTATGCCTCGTCGCTAGCACTTAGCACATACATATAAATTAGGACAACGACAGTTACCTGAGGGATTTGGCCAGTTGGTCAACAAACGGTACCATGACCTTTTCAATCTTATCTCACTCACACATACTGTACGCATCCATCTCACTGTTATCCAGTGGTACAACCAATATAGAAACAGACCGTGCAACTGTCGAGAGGAGGCCTTACACAGAAATGTAACTCCTGATATATAGTCATAGGGGTGGAATTATCATATTTTGATATCAGGTGTAAAAACATTTGAAAAATATAAGAATTTTTGGAACAAGACAGGATTTTTGTGACTTTTTGCCTTTTGCACCCCACTTCCCTCCTATTTAAAAAGTGGGCAGAATGTGGTGGGAATCAAGATGGCATTTATGTTAATTTACACCATGAAACTGTACTGAGTTATAGTTGAAATATATACTAGCCTCCTGATATGAACCAATTGCCTTGATTACTTTTCTTTATAAATGGAGTAATAAATATATATTACAAAAAGGTATTAAAGTGTCCATGACAAATAATTGTATCAATATCATTGACATGATGGATCCACCTGGTGGCGCGGCCCTTCCCATCACCAACTTTCTACCTTGCAAAACAGTAATAACTAACAAACATTATATATTTCTCCCATGCTATGGCTGACTATCCATATCAGGTTCCTCCCAGCATCCATATTCTTTCTTACTATCAACCTTCACATCATTCCTGCTTTATATTCATACTTTACAGCTGGATCCTCACGTCTCTATACTTTATCTGGGGGTCATTCCCCTAACTTACAATGTATATAAGACCTCTCCGGTGTAGCAGTACTGGCCGTGCGCTCAGCTCGGCTCATCTCCAGAGTAGCCAAGCTCAGCGCACGGCCAGCACTGCTACATCTCCGGTGTAGTAGTGCTGGCCGTGCGCTCAGCTCGGCTCATCTCCGGAGTAGTCGAGCTGAGCGCACAGCCAGCACTTCTACATCTACGGTGTAGCAGTGATGACCGTGCGCTCAGCTTGGCTCATTGCTATAATCTTCAGTAAGTCATGGGAAACAGGAGTGGTCCCTTTAGATTGGAAAAGGGCAAATGTTGTCCCCATCTACAAAAAGGGGAAAAGGGACGATCCAGGAAATTACAGGCCTGTAAGTCTGACCTCAATAACAGGAAAAATCTTTGAGCAAATTGTCAAGGAACATTTACTTCGGTACCTGGATGGGAAGGCATTAATTAACCAGAGCCAGCACGGCTTTATGACCAATAAATCTTGTCAGACTAACCTGATTTCCTTCTACAACAAAATCACTGAATGGTTGGACCAAGGGAATGCCGTGGACATAGTATATCTTGACTTCAGTAAGGCATTTGATAAAGTATCACATAACCTTCTTATTGAAAAAATGATTAAGTATGGCTTTGACAAAAAATCAGTTATGTGGATTCACAACTGGCTTAATGATCGGGCACAACGAGTAATACTAAATGGTTACACATCGAACTGGAAGAAAGTCAAAAGCGGGGTGCCGCAGGGCTCTGTTCTGGGCCCAGTACTTTTTAATATCTTTATAAATGATCTGGACGATGGAATTATTGGGGAACTCATAAAATTTGCAGATGATACGAAGATAGGAGGAATAGCCAACACTAGAGAGGAGAGAGAGTGTATTCAAAAGGACTTAGACACACTGGAACAATGGGCTGAGGCCAACAAAATGGTATTTAACAGGGACAAATGCAAAGTTCTACATCTGGGTAACAGAAATGTAAAAAACATATATAGTATGGGAAGAATAGAACTAAGTGATAGCATAGGGGAAAAGGACTTGGGCATAATAGTAGATCACAAATTCAACATGAGCCAACAGTGCGGTGCTGCTGCAAAAAAGGCTAATAAAATTCTGGGATGTATTAAGACAAGCATTGAATCTAGATCAAGAGAGGTCATTATTCCGCTGTACTCTTCCCTGGTCAGACCACACCTGGAATACTGTGTACAGTTCTGGGCGCCTCAATTCAAGAAAGACATCGATATATTGGAGCAAGTCCAGAGAAGAGCAACCAAAATGGTGGAAGGTCTGCAAACCATGTCCTATGAGGAGCGGCTAAAAGAACTGGGATTGTTTAGTTTGCAGAAGAGAAGGCTGAGGGGAGATTTAATAGCAGTCTACAAATATCTGAAAGGTAGTCACAGTGCAGAGGGATCTACCCTATTCTCATTAGCACAAGGAAGTACAAGAAGCAATGGGATGAAACTAAAGGGAAAGAGATACAGATTAGACATTAGGAAAAACTTTCTGACAGTGAGGGTAGTGAGAGAGTGGAATAGGCTGCCACGGGAGGTGGTGGGCGCTCCATCAATGGAAATCTTCAAGCGGAATCTGGATAAACATATAGCTGGGATGATTTAGGAAAACCTGCACTCGCAGGGGGTTGGACCCGATGGCCCTTGAGGTCCCTTCCAACTCTACCAAAAAGAAAAGAAAAGAAAAAATCTCCGGAGTAGTCGAGCTGAGCACACAGCCAGCACTGCTACATCTCCAGGGGTAGCAGTGCTGGCCGTGCGCTCAGCTCGGCTCATCTCCGGAGTAGCTGAGCTGAGCATACGGCCAGCACTGCTACATCTCCGGTGTAGCAGTGTTGGCCGTGCGCTCAGCTCGGCTCATCTCCGGAGTAGCCAAGCTGAGCGCACGGCCAGCACTGCTTCATCTCCGGTGTAGCAGTGCTGGCCGTGTGCTCAGCTCGGCTCCTCTCCGGAGTAGCCGAGCTGAGCGCATGGCCAGCACTGCTTCATCTCCAGTGTAGCAGTGCTGTCCGTGCGCTCAGCTCGGCTCATCTCCGGAGTAGCCGAGCTGAGTGCACAGCCAGCTTTGCTTCATCTCTGGTGTAGCAGTGCTGGCCGTGCGCTCAGATCGACTCATCTCTGGAGTAGCCGAGCAGAGCGCACGGCCAGCACTGCTACATCTCTGCATTGAATTTCCCCACTAGCGTCGTGTGTGACTGTGACATCATCTTCCTCCTCTTCTTCCGTCATTCGACACTGAGAAGTTGACAGCAGTGTGCTCTGACTATCTAGCTGTGATGGGTCTGCTGTCCCGGTCTCCTCAGTGTGCAATGCGTTATCCCTGATTGCGATGAGGGATTCTTGCATCACACAGAGGAGCGGGATGGTTACGCTCACTAATGCGTTGTCACAGCTGACCCTCTTGGTGGACTCCTCAAAGACGCATAGGATTTCACATAAGTCTGTTATCCATGGCCACTCATGGTTGACAAACTGAGGGAGCTGACTTTGAGGAACCCTCTGGTTTTGGAGATGGTACTGCCTAAAAGGTCTCTGCTGCTCACACACCCTGCTCAACATCTGGTATGTTGAGTTCCAACGTGTGGTGACGTCGCACAACAGCCGGTGTTCAGGCAGATGTAGGCGTTGCTGGAGGGTTTTCAGGCTAGCAGCGGCTACTGTAGACTTAAGAAAGTGGGCGCTCAAGCACCACACTTTCACCAGTAGCTCAGGCACATTGGGGTAGGTTTTTAAAAACCTTTTCACCATTAAGTTGAAAACGTGGGCCAGGCATGAAACGTGTTTGAGTCTGGCAAGCTCCAGAGCCGCTACCAGGTTCCGGCCATTATCATGCATGACCATGCCTGGGCCAAGGTGCAGCGGTGAAAACCATATTGCCGTCTCCTCTAGGATGGCATCGCTCACCTTGGGGGCAGTGTGTTTTCTGTCGCCCAAGCTGATGAGCTTTATCACAGCCTGCTGATGTCTCCCCACGCCAGTGCTGCAGCTTTCCAGCTCGCAGCTGGGGTCGATGTTACGGCGGAGGAGGAGGGTTTGTGAGAACCCCTGCCAGGAATCTTTGGCGGGGAGAGGAGGTAGGCCGCCCCAGTTTGTGACCCAGTCCTAGCCTCCACTATATTCACCCAGTGTGCCGTGAGTGAGATGTAGCGTTCCTGTCCACTTGCACTTGTCCATGCATCAGTGGCTAAGTGGACCTTAGTGCAAAGCGCTGAACTTAGGGCCTGCCTGATGTTGAGTGACACGTGCTGGTGCAAGGCGGGACGGCACACCGGGAGAAGTAGGAATGGCATAGCGAGGTGCCACAGCTGCCATCAGGTCACGTAAGGCCTGAGTCTCTACAAGCCTAAACGGCCACATCTCCAGGGCCAGTAGTTTGGAGATGTGGCCGTTTAAGGCTTGGGCATGTGGGTGGCTTGTGCTGTACTTCTGCCTGCGATCAAACACCTGGGAGGTGGAGAGATGCTGGGAAGAGGCGCATGATGGTGCAGGTGAAGGAGCAGAGGCCGGAATAGGTGATGAGAGTGAAGTCCCCAAAGTGGTAGAGGCAGATGTGGAGGTGTCCTGGCTGGTGGTCTGGACTGCAGTGCCAGCACTGGAAACAGTGGAAGAGGCAGTGGCGGCAACGCCGCACGACGATTGTCCTGCGTTTGCTCTCTCCCACTGAGCCCAGTGCTTGCCTTCCAAATGATGGCACATGCCTGAGGTGGTCTGGTTTCTCTTCTCAGAGCTCCTACTCAGTTTTGAGTTGCACAGTGTGCAAACCGCACTCAGTTTGTCCTCCGTGTATACGTTGAAAAATCTCTACACCATTGAGGAACGTGGCCTCGATGGGGGAGTTTTAAGCAAGTGGCTAGGACACTTGGGCATCTTGGGCCTTGCTGGCTCTGGCCTGTCTTCTCTGAAGCAACTGTCCTCTGCCTCTGCACATGCCTCTGCCTCAAGCCACCTTTTTGGTGCTGCGCTTGCCTCCACATCTACACTGCTTTCCCCGCTAGACATCACCCCTGTCCAGGTCGGCTCAGTGGCCTCGAGCTTAAAACAAGAACTGGAGATGGGCAAGGTATATAGCGCTCAAATACCTCTGTATGTTAGAAGTATATACTGAGCTCAAAACAGGTATATAACAGGAGATGGGAAAGGTATATAGAGCCCAAAATCCTCTGTATGTTAGATGTATACAAGCATACTGTATAGCAAGAATACACCTAGCTTACAACAGTTAGAGAACAGGAGATGGGAAAGGTATATTGGGCGCACAAACCTATGTATGTTAGGGCCCCTTCACACGGAGTAAATGCGCGTGTATTTTGGCAAAATACACGTGTAAAAATGCACGTGTTAAAATAAGACTCCCATTGACTTCAATGACATTTTACACATGTATTTTGACGTGTTTTTTTACATGTGTAAAAAAAATGTCATTGATGTCAATGGGAGTCTTATTTTACACGTGTATTTTTTATAAGTGTATTTTGCCAAAATACAGGCACGTTTACTCCGTGTGAAGGGGCCCTTAGATGTATGCAAGCGTACTGTATAGCAAGTATACACCTAGCTTACAACAGGTATAGGACAGGAGATGGGAAAGGTAGATTGATGGAAAAGGTGGTACGGAATTGGAGCCCTAACAAGGGCTTTTGGGAAATATAGTTGCAAAAAGATTGTATATACAGATGGTGTATATATACAAATGGAGTATATACAATCTTCAAGCAGTGGTAGATCTAAGTTTAGCTCTTATAAGAGCTGTTGGTGTAGGATTCCTGCCTAAATAAGTCTAATCGCTAGTTAACCCTGGCAGAACGTCTGTCCCCCTCTACTTCACAGTCGCATCTGAACCGAAACTGACACACACTATTCTTATAGAGTGGAGGTCACCTGATTTAGCCAGCCAATGACTGTATACGTTTTTTTTTTTTTTCAATGCCTACGTTGTCCTAGTTCCTGTCCCACCTCCCCTGCATAGTTATTGGTGTAAAAAAAGTGTCAGGGAAGGGGGAGGGGAATCAAATTTTTACTGTGTTTACCGCATGGTATTCGACCGAGTACGAGTATTTTGAATACCGTAGTATTTGATCGATTACCTACTCGATCGAATACTACTCGCTCATCTCTATTTCTGACAAGTGGTGATAACTGACATGTTGACAAATGGGAGGAATTGCAGTCATCTCACACCACTTTATCCAGTTTTTAAAGTTTTATGTGGTTAAAATACTTTGCTTTTAAGCTAGCTTTTATGCTTCTCTAACATGTCAGAGATTGGAGCTAGGTGTATAATTTGAAGATATTGTCCTTCTTGGTGTTACAATTTCAAGATTGAGGAGTATATACCATCATGAATAAACTATGGTATTAAATGTAGATATATTGTGCTAATGGCTGATTGACTTTTACAGTGAATTCCCTGAGTGATTTGTGTTGATTTTGTTGAAATTAAGTGTAATTGAGACAAAGGAAATTCATTGTTTACTTACTATTGCTATGAGATCAGCTACTGAACTTTACAGAAGGGTTCCAGTAACTGTGTGGCCGAATCTCTGGTCACCAATTGCTGCATGTTTGTTTATAGCATTGAGTTTTTACCTTCAAATTTGTGCTGACATTAACCACTGGTTGGGGATTCAGCCGCACACAGTTGCCAGTGTGCACTGCCATATACATAGAAAGACAACTACAGTGAGACATTACTTATGCCATTTTTTTTTTTAATCGAACAGTGAGCGAGGACCCAGACTCCAAGCATCATAGTCATCCTCACATCATCGTCATCGAAGATCCTTCCTCCCAACCGCGGTCAGGCTGTATAATCAACATCAGGCTAAGCGGAGATCACTCCGCACAGAATCAACTAAATCATCCTGAAGTCTTTCTTTTCTTTATAGTTGCTATGACTTCTAGTATCTTTTCTATCTACTATGAGCTTGTATGTGTCTTTCTTGTAATATATTACTGTATTATCCATGCTGCTGTAACACACTGAATTTCCCTTTGTTTCTTATCATATGTTATCTTATCCCACATAGAAACATGGACTGCTAGTAGTATAGATGATTATGATGATTGGAATCTAGGTCCAGGCTTAGTGTTTGAAACTGATAACTGGTCCCTATTTCATGAACCAAGCATGCGGGTGTGAAGCTAGCCTGAATGGAGAGCATGACCTCACATTGCCAAGACAAAAACCCATGGGAGACTTTAGAAATCATGCAACAAATGCAATCCCCCGGGCCAGCATGGTTGAGATAATGAAGATGCTGGAAGCCCAAGATGACATTTATACAGGTCACAATTAGAGATGAGCGAACACTAAAATGTTCGAGGTTCGAAATTCGATTCGAACAGCCGCTCAATGTTCATGTGTTCGAATGGGTTTCGAACCCCATTATAGTCTATGGGGAACAGATACTCGTTAAGGGGGAAACCCAAATCCGTGTCTGGAGGGTCACCAAGTCCACTATGACACCCCAGGAAATGATGCCAACACCTCTGGAATGACACTGGGACAGCAGGGGAAGCATGTCTGGGGGCATCTAACACACCAAAGACCCTCTATTACCCCAACATCACAGCCTAACAACTACACACTTTACACACTCAATACCACCTCTCTGACAGTAGGAAAACACCTTGAAACATGTGTATTTGGCACTTGGAGTGAGGAGAGCTTGTCACCAGCAGAGAATTTGGCCCTTGTACTAAGTTGAGGTTGGCACCAACATTTGTTTTGAAAATCAGGGTGGATTGAGCCTCTAACCAGCAGAGTTTGGGCAAATTCATGGTGGAGGGAGCCTCTAAACACCCCAGTTTGGGCAAATTCATGGTGGAGGGAGCCTCTAAAAACCCCAGTTTGGACCAATTCATGGTGGAGGGAGCCTCTAACCAGCCCAGTGTGGGCAAATTCATGGTGGAGGGAGCCTCTAAAAAACCCAGTTTGGACCAATTCATGGTGGAGGGAGCCTCTAACCAGCCCAGTTTGGGCAAATTCATGGTGGAGGGAGCCTCTAAAAAACCCAGTTTGGACCAATTCATGGTGGAGGGAGCCTCTAACCAGCCCAGTTTGGGCAAATTCATGGTGGAGGGAGCCTCTAAAAAACCCAGTTTGGACCAATTCATGGTGGAGGGAGCCTCTAACCAGCCCAGTTTGGGCAAATTCATGGTGGAGGGAGCCTCTAAACAGCCCAGTTTGGGCAAATTCATGGTGGAGGGAGCCTCTAAACAGCCCAGTTTGGGCAAATTCATGGTGGAGGGAGCCTCTAACCAGCCCAGTTTGGACCAATTAATGGTGGAGGGAGCCTCTAACCAGCCCAGTTTGGGCAAATTCATGGTGGAGGGAGCCTCTAAACAGCCCAGTTTGGACCAATTCATGGTGGAGGGAGCCTCTAAAAAACCCAGTTTGGACCAATTCATGGTGGAGGGAGCCTCTAAACAGCCCAGTTTGGGCAAATTCATGGTGGAGGGAGCCTCTAAAAACCCCAGTTTGGACCAATTCATGGTGGAGGGAGCCTCTAACCAGCCCAGTTTGGGCAAATTCATGGTGGAGGGAGCCTCTAAACAGCCCAGTTTGGGCAAATTCATGGTGGAGGGAGCCTCTAACCAGCCCAGTTTGGACCAATTCATGGTGGAGGGAGCCTCTAAACAGCCCAGTTTGGGCAAATTCATGGTGGAGGGAGCCTCTAACCAGCCCAGTTTGGACCAATTAATGGTGGAGGGAGCCTCTAAACAGCCAAGTTTTGGGAAATTCATGGTGGAGGGAGCCTCTAACCAGCCCAGTTTGGACCAATTCATGGTGGAGGGAGCCTCTAAACAGCCCAGTTTGGGCAAATTCATGGTGGAGGGAGCCTCTAAAAAACCCAGTTTGGACCAATTCATGGTGGAGGGAGCCTCTAACCAGCCCAGTTTGGACCAATTAATGGTGGAGGGAGCCTCTAAACAGCCAAGTTTGGACCAATTCATGGTGGAGGGAGCCTCTAAAAACCCCAGTTTGGACCAATTCATGGTGGAGGGAGCCTCTAACCAGCCCAGTTTGGGCAAATTCATGGTGGAGGGAGCCTCTAAACAGCCCAGTTTGGGCAAATTCATGGTGGAGGGAGCCTCTAACCAGCCCAGTTTGGACCAATTAATGGTGGAGGGAGCCGCTAAACAGCCCAGTTTGGACCAATTCATGGTGGAGGGAGCCTCTAAAAACCCCAGTTTGGACCAATTCATGGTGGAGGGAGCCTCTAAAAAACCCAGTTTGGACCAATTCATGGTGGAGGGAGCCTCTAACCAGCCCAGTTTGGACCAATTAATGGTGGAGGGAGCCTCTAAACAGCCAAGTTTGGACCAATTCATGGTGGAGGGAGCCTCTAAAAACCCCAGTTTGGACCAATTCATGGTGGAGGGAGCCTCTAACCAGCCCAGTTTGGGCAAATTCATGGTGGAGGGAGCCTCTAAACAGCCCAGTTTGGGCAAATTCATGGTGGAGGGAGCCTCTAACCAGCCCAGTTTGGACCAATTAATGGTGGAGGGAGCCGCTAAACAGCCCAGTTTGGACCAATTCATGGTGGAGGGAGCCTCTAAAAACCCCAGTTTGGACCAATTCATGGTGGAGGGAGCCTCTAAAAAACCCAGTTTGGACCAATTCATGGTGGAGGGAGCCTCTAACCAGCCCAGTTTGGACCAATTAATGGTGGAGGGAGCCTCTAAACAGCCAAGTTTGGACCAATTCATGGTGGAGGGAGCCTCTAAAAACCCCAGTTTGGACCAATTCATGGTGGAGGGAGCCTCTAACCAGCCCAGTTTGGGCAAATTCATGGTGGAGGGAGCCTCTAAACAGCCCAGTTTGGGCAAATTCATGGTGGAGGGAGCCTCTAACCAGCCCAGTTTGGACCAATTAATGGTGGAGGGAGCCGCTAAACAGCCCAGTTTGGACCAATTCATGGTGGAGGGAGCCTCTAAAAACCCCAGTTTGGACCAATTCATGGTGGAGGGAGCCTCTAAAAAACCCAGTTTGGACCAATTCATGGTGGAGGGAGCCTCTAACCAGCCCAGTTTGGACCAATTAATGGTGGAGGGAGCCTCTAAACAGCCAAGTTTGGACCAATTCATGGTGGAGGGAGCCTCTAAAAACCCCAGTTTGGACCAATTCATGGTGGAGGGAGCCTCTAACCAGCCCAGTTTGGGCAAATTCATGGTGGAGGGAGCCTCTAAACAGCCCAGTTTGGGCAAATTCATGGTGGAGGGAGCCTCTAAGCAGCCCAGTTTGGACCAATTAATGGTGGAGGGAGCCGCTAAACAGCCCAGTTTGGACCAATTCATGGTGGAGGGAGCCTCTAAAAACCCCAGTTTGGACCAATTCATGGTGGAGGGAGCCTCTAAAAAACCCAGTTTGGACCAATTCATGGTGGAGGGAGCCTCTAACCAGCCCAGTTTGGACCAATTAATGGTGGAGGGAGCCTCTAAACAGCCAAGTTTGGACCAATTCATGGTGGAGGGAGCCTCTAAAAACCCCAGTTTGGACCAATTCATGGTGGAGGGAGCCTCTAACCAGCCCAGTTTGGGCAAATTCATGGTGGAGGGAGCCTCTAAACAGCCCAGTTTGGGCAAATTCATGGTGGAGGGAGCCTCTAACCAGCCCAGTTTGGACCAATTAATGGTGGAGGGAGCCGCTAAACAGCCCAGTTTGGACCAATTCATGGTGGAGGGAGCCTCTAAAAACCCCAGTTTGGACCAATTCATGGTGGAGGGAGCCTCTAAACAGCCCAGTTTGGGCAAATTCATGGTGGAGGGAGCCTCTAACCAGCAGAGTTGGTGGAAATCAGGGTGGAGGGAGCCTCTAACCAGCCCAGTTTGGGCAAATTCATGGTGGAGGGAGCCTCTAAAAAACCCAGTTTGGACCAATTCATGGTGGAGGGAGCCTCTAACCAGCCCAGTTTGGGCAAATTCATGGTGGAGGGAGCCTCTAAAAAACCCAGTTTGGACCAATTCATGGTGGAGGGAGCCTCTAACCAGCCCAGTTTGGGCAAATTCATGGTGGAGGGAGCCTCTAAACAGCCCAGTTTGGGCAAATTCATGGTGGAGGGAGCCTCTAAACAGCCCAGTTTGGGCAAATTCATGGTGGAGGGAGCCTCTAACCAGCCCAGTTTGGACCAATTAATGGTGGAGGGAGCCTCTAACCAGCCCAGTTTGGGCAAATTCATGGTGGAGGGAGCCTCTAAACAGCCCAGTTTGGACCAATTCATGGTGGAGGGAGCCTCTAAAAAACCCAGTTTGGACCAATTCATGGTGGAGGGAGCCTCTAAACAGCCCAGTTTGGGCAAATTCATGGTGGAGGGAGCCTCTAAAAACCCCAGTTTGGACCAATTCATGGTGGAGGGAGCCTGTAACCAGCCCAGTTTGGGCAAATTCATGGTGGAGGGAGCCTCTAAACAGCCCAGTTTGGGCAAATTCATGGTGGAGGGAGCCTCTAACCAGCCCAGTTTGGACCAATTAATGGTGGAGGGAGCCGCTAAACAGCCCAGTTTGGACCAATTCATGGTGGAGGGAGCCTCTAAAAACCCCAGTTTGGACCAATTCATGGTGGAGGGAGCCTCTAAACAGCCCAGTTTGGGCAAATTCATGGTGGAGGGAGCCTCTAACCAGCAGAGTTGGTGGAAATCAGGGTGGAGGGAGCCTCTAACCAGCAGAGTTGGGGGAAATCAGGGTGGAGGGAGCCTAGTATTAGCAGAATTGTGCAACGCTTATGGTGGATGAGTATGAGGATGCAGAGGAATTGGAGAGGTTGAGTACAGACATGGAGTTTCATGTTGGGGTGCTTTACACAGGTGGGCACAAAAATGACGGCTCTACCCAGTGGTGGTTCATTTTTATCAAAGTGAGCCGGTCGGCACTCTCAGCTGACAGACGGGTGCGCTTGTCAGTGATGATGCCACCGGCTGCACTGAACACCCTCTCAGATAGGACGCTGGCGGCAGGACAGGACAGCACCTCCAAGGCATATAGGGCAAGTTCAAGCCACAGGTCCAACTTCGACACCCAATACGTGTAGGGCGCAGAGGGGTCGGAGAGGACAGGGCTGTGGTCGGAAAGGTATTCCCGCAACATGCGCCTATACTTCTCACGCCTGGTGACACTAGGACCCTCCGTGGCGGCACTTTGGCGAGGGGGTGCCATCAAGGTGTCCCAGACCTTAGACAGTGTGCCCCTCGTTTGTGTGGACCGGTGAGAACTTGGTTGCCTACTGGAGGAACTGCCCTCCCTGCCGCCAACGTCACATGCTGGAAACATCTCCATCATATTCTGCACCAATTGCCTGTGGCAAGCATTGATGCGATTGGCCCTCCCCTCTACCGGAATAAAAGACGAGATGTTGTTTTTATACCGGGGGTCAAGGATAGCAAAGATCCAGTACTGGTTGTCCTCCATGATTTTGACAATACGCTTGTCGGTTGTAAAGCACCCCAACATGAACTCAGCCATGTCTGCCACAGTGTTAGTTGGCATGACTCCTCTGGCCCCACCGGAAAGTTCAATCTCCATTTCCTCCTCATCCTCCATGTCTACCCATCCGCGCTGCAACAATGGGACGATTCGAAGTTGCCCGGAAGCCTCCTGTATCACCATCACATCATCGGACAACTCTTCTTCCTCCTCCTCCTCCTCCTCCTCCTCCTCCATTAAACGCAGTGAAGCGGACAGATGTGTGGACCTACTCTCCAGCTGTGACGGATCGGATGCTATCCCTAACTCCTCTGTGTGATCTGAGTTATCCCTGATGTCAATCAGGGATTCTCTCAGAACACACAAGAGCGGGATTGTAAGGCTCACCATCGCATCCTCAGAGCTCACCCTCCTTGTGGACTCCTCAAAGACCCGTAGGATGTCACAAAGGTCTCTCATCCATGGCCACTCATGGATGTGAAACTGAGGCAGCTGACTTTGTGGCACCCTAGGGTTTTGTAGCTGGTATTCCATCAAAGGTCTCTGCTGCTCAACCACTCTATTCAACATCTGAAACGTTGAGTTCCAGCGTGTGGGGACGTCGCACAAAAGCCGGTGTTGTGGCACATGCAGGCGTTGCTGGAGAGATTTTAAGCTAGCAGCGGCTACTGTCGACTTGCGAAAGTGGGCGCACATGCGCCTCACTTTCACCAGTAGCTCTGGAACATTGGGGTAGCTCTTTAGGAAACGTTGCACCACTAGGTTGAAGACGTGGGCCAGGCATGGAACATGTTGGAGTCCGGCAAGCTCCAGAGCTGCTACCAGGTTCCGGCCGTTATCACAAACGACCATGCCTGGGCCCAGGTGCAGCGGCTCAAACCATATTGCCGTCTCATCGAGGAGGGCATCCCTCACCTCGGAGGCAGTGTGCTGTCTGTCCCCCAAGCTGATCAGCTTCAGCACAGCCTGCTGACGTCTACCAACGCCAGTGCTGCAACGTTTCCAACTCGTAGCTGGGGTCAATCTAACAGCGGAGGAGGAGGCGGTGGCGGAGGAGGAGGCGGTAGAGGAGGAGGAGGAGGGGGGTGTTCTTCTCGTGTCCCTGCCAGGAATGTTAGGCGGGGAGACGAGGTACACCGGGCCAGTTTGGGAAGCAGTCCCAGCCTCAACTACATTCACCCAGTGTGCCGTCAGTGAAATGTAGCGTCCCTGTCCGCATGCACTTGTCCACGCGTCGGTGGTCAAGTGGACCTTTGTGCAAAGCGCGGAACTAAGGGCCCGCCTGATGTTGAGTGACACGTGCTGGTGCAAGGCGGGGACGGCACACCGGGAGAAGTAGTGACGGCTAGGGACGGCATAGCGAGGTGCCGCAGTTGCCATCAGGTCCAGGAAGGCGGGAGTTTCAACAAGCCGGAACGCCAACATCTCCTGGGCCAGCAGTTTAGCGATGTTGGCGTTCAAGGCTTGCGCGTGTGGGTGGTTAGCAGTGTATTTCTGCCGCCGCTCCAATGTCTGAGAGATGGTGGGTTGTTGTAAAGAAACGCCTGATGGTGCCTTTGATGGTGCAGGAGAAGGAGATAAGACAGGACCAGGGGAGGATGAGGTAGAAGTCAACAAAGTGGCGGAGGCAGATGAAGTGGTGTCCTGGCTCGTCCTCTGGAGTGCATCGCCAGCACAGTCAGCAGTGGCAGTGGCAGAGGCAGTGGCAGAGGCAGTGGCAGTGGCGTGAACGGCAGGCGGCCTTTGTCCTGCCGTTGCTGCCTGCCACTGATTCCAGTGCTTGGATTCCAAATGACGGCGCATTGAAGTGGTGGACAGGTTGCTCTTCTCAGAGCCCCTAATCAATTTCGAGAGGCAAATTGTGCAGACAACACTATATCTGTCCTCGGCGCATTCCTTGAAAAAACTCCACACCTTCGAGAAACGTGCCCTCGAGGTGGGAGTTTTTCGGGGCTGGGTACGAACTGGAACATCTTGGGAGATTCCGGGTGTGGCCTGGCTTCGCCTAAGCTGCTGACCTCTGCCTCTAGCTACCCTTTTTGGTGCTGCACCTGCCTCAACATCCACACTACTTTCCCCGCTTGACATCCCCCCTGTCCAGGTCAGGTCAGTGTCCTCATCATCCACCACTTCCTCTTCCAACTCCTGTCTCATCTCCTCCTCCCGCACAATGCGCCGGTCAACTGGATGCCCTGACGGCAACTGCGTCACATCATCGTCGATGAGGGTGGGTTGCTGGTCATCCACCACCAAATCGAACGGAGATGGAGGAGACTCTAGTGTTTGAGCATCTGGACACAGATGCTCCTCTGTTAGGTTCGTGGAATCGTGACGTGGAGAGGCAGGTTGAGGGACAATGAAAGGAGCGGAGAACAGCTCTGGGGAGCAGGGACAGTTTGGGTTATTGTTCTGTAAAGCTTCGGAATTTTGGGAGGAAGGAAGACAAGACTGTTGGGTAATAGGAGGAGAGGAGGCAGAGTCTGACTGGCTGCTGGACAATGTGCTGTAAGCGTTCTCTGACAGCCATTGCAAGACCTGTTCCTGGTTCTCGGGCCTACTAAGGTTTGTACCCTGCAGTTTAGTTAATGTGGCAAGCAACCCTGGCACTGTGGAGTGGCGCAATGCTTGCTGCCCCACAGGAGTAGGTACGGGACGCCCTGTGGCTTCACTGCTACCTTGCTCCCCAGAACCATTCCCCCGACCTCGCCCACGGCCTCGTCCACGTCCCTTTCCGGGAGCCTTGCGCATTTTGAATTCCTAGTTAGAAATTGGCACTGTATACCAGTAGTAAAAATTGTGGGTGCACGTAACCCCAATATATTCTTTGAATTACCAGTCAGAAACTGGCACTATATGGCAGTAGCAAGAAATGAGGGTATTTGTATTCCCAATATATTCTTTGAATTCCCAGTCAGACAATGGCACTGTATACCAGTAGTAAAAATTGTGGGTGCACGTAACCCCAATATATTCTTTGAATTACCAGTCAGAAACTGGCACTATATGGCAGTAGCAAGAAATGAGGGTATTTGTATTCCCAATATATTCTTTGAATTCCCAGTCAGACAATGGCACTGTATACCAGTAGTAAAAATTGTGGGTGCACGTAACCCCAATATATTCTTTGAATTCCCAGTCAGACACTGGCACTATATGGCAGTAGCAAGAAATGAGGGTATTTGTATTCCCAATATATTCTTTGAATTCCCAGTCAGACAATGGCACTGTATACCAGTAGTAAAAATTGTGGGTGCACGTAACCCCAATATATTCTTTGAATTCCCAGTCAGACACTGGCACTATATGGCAGTAGCAAGAAATGAGGGTATTTGTATTCCCAATATATTCTTTGAATTCCCAGTCAGACAATGGCACTGTATACCAGTAGTAAAAATTGTGGGTGCACGTAACCCCAATATATTCTTTGAATTCCCAGTCAGACACTGGCACTATATGGCAGTAGCAAGAAATGAGGGTATTTGTATTCCCAATATATTCTTTGAATTCCCAGTCAGACAATGGCACTGTATACCAGTAGTAAAAATTGTGGGTGCACGTAACCCCAATATATTCTTTGAATTACCAGTCAGAAACTGGCACTATATGGCAGTAGCAAGAAATGAGGGTATTTGTATTCCCAATATATTCTTTGAATTCCCAGTCAGACAATGGCACTGTATACCAGTAGTAAAAATTGTGGGTGCACGTAACCCCAATATATTCTTTGAATTACCAGTCAGAAACTGGCACTATATGGCAGTAGCAAGAAATGAGGGTATTTGTATTCCCAATATATTCTTTGAATTCCCAGTCAGACAATGGCACTGTATACCAGTAGTAAAAATTGTGGGTGCACGTAACCCCAATATATTCTTTGAATTCCCAGTCAGACACTGGCACTATATGGCAGTAGCAAGAAATGAGGGTATTTGTATTCCCAATATATTCTTTGAATTCCCAGTCAGACAATGGCACTGTATACCAGTAGTAAAAATTGTGGGTGCACGTAACCACAATATATTCTTTGAATTACCAGTCAGAAACTGGCACTATATGGCAGTAGCAAGAAATGAGGGTATTTGTATTCCCAATATATTCTTTGAATTCCCAGTCAGACAATGGCACTGTATACCAGTAGTAAAAATTGTGGGTGCACGTAACCCCAATATATTCTTTGAATTCCCAGTCAGACACTGGCACTATATGGCAGTAGCAAGAAATGAGGGTATTTGTATTCCCAATATATTCTTTGAATTCCCAGTCAGACAATGGCACTGTATACCAGTAGTAAAAATTGTGGGTGCACGTAACCCCAATATATTCTTTGAATTCCCAGTCAGACACTGGCACTATATGGCAGTAGCAAGAAATGAGGGTATTTGTATTCCCAATATATTCTTTGAATTCCCAGTCAGACAATGGCACTGTATACCAGTAGTAAAAATTGTGGGTGCACGTAACCCCAATATATTCTTTGAATTACCAGTCAGAAACTGGCACTATATGGCAGTAGCAAGAAATGAGGGTATTTATAACCCCAATATATTCTTTGAATTCCCAGTCAGACAATGGCACTGTATACCAGTAGTAAAAATAGTGGGTGTATATAGCCCCAATTCTATTGCTAGGGGACTTGCAGGGTATTTCTGGGGTGAAGGTGGGGGGGCACACCGTTGGAACGGGTATCGGGGTATATATCGGGTATACGGGAATACACTGACAGTGTATTCCATTCAGGATCCTGGGAAAGCTGGGTTGCGGCGATTGAGCCCGTCAGTGCCACGTTACACTGACAAGCTTCTCCCTGGAATTTAGCTCTTATAAGAGCTGTTGGTTGTCTTCTCCTTCCTATCCTAGCCTGTCCCTGCCTACCCAGAATCTAAGCCCTAGCTAGCTGGACGGAAACCTCCGTCCTCGGTGAATTGCAAGCTCAGAATGACGCGAACCTGGGCGGCGCTGTTCTTTTAAATTAGAGGTCACATGTTTTCGGCAGCCAATGGGTTTTGCCTACTTTTCTCAACGTCACCGGTGTCGTAGTTCCTGTCCCACCTACCCTGCGCTGTTATTGGAGCAAAAAAGGCGCCAGGGAAGGTGGGAGGGGAATCGAGTAATGGCGCACTTTACCACGCGGTGTTCGATTCGATTCGAACATGCCGAACAGCCTAATATCCGATCGAACATGAGTTCGATAGAACACTGTTCGCTCATCTCTAGTCACAATAGCTTTGGTGCAAAATATTCTTATAAACCTAGAGACAGTGATGAGTGGGTTTCACTTTGTTGACAGTGAAGGAGACTCTGGGGCACTCCCTGCTGTGTGTATCTGGGCTGGTGGTGTTTAAGGTTGACCTTGATGGTGGGTGCAAATAAAGCACAGGAGTCAGGCTCGCAGTTGAAGTTTCTTGCAGCTAAAAGGCAACACAGAGTTACATCAACTTACAGCTGGCCAGTTCCACAAATATGGCAATGTACATACATGGATAGGTGTGCCTATTTCTCATAACCCCTTTCTCTAGTCCTCTGAGGCATCTACTGGGTCCTCTCTTTCCAACCACTCTTGTTGGAAATGCAGGGTACATGTTTGGTTTTGGACACCAGTATAAATCACAAGTCACAAGATGACTTTTCTGCAAGCCAGTTGACCCCTAGATAACACTAATTATCCAGGAAAGCAGGACTTTTTCTTCCATTCAAAAAGTTAACAAACATGATGAAGGAAAGTTTCCATCATGGTTTTACATTGGAGTGAATGTAGATGGAGGGGGCTCTATGTGTCTCCATCATTCCAGGGTCATATAAGTCCATTGTTTTCATCATTTGACGGATGAGAGCAATGAACTTTAAGAACGAAAATGTGAGCTCAGACTTAGATAACTATGGATAGATGACCCTGAATGCTCATAAAAAACATAACCCAATATTGCAGGAAAGATAATATTTTCACTCAATAGAATATAAACTAAAAAAAATGTGGAAGTTTGTGGCATTTTACATAAATATTTAACATCCTGGCTGGTACTTCACGGCCATAGTAGTGTTGGGGGAATGCAGGGGGAGGCTGTGCACTCTACTTGGAGCATCTCTTACTAATAATTCTGTAGCACATCTGATGGAACTTTAGTACAATAGAAAGTGGAAACATATTAGGTGTCAGTACAGACTACACCCCAGTTAACCAGAAGGAAGTCTACACCCAGCCTGTGAGAAGTAGAGAAGAAGCCTGCACCACAGTGATACACAGCAGGTAACAATACAGTCATGAAGAACACTGCGCTGCTACCTCTGTCCCTTCTTGGTGCACTCAGCATCTTCTGTGCAGTGCTCTGCGGTGATCCTTCACCAGGTAAGACACATGAAGATACATTGTAGAGCTTCTATCTGTATAGCTATGAGAACTGAATTATGAGCAGAAATTTCTTCTTAGGAAATATATATCACTTGCTATATTTTACTATATATTATAACATGTTTAAAGGCATCCATATAATAGTTTTATTATTTGGATTGTGTTATATGTGTCACAAAATTTTTTGAGATATTGTGCATGGGAAAAGTGGCGCAACAATAAAAAATGAGAACTCTAACTCGTTGGGTTGCTCATAATAACTATATCACTTGGACAGTGCTAGATTATATAACTAATATGTATAATTGCTACCTGTGCCCTTTGTATGCATAAGGTTATAGCATACAAAGAAGGAGGCATAGGAAGCCAAACAAAATGGATAGGGAGTCCTGGTGGATGAGTGTGCCTCATTTTGTTAGGCTTCCTATACCTCCTTCTTCTTACCGACACACTGAGGAAGGTCTTGTAGACCGAAACGTTTATTTGTCGGAATAAAATTTCACTTTGGAAGCATTCTTAGAAAAAAAAAATCATTATATCCTAAAAAACACGCCAGTAAAGTACAGAAAACATGAATTCCTTCCTTATATTCACACTTTTGCAGACAGCAATTCCTTAGATGGCTATGCCTAACCTTTTACACACCATAATATAAGTGTAACGTGACTAATTATATATAGTTCATGGCAGTTTCCTGGAAGGGAGAGGGAGGAATTGTTGCCGCATCCACGCATATTTCGCGTTGGCTTCCTCAAGAAGCCGGCACTTGGGGAAAAGGAAGCGGAGTATTTTTTTTATATATATCAATAGACACATCGCTAGTGGTAGCTCACATGGTATAGACAGCCTACTTATCTTACTATATCATAGCTGAAGATGTCTAATACCAGGCTTTTATCAACACTAAGTATGGGATGTCCTCCTCTCATCTATTAAGGTGCATGTACCCAACCAATCCTTTACTTCTAACTATTAAGGGCATTTCCCATATACAGTAAGTATTCTCCAAACCCAGTTATGTAGTTTTAGTCCCTTGTGGGACGATATATTACTCGGCCATTCTCAGCCTTAAGCAAGCCGGTTGCAGGCGCCTACCTCCAACTCCTACATCTGTGCTCGTCCGCTGCACAAAACATACTGGCACTACATCTATAATGGATCTAGTTTTACTAAATAATATATAATGCATATTAAAATGTGTAAATATTGAGATGCGATTACACTTCTTAAACAATATATATCTGGCAATTTGCACATGTGATGAAAATAAATATTCAAATGAGTACAAGATACTACATTAAATTAATAAGTATAAACTGCAGAATATTCCTATGTACACCATAGCTAAAAGTTACCATTGCTTTATCAATTTATAATAAAATCAATTCTAATTCAATGAATTTATTTGTGTCTTTATATATTAGATGGTAGAGCTGATATAAACAAATGGCTAAAAAAAAAAATAATAATTAGGTGTTACTATTACTTATAATAAAACCAATTATTTGGTAAAATAGACTTCTATGTAGGTGTTAGGGTATTGCTTAGATGACAAGTCCCCAGTAGCTGCTGGAGAATGCTGGAGGAAGGCGCACAAGAGACACTGAGCCCTAAGCTGTAGCCCCCCACTGTCCCTTCCTCTTGCTAGGCCCTATCCTATGTAATAGGCGGCAACTTGGAGACGATCCCTTCTTGTCGCAGACAAGACAAACAACAACAAAGGGAGGTCAGCTAGCCAGGCTTCGGTAACAGTCAAGCAAAGCAGTGTCAAATCGAAGTTCAAAAGAATAGTCAATAGGAAAAGCCAAGGTCATGATTAAGAATACAAGAAAAATAACAGCAAGAGAAAGCCAGCAAGCACGAGGCAATAACAGGCACCAGTGTGAATGTGAGCCAAGACTAAATAGGGGAGGATGAACCCGCCCTGGACCTGACAGGAAGGCAGGCTGTCAATCAAAGGGCATGACCAAATTTAACTACTTCAAAATTGCCCCCTCTACAAGTGAATGCCTTCCAATCGATAAATCACATCTGAGGAATCCCTAATATATAATGGCATCTCTAACTCTAGTGGTTTTAAGTAGGCATCTGGAAATCTACCTACCATCTCTGTTAGTCCTTCATTGCCAGTTTCTATTGGTCGAACTGGTGGATCAAATACAATCCAGTTCATTCTGAAACATAGATTGGGGACTGTGTGGTAATTTTTATAACAATTACTATCCTGCAACAGTTTTAGAGCTTGAAATCCACATTTTTCCACTGGCCATCTTTGTGCACAAAAGCTTAAGTCTTTGTCAGGTAAAGGGACTTTTATCTTTGTGAAATAGAAATTGTTTATTTATTATGTGTTTAGCTGTATTCACACTTCCATCAGGAACTATTATTGAAGGAACCATCATATTTGGTGGGAAGAAGATCCCAGCATTCACTCAAAATAATGAACGTTCTTCCAGTCCAAATGGTGATCAAACAAACCACATTATAAGTCAATAAGGTTCATCGGGTGTGACTGGTGTCTGTCACATCAGTCCAGCAGTTTCTGCTACTCAAATGGAAAGAAAATTAAAAACTTGATGGAAGTGTGAATGGAGCCTTACATTTGGGCTACACACTTTTCTTTATTGCCTTAAAAACAATAACATTCACAAAGGCACTTCATATTAGCACTTTATTATTTTGGCAATGTAAAGTCTGCATCTACGGAGAGTTAGATAAGCAGATTCTCATTTCTCTTCCATTCTGTAGTGTATGTGAGACATCATAGTAGCTAGTCTCCACCTAGCAGCTAAACAAAAATTAGTATTAGGGGGCGTTCACACTACCGTCGGTGTCTGACAGGTAGTGTCCGCTCCTAGCGTCTGCTCAAAATCTGTCACGGACATTAGGAGCGGACACTAACTGTGTCCGTGACACCTGTCATTTATTTCAATGGGCATCGGGTGCGTTCTTTTGCATGCAGGGTTCTTCTGTCCGCTTGAGAAGTTGGACATCTTCACTTGCGGACAGGGAAGGACGGGCACGGAGTGCAAAAGAACGCACCCGATGCCCATTGAAATAAATGACAGGTGTCACGGACACAGCTAGTGTCCGCTCCTAATGTCCGTGACAGATTTTGAGCGGATACTAGGAGCGGACACTACCTGTCAGACACCAACGGTAGTGTGAACGCTCCCTTAGAGATGGGGAGAACGGCTACATATCGATTTATGACAAGTTTGTTAAAAGGCTCTAAGAACATTGCACTGATGTTTTTACTTCTATTTTTTAAAGGTAATGTTACCGATGAAAAGAAAGGCAAGCCAACTTTTCGTTCATTTTCTATTACCAAAAAACAAGGTAAGCTTACAGTATCCTGCAGACGTGTGCATTTGCTGCGACAGTAACTTTCAACTTGTTTAATGTGATCAGTTGGAATGAGAGACAGGATTGTGAATCCCAATAAATATAATAAATCATCATTACTCTGAAAATACAATTACCAGTATTTCCCAGTGTACTATTTTAAGGTATTTATAACAATTCTTGCAACTTAAAGGGATCCTATCTCTCAAACACATTTTTTTCTGAGTAACACGTTGGAATAGCCTTAAGAAAGGCTATTCTTCTCCTATCTTTCATTTTCTTCTCCGTGCTGCCGTTCTGTAGGAATCCCAGGTTTTGTTGATATGCAAATGAGTTCTCTCGCAGCACTGGGGGTGGGCCCCAGTGCTCAAACAGCACTGAGGGCATTCCCCAATGCTGCGAGCCAACTCTATCCAGCGCCGCCTCCATCTTCGGCAGCAACGACCTCTTCATCCTCTTCTTCAGGCGCAGGTTTCAGACTTCTAGACCTCGGGCCTCGGGCAGAGCAGACTGCGCATACCCACAGGCCACCATAAAATGGCTGTTTACAATACCGTTGCTGAAGAAGATGGAGGCGGCGCTGGAGAGAGTTCTCTCGCAGCATTGGGGACGCCCCCCGTGCTGTTTGAGTGGTGAGGACCGCCCCCAGTGCTGCGAGAGAACTCATTTGCATACCAAAAAAAAAAAACGGGATTCTTATGGAACGGCGGCATGGAGAAGACAACGAAAGGTAGGAGAAGAATAGCCTTTCTTAAGGCTATTCTGACGTGTTACTCAGAAAAAAATGTGTTTTAAAGATAGGATCTCTTTAAGGCCATACCACACAGTATACAGAGCTGTGTGCTTCCAGCATCATATACTATGATAGTTGTGGCTTCTTCACCACCCAATATCATATGATCGTAGGGATGCAGGGTGTTGAACTCTCTTGGATCTGATATTGATGACCACTCCTATGGATGGGTGATTAACGTCTAAATATTGGAAAACTTTAATCTTGTCTATCATTTTCATCTTGAATCCTGAATTATCAGCTCTGCTGGTTCTTCTGTTCCACCACATATGCACAATCATACACACTTTCAGTACATCTGTGTGCAAGCCTACATATTGAGTTTCATATTTGAACACTGACTTGTAGTCAGTTACAAAATACGATGTATGAAAAATTTTGTTGAAAGGCTAAATATGCTTTAAAATAACTTCTATGTTTTACTTCTATTTTTAATATTTCAGTTCAAGACAATTGCAACATTCCAAACAATGACTCTGAAGGTCAGTCAAGAATTTTTGACTCACATAACTTGAGAATTACTGAACATTTTTGTATTAAAAGTCCTAGAAACCAAGTAAACCATAAGATTTGTGTAACTGTGTCTAGTGCATGGGAAAGGTTTTTAAAAATTATGGTTTTGATCAATTTAACATGTTTTTTTTAAACTTATATTTTAAATAATTCAGGCACTTTTCCTTCATTTACTAGGAAAGAAAACATACTAAGTTAACTGACAGTATCTTGTAGATGTGTGCATGTGCTGTGACATGGGTGATTAACATCTAACTGCTGGAAAAGTTTAATATCGTCTATCACTTTTGTCTTGAATTATCCGCTCTGTTGGTTCCTCAGTTCCACCACATGACTGCACCTGGACTCTTCAAATCATAAATGCCTTTAGTAAGTTTGTATGCACGCCTATATATTGAGAGTCTCATAGGCAGTGTCGGACTAAAGGAACAGAGGAACTTGTTCTGGCCACCTATCCAACATCTTCCTGCTAATAGCCTACAGCATGACTCCTTCAATGATCTCTACATAGTATAATGCTCCACAGTGGTCCCATACAGTATAATGTACTCCCTAGAGTCCCTACACAATATAATGCAGCCCAGAGTCCCTACAGAGAATGCTCTACAGTGGCCCCACACAATATAATAGGATCCTCACAGTGCCCCTCCACTATAATGTTCCACGGTATGGTACTACACAGTATAATATACTCCCCAACAGCCCAACACAGCGTAATATGCTCTCCACAGTCTCTTCCCCCACAGTGGTTCCACACAATATAATAGGATCCCCACATGACACCCCCCCCCCAGTATAATGCTACACAGTGGACCCACAAATTATGATATGCTTCCCGACCCAATACAATATAATGACTCATACAGTATAATATGCTCCCCAGCAGAACTACATAGTAAAATAGGCTCCTCATAGTTCCTCCTGTATAATTCTCCACAGTGTTTCTACACAGCTCCCCAGCAGCCTCGCACAATGTAATATGCTCTCAAGAGCCCCCACACAGTATAATGCTTGTCAGTAGTGTATAATAGGGTCCCCACAGTTGCCCTCCAGTATAATGTTCCACTATGTCCCCACAGAGATAATATTCTCCTCAATATAATATACTCCTTAGAGTCTCCACAAAATATATGTTCCCCACAGTGGCCCCACACAGTATAATATGCTCCTCACAGTGGCCGCACACAGTATACTATGTTCCTCAGAGCCATCACCTCTCCTGGGTATCATCTCATCTTTTGGATGTATCTGGCCTCTTCTACAGGTCTGCGACTTACCTCAGGCATTCCGCAAGTCACCCCTAAGGTCTGTGATTGTGCCTCAGCGGTCATGTAGGGGACACTTATGTTATAATACCAGTTGTGACAGGACCAGGGGAAAAGTGGTAGAAGGAGTATACATTTCTCCCAGGTTCCTGTCATACACAATCTAGGTGCAGCTGAGCAAAGCTGTGCTCCTGGCTGGTGGGAATTACCAAACTCTGGTAAAGGTCTGACTGCTGGAGCAGGGAGTATTGGTGTCTCTACTCCATTCAGCCACTCCAGGTTTTGGGATATGTGGGGTTAAATCCTTGCTATCCAAAAGTATGTGGATAAAAGGGCAGTCAGCCCACAGATATAGGGCTCTCTCTGCTTCTGGAAAACCTCTTGTGAATAATACTGCTGTATTTTGTGTTCAGGGAGCTGCGCAGAAAGCCCAGCTCTCATAGTTAGGTAACCTGTGTTGTAGGTAGAAGCCGGACGGCTAGGATTTATCTTGTATTGCATTTATTTTGTTTTCCTGCACAACTTTAAATAAAACTGGTTGTGGCCAGGGGCACCATACTTGGCTGGATTGGACTTTCATTTTGTGCCAAAAAGTGCTGAAGACAGCGATCCCTGAGCTACTCCCGTTACACAGTGTACCCCAATGTAACCAATGAGGCACAATCACAGGCTCCAACAATGACCCCAGAGTCGCATGACATCAGCCACAGGCCAGAAATGTCCAGAAGATGATGCCAGACAGCCTATTGGAAAGGGGCCTGATCCTTCCTGGAGCCTATGGAGGATCCTCTGGTCTTCTGGTGGGCTGTTCCGATGCTGCTCATAGTTGTGCATTGACTTATGGTCACATTTATGATGCTGTATGATGTGCAGCAAGACTTCTCAAAATTTTTTGACTTGGGCCTTACCAATGTGTCATAATGAAAGAGCCGCACCAGCAAAGAAATACTACCACGGAGAGCCAAACAAATGGCACTGTGTCATAATTCTCTCACCAATGACAACCAAATACAGTGCAGCACACCTAGCAACACCAAATATCACATAGCAGCACAAAATATTTAACCAGCAACATCAAGTACCAGTGTCCAGCAGAAAGTATTTCTCTAGATATACCAAGTGCCACAGTGCAACACAACATCTCACCCGACCATCGCCAAACAAATATTACTAAGCAGAAGTGTCAAATGTCATAGTACAGTCTTACTTGCAGTAGCATTGCTTCCGACCTTCCCCTCTGTGATGCCAGGTTCCTCTTTCCACCTATAGCTCAATGATTGGAGCTTTTCTACACTTGCAGCAAATCTTTCCCAATTCCACATGGCCCAGACTTTCAGGTGTAGCTCTACAACAGGGAGAAGCGATAAGAGGAGAGCTTTTTAACACCATTAGCAATGTATGATGTCTCTGCCTCCACATTACAGTACTCAGCCTGCAAACTCTGGCTAATCTTCTCCTTAATGATGGACCTGTAAACTCATCACAGGTCCTTCAGCCTTTCTAGCTACTGAGACTGCACTGATCATCCAAGACTGGCATTACTGTTTCTTCTTTAAAACCATGGCTTTGTGTCAAAGTTGAGACTGGCACTAAGTCTCACCTGCCAGAGAGCTGCGCCTCACCAGTGACAGTGAGAGGCTGTCAACATGCAGTCAGGCGGTACAACAGAGGAACTAATGGAGCTGACAAGTGAAGAACAAACTGAAAGGGTAAGAAAATAACTACAGAATTATTTATTGTGTCTATTACATACCTACCAAAAGCTAATAAAATGGTTAGGGTGCTGGATTTGGAAAGGCCAGAAAACAGGATTTACTTCCCAGGAAGAAGGTGACAAACTGATTCTTTACACTAAGTAAAGGAATGTATAGTTAACCCTCTGCTGTCTATCTTTCAGCTTATTCTCCCTGTTACCGCTCCACTCTCCATAGACTTCTAAAAGCAATATGGAAACTTTTTGTGATGAGATATCTTACAAAGTTCCTATATTTCCTTGTGTAGTATTGATTTATTCAAACTCTGTGACAAAGTCACCATGGCTGAATAAAGACATATATTATATATAGTGACCAGGGCTTTATCTTTCTGATACAGAGCTCCAAATAACATGTATAGACACGATTGAAATGATAGAATTCTGACTGTCTGAAACCATTACGAGCTGTTTGCTGCTCTCTGCTTATACATTGATCTCTATAATATGACAGTATGCTATAAGCTCATATACTCCCACTAGTGGAGACTGCGGACAGCCAGATGTTTATCACTCAGCATTGTTATCTTTATATATTTGCAGGAGATTTGGAACAAATCTAAAAGAAAAATATGGGTCTAATCGTAATTTAAAGATGCGCTTCACTGTTTAAAAATGCATACCTGTTAGAAGGAACCCTGGCGGATTCAGCATCGAAATCAGTGCCAAAAACCTCTGTGTGTACTGACCCTGACAGCACCGTCACAGAGGAAATTACACATTATACAGTCCCCATCAACCACTAATGGGCTCTTTGTATAGTAAAGGATGGGTGACGCTCTTTCTAACTGCTCTATCCTTTGGCCAAGAGATGAAAATTCTGAATGGATGACTGCATGTGTCCTAATAGGGCAATAGGAAAAATAGACCTCTTTTACCAAAAAGATAAACTGTTAATAAATAAGAATGTTAGATCTAAAAATAATATAAAGATAGAGATTCACCTTAAGGTGGAAAATCCTCATTTGGATAATTCGGTTTATTGGACAGAACAATGAAATCTAATTATATGCAATTATTTCTCTTTTTTCAGGGTCCGCTTATTATGATTATGTTTCAGATGACACCACATTCTGCCTTACTAGCCCATGGTTGGCCACCTTTGTACCATCGGTCTACACTGTGGTGGTCACTTTGGCTCTGCCTCTAAATGTGATGGCAATTCTAATGTTTCTACTGAAGATAAAAGTCAAGACGTCGGCAGTAGTCTATATGCTGAACTTGGCAATAGCTGATGTGCTTTTTGTTGCCGTGCTGCCTTTCAACATTGTGTACAGATTCTCAAGGAACAACTGGCAAATTGGAGAAGGAATGTGCCGAATTGTGACTGCGGCATTTTACTGTAACATGTACTGCTCCATCCTGCTCATGACTAGTATAAGTGTGGACAGGTACATAGCCGTGGTGTTTCCAATACGCTCTCGTTCCTGGCGCACAAAGAAACGGGCTTGGCTGGTGTGTGTCTTTATCTGGCTTATAGCTATAGCTAGCACCGTGCCTCTTCTTCTTACCAAGCAAACCAACAACATTGTCTCATTGGACATTACAACTTGCCACGATGTGCTGGAGCTAAAGGACCAACAGACCTTCTACATGTATTACTTCACCACCTTCTCCTCAATGTTTTTCTTCTTTCCATTATTTATTACGATCTTTTGTTATGTTAAAATTATTCAAACCTTGACTAAAAGTTCCAAGGGCATTGAAAAACAATCTAAGAAGACAAGAGCTATTCTCTTAACTATTATAGTCCTTTCTGTGTTCATTATTTGCTTTGGTCCTACAAACATTATCTTTCTAATGCATTATCTGCACTTCCACAATGGATATTCTGACTCTCTATATTTTGCATATATTCTGTGTGCCTGTATCAGCAGTATAAGTAGTTGTCTTGATCCTGTAATGTATTACTATGTGTCTTCAACTTATAGAAAGTATGTATATAGCTTGTTATGCTTTAAATCTCCCTATTCACTGGAAACCAGGCAGTCATCCCGAACCAATTCTTCTATTTTAAGTAGAAGAAGTATAAAATCTATCAACTTTCGATGATAAATATATGATTGCAGGGGTTATACCTGCTGGGAACTCCATGCTCATGAGTCTCTTGTGTGAATTGAACTGTAGTTTGTATGTGTCAACACCACTCCTTTCACTTCTGTGAGATTGCTGAAGATAGTGTAGTGAGGAGTATTCTGAGTCCCATAGAAGGGAATGGAGCAGTGACATGTATTATAACTACAATTCCACTTACAGCGGGATCTCTATTCTTGGGATTGCTGTTCCCAGTGGATCCCCATTGAGCATACATCTATCATCTATCCTATAAAAGTTGTTCATGGGCCAATCCCTTTTAATGTGTTATTGGAATTTATTGTATCAGTGCCCAAAGTGAATGTCTACACACTACTGCATGGGTTTACTCTTAAGAATATAATACTTATATAATACAGAGACAAATAGATAATTTTGCCATAACCATATACTGTAGTTGCATGGTCACTATACAGAAATCTGTTATAGTATCTGTAACCAGTGAGCAAGTAACTGAAAAGGAAATAAAGGAGGAGAATTGTGGGGAGAACACAATCATCTGCTGCTAGCCAATCAGCAGCCTAGAGGATGTTCTCGGTAATGCTGATTGGATGAGAACAACTGACATTACCTTCCTTACAAGGCTCCTCCTTCATGTCCTTATCAGTTGGTTGCTTGTGCAGTATAGCATTTTGTACTCTGCCTCTAAATGTGATAGCAATTCTAATGTTTCTACTGAAGATAAAAATCAAGATGTCAGCAGTAGTCTTGAAGTTGATCTTGGCGACAGTTGATGTGCTTTTTGTCGCCTTTATCTGGCTTATATGTATAGCTGGCACCATGACTCTACTTCTTACCAAGCAAACTGAAAAGGATATAAGGGAGGGACATTGTGGGGAGGAGCCAATCATCTGCTGCTAGCCAATCAACAGCTTAGAGGATGTTCTCAGTAATTCTGATTGGCAGTTGACATTACCTTTCTCACAAGGCTTCTCCTTCATGGCCATTTTAGTTGGTTGCTTGGACTTTATACCATTTTTTACTCTGAACCTGGACCCAGACCAATGATGTCAGTAGTAAAAGTAACGTAGGGTATGGTTAGTAAGTAATATGAACTTTTAACCCTGTGTTGTGACTGATATTAATAGATTTTTCAACCAATAAATTAATGTATAAACAATATTGTAAATGATAGATTGTCATCTTATCTCACTCACGCATACTGGACGCATCCACCTCACTGCTATCCAGCACAACACATATAGAAGCAGACCATGCAACTATTCAGAGTGAATTTAAAGCAGAAATGTATCTCCTGTCATCTAGTTACGGGAGCTGATTTAGAGGGATTCTATCATTGGAATCCCTTTATTAACTAAGAACACATCGGAATAGCCTTAAAAAAAACCCTATTCTTCTCTTACCTTTCTTTTTCTAATCTGCGCCACCGTTCCTGACAATTTTCTTATTTCTTCCATATATAAATGAGTTTTCAGACAGCACAGCGACACTTCCATCTTTTTCTCCCAACCGCTTCTTTGCCGCATCATCGGCCACATCTTCAGCCAAAAGCTCAGACTGTGGATGTCCATCGGCCATTTTCCTGTGACTAGTCTGAGTGTAAGAGGCCACGGGAAAATGGCTGATGGACATGCGCAGTCCTTTTTGACAGGACAATAGGGTCAGCTAATTGCAGTTTCCTGATAAAGCCTTATGTGCTATCTCTTTATATAAACACAAAGATATCACTGAGTCCATTCTCTAGAAGCATGGTAAGTCTTCCATACAAACCTGTATAATGTAATATATGTTTACTATGTATTTGGTCTGCATTTATATCATATTTCTAGTAATCAAAATAAATATTCTCTCATAGTAAAGGCAAAGTCTATATTGTGATATATGTCGTTTGTCTGTGTGTTCATAAGCATGATGTTATCATGTATATCTCAGTTTGGATATCACTGGAAAACCTGTGGTCGGTTGTTATGGAAACCTGGAGTAAAACTGTGTGAATATGATCTTGTGTAACAGTGTCATCAAAGCGTCCTTCCCCTTTAAAGCTGACCTAGAGTAGTGAAGAAAAATGGCTGGGTTGTTATGGAAACCTGGAGTAAAGCTCTGATGTGTGATAGTGTATGCTGAGCTGTGTATCTAATCCCCTGATGTGTGATAGTGTATGCTGAGCTGTGCATCTAATCCCCTGATGTGTGATAGTATACGCTGATCTGTGTATCTAATCCCCTGATGTGTGATGGTGTATGCTGAGCTGTGCATCTAATCCCCTGATGTGTATTAATCCACCATTACAACATGTAAAATTTGAAAATAAAATCCCTGGTTGGCCCTCTGCACATGCTGTTTTCTTGCTTTACCATTATTATTGCATGCAATGTTCCCTAGAATATTATATTGGGGAATCATAGCAGAATATTTGACTTACACTCTAATATGACCTTTGCAGGAAAAATTATACTTATTTTTCATTTCCAGCTTTTAAAGTTTATTAACATCTTGTGTCCTGGAAACAGACAGTTCTACCACAGTCAGTAAGAATGATGTCTTTACCATCTTTGTGGTCAGGTTGCACAAGGCATTATGTCACTGCACTGTATGAATGAGGTTTAACAGGCAGAAGGAGTATTTTTATTTCCTAAGTATAATAAAATGACAGATTTTTTGGACAAATCCCAAGGCAGATTGCATGTCATAGTATTTACATAGAATTTAGCCCTATACTCTGTATCATTCATAATAATCCAAGATAGCAGATTAATTGAAAGTGGTGGAATAGTAATATGGTAATGGAGAGACTACATCCCCCACCACCTCCCCCATAAACCAGAAGGAAGGCTACACCCAGCCTGTGAGAAGTAGTCTGACACCATCATCACTGTAACATTCACTGCACAGCTCTGTCTACACACTCTTTATAAGGACTATTAATATACAGGGGGAAACAGCAAAACAGTCATGAAGAACACAGCGCTGCTACCTCTGTCCCTTCTTGGTACATTCAGCGTCTTCTGTGCAGTTCTCTGTGATGATCCAGCACCAGGTAATACACATGAAGATACATTGTAGAGCTTTTATATGGCGTGTTATCAGTATAATTTACAGATGAGTTATGGGCAGAAACTTTCTTAGGAAAATGTTTATCACTTGAAATATGTTACCGTATGTTGTAACATGATTTAAAGTCATCAGTGTAATTGTTTTACTACATATCACAAGTGTGCCATATGCTAAAATAAAAAATAAAGAACTACCATAGTATTAGGGACATTAGCACCAGAAATAGCTGAACACCGCCCTTAGGGCATAATAAATGTTCCCAGGTTCTTGCTATTTCTTTTTATCAGTTCCTCAGGAGGCAAAGTAACCTTCACGACGCATGATCAGTGGTCTTAAAGCAACAGAGCGAGGGGGCAGCATGGTGGCTCAGTGGTTAGCACTGCAGCCTTGCAACACTGGAGTCCTGGGCTTGAATCCCATCAGGAGCAACATCTGCAAGGAGTTTGTATGTTCTCCCCATGGTTGTGTGGATTTTCTCCCATTCTACAAAGACATACTGATAGGGAAAAAAAAATGTACATTGTACGGGGCTCACAATCTACATTAAAAAAAAAAAAAAAAAAGTAGCCCAGCGATTGCCCTATTCTCTTACACTTTTAGACACATCTAGGCTCCCTATGCTTGCCTTTAGGTAAAGTCATGGTTCCAAATCCAGACTGACATGAAAACACTGATGGGTAGCCGCAACAATTGGAATGGAGTTCTGGATACAAGACCCAAAAGGAGCTGGAAAACATCCTTTAATAGGAAACTCCCAGCATTGTACAGTGCTACAGTTCAGTCATTTTCTTTTGGCGGAAGTCCCTGCCATATGTGACCTTTGCTTCGGCCACTAAGGAAAGGGACACAGGATGTCACAGTCCGTGCGGACTTCCGGCAAAAGGAAACAGCAGAGCAGCAGAACCGGACCGCACTGGGAGGCACCGGAGCATTCGGGGACAGGCGAGTATGTTTTTTTTTTACATCTTCCCCGGCCTAATTAAAACAGTTTTATCCTGGACAACCTCTTTAAGGCAATATATACAAATGCACGTATACACAGTTATTAAACTTTACAGTTGCAATGTATTAAAAGAATATACAGTATACAAATACACAGCATATAAACAGCACCTGCGGTACTCCTGGCCCATTATGGGTAAAGACTTGGTCTAATTCTCCCACCTAAACCCATACATGTGAAATTTGGTAGTGGCCACCACCGTGTACCTTTATCAATGCAAGTGCTGAACAATAGTTCACTGCTCCAGGCTCATGGTTACATACAAGAGCTTATATATAATACTGGACATGATCTATGATTGTAGGCAAAGTTGGAGGTCATTACTCTTTACTTCTACAGTTGGCCATACACATTAGATGAATATTAGAATAATCCACTCATTTCAGTGGGTTCAGTTGACCAACTAATGTCCACGGAAGCCTCCAACTCTCCATGATAGCTGATATCAAAGGAGATAAGGAGCAAGGTGTTGGATATTTTCCTAATTTTTTTGTTGTCTGGGACAAAAGCTGCCGCCAGGTGTCTGGTAGTGGATTTTCTCCCATATCCCTTTCAGTGCACATTCACTTCTCGGTAGTTGTTGGGAAATCATATTATATGTTTGTCCAGCATTGCAAAATCACCATCAAAAGGTTTAGTAGATATCACATTGCTTCCCACCAACGGCTGAAAATTTATTTTATTATTTTTATGTATACATCATAAAAACATCAGATTTTGTCAAAAGACAAAGATTCTATTTTGCAATCAACTTTTGATTTTAGCTTCAAAAACTGCATGCAAAAATCTGAATATGTAAATGTGCCCTTAGGCCAAGCTCAGTATGCAAATATAAACCTCCTATAGGCCTATCTATCATGAGCATTGCTTTGCACAAAGGTGTCATAGATCTTACTTGCTAACTAAAGCTTAACACTAATGCTCGCTCTGAACAATGGAGAGACAGACCACCAAAACAGCACGGCAGACCCACTTGAATATAATGTGGTTTGTTGGGTGTCCGTAATTTTTTCCTCCCCCTATTTTCGTCAGACTCTGCAATGGAGTCTTCCTGCTGAGCACAAACAACACAAATGTGAAGCTACCCTTATGTTGCTGTATGTAAATGTTTTGTCTATTACATTGTTATTTTTTTTATCTATGGTTATGCTCAGTGTTGTATGTCCTAACATGTCCATTGGCCTATCTTGCATTTTTTGGCAACACTTTGTACCATGAACAAGGAGCTATATGTGAGTATATGGAAGTGTAAGGGTAAGTTTACACAGAGTTTTTTGGTCAGAATTTTGAGGCCGTATCCGCCTCAAAATTCAATTAAGTTCAATGGGAGTCGGTCAGTTCTTATGCTCATTCTTTCAGGCGTATTCGCCTCACGACATCCGTCTGAAGATACTCCCTCCTGACTAGGCCCATTCATTTGGGCCTAATCCGGAGCAGAGTGCGCCTTGCTCCGGGATGCAGTCGCAGCTACCCGTATTTTGGTCTGGAACCTGAGGCGGCCTCCACCTCAGGTTTCGGACCAAAAAACTCCCTTTGAACTTACCCTAAACTTGTAGTAATTAAAGCACATGAATTCCCCATGTGCACAGATCATGTCCAGTGTCTCACAGAGTCCTCACAGTCCTGGGCTGCAGAGCTTCAATGCTTCAAATCACCAGGTTGCATCTATAGAGTAGTCACTGACTAACAAAGCAAACAGGGTAGACTCTAACCATATGTAATGGGGGTAAACACCAGGAAATCAATAAAGAAGTTGTCACAGTTAAAAATGAAACCAATATCAAGGTCCATTTCAAAAGATACAGTAGAATCAAAATCCAGCCATAGCACTAGAAGTCCCCAAAAAGTAGATTCATGAATAGTCAGACAGACCAGGATCCATAACTCAGGCAGTAGTGGGATATCGAGATGAAAAGTAAAATTACAACTTGGTCAGAATACAATAATATTTTATATCACTGTATAGAAAAAAGTAGCACGCCTTTACAAACTAAGGCTATGTTCACACTGCTGTCAAGAGCTTCTGTTGATAGAGATCCCATCATATATGACAATAAGAATAGTGCAGAATTCAATGTTATTCTACCAATCAACATGATGATCACCATGGAAGAACCCAACAGACTACATTATAATTTAGTGGGGTAAGTCAGCTGTCTCTAGTGTCTGTTACAGAAGTCTTATGGTGGAAAAGGAAACAATAAAACGGATGCAATAAAAACCCAAAACTTTAGGAAGGCAAATGACAGATGCCCAGGATCCATAATACATGTTCTTCCTATTGATGCATTATTTCTCAAGAAATGTAAGCTGCCCATCAATAGAGAGAGTTAGATGAGCAGATTCTCCTCTCTGCTGGATGTAACATTGTAGTACACAATGATAACAAAAAGTGTAAGGTCCAGAATAATGTACAGAGATGGAATTCATTGGGACCCTAAGTTTGTTAGGCACGCTTTAAAGATAACTCCTAGAAATAATGCACCTATATTTTCACCTATGGATTCTCTTTTTATTTTTTTTACAGGTAATTTATCAGAAGGAAACAATTACGGCATTCCATACAATAACTCTCATAGAGGTCAGTCAAGAGTTTATGAATTATATATCTATATCTGCAGTACAATTTGTATTAACATGCCTAGAATCCAAGTTAAAAATAAGATTTATTTAACTATAGAAAGTACATATGACAAGTTGAACATAAATTCTGTTTGTCATAATTTTAATATTTTTTTCAAAATTTTATACTCTGTTTTAGATTTTCCAAAATATACAATTTACTCTTTTATTTTTGTAACTGAGGAAAAAAAACATGACAGGTATGTAAAAAGCAACATTAAAGAGGACCTTTCATGGTTTGGGGCACAGGCAGTTCTATATACCGCTGGAAAGCCGACAGTGCGCTGAATTCAGCGCACTGTCGGCTTTCACGATCTGTGCCCCAGGTAAAGAGCTTTCGGTCCCGATACTGCAGCTCTTTTCAGTCAGAAGGACCTTCCTGACAGTTAGTCAGGTACATCCTTCTGTACAAGCAGCGCCAATAGCGCTGTGCTCTGAGACCAGGGAGGAACGCCCCCTCCCCTCCTGATAATACTCGTCTGTGGACGAGCACTGTGAGCAGAGGGAGCGGGCGTTCCTCCCCGCTCACACAGCACAGAGCTACAGTATCGGGACCGAAAGCTCTTTACCCGGGGGAAGCAGATCGGGAAAGCCGACAGTACACTGAATTCAGTGCACTGTCAGCTTTCCAGCGGTATATAGAACTGCCTGTGCCCCAAACCATGAAAGGACCTCTTTAACTTCCAATTTGTTCACATGATCGGTTTTTATTAGAGACAGGATTGTGGATCACAATGAATATTAAAAACTACTCTGACCACATCAATATCCCCTTGTTCTAAATACATTCAGAATTTCTGTAACTAAGGACCCTATTATAACATGGGGAAGCATGGTGGCTCAGTGGTTAGCACTGCAGCCTTGCACTGCTGGAGTCTTGGATTCGAAAAACCCTCCTGGAAACCTGATATACCTGTGTGCCAAATTTGGTGAAGATCGGTCCTGTCATTTGGCCGTGCATAAAGAACAGATAGACAGCTAGACAGACAGTCATAAACTCATTTTTATATATAGACAATATATAATACTTCAGTTATCTGACAATAACCTGATACGTGGTAAAAGAAGCATTTTTCTTTGTTGAGCTACATTATAAAGTGTCTTATACTTGTTTGTACAATGAATTTATGAAAAGTTTATTGAAAAGTTAGTCACCATTATTGAGTAATTGCTTAATATATTTTTTTATAGTGATTGCAGTTTTATTATCCTGATACACAGCTTCAAATCTGATGCATACTGTAATCATAGAGATAAATAAAAGAACCCTGTCCTGTTGACTACCACCATTAGAGGACGCTTCTGCATACTGTTTATATGTTGAACTTGAAATTAAAGCCTTAAACAATCCCATCCATATTAAGGTGCTGACTGTATAATGTAGGGAGGACAAGTCTTCCAGAGTGAGTGACATTCTAAAAGCTTTACATTTTTCCAAAGGACACCCCATTTATTCAGAGATGCACACAAAGTTAGAACTCAAAAGAATACAAGACTAAAAAGAAAGAGGGTTCACTTTAAAGGGGCTCTATCATTCGTGAAACGTGATTTGAGTTAGTGATATGCCTGAATAGCCTTTAAAAAGGCTATTCAGGTGCTGCTACTTGTTTTTGAAAAGACTCCCCTGTTTTTATTACATATCGGTAAAACCAATATGTAAATTAGCCTCTCCGTGCACCCTGGGCGTTCCCCAAGCAACCGTGCACCCCCCTGCATCATACCTTGATAAAACCCCCTCTTTTGCTTATGCGCCAAGAAGTCCTCATCCTCCGTCCCTGTAACTGCCTCTTTTGTCTCTAATCTCACTCCTGCGCTTTGAAATCTCAGGCATGCGTAGTAATGCTCCCTTCTGAGTACTACTGTACATGCCTGAGCCCATTTTCTTGTGTGCTTTCTTCCATTGTCCACAAGAAAATGGTGCTCGGGCATGTGCAGTAGCGCTCAGAAGGAAGCGTTGCTGCCCATATCCGAGATTTCAAAGTGCAGGAACGAGATTAGAGACGATGGAGGCAGTTACAGGGATAGAGGAGGAGGACTTCTTGGAGCATAAACAAAAGAGGGGGTGCTATCAAGGTATGACGCAGGGGGGTGCACAGTGGGAGAACACCCAGGGTGCACGGAGAGGCTAATTTACATATTGGTATTACCGATATGTAATAAAAACAGGGGAGTAGTTTCAAAAACAAGTAGCGGCACCTGAATAGCCTTTTTAAAGGCTATTCAGGCATATCACTAACTCAAGTGACGTTTCACCAATGATAGAGCCCCTTTAGTGTGGAAAATCCTCAATAATGAATTGAGGCCATTGGGTTTATCAGTACTTATACTGTATCTGCACGTTTCAAGAACAATTATATCTTTTTATATCATAAAATTATTTACATATTTATTATAACTATTTCCCTTTTTTCAGGGTCTTTTAATCCACAGGACGTTTCAAATCACACCACAATCTACCTAACTAGCCCATGGTTGACCACCTTTGTACCATCGATCTACACTGTGGTGGTCACTGTGGCTCTGCCTCTGAATGTGATGGCAATTCTAATGTTTCTACAGAAGATAAAAGTCAAGACGCCGGCAGTAGTCTATATGCTGAACTTGGCGACAGCTGATGTGCTTTTTGTTGCCGTGCTGCCTTTCAACATTGTGTACAGATTCTCAGGGAACAACTGGAAAATCGGAGAAGGAATGTGCCGAATTGTGACTGCGGCATTTTACTGTAACATGTACTGCTCCTTCCTGCTTATCACTAGTATAAGTGTGGACAGGTACATGGCCGTGGTGTTTCCAATACGCTCTCGCTCCTGGCGCACAAAGAAACGGGCTTGGCTGGTGTGTACTTTTATCTGGCTGGTATCTATAGCTACTGCCGTGCCGCTTCTTCTTACCAATCAAACTATGTACATTGGATCTCTGGACATTACAACTTGCCATGACATGCTGGAGCTAAAGGACCAACAGCACTTCTACATGTATTACTCTTCAATTTTTTTCTTCTTTCAATTAATTATTACAATCTTGTGTTACATTGAAATTATCCGAACCTTGAGTAATAGCACCGAGGATATAGAAAATTCTTCTAAGACAAGAGCTATTCTCTTAACTATTATAGTTCTTTCTGTTTTCATTATTTGCTTTGGTCCAACAAACATCTTGTATTTAATGCATTGCCTGCACTTCCGTGATGTGTATTCTGAGTCTCTGTACTATGTATATATTCTGTGCACTTGTATCAGCAGTACAAGTAGTTGCCTTGATCCTTTAATTTATTACTTTGTGTCATCAAGATGTCGGAAAAATGTATATAGTTTATTATGCTGTAAGACACCCAATACACTGGAAACCAAGAAGACACCCAAACCATTGTGCAGTTTAATATTAGACTACAAGTTTTTGCTTTCTAGATTTAAATGATTGTATGGATTACAAGGGTTTGGTCCATGAACAACATTAGATAATAAATATATGTTTGCTGGGGTCAGACTGCTTGGAATTATCATGAGTCATTTGTGCTTGGTGTAGCAGTTCATATGTGTAAATAATGCTTCTTTAATTCCCATGGGACTGCCAAAGATAGAGAGAGCAGAGTCCTCTGTGAGTCCCATAGAAGTGTGTGGAGTAGTGGTCATGCATGTGCGCTACCACTCCATTTCCTTATTGACCCCATTCTCATGATGCTGGTCTCCGCAGACCCCATTGATCACACACTTATCACCTATTGTATGGTTAGGTGAGAAAAGTTGTTTATGAACCAACCTCTTGCTGGAAAGCATGCCAAGACGCTTGAAAGCTGTGATTAAAAATCAGTTTATTCCACCGAATATTGATTTCTGAACTCTTCCTGAGTTACATTAGTATTGTTGTTTCTAAATGACTATGAACTTGTTTTCTTTGCATTATTTGAGGTCTTGACAGTGCTGCTTCTTTTTTTTTTATTATTTTGACGATTTCTCATTTGCTGCAAATAAATACAAAATTTTTTGCTTTGAATTTAAGAGACACGTTGTCAGTAGTTTATATAATAAAAGAACAATTTACATTTTACTCAAAAATATACCAATGAAGAGAAAAATAAAGAAAACCTGAAAATTTTACAGTGGTCTCTTAATTTTTGCCAGAACTGTATATATCTTCTTATTATAGGCCTATTATAAATAGTTGTTCCCTTATAAATAATAACCCCCATATATTTAATTTCTTCTTATAATAGCCATCTTATATTAATCCTTACATATAATAGTTTCTCTGCTATAATAGCCCCCTTATATATAAGTTTCTCTCCTACAATAGCCCCCCACATACAGCTGTGGAGCTCCTTTGATTCGAAAAATCGGGCAAAAAACCTGAAGCTCCAAATCCTAGAGGCCCTCTTGGGGATGGGGGCCATGGGCAATTGCCCAGTTTGCCCCTCTTAACGCTGGTCCTGGTTACATGGTCACTAGCCAGAAATCTGTTACAGTATGTGTAACCAGTGTGCAACTAACTGAAAAGGATATAAGGGAGGGACATTGTGGGGAGAACCCAATCATCTGCTGCTAGCCAATCAGCAGCTTAGAGGGTGTTCTCGGTAATGCTGATTGGCAGTTGACATTACCTTTCTCACAAGGCTCCTCCTTCATGGCCTTTGCAGTTGGTTGCCTGCACTTTATACTATTTTTTTTATTCTGAATCTGGACCCAGACCAAAGATGTCCAGCAGTAAAAGTAATGTATGGTATGGTTGGTCAGTAATATGAACTTTTAACCCTGTGTTGTGACTGATATTAATAGATTTTTCAACCAATAAATTAATGTACAAACAATATTGTAAATGATAGATTGTCATCTTATCTCACTCACGCATACTGGACGCATCCACCTCACTGCTATCCAGCACAACACATATAGAAGCAGACCATGCAACTATTGAGAGAGAACTTAAGGCAGAAATGTATCTCCTGTCATCTAGTTACGGGAGCTGATTTAGAGCAGGGGCGCCCAATACGTCGATTGCGATCTACTGGTAGATCGCAAAGGACGTATGGGTCAATTGTGGGATGCAGGGATCCTCGGTGTCTGCTTGTTCACAGTGCAGGCTGAGAGTCATCTCAGGACACTGGCAGACGGAGCTGCCGCAGCCCCAGCCTGCCAGTGTCCAGAGATAACTCTCAGCCTGCGCTGTGAAGAAGCACACAGCGGCGATCCCTGGGCAGCCACAGAACGCTGCTGTCTCCTGCTCTCACGATCCGCCTGGCCCCGCCAACATACCCGGCCCACAGACACGCCTGGCCCCGCCCACAAGCCCGCCTGTTCCCGCCCATAGACCCGCCCCGGCCCCGCCCTAGTAGATCTTTTGCCTTGGTCAGCTAATAGAGTAGCTCACATGCTGAAAAAGTGTGAGCACCCCTGATTTAGAGGGATTCTATCATTAGAATCCCTTTATTAATTAAGAACATGTCGGAATAGCCTTAAAAAAACCTATTCTTCTCTTGTTGAGTTTGCGTTTGTAGTTCTACACTGAGTGACTCTTGCTCTCCGAATTAGAAATCTACTGAATGCATGTGGCGAGGAAATAACATCAGACACAGAGCGTTCATGTGAATTCCTCTCTCAGTAAGAGCTGGAGGTGCACATGTCCTTTATTGAGGAAGCCAGGGTTCATATAGTTGACAGAAATAAGGTGTGTGAGGGGCTGGGGTCATTTGATTTACTGTGTTTGCTAGAATCTTATCTGTTCATGTTTTGTGACAGTCCAGCTGGTTTTTACACCTTTTGTTTGGAAAGGTCCTCGGGGTTGTGTCCTTTTGAACTTTCTATTTACTATCCTTGTCCATTGTATTGGCCCTATTAAAGTACTGATCCACTTTTGGCGCCATTGTCCTTAGCCAAAGGGAGTTGGCTCAAATGAGCTGGAGTGGGACCATTGTCTCCCCAGCCAACAATGCATTACAAGATGCCAGTATGGACATATGAGTTTAGCTTCAACCTGGGTCAGAAAGTCATATCATTGCTGTATCCAGATATTGCTGATTTTCTATTTCTGGGCCACCTTCACCGAGATCCCGGGCGTAGGCGTCATCTTGCCAGTTAATATCATATTCAATTTCAAACATAAATAATTATACTGCATTTAGTTTTAAGGATAACAATGTTTTTGTGATTCATACAGTCCTATGAAAAAGTTTGGGCACCCCTATTAATCTTAATCATTTTTAGTTCTAAATATTTTGGTGTTTGCAACAGCCATTTCAGTTTGATATATCTAATAACTGATGGACACAGTAATATTTCAGGATTGAAATGAGGTTTATTGTACTAACAGAAAATGTGCAATATGCATTAAACCAAAATTTGACTGGTGCAAAAGTATGGGCACCCTTATCATTTTATTGATTTGAATACTCCTAACTACTTTTTACTGACTTACTGAAGCACAAAATTGGTTTTGTAACCTCACTGAGCTTTGAATTTCATAGCCAGGTGTATCCAATCATGAGAAAAGGTATTTAAGGTGGCCAATTGCAAGTTGTTCTCCTATTTGAATCTCCTCTGAAGAGTGGCATCATGGGCTACTCAAAACAACTCTCAAATGATCTGAAAACAAAGATTGTTCAACATAGTTGTTCAGGGGAAGGATACAAAAAGTTGTCTCAGAGATTTAACTTGTCAGTTTCCACTGTGAGGAACATAGTAAGGAAATGGAAGACCACAGGGACAGTTCTTGTTAAGTCCAGAAGTGGCAGGCCAAGAAAAATATCAGAAAGGCAGAGAAGAAGAATAGTGAGAACAGTCAAGGACAATCCACAGACCACCTCCAAAGAGCTGCAGCATCATCTTGCTGCAGATGGTGTCACTGTGCATCGGTCAAAAATACAGCGCACTTTGCACAAGGAGAAGCTGTATGGGAGAGTGATGAGAAAGAAGCCGTTTCTGCAAGCACACCACAAACAGAGTCGCCTGAGGTATGCAGAAGCACATTTGGACAAGCCAGCTTCATTTTGGAAGAAGTTCCTGTGGACTGATGAAACAAAGATTGAGTTGTTTGGTCATACAAAAAGGCATTATGCATGGCGTCCAAAAAAAACAGCATTACAAGAAAAACACATGCTACCCACTGTAAAATTTGGTGGAGGTTCCATCATGCTTTGGGGCTGTGTGGCCAATGCCGGCATCGGGAATCTTGTTAAAGTTGAGGGTCGCATGGATTCCACTCAGTATCAGCAGATTCTTCAGAATAATGTTCAAGAATCAGTGACGAAGTTGAAGTTACACCAGGGATGGATATTTCAGCAAGACAATGATCCAAAACACCGCTCCAAATCGACTCAGGAATTCATGCAGAGGAACAATTACAATGTTCTGGAATGGCCATCCCAGTCCCCAGACCTGAATATCATTGAACATCTGTGGGATGATCTGAAGCGGGCTGTCCATGGTCGGCCACCATAAAACTTAACTGAACTTGAATTGTTTTGTAAAGAGGAATGGTCCAAAATACCTTCATCCAGGATCCAGGAACTGATTAAAAGCTACAGGAGGCGACTAGAGGCTGTTATCTTTGCAAAAGGAGGATCTACTAAATATTAATGTCACTTTTCTGTTGAGGTGCCCATACTTTTGCACCAGTCAAATTTTGGTTTAATGCATATTGCACATTTTCTGTTAGTACAATAAACCTCATTTCAATCCTGAAATATTACTGTGTCCATCAGTTATTAGATATATCAAACTGAAATGGCTGTTGCAAACACCAAAATATTTAGAACAAAAAATGATTAAGATTAATAGGGGTGCCCAAACTTTTTCATAGGACTGTATATTCATATATTGATGACCTTTACACTCTTACCTTTCTTTTTCAGGGCGACCCCTGTTCTGTTCAAAAGCTCTCCAGCAACACTTCCATCTTTGCTGTGTCATTGGCTGCATCTTCAGCCAAAAGCACCGACATACATGTGCATATCCGTCGGCCATTTTCCTGTTGCCAAACGGGCGCTCTTGTAAGAGGTCGCAAGAAAATGGCTGACGTACATGTGCAGTCCTTTTGGGCAGGACAATAGGGTCAGCTAATTGCAGTTTGCTGATAAAGCCTTGTGTTTTTTCTCTGCATGTAAACACAAAGATAACACTGAGTCCATTCTCTAGAAGCATGGTAAGGCTTCCATACAAACCTGTGTAATGTAATATATTTTACTATGTATTTGGTCTGCATTTATATTATATTTCTTGTAATCATAATAAATAATCTCTCATGGTAAAGGCAAAGTCTATATTGTGATATTTCATATTTCATAGTGTCCTGTTCAGCTGGGGGGGGGGGGGGGGAGCATATTTGATGAATATAGAGAGTGAGAATAAGAGACAGCAGGCAAAGCTGCTGAAACAGGGAGATAGGAAAACTCCTTTAACTATATCTACAAATAGCAGGAGGGCCCGACTTTGCATGGGTATATTTCATTTTTTGTTTGTGTAATTGCACCATTTAAATTGCCCGGTTTTGCACTGGTGTATTTTGGATGTCATTTATCTGTGTGTCCATATGCGTCATGTTATCATGTGTATCTCAGTTTGGATATCAGTGGAAAACCTGTGATTGGTTGTTATGGAAACCTGGAGTAAAGCTGTGTGAATATGACCTTGTGTAACAGTGCCATCAAAGCGTCCTGCCCTTTTAAATCTGACATACAGCAGTGAAGAAAAAAGGCTGGGTTGTTATGGAGTAAAGCTTTGATGTGTGATGGTGAGTGCTGAGCTGCATATCTAATCCCCTGATGTGTGATGGTGTGTGCTGATCTGTGTATATAATTCCCTGATGTGTGATAGTGTGTGCTAAGCTGTTTATCTAATCCCCTGATGTGTGATGGTATATGCTTTGCTGCATATCTAATCCTCTAATGTGTGTATCTCAGCTTTGATATGGAATATTTGGTATGGAAACCTAGAGTAATGCTGTGTGCATGTGGAGTGAGCGTGTATATGGCAGTTGGAATATGAGAGAAAGACTTACAGGTTTGTATTGGCTAATGCAGGTCATTGTTTGGGAATGCTGTATCTCAGGAATGTTAGAATTTTTTGTGATATTCTCCAATGCTCATGGTGCCATGCACACAGATAGGGATAAAGGATTGCAAGTATTGCGAGCTGAAAACTTTGCTTACATTTTTTAATGTATTGTATGGGTTGCTGTAGTTATAAAGTTACCGATTATGTTGACATTATTTTTATGTGTTATTTATTTATTTATTTATAGGGTATGTCCACATTGACTTTTTTGTTGGCAGAAAAAAATCTGCTTCTGGAATTGGGAAATGTTTTTTGGCTGCAAAACTCAAGATGGATCCAATTCCTGTCCAGTTTTGTGGCTATGCTTCAGTGGCTCCTATTCATTGAATGAATGGGCCCTTGGAAGCACGGCTGGTGTACAATTGCCATCCATGTACTGGCTATGCCGTTCAATATCGGCCGGTGATCATGTGCAAGTGGCCTTACAGTGATTTGTGTTGCGTTATCTTGTGGAAGATACCGTGCAGGCTGCTGGAATGACGCCACCATTAGAACATGCGAAATCTAGGGGCATCACAGTGGCTCAGTGGTTAGCATTGCACCCTTGCAGTGCTAGAGTCCTGGAGTTTGAATCCCACTGGAAACAACATCTGCAAGGAGTTTGTATGTTCTCCCTGTGTTTGTGTGGATTTCCTCCCCTTCTACAAAGACATACTGATAGGAGAAAAAAATGTACATTGTGGTCCCTATATGAGGCTCACAATCTACATTAATAAAAAGTAAAATCTCAAAAAAGTTCCCTGGTTTGCCCTCTGCACACGCTGTTTCCTTGTATTACCATTATTATTGGATGCAATGTTCCCTAGAATATTATATTGGGGAATCATAGCAGAATATGTGACATGCACACTAATATGACAGGAAAAATTACACATGTTTTTCATTCCAGATTTTAAAGTTTATTCAACATTCGCTGCCGTCTTGTGTCCTGGAAAAAGACAGTTCTACCGCAGTTGGTAACAATGATGTCTTTACCATCGTTGTGGTCAGGTTACACAAGGCATTATGTCACTACACTGTATGAATGAGGTTTAATATGCAGAAGGAGTCTCTTTATTTCCTAAGTATAATAAAATGTCAGGTTTTTAGACAAAGCCCAAGGCAGATCACATGTCATAGTATTTACATAGAATTTAGCCCTATACTCTGTATCATTCATAATAATCCAAGATAGCAGATTAATTGAAAGTGGTGGAATAGTAATATGGTAATGGCAGACTACATCCCCCACCACCTCCCCCATAAACCAGAAGGAAGGCTACACCCAGCCTGTGAGAAGTAGTCTGACACCATCATCACTGTAACATTCACTGCACAGCTCTGACTGTCTACACACTCTTTATAAGGACTATTAATATACAGGGGGAAACAACAATACAGTCATGAAGAACACAGCGCTGCTACCTCTGTCCCTTCTTGGTACATTCAGCGTCTTCTGTGCAGTTCTCTGTGATGATCCAGCACCAGGTAAGACATTATGAAGATACATTGTAGAGCTTTTATATGGCATGTTATCAGTATAATTTACAGCTGAGTTATGGGCAGAAACTTTCTTAGGATAATGTTTATTCCTTGCAATATTTTACTATATGTAATAAGGTGATTTAAAGTCATCAGTGTAATTGTTTTACTACATATCACAAGTGTGCCATATGCTAAAATAAAAAATATAGAGCTAGCTTTAGGGACATTAGCACCAGAAATAGCTGAACACCGCCCTTACGGCATAATAAATGTTCCCAGGTTTTTGCTATTCTTTGCAACGTGCTGTCCAAAATTGAGACCTGATGGGCTGCTTATGGTAACCTGGCCACTTGGAAAGTATGTTACTAAAAAGCTATGATTTTTTACAGTATGCTTTTGTATGCATAAAGTTATAGCTTTATATTCTTAAGGCTAGACCCTAGGGTCCATTCACATGGAGGAAAATGGTGAGAAATTTGGTGTGGAATTTCAGCGCTGAAAAGAAAGCCTCCCATTGACTTCAATGGGTTCTGCTAGCTAGCGGAAAAAAAGCTAGCAGAACCCATTGAAGTCAATGGGAGGCTTTTTTTTCAGCGCTGAAATTCCACACCAAATTCCTCACCATTTCCCTCTGTGTGAATGGACCCTAATAGCAATGTGTCGCCCATGGATTGGGGTAAAATAATGGCACTATCATGACTTTGCCAGAAATCTATATATTTTCATATTAGGGTAAAGTAATAGAAGACTTACGTAGATCACAAAAATTCTGACCATATTAATGGTTCTAATTTTTTTAATGTTCTGTGCAATAATTCCCACTACTGCGACGCTGGATATGAAAGGGCATATGTCCGTAATTATATACAAAAAAGTAGCAACAATAAAGTACTTCCCTAAATAACCCCCTTGAGATATGTATTCAAATATTTCATTGGATACAGTACATGATAGCCATGACATGTCACACAATGTTGATACTGTGAAATTTGTGGTCATTTTAGGTTTATCATTACATAGCTCACATATACACAAAAAGGCACGAGAGATACAGTGAGTATTTTTTTTGCAAAAAACGCCCCACAAATACAAATAGAATTTATACCTTCCTATTCACTAGCAACTATCATTGATGTTGAGTTTTTCGCACAAAAAAAGTCACAAAAAGGTGAAAATTGTAAAAAAAAATGGGGTCTATCTGTGATTTGGAAACCTTTTGTCATTTGACTCTTAAGGTATCAGCAGTATGTCTGTTTCCACCTATTTGTTCTCACCTGGAATGTGTTTTACATTGCAAAACTTCAACCCCATAAAAAAATCTCTTAGCAACGACTACCTGTAAATTGTGGGTCAGTAAACGAAAGCCAAAAATGCAAAGTCTCCTGAACTATGGCAGAATGTGTAGATGGGTTTGTGGATAAAAGCCAAAGTTACCTGAAGCTACTTTGTTAATGGAGTACTGGGACCCATGCTGAATGATTGCACAGAACCTATATAATAGAAGATATAAAATCACAGTCCTTTTTACACAATGGAACAAGATATACTGTTATCAGCTTTATTGGTACAACGCAGGTGTCCACACAGCATGGGCAAAAAACACAGAACAGAGTATCTTCTCCCACATATGTTCTTCATAGAGTGGCCACCAAGAACAGATAATCGGCATATTCAACATCATTAGACAGGGGAAATCCTTTAAGCCCTGCAACCTCAGTACTTAGGAGTTCTGGGCTGCTTTCAACCTTGGGTTACATGATCAGAACCAGTACTTCATTCTCATGCTCACCACTAGTTACCTGTGCTACATATGCATACCATTGCAACATATGCATGACATATACAACTGCACTTAGTTATCTGAGATTATTTATTAATAAATGTAATGTTGCAATTGAAAGTGTTTAATTAAAAGGATTTGGCCACTATGTACTATCTATTATCTGCACTATATATGGAGCTATACAAATAATCTGTATTCTCCATCTGCTGCCAATTGTACAAATTCAAGCAGTGCCAATGTAAACAATGGTGAATCAATTCCTCATTCATATGATATAATAGAGCAGCAGCTATGTGATAGAAGCCATTTGACCTTTATTTCTGACACTGCCTTTGTGAGGAGGAGACCCCCTGAGGGGCCCACACATCTGTGTCCATCTTTAATCCACCTACTTGAGGACAGGGCAGCCATTCTCTGTACATTTATATTTAATCTGAGAAACACTCACACACCACAGCAAAAACGCAATGAAAAACGCTGCAGAAAATAAAAACAGTTAGTTTCCTTTGCAGATTTTTTCCTCAGCTTTTTTTTATCTGTGTTTCCCAACATGGAACTTAACCTTAAACAGATCTTATTATCGCCAGTACTTTCCTACGGTAGCAGTTGTTTGGCACAAAAATGGTTAGCAGCAGTTTTTCAGTCTCAACAGAAATCCATGAGAATGGCTCAAACTTGGCAGCAGCTCCTCAGAAGGCAAAGTAACCTTCACGACATAAGATTGATAAGGTCAAAGTCATGTTTATGACTAATTGACCAATAACCCAGGGTAACTGTCCTCGCCCTAATTAATAAGGCTGAGTGCCAGCAGTAAGGAAATGACATCAGACACACAATGTTGGTATTAGTTTCTCTCTTAACCACGACGGAAAAACTGACGCACTTTTATTAAAAAAACATGAGGTTAAATAGTAGCAGAGAAAGGAAGAGATATAACAACAATGTAAGTTTTCATATTCATTCCTGATTGGTATGATACATCTCAATCAAATAGAAAAAGTTTAAGCAATTCCGTATATAGCCAGCTACTCCCGGCCCTGTATGGTAACCTTAGGGAGATGTCTTCCGGCAGCAAGCCAAGCATTTGTTTTTCTTGCACCCATCCTGGATGCAGGCACCATCTTATCATATAACATTATACCAATTTCAAGCATAACTAACTATATCTAGCATTCAGCTTGTAAATATAACAATGTTTTTAATACATTACATGATTCTAACCTTCACAGTATCAGTGATCCTAAAGTAACACAGTGATTGCTCTATTCTCTTACGCCTTTTAGACACATCTAGGCTCACTATGCTTGTCTTTAGGTAAAGTCATGGTTCCAAACCCAGACTGACATGAAAACACATCACACTGATGGGTAGCCACAACGGTCGGAATGGAGTTCTGGATACAAGACCCAAAAGGAGCTGGAAAACATCCTTTAATAGGAAACTCCCAGCACGGTACAGTGCTACAGTTCAGTCGTTTTCTTTTGGCGGAAGTCCCTGCCACATGTGACCTTTCCTTCGGCCACTAAGGAAAAGGACACGGGATGTCACAGTCCGTGAAGACTTCCGGCAAAAGGAAACAGCAGAGCAGCAGAACCGGACCACACTGGGAGGCACCGGAGCATTCGGGGAGAGATGAGTATATGATTTTGGTGTTTCTTTAACATCTTCCCCGGCCTAATTAAAAACATTTTTTTTATCCTGGACAACCTCTTTATGGCAATATATACAAATGCACAGCATACACAGTTATTAAACTTTACAGTTGTAATGTATTAACAGAATATACAGTATACAAATACACAGCATATAAACAGCACCTGAGGTACTCCTCGCTCATTATGGGTAAAGACTTGGTCTAATTCTCCCACCTAAACCCACACCTGTGAAATTTGGTAACGGCCAACACCATGTACCTTCATTGATACAAGTGCTGAACTATATTTCTCTGCACCAGGCTCATGGTTACATACAAGAGTTTATATGTAATACCAGACATGATCTTTGACTGTAGGCAAAGTTGGAGGACATCACTCTTTACTTCTACAGTTGGCCATAAACATTAGATCAGGGGTAGGGAACCTTCGGCTCTCCAGCTGCTGTGAAACTTCAACTCCCAACATGCTCCATTCACTTCCATGGGAGTTCCAAGAACAGCAGAGCAAATATGCATGCTGGGAGTTGTAGTTTTCCAACAGCTGGAGAGCCAAAGGTTCTCTACCCCTGCATTAGATGAATGTTACAATAACCCACCAATTTCCGTGGGTTCAGCTGACCAGCTAATATCTATGGCAGCCTCCAACTCTCCATGATAGCTAATGACAAAGGAGATAAGGAGCAAGGTGTTGGGTATTTGCCCAATTCTTTTGTTGTCAGGGACAAAAGCTGCCGCCAGGTGTCTGGTAGTGGATTTCTCCCTTATCCTTTTCAGTACACATTCACTTCTCGGCAGTTGTTGGGAATAATCATATTATATGTTTGTCCAGCATTGCAAAATCACCATCAAAAGGTTTAGTAGATATCACATTGCTTTCCCACCAACGGCTGAAAATTTATTTTATTATTATTTTTATATCATAAAAACATCAGATTTTGTCAAAAGACAAAGATTCTATTTTGCAATCAACTCTTGAATTTGGCTTCAAAAACTGCATGCAAAAGTCTAAATATGTAAATGTACCCTTAGGCCATGCTCAGTATGCAAATATAAACCCCTATAGGTCTATCTATCATACAGAGTCCTCACAATTCTGAGTCGAAGAGCTTCAATACTTCAAATCGCCGGGTCTTTAGAGTAGTCACTGACTAACAAAGCAAACAGGGTAAAGTCTAACCATATGTAATGGGGATAAACACCAGGAAATGAATAAAGAAGTTGTCACAGCTAACAAGAAACCAATATAGAGGCCCATTCCAGTAGACACAGCAGAGTCAAAATCCAGCCATAGCACTAGAAGTCCCCCAAAAGTAGATTAATGAATAGTCGGACAGACCAGGATCCAGAACTCAGGGAGTAGTGGGATATCCAGAAGAAAGGTCAAAATTACAACTGGGTCAGAATACAATAATATCTAATATGATGAAACTAATGAAAGTGTGAATGGTGCTTTACATTACTGTGCACACTTCCTTACTTCAATAAAAACCCAAAACTTCAGGAAGGTAAATGATAAATGCTAAGAATCCATGATACATGCAATTGATGCATTAATTCTTAATAAGTGTAAACTGCCCATCGAGAGAGAGTTAGATGAGCAGATTCTCCTCTCTGCTGGATGTAACATTGTAGCACACAATGATAACAAAAAGTGTAAGGTCCAGAATAATGTACAGAGATGGAATTCATTGGGACAGAAGTTTGTTAGGCTTTAAAGATAACTCCTAAAAAAAAAAATCACCAATGGCTTCACTTTTTATTTTAACAGGTAATTTATCAGAAAGAAACAATTACAGCATTCCATACAATAACTCTCATACAGGTCAGTCAAGAGTTTATGAATTATATATCTATATGTACAGTACAATTTGTATTAACTTGCCTAGAACCTAAGTTAATAATAGGATTTATATAGCTATAGAAAGTAGATAGGATGAGCTCAACATAAATTCTGTTTTCATTTTAATATGTTTTCAAAATTTCATTCTGTTTCAGATTTTCCAAAAATTACTATTTACTCTTTTATTTTTGTAACTAAGGAAAAAAACATGACAGGTATGTAAAAAGCAACATTAACTTCCAATTTGTTCACATGATCAGTCTTTATTAGAGACAAGATTGTGGAATATTAAAAATTACTCTGATCACATCAATTTCCCCTTGTTATAAATACATTCATAATTCCTGCAACTAAGGACCATATAGCAGCATGGGGCATAATGGTGGCGCAGTGATTAGCACTGCAGGTTTGCAGTGCTGGAGTCCTGGGTTCAAATCCTGCCAAGGACATTTGCCTATAAGGTACATATTGAGAGCTTCATAGGCATTGTATATAGACTCTATTTTCTGGCCCATGGATGACCCTGTTTGGTTTGGCAATCACTGTGCAGTTGTGTTGTGCAACAGGGTAGTTAATGGAACTAATTTCTGAGTTTAGCTTCCCAAAGGAAAGGTCCAAACCAGAATCTTAGCGCTAGATGAATGAACATCTATGTCCTCTGATACTGTATGCTGAGCTGTGTATCTAATTCTCTGATGTGTGATTGTGTGTGCTGAGTTGTGTATCTAGCACTCTGATGTGTGATGCTGTGCAGAGCTATGCATCTAATTCTCTGATGTGTGATACTGTGTGCTAAGCTTTATATCTAATACTCCTATGTGTGATTGTATGTGCTGAGCTGTGTATCTAATCCTCTAGTGTGTTGACCTATGTATCTAATCCTCTTATGTGTGATACTGTGCTGAGCTGTGTATCTAATCATTTGTTGTGTGATAGTGTGCTGAGCTGTTTAACTAATCCTCTGATACGTTTATCTCAGTTTGGATATCAGTGTTGGATATTAGTTATGGAAGCCTGGAGTAATGCTTTGTGCATGTGGAGTGATCGTGTGTATGGCAGTTGGAATATGAGTGAAAGACTTGCAGGTTTGTATTGCTAATGCAGGTCATTGCTTTGGGAATACTGTATCTCAGGATCGGAACATCCGAAAGAGTTGAGACCCAACCAAAAACTTTCCTGGACACCTGATGTACCTGTGTGCTAAATTTGGCAAAGATTGGTCCTGTTGTTTAGTGGCACATAAAGAACAGACAGTCAGATAGAAAGACAGTCAGACAAAAACTCATTTTTATATCTCTCTATATTATAAAAATGAATTGCTGTCTGTCTGTCTATCTGTCTGTCTGTTCTTTGTGCATAACCAAACGACTGGACCGATCTTCACCAAATTTGGTACACAGATAATTCAGGTGTCTGGAAAGGTTTAAGATGAGGCCGCAACTCGCTCGGACATACTGTTCCGGAGCTACAGCTTTCCCAAAACCCTGACTCCCATTAACCAATACAAACCTGCAAGTCTTTCACTCATATTCCAACTGCCATAAACACGGTCACTCAGCACAATCCAACACTAATAACCAAACTGAGATACATGCATCAGAGGATTAGATACACAGGTCTGCACCCAGTATCACACTCCAGAAGATTAGATACTAGAGATGAGCGAACACTAAAATGTTCGAGGTTCGAAATTCGATTCGAACAGCCGCTCACTGTTCGAGTGTTCGAATGGGTTTCGAACCCCATTATAGTCTATGGGGAACATAAACTCGTTAAGGGGGAAACCCAAATTCGTGTCTGGAGGGTCACCAAGTCCACTATGACACCCCAGGAAATGATACCAACACCCTGGAATGACACTGGGACAGCAGGGGAAGCATGTCTGGGGGCATAAAAGTCACTTTATTTCATGGAAATCCCTGTCAGTTTGCGATTTTCGCAAGCTAACTTTTCCCCATAGAAATGCATTGGCCAGTGCTGATTGGCCAGAGTACGGAACTCGACCAATCAGCGCTGGCTCTGCTGGAGGAGGCGGAGTCTAAGATCGCTCCACACCAGTCTCCATTCAGGTCCGACCTTAGACTCCGCCTCCTCCGGCAGAGCCAGCGCTGATTGGCCGAAGGCTGGCCAATGCATTCCTATGCGAATGCAGACTTAGCAGTGCTGAGTCAGTTTTGCTCAACTACACATCTGATGCACACTCGGCACTGCTACATCAGATGTAGCAATCTGATGTAGCAGAGCCGAGGGTGCACTAGAACCCCTGTGCAAACTCAGTTCACGCTAATAGAATGCATTGGCCAGCGCTGATTGGCCAATGCATTCTATTAGCCCGATGAAGTAGAGCTGAATGTGTGTGCTAAGCACACACATTCAGCACTGCTTCATCACGCCAATACAATGCATTAGCCAGTGCTGATTGGCCAGAGTACGGAATTCGGCCAATCAGCGCTGGCTCTGCTGGAGGAGGCGGAGTCTAAGGTCGGACCTGAATGGAGACTGGTGTGGAGCGATCTTAGACTCCGCCTCCTCCAGCAGAGCCAGCGCTGATTGGCCGAATTCCGTACTCTGGCCAATCAGCACTGGCTAATGCATTGTATTGGCGTGATGAAGCAGTGCTGAATGTGTGTGCTTAGCACACACATTCAGCTCTACTTCATCGGGCTAATAGAATGCATTGGCCAGCGCTGATTGGCCGAATTCCGTACTCTGGCCAATCAGTGCTGGCCAATGCATTCTATTAGCTTGATGAAGCAGAGTGTGCACAAGGGTTCAAGCGCACCCTCGGCTCTGATGTAGCAGAGCCGAGGCTGCACAAGGGTTCAAGCGCACCCTCGGCTCTGATGTAGGAGAGCCGAGGGTGCACTTGAACCCTTGTGCACCCTCAGCTCTGCTACATCAGAGCCGAGGGTGCGCTTGAACCCTTGTGCACACTCTGCTTCATCAAGCTAATAGAATGCATTGGCCAGCGCTGATTGGCCAATGTATTCTATTAGCCTGATGAAGTAGAGCTGAATGTGTGTGCTAAGCACACACATTCAGCTCTACTTCATCGGGCTAATAGAATGCATTGGCCAGCGCTGATTGGCCAGAGTACGGAACTCGACCAATCAGCGCTGGCTCTGCTGGAGGAGGCGGAGTCTAAGATCGCTCCACACCAGTCTCCATTCAGGTCCGACCTTAGACTCCGCCTCCTCCAGCAGAGCCAGCGCTGATTGGCCGAATTCCGTACTCTGGCCAATCAGCACTGGCTAATGCATTGTATTGGCATGATGAAGCAGTGCTGAATGTGTGTGCTTAGCACACACATTCAGCTCTACTTCATCGGGCTAATAGAATGCATTGGCCAATCAGCGCTGGCCAATGCATTCTATTAACGTGAACTGAGTTTGCACAGGGGTTCTAGTGCACCCTCGGCTCTGCTACATCAGATTGCTACATCTGATGTAGCAGTGCCGAGTGTGCATCAGATGTGTAGTTGAGCAAAACTGACTCAGCACTGCTAAGTCTCTGCATTCGCATAGGAATGCATTGGCCAGCCTTCGGCCAATCAGCGCTGGCTCTGCCGGAGGAGGCGGAGTCTAAGGTCGGACCTGAATGGAGACTGGTGTGGAGCGATCTTAGACTCCGCCTCCTCCAGCAGAGCCAGCGCTGATTGGTCGAGTTCCGTACTCTGGCCAATCAGCGCTGGCCAATGCATTCTATTAGCCCGATGAAGTAGAGCTGAATGTGTGTGCTTAGCACACACATTCAGCTCTACTTCATCAGGCTAATAGAATACATTGGCCAATCAGCGCTGGCCAATGCATTCTATTAGCTTGATGAAGCAGAGTGTGCACAAGGGTTCAAGCGCACCCTCGGCTCTGATGTAGCAGAGCTGAGGGTGCACAAGGGTTCAAGTGCACCCTCGGCTCTCCTACATCAGAGCCGAGGGTGCGCTTGAACCCTTGTGCAGCCTCGGCTCTGCTACATCAGAGCCGAGGGTGCGCTTGAACCCTTGTGCACACTCTGCTTCATCAAGCTAATAGAATGCATTGGCCAGCGCTGATTGGCCAGAGTACGGAATTCGGCCAATCAGCGCTGGCCAATGCATCCCTATGGGAAAAAGTTTATCTCACAAAAATCACAATTACACACCCGATAGAGCCCCAAAAAGTTATTTTTAATAACATTCCCCCCTAAATAAAGGTTATCCCTAGCTATCCCTGCCTGTACAGCTATCCCTGTCTCATAGTCACAAAGTTCACATTCTCATATGACCCGGATTTGAAATCCACTATTCGTCTAAAATGGAGGTCACCTGATTTCGGCAGCCAATGACTTTTTCCAATTTTTTTCAATGCCCCCGGTGTCGTAGTTCCTGTCCCACCTCCCCTGCGCTGTTATTGGTGCAAAAAAGGCGCCAGGGAAGGTGGGAGGGGAATCGAATTTTGGCGCACTTTACCACGTGGTGTTCGATTCGATTCGAACATGGCGAACACCCTGATATCCGATCGAACATGTGTTCGATAGAACACTGTTCGCTCATCTCTATTAGATACGTGTGTCTGCCCACAGTTCCACATGCCAGAGGATTAGATACACAGGTCATCACCCAGTATCACACTCCAGAGGATTAGATACGCGTGTCTGCACACAGTTCAACACGCCAGAGGATTAGTTACGTACGTCTTCACACAGTACCACATGCCAGAGGATTAGATACGCACGTCTGCACACAATAGCACATGCTGAAGGATTAGATACACAAGTCAGCACACAGTATCACACACCAGAGCATTAGGTATGCGCGTCTGCACACAGTACCACACGCCAGAGAATTAGATATGCATGTCTTTACACAGTACCACACACCAGAGGATTATATATGCAAGTCTGCACACAATAGCACATGCCAGAGTATTGGATACGCGCCACTTGACACAATACCACACACCAGAGGATTAGATACATGCCATTGCACACAATACCACACGCCGGAGGATTGGATATGCGCCACTGCACACAATACCGCACGGGTAGGATTAGATACGCACCTCTGCGCACAGTACCACACACCACACGGTGTAGGATTAGATATGCGCCACTGCACACAGTTACACACACCGGGGGATTAGATATGTGCGTCTGCACACAGTTACACATGCCGCAGAATTAGATATGCACATCTGCACAAAGTTCCACATGCCAGAGGATTAGATATACACACGTGCACACAATAATACATGCTGGAAGATTAAATACGTGCCACTGCACACAATACCACATGCCGGAAGATTAGATATGCACCACTACACAAAATACCACATGCCAGAGGATTAGATACGCACCTCTGCACACAGTACCATACGCCGTAGGATTATATAAGTTCGTCTGCACACAGCACCACATGCCAGAGGAGTAGATACGTGCATCTGCACACAGTTCTGCACAGGGGAGGATTAGATACGCACCTCTGCACAGAGTACCACATGCCACAGGATTAAATACGTACCACTGCACACAATACCACACGCCTAAGGATTAGATATGCGCCACTACACAATACCACACAGGGGAGGATTCGATACGCACCTCTGCACACAGTACCACAAGCCAGAGGATTATATACGTGCTTCTGCACACAGTTCTACACACTAGAGGATTAGACACACGCCCCAGCACACAGTACCACATGCCGAAGGATTAGATACGTGCCACTACACACAATTCTGCACGGGGAAGGATTAGATATGCACCACTGCACACAGTACCACACGCCAGAGGATTAGATATGCACCACTGCACACATTACCACATGCCGGAGGATTAGATACGCACCACTGCACACAGTACCACATGCTGGAAGATTAGATACGTGCGTCTTTACACAATACCACACGCCGGAGGATTAGATACGCACCACTACACACAATACCACACACCAGACGATTAGATACGCACTACTGCACACAATACCACACGGGGAGGGTTAGATATACAAGTCAGCACACAGTACCACACGCCAGAGGATTAGATACGTGCGTCAACACACAGTACCACACACCGGAGGATTAGATATGCACGTCTGCACACAGCACCACATGCTGGAGGATTAGATACATGCGTCTGCACACAGTTATACATGCTGCAGGATTAGATACCCACATCTGCACACAGTTCCACAAGCTGGAAGATTAGATACACACCTCAGCACACAGTACTACACGCCAGAAGATTAGATACGTGACTCTCTACACAATACCACATGGCGGAGAATTAGATACGCGCCACTGCACACAATACTACATGAGGAGGATTAGATACGCGTCTCTGCACAAAGTACCACACGCCGGAGGATTAGATATGCGTCTCAGCACACAGTACCACAAGCTGGAGGATTAGATCCGCAGCTCTGCACAGAGTATCACACATTACAGTTTTACTCCAGGTTTCAACAGCAACCCAGCCATTTTTGACCACTGTTTTATGTTAACTTTAAAGGGGCAGGGCGCTGTGGATGACACTGTTAAACAAGGTCACAGTCACACAGCTTTACTCCAGGTATCCATATCAACCAATCGCAGGTTTTTCACTGATATCCAAATTGAGATACACATGATCACATGATGCTTATAGACACAAACACAAATGACATACAAAATACACCAGTGCAAAACTGGACAATTCTTATGGGGCCACTACACAAACAAAAAATGAAATATAATCAGGCGAAGCTGGGTCCTCTTGGTACTGTATATAAGAGATATAATACTTCAGTTATGCTGGGTTCACACCAGCGCCTGAACTCTGTTTTCAGGATTCCGTCTTCTGCATGCGGAAGACGGAAACCTGTCATGCCGAGTCCGGCTGTGAGCACTGATGAGCGTTTTATGCGCTCCGCGGCGAAACCTTTTTTTTTTAAACTGGACACAGAGTACTGCATGTCCGACTCTGTGTCCGGTTTTAAAAAAAACGGTTTCACAACGGAGCGCTAAAAAACGCTCACCGGCGGACACAGCTGGAGACTTTTCAAGCCCATTCAAATGAATGGGTAAGAAAGATGCCGGCAGGTTTCCGTCTCCTGCCTCTGTTTTGTGCAGGAAACGGAAACCTGCAGAACGAAGTACAGGCGCAGATGTGAACGAGCCCTTTGCTGACAAGAACCTGATAAGTGGTAAAAGAAGCATTTTCTTTGTTGAGCTACATGATAAAGTTTCTTATATTTGTTTGTACAGTGGTAAAAGGTATCAACTACTGAGGACTTCTCTCAAAAAATTTCTTTCATTTGTACAGTGGATTTATGAAAAGTTTATTGAAAAGTTAATCACGATTATTGAGTAATTACTTAATATATTTTTTATAGTGATTGCAGTTTTATTATCCCGATACTCAGCTCCAAATCTGATGCATACTGTAATCATAGAGATAAATAAAAGAACCCTGTCCTGTTGACTACCACCATTAGGAGGCGCTTTCTACATACTGTTAATATATCTACACCTTTCGAGAACAATGAGATCTTTTTGTATCATAAAATTATTTACATATTTATTATAACTATTTCCCTTTTTTCAGGGTCTTTTAAGTCACAGGAAGTTTCAAATCACACCGCAATCTACCTATCTAGTAAATGGTTGACGATGTTGGTACCATCGATCTACACTATGGTGGTCACTGTGGCTCTACCTCTAAATGTGATGGCAATTCTAATGTTTCTACTGAAGATAAAAAACAAGACGCCGGCAGTAGTCTATATGCTGAACTTGGCCATAGCTGATGTGCTTTTTGTTGCCGTGCTGCCTTTCAACATTGTGTACAGATTCTCAGGGAACAACTGGCAAATCGGAGAAGGAATGTGCCGAATTGTGACTGCGGCATTTTACTGTAACATGTACTGCTCCATCCTGCTCATGACTAGTATGAGTGTGGACAGGTACATGGCCGTGGTGTTTCCAATACGCTCTCGTTCCTGGCGCACAAACAACCGGGCTTGGCTGGTGTGTGTCTTTATCTGGCTTGTATCGATAGCCAGTGCTGTCCCTCTTCTTCTTACCAAGCAAACTATTTATATTGCATCTCTGGACGTTACAACTTGCCATGATGTGCTGGAGCTAAAGGACCAACAGAACTTCTACATGTACTACTTCACCGCCATGTCTTCAATTTTTTTCTTCTTTCCATTAGTTATTACAATCTTCTGTTACATTGAAATTATCCGAACCTTGAGTAAAAGCACAAAGGACATCAGAAATTCTTCTAAGAAGACAAGAGCTATTCTATTAACTGCCATAGTCCTTACTGTGTTCATTATTTGCTTTGGTCCTACAAACATCTTCTTTCTAGTACATTATCTGCACTTCCTTGATGTGTATTCTGAGTCTCTGTACAATGCATATATTCTGTGCACTTGTATCAGCAGTACAAGTAGTTGTCTAGATCCTTTAATTTATTACTTTGTGTCATCAAGATGTCGGAAATACGTATATAGTTTATTATGCTGTAAGACACCCAATACACTGGAAACCAAGAAGACACCCAAACCATTGTGCAGTTTAATATTAGACTACAAGTTTTTGCTTTCTAGATTTTAATGATTGTATGGATTACAAGGTTTTGGTCCATGAACTTTAGACAATAAATATATGTTTGCTGGGGTCAGACTGCTTGTAATTATCATGAGTCATTTGTGCTTGGTGTAGCAGTTCATATGTGTAAACAATGCTTCTTTAATTTCCATGGGACTGCCAAAGATAGAGAGATAAAAAAAACCTAGCACATAAGAGGGAAAAACTAAATATAGTTTTGGGACACATAGTATGTTCCCAAAGTAGGGCCCTACATCCAAAATCGTGTCTATACCACAAACTAATAGAGAAAAAAAACAAAGAAATAGGTATACAGACACTCAAAATAGTGAGGTCAAAAATAGACCAAAACTCGTAATAGGAATATACAAACTTTAATAGTATCACGTTAAAAAGTTATACAAAATATATGATGTGAGTAACACACAGATAAATGTACAAAAAAAGAGCACAGTAAAGAGTCCAATACTGCCCAGGATAGTTATTAAATGTAGTTAAACGTGAGTGGTAAACAGAATATATATATACACCACATGAACCAGCAAGATAAGCTAAAACATAAGGCCAGATTATACAAATGCTACCAAAAGGAGGCCAAATTTATCGCACCCGTGCCGAAATGCGTGCGTCGGGTGCGAGCCGGCGGTTCCTCTTATTGCCCTCCTACTTCTACTTACGTGGTTTATATAATAGGTAAGCTGTACTTCCATTTATTAACATGATAGACCTGCTGTGTAACCTTTGCTGCCACTGATTAAGTCTTTTACAATCTACTTTGTGGCCATTTTTTCTTGTCTATAAGTACTCAATGCTTACATGTTGTTATATTATTTTACTTTTAGCTTAATTGCGTTTTTGCCTTACTGCACTTTGCACTATATATACTATAGGATAAATTTGGCCTCCTTTTGGTAGCATTTGTATAATCTGGCCTTATGTTTTAGCTTACCTTGCTGGTTCATGTGGTATATATATATTCTGTTTACCACTCACGTGTAACTACATGTAATAACTATCCTGGGCAGTATTGGACTCTTTGCTGTGCTCTTCTTTTTTGTACATTTATCTGTGTGTTACTCGCATCATCTATTTTGTATAACTTTTTAATGTGATACTATTAAAGTTTGTATATTCCTATTACGAGTTTTGGTCTTAACCTGGTCTTTAACCTCACTATTTTGAGTGTCTGTATACCTATTTCTTTGTTTTTTTCTCAAAGATAGAGAGAGCAGAGTCCTCCGTGAGTCCCATAGAAGTGTGTGGAGTACTGGTCATGCAGGTGCGCTACCACTCCATTTCCTTAGGGACCCCATTCTCATGATGCTGGTCTCCACAGACCCCATTGATCATACACTTATCACCTATCCTATGGTTAGGTGAGAAAAGTTGTTTATTTAACCTCTTCACACCACAGGCATTTTTTGATTTTTTTGATTGTGTCTCCCTACCTTCTAAACTCCATAACTTAGTTATTTTTCCATTTACAGAGCCATATGAGGCTTGAAGTTTGAGGAACACATTGTACTTTATAGTACCATTTAATATTTTGTATAATGTTCTGGAAGATGGAAGAAAATTCAGAATGGAGTGGAATTGGGGAAAAATGTGGTTGTCTGAATTTATTTTTACGGTGTTCACTGGAAAAAAAACAACAAACATTGGTTTGGCACCTTTGATTTTTCCCGCAACAGCGTTCAATTTTAGACCTCTTTTGACAATTTTCACTAAGTTTGGGGCCAATAAACCACCAGCATGCAGTAAGAAAACAGTTGTACGTTTGTCAGAGCTTGTCTCATTGGGATCCATTCTAAGTTTTATTATGGAGCTCCAAGTCTCCTTTTTACACCTCTGCTCCAGCATGTCGATGGAAGAGGAAAAGGAACTTGTCTTCTAGATTGCTTCCGGGTTGTGGCTGTATGATATAGTTAGTAGAGATGAGCGAACACTAAAATGTTCGAGGTTCGAAATTCGATTCGAACAGCCGCTCACTGTTCGAGTGTTCGAATGGGTTTCGAACCCCATTATAGTCTATGGGGAACATAAACTCGTTAAGGGGGAAACCCAAATTCGTGTCTGGAGGGTCACCAAGTCCACTATGACACCCCAGGAAATGATACCAACACCCTGGAATGACACTGGGACAGCAGGGGAAGCATGTCTGGGGGCATAAAAGTCACTTTATTTCATGGAAATCCCTGTCAGTTTGCGATTTTCGCAAGCTAACTTTTCCCCATAGAAATGCATTGGCCAGTGCTGATTGGCCAGAGTACGGAACTCGACCAATCAGCGCTGGCTCTGCTGGAGGAGGCGGAGTCTAAGATCGCTCCACACCAGTCTCCATTCAGGTCCGACCTTAGACTCCGCCTCCTCCGGCAGAGCCAGCGCTGATTGGCCGAAGGCTGGCCAATGCATTCCTATGCGAATGCAGAGACTTAGCAGTGCTGAGTCAGTTTTGCTCAACTACACATCTGATGCACACTCGGCACTGCTACATCAGATGTAGCAATCTGATGTAGCAGAGCCGAGGGTGCACTAGAACCCCTGTGCAAACTCAGTTCACGCTAATAGAATGCATTGGCCAGCGCTGATTGGCCAATGCATTCTATTAGCCCGATGAAGTAGAGCTGAATGTGTGTGCTAAGCACACACATTCAGCACTGCTTCATCACGCCAATACAATGCATTAGCCAGTGCTGATTGGCCAGAGTACGGAATTCGGCCAATCAGCGCTGGCCAATGCATTCTATTAGCCCGATGAAGTAGAGCTGAATGTGTGTGCTAAGCACACACATTCAGCACTGCTTCATCACGCCAATACAATGCATTAGCCAGTGCTGATTGGCCAGAGTACGGAATTCGGCCAATCAGCGCTGGCTCTGCTGGAGGAGGCGGAGTCTAAGGTCGGACCTGAATGGAGACTGGTGTGGAGCGATCTTAGACTCCGCCTCCTCCAGCAGAGCCAGCACTGATTGGCCGAATTCCGTACTCTGGCCAATCAGCGCTGGCCAATGCATTCTATTAGCTTGATGAAGCAGAGTGTGCACAAGGGTTCAAGCGCACCCTCGGCTCTGATGTAGCAGAGCTGAGGGTGCACAAGGGTTCAAGTGCACCCTCGGCTCTCCTACATCAGAGCCGAGGGTGCGCTTGAACCCTTGTGCAGCCTCGGCTCTGCTACATCAGAGCCGAGGGTGCGCTTGAACCCTTGTGCACACTCTGCTTCATCAAGCTAATAGAATGCATTGGCCAGCGCTGATTGGCCAGAGTACGGAATTCGGCCAATCAGCGCTGGCCAATGCATCCCTATGGGAAAAAGTTTATCTCACAAAAATCACAATTACACACCCGATAGAGCCCCAAAAAGTTATTTTTAATAACATTCCCCCCTAAATAAAGGTTATCCCTAGCTATCCCTGCCTGTACAGCTATCCCTGTCTCTTAGTCACAAAGTTCACATTCTCATATGACCCGGATTTGAAATCCACTATTCGTCTAAAATGGAGGTCACCTGATTTCGGCAGCCAATGACTTTTTCCAATTTTTTTCAATGCCCCCGGTGTCGTAGTTCCTGTCCCACCTCCCCTGCGCTGTTATTGGTGCAAAAAAGGCACCAGGGAAGGTGGGAGGGGAATCGAATTTTGGCGCACTTTACCACGCGGTGTTCGATTCGATTCGAACATGGCGAACACCCTGATATCCGATCGAACATGTGTTCGATAGAACACTGTTCGCTCATCTCTAATAGTTAGGACTCAGTACTTACTTCCTGAGTTGAAAATACAGTAATTTATGCCCTTATATACAACTTATTGGTACCCAGAATAACCCACTTAAGGCTAAGGCCCCATGTTGCGGGCTGCAGCCAAAAAGTTCTGTGGGAAAAACCATGGCAGAAACACATAGTGGTTTTCACAGAAAGTCCACAGAGTTTTCTCTGCGGACTTTCTGCTTCCATTCCTCCCATATGGAAACAAACAGCATTTTCATAGGCATAATTGACATGCTGCAATTTCGAAAAACGCAACAGTTTTGTAAACCACAGCATTTACGCCACGTGGGGCTTCAGCCTAAGGCTAAAATTCCACATTATAGATATGAAGCGTTTTTCCTGTTGCAGAAATGTAGCCAGTGCTAGCAAAGTGAATGAGATTCTGGCTAATCCCATATTTCTTTACAAATTTCAATTTTCACTTTGCAGACACATTTTTGGGAAGCGCTCAAAATGGTCTCAAAAATGATAATAATAATTGATAAATTCTGTGAGGGATGTAGTTTCCAAAATGGGGTTATTTTTTAGGGCTTTCCTACTCTAGGGGCTCTGCAAGCATGGCACCCCAAAACTACTTCAGCAAAATCTGTTATTTCCATAGTGAACTCTGCCATATACCCATACAGCAGTTCACAAACACATAAGGGGTATAAGGTCATTTTTGGAGGTCTCCATTATACTGGTACTTTAGGGGCTCGGCAAATGCGACATGGCAGCTGAAAAATATTCCATCTGACCTCCAAAAGCCAAATAGCGCTCTTTCCATTTTGAGCCCACCCCACCCCCCACCCCCATGAACCCATACAACAGATTTCAACCACATATGGGGTATCGCCATGTTCAGGAGAAATTGTATAATGAACTGCGAGGTGATTTTTCTTCTTTAACCACTTATGAAAATGAAAAATTGTGGGAGAAAGTGATGTTTTAGTAATTTTTCATTATCACGCCCCATTGTTAATAAAATCTGTGAAACAGCTGTGGGGTCAGAATGCTCAATGATAAATTCTTTTTTTTTTTTTTTTTTTTAAATGTAGATTGTGAGCCCCACAGAGAGCTCACAATGTACTTTTTTCCCTATCAGTATGTCTTTTTTTGGAATATGGGATGGAAATCCATGCAAACACGGGGAGAACATACAAACTCCTTCCAGATGATTTTGGCCCTTGGCGGGATTTGAACACCAGGACTCCAGCGCTGCAAGGCTAACCACTGAGCCACCGTGTGGCCCCCTTCCCTTGATAAATTCTGTGAGTGGTGGGGTTTCCAAAATGGGATCTGAAAACTGAAAACTATTCCAGCAAAATCTACTTTTCAAAAGCCCAACAGCAGTCCTTCCCTTTTGGGTGTTGCCATGTGCCCAGTTTACATCAGTTTACATCTACATGTGGGATATTTCCGTGCTCAGTAGAAATTGCATAAGAAACTGTGAGATGCTTATTCTCATTTCACTCCTTTGAATATGTAAGTTTTAGGGCTGAATGAATATGCTATTAAAAAAGAAAAAATTGACTTTCTCCTCACTGTTTTAATTCCCATGAAACTATAAAGGATTAACAAACTTTAGTTTTGATTTATTTGAGGGGTGCAGTTTTTGAAATGGGGTGATTTATTTGTTTTTCTAATCTATAGACTATTTAAAATTCCCTTCAAAACTGAAATGATTCCTAACAAATGGGTTTGTGAAATTTTCTTGTAAATATGGAAAATCACTATTACGGTAGGTTCGAACCTCTTCGTCCCAGATTCTGCCTAAAATCAAAAGAAAAGTCCTGCAAGGAGGATTTTTTTTTTCTCCACCATTTTCGATGGAAACCTGGCGGACTTCATCATAGTCTATAGGGTCCATGGGTGTCCACATGTAAACGCTTTTTATAGGGTTTCCATCTTTCAGGTACCCAGGTAGACTAAAAGGACAGAAGCCCGGTCGCTGATGTGAACCTAGATTTGTGAGCCTTTTATGGTAAGCTCATACAGAGGAATTTGCCATGGAGTTGCTGGTGATTTTCACCCTCGAATCAGTAGCTGGTTCTGGCTAGATTGTACCTCCAATTGTTTTCAATGGGCGGCAGATAATCGCCACAGGACGATGAAAAATTAAGCCAAATTCCACTGCTTGAGGCGTCCCATTCATCTAGGCCTACTCAGCAGCAGAAAGACTGAATACCGAAGCCCTCTTTATTTTTCTTTATTTTCCACCAGGTTAACTTACCCCTAATGTCTAAATTAACTTAACCCATTCCTTCCACAGGCATTTTTTGATTTTCAATTTTCATTTTTTTACTCCCCACCTTCCAAACCCCATAACTTTGTTATCTTTTCATTCACAGACCCATTCAAGTGCTTAATGTTTGCTGGAAAAAATATACCTCGTAATGGTACCATTTAATACTCTATATAACGTACTGGGAAGCTGGAAAAAAATTAGAATGCGGGAATTGGAAACTGTGTTTGTGCAACTTTCTTACAGGCTTTCTTACAGGTGTATTCATTCACCCTGCGCCTGCCTAGAGTGTGGCTGCATGTGTTTACAGCTGCTGAAACTAAACTGATCTTTCTCTATCCCGTCCTTTTTTGTTCACTTTTTTCTATTACTATAAGGAGTATTAGTATAAGAACTTACCATGGGCTGGAATTTGATGCAGAAACTCTTATAAAGAAATCCTTTTTGAGCCTTTTTGTCTGAAGCATGCCTCCACACAGACAAGGAAGACTGGTTTACACTAAGGAGACACTATTACACCTTAGAAGCATGCTGCAGGACAAGCTGGACAAGCATGCTCTTACCATCCCCCACGAACTAATAAGGAGACTTAGAAAACGCAGAAAACGCGGAAAACGAGCCGGCATACTGAGACGCGAAGGAAGAAAACGCAAAAAGCATGTGATCCCGTCCATCATTATGGGGAATGTGAGATCAATTGTGAATAAGATGGATGAACTGACAGCACTGACCAGACATCAACAGGAGTTTCGTGAGTGCAGTATGATGCTGTTTACAGAGACTTGGCTTACTGAAATCACTCCGGACATACTTGCCTCCGTGGAGGGCTTCAAACTTCTTCGGGCGGACAGAACACTGGAGAGCGGTAAGCGAATAGGCGGAGGAATTGCAATATTTGTCAATGAGAGATGGTGTAATCCAGGACATATTGTGGTTAAGAAACAATTGTGTGGAAAGGATATTGAACTGCTAGCCGTGGGCATGAGACCTTTTTACCTGCCAAGGGAACTATCACATGTTATTGTACTAGCTGCATATGTCCCCCCCTCTGCTAAAGCTGACGCTGCCTGTGAAGTCCTCCATGCTGTTGTGAGTGAGCTGCAATCATCTCACCCCCATGCCCTGCTCCTAGTGTCTGGAGACTTCAACCATGTCTCAGCATCCACTCTACCAGGCTTCACACAGTATGTAACCTGCCATACAAGAGACAACAAGACGCTGGACTTGCTCTTTGCCAATGTAAGGGATGCATATAACTCATCTGCCCTACCACCCCTAGGCAGATCAGATCACAACCTGGTACATCTGCGACCCACATACATTCCACTGGTGCGCAGAGAACCGGCGGTTACCCGTACCATGAAGATTTGGTCAGAGGGAAGTGTCGAGTCTCTAAGGGACTGCTTTGATATAACTTTATGGGAAGTGTTTCAAGACTCATTTCCAGAGGACATTGAGGGACTCACACATTGCATAACGGACTACATTAATTTCTGTGTGGACAGCACGGTACCAACTAGGAAGGTGAGGTGTTTCTCCAATAACAAACCATGGATTAACTCTGAGATTAAAACTCTCCTCAAGCAAAAAAAGAGAATTTTTAGGTCTGGGGACAAAGATGGCCTGGGGGCGGTTCAGAAACAGCTGAGACAATTGATCAGGGAAGGGAAAGCCAACTACAGACGGAAGATGGAGCTACAGATGGGGGAGGGTAGAATCTCTGAGGTGTGGGACAGCCTTAAGGCAATTTCAGGACACAAGGAAAAGACAAGGCACCGAACAGTAGGGGACAGGAAGTGGCTTAACGAGCTTAATCTATTCTTCAATAGATTCGACTCCAAGCAAATGCTCCCTCCACCAGCATGTCAGCTAACCGCCCTCCCCTCACACACCAAGACCCAACCCCCACCGACCTGCGGTCAACTGCAATCTGACTATCTGATCCTGCAGGAGTCTCAGGTGTGTAAGGAAATGAAGAATATTAGAGCGAACAAAGCGGGGGGACCTGATGGTATAAGCGCAAGAGTTCTTAAAATGTGCAGTGACCAGCTGTGTGGTATTATAACGCACATGTACAATATGAGCCTGAAGCTGGGGGTGGTACCTCAACTGTGGAAAACATCTTGCGTGGTACCAGTCCCAAAGAAACCCAACCCGATGGGCTACAATGACTACCGACCTGTAGCACTGACATCACACCTAATGAAGGTCCTAGAGAGACTGGTCCTGACACACCTACGCCCCCTAGTGAGCTCCGCTCTGGACCCCCTCCAGTTTGCCTACCGGCCAGGCATTGGGGTAGATGACGCCATCATCCACCTTCTTCACAGAGCTCTCTCTCACCTGGAGAAACCCGGGAACACTGTGAGAATAATGTTCTTTGATTTCTCCAGTGCGTTCAACACCATTCAGCCAGGGCTACTGAGGGAGAAGCTGAACCTTGGTGGTGTGGACCATCACCTGTCCAACTGGATCCTAGACTACCTGACAAACCGCCCTCAGTATGTGAGAGCCCAGGACTGTGTGTCTGACACTGTGATCTGTAGTACGGGGGCACCTCAAGGTACAGTTCTTGCCCCATTCCTCTTCACACTGTACACTGCTGACTTCAGGCACAACTCATCCAGCTGTTACTTACAGAAGTACTCCGATGACTCTGCTATAGTCGGCCTTATCACTGATGGCGATGATAGGGAATACAGAGACTTAAACCGGGATTTTGTTGAATGGTGCCAGCAGAACCAGCTCAGGATTAATGCTGGGAAGACCAAGGAGATGGTGGTGGACTTTAGTAAACGGAGAGGTGCTCCGACCCCGGTGGAGATCCAAGGAACATGTATTGAGATAGTCAGGACCTATAAGTACCTGGGCGTGCTCCTCAATAACAAACTAGACTGGGCTGATCACCTGGAGGCGCTGCACAGAAAGGGCCACAGCAGACTCTACCTGCTCAGGAGGCTGAGGGCCTTCGGAGTCCAGGGGACACTTCTTAGGGCCTTCTTCAACTCTGTGGTTGCCTCAGCCATCTTTTTCGGTGTGGCCTGCTGGGGAAGCAGTATATCAACCAGGGACAGAAATAGACTTGACAGGCTGATCAGGAGGGCCAGCTCTGTCCTGGGGAGCCCCTTGGACCCAGTACAGGTGGTGGGTGACAGAAGGATACTGTCTGTGGTGACCTCCATGCGGGGGAACAAATCCCACCCCATGTATGGGACCCTGATGGGACTTGGCAGCACTGTAAGCGACCGTCTGCTTCACCCCAAGTGTGAGAAGGAGCGCTATCGCAGGTCCTTCCTTCCAACCGCGACCAGGCTGTATAATCTACATCAGACCAAACGAAGAGCTCTCCGCACAGAGAACTAATGATTATGAGGATGACCATGAGGTCTTCCTCTTTCTCTTCTGTTTTTCCTTAGCTGCCATGGACTCCTAGTATATCTTCTCTTCTCAGCTTATCTGTGTCTACATCTGTAACATATTACTCTGTATTATCCTGTATCTGTATTACTATGCTGCTGTAACACGCTGAAATTTCCCCAAGGTGGGACTATTAAAGGATTATCTTATCTTATCTTATCTTATTTACAGCGTTCACTGTGCAGCCAATATGGTTTTATTTAACTTGAGAATATTATTGAGACTATGGCATGGTGTATATTATGATTCATTCTGTTTCATTATCAAATGTTTTATGTCCACACACTTTCCTAATATAGTCCTAATAATGACCACAAGGTGGCAGTGTGTTTACTATACTTGTTATATGCATACAAGTCACAGAATGAATAGGATGTATTAAACAGAAATTCACTGGGCTGGATTTTATTTTACTCTGTATGCACATTGCAGGTTGCTGATGTGAATTCAATACTGCAAAGAGTATATCATATGCTTTTTTTGTGAAACTATAGTGCAGTCCAGACACAAAATAATAGTGAGACACTAGTTCTACACAATAGAAAGTGATTCCAATGCATTTATATGCAGCTGCTTCTCTCGCTTGTCTGGACCCAGATTGCTGTGGTCACTTCTCCCGACTGATGAATTGTCGTTGCACATAAGCTTCCCCTTATTCCTATCTTCTATCAGAGCCCACATACAGTCATTGTGGCCACTTTTGTGCTATGGCCCACTTCATAACTAGCTGGTAATTCCTACTTTTGGCTCTAAAAGGTGTCAGTGTCTCCAGGTGTGGGTTATATGTGACAACCAGGGGCATTTTACTTCCCATTGCAGTGCCGGTCTGCTGTAGATAGATGCAGTCACCAAAAGAAAAGTAATTGTGGGTGAGGATGAATTTTGTTAGTTTCACCATCGATTCAGTGTTCATACCTCGCTTTTCCATAAAAAACTGGCAGGCGTTTTTATATTTCATACCAACTGGCTAACACGGTACAAAAACAAACATTTCCAGGTTATAAGAAAAAAGTTGTTTTTCATTTTCACATTTCAATGTTAATAAAATCTGTGAAACAGCTGTGTGTTCAAAATGTGCACTATAACCCGATAAATTCTGTGAGGGTTGTAGTTTGCATAATAGGGTCACTTTTGGGGGGTCTCCATTGTATTGATTCTCTAGGGGCTCTGCAAGTACGACATGGCACCTAAAAACTATTCCAGCAAAATCCGCCCTCTAAAAGCTCTTTCTAATTTGAGCCCCTCCTGTACCCATACAGCAGATTATGACCACATATGGGGTATTGCCATGCTCAGGAGAAATTGTGTGGGTTGATTTTTCCTCTTTTAACTGCTTATGAATAAATTGGTGGAGAAAGTGATGTTTTAGTAATTTTTCATTATCATGTCCCATTGTTAATAAAATCTGTGAAACAGCTGTGAGGCATTTTTTGATTTTCGATTTTCATTTCAAACCCCATAACTTTGTTATATTTACTTTCACAGACCCATTTGAGAGCTTAATATTTGCTAAAAAAAAAAAAAAAAAAAAAAAAAAAAAAAAAAAAAATGTACTTCGTAATGGTCCAATTTAATATACTGTACAATGTACTGGGAAGCTGGAAAAAAAATTTGAATGGAGGGGGAAAATGGAAGCAAGTGACAATGTGCCATGCCATACAGCTAGGTCAATTAATGTGTGGATGAAGGAGCCAGCCCAATCTCCAAACCTGAACCCCATTGAAAACTTCTGGAATGTAATCAAGAGGAAGATGGATAGTCACAAGCCATCAAATAAAGAAGAACTGCTTACATTTTTGTGACAGGAGTGGTATAACGTGACCCAAAAGCAGTGTGAAAGACTGGTGGAAAGCATGCCAAGTTGTGATTAAAAATCATGGCTATTCCACCAAATATTGATTTTTGAACTCTTCTGGAGTTACAACATTAGTATTGTTGTTTCTAAATGAATATGAACTTGATTTCTTTGCATTTCTTTGATTTCTTTGCATTATTTGAGGTCTTGTCTTTTTTATTATTTTGACGATTTCTCATTTGCTGCAAATAAATACAATTTTTTTTGCTTTGAATTTAGGAGACATGTTGTCGGTAGTTTATATAATAAAAGAACAATGTACATTTTACTCAACAATATCCCAATGAAGAGAAAACTAAAGAGAAATTGAAAATTTTACAGTGGTCTCTTAATTTTGCCAGAGCTGTGTGTATGTGTGTGTGTATATATATATATATATATCCTAAGGAGATTGTAGTGAAGAGATGATCCGCAATCACTCCAGGAGCCGCTGATAAAATTCCAATACTTTATTCCATTAAAGTTAAAATCGACAGCATACAAAAATAGGTAGGAAAACACACATAGTGAATAAAAGGGTCGCTTACGCGTTTCGGGGTTGCCCCCTTAATCATAGCATGTTGCATATGTTGCATGTTGCATATATATATCCTCTTATTATAGGCCTATTATAAATAGTTGTTCCCTTATAAATAATAGCCACCCTTATATATAGTTTCTTCTTATAATAGGCATCTTATATTTAATAGTCTCCCTCTTATATTAATCCTTACATGAAATAGTTTCTCTCCTTTAATAGATCTCTTATATTATAATAGTTTCTCTCCTACAATAGCCCTCCACATACAGTTGTGGAGCTCCTTTGAGCCAGAAAATCGGGCAAAAAACCTGAAGCTCCAAATCCCAGAGGCCCTCTTGGGGATGGGGGCCATGGGCAATTGCCCAGTTTGCCCCTTTTAACACCAGCCCTGGTTACATGGTGACTAGCCAGAAATCTGTTATAGTATGTGTAACCAGTGTGCAACTAACTGAAAAGTACGTAAGGGAAGAACATTGTGGGGAAAACCCAATCATCTGCTGCTAGCCAATCAGCAGCTTAGAGGATGTTCTCGGTAATGCTGATTGGCAGTTGACATTACCTTTCTCACAAGGCTCCTCCTTCATGGCCTTTGTAGTTGGTTGCTTGCACTTTATACTATTTTTTTATTCTGAACCTGGACCCAGACCAAAGATGTCCAGTAGTAAAAGTAATGTATGGTATGGTTGGTCAGTAATATGAACTTTTAACCCTGTGTTGTGACTGATATTACTAGATTTTTCAAACAATAAATTAATGTATAAACAATATTGTAAATGATAGATCGTCATCTTATCTCACTCACACATACTGGACGCATCCACCTCACTGCTATCCAGCACAACACATATAGAAGCAGACCATGCAACTATTGAGAGAGAACTTAAAACAGAAATGTATCTCCTGTCATCTAGTTACGGGAGCTGATTTAGAGGGATTCTATCATTAGAATCCATTTATTAGCTAAGAACATGTCGGAATAGCCTTAAAAAAAACTATTCTTCTCTTGTTGAGTTTGCCTCTGTAGTTCTACAGTGAGTGACTCTTGCTGAGTGAAATCTACTGAGTGCATGCAGTGAGGAAATAACATCAGACACAGAGCGTTGATGTGAATTCCTCTCTCAGTAAGAGCTGCAGGTGCACATGTCCTTTATTGAGGAAGCCAGGGTTTATATAGTTGACAGAAATAAGGTGTGTGAGGGGCTGGGGTCATTTGATTTACTGTCTTTGCTAGAATCTTATCTGTTCATGTTTTATGACAGTCCAGCTGGTTTTTACACCTTTTGTTTGGAAAGGTCCTCGGGGTTGTGTCCTTTTGAACTTTCTATTTACTGTCCTTGTCCATTGTATTGGCCCTATTAAAGTACTTATCCACTTTTGGCGCCATTGTCCTTAGCCAAAGGGAGTTGGCTCAAATGAGCTGGAGTGGGACCATTGTCTCCCCAGCCAACAATGCATTACAAGATGCCAGTATGGACATATGATTTTAGCTCAACCTGGGACAGAAAATCATATCATTGTTGTATCCAGATATTGCTGATTTTCTATTTCTGGGCCACCTTCACCGAGATCCGGGGCGTAGGTGTCATCTTGCCAGTTAATATCATATTCAATTTTAAACATAAATAATTATACTGCATTTAGTTTTAAGGATAACAATATTTTTGTGATTCATATATTTATATATTTATGACCTTTACACTCTTACCTTTCTTTTTCAGGGCAACCCCTGTTCTGTCCAAAAGCTCTCCAGCGACACTTCTGCATCTTCAGCCAAAAGCACCGACTGTGCATATCTGTTGGCCGTTTTCCTATTGCCAAACGGGTGCTCATGTAAGAGGTCACAAGAAAATGGCTGACGTACATGTGCAGTCCTTTTGGGCAGGACAATAGGGTCAGATAATTGCAGTTTGCTGATAAAGCCTTGTGTGTTATCTCTGAATGTAAAAACAAAGATAACACTGAGTCCATTCTCTAGAAGCATGGTAAGGCTTCCATACAAACCTGTGTAATGTAATATATTTTACTATGTATTTGGTCTGCATTTATATTATATTTCTTGTAATCATAATAAATAATCTCTCATGGTAAAGGCAGTGTCTATATTGTGATATTTCATAGTGTCCTGTTCAGCTGGGGGAGGGGGAGAGCATATTTGATGACTATAGGGAGTGAGAACAAGAGACAGCAGGCAAAGCTGCTGAAACAGGGAGATAGGAAAACTCCTTTAACCATATCTACAACTAGCAGGAGGGCCATTTTTCGCATGGGTATATTTCATTTTTTGTTTGTATAATTGCGCCATTTAAATTGCCCGGTTTTGCAATGGTGTATTTTGAATGTTGTTTGTCTGTGTGTCCATAAGCGTCATGTTATCATGTGTATCTCGGTTTGGATATCAGTGGAAAACCTGTGATCGGTTGTTATGGAAACCTGGAGTAAAGCTGTGTGAATATGACCTTGTGTAACAGTGCCATCAAAGCGTCCTGCCCTTTTAAATCTGACATACAGCATTGAAGAAAAATGGCTGGGTTGTTATGGAATAAAGTTTTGGTGTGTGATGGTGAGTGCTGAGCTGCATATCTAATCCCCTGATGTGTGATGATGTGTGCTGATCTGTGTATCTAATTCCCTGATGTGTGATGATATATGCTGAGCTGTTTATCTAATCCCCTGATGTGTGATGGTGTATGCTTAGCTGCATATCTATTCCTCTGATGTGTGTATCTCAGCTTTGATATCAGTGTTGGATATCATGTATGGAAACCTAGAGTAATGCTTTGTGCATGTGGAGTGAGCGTGTATATGGCAGTTGGAATATGAGAGAAAGACTTGCAGGTTTGTATTGGCTAATGCAGGTCATTGTTTTGGGAATGCTGTATCTCAGGAATGTTAGAATTTTTTGTGATATTCTCCAATGCTCATGGTGCCATGCACACAGATAGGGATAAAGGATTGCAAGTATTGCGAGCTGAAAACTTTATTACATTTTTAATGTATTGTATGGGTTGCTGTAGTTATGAAGTTACCAATTATGTTTACATTATTTTTATGTGTTATTTATTTATATTAAAAAAAAAATTTAGGGTATGTCCACATTGACTTTTTTGTTGGCAGAAAAAAATCTGCTTTTGGAAATGGGAAATGTTTTTTGGCTGCAAAACTCAAGACAGATCCAATTCCTGTCCAGTTTTGTGGCTATGCTTCAGTGGCTCCTATTCATTGAATGAATGGGCCCTTGGAAGCACGGCTGGTGCACAATTGCCATCCATGCACTGGCTATGCCGTTCAAAATCGGCCGGTGATCATGTGCAAGTGGCCTTACAGTGATTTGTGTTGCGTTATCTTGTGGAAGATACCGTGCAGGCTGCTGGAATGACACCACCATTAGAACATGCGAAATCTAGGGGCAACACAGTGTCTCAGTGGTTAGCATTGCACCCTTGCAGTGCTAGAGTCCTGGAGTTTGAATCCCACTGGAAACAACATCTGCAAGGACTTTGTATGTTCTCCCTGTGTTTGCGTGGATTTCCTCTCCTTCTACAAAGACATACTGATAGGGGAAACAATGTACATTGTGGTCCCTATATGAGGCTCACAATCTACATTAAAAAAAAAGTAAAATCTCAAAAAAGTTCCCTGGTTTGCCCTCTTCACACGCTGTTTTCTTGTATTACCGTTATTATTGCATGCAATGTTCCCTAGAATATTATATTGGGGAATCATAGCAGAATATGTGACATGCACACTAATATGACAGGAAAAATTACACATATTTTTCATTTCCAGATTTTAAAGTTTATTCAACATTCGCTGCCGTCTTGTGTCCTGCAAAAAGACAGTTCTACCGCAGTTGGTAACAATGATGTCTTTATGATCGTTGTGGCCAGGTTACACAAGGCATTATGTCACTACACTGTGTGAATGAGGTTTAATATGCAGAAAGATTCTCTTTATTTCCTAAGTATAATAAAATGTCAGGTTTTTGGACAAATCCCAAGGCAGATTGCATGTCATAGTATTTACATAGAACTTAGCCCTATACTCTGTATCATTCATAATAATCCAAGATAGCAGATTAATTGAAAGTGGTGGAATAGTAATATGGTAATGGCAGACTACATCCCCCACCACCTCCCCCATAAACCAGAAGGAAGGCTACACCCAGCCTGTGAGAAGTAGTCTGACACCATCATCACTGTAACATTCACTGCACAGCTCTGACTGTCTACACACTCTTTATAAGGACTATTAATATACAGGGGGAAACAACAATACAGTCATGAAGAACACAGCGCTGCTACCTCTGTCCCTTCTTGGTACATTCAGCGTCTTCTGTGCAGTTCTCTGTGATGATCCAGCACCAGGTAAGACATTATGAAGATACATTGTAGAGCTTTTATATGGCATGTTATCAGTATAATTTACAGCTGAGTTATGGGCAGAAACTTTCTTAGGATAATGTTTATTCCTTGCAATATTTTACTATATGTAATAAGGTGATTTAAAGTCATCAGTGTAATTGTTTTACTACATATCACAAGTGTGCCATATGCTAAAATAAAAAATATAGAGCTAGCTTTAGGGACATTAGCACCAGAAATAGCTGAACACCGCCCTTACGGCATAATAAATGTTCCCAGGTTTTTGCTATTCTTTGCAACGTGCTGTCCAAAATTGAGACCTGATGGGCTGCTTATGGTAACCTGGCCACTTGGAAAGTATGTTACTAAAAAGCTATGATTTTTTACAGTATGCTTTTGTATGCATAAAGTTATAGCTTTATATTCTTAAGGCTAGACCCTAGGGTCCATTCACATGGAGGAAAATGGTGAGAAATTTGGTGTGGAATTTCAGCGCTGAAAAGAAAGCCTCCCATTGACTTCAATGGGTTCTGCTAGCTAGCGGAAAAAAAGCTAGCAGAACCCATTGAAGTCAATGGGAGGCTTTTTTTTCAGCGCTGAAATTCCACACCAAATTCCTCACCATTTCCCTCTGTGTGAATGGACCCTAATAGCAATGTGTCGCCCATGGATTGGGGTAAAATAATGGCACTATCATGACTTTGCCAGAAATCTATATATTTTCATATTAGGGTAAAGTAATAGAAGACTTACGTAGATCACAAAAATTCTGACCATATTAATGGTTCTAATTTTTTTAATGTTCTGTGCAATAATTCCCACTACTGCGACGCTGGATATGAAAGGGCATATGTCCGTAATTATATACAAAAAAGTAGCAACAATAAAGTACTTCCCTAAATAACCCCCTTGAGATATGTATTCAAATATTTCATTGGATACAGTACATGATAGCCATGACATGTCACACAATGTTGATACTGTGAAATTTGTGGTCATTTTAGGTTTATCATTACATAGCTCACATATACACAAAAAGGCACGAGAGATACAGCGAGTATTTTTTTGCATAAAACGCCCCACAAATACAAATAGAATTTATACCTTCCTATTCACTAGCAACTATCATTGATGTTGAGTTTTTCGCACAAAAAAAGTCACAAAAAGGTGAAAATTGTAAAAAAAAATGGGGTCTATCTGTGATTTGGAAACCTTTTGTCATTTGACTCTTAAGGTATCAGCAGTATGTCTGTTTCCACCTATTTGTTCTCTCCTGGAATGTGTTTTACATTGCAAAACTTCAACCCCATAAAAAAATCTCTTAGCAACGACTACCTGTAAATTGTGGGTCAGTAAACGAAAGCCAAAAATGCAAAGTCTCCTGAACTATGGCAGAATGTGTAGATGGGTTTGTGGATAAAAGCCAAAGTTACCTGAAGCTACTTTGTTAATGGAGTACTGGGACCCATGCTGAATGATTGCACAGAACCTATATAATAGAAGATATAAAATCACAGTCCTTTTTACACAATGGAACAAGATATACTGTTATCAGCTTTATTGGTACAACGCAGGTGTCCACACAGCATGGGCAAAAAACACAGAACAGAGTATCTTCTCCCACATATGTTCTGCATAGAGTGGCCACCAAGAACAGATAATCGGCATATTCAACATCATTAGACAGGGGAAATCCTTTAAGCCCTGCAACCTCAGTACTTAGGAGTTCTGGGCTGCTTTCAACCTTGGATTAAATGATCAGAACCAGTACTTCATTCTCATGCTCACCACTAGTTACCTGTGCTACATATGCATACCATTGCAACATATGCATGACATATACAACTGCACTTAGTTATCTGAGATTATTTATTAATAAATGTAATGTTGCAATTGAAAGTGTTTAATTAAAAGGATTTGGCCACTATGTACTATCTATTATCTGCACTATATATGGAGCTATACAAATAATCTGTATTCTCCATCTGCTGCCAATTGTACAAATTCAAGCAGTGCCAATGTAAACAATGGTGAATCAATTCCTCATTCATATGATATAATAGAGCAGCAGCTATGTGATAGAAGCCATTTGACCTTTATTTCTGACACTGCCTTTGTGAGGAGGAGACCCCCTGAGGGGCCCACACATCTGTTTCCATCTTTAATCCACCTACTTGAGGACAGGGCAGCCATTCTCTGTGCATTTATATTTAATCTGAGAAACACTCACACACCACAGCAAAAACGCAATGAAAAACGCTGCAGAAAATAAAAACAGTTAGTTTCCTTTGCAGATTTTTTCCTCAGCTTTTTTTTATCTGTGTTTCCCAACATGGAACTTAACCTTAAACAGATCTTATTATCGCCAGTACTTTCCTACGGTAGCAGTTGTTTGGCACAAAAATGGCACTTTTATTAAAAAAACATGAGGTTAAATAGTAGCAGAGAAAGGAAGAGATATAACAACAACGTAAGTTTTCATATTCATTCCTGATTGGTATGATACATCTCAATCAAATAGAAAAAGTTTAAGCAATTCCGTATATAGCCAGCTACTCCCTGCCCTGTATGGTAACCTTAGGGAGATGTCTTCCGGCAGCAAGCCAAGCATTTGTTTTTCTTGCACCCATCCTGGATGCAGGCACCATCTTATCATATAACATTATACCAATTTCAAGCATAACTAACTATATCTAGCATTCAGCTTGTAAGGATAACAATGTTTTTAATACATTACATGATTCTAACCTTCACAGTATCAGTGATCCTAAAGTAACACAGTGATTGCTCTATTCTCTTACGCCTTTTAGACACATCTAGGCTCACTATGCTTGTCTTTAGGTAAAGTCATGGTTTCAAACCCAGACTGACATGAAAACACATCACACTGATGGGTAGCCACAACGGTCGGAATGGAGTTCTGGATACAAGACCCAAAAGGAGCTGGAAAACATCCTTTAATAGGAAACTCCCAGCACGGTACAGTGCTACAGTTCAGTCGTTTTCTTTTGGCGGAAGTCCCTGCCACATGTGACCTTTCCTTCGGCCACTAAGGAAAAGGACACGGGATGTCACAGTCCGTGAAGACTTCCGGCAAAAGGAAACAGCAGAGCAGCAGAACCGGACCACACTGGGAGGCACCGGAGCATTCGGGGAGAGATGAGTATATGATTTTGGTGTTTCTTTAACATCTTCCCCGGCCTAATTAAAAACATTTTTTTTATCCTGGACAACCTCTTTATGGCAATATATACAAATGCACAGCATACACAGTTATTAAACTTTACAGTTGTAATGTATTAACAGAATATACAGTATACAAATACACAGCATATAAACAGCACCTGAGGTACTCCTCGCTCATTATGGGTAAAGACTTGGTCTAATTCTCCCACCTAAACCCACACCTGTGAAATTTGGTAACGGCCAACACCATGTACCTTCATTGATACAAGTGCTGAACTATATTTCTCTGCACCAGGCTCATGGTTACATACAAGAGTTTATATGTAATACCAGACATGATCTTTGACTGTAGGCAAAGTTGGAGGACATCACTCTTTACTTCTACAGTTGGCCATAAACATTAGATCAGGGGTAGGGAACCTTCGGCTCTCCAGCTGCTGTGAAACTTCAACTCCCAACATGCTCCATTCACTTCCATGGGAGTTCCAAGAACAGCAGAGCAAATATGCATGCTGGGAGTTGTAGTTTTCCAACAGCTGGAGAGCCAAAGGTTCTCTACCCCTGCATTAGATGAATGTTACAATAACCCACCAATTTCCGTGGGTTCAGCTGACCAGCTAATATCTATGGCAGCCTCCAACTCTCCATGATAGCTAATGACTAGAGATGAGCGAACACTAAAATGTTCGAGGTTCGAAATTCGATTCGAACAGCCGCTCAATGTTCGTGTGTTCGAACGGGTTTCGAACCCCATTATAGTCTATGGGGAACAGATACTCGTTAAGGGGGAAACCCAAATCCGTGTCTGGAGGGTCACCAAGTCCACTATGACACCCCAGGAAATGATGCCAACACCTCTGGAATGACACTGGGACAGCAGGGGAAGCATGTCTGGGGGCATCTAACACACCAAAGACCCTCTATTACCCCAACATCACTGCCTAACAACTACACACTTTCCACATTCAAAAAAACCTCTATCAAAGTGGGAAAATACCTGGAAACCTTCTTTACTCCCCAAATGGATGGACACAAACCCCAATTTAAGCTCAACAAACAGTAACAACCACCCCTTTAAATCACGTTCCCCATGACAACCACAAATGGAATAGGCAATGGGAATTCCAAAAGCCCTCACCCTTAACTGTCATTTTGAGTGTGTGTGTGTGTGTGATGTGGTAAGACCTTCCAAAATTCACTTTTCTAGCCCTTAACATGAGCCCTTCCAAACAAAGTTACATGACCTTAAGCTGAGCTACCAGCAGAGACTGAGGCCCTTGGCATGAGTAGAGCCTTGCACCAGCAGTGTTTTTGGCACTTAGGGTGAGTTGAGCCTTGTACCAGCGTGTGTCCCTTAACATCAGGCGGGCCCTAAGTTCTGCGCTTTGCACAAAAGTTCCACATTAACTAGGCTGAATGGTACAAAGATTAGTAGGCCCGAGAACCAGGAACAGGTCTTGCAATGGCTGTCGGATAACGCTTAAAGCACATTGTCCACCAGCCAGTCAGCCTCTACCTCCTCTTACCCAACAGTCTTGTCCTCCTTCCACCCAAAATTCCCAATCTTCCCAGAACAATAACCCCAACTGTCCCTGCTCCCCAGAGCTGTTCTCCCTTCCTTTGACTGTACCGCAACCTGCCCCTCCATTTCGCGATTCCACGGACCTAACAGACGAGTATCTGTGTCCAGATGCTCAAACACTAGAGTCTCCTCCATTCCATCTCCGGTCGATTTGGTGGCGGATGACCAGCAACCCACCCTCATCGACGACGATGAGACGCAGTTGCTGTCAGGGCAGCCAGTTGACATGCGCATTGTGCAGGAGGAGGAGGCGAGACAGGAGTTGGAAGAGGAGGTGGTGGACGACGAGGACACCGACCCCACCTGGACAAGGCAGATGTCAAGCTGGGAAAGTAGTGTGGATGTTGAGGCAGGTGCAGCACCAAAAAGGGTAGCTAGAGGCAGAGACATGTCCAGAGGCAGAGGTCAGCTGCTTTGCCGAAGCCAGGCCAGACCCGGAATGTCCGAAGATGTTCCCTTTTGTACCCAGCCCAGAAAAACTCCCCCATCGAGGGCACGTTTCTTGAAGGTGTAGAGTTTTTTCAAGGAATGCGCCGAGGACAGATATAGTGTCGTCTACACAATTTGCCTCTCGAAATCGAGTAGGGGCCCTGAGAAGAGCAACCTGTCCACCACTTCAATGCACCGTCATTTGGAATCCAAGCAATGGAATCAGTGGCAGGCAGCAACGGCAGGACAAACGTCGCCCGCCGTTCATGCCACTGCCTCTGCTCACAGTGCTGGCGATGCACTCCAGAGGACGAGCCAGGACATCACTTCATCTGCCTCCGCCACTTTGTTGACTTCTCCCTCATCCTCCCCTGTTTCTGTCTTATCTCCTTCTCCTGCACCATCAAAGGCACCATCAGGCGCTTCTTTACAACAACCCACCATCTCTCAGACATTGGAGCGCCGGCAGAAATACACCGCTAACCACCCACCCACGCAAGCCTAGAACGCCAACATCGCTAAACTGCTGGCCCAGGAGAGGTTGGCGTTCCGGCTTGTTGAAACTCCCGCCTTCCCGGACCTGATGGCAACTGTGGCACCTCACTATGCCGTCCCTAGCCGTCTCAACTTCTCCCGGTGTGGCGTCCCCGCCTTGCACCAGCACGTGTCACTCAACATCAGGTGGGCCCTTAGTTCCGCGCTTTGCTGCAAGGTCCACTTGACCACCGACACTTGGACAAGCGCCTGTGGTCAGGGATGCTGCAGTGCTTATCTTTAATGACAGGCAGGGTGAATGTGGTGGAGTCTGTTCCCCGGGTGCAAACTGGGGTGGCCTATCTCCTCTCCCAGGCCAAAATTCATGGCAGGAGTAGACTGAAACCCTACGATGCTGCAACCTCCACCACAGCTACTAGCGGCAAACGCTAAAACACTGGTGTGGGGAGACGTCAGCAGGCGGTGCTGAAGCTCATCAGCTTGGGGGACAGACAGCACAGTGCCTCCGAGGTCAGGGATGCCATCCTGGCTGAGAAGGCATTTTTTTTTCCCTGCTACACCTGGGGCCTGGCATTTTTACGCCTGTGATAATGGCTGGAACCTGGTAGCGGCTCTGGAGCTTGCCAGCCTCCAACACGTTCCATGTTTGGCCCACGTCTAACCTAGTGGTGCAAAGTTTTTTAAAAACATACCCAAATGTACCGAAGCTACTGTTGAAAATGCGGCGCTTGTGCGCCCACTTTTGCAAGTGCACAGGAGTCGCTGCTAGCCTAAAAACACTCTAGCAAGGCCTACATCTGTCCAAACACAGGCTGTTGTCCGTCATTCACACACGCTGAAACCCTACAATACCATATCTTGAGCAGGGTGTGTGAGCTGCACAGACCTTTGATGGAGTTCCATCTACAAAACCCAAGGGTTCCTCAAAGTCAGCAACCAAAGTTTCTGCACCATGAGTTTCCAGGGGTGGCAGAGTTATGGCTAGGGGAAGAGGCATGGATAGGGATGATGTCTAGGGGCAAAAGCAGTGTGGATGTGGAGGCAAGCTAAGCAGGAAAAACTGGGGGTACAAGCTAAGGCATGGACTGGGGTGATGTCTAGGGGCAAAAGCAGTGTGGATGTGGAGGCAAGCTAAGCAGGAAAAACTGGGGGTACAAGCTAAGGCATGGACTGGGGTGATGTCTAGGGGCAAAAGCAGTGTGGATGTGGAGGCAAGCTAAGCAGGAAAAACTGGGGGTACAAGCTAAGGCATGGACTGGGGTGATGTCTAGGGGCAAAAGCAGTGTGGATGTGGAGGCAAGCTAAGCAGGAAAAACTGGGGGTACAAGCTAAGGCATGGACTGGGGTGATGTCTAGGGGCAAAAGCAGTGTGGATGTGGAGGCAAGCTAAGCAGGAAAAACTGGGGGTACAAGCTAAGGCATGGACTGGGGTGATGTCTAGGGGCAAAAGCAGTGTGGATGTGGAGGCAAGCAAAGCAGGGAAAATGGTGGCTAGAGGCAAAGGGATGTCCATAGGCAGCAAGGGCAAAGATGCAAAACTCTCCCGTTTCAAGAATTTTCCTGACTTGTTTCCCCACAAAACATTCCTGGGAGGAGGGCTGAAACACCACCCTCCTCCTCCTCTGCTGTTAGATTTACCCCAGCTACGAGCTGAAAACGCTGCAACACTGGTGTGGGGAGACGTCAGCAGGCTGGGCTGAAGCTCATCAGCTTGGGAGACGGACAGCACACTGCCTCTGAGGTCAGGGATGCCATCCTGGATGAGATGGCAATTTGTTTATCCCCGCTGCCCCTGGGGCCAGGTTTTTTAGCTTGTTGGAGGGCTCTGGAGCTTGCCAGCCTCCAACACGTTCCATGCCTGGCCCACATGTTCAATGTAGTGGTGCAATGATTTTTAAAAAATACCCCAAATTAGCTGAGCTAAGGGTGAAAGTGCGGCACTTGGACACCCACTTTCCCAAGTCTACAGTACCTGGAGCTAGCCGCAATACACTCCAGCAAGGCCTACATCTGCCTGAAGCACCTACTGTTGTGCGAGGTCACCACACGCTCTAACCCTAGATACCGTATGTTCAGCAGGGTGTGTGAGCAGCAGAGACCTTTGATGGAGTACCAGCTACAAAACCCAAGGGTTCCTCAGAGTCAGCTCCCTCACTTTCTGCACCATGAGTTTCCATGGGTGGCAGACTTATGGCTAGAGGCACAGGCATGGATAGGGGTGATGTGTAGGGGCAAAAGCAGTGTGGATGTGGAGGCAAGCTAAGCAGCAAAAACTGGGGGTACAAGCAGCCGGTGACATCATCACTGACAAGCACAGCTGTCTGTCAGCTGACAGGCTGACTTTCACCAAAATGAACAGACAATGGATAGACTCATCATATACATGTCAGTTACATGACAAATTTAGTGCAATTTGCAAGTCCAAGATGGTTTGGAGATCTGCGGAGAGGAATCTCACCACCTCTTGCGGGTGCCATCATTTGGAAGGCAAGCCCTGGGCTCAGTGGGTGAGAGCAAGCGCAGGATAATCGTCGTTTGGCCTGGCGGCCACTGCCTCTTCCACTGTTGACAGGGCTGGTGCTGCAGTCCAGACCAGGAGCCAGGACACCTCCACATCTGCCTCTGACACTTTGGGGAGTTCACCCTTATCCTCACCTTTTCCTGCCATTTCTCCTTTTGCCCGCGCCATCATGCGCCTCTTCCCAGCAACTCCCCATCTCCCAAGCCTTTCATTTCATGCTAAAGTACAGCGCAACCCACCCACATGCCCAAGGCTTCAACGGCCTCATCTCAAGAAATCTGGCCCAGGAGATGTTGGAATCCCGGCTGGGGGACACTCTGCCCTTTTTGGGCAGAGTGTCTACTGCGCCACCGCACTGTGCCGTCCACACCAGCACTTTCCCCCAAACATGAGGCGGTCCCTAAATTCAGCGCTTAGCCCTAAAGTTCCATGTGACCAGTTACGAATGGACAAGTGCATGCGGACAGGGACGCTACCTTTCAATTTGGGCACAGTGGTTGAATGTAGTTGAGGTGTGGACCGGGTCGCAAAATGTGGTGGCCTGACTTGTCTCCCCACACAACATTCCTGGGAGGAGGGCTGAAACACCACCCTCCTCCGCTGTTAAATTGACCCCAGCTACGAGCTGGAAACGCTGCAACACTGGTGTGGGGAGACGTCAGCGGGCCGTGCTGAAGCTCATCAGCTTGGGGGCCAGACAGCACACTGCCTACAAAGTGAGTCATGCCATCCTCGATGAGACGGCAATGTGGTTTTTGCCACTGCACCTGGGCCCAGGCATGTTGTCATGTGTGATAATGGCCGTAACCTGGGATTGGCTCTGTAGCTTGGCAGCCTGCAACATATTCCATGCCTGGGCCACGTTTTTAACTCATTTCTGCTAATCTTTTGAAAAAGGTACCCCAATGTTCCTGAGCTACTGGTGAAAGTGTGGCGCTTGTGCGGATAGTTTTTAAAGTGTATAGTTGCCGCTGCTAGCCTCTATGCACTCCTACAACGCCTGTACCTGCTGGAACAACGGCTGTTGTGCGACGTCTCCACACTGCTGGCACTAAACATATCATGTGTTGAGCAGAGTGTGTGAGCAGCACAGACCTTTGATGTAGTTCCAACTCCAAAACCCTCGGGTTCGTCAAAGTCAACTCCCTCAGTTGCTCAACCATGAGTGGCCATGGGTGGCAGACTTATGTGAAATCCCATCCCATCCATTGCACTGGACACGAAACATTAGCATGCGCTCAGCACAACTTCGGATATGGCAGATGCGTTAAGCAGGGTGCAGGGTACAACACAGACCAGGCCCGAGCACCAGGAACAGGTGTTAGAAATACTGCAGCATCTGCCATTTCCTTCCAATTTTGGGGTTTTGGACCCGCCACCGACTTGTCTGGACCTAAGTGGGGATCATGAGACACAGTTGCCATCAAGGCAAGCTGTGGTCATGTGCGGTTTGCAGTAAGGGGGCAGTGCGCAATTGGAAGAGGAGTTGGTGGATGACGAGGCCACCGACCCCACATGGACAGGGGTGATGTCTAGGGGCTAAAGCAGTGTAGATGTAGAGGGAAGCTAAATCAACAAAAAACCTGGGTAGAAGCAAAGGCATAAACTGGGGTGATGTTTAGGGGTGAAAGCAGAGTAGATGTGGAGGGAAGCTAAGCAGCAAAAACAGTGGGTAGAAGCAAAGGCATGCAAAACTCTACCCTGTTGGAAGACTTATTCCTAGGTCTGGAACACGTTAATGGCCCCCCTGGACAAATTACTGCCACTCAGGGGCCTAGTGTCACCAGGAGGGACAAGTATAGGCGCATGTTGTGGGAATACCTGGCCGACACCAGCTCTGTCCTCTCCGATCCCTCTGTGCTCTACAGCCTAAACTTATTTTCTCATCTTTTTTTCTGAACTGCACATCTCTTGCCTGCTTCCTTTGGGATCTTAGAAATGGTGGTCCACTTCCACAGATGGTAACTTCAATAGACAGTGTAACGGGAGTAGCTGAGGGATCGCTGTCTTAACCACTTTTTGGCACAAAATTAACTTCCAAAGCCAAATATGGTGCAAGTATATGATGCAAGGACACCTACACACCTATCTCTGACACATTGGGGAGTTCACCCTCATGCGCCCTTTTGGCCTGCACCATCATGCGCCTCTTCCCAGCCACTCCACATTTCCCAAGCTTTTCCTTGCAGGCAGAAGTACAATACAACCCACCCCCATGCCCAAGCCTGTAACAGCCTCATCGATAAACTGCTGGCCCTGGAGATGTTGGTGTTTGTTTATGCTTCTGGAGACCCAGGCCTTCCGCCAGCAGATGGCAGCTGGGGCACCTCCCTATGCTGGGCCTAGCCGTTACTACTTCTCTTGGTGTGCTGTCTCTGCCTTGCGCCTGCATGTGTCCCATAACATCAGTCGGGCCCAGAGCTCTGCGCTTTGCTGCAAGGTCCACTTGACCACCGACACATGGACAAGCGCCTGTGGTCAGGGATGCTGCAGTGCTTATCTTTAATGACAGGCAGGGTGAATGTGGTGGAGTCTGTTCCCCGGGTGCAAACTGGGGTGGCCTATCTCCTCTCCCAGGCCAAAATTCATGGCAGGAGTAGACTGAAACCCTACGAAGCTGCAACCTCCACCCCAGCTACTAGCGGAAAACACTGTAACACTGGCATGGGGAGATGTCAGCAGGCCGTGCTGAAACTGATCAGCTTGGGGGACAGACAGCACAGTGCCTCCGAGGTCAGGGATGCCATCCTGGCTGAGATGGCATTTTTTTTTCCCTGCTACACCTGGGGCCTGGCATTTTTGCGCCTGTGATAATGGCTGGAACCTGGTAGCAGATCTGGAGCTTGCCAGACTCAAACACGGTCCACGCATGGCCCACGTTTTCCAACTTGTTGGTGCCATGTTTCTTTGAAACCTACACCATTGTGCCTGATATACAGGTCAAAGTGGGGCCATTTTCGTAAGTGAGAACTAGCCTCTGCTAGGCAGAAAACATTCAGAGCACACTCCTCTCATCTTCGCACCGTTGGCTGGCGGAGGAAGACGAGGGGGTTGGAGTGGCATCTGATGTCCCTATCCCACACGAGGCTAGAGGGTGCACTTCAGTGCATCCCATTGCTTCACCACAAATGGTGTGAAGGGGAGTGGAAAATGGAGGAAATGGAGAGTGACCCTTACAGTTGGGGCCAGCAAAGGCATGCCAAGTAACACACTGGCACACATGGCTGACTTCATCTTGGGTTGCTTTTCAACACATATTTCACATCATGAAGAACAAATAATACTGGATTTTTTCAAGCCTCGAACCCCGGTCTAGGTCTAATGTCTGTTCCTTTCTTATATTAGGGGAGAGGGAAAAAAAATTACTTCAGTGATACGTTTAGCGTACATAGACTGACTATTAATGTGTATCCCACTTAGTGTTGTTAGGGTTACACACCGTCACAACCTGGCTAAAGCTTCTATAGCTGTTAATAAAGTCAACATAACTTTACGGTATCCAAAAAGACAGCTGGTACCGACAGAGAGCAAGACAAATGTCACCCAAAGCTGTGAGCTCTGAACACCCACAGTGACTTTGGCGTCATCATCATTATAAGGGAGCCGGTGGTAATAAATAACTTGGCAGTGCCTAAAACCCAAAAAGCTTATACAACTATATTTACATTAAGATACACAAATGAAACTTCTTTGAATTCCCAGTGAGACAATGGAACTGTATAGCAGTATTAAAAATTGTGGGTGCACGTAACCCCCATATATTCTTTGAATTCCCAGTCAGACAATGGCACTATATACCAGTATTAAAAATTGTGGGTGCACATAACCCCAATATATTCTTTGAATTCCCAGTCAGACAATGGCACTGTATACCAGTATTAAAAATTGTGGGTGCACATAACCCCCATATATTCTTTGAATTCCCAGTGAGACAATGGCACTGTATAGCAGTAGCAAAAATTGTGGGTGCACGTCACCCCAATATATTCTTTGAATTCCCAGTCAGACAATGGCACTATATACCAGTATTAAAAATTGTGGGTGCACATAACCCCAATATATTCTTTGAATTCCCAGTCAGACAATGGCACTGTATACCAGTATTAAAAATTGTGGGTGCACATAACCCCCATATATTCTTTGAATTCCCAGTGAGACAATGGCACTGTATAGCAGTAGCAAAAATTGTGGGTGCACGTCACCCCAATATATTCTTTGAATTCCCAGTCAGACAATGGCACTGTATACCAGTATTAAAAATTGTGGGTGCACATAACCCCCATATATTCTTTGAATTCCCAGTGAGACAATGGAACTGTATAGCAGTAGCAAAAATTGTGGGTGCACGTAACCCCCATATATTCTTTGAATTCCCAGTCAGACAATGGCACTATATACCAGTATTAAAAATTGTGGGTGCACATAACCCCCATATATTCTTTGAATTCCCAGTGAGACAATGGAACTGTATAGCAGTAGCAAAAATTGTGGGTGCACGTAACCCCCATATATTCTTTGAATTCCCAGTCAGACAATGGCACTATATACCAGTAGTAAAAATTGTGGATGCACATAACCCCAATATATTCTTTGAATTCCCAGTGAGACAATGGCACTGTATACCAGTAGTAAAAATTGTGGGTGCACATAACCCCAATATATTCTTTGAATTCCCAGTCAGACAATGGCACTGTATACCAGTATTAAAAATTGTGGGTGCACATAACCCCCATATATTCTTTGAATTCCCAGTCAGACAATGGCACTATATACCAGTATTAAAAATTGTGGGTGCACATAACCCCAATATATTCTTTGAATTCCCAGTCAGACAATGGCACTGTATACCAGTATTAAAAATTGTGGGTGCACATAACCCCCATATATTCTTTGAATTCCCAGTGAGACAATGGCACTGTATAGCAGTAGCAAAAATTGTGGGTGCACGTCACCCCAATATATTCTTTGAATTCCCAGTCAGACAATGGCACTATATACCAGTATTAAAAATTGTGGGTGCACATAACCCCAATATATTCTTTGAATTCCCAGTCAGACAATGGCACTGTATACCAGTATTAAAAATTGTGGGTGCACATAACCCCCATATATTCTTTGAATTCCCAGTGAGACAATGGCACTGTATAGCAGTAGCAAAAATTGTGGGTGCACGTCACCCCAATATATTCTTTGAATTCCCAGTCAGACAATGGCACTGTATACCAGTATTAAAAATTGTGGGTGCACATAACCCCCATATATTCTTTGAATTCCCAGTGAGACAATGGAACTGTATAGCAGTAGCAAAAATTGTGGGTGCACGTAACCCCCATATATTCTTTGAATTCCCAGTCAGACAATGGCACTATATACCAGTATTAAAAATTGTGGGTGCACATAACCCCCATATATTCTTTGAATTCCCAGTGAGACAATGGAACTGTATAGCAGTAGCAAAAATTGTGGGTGCACGTAACCCCCATATATTCTTTGAATTCCCAGTCAGACAATGGCACTATATACCAGTAGTAAAAATTGTGGATGCACATAACCCCAATATATTCTTTGAATTCCCAGTGAGACAATGGCACTGTATACCAGTAGTAAAAATTGTGGGTGCACATAACCCCAATATATTCTTTGAATTCCCAGTCAGACAATGGCACTGTATACCAGTATTAAAAATTGTGGGTGCACATAACCCCCATATATTCTTTGAATTCCCAGTCAGACAATGGCACTATATACCAGTATTAAAAATTGTGGGTGCACATAACCCCAATATATTCTTTGAATTCCCAGTCAGACAATGGCACTGTATACCAGTATTAAAAATTGTGGGTGCACATAACCCCCATATATTCTTTGAATTCCCAGTGAGACAATGGCACTGTATAGCAGTAGCAAAAATTGTGGGTGCACGTCACCCCAATATATTCTTTGAATTCCCAGTCAGACAATGGCACTGTATACCAGTAGTAAAAATTGTGGGTGCACATAACCCCCATATATTCTTTGAATTCCCAGTCAGACAATGGCACTGTATACCAGTATTAAAAATTGTGGGTGCACATAACCCCCATATATTCTTTGAATTCCCAGTGAGACAATGGAACTGTATAGCAGTAGCAAAAATTGTGGGTGCACGTAACCCCCATATATTCTTTGAATTCCCAGTCAGACAATGGCACTATATACCAGTATTAAAAATTGTGGGTGCACATAACCCCCATATATTCTTTGAATTCCCAGTGAGACAATGGAACTGTATAGCAGTAGCAAAAATTGTGGGTGCACGTAACCCCCATATATTCTTTGAATTCCCAGTCAGACAATGGCACTATATACCAGTAGTAAAAATTGTGGGTGCACATAACCCCAATATATTCTTTGAATTCCCAGTGAGACAATGGCACTGTATACCAGTAGTAAAAATTGTGGGTGCACATAACCCCAATATATTCTTTGAATTCCCAGTCAGACAATGGCACTGTATACCAGTATTAAAAATTGTGGGTGCACATAACCCCCATATATTCTTTGAATTCCCAGTCAGACAATGGCACTATATACCAGTATTAAAAATTGTGGGTGCACATAACCCCAATATATTCTTTGAATTCCCAGTCAGACAATGGCACTGTATACCAGTATTAAAAATTGTGGGTGCACATAACCCCCATATATTCTTTGAATTCCCAGTGAGACAATGGCACTGTATAGCAGTAGCAAAAATTGTGGGTGCACGTCACCCCAATATATTCTTTGAATTCCCAGTCAGACAATGGCACTGTATACCAGTAGTAAAAATTGTGGGTGCACATAACCCCCATATATTCTTTGAATTCCCAGTCAGACAATGGCACTGTATACCAGTATTAAAAATTGTGGGTGCACATAACCCCCATATATTCTTTGAATTCCCAGTGAGACAATGGAACTGTATAGCAGTAGCAAAAATTGTGGGTGCACATAACCCCCATATATTCTTTGAATTCCCAGTCAGACAATGGCACTATATACCAGTATTAAAAATTGTGGGTGCACATAACCCCCATATATTCTTTGAATTCCCAGTCAGACAATGGCACTGTATACCAGTATTAAAAATTGTGGGTGCACATAACCCCCATATATTCTTTGAATTCCCAGTCAGACAATGGCACTATATACCAGTAGTAAAAATTGTGGGTGCACATAACCCCAATATATTCTTTGAATTCCCAGTGAGACAATGGCACTGTATACCAGTATTAAAAATTGTGGGTGCACATAACCCCCATATATTCTTTGAATTCCCAGTCAGACAATGGCACTGTATACCAGTATTAAAAATTGTGGGTGCACATAACCCCCATATATTCTTTGAATTCCCAGTGAGACAATGGAACTGTATAGCAGTAGCAAAAATTGTGGGTGCACGTAACCCCCATATATTCTTTGAATTCCCAGTCAGACAATGGCACTATATACCAGTAGCAAAAATTGTGGGTGTATATAGCCCCAATTCTATTGCTAGGGGACTTGCAGGGTATTTCTGAGGTGAAGGTGGGGGGGCACACCGTTGGAACGGGGATTTGGGGTGTATATATGGGGTATACGGGAATACACTGTCAATGTGTTCCATTCAGGATCCTGGGAAAGCTGGGTTGCGGCGATTGAGCCCGTCAGTGCCACGTTACACTGACAAGCTTCTCCCTGGAATTGAAGTTATATGTAAGCCCAATATATTCTTTGAATTCCCAGTGAGACAATGGCACTATATGGCAGTAGCAAAAATAGTGGGTGTATATAGCCCCAATCCTATTGCTAGGGGACTTGCAGGGTATTTCTGGGGTGAAGGTGGGGGGGCACACCGTTGGAACGGGTATCGGGGGTATATATCGGGTATACGGGAATACACTGTCAGTGTATTCCATTCAGGATCCTGGGAAAGCTGGGTTGCGGCGATTGAGCCCGTCAGTGCCACGTTACACTGACAAGCTTCTCCCTGGAATTTAGCTCTTATAAGAGCTGTTGGTTGTCTTCTCCTTCCTATCCTAGCCTGTCCCTGCCTACCCAGAATCTAAGCCCTAGCTAGCTGGACGGAAACCTCCGTCCCCGGTGAATTGCAAGCTCAGAATGACGCGAAGCTGGGCGGCGCTGTTCTTTTAAATTAGAGGTCACATGTTTTCGGCAGCCAATGGGTTTTGCCTACTTTTTTCAACGTCACCGGTGTCGTAGTTCCTGTCCCACCTACCCTGCGCTGTTATTGGAGCAAAAAAGGCGCCAGGGAAGGTGGGAGGGGAATCGAGTAATGGCGCACTTTACCACGCGGTGTTCGATTCGATTCGAACATGCCGAACAGCCTAATATCCGATCGAACATGAGTTCGATAGAACACTGTTCGCTCATCTCTACTAATGACAAAGGAGATAAGGAGCAAGGTGTTGGGTATTTGCCCAATTCTTTTGTTGTCAGGGACAAAAGCTGCCGCCAGGTGTCTGGTAGTGGATTTCTCCCTTATCCTTTTCAGTACACATTCACTTCTCGGCAGTTGTTGGGAATAATCATATTATATGTTTGTCCAGCATTGCAAAATCACCATCAAAAGGTTTAGTAGATATCACATTGCTTTCCCACCAACGGCTGAAAATTTATTTTATTATTATTTTTATATCATAAAAACATCAGATTTTGTCAAAAGACAAAGATTCTATTTTGCAATCAACTCTTGAATTTGGCTTCAAAAACTGCATGCAAAAGTCTAAATATGTAAATGTACCCTTAGGCCATGCTCAGTATGCAAATATAAACCCCTATAGGTCTATCTATCATACAGAGTCCTCACAATTCTGAGTCGAAGAGCTTCAATACTTCAAATCGCCGGGTCTTTAGAGTAGTCACTGACTAACAAAGCAAACAGGGTAAAGTCTAACCATATGTAATGGGGATAAACACCAGGAAATGAATAAAGAAGTTGTCACAGCTAACAAGAAACCAATATAGAGGCCCATTCCAGTAGACACAGCAGAGTCAAAATCCAGCCATAGCACTAGAAGTCCCCCAAAAGTAGATTACTGAATAGTCGGACAGACCAGGATCCAGAACTCAGGGAGTAGTGGGATATCCAGAAGAAAGGTCAAAATTACAACTGGGTCAGAATACAATAATATCTAATATGATGAAACTAATGAAAGTGTGAATGGTGCTTTACATTACTGTGCACACTTCCTTACTCCAATAAAACCCAAAACTTCAGGAAGGTAAATGATAAATGCTAAGAATCCATGATACATGCAATTGATGCATTAATTCTTAATAAGTGTAAACTGCCCATCGAGAGAGAGTTAGATGAGCAGATTCTCCTCTCTGCTGGATGTAACATTGTAGCACACAATGATAACAAAAAGTGTAAGGTCCAGAATAATGTACAGAGATGGAATTCATTGGGACAGAAGTTTGTTAGGCTTTAAAGATAACTCCTAAAAAAAAAAATCACCAATGGCTTCACTTTTTATTTTAACAGGTAATTTATCAGAAAGAAACAATTACAGCATTCCATACAATAACTCTCATACAGGTCAGTCAAGAGTTTATGAATTATATATCTATATGTACAGTACAATTTGTATTAACTTGCCTAGAACCTAAGTTAATAATAGGATTTATATAGCTATAGAAAGTAGATAGGATGAGCTCAACATAAATTCTGTTTTCATTTTAATATGTTTTCAAAATTTCATTCTGTTTCAGATTTTCCAAAAATTACTATTTACTCTTTTATTTTTGTAACTAAGGAAAAAAACATGACAGGTATGTAAAAAGCAACATTAACTTCCAATTTGTTCACATGATCAGTCTTTATTAGAGACAAGATTGTGGAATATTAAAAATTACTCTGATCACATCAATTTCCCCTTGTTATAAATACATTCATAATTCCTGCAACTAAGGACCATATAGCAGCATGGGGCATAATGGTGGCGCAGTGATTAGCACTGCAGGTTTGCAGTGCTGGAGTCCTGGGTTCGAATCCTGCCAAGGACATTTGCCTATAAGGTACATATTGAGAGCTTCATAGGCATTGTACAGAGACTCTATTTTCTGGCCCATGGATGACCCTGTTTGGTTTGGCAATCACTGTGCAGTTGTGTTGTGCAACAGGGTAGTTAATGGAACTAATTTCTGAGTTTAGCTTCCCAAAGGAAAGGTCCAAACCAGAATCTTAGCGCTAGATGAATGAACATCTATGTCCTCTGATACTGTATGCTGAGCTGTGTATCTAATTCTCTGATGTGTGATTGTGTGTGCTGAGTTGTGTATCTAGCACTCCGATGTGTGATGCTGTGCAGAGCTATGCATCTAATTCTCTGATGTGTGATACTGTGTGCTAAGCTTTATATCTAATACTCCTATGTGTGATTGTATGTGCTGAGCTGTGTATCTAATCCTCTAGTGTGTTGACCTATGTATCTAATCCTCTTATGTGTGATACTGTGCTGAGCTGTGTATCTAATCATTTGTTGTGTGATAGTGTGCTGAGCTGTTTAACTAATCCTCTGATACGTTTATCTCAGTTTGGATATCAGTGTTGGATATTAGTTATGGAAGCCTGGAGTAATGCTTTGTGCATGTGGAGTGATCGTGTGTATGGCAGTTGGAATATGAGTGAAAGACTTGCAGGTTTGTATTGCTAATGCAGGTCATTGCTTTGGGAATACTGTATCTCAGGATCGGAACATCCGAAAGAGTCGAGACCCAACCAAAAACTTTCCTGGACACCTGATGTACCTGTGTGCTAAATTTGGCAAAGATTGGTCCTGTTGTTTAGTGGCACATAAAGAACAGACAGACAGATAGAAAGACAGTCAGACAAAAACTCATTTTTATATCTCTCTATATTATAAAAATGAATTGCTGTCTGTCTGTCTATCTGTCTGTCTGTTCTTTGTGCATAACCAAACGACTGGACCGATCTTCACCAAATTTGGTACACAGATAATTCAGGTGTCTGGAAAGGTTTAAGATGAGGCCGTAACTCGCTCGGACATACTGTTCTGGAGCTACAGCTTTCCCAAAACCCTGACTCCCATTAACCAATACAAACCTGCAAGTCTTTCACTCATATTCCAACTGCCATAAACACGGTCACTCAGCACAATCCAACACTAATAACCAAACTGAGATACATGCATCAGAGGATTAGATACACAGGTCTGCACCCAGTATCACACTCCAGAAGATTAGATACGTGTGTCTGCCCACAGTTCCACATGCCAGAGGATTAGATACACAGGTCATCACCCAGTATCACACTCCAGAGGATTAGATACGCGTGTCTGCACACAGTTCAACACGCCAGAGGATTAGTTACGTACGTCTTCACACAGTACCACATGCCAGAGGATTAGATACGCACGTCTGCACACAATAGCACATGCTGAAGGATTAGATACACAAGTCAGCACACAGTATCACACACCAGAGCATTAGGTATGCGCGTCTGCACACAGTACCACACGCCAGAGAATTAGATATGCATGTTTTTACACAGTACCACACACCAGAGGATTATATATGCAAGTCTGCACACAATAGCACATGCCAGAGTATTGGATACGCGCCACTCGACACAATACCACACACCAGAGGATTAGATACACGCCATTGCACACAATACCACACGCCGGAGGATTGGATATGCGCCACTGCACACAATACCGCACGGGTAGGATTAGATACGCACCTCTGCGCACAGTACCACACACCACACGGTGTAGGATTAGATTTGCGCCACTGCACACAGTTACACACACCGGGGGATTAGATATGTGCGTCTGCACACAGTTACACATGCCGCAGAATTAGATATGCACATCTGCACAAAGTTCCACATGCCAGAGGATTAGATATACACACGTGCACACAATAATACATGCTGGAAGATTAAATACGTGCCACTGCACACAATACCACATGCCGGAAGATTAGATATGCACCACTACACAAAATACCACATGCCAGAGGATTAGATACGCACCTCTGCACACAGTACCATACGCCGTAGGTTTATATAAGTTCGTCTGCACACAGCACCACATGCCAGAGGAGTAGATACGTGCATCTGCACACAGTTCTGCACAGGGGAGGATTAGATACGCACCTCTGCACAGAGTACCACATGCCACAGGATTAAATACGCACCACTGCACACAATACCACACGCCTAAGGATTAGATATGCGCCACTACACAATACCACACAGGGGAGGATTCGATACGCACCTCTGCACACAGTACCACAAGCCAGAGGATTATATACGTGCTTCTGCACACAGTTCTACACACTAGAGGATTAGACACACGCCCCAGCACACAGTACCACATGCCGAAGGATTAGATACGTGCCACTACACACAATTCTGCACGGGGAAGGATTAGATATGCACCACTGCACACAGTACCACACGCCAGAGGATTAGATATGCACCACTGCACACATTACCACATGCCGGAGGATTAGATACGCACCACTGCACACAGTACCACATGCTGGAAGATTAGATACGTGCGTCTTTACACAATACCACACGCCGGAGGATTAGATACGCACCACTACACACAATACCACACACCAGACGATTAGATACGCACTACTGCACACAATACCACACGGGGAGGGTTAGATATACAAGTCAGCACACAGTACCACACGCCAGAGGATTAGATACGTGCGTCAACACACAGTACCACACACCGGAGGATTAGATATGCACGTCTGCACACAGCACCACATGCTGGAGGATTAGATACATGCGTCTGCACACAGTTATACATGCTGCAGGATTAGATACCCACATCTGCACACAGTTCCACAAGCTGGAGGATTAGATACACACCTCAGCACACAGTACTACACGCCAGAAGATTAGATACGTGACTCTCTACACAATACCACATGGCGGAGAATTAGATACGCGCCACTGCACACAATACTACATGAGGAGGATTAGATACGCGTCTCTGCACAAAGTACCACACGCCGGAGGATTAGATATGCGTCTCAGCACACAGTACCACAAGCTGGAGGATTAGATCCGCAGCTCTGCACAGAGTATCACACATTACAGTTTTACTCCAGGTTTCAACAGCAACCCAGCCATTTTTGACCACTGTTTTATGTTAACTTTAAAGGGGCAGGGCGCTGTGGATGACACTGTTAAACAAGGTCACAGTCACACAGCTTTACTCCAGGTATCCATATCAACCAATCGCAGGTTTTTCACTGATATCCAAATTGAGATACACATGATCACATGACGCTTATAGACACAAACACAAATGACATACAAAATACACCAGTGCAAAACTGGACAATTCTTATGGGGCCACTACACAAACAAAAAATGAAATATAATCAGGCGAAGCTGGGTCCTCTTGGTACTGTATATAAGAGATATAATACTTCAGTTATGCTGGGTTCACACCAGCGCCTGAACTCTGTTTTCAGGATTCCGTCTTCTGCATGCGGAAGACGGAAACCTGTCATGCCGAGTCCGGCTGTGAGCACTGATGAGCGTTTTATGCGCTCCGCGGCGAAACCTTTTTTTTTAAACTGGACACAGAGTACTGCATGTCCGACTCTGTGTCCGGTTTTAAAAAAACGGTTTCACAACGGAGCGCATAAAACGCTCACCGGCGGACACAGCTGGAGACTTTTCAAGCCCATTCAAATGAATGGGTAAGAAAGATGCCGGCAGGTTTCCGTCTCCTGCCTCTGTTTTGTGCAGGAAATGGAAACCTGCAGAACGAAGTACAGGCGCAGATGTGAACGAGCCCTTTGCTGACAAGAACCTGATAAGTGGTAAAAGAAGCATTTTCTTTGTTGAGCTACATGATAAAGTTTCTTATATTTGTTTGTACAGTGGTAAAAGGTATCAACTACTGAGGACTTCTCTCAAAAAATTTCTTTCATTTGTACAGTGGATTTATGAAAAGTTTATTGAAAAGTTAATCACGATTATTGAGTAATTACTTAATATATTTTTTTATAGTGATTGCAGTTTTATTATCCCGATACTCAGCTCCAAATCTGATGCATACTGTAATCATAGAGATAAATAAAAGAACCCTGTCCTGTTGACTACCACCATTAGGAGGCGCTTTCTACATACTGTTAATATATCTACACCTTTCGAGAACAATGAGATCTTTTTGTATCATAAAATTATTTACATATTTATTATAACTATTTCCCTTTTTTCAGGGTCTTTTAAGTCGCAGGAAGTTTCAAATCACACCGCAATCTACCTATCTAGTAAATGGTTGACGATGTTGGTACCATCGATCTACACTATGGTGGTCACTGTGGCTCTACCTCTAAATGTGATGGCAATTCTAATGTTTCTACTGAAGATAAAAAACAAGACGCCGGCAGTAGTCTATATGCTGAACTTGGCCATAGCTGATGTGCTTTTTGTTGCCATGCTGCCTTTCAACATTGTGTACAGATTCTCAGGGAACAACTGGCAAATCGGAGAAGGAATGTGCCGAATTGTGACTGCGGCATTTTACTGTAACATGTACTGCTCCATCCTGCTCATGACTAGTATGAGTGTGGACAGGTACATGGCCGTGGTGTTTCCAATACGCTCTCGTTCCTGGCGCACAAACAACCGGGCTTGGCTGGTGTGTGTCTTTATCTGGCTTGTATCGATAGCCAGTGCTGTCCCTCTTCTTCTTACCAAGCAAACTATTTATATTGCATCTCTGGACGTTACAACTTGCCATGATGTGCTGGAGCTAAAGGACCAACAGAACTTCTACATGTACTACTTCACCGCCATGTCTTCAATTTTTTTCTTCTTTCCATTAGTTATTACAATCTTCTGTTACATTGAAATTATCCGAACCTTGAGTAAAAGCACAAAGGACATCAGAAATTCTTCTAAGAAGACAAGAGCTATTCTATTAACTGCCATAGTCCTTACTGTGTTCATTATTTGCTTTGGTCCTACAAACATCTTCTTTCTAGTACATTATCTGCACTTCCTTGATGTGTATTCTGAGTCTCTGTACAATGCATATATTCTGTGCACTTGTATCAGCAGTACAAGTAGTTGTCTAGATCCTTTAATTTATTACTTTGTGTCATCAAGATGTCGGAAATACGTATATAGTTTATTATGCTGTAAGACACCCAATACACTGGAAACCAAGAAGACACCCAAACCATTGTGCAGTTTAATATTAGACTACAAGTTTTTGCTTTCTAGATTTTAATGATTGTATGGATTACAAGGTTTTGGTCCATGAACTTTAGACAATAAATATATGTTTGCTGGGGTCAGACTGCTTGTAATTATCATGAGTCATTTGTGCTTGGTGTAGCAGTTCATATGTGTAAACAATGCTTCTTTAATTTCCATGGGACTGCCAAAGATAGAGAGATAAAAAAAAACCTAGCACATAAGAGGGAAAAACTAAATATAGTTTTGGGACACATAGTATGTTCCCAAAGTAGGGCCCTACATCCAAAATCGTGTCTATACCACAAACTAATAGAGAAAAAAACCAAAGAAATAGGTATACAGACACTCAAAATAGTGAGGTCAAAAATAGACCAAAACTCGTAATAGGAATATACAAACTTTAATAGTATCACATTAAAAAGTTATACAAAATATATGATGTGAGTAACACACAGATAAATGTACAAAAAAAGAGCACAGCAAAGAGTCCAATACTGCCCAGGATAGTTATTAAATGTAGTTAAACGTGAGTGGTAAACAGAATATATATATACACCACATGAACCAGCAAGATAAGCTAAAACATAAGGCCAGATTATACAAATGCTACCAAAAGGAGGCCAAATTTATCGCACCCGTGCCGAAATGCGTGCGTCGGGTGCGAGCCGGCGGTTCCTCTTATTGCCCTCCTACTTCTACTTACGTGGTTTATATAATAGGTAAGCTGTACTTCCATTTATTAACATGATAGACCTGCTGTGTAACCTTTGCTGCCACTGATTAAGTCTTTTACAATCTACTTTGTGGCCATTTTTTCTTGTCTATAAGTACTCAATGCTTACATGTTGTTATATTATTTTACTTTTAGCTTAATTGCGTTTTTGCCTTACTGCACTTTGCACTATATATACTATAGGATAAATTTGGCCTCCTTTTGGTAGCATTTGTATAATCTGGCCTTATGTTTTAGCTTACCTTGCTGGTTCATGTGGTATATATATATTCTGTTTACCACTCACGTGTAACTACATGTAATAACTATCCTGGGCAGTATTGGACTCTTTGCTGTGCTCTTCTTTTTTGTACATTTATCTGTGTGTTACTCGCATCATCTATTTTGTATAACTTTTTAATGTGATACTATTAAAGTTTGTATATTCCTATTACGAGTTTTGGTCTTAACCTGGTCTTTAACCTCACTATTTTGAGTGTCTGTATACCTATTTCTTTGTTTTTTCTCAAAGATAGAGAGAGCAGAGTCCTCCGTGAGTCCCATAGAAGTGTGTGGAGTACTGGTCATGCAGGTGCGCTACCACTCCATTTCCTTAGGGACCCCATTCTCATGATGCTGGTCTCCACAGACCCCATTGATCATACACTTATCACCTATCCTATGGTTAGGTGAGAAAAGTTGTTTATTTAACCTCTTCACACCACAGGCATTTTTTGATTTTTTTGATTGTGTCTCCCTACCTTCTAAACTCCATAACTTAGTTATTTTTCCATTTACAGAGCCATATGAGGCTTGAAGTTTGAGGAACACATTGTACTTTATAGTACCATTTAATATTTTGTATAATGTTCTGGAAGATGGAAGAAAATTCAGAATGGAGTGGAATTGGGGAAAAATGTGGTTGTCTGAATTTATTTTTACGGTGTTCACTGGAAAAAAAACAACAAACATTGGTTTGGCACCTTTGATTTTTCCCGCAACAGCGTTCAATTTTAGACCTCTTTTGACAATTTTCACTAAGTTTGGGGCCAATAAACCACCAGCATGCAGTAAGAAAACAGTTGTACGTTTGTCAGAGCTTGTCTCATTGGGATCCATTCTAAGTTTTATTATGGAGCTCCAAGTCTCCTTTTTACACCTCTGCTCCAGCATGTCGATGGAAGAGGAAAAGGAACTTGTCTTCTAGATTGCTTCCGGGTTGTGGCTGTATGATATAGTTAGGACTCAGTACTTACTTCCTGAGTTGAAAATACAGTAATTTATGCCCTTATATACAACTTATTGGTACCCAGAATAACCCACTTAAGGCTAAGGCCCCATGTTGCGGGCTGCAGCCAAAAAGTTCTGTGGGAAAAACCATGGCAGAAACACATAGTGGTTTTCACAGAAAGTCCACAGAGTTTTCTCTGCGGACTTTCTGCTTCCATTCCTCCCATATGGAAACAAACAGCATTTTCATAGGCATAATTGACATGCTGCAATTTCGAAAAACGCAACAGTTTTGTAAACCACAGCATTTACGCCACGTGGGGCTTCAGCCTAAGGCTAAAATTTCACATTATAGATATGAAGCGTTTTTCCTGTTGCAGAAATGTAGCCAGTGCTAGCAAAGTGAATGAGATTCTGGCTAATCCCATATTTCTTTACAAATTTCAATTTTCACTTTGCAGACACATTTTTGGGAAGCGCTCAAAATGGTCTCAAAAATGATAATAATAATTGATAAATTCTGTGAGGGATGTAGTTTCCAAAATGGGGTTATTTTTTAGGGCTTTCCTACTCTAGGGGCTCTGCAAGCATGGCACCCCAAAACTACTTCAGCAAAATCTGTTATTTCCATAGTGAACTCTGCCATGTACCCATACAGCAGTTCACAAACACATAAGGGGTATAAGGTCATTTTTGGAGGTCTCCATTATACTGGTACTTTAGGGGCTCGGCAAATGCGACATGGCAGCTGAAAAATATTCCATCTGACCTCCAAAAGCCAAATAGCGCTCTTTCCATTTTGAGCCCACCCCACCCCCATGAACCCATACAACAGATTTCAACCACATATGGGGTATCGCCATGTTCAGGAGAAATTGTATAATGAACTGCGAGGTGATTTTTCTTCTTTAACCACTTATGAAAATGAAAAATTGTGGGAGAAAGTGATGTTTTAGTAATTTTTCATTATCACGCCCCATTGTTAATAAAATCTGTGAAACAGCTGTGGGGTCAGAATGCTCAATGATAAATTCTTTTTTTTTTTTTTTTTTTTTTAAATGTAGATTGTGAGCCCCACAGAGAGCTCACAATGTACTTTTTTTCCCTATCAGTATGTCTTTTTTTGGAATATGGGATGGAAATCCATGCAAACACGGGGAGAACATACAAACGCCTTCCAGATGTTTTTTTGCCCTTGGTGGGATTTGAACACCAGGACTCCAGCGCTGCAAGGCTAACCACTGAGCCACCGTGTGGCCCCCTTCCCTTGATAAATTCTGTGAGTGGTGGGGTTTCCAAAATGGGATCTGAAAACTGAAAACTATTCCAGCAAAATCTACTTTTCAAAAAGCCCAACAGCAGTCCTTCCCTTTTGGGTGTTGCCATGTGCCCAGTTTACATCAGTTTACATCTACATGTGGGATATTTCCGTGCTCAGGAGAAATTGCATAAGAAACTGTGAGATGCTTATTCTCATTTCACTCCTTTGAATATGTAAGTTTTAGGGCTGAATGAATATGCTATTAAAAAAGAAAAAATTGACTTTCTCCTCACTGTTTTAATTCCCATGAAACTATAAAGGATTAACAAACTTTAGTTTTGATTTATTTGAGGGGTGCAGTTTTTGAAATGGGGTGATTTATTTGTTTTTCTAATCTATAGACTATTTAAAATTCCCTTCAAAACTGAAATGATTCCTAACAAATGGGTTTGTGAAATTTTCTTGTAAATATGGAAAATCACTATTACGGTAGGTTCGAACCTCTTCGTCCCAGATTCTGCCTAAAATCAAAAGAAAAGTCCTGCAAGGAGGATTTTTTTTTTCTCCACCGTTTTCGATGCAAACCTGGCGGACCTCATCATAGTCTATAGGGTCCATGGGTGTCCACATGTAAACGCTTTTTATAGGGTTTCCATCTTTCAGGTACCCAGGTAGACTAAAAGGACAGAAGCCCGGTCGCTGATGTGAACCTAGATTTGTGAGCCTTTTATGGTAAGCTCATACAGAGGAATTTGCCATGGAGTTGCTGGTGATTTTCACCCTCGAATCAGTAGCTGGTTCTGACTAGATTGTACCTCCAATTGTTTTCAATGGGCGGCAGATAATCGCCACAGGACGATGAAAAATTAAGCCAAATTCCACTGCTTGAGGCGTCCCATTCATCTAGGCCTACTCAGCAGCAGAAAGACTGAATACCGAAGCCCTCTTTATTTTTCTTTATTTTCCACCAGGTTAACTTACCCCTAATGTCTAAATTAACTTAACCCATTCCTTCCACAGGCATTTTTTGATTTTCAGTTTTCATTTTTTTACTCCCCACCTTCCAAACCCCATAACTTTGTTATCTTTTCATTCACAGACCCATTCAAGTGCTTAATGTTTGCTGGAAAAAATATACCTCGTAATGGTACCATTTAATACTCTATATAACGTACTGGGAAGCTGGAAAAAAATTAGAATGCGGGAATTGGAAACTGTGTTTGTGCAACTTTCTTACAGGCTTTGTATTTACAGCGTTCACTGTGCAGCCAATCTGGTTTTATTTAACTTGAGAATATTATTGAGACTATGGCATGGTGTATATTATGATTCATTCTGTTTCATTATCAAATGTTTTATGTCCACACACTTTCCTAATATAGTCCTAATAATGACCACAAGGTGGCAGTGTGTTTACTATACTTGTTATATGCATACAAGTCACAGAATGAATAGGATGTATTAAACAGAAATTCACTGGGCTGGATTTTATTTTACTCTGTATGCACATTGCAGGTTGCTGATGTGAATTCAATACTGCAAAGAGTATATCATATGCTTTTTTTGTGAAACTATAGTGCAGTCCAGACACAAAATAATAGTGAGACACTAGTTCTACACAATAGAAAGTGATTCCAATGCATTTATATGCAGCTGCTTCTCTCGCTTGTCTGGACCCAGATTGCTGTGGTCACTTCTCCCGACTGATGAATTGTCGTTGCACATAAGCTTCCCCTTATTCCTATCTTCTATCAGAGCCCACATACAGTCATTGTGGCCACTTTTGTGCTATGGCCCACTTCATAACTAGCTGGTAATTCCTACTTTTGGCTCTAAAAGGTACATTTTCTCCTTCCTGATAGTGAAAGGCTATGTATCATAATTGTTCTTGTCTTGTCTCATACACAAAAGCATCTCAACACACCAGAGAGTAGAGGAGAAAGATTTATGATGCTCAGATTAACAGCCATCAAAGCAAATACAAAAACGAGATCAAAGAAGTACCATCAGCCTTAGTGTGATAAAGGAGGGTTTCTCTGGTTTATGGGTCAGGTCACAACTACAAGCCCTATATATTAACTATGCCGCTGCTTTATTACCAATGTGTAGCATAATACATTGTATTATTATAATATAAAGTTTTTCCTATTAAATAAAATTGAAAAAAACATGTCCCTGACTTGTCCTCTTGCCTTAAAGGGATTCTACCACTAAAACACATTTTTTTCTAGTTAACACGTCGGAATAGCCTTTAGAAAGGCTATTCGTCTCCTACCTTTAGAAGTGCTCTCCGCCGCGCCGTTCGTTCAAAATACCGGTTTGTACCGGTATGCTAATGAGTTCTCTCGCAGCGATGGGGGCATCCCCCATCGCAGGAGCAGCGATGGGGTGTCCCCATTGCAGCTCGAAAACCGACCGCAGCGCCGCCTCTATGGTCTTGGGTGTCCTCCCCTTGCTTCTTCAGCGTCCTGTCGGAGGCCTGCGCAGTACGCTCTGTTCGGCGAAGATTGCCGAACATACTGCGCATGCGCGAAATTGCAGTGCCCGCACTATGGCTGGAACCGCAATTTCGCGCATGCGCAGTACGTTCGTCAATCTTCGCCGAACAGAGCGTACTGCGCAGGCCTCCGACAGGACGCTGAAGAAGCAAGGGGAGGACACCCAAGACCATAGAGGCGGCGCTGCGGTCGGTTTTCGAGCTGCAATGGTCACGCCCCCATCGCTGCGAGAGAACTCATTAGCATACCGGTACAAACCGGTATTTTGAACGAACGGCGCGGCGGAGGGCCCATCCAAAGGTAGGAGACGAATAGCCTTTCTAAAGGCTATTCCGACGTGTTAACTAGAAAAAAATGTGTTTTAGTGGTAGAATCCCTTTAAGTCTTGCAATGTTCCGTTTCTCTGTTTCAGGATTACAGTATCTTGGTATAATAGATACTGGACCAAAGTGACTATTTCTAGTCTACCACATACACAACTCCTCTCAAGCCAATAATAGTGCTGTGTAGGGCCCTTTAGTAGGAGCCAAAATTGCAGAATGGGAATTGAGAACGGTTTGTAAAGCAATACGCAGATGTCCGTTTGCAGCCTCTCTACCATGGAACTGCTTTTTTTGGACAGACACAAAGTCAGATATGCAGGACTTTGAGTCTGTTCAAAAAAAGAGGTTTCACGGCAGAGAGGTTGCAAATGGACACTTGGGGATTGCTTTAAAAGTCCATTGAAATGAATGGGTTTTTGAAAAGACCATTTGTAAACTGGTCCCAGTGTGTTTTTCTGCAATTTCGGCGGATTCACGATGGACGGACTAATAATATAATAATAATAATAATAATAATAAATTCTATTTATATAGTGCCAACATATTCCGCAGCGCTGTACAATTTGTAGGGTCCAAATAAAGACAAAAAGATACATTATAAAGAAATAGTGACATCACACAATGGGGTAGAGGGGGTGACAGAAGAGGAAGCAGGGGCGGCATTGCTTATACAGTGGTCATACAATTTTGTAATAGAGGTTACTGTCTTTACACAAACTTAAAGCTGTATGAGCCGTCTCAATTCGTGTCCTTTAACATGTGGATGGTGCCTGGATATATAAAGTTAGCCTGAAGTGGCATCATATTGTGTGGGGTAATGTGGGAGCTGGAGGAGAGAAGGGTTAATTTTAGGGAAGTGAATGATCCGCCTATATTGAGCAAATTGCAAATTGCTGCCGTTGATGGTTTGCCTGCTCCAGCATTTTGGCAGCTCTCAAGCTGGCCTGCAGCTGAACTTGTTCCTCACGCTGTGTCCGTGATTGTTGCGGCATCTCAGTAACTTGCTGGGAAGACATAAAATGATCGTGTTGTTGGCGTTGATGATCCACCTGCTCTGGCGTTTCAGCAGCTCTCAAGTTGGCCTGGCACTGAAGTTGGTTTTCGCACCATGCCTGTAATTGTTCCGGCATCTCAGCAGCTCGCTGCGATACCATACAATGCACGTTTTGTTGGCTTGATGATCCCCCTCAGCTCCGCTTGAGGAGAACTGTGTGACTTCTGGCTACCTTCATAGTTGTCGTTGTTTGCGACAAATTAGATTTTCTTTTTCCTGGCATGTTTAAAATTGACAAACTGCCAATTTAGATGAAAGGTGTTTGCCCATTTCAGTTTGTCTGCACTGCCTGGAGCAGATCAGATGATATGCAAATGTATGTAAACAAACCACTGAGGGTTAGCGTGTGTTTACATAGAGAGATAACAGATCTGGCTGAGATAAGCTGCTGCAGGAGCAGTGTAATATAGTATGTGAACATAAATTCATAACAGTCGTGAAGCCATGTTATTTACCGGAATAAAAAGTAGCATATGTTTTAATTGAGGTTACAAACTATCTATGTGTCAAATTTCATTCAAATCCATTCAGCCGTTTTTGTGTGATTGAGGAACAAACATCCAAACATACAAACATTCACATTTATAATATTAGCAGGATTAGCAGGAAGGATTCTGTAATGAATAGGCAGCCAATGTACTGACTGGCATAGACCGGAGGCATGGTTGTAGCAAATAGGCGCAAGTGTGACTTCCCCCTGACTGATGCAGCGTGTTGTAGTCTATAATGTAAATCTCAGAATTGTCATGAGGAACTATTATACAATCAATAAAATAAAATAATAATAATAATAACAATAAAACAGTTCAGGGGACAGGCTAAAATAAGAAACAATTGTGCCACTGTCATGCCACCCATCAGCACAAGTACTAATATTATTAATTAAAATGTGCATGGCATCAAAAATACTACCTACCAGTAGCAAGTGTTCTATGTGTTCCTCCTCATCCTCTGTTGTTGTAAAACAAGTGATTATGAAGATAATCTTGTTTCCCTTAGTCCTAACAGCGGCACAATGTGGGGTATTTCTGCCCCTGTGTGCTGGTAGGACAGGCGGATTTTTAATTAGCCAATCAAAAAGCGTGGCTGGCCCTATAAGAGGGCACAAGAACCTCCCCTCTGCGTGTCAATACAAAAGTACCTCCATATTTATACACAGTTTTATACATAAGATATGATTCCCAGGGTGGGAAATCTTGTGCCGCTGTTAGGACTAAGGGAAACAAGATTATCTTCATAATCACTTGTTCCCTGTCGTCCGTACCAGCGGCACAATGTGGGGATATAGCAAGTAGGCCCCAAGATGGGTGGGATTATTCCATGACTGAGCTTAAAATGGTCTGGGCAAAGGCAGAGGAATCTGCCACCCGGTCCTTCAGGCGGTAATGCCGAATGAAGGTGGACTCAGATGCCCAGGAAGCAGCTGCACATATTTGATCTAAAGACAACGCACTCCTCTCAGCTCGAGAGGTGGACACTGCCCTGGTTGAGTGGGCATGAAGAAAAGATGGGGCCGGCAGCCCTTGGGCGGTATAGGCGACCTTTATAGTCTCGGAAACCCAGCGGGATATCGTAGCTTTGGCGGCTTTGGCGCCCTTGTTTTTCCCCGTATAGCTAATTAGCAGGTTTTCGGCCTGCCTAAAAGGGCGAGTGCGCTGCAGGTAAATTTGCAGGCATCTGACTACATCCAGCTTGTGCCATCTTTCCTCTTCAGGTGAAGAGGGGGAAGGACAAAATACTGAAAGGGAAATTGTTTGGTTCCTATTAACAGCGGATGGTATCTTGGGACGAAACCCTGGGAGGAACCTAAGCTGCACATGGTCCGAAAAGAAAATAGTATATGGCTCTTCAGCAGATAAGGCCTGTAGCTCACTAACTCTTTTGGCAGTTGTAACTGCCAATAGCAGTGCCATTTTGCCGGTCAGTAACTTAAGGGAGACATCCTCCAGGGGTTCGAATGGTTGGTCACAAAGAGCGTTCAGGACCGGAATAAGGTCCCATTGGTGGACAGGGGTGTTCACCACCTGTCTCAGCCTAGTTGCTCCTTTAATAAAGGTGCTCACTAAAGGATCCTGAGACAAACGCCTCCCCAGATAGGCGGACAGGGCCGCTACGTGTACCTTAAGTGTGGCCGCAGCAAGACCTCTGTCTAGTCCGTCTTGAAGGAAGTCCAGGATCGCCTCCGTCGGGGGATCAGTGGAGTCCACTTGATGCTGCAGACACCAGGCATTAAAGATGTTACCAATTCGACGGTAATTCCTGTTAGTCGAATCCGCTCTGGCGCTGGATAGGGTCTTCAAGACGGCTTGTGACAGTCCTCTATTCCTCAATAGGGACTGGTCAACCTCCAGGCTGTCAGGTTGAGTCTCCTCAGATCCTGGCATCTCAGCTCTCCTTGGGTTACCAGGTCTGGGAGAGGGGGAAGCCTCCAATATATGCCCTGACTCATTTGTATGAGCTGAGCAAACCAAGCCCTTTTTGGCCAGAACGGGATTATGGCTATTCCCGAGGCTTGGTCCTGTCTTATTTTGATCAATACCTTCGGTATGATTGGAATTGGAGGGAATATGTAAAACAGCCTGAACCTCCATGGGATGGACAGGGCATCCACTGCCAAGGGATTGTCCTCCTGGTATAGAGAGCAGAAGGTCCCTACCTTGGCATTGAGTCGGGTAGCCATTAGATCGACCTCCGGGAGACCCCATCTCTGGACGATCTGTTGGAATACGTCTGGATTGAGAGACCATTCTCCTGATACGGTAATACCCCGACTCAGATGATCCGCTACTATGTTCAGGGAGCCCTTTATGTGAACAGCGGATAACTGGACCAGATTCTTCTCTGCCCAGGTGAATATGAGATTCGTCTCTCTCAGTAAGGTTGGTGACCTGGTGCCCCCTTGTTTGTTTATGTAGACTACCACCGTCATGTTGTCTGACCTGATCTTGACAGACTTGCCTTTCAATTCCGGGGCAAAGTGTACTAGGGCCAGGTACACTGCTCTGAGTTCCTTGAGATTGGATGACCCCAGCTCCGGACATCTCCATCGTCCTTGTACAGTCTTGTCCTGGCAATGGGCTCCCCATCCCCACTGGGATGCATCTGTTGTCAACAGGGTCCACAATGTCGGGACCGTGGACCTTCCGTCTTTCAGGTGTATCCACCATCTGAGGGAAAGACGGGTAGCGGGAGAAAAGCAGATCTTCTTGTGCAGTCCCCGTGGAGACCTGTTCCAGGTTCTCAACACTTCCATCTGCAGGGGACGCAAATGCCATAAAGCCCAAGGGACTGTCCTGGCCGAGGATGACATTAGGCCGAGGACTCTCATGGCGGTGCGAATAGTTACCCGCCAGGTGTGTAATAGAAAACGTGCACTGGCCTGGATCCTTTCCTTCCTTGGGCTGGAGAGGAAGATCTGCATCGCTTCTGAATCCACTATGAACCCGAGGAATTTCCTCCGTGTGGATGGAACGATTTCGGACTTCTCCCAGTTGATGATCCATCCTAACTCTTGTAGGAAGCTGATGGCAAGGTTGAGCTGCTGGAGGAGAGCAGCAGGAGACTGAGCTTTTAGTAGCCAGTCGTCTAGGTAAGGAACGATGAAGAGACCCTGCAATCTGAGGGCCGCGGCGACCGGAGCGATCACCTTGGTAAATACCAGGGGGGCGGATGTGATGCCGAATGGCAGAGCTGTGAATTGAAAGTGCTCCCTGTGGCCGGCCATAGAAACGGCAATCCTGAGGAATTTCCTGTGGGAGTGAGCAATAGAGACATGAAGGTAGGCGTCCTTCAGGTCGAGGGTGACCATCACATCTCCTGGCTGGAGAAAAGCAGTCACGGAATCCACGGTTTCCATACGAAATGACCTCTTCCTGATAAAGCGATTGAGGTACCTCAGGTCTATTATCATTCTCCAGCCCCCGGTGACTTTGGGGACCAGAAAGACGGGGGAGTAAACTCCCCGACCGAGGTCTGAGGCTGGGACCTTCTCTAGGGCGCCTTTCACAACATACTCGGCGACCGAGGCCTCTAGACTGGCCTGTTGAGAAGGTGGAAGGGTTCTGGTGGCAACGAACCGATCTGGAGGTGGAAGCTGAAAATTGATAAGATACCCGTGCTGTATAATTCTTAACACCCATGGATCTTGAATATGGGTGACCCATGCTCTGAAGAAAGCGGAAAGACGTCCTCCCACAGGAAGGGGGGCCACAGGGAGCTGCCCCGCGTCAAAACTCCGGCTTCCTCTTGGTGTCTTCCCTGGAAGCACCTCGTCCAGTTCCCCTAGGGCGATATCTGGAACGCCTTTGCTGAGCCGGGCGTCTATAGTTGGAGGCCGAACCTCTGCCTCTAGAGGGGGCACGTCTGCCCCTGGAAGCTTGAGGTAAGGACTTCCCCTTACCTTCTGCTAATCCCTCCATGATGGTATCCAAGCCTCGGCCAAACACTCTTCCTGGCTCAAAGGGGAGAGCACAGAGAGCAGCCTTGGATGCAAAGTCTGCACGCCAAGGCTTTAGCCACAGGGGTCTATGGGCCGCAGTAGACAACGCCATCGATTTGGCTGAAATTTTTAATTGATGGCGGGAAGACTCCGCCAAAAAATCTGCAGCCCTATGAACATTCTTCATGGAAGCCAAGATGTCATCCCTGTCCACGCCGGAATCAATATCCCGCTCCAAGGTAGCTAGGCGGCTACGTAGAAAATCGCCCACAGTGGTAGAGGCTATGGCTACTGAAGCTTGGGCAGAGGAAGCAGAGTAAACCTTTTTCAATGTGGCGTCAGCCCTACGATCCAGAGGATCCTGAAGATTTGATCCATCTTCAAGGGGCACCAGGGTTCTACAAGACAACTTCGCCACGGCTAGATCCACCTTCGGGGGAGGCCCCCAGGAATCCCATTGAGCCGAATCCATAGGGAACAAGGTCTTAAAGATCCTGGAAAGGGAGTGTCCCTTCTCTGGCTGTTTCCACTGCTGCCCCATAACGTCGGTCAGCGTGGCGTCCGCATGGAAGGCAATATGTCCCCCAGAGGCAGACGTGGAGGCTTCCCCGTCAACATCTCGGCCCACTGTAGACCGGATGGACTTCAGCAGCCTGCCTGTTTGTTCATAGTGGAACACAGGTCTGCTGGAAACTACTGAGTCGTCCTCGGAGGAATCATCCTCTGCCACCCGTAGATGTTCCAGGGGAGGGAGGGACGAGGAACGATGCTCAGTGCATGGTCTCTTGGTGAGCTGAGACAAGGTAGACTGTATGCCTTTAAGGGAATCATCCTGCAAAAAAATAAAAGGAGAGTACAAGCAAGGGAATTACATTTACCCGAGCGATGCCCAAACTCACCATCTCCTTGACCCAGGCCATCATATCTCTGGGAGAGGGCTCCTCTGGTGGAGGGCCTCTGCAACCGCGACAACGGGCCCATTCGTAGCCTAAAAATAATAGGCGGGTTATAGGACCAGTGGTACCCCAGAGAGGATGACCCTTTAAGCCGCTACCTACCATCAGGGACCGGTGTGTCACAGTCAAAACAGGAAAGATGCTTCCTTTTAGCAGTAGCTTTCCTCCTAAAATCCCCCGGAGGGGTAGTAGAGGATGACATATCCTACAGAGAGAACAGACCATGCAAACCTTTGTACCAAGACATGTCAAGAATAAAAAGGGTAGATCTTACCAGGTCAGAAGACCGGATAGCAAGGTGACATCCAACAAGTTGGTAGAAACAGCAGTAGAAGCAACAGGAGCTTTAGGGTTACACAATACCCAGCCTTCAGCGCCACTAGGAAGCCGAAGGTAACTGCTAGCCGGCCGGCCTGACCTTTAACCCGGCTGGCCGGAAATGGGCGGAGCTACAGCTCCAAAAGTCTAACCCAAACAGGGTTAGAAAGGCAAGATTCCCCCCCCTCAGCAAGCCCCAACAAGGGCACCTACCTCAGCCTCCTAAGGCCAATTCCTGGCCCAAAACGCGGCCAGAGCCCTGCCAGAGCCTGGAGACCGCCGGCGCCAGTACTAGCAATGGCGCTGCCGTACTTCCAGCTTCCCAACCGGAAGTGCGCACCCGGCCAGCGGTCGCCGCGAAACATCGCCGGGAACTCTTAGTTCCGGCTGCCGCTCCATAGCTAATACAGCCACCGCATCAGCGAAGTGGCCGGAGGACGGGGATGCGGCGTAAGATGAAACAAACAGGTTCACCGGCAGCAGCAGAAGGCAGCCTAGGAGAAGAGAAGGTAGGAAGGAGGATGGAGGAAGGAGGGGGGGGAGGGGGGGTAAGCCACTTACAGGCTAATAACATTAATTCCCTCAACAGGGCCAGAAGATAGACCTTCAATCAAGAAGGGCCATGGAGTAAGAAGCTAAGAAAAGTGCTCAAAGCGTAAGTAACCCTATTGAGCCCAATAAGAGGACACAAGTCCTCCACCTGTCCTCTGTCCACACAGGACAGAAAAAAACACGCAAAGGGGAGGTTCTTGTGCCCTCTTATAGGGCCAGCCACGCTTTTTGATTGGCTAATTAAAAATCCGCCTGTCCTACCAGCACACAGGGGCAGAAATACCCCACATTGTGCCGCTGGTACGGACGACAGGGAACATATTTTACCACTAGCATCTGCCCGTGACTTCCTCTGCGGTTGGTGTTGGCGCTGAGCCGCTTATATTTAGCCAATTGCTGTTGTGGATGATCCGCCTGCTACCGCGTCTCTTATAAACTTCTCTGTCAGTTCACGGTAGACCCAGGATATTTTCTCACAGTCTGCATTCTGTTGATACATTCTGGTCTTAGTGATTTATATGATTGGTCTTGTGAAAGATGCTGTTTTGATAATAGAACTTAATATAAAAATCATCCGTTTCTTTTCAAGCCGCAAGTTGTTTACTTGTCTCAGCTCTTTTACACACATTGTGCGTTCTTAGCTTTTGGATGAACTTGCTCAAAATATGGTGTTTTTCGGGCGGCATTTTAAAAAACAGTCCTTAGTATTATGAGCCTTTAGTATTCACCTGACACTGATATAAGAGATGTAATAGGATGGATAGTAATCCAGAGCAGCCCTCACAGTATTACTAGGACCTGACACTGATAAGAGATGTAATAGGATGAATAGTAATCCAGAGCAGCCCTCACAGTATTACTAGGACCTGACACTGATAAGAGATGTAATAGGATGGATAGTAATCCAGAGCAGCCCTCACAGTATTACTAGGACCTGACACTGATAAGAGATGTAATAGGATGGATAGTAATCCAGAGCAGCCCTCACAGTATTACTAGGACCTGACACTGATAAGAGATATAATAGGATGGATAGTAATCCAGAGCAGCCCTCACAGTATTACTAGGACCTGACACTGATATAAGAGATGTAATAGGATGGATAGTAATCCAGAGCAGCCCTCACAGTATTACTAGGACCTGACACTGATAAGAGATGTAATAGGATGAATAGTAATCCAGAGAAGCCCTCACAGTATTACTAGGACCTGACACTGATAAGAGATGTAATAGGATGAATAATAATCCAGAGCAGCCCTCACAGTATTACTAGGACCTGACACTGATATAAGAGATGTAATAGGATGGATAGTAATCCAGAGCGGCCATCACAGTATTACTAGGACCTGACACTGATAAGAGATGTAATAGGATGGATAGTAATCCAGAGCAGCCCTCACACAGTATTACTAGGACCTGACACTGATAAGAGATGTAATAGGATGAATAATAATCCAGAGCAGCCCTCACAGTATTACTAGGACCTGACACTGATAAGAGATGTAATAAGATGGATAGTAATCCAGAGCAGCCATCACAGTATTACTAGGACCTGACACTGATAAGAGATGTAATAGGATGAATAATAATCCAGAGCAGCCCTCACAGTATTACTAGGACCTGACACTGATAAGAGATGTAATAGGATGAATAATAATCCAGAGCAGCCCTCACAGTATTACTAGGACCTGACACTGATAAGAGATGTAATAGGATGGATAGTAATCCAGAGCAGCCCTCACAGTATTACTAGGACCTGACACTGATAAGAGATATAATAGGATGGATAGTAATCCAGAGCAGCCCTCACAGTATTACTAGGACCTGACACTGATAAGAGATATAATAGGATGGATAGTAATCCAGAGCAGCCCTCACAGTATTACTAGGACCTGACACTGATAAGAGATGTAATAGGATGGATAGTAATCCAGAGCAGCCCTCACAGTATTACTAGGACCTGACACTGATAAGAGATGTAATAGGATGGATAGTAATCCAGAGCAGCCCTCACAGTATTACTAGGACCTGACACTGATAAGAGATATAATAGGATGGATAGTAATCCAGAGCAGCCCTCACAGTATTACTAGGACCTGACACTGATATAAGAGATGTAATAGGATGAATAATAATCCAGAGCAGCCCTCACAGTATTACTAGGACCTGACACTGATAAGAGATGTAATAGGATGAATAATAATCCAGAGCAGCCCTCACAGTATTACTAGGACCTGACACTGATAAGAGATGTAATAGGATGAATAGTAATACAGAGCAGCCCTCACAGTATTACTAGGACCTGACACTGATATAAGAGATATAATAGGATGGATAGTAATCCAGAGCAGCCCTCACAGTATTACTAGGACCTGACACTGATATAAGAGATGTAATAGGATGGATAGTAATCCAGAGCAGCCCTCATAGTATTACTAGGACCTGACACTGATAAGAGATGTAATAGGATGGATAGTAATACAGAGCAGCCCTCACAGTATTACTAGGACCTGACACTGATATAAGAGATATAATAGGATGGATAGTAATCCAGAGCAGCCCTCACAGTATTACTAGGACCTGACACTGATATAAGAGATGTAATAGGATGGATAGTAATCCAGAGCAGCCCTCACAGTATTACTAGGACCTGACACTGATAAGAGATGTAATAGGATGGATAGTAATCCAGAGCAGCCCTCACAGTATTACTAGGACCTGACACTGATAAGAGATATAATAGGATGGATAGTAATCCAGAGCAGCCCTCACAGTATTACTAGGACCTGACACTGATAAGAGATGTAATAGGATGGATAGTAATCCAGAGCAGCCCTCACAGTATTACTAGGACCTGACACTGATAAGAGATGTAATAGGATGGATAGTAATCCAGAGCAGCCCTCACAGTATTACTAGGACCTGACACTGATAAGAGATATAATAGGATGGATAGTAATCCAGAGCAGCCCTCACAGTATTACTAGGACCTGACACTGATATAAGAGATGTAATAGGATGAATAATAATCCAGAGCAGCCCTCACAGTATTACTAGGACCTGACACTGATAAGAGATGTAATAGGATGAATAATAATCCAGAGCAGCCCTCACAGTATTACTAGGACCTGACACTGATATAAGAGATGTAATAGGATGAATAATAATCCAGAGCAGCCCTCACAGTATTACTAGGACCTGACACTGATAAGAGATGTAATAGGATGGATAGTAATCCAGAGCAGCCCTCACAGTATTACTAGGACCTGACACTGATAAGAGATATAATAGGATGGATAGTAATCCAGAGCAGCCCTCACAGTATTACTAGGACCTGACACTGATAAGAGATATAATAGGATGGATAGTAATCCAGAGCAGCCCTCACAGTATTACTAGGACCTGACACTGATAAGAGATGTAATAGGATGGATAGTAATCCAGAGCAGCCCTCACAGTATTACTAGGACCTGACACTGATAAGAGATGTAATAGGATGGATAGTAATCCAGAGCAGCCCTCACAGTATTACTAGGACCTGACACTGATAAGAGATATAATAGGATGGATAGTAATCCAGAGCAGCCCTCACAGTATTACTAGGACCTGACACTGATATAAGAGATGTAATAGGATGAATAATAATCCAGAGCAGCCCTCACAGTATTACTAGGACCTGACACTGATAAGAGATGTAATAGGATGAATAATAATCCAGAGCAGCCCTCACAGTATTACTAGGACCTGACACTGATAAGAGATGTAATAGGATGAATAGTAATACAGAGCAGCCCTCACAGTATTACTAGGACCTGACACTGATATAAGAGATATAATAGGATGGATAGTAATCCAGAGCAGCCCTCACAGTATTACTAGGACCTGACACTGATATAAGAGATGTAATAGGATGGATAGTAATCCAGAGCAGCCCTCATAGTATTACTAGGACCTGACACTGATAAGAGATGTAATAGGATGGATAGTAATACAGAGCAGCCCTCACAGTATTACTAGGACCTGACACTGATATAAGAGATATAATAGGATGGATAGTAATCCAGAGCAGCCCTCACAGTATTACTAGGACCTGACACTGATATAAGAGATGTAATAGGATGGATAGTAATCCAGAGCAGCCCTCACAGTATTACTAGGACCTGACACTGATATAAGAGATATAATAGGATGGATAGTAATCCAGAGCAGCCCTCATAGTATTACTATCACATCTCAGTCATGAAAACTACTTCAAAGGCAGACTTGTGGAGTTGCCCATAGCAACCAATCAGAGTTCAGCTTTCACTTTACCTCAGCAGCTTCAGTGATGAAAGCTCCCTGTATAGTCAGCAATAATGACAATCTTACTATCAGTTTCCACCTGACCGATATTGCTGCTCAGTAAGGCTGTTTGCACACTACGGTATTCTTCACGGGTCTCTGGGCCATGGATTCTACAGCTCCATAGACTTCTATGGAGCCTGCAAAATTCACAGCTTTGTGCATAAAGAAGTCTATGGAACCGCTAAATCCATGACCCGGAGGCCTGTGAAAAATAATGTAGTGTGCAAGCAGCCACTAAGGATACCAGACGTGTTTTGTCAGTGGTGTTGTGGTATTTTTTTTCTTATGGTAGAGTTGGAAGGGACCTCAAGGGCCATCGGGTCCAACCCCCTGCGAGTGCAGGTTTTCCTAAATCATCCCAGCTATATGTTTATCCAGATTCCGCTTGAAGATTTCCATTGATGGAGCGCCCACCACCTCCCGTGGCAGCCTATTCCACTCTCTCACTACCCTCACTGTCAGAAAGTTTTTCCTAATGTCTAATCTGTATCTCTTTCCCTTTAGTTTCATCCCATTGCTTCTTGTACTTCCTTGTGCTAATGAGAATAGGGTAGATCCCTCTGCACTGTGACTACCTTTCAGATATTTGTAGACTGCTATTAAATCTCCCCTCAGCCTTCTCTTCTGCAAACTAAACAATCCCAGTTCTTTTAGCCGCTCCTCATAGGACATGGTTTGCAGACCTTCCACCATTTTGGTTGCTCTTCTCTGGACTTGCTCCAATATATCGATGTCTTTCTTGAATTGAGGCGCCCAGAACTGTGCACAGTATTCCAGGTGTGGTCTGACCAGGGAAGAGTACAGCGGAATAATGACCTCTCTTGATCTAGATTCAATGCTTGTCTTAATACATCCCAGAATTTTATTAGCCTTTTTTGCAGCAGCACCGCACTGTTGGCTCATGTTGAATTTGTGATCTACTATTATGCCCAAGTCCTTTTCCCCTATGCTATCACTTAGTTCTATTCCTCCCATACTATATATGTTTTGTACATTTCTGTTACCCAGATGTAGAACTTTGCATTTGTCCCTGTTAAATACCATTTTGTTCGCCTCAGCCCATTGTTCCAGTGTGTCTAAGTCCTTTTGAATACACTCTCTCTCCTCTCTAGTGTTGGCTATTCCTCCTATCTTCGTATCATCTGCAAATTTTATGAGTTCCCCAATAATTCCATCGTCCAGATCATTTATAAAGATATTAAAAAGTACTGGGCCCAGAACAGAGCCCTGCGGCACCCCGCTTTTGACTTTCTTCCAGTTCACGGTATGGTGTTTGTGTTGTGTGTGTCTAGAGCAAACACAGGCACTGTCTTCCTGTTTACATCTTGGGAAACAGATTTGCATATTCTCCCATGTTCCTTTGCAGTGGAGCAACTATGGCTATAAGTCTCCACACACCTGAGAAGGTGGTCTTTCCCTAAGGAGTGACGTTATCCCCACTATCTAGAGTTGTCTGGTGTTTGTGTGGTGTATTGTGGCATTTGTGTGGTGTTGTGCTTGTGGGTTGGTGTATGTGTGCTGTCTGTGTGATGTTTATATGGTGTTTGGGAAAGGTTTGTGCTTTATTTGTGGTGCGGCCCCTTTAACAGCAACTCTTTGGCGCCGTCGCTATAATCTGTCCCTGTCAGTCACAACTGTTGTTCCCGTCAGCACTTTCACCTTCACATTTCCCCATTATATGTATAGGGCCTAACTTCGGGGGCTCCAATCTCATGATGGGGGAGGGGGGGCACTAGCGAGAAGTAACGTGTGCAGTATTCAGCTCCTGTGGATGGAAGTGGGTGCGCCAAAGTTCACCCAAATTGGGCGAGAACTGTGGATTTGTATAGAGCAGACTACTACAGAATTTGAGTTTTATATATATAGATCTTTAATCCCTGCATTTGAAGCCATAACCTTCTCATGTTTCTGTTTATGCAGTGATACAGGGGTTTGTTTTTTTTTGAGACAAGTTGTACTTCAAAATGGTACCATTTATTATTCTGTACAATGTACAGGGAAACTGGAAAAAAGTATTGTAGCATTTTTTTTTTTTTAATCTGCAAGTACTTATTGTATTTTTGCAATAGGTAATGGCTGATTATTTACTCACCCATCTATGCTCCTGTCCAGAGCGACCTCTGGTGCTGCCTCTAGTTGGCACTGCAGTTATGTCACAACACTGAAGAACTCCAGGAGCCTATGTCTATTGTCCTGGCATTCTCCAAGGACGAGTTCAGTGCTCCCTGGAGTTGACAGTGGAGGCAATGTTCCCTGAACAGCAACATGGATGGATGAGTAAATTATTGGCCACTACTTATTGTAATAATTCAATACGTTGCAGTCTAAAATAAAAAAGGAGGTCGTATACAATTTGGGGAACGATTAAGAGTATTTTTTTTATCTTCAAATAGGAGGACATGTTCTACAATTTTCATTAGGGGGGCCCCATCACCAAAGATGGCCGGGTTAAGTATCGATTTTTTTGTGCTAAAAAGGGGTTAAAATTGGCCAATGGTGTTTAATTCCATTGAGGATCAGAAGTCCAAGGGGAACAAGAGTGAAGAAAGTAGCAGTGCACAAGAATAACATATCTCAAGCTTCTGAATCTGGAGCAGGCGATAATAAGATAGAGATAGGCAAGCCTCTCAAGATTTGTTTCATGTTCAGGTTTGGTAGCTCTCTAAGGGTGCATTCACACTGAGTAAACGCTAGCTTATTCTGAACGTAAAACACGTTCAGAATAAGCGGCGTCTAAAGCAGCTCCATTCATTTCTATGGGAGCGGGGATACGAGCGCTCCCCATAGAAATGAATGGGCTGCTTCTTTCACTCCGTGCAGTCCCATTGAAGTGAATGGGGAGTGCCGGCGTGTACGCTCCGGCATGAGCAGAGCTTGCCGTATACGCCGGCACTCCCCATTCACTTCAATGGGACTGCACGGAGTGAAAGAAGCAGACCATTCATTTCTATGGGGAGCGCTCGTATCCCCGCTCCCATAGAAATGAATGGAGCTGCTTTAGACGCCGCTTATTCTGAACGTGTTTTACGTTCAGAATAAGCTAGCGTTTACTCAGTGTGAATGCACCCTAAGGCAAACATAGCTGATGTTATTTCAATGTGAAAGTGACATTATTATACTCTGGGGTTTCTATACCCCAAAGTATTCACCCAACTCTAAACAGCTTATTGAATGAGAAACAAAAACAGCTATGAGGTGAGTAACCTACTTGATATTAGTTATACATACTGTATAGCCATACTTGATGGGAAATATAGCTGAGCATGCTTTGGTATTCTTCCAGTCCAAAGGAAAGATACCAAAATGTAAACCTAACACACCTATTATAATAGGGTCCATCTGGCACTGCTGGTGTCCACCAGAGGTCTCCAGTAAAATTGGTCCTGGTTTGTGTGCCTCCCAGACATTAAAGTGTAGCAGCCTCATTGGGAACATAAGTGTTTAAACCTACATTGTTGTTGTGACCAATACATGAGCCCAACTCACACCAATCATACTCTAGCCACAACTTGGGGTTGGCAGTCTTCGTTGTATCCAGAGATGATCCCCAGAATGATGTGTTCAAAGGCATTTTTCAGGCGGAAAACGGTCAAAAACCCGTCATTATAGTCTATGGCGATCCCAGGTTTCTGTGGGTAACTGCTTTTTAAACATATCAACTGAATAAAGTTGTACCAGATGGATTTACCCTGCCTACCAGTACCTTAATCCCAGGTTCCCCCTCTATCACCTGGCATAGCATTCAGTCCACTTTTTATGGGTCTCCTCTGTATCTTCAATGGAAACCAATTTCAAGTGTTGACCCCGGTTTGGCACTGCAGTGAAGAACATATAAATTAAAGACATGACCTTATTGGATCCATCTCTGTCCACTCAAGTGTATGAGAAATGTGAAATTCTAAACTGTTTTCCCCCATCCATAATATACAATGGAGAGGTCTACATACATGGTCCTCTGTCACTCTGATATGAGCGCTGATTGGAGAGAATGAGACCACCATTCTCCTAGGTGGTGGTCCTGGAAGTTGGATCAGCATTTTCACCATCTTTGTGACCAGGCAAACTAGATTTCACTAAATGAAAAAGCCTTTTTTTTAAAAAACATGACAAAGTCTGATTTTTTTGGACAAAGCCCAAGGCAAATCAAATGTGATAGTCTTTATGCAGAATGTAGACTTATGCTTTGTAGCATGCAAATTCCAAGACAGCAGATTGATGGACAGTGGTGGTGGTGTAGTAATATATTTACCGATATGGTAATCTACAGACTACATCATCCCCCTCCCCAGATAATCAGAAGGAAGGCTACACCCAGCCCGTGAGAAGTAGTCTGACACCATAAGTACTGTAACATTCACCGCACTGCCTTGACTGTCTACACTCTTTAGAGGGATTATTGATGCACAGGGGTATACAATAATACAGCCATGAAGAACACAGCATTGCTACCTCTGTCCCATCTTGGTGCTCTCAGCATCTTCTGTGCAGTGCTCTGCGGTGATCCTTCACCAGGTAAGACACATGAAGATACATTGTGGAGCCTTTATCTGTGATTTTATTGGTATAGTTAAGAGCTCATTTATGTCTTCATGTTTTGTTCATAGGAAAGTATTTATCACTTTCTATATTTTACATATGTAGCAATGATTTAAAGTAATTCATATAATTATGTTATTTTTTTAAGAGGTTGATTTAGAGACATTAGTGCAAAGGAAAAGCATTGCAATTGCCTTCAGTAATAGATCAGGTCTCTTCCTTTTTTTGGCAGTATGCATTCAAAAAATAAGAGCCACAATTTGATGGCTTGCTCATGGTAACCTGTAGAGAGTTACACTATGTTATCAAAAATAATGACTTGTTACACTTCTGTACACATTACATTAACAGCTTTATGTTCTTAAACGGGCTCTATCATTGGAAAAAGTCATTTTTAACTAATCACATCCTTGCATAGCCTTTAGAAAGTCTATTCCACACCTACCTTTTGTATGTAAATTGCCTCAGTAGATTTTGAATAAGTCCGTTTTTATTCAAATGCTAATTAGGTTCTCGGTGCACCCCGGAAGCCTCTTCATGCACTGTCTTCTGTATATAGAGCACAGGCTGCTTCTGCTGACTCCTCATCACTGCTCTCATACATAGGACACAGCATAAAGAGGAGAGCTGGCTGACAACTTCCTGTGCACCAGGAGGCTCATTAGCATATGAATAAAAATGGGCTTATTCAAACACTACTGAGGTGATTTACATACTAAAGGTAGGTGTGAAATAGCATTTTTAAAGGCTATACAAGGATGTGATTAGTTAAAAATGACTTTTTCCAATGATGGAGCCCCTTTAAAGCAAGGACATAACCACAACTTGTATCGCAATGGATTGTATTAAAATAATGGCACTACCTTAAACTGTCAGGAAGTTCACTTTTACATATTGGTATTGGTAAAGTAACAGACAACTTGTGCAGATCACAAAATTTTGACTATATTAATACCATGTGTTTGGTGTAATTTGTTATGTTCTGTGCTGGTTGCAAATAAAACTGTATGTCTCTGATTTCTCATACTTTGCAATTTAATAGTATAAGGGAGGAAACATCTATATAAAGGGTAGTTATTAGAGATGAGCGAACACTAAAATGTTCGAGGTTCGAAATTCGAATCGAACAGCCGCTCACTGTTCGTGTGTTCGAACGGGTTTCGAACCCCATTATAGTCTATGGGGAACATATACTCGTTAAGGGGGAAACCCAAATCCGTGTCTGGAGGGTCACCAAGTCCACTATGACACCACAGGAAATGATGCCAACACCTCTGGAATGACACTGGGACAGCAGGGGAAGCATGTCTGGGGGCATCTAACACACCAAAGACCCTCTATTACCCCAACATCACAGCCTAACAACTACACACTTTACACACTCAATACCACCTCTCTGACAGTAGGAAAACACCTTGAAACATGTGTATTTGGCACTTGCAGTGAGGAGAGCTTGTCACCAGCAGTGAATTTGGCCCTTGTAGTAAGTTGAGGTTGGCACCAACATTTGTTTTGAAAATCAGGGTGGATTGAGCCTCTAACCAGCAGAGTTTGGGCAAATTCATGGTGGAGGGAGCCTCTAAAAACCCCAGTTTGGACCAATTCATGGTGGAGGGAGCCTCTAAAAACCCCAGTTTGGACCAATTCATGGTGGAGGGAGCCTCTAAAAAACCCAGTTTGGACCAATTTATGGTGGAGGGAGCCTCTAAACAGCCCAGTTTGGACCAATTCATGGTGGAGGGAGCCTCTAACCAGCAGAGTTGTGGGAAAGCAGGGTGGAGGGAGCCTCTAAACAGCCCAGTTTGGACCAATTCATGGTGGAGGGAGCCTCTAAAAACCCCAATTTGGACCAATTCATGGTGGAGGGAGCCTCTAACCAGCCCAGTTTGGACCAATTCATGGTGGAGGGAGCCTCTAAACAGCCCAGTTTGGACCAATTCATGGTGGAGGGAGCCTCTAAAAACCCCAATTTGGACCAATTCATGGTGGAGGGAGCCTCTAACCAGCCCAGTTTGGACCAATTCATGGTGGAGGGAGCCTCTAACCAGCCCAGTTTGGAACAATTCATGGTGGAGGGAGCCTCTAAAAACCCCAGTTTGGACCAATTCATGCTGGAGGGAGCCTCTAAACAGCCCAGTTTGGGCAAATTCATGGTGGAGGGAGCCTCTAAAAACCCCAGTTTGGACCAATTCATGGTGGAGGGAGCCTCTAAAAACCCCAATTTGGACCAATTCATGGTGGAGGGAGCCTCTAAACAGCCCAGTTTGGGCAAATTCATGGTGGAGGGAGCCTCTAAAAACCCCAGTTTGGACCAATTCATGGTGGAGGGAGCCTCTAAAAACCCCAGTTTGGACCAATTCATGGTGGAGGGAGCCTCTAAAAAACCCAGTTTGGACCAATTCATGGTGGAGGGAGCCTCTAAACAGCCCAGTTTGGGCAAATTCATGGTGGAGGGAGCCTCTAAAAACCCCAGTTTGGACCAATTCATGGTGGAGGGAGCCTCTAAAAACCCCAGTTTGGACCAATTCATGCTGGAGGGAGCCTCTAAACAGCCCAGTTTGGGCAAATTCATGGTGGAGGGAGCCTCTAAAAACCCCAGTTTGGACCAATTCATGGTGGAGGGAGCCTCTAAAAACCCCAATTTGGACCAATTCATGGTGGAGGGAGCCTCTAAAAACCCCAATTTGGACAAATTCATGGTGGAGGGAGCCTCTAAACAGCCCAGTTTGGGCAAATTCATGGTGGAGGGAGCCTCTAAAAACCCCAGTTTGGACCAATTCATGGTGGAGGGAGCCTCTAAAAACCCCAGTTTGGACCAATTCATGGTGGAGGGAGCCTCTAAAAAACCCAGTTTGGACCAATTCATGGTGGAGGGAGCCTCTAAAAAGCCCAGTTTGGGCAAATTCATGGTGGAGGGAGCCTCTAAAAACCCCAGTTTGGACCAATTCATGGTGGAGGGAGCCTCTAAAAACCCCAGTTTGGACCAATTCATGGTGGAGGGAGCCTCTAAAAACCCCAGTTTGGACCAATTCATGGTGGAGGGAGCCTCTAAAAACCCCAGTTTGGACCAATTCATGGTGGAGGGAGCCTCTAAACAGCCCAGTTTGGACCAATTCATGGTGGAGGGAGCCTCTAAAAACCCCAATTTGGACCAATTCATGGTGGAGGGAGCCTCTAACCAGCCCAGTTTGGACCAATTCATGGTGGAGGGAGCCTCTAACCAGCCCAGTTTGGGCAAATTCATGGTGGAGGGAGCCTCTAAAAACCCCAGTTTGGACCAATTCATGGTGGAGGGAGCCTCTAAAAACCCCAGTTTGGACCAATTCATGGTGGAGGGAGCCTCTAAAAAACCCAGTTTGGACCAATTCATGGTGGAGGGAGCCTCTAAACAGCCCAGTTTGGGCAAATTCATGGTGGAGGGAGCCTCTAAAAACCCCAGTTTGGACCAATTCATGGTGGAGGGAGCCTCTAAAAACCCCAGTTTGGACCAATTCATGGTGGAGGGAGCCTCTAAAAACCCCAGTTTGGACCAATTCATGGTGGAGGGAGCCTCTAAAAACCCCAGTTTGGACCAATTCATGGTGGAGGGAGCCTCTAAACAGCCCAGTTTGGACCAATTCATGGTGGAGGGAGCCTCTAAAAACCCCAATTTGGACCAATTCATGGTGGAGGGAGCCTCTAACCAGCCCAGTTTGGACCAATTCATGGTGGAGGGAGCCTCTAACCAGCCCAGTTTGGACCAATTCATGGTGGAGGGAGCCTCTAAAAACCCCAATTTGGACCAATTCATGGTGGAGGGAGCCTCTAAAAACCCCAATTTGGACAAATTCATGGTGGAGGGAGCCTCTAAACAGCCCAGTTTGGGCAAATTCATGGTGGAGGGAGCCTCTAAAAACCCCAGTTTGGACCAATTCATGGTGGAGGGAGCCTCTAAAAACCCCAGTTTGGACCAATTCATGGTGGAGGGAGCCTCTAAAAAACCCAGTTTGGACCAATTCATGGTGGAGGGAGCCTCTAAACAGCCCAGTTTGGGCAAATTCATGGTGGAGGGAGCCTCTAAAAACCCCAGTTTGGACCAATTCATGGTGGAGGGAGCCTCTAAAAACCCCAGTTTGGACCAATTCATGGTGGAGGGAGCCTCTAAAAACCCCAGTTTGGACCAATTCATGGTGGAGGGAGCCTCTAAAAACCCCAGTTTGGACCAATTCATGGTGGAGGGAGCCTCTAAACAGCCCAGTTTGGACCAATTCATGGTGGAGGGAGCCTCTAAAAACCCCAATTTGGACCAATTCATGGTGGAGGGAGCCTCTAACCAGCCCAGTTTGGACCAATTCATGGTGGAGGGAGTCTCTAACCAGCCCAGTTTGGGCAAATTCATGGTGGAGGGAGCCTCTAAAAACCCCAGTTTGGACCAATTCATGGTGGAGGGAGCCTCTAAAAACCCCAGTTTGGACCAATTCATGGTGGAGGGAGCCTCTAAAAACCCCAGTTTGGACCAATTCATGGTGGAGGGAGCCTCTAAAAACCCCAGTTTGGACCAATTCATGGTGGAGGGAGCCTCTAAAAACCCCAGTTTGGACCAATTCATGGTGGAGGGAGCCTCTAAAAACCCCAGTTTGGACCAATTCATGGTGGAGGGAGCCTCTAAAAAACCCAGTTTGGACCAATTCATGGTGGAGGGAGCCTCTAAAAACCCCAGTTTGGACCAATTCATGGTGGAGGGAGCCTCTAAACAGCCCAGTTTGGACCAATTCATGGTGGAGGGAGCCTCTAAAAACCCCAATTTGGACCAATTCATGGTGGAGGGAGCCTCTAACCAGCCCAGTTTGGACCAATTCATGGTGGAGGGAGCCTCTAACCAGCCCAGTTTGGGCAAATTCATGGTGGAGGGAGCCTCTAAAAACCCCAGTTTGGACCAATTCATGGTGGAGGGAGCCTCTAAAAACCCCAGTTTGGACCAATTCATGGTGGAGGGAGCCTCTAAAAAACCCAGTTTGGACCAATTCATGGTGGAGGGAGCCTCTAAACAGCCCAGTTTGGGCAAATTCATGGTGGAGGGAGCCTCTAAAAACCCCAGTTTGGACCAATTCATGGTGGAGGGAGCCTCTAAAAACCCCAGTTTGGACCAATTCATGCTGGAGGGAGCCTCTAAACAGCCCAGTTTGGGCAAATTCATGGTGGAGGGAGCCTCTAAAAACCCCAGTTTGGACCAATTCATGGTGGAGGGAGCCTCTAAAAACCCCAATTTGGACCAATTCATGGTGGAGGGAGCCTCTAAAAACCCCAATTTGGACAAATTCATGGTGGAGGGAGCCTCTAAACAGCCCAGTTTGGGCAAATTCATGGTGGAGGGAGCCTCTAAAAACCCCAGTTTGGACCAATTCATGGTGGAGGGAGCCTCTAAAAACCCCAATTTGGACCAATTCATGGTGGAGGGAGCCTCTAAAAACCCCAATTTGGACAAATTCATGGTGGAGGGAGCCTCTAAACAGCCCAGTTTGGGCAAATTCATGGTGGAGGGAGCCTCTAAAAACCCCAGTTTGGACCAATTCATGGTGGAGGGAGCCTCTAAAAACCCCAGTTTGGACCAATTCATGGTGGAGGGAGCCTCTAAAAAACCCAGTTTGGACCAATTCATGGTGGAGGGAGCCTCTAAACAGCCCAGTTTGGGCAAATTCATGGTGGAGGGAGCCTCTAAAAACCCCAGTTTGGACCAATTCATGGTGGAGGGAGCCTCTAAAAACCCCAGTTTGGACCAATTCATGGTGGAGGGAGCCTCTAAAAACCCCAGTTTGGACCAATTCATGGTGGAGGGAGCCTCTAAAAACCCCAGTTTGGACCAATTCATGGTGGAGGGAGCCTCTAAACAGCCCAGTTTGGACCAATTCATGGTGGAGGGAGCCTCTAAAAACCCCAATTTGGACCAATTCATGGTGGAGGGAGCCTCTAACCAGCCCAGTTTGGACCAATTCATGGTGGAGGGAGTCTCTAACCAGCCCAGTTTGGGCAAATTCATGGTGGAGGGAGCCTCTAAAAACCCCAGTTTGGACCAATTCATGGTGGAGGGAGCCTCTAAAAACCCCAGTTTGGACCAATTCATGGTGGAGGGAGCCTCTAAAAACCCCAGTTTGGACCAATTCATGGTGGAGGGAGCCTCTAAAAACCCCAGTTTGGACCAATTCATGGTGGAGGGAGCCTCTAAAAACCCCAGTTTGGACCAATTCATGGTGGAGGGAGCCTCTAAAAACCCCAGTTTGGACCAATTCATGGTGGAGGGAGCCTCTAAAAAACCCAGTTTGGACCAATTCATGGTGGAGGGAGCCTCTAAACAGCCCAGTTTGGGCAAATTCATGGTGGAGGGAGCCTCTAAAAACCCCAGTTTGGACCAATTCATGGTGGAGGGAGCCTCTAAAAACCCCAGTTTGGACCAATTCATGGTGGAGGGAGCCTCTAAAAACCCCAGTTTGGACCAATTCATGGTGGAGGGAGCCTCTAAAAACCCCAGTTTGGACCAATTCATGGTGGAGGGAGCCTCTAAACAGCCCAGTTTGGACCAATTCATGGTGGAGGGAGCCTCTAAAAACCCCAATTTGGACCAATTCATGGTGGAGGGAGCCTCTAACCAGCCCAGTTTGGACCAATTCATGGTGGAGGGAGCCTCTAACCAGCCCAGTTTGGACCAATTCATGGTGGAGGGAGCCTCTAAAAACCCCAATTTGGACCAATTCATGGTGGAGGGAGCCTCTAAAAACCCCAATTTGGACAAATTCATGGTGGACGGAGCCTCTAAACAGCCCAGTTTGGGCAAATTCATGGTGGAGGGAGCCTCTAAAAACCCCAGTTTGGACCAATTCATGGTGGAGGGAGCCTCTAAAAACCCCAGTTTGGACCAATTCATGGTGGAGGGAGCCTCTAAAAAACCCAGTTTGGACCAATTCATGGTGGAGGGAGCCTCTAAACAGCCCAGTTTGGGCAAATTCATGGTGGAGGGAGCCTCTAAAAACCCCAGTTTGGACCAATTCATGGTGGAGGGAGCCTCTAAAAACCCCAGTTTGGACCAATTCATGGTGGAGGGAGCCTCTAAAAACCCCAGTTTGGACCAATTCATGGTGGAGGGAGCCTCTAAAAACCCCAGTTTGGACCAATTCATGGTGGAGGGAGCCTCTAAACAGCCCAGTTTGGACCAATTCATGGTGGAGGGAGCCTCTAAAAACCCCAATTTGGACCAATTCATGGTGGAGGGAGCCTCTAACCAGCCCAGTTTGGACCAATTCATGGTGGAGGGAGTCTCTAACCAGCCCAGTTTGGGCAAATTCATGGTGGAGGGAGCCTCTAAAAACCCCAGTTTGGACCAATTCATGGTGGAGGGAGCCTCTAAAAACCCCAGTTTGGACCAATTCATGGTGGAGGGAGCCTCTAAAAACCCCAGTTTGGACCAATTCATGGTGGAGGGAGCCTCTAAAAACCCCAGTTTGGACCAATTCATGGTGGAGGGAGCCTCTAAAAACCCCAGTTTGGACCAATTCATGGTGGAGGGAGCCTCTAAAAACCCCAGTTTGGACCAATTCATGGTGGAGGGAGCCTCTAAAAACCCCAGTTTGGACCAATTCATGGTGGAGGGAGCCTCTAAACAGCCCAGTTTGGACCAATTCATGGTGGAGGGAGCCTCTAAAAACCCCAATTTGGACCAATTCATGGTGGAGGGAGCCTCTAACCAGCCCAGTTTGGACCAATTCATGGTGGAGGGAGCCTCTAACCAGCCCAGTTTGGGCAAATTCATGGTGGAGGGAGCCTCTAACCAGCAGAGTTGTGGGAAAGCAGGGTGGAGGGAGCCTCTAACCAGCAGAGTTGGTGGAAATCAGGGTGGAGGGAGCCTCTAACCAGCAGAGTTGGGGGAAATCATGTTGGAGGGAGCCTAGTATTAGCAGAATTGTGCAACGCTTATGGTGGATGAGTATGAGGATGCGGAGGAATTGGAGAGGTTGAGTACAGACATGGAGTTTCATGTTGGGGTGCTTTACACAGGTGGGCACAAAAATGAAGGCTCTATCCAGTGGTGGTTCATTTTTATCAAAGTGAGCCGGTCGGCACTCTCAGCTGACAGACGGGTGCGCTTGTCAGTGATGATGCCACCGGCTGCACTGAACACCCTCTCAGATAGGACGCTGGCGGCAGGACAGGACAGCACCTCCAAGGCATATAGGGCAAGTTCAAGCCACAGGTCCAACTTCGACACCCAATACGTGTAGGGCGCAGAGGGGTCGGAGAGGACAGGGCTGTGGTCGGAAAGGTATTCCCGCAACATGCGCCTATACTTCTCACGCCTGGTGACACTAGGACCCTCTGTGGCGGCACTTTGGCGAGGGGGTGCCATCAAGGTGTCCCAGACCTTAGACAGTGTGCCCCTCGTTTGTGTGGACCGGTGAGAACTTGGTCGCCTACTGGAGGAACTGTCCTCCCTGCCGCCAACGTCACATGCTGGAAACATCTCCATCATATTCTGCACCAATTGCCTGTGGCAAGCATTGATGCGATTGGCCCTCCCCTCTACCGGAATAAAAGACGAGATGTTGTTTTTATACCGGGGGTCAAGGATAGCAAAGATCCAGTACTGGTTGTCCTCCATGATTTTGACAATACGCTTGTCGGTTGTAAAGCACCCCAACATGAACTCAGCCATGTCTGCCACAGTGTTAGTTGGCATGACTCCTCTGGCCCCACCGGAAAGTTCAATCTCCATTTCCTCCTCATCCTCCATGTCTACCCATCCGCGCTGCAACAATGGGACGATTCAAAGTTGCCCAGAAGCCTCCTGTATCACCATCACATCATCGGACAACTCTTCTTCCTCCTCCTCCTCCTCCTCCTCCATTAAACGCGATGAAGCGGACAGATGTGTGGACCTACTCTCCAGCTGTGACGGATCGGATGCTATCCCTGACTCCTCTGTGTGATCTGAGTTATCCCTGATGTCAATCAGGGATTCTCTCAGAACACACAAGAGCGGGATTGTAAGGCTCACCATCGCATCCTCAGAGCTCACCCTCCTTGTGGACTCCTCAAACACCCGTAGGATGTCACAAAGGTCTCTCATCCATGGCCACTCATGGATGAGAAACTGAGGCAGCTGACTTTGTGGCACCCTAGGGTTTTGTAGCTGGTATTCCATCAAAGGTCTCTGCTGCTCAACCACTCTATTCAACATCTGAAACGTTGAGTTCCAGCGTGTGGGGACGTCGCACAAAAGCCGGTGTTGTGGCACATGCAGGCGTTGCTAGAGAGATTTTAAGCTAGCAGCGGCTACTGTCGACTTGCGAAAGTGGGCGCACATGCGCCGCACTTTCACCAGTAGCTCTGGAACATTAGGGTAGCTCTTTAGGAAACGTTGCACCACTAGGTTGAAGACGTGGGCCAGGCATGGAACATGTTGGAGTCCGGCAAGCTCCAGAGCTGCTACCAGGTTCCGGCCGTTATCACAAACGACCATGCCTGGGCCCAGGTGCAGCGGCTCAAACCATATTGCCGTCTCATCGAGGAGGGCATCCCTCACCTCGGAGGCAGTGTGCTGTCTGTCCCCCAAGCTGATCAGCTTCAGCACAGCCTGCTGACGTCTACCAACGCCAGTGCTGCAACGTTTCCAACTCGTAGCTGGGGTCAATCTAACAGCGGAGGAGGAGGCGGTGGCGGAGGAGGAGGCGGTGGCGGAGGAGGAGGCGGTAGAGGAGGAGGAGGAGGGGGGTGTTCTTCTCGTGTCCCTGCCAGGAATGTTAGGCGGGGAGACGAGGTACACCGGGCCAGTTTGGGAAGCAGTCCCAGCCTCAACTACATTCACCCAGTGTGCCGTCAGTGAAATGTAGCGTCCCTGTCCGCATGCACTTGTCCACGCGTCGGTGGTCAAGTGGACCTTTGTGCAAAGCGCGGAACTAAGGGCCCGCCTGATGTTGAGTGACACGTGCTGGTGCAAGGCGGGGACGGCACACCGGGAGAAGTAGTGACGGCTAGGGACGGCATAGCGAGGTGCCGCAGTTGCCATCAGGTCCAGGAAGGCGGGAGTTTCAACAAGCCGGAACGCCAACATCTCCTGGGCCAGCAGTTTAGCGATGTTGGCGTTCAAGGCTTGCGCGTGTGGGTGGTTAGCAGTGTATTTCTGCCGCCGCTCCAATGTCTGAGAGATGGTGGGTTGTTGTAAAGAAGCGCCTGATGGTGCCTTTGATGATGCAGGAGAAGGAGATAAGACAGGAACAGGGGAGGATGAGGGAGAAGTCAACAAAGTGGCGGAGGCAGATGAAGTGGTGTCCTGGCTCGTCCTCTGGAGTGCATCGCCAGCACAGTCAGCAGTGGCAGTGGCAGAGGCAGAGGCAGTGGCAGAGGCAGTGGCAGTGGCGTGAACGGCAGGCGGCCTTTGTCCTGCCGTTGCTGCCTGCCACTGATTCCAGTGCTTGGATTCCAAATGACGGCGCATTGAAGTGGTGGACAGGTTGCTCTTCTCAGAGCCCCTAATCAATTTCGAGAGGCAAATTGTGCAGACAACACTATATCTGTCCTCGGCGCATTCCTTGAAAAAACTCCACACCTTCGAGAAACGTGCCCTCGAGGTGGGAGTTTTTCGGGGCTGGGTACGAACTGGAACATCTTGGGAGATTCCGGGTGTGGCCTGGCTTCGCCTAAGCTGCTGACCTCTGCCTCTGCCTCTAGCTACCCTTTTTGGTGCTGCACTTGCCTCAACATCCACACTACTTTCCCCGCTTGACATCCCCCCTGTCCAGGTCGGGTCAGTGTCCTCATCATCCACCACTTCCTCTTCCAACTCCTGTCTCATCTCCTCCTCCCGCACAATGCGCCGGTCAACTGGATGCCCTGACGGCAACTGCGTCACATCATCGTCGATGAGGGTGGGTTGCTGGTCATCCACCACCAAATCGAACGGAGATGGAGGAGACTCTAGTGTTTGAGCATCTGGACACAGATGCTCCTCTGTTAGGTTCGTGGAATCGTGACGTGGAGAGGCAGGTTGAGGGACAATGAAAGGAGCGGAGAACAGCTCTGGGGAGCAGGAACAGTTGGGGTTATTGTTCTGTGAAGCTTGGGAATTTGGGGAGGAAGGAGGACAAGACTGTTGGGTAATAGGAGGAGAGGAGGCAGAGTCTGACTGGCTGCTGGACAATGTGCTGTAAGCGTTCTCTGACAGCCATTGCAAGACCTGTTCCTGGTTCTCGGGCCTACTAAGGTTTGTACCCTGCAGTTTAGTTAATGTGGCAAGCAACCCTGGCACTGTGGAGTGGCGCAATGCTTGCTGCCCCACAGGAGTAGGCACGGGACGCCCTGTGGTTTCACTGCTACCTTGCTCCCCAGAACCATTCCCCCGACCTCGCCCACGGCCTCGTCCACGTCCCTTTCCGGGAGCCTTGCGCATTTTGAATTCCCAGTTAGAAATTGGCACTATATACCAGTAGCAAAAATTGTGGGTGCACGTAACCCCAATATATTCTTTAAATTCCCAGTCAGACAATGGCACTATATACCAGTAGCAAGAAATGAGGGTATTTATAACCCCAATATATTCTTTGAATTACCAGTCAGAAACTGGCACTATATGGCAGTAGCAAGAAATGAGGGTATTTATAACCCCAATATATTCTTTGAATTCCCAGTCAGACAATGGCACTGTATACCAGTAGTAAAAATTGTGGGTGCACGTAACCCCAATATATTCTTTGAATTCCCAGTCAGAAACTGGCACTATATGGCAGTAGCAAGAAATGAGGGTATTTATAACCCCAATATATTCTTTGAATTCCCAGTCAGAAACTGGCACTTTATACCAGTAGTAAAAATTGTGGGTGCACGTAACCCCAATATATTCTTTGAATTCCCAGTCAGACAATGGCACTATATACCAGTAGCAAGAAATGAGGGTATTTATAACCCCAATATATTCTTTGAATTCCCAGTCAGAAACTGGCACTGTATACCAGTAGTAAAAATTGTGGGTCCACGTAACCCCAATATATTCTTTGAATTCCCAGTCAGAAACTGGCACTATATGGCAGTAGCAAGAAATGAGGGTATTTATAACCCCAATATATTCTTTGAATTCCCAGTCAGAAACTGGCACTGTATACCAGTAGTAAAAATTGTGGGTGCACGTAACCCCAATATATTCTTTGAATTCCCAGTCAGAAACTGGCACTGTATACCAGTAGTAAAAATTGTGGGTGCACGTAACCCCAATATATTCTTTGAATTCCCAGTCAGACAATGGCACTATATACCAGTAGCAAGAAATGAGGGTATTTATAACCCCAATATATTCTTTGAATTCCCAGTCAGAAACTGGCACTGTATACCAGTAGTAAAAATTGTGGGTGCACGTAACCCCAATATATTCTTTGAATTCCCAGTCAGACAATGGCACTATATACCAGTAGCAAGAAATGAGGGTATTTATAACCCCAATATATTCTTTGAATTCCCAGTCAGACAATGGCACTGTATACCAGTAGTAAAAATTGTGGGTGCACGTAACCCCAATATATTCTTTGAATTCCCAGTCAGAAACTGGCACTGTATACCAGTAGTAAAAATTGTGGGTGCACGTAACCCCAATATATTCTTTGAATTCCCAGTCAGAAACTGGCACTATATGGCAGTAGCAAGAAATGAGGGTATTTATAACCCCAATATATTCTTTGAATTCCCAGTCAGAAACTGGCACTGTATACCAGTAGTAAAAATTGTGGGTGCACGTAACCCCAATATATTCTTTGAATTCCCAGTCAGAAACTGGCACTGTATACCAGTAGTAAAAATTGTGGGTGCACGTAACCCCAATATTTTCTTTGAATTCCCAGTCAGACAATGGCACTATATACCAGTAGCAAGAAATGAGGGTATTTATAACCCCAATATATTCTTTGAATTCCCAGTCAGAAACTGGCACTGTATACCAGTAGTAAAAATTGTGGGTGCACGTAACCCCAATATATTCTTTGAATTCCCAGTCAGAAACTGGCACTGTATACCAGTAGTAAAAATTGTGGGTGCACGTAACCCCAATATATTCTTTGAATTCCCAGTCAGAAACTGGCACTATATGGCAGTAGCAAGAAATGAGGGTATTTATAACCCCAATATATTATTTGAATTCCCAGTCAGAAACTGGCACTGTATACCAGTAGTAAAAATTGTGGGTGCACGTAACCCCAATATATTCTTTGGATTCCCAGTCAGACAATGGCACTGTATACCAGTAGTAAAAATTGTGGGTGCACGTAACCCCAATATATTCTTTGAATTCCCAGTCAGAAACTGGCACTGTATACCAGTAGTAAAAATTGTGGGTGCACGTAACCCCAATATATTCTTTGAATTCCCAGTCAGAAACTGGCACTGTATACCAGTAGTAAAAATTGTGGGTGCACGTAACCCCAATATATTCTTTGCATTCCCAGTCAGAAACTGGCACTATATGGCAGTAGCAAGAAATGAGGGTATTTATAACCCCAATATATTATTTGAATTCCCAGTCAGAAACTGGCACTGTATACCAGTAGTAAAAATTGTGGGTGCACGTAACCCCAATATATTCTTTGGATTCCCAGTCAGAAACTGGCACTGTATACCAGTAGTAAAAATTGTGGGTGCACGTAACCCCAATATATTCTTTGAATTCCCAGTCAGACAATGGCACTATATACCAGTAGCAAGAAATGAGGGTATTTATAACCCCAATATATTCTTTGAATTCCCAGTCAGAAACTGGCACTGTATACCAGTAGTAAAAATTGTGGGTGCACGTAACCCCAATATATTCTTTGAATTCCCAGTCAGAAACTGGCACTGTATACCAGTAGTAAAAATTGTGGGTGCACGTAACCCCAATATATTCTTTGAATTCCCAGTCAGAAACTGGCACTGTATACCAGTAGTAAAAATTGTGGGTGCACGTAACCCCAATATATTCTTTGAATTCCCAGTCAGAAACTGGCACTGTATACCAGTAGTAAAAATTGTGGGTGCACGTAACCCCAATATATTCTTTGAATTCGCAGTCAGACAATGGCACTATATACCAGTAGCAAGAAATGAGGGTATTTATAACCCCAATATATTCTTTGAATTCCCAGTCAGACAATGGCACTGTATACCAGTAGTAAAAATTGTGGGTGCACGTAACCCCAATATATTCTTTGAATTCCCAGTCAGAAACTGGCACTATATGGCAGTAGCAAGAAATGAGGGTATTTATAACCCCAATATATTCTTTGAATTCCCAGTCAGACAATGGCACTGTATACCAGTAGTAAAAATTGTGGGTGCACGTAACCCCAATATATTCTTTGAATTACCAGTCAGAAACTGGCACTGTTTACCAGTAGTAAAAATTGTGGGTGCACGTAACCCCAATATATTCTTTGAATTCCCAGTCAGAAACTGGCACTGTATACCAGTAGTAAAAATTGTGGGTGCACGTAACCCCAATATATTCTTTGAATTCCCAGTCAGAAACTGGCACTATATGGCAGTAGCAAGAAATGAGGGTATTTATAACCCCAATATATTCTTTGAATTCCCAGTCAGAAACTGGCACTGTATACCAGTAGTAAAAATTGTGGGTGCACGTAACCCCAATATATTCTTTGAATTCCCAGTCAGAAACTGGCACTGTATACCAGTAGTAAAAATTGTGGGTGCACGTAACCCCAATATATTCTTTGAATTACCAGTCAGAAACTGGCACTGTATACCAGTAGTAAAAATTGTGGGTGCACGTAACCCCAATATATTCTTTGAATTCCCAGTCAGACAATGGCACTATATACCAGTAGCAAGAAATGAGGGTATTTATAACCCCAGTATATTCTTTGAATTCCTAGTCAGACAATGGCACTGTATACCAGTAGTAAAAATTGTGGGTGCACGTAACCCCAATATATTCTTTGAATTCCCAGTCAGAAACTGGCACTATATGGCAGTAGCAAGAAATGAGGGTATTTATAACCCCAATATATTCTTTGAATTCCCAGTCAGACAATGGCACTGTATACCAGTAGTAAAAATTGTGGGTGCACGTAACCCCAATATATTCTTTGAATTACCAGTCAGAAACTGGCACTGTATAGCAGTAGTAAAAATTGTGGGTGCACGTAACCCCAATATATTCTTTGAATTCCCAGTCAGAAACTGGCACTGTATACCAGTAGTAAAAATTGTGGGTGCACGTAACCCCAATATATTCTTTGAATTCCCAGTCAGACAATGGCACTATATACCAGTAGCAAGAAATGAGGGTATTTATAACCCCAATATATTCTTTGAATTCCCAGTCAGAAACTGGCACTGTATACCAGTAGTAAAAATTGTGGGTGCACGTAACCCCAATATATTCTTTGAATTCCCAGTCAGAAACTGGCACTGTATACCAGTAGTAAAAATTGTGGGTGCACGTAACCCCAATATATTCTTTGAATTCCCAGTCAGAAACTGGCACTGTATACCAGTAGTAAAAATTGTGGGTGCACGTAACCCCAATATATTCTTTGAATTACCAGTCAGAAACTGGCACTATATGGCAGTAGCAAGAAATGAGGGTATTTATAACCCCAATATATTCTTTGAATTCCCAGTCAGAAACTGGCACTGTATACCAGTAGTAAAAATTGTGGGTGCACGTAACCCCAATATATTCTTTGAATTCCCAGTCAGAAACTGGCACTGTATACCAGTAGTAAAAATTGTGGGTGCACGTAACCCCAATATATTCTTTGAATTCCTAGTCAGAAACTGGCACTGTATACCAGTAGTAAAAATTGTGGGTGCACGTAACCCCAATATATTCTTTGAATTACCAGTCAGAAACTGGCACTATATGGCAGTAGCAAGAAATGAGGGTATTTGTAACCCCAATATATTCTTTGAATTCCCAGTCAGAAACTGGCACTGTATACCAGTAGTAAAAATTGTGGGTGCACGTAACCCCAATATATTCTTTGAATTCCCAGTCAGACAATGGCACTATATGGCAGTAGCAAAAATAGTGGGTGTATATAGCCCCAATTCTATTGCTAGGGGACTTGCAGGGTATTTCTGGGGTGAAGGTGGGGGGGCACACCGTTGGAACGGGTATCGGGGGTATATATCGGGTATACGGGAATACACTGACAGTGTATTCCATTCAGGATCCTGGGAAAGCTGGGTTGCGGCGATTGAGCCCGTCAGTGCCACGTTACACTGACAAGCTTCTCCCTGGAATTTAGCTCTTACAAGAGCTGTTGGTTGTCTTCTCCTTCCTATCCTAGCCTGTCCCTGCCTACCCAGAATCTAAGCCCTAGCTAGCTGGACGGAAACCTCCGTCCTCGGTGAATTGCAAGCTCAGAATGACGCGAACCTGGGCGGCGCTGTTCTTTTAAATTAGAGGTCACATGTTTTCGGCAGCCAATGGGTTTTGCCTACTTTTCTCAACGTCACCGGTGTCGTAGTTCCTGTCCCACCTACCCTGCGCTGTTATTGGAGCAAAAAAGGCGCCAGGGAAGGTGGGAGGGGAATCGAGTAATGGCGCACTTTACCACGCGGTGTTCGATTCGATTCGAACATGCCGAACAGCCTAATATCCGATCGAACATGAGTTCGATAGAACACTGTTCGCTCATCTCTAGTAGTTATGGGGCATTGTGAATAGAATGGGGCATTATTTATATAAAGGGCATTTTGGCGATAAAGGGAGGATTATTTATATGAAGGGTAGTTATGGGGCATTTTGGCTATAAAGGGGAGGTCATTTCTATAAAGGGCAATTAGGGGGCATTTTGAATATAAAGGGGAGGAATGGCTCATTAGGGTACATTATGAAAATAAGTGGGATCATTTACATAAAGGGCCATTGTGAATAGAAGGGGCTTCATTTGTATAAGGAGTCATTAGGGATCATCTGTATTTATGTCAGGGGTCATAATATAAGGGGGCAATTAGGGGCCACACAGTGGCTCAGTGGTTACTAGGGTCCTGGTATTCAAATCTCGCCAAAGGCAAAAAACTATCTATAAGAAGTTTGTATGTTCTCCCCTTGTTTGCATGGATTTCCATCCCATATTCCAAAAAGACATACTGATAGGCATTATTAATAAGGGTCACTATTTAAGGAGGCGCACAGTGACATTATTAATTTGAAGATGCACTTAGGAGTATTATTCATTCTCAGAGGGGGGTTATTCAATCAGGATAGGGGGGTAGGAGGGACATAGGACTGACATGGAGCTGAGTGGCAGCAAGGTACATAGTATTTCCAAAATACATGGTATAAACAGTACAAATAATATGCAGCTGAAGGTGGCACTCAATATAATAAAGGTAAAAGTACAAACTTTCAAAAACTGAAGGCTGAGGTAATGTGGCTACTCTCAGCAATGAGATATATAATGCAGTAGTTTTTAATAACTATAAGTAACTTCTGCAAAATCGACTGAATCGTAGAAAATGGAAGGAGATGTCAAAAATGGAAGAGTCCATGAGTTAACTATGGTCTAACCATTTCATTAGCTAGTAGCGGCTCCTGCATGTGAACCATATTTCCCTAAAAAATGCCATAGGGTCCAAGAGATTCTGGAGTAGGGAACCAACCACAACTTCTCCATATCTGTCCATTGGAGATTGGACCAAGGTGCCAGGTATCAGTTACAACCGGACTCAAGCAGTGATTGCACTGTCTCTCCTTCTGAGCCTGCTTGATCCAGATTATGTACATGTACGTGGGGATGTGTCAATTACCTGCATTCCCCGATTTTCATGTACATAAAAATGCGGAAAGGTGTTAAAAGTACATTATCAGTGAAAAAAAAAGATACCTTAAAAGATAAATCTCACAGCAATGATACTCCATATGTCAAGATCATCTCTAATACTTATGGTAAGCGGTCCAAAGCTCAGGATGAAGAAAAAGGACATACGTGAACAATCATGTTGGTTTCCCTTTAGGATTGGGAAATAAGGAAGAACATGTATGTAGAAGATACATTAAATCTCTTGGGTAGCAGTAAAGGCCATCCCCTAAATCCAAAGTGGAGGTCAAAGGTTCTCTTCTTCTAGGCTTAAAAGCAGGGCCTCCATAACTTCCCTGTTTGTGACATCAATAAGATCAATAACATTATCCATATTGTCTCCAACCTAGCAATGACACTACTTAACAGAACCCACTTGTTCTCTCTGTTCTACCTGGGCCCGCTGAACCTCTCTATATGTTAGCAGAAGATGATGCTTGAGATTGCAGGTGCTGAACCGCATTGTGCATCAGCTGGTTGCCTTGTAAGGGTATGTTCACATGGTGGAAAATGGTTTCCGCCATGTAAACTTCCGCGTGGCTAGGCGCAACGGGATGCCATTGCAGTGCATCGGCATTCTATCGCGGCATCCCACTCATGATTAGGCCCGAATGAATGGGCCTAAACAGGAGCATGCCTCAAGCTACAGACGTCGCAGCTGACTCATCCGCCAAATCCGTGGCAAGATAGGGCATCTCACATCTTTTTTCCGCTACTACCTAGCGGGAAAAAAAGCAATCGTCTCCCATTGAGGTCAATGGGAGCCATATTTCCAGGTAGTTTTTGAGGCGGATTCCGCCTGCAAGAAATTCCATGTGAACATACCCCAATTATTTCAGACGGTGTGTTATCTGGTTAACATCCTGGCCCAATTTTGGGTCTTCTAGTGTTATTGACCTCTGTGATAAGTAGCTTAAAATCTTGCTTGATAGGTAGATGGCAGACAAAAACTATACAAGCTAGTGAGGAAGGGGGGCTGAGCCCCTCAAATCAGAGTCTGTGGTGGGTTCAGAATGGCAGCTAGAAGTGCTTAGAGATGGCTGCATTAAAGATGAGTCAATATAATCCAGATCTGGTGGCTTCTGGGAGGATATTGAGGAAGGGGAGCAGGGTTGCCTCCAGTGCATGAGGTATTGGTGGTCAGAGAGATTGCTTGGCAGGCTGTAAATTCAGAATCTCCTCTAATGGTACTTGGGTTTGTGTAAATGTCTGAATATCTGCAGTTGCACAAGCCAGAGGTACATGTGATATCTTCTCCCAAACAGGAACAGTGAGATTACCTGGGGACATTAAGCGCTTCTCTTATCCTGTCATTGTTAAAGTTTGAAAGTATTGGAGCTGGGGAGCAGAAGTGGGGGGCATTGCGGTAGTATGTGTGAAGCCACCAGGGATTCCTGTGTAGCTGTGTGGAGGTAGTAGGAAGTCTTCTGAGGGTGCAAACAAAGTGCTGTGGTTTAGACAGAGGCAATGGATGTAAAAGTTAAACCTGCCAAGGCCATGGGAGAGAGCAGATGATTGCCCACCATTTAAGTGGAGGCAGTTAGCTAGGTGAGAAGCAGTCTAGAAAAGTATCGCAGTGCCATCTAGGACATGGATTGTGGGCTTCCTGGCTCTGTTAGCCATGGTGCTTGATCATTCCCCTTGTACATGGATTCAACTTATATTTTAATAACGATGACATTATATTACATGGTTTTGTCATTCTAGAGCAGCAATACCCAAACAGGGTCCAAAGGATGCCAAAAAAGTTGAATACAATGTGGAGTAGGAATCCTTTAATTTCATGCAAGGGACGTAACTACCGAGGTAGCAGCAGTATCGGCTGCCACAGAGCCCGGGACATTTCGGGGCTCAGTGAGCTCTGCTCACAGCCGCCTGTGCATTCCCTATTGTGGATGCAGCTGTGAACAGGAGCTGGAATCGGTAAGTGAGGCGGCGGGTCTGTGAACCCCACAAACACTGCTATCATTATACTCAGGGATCTTTTCAGATCCCCAAGTATAATGATCGTTGGGCCAGGGGAAGTGAAACAACATAAAAAACAGCGTTACCTACCTCTCCTGCGCTCCAGCAGGCTTCGGGCCTGTTTGGTGACGTCACAGACGTTACGTGCCCTAGGCCAACATCATTATGCATCGTAATGCCGACCTGGATCAGGTGACCTCTAGACCAACATTGAAGGGATCTGCGAGGAGTACGCTGGAGCCCAGAAAGGTAAGTAACAGTGTTTTTTTATGTTTGTATCCTCTCCTGGATCCACAATGTGCATAATAATGTGTGAAGGGTCCACTATGGGACATAATAACGTTTGCATGGGCTATATTGGGGCATAATACTGTGTGCATGGACCACTATGGGGAATAATAGTGTGTGCAGGAATACAGTTTGTGCAGGAGGGAGGACACTGGGATGGGGGGGCCCCATGTCAAATGTTCACCTTGGCGCCCTGCCATTCCTAGTTACACAACTGGGAGTATTGCTATTTGCCACAGGGCCACTGGGAAGTATTTATACTTCCCTGGGGACCACTGGGGAGCTTTATTATATGCTTGAGGGCCACTAGTGAGCATTGGGAAATATATACTATGTGTGTCAGTAGAGGAACATGGTGATGAGAAGAGATACATTTTTATATGTGCTGAGTGAGTTGGGTAAGAAGAACAAGATGTGATGTAGTTAAAACTGCATCAAAACTACACAGAAAAAATTTATGCCATTCCAATGCAGTTTTTGGTTAGTTTTCTAATTTTGTAAATGAAATAAATGTATTTAACGTTTCAGCTGTGTTTTGCTACAAATTTTTGGTAAGGCAGACACATGGAAGGAGGAATTGCATGTTTAGGACACCAGGATATTGTATTTGCTTGTTCCAAACTCTGCTATATTGGTGTGAAAATGGCAGCATATGCAAGATATATGTGACTGTGCTTGGTAATCTGAAATTATTTATTAACAAAATTACAGTTACAATTGAAAATGTTTAATTAAAGGGATTTGACCATTATCTACTATCTATTCGCTGCACAAAAATATGGGCTTATACAAATAATCTTTATTTTCCACCTCCCACCAATTGTACAAATTCAAGAAGTGCTGCTGCCAGTGTAAACAATGGTGAGTCACAGTTTCCTCATTGATACGATATGATAGAACACCATTGATGTGATATAAACACATCCCTTGGACATTTGTTTCCAGCTCTGCCTGCACCTATCCAGGAGATGAACTATAGTTCTCTATGGGAACACAACAACAAGTTGCAACAGCACTCTGCTAGCACCAAGAGCATTGCTGATGTACTACTGTATATAAAATCCATGAAAAGTAGGTTCGTGGTTAACATTTTGATCAAACATGTATAAGCCCATCATCCAGTGACAAGGAAAGCTCTTTAGCTGGGATCCTACACTACAAGCTTCTCTCTAAGCTTTGGCTTCCAATAGGGCAAGTGCATTGTATCCATATTATGCATACTATAAACTACAAATAATCCCCTATGTCTAGATCTATGCCTTTAAATGAAATAAGAGAAAGTTTTCTTCAACTATATTATACTTTAATTGAAATCGGCTTTGGGAAAATAGTTCTATGTGTCTGGCTCATGCTTACAGACATGGCTATAGGTGCAGGCACATACGAAGAACATTACCATTTACCATTTGTCAGAAAAAAGCTCCAATTTCAGTGGGTTCAGCTGAGAATATTATATGTATGGCAACCTCCGACTCTTCCTGACAACTGACGTCAGAGGAGAGATTGTTAGATATCTCCCAATCCTTTTCTTCTCTGGGACAAAAGCTGCTTCCAGTGGATTCCCTCCCTATCTCATTCAGTCAATGCTCAGCCAAGCGGTGAGATAATATACTGTTGTCCAGAATTGCAAAATCACTGTCAAATGGAATATTAGTTGTCACATTGCTTTCCACAATGAAATTAGAATTGGCTGAAAAATCTTTATATTTTTATATTTATATAAAAAGTTTACATATTTCTATAAATGTTCTTTATATAAATGCTTATATAGATGCTGTATAAAATGTAAAGAAAACAAGAATGAAATGATTTGGAAATCTCATATCACCAAATTTTAATTACACTAAAATGGGAAACTTCTCAAAATTTGTTTCAGGTTTGGGTGGCTTAAGTCCCAGATTAGTTTCAGGTCGAACACGATCGGTACAAGCCACAACTTAATTTGGTTTAAAACATTATAACTAGAGATGAGCGAACAGTGTTCTATCGAACTCATGTTCGATCGGATATTAGACTGTTCGGCATGTTCAAATCGAATCGAACACCGCGTGGTAAAGTGCGCCATTACTCGATTCCCCTCCCACCTTCCCTGGCGCCTTTTTTGCTCCAATAACAGCGCAGGGTAGGTGGGACAGGAACTACGACACCGGTGACGTTGAAAAAAGTAGGCAAAACCCATTGGCTGCCGAAAACATGTGACCTCTAATTTAAAAGAACAGCGCCGCCCAGCTTCGCGTCATTCTGAGCTTGCAATTCACCGGGGACGGAGGTTTCCGTCCAGTTAGCTAGGGCTTAGATTCTGGGTAGGCAGGGACAGGCTAGGATAGGAAGGAGAAGACAACCAACAGCTCTTATAAGAGCTAAATTCCAGGGAGAAGCTTGTCAGTGTAACGTGGCACTGACGGGCTCAATCGCCGCAACCCAGCTTTCCGCGGATCCTGAATGGAATACACTGACAGTGTATTCCCGTATACCCGATATATACCCCCGATACCCGTTCCAACGGTGTGCCCCCCCACCTTCACCCCAGAAATACCCTGCAAGTCCCCTAGCAATAGAATTGGGGCTATATACACCCACTATTTTTGCTACTGCCATATAGTGCCATTGTCTCACTGGGAATTCAAAGAATATATTGGGCTTACATATAACTTCAATTCCAGGGAGAAGCTTGTCAGTGTAACGTGGCACTGACGGGCTCAATCGCCGCAACCCAGCTTTCCCAGGATCCTGAATGGAACACACTGACAGTGTATTCCCGTATACCCCATATATACACCCCAAATCCCCGTTCCAACGGTGTGCCCCCCCACCTTCACCTCAGAAATACCCTGCAAGTCCCCTAGCAATAGAATTGGGTCTATATACACCCACAATTTTTGCTACTGGTATATAGTGCCATTGTCTGACTGGGAATTCAAAGAATATATTGGGGTTACGTGCACCCACAATTTTTGCTACTGGTATATAGTGCCATTGTCTCACTGGGAATTCAAAGAATATATTGGGGTTACGTGCACCCACAATTTTTGCTACTGCTATATAGTGCCATTGTCTGACTGGGAATTCAAAGAATATATGGGGGTTATGTGCACCCACAATTTTTGCTACTGGTATATAGTGCCATTGTCTGACTGGGAATTCAAAGAATATATTGGGGTTACGTGCACCCACAATTTTTGCTACTGGTATATAGTGCCATTGTCTCACTGGGAATTCAAAGAATATATGGGGGTTATGTGCACCCACAATTTTTGCTACTGGTATACAGTGCCATTGTCTCACTGGGAATTCAAAGAATATATTGGGGTTACGTGCACCCACAATTTTTGCTACTGGTATACAGTGCCATTGTCTCACTGGAAATTCAAAGAATATATTGGGGTTACGTGCACCCACAATTTTTGCTACTGGTAGATAGTGCCATTGTCTCACTGGGAATTCAAAGAATATATTGGGGTTACGTGCACCCACAATTTTTGCTACTTGTATATAGTGCCATTGTCTCACTGGGAATTCAAAGAATATATTGGGCTTACATATAACTTCAATTCCAGGGAGAAGCTTGTCAGTGTAACGTGGCACTGACGGGCTCAATCGCCGCAACCCAGCTTTCCCAGGATCCTGAATGGAACACACTGACAGTGTATTCCCGTATACCACATATATACACCCCAAATCCCCGTTCCAACGGTGTGCCCCCCCACCTTCACCTCAGAAATACCCTGCAAGTCCCCTAGCAATAGAATTGGGGCTATATACACCCACTATTTTTGCTACTGGTATACAGTGCCATTGTCTGACTGGGAATTCAAAGAATATATTGGGGTTACGTGCACCCACAATTTTTGCTACTGGTATATAGTGCCATTGTCTCACTGGGAATTCAAAGAATATATTGGGGTTACGTGCACCCACAATTTTTGCTACTGGTATATAGTGCCATTGTCTCACTGGGAATTCAAAGAATATATTGGGGTTACGTGCGCCCACAATTTTTGCTACTGGTAGATAGTGCCATTGTCTCACTGGGAATTCAAAGAATATATTGGGCTTACATATAACTTCAATTCCAGGGAGAAGCTTGTCAGTGTAACGTGGCACTGACGGGCTCAATCGCCGCAACCCAGCTTTCCCAGGATCCTGAATGGAACACACTGACAGTGTATTCCCGTATACCCCATATATACACCCCAAATCCCCGTTCCAACGGTGTGCCCCCCCACCTTCACCTCAGAAATACCCTGCAAGTCCCCTAGCAATAGAATTGGGGCTATATATACCCACTATTTTTGCTACTGGTATATAGTGCCATTGTCTGACTGGGAATTCAAAGAATATATTGGGGTTACGTGCACCCACAATTTTTGCTACTGGTATATAGTGCCATTGTCTGACTGGGAATTCAAAGAATATATGGGGGTTATGTGCACCCACAATTTTTGCTACTGCTATATAGTGCCAGTTTCTGACTGGTAATTCAAAGAATATATGGGGGTTACGTGCACCCACAATTTTTGCTACTGCTATACAGTGCCATTGTCTCACTGGGAATTCAAAGAATATATTGGGGTTACGTGCACCCACAATTTTTGCTACTGGTATATAGTGCCATTGTCTGACTGGGAATTCAAAGAATATATGGGGGTTATGTACACCCACAATTTTTGCTACTGCTATACAGTGCCATTGTCTCACTGGGAATTCAAAGAATATATTGGGGTTATGTGCACCCACAATTTTTGCTACTGCTATATAGTGCCAGTTTCTGACTGGTAATTCAAAGAATATATTGGGGTTACGTGCACCCACAATTTTTGCTACTGGTATATAGTGCCATTGTCTGACTGGGAATTCAAAGAATATATGGGGGTTACGTGCACCCACAATTTTTGCTACTGCTATACAGTGCCATTGTCTCACTGGGAATTCAAAGAATATATTGGGGTTACGTGCACCCACAATTTTTGCTACTGGTATATAGTGCCATTGTCTGACTGGGAATTCAAAGAATATATTGGGGTTACAAATACCCTCATTTCTTGCTACTGGTATATAGTGCCATTGTCTCACTGGGAATTCAAAGAATATATGGGGGTTACGTGCACCCACAATTTTTGCTACTGCTATACAGTGCCATTGTCTCACTGGGAATTCAAAGAATATATTGGGGTTACGTGCACCCACAATTTTTGCTACTACTATACAGTGCCATTGTCTCACTGGGAATTCAAAGAATATATTGGGGTTACGTGCACCCACAATTTTTGCTACTGGTAGATAGTGCCATTGTCTCACTGGGAATTCCACAAATAATTTGGGGATTCATTCACCCTACATCTCAGGCTCTTGCCATATTCACCCAGGTTGTCAGTGCTGCACCAGCTCGTTCCCAGACAGCTCGGCCCGAAAAACACGTTACCTATATAGAGGATTTGGACAATGAAGACAACATGTTCTAAATCTAATGTCTGCACCTTCTCCAGAATTAAAATAAAGGCAGCGTTTAACTTTCAAATAGCACTGCACAAAGGAAGAGCTTATCAGCTTGTCTCATGACATGCTACTGAAAAGTGTCATTTGTGTATCTTAATGTAAATATAGTTGTATAAGCTTTTTGGGTTTTAGGCACTGCCAAGTTATTTATTACCACCCTTATAATGATGATGACGCCAAAGTCACTGTGGGTGTTCAGAGCTCACAGCTTTGGTTGACATTTGTCTTGCTCTCTGTCGGTACCAGCTGTCTTTTTGGATACCGTAAAGTTATGTTGACTTTATTAACAGCTATAGAAGCTTTAGCCAGGTTGTGACGGTGTGTAACCCTAACAACACTAAGTGGGATGCACATTAATAGTCAGTCTATGTACGCTAAACGTATCACTGAAGTAATTTTTTTTCCCTCTCCCCTAATATAAGAAAGGAACAGACATTAGACCTAGACCGGGGTTCGAGGCTTGTAAAAATCCAGTATTATTTGTTCTTCATGATGTGAAATATGTGTTGAAAAGCAACCAAAGATGAAGTCAGCCATGTGTGCCAGTGTGTTACTTGGCATGCCTTTGCTGGCCCCAACTGTAAGGGTCACTCTCCATTTCCTCCATTTTCCACTCCCCTTCACACCATTTGTGGTGAAGCAATGGGATGCACTGAAGTGCACCCTCTAGCCTCGTGTGGGACAGGGACATCAGATGCCACTCCAACCCCCTCGTCTTCCTCCGCCAGCCAACGGTGCGAAGATGAGAGGAGTGTGCTCTGAATGTTTTCTGCCTAGCAGAGGCTAGTTCTCACTTACGAAAATGGCCCCACTTTGACCTGTATATCAGGCACAATGGTGTAGGTTTCAAAGAAACATGGCACCAACAAGTTGAAAAACGTGGGCCATGCGTGGACCGTGTTTGAGTCTGGCAAGCTCCAGATCTGCTACCAGGTTCCAGCCATTATCACAGGCGCAAAAATGCCAGGCCCCAGGTGTAGCAGGGAAAAAAAAATGCCATCTCAGCCAGGATGGCATCCCTGACCTCGGAGGCACTGTGCTGTCTGTCCCCCAAGCTGATCAGTTTCAGCACGGCCTGCTGACATCTCCCCATGCCAGTGTTACAGTGTTTTCCGCTAGTAGCTGGGGTGGAGGTTGCAGCGTCATAGGGTTTCAGTCTACTCCTGCCATGAATTTTGGCCTGGGAGAGGAGATAGGCCACCCCAGTTTGCACCCGGGGAACAGACTCCACCACATTCACCCTGCCTGTCATTAAAGATAAGCACTGCAGCATCCCTGACCACAGGCGCTTGTCCATGTGTCGGTGGTCAAGTGGACCTTGCAGAAAAGCGCAGAGCTCTGGGCCCGACTGATGTTATGGGACACATGCAGGCGCAAGGTAGGGACAGCACACCAAGAGAAGTAGTAACGGCTAGGCCCAGCATAGGGAGGTGCCCCAGCTGCCATCTGCTGACGGAAGGCCTGGGTCTCCAGAAGCATAAACAAACACCAACATCTCCAAGGCCAGCAGTTTATCGATGAGGCTGTTAAAGGCTTGGGCATGGGGGTGGGTTGTGTTGTACTTCTGCCTGCAATGAAAAGCTTGGGAAATGTGGAGTGGCTGGGAAGAGGCGCATGATAGTGCAGGCCAAAAGAGCGCATGAGGGTGAACTCCCCAATGTGTCAGAGATAGGTGTGTAGGTGTCCTTGCATCATATACTTGCACCATATTTGGCTTTGGAAGTTAATTTTGTGCCAAAAAGTGGTTAAGACAGCGATCCCTCAGCTACTCCTGTTACACTGTCTAGTGAAATTACCATCTTTGGAAGTGGACCACCACTTGTAAGATCCCAAAGGAAGCAGGCAAGAGATGTGCAGTGCAGAAAAAAAGATGAGAAAATAAGTGTAGGCTGTAGAGCACAGAGGGATCGGAGAGGACAGAGCTGGTGTCGGCCAGGTATTCCCACAACATGCGCCTATACTTGTCCCTCCTGGTGACACTAGGCCCCTGAGTGGCAGTAATTTGTCCAGGGGGGCCATTAACGTGTTCCAGACCTAGGAATAAGTCTTCCAACAGGGTAGAGTTTTGCATGCCTTTGCTTCTACCCACTGTTTTTGCTGCTTAGCTTCCCTCCACATCTACACTGCTTTCACCCCTAAACATCACCCCAGTTTATGCCTTTGTTTCTACCCTGTTTTTTTTGTTGAATTAGCTTCCCTCCACATCTACACTGCTTTAGCCCCTAAACATCACCCCAGTTTATGCCTTTGCTTCTACCCTGTTTTTTTTTTTGCTGAATTAGCATCCCTCCACATCTACACTGCTTTAGCCCCTAAACATCACCCCAGTTTATGCCTTTGCTTCTACCCAGGTTTTTTGTTGATTTAGCTTCCCTCTACATCTACACTGCTTTAGCCCCTAGACATCACCCCTGTCCATGTGGGGTCGGTGGCCTCGTCATCCACCAACTCCTCTTCCAATTGCGCACTGGCCCCTTACTGCAAACCGCACATGACCACAGCTTGCCCTGATGGCAACTGTGTCTCATGATCCCCACTTAGGTCCAGACAAGTCGGTGGCGGGTCCAAAACCCCAAAATTGGAAGGAAATGGCGGATGCTGCAGTATTTCTAACACCTGTTCCTGGTGCTCGGGCCTGGTCTGTGTTGTACCCTACACCCTGCTTAACGCAGCTGCCATATCCGAAGTTGTGCTGAGCGCATGCTAATGTTTCGTGTCCAGTGCAATGGATGGTATGGGATTTCACATAAGTCTGCCACCCATGGCCACTCATGGTTGAGCAACTGAGGGAGTTGACTTTGACGAACCCGAGGGTTTTGGAGTTGGAACTACATCAAAGGTCTGTGCTGCTCACACACTCTGCTCAACACATGATATGTTTAGTGCCAGCAGTGTGGAGACGTCACACAACAGCCGTTGTTCCAGCAGGTACAGGCGTTGTAGGAGTGCATAGAGGCTAGCAGCGGCAACTATAGACTTTAAAAACTATCCGCACAAGCGCCACACTTTCACCAGTAGCTCAGGAACATTGGGGTACCTTTTTAAAATGATTAGCAGCAATGAGTTAAAAACGTGGCCCAGGCATGGAATATGTTGCAGGCTGCCAAGCTACAGAGCCGATCCCAGGTTACGGCCATTATCACACATGACAACATGCCTGGGCCCAGGTGCAGTGGCAAAAACCACATTGCCGTCTCATCGAGGATGGCATGACTCACTTTGTAGGCAGTGTGCTGTCTGGCCCCCAAGCTGATGAGCTTCAGCACGGCCCGCTGACGTCTCCCCACACCAGTGTTGCAGCGTTTCCAGCTCGTAGCTGGGGTCAATTTAACAGCGGAGGAGGGTGGTGTTTCAGCCCTCCTCCCAGGAATGTTGTGTGGGGAGACAAGTCAGGCCACCACATTTTGCGACCAGGTCCATGCCTCAACTACATTCAACCACTGTGCCCAAATTGAAAGGTAGCGTCCCTGTCCGCATGCACTTGTCCATTCGTAACTGGTCACATGGAACTTTAGGGCTAAGCGCTGAATTTAGGGACCGCCTCATGTTTGGGGGAAAGTGCTGGTGTGGATGGCACAGTGCGGTGGCGCAGTAGACACTCTGCCCAAAAAGGGCAGAGTGTCCCCCAGCCGGGATTCCAACATCTCCTGGGCCAGATTTCTTGAGATGAGGCCATTGAAGCCTTGGGCATGTGGGTGGGTTGCGCTGTACTTTAGCATGAAATGAAAGGCTTGGGAGATGGGGAGTTGCTGGGAAGAGGCTCATGATGGCACGGGCAAAAGGAGAAATGGCAGGAAAAGGTGAGGATAAGGGTGAACTCCCCAAAGTGTCAGAGGCAGATGTGGAGGTGTCCTGGCTGCTGGTCTGGACTGCAGCGCCAGCCCTGTCAACAGTGGGAGAGGCAGTGGCCGCCAGGCCAAACGACGATTATCCTGCGCTTGCTCTCACCCACTGAGCCCAGGGCTTGCCTTCCAAATGATGGCACCCGCAAGAGGTGGTGAGATTCCTCTCCGCAGATCTCCAACCCATCTTGGACTTGCAAATTGCACTAAATTTGTCATGTAACTGACATGTATATGATGAGTCTATCCATTGTCTGTTCATTTTGGTGAAAGTCAGCCTGTCAGCTGACAGACAGCTGTGCTTGTCAGTGATGATGCCACAGGCTGCTTGTACCCCCAGTTTTTGCTGCTTAGCTTGCCTCCACATCCACACTGCTTTTGCCCCTACACATCACCCCTATCCATGCCTGTGCCTCTAGCCATAAGTCTGCCACCCATGGAAACTCATGGTGCAGAAAGTGAGGGAGCTGACTCTGAGGAACCCTTGGGTTTTGTAGCTGGTACTCCATCAAAGGTCTCTGCTGCTCACACACCCTGCTGAACATACGGTATCTAGGGTTAGAGCGTGTGGTGACCTCGCACAACAGTAGGTGCTTCAGGCAGATGTAGGCCTTGCTGGAGTGTATTGCGGCTAGCTCCAGGTACTGTAGACTTGGGAAAGTGGGTGTCCAAGTGCCGCACTTTCACCCTTAGCTCAGCTAATTTGGGGTATGTTTTTAAAAATCATTGCACCACTACATTGAACACGTGGGCCAGGCATGGAACGTGTTGGAGGCTGGCAAGCTCCAGAGCCCTCCAACAAGACAAAAAAGCCTGGCCCCAGGGGCAGCGGGGATAAACAAATTGCCATCTCATCCAGGATGGCATCCCTGACCTCAGAGGCAGTGTGCTGTCCGTCTCCCAAGCTGATGAGCTTCAGCCCAGCCTGCTGACGTCTCCCCACACCAGTGTTGCAGCGTTTTCAGCTCGTAGCTGGGGTCAATCTAACAGCGGAGGAGGAGGAGGGTGGTGTTTCAGCCCTCCTCCCAGGAATGTTTTGTGGGGAGACAAGTCAGGAAAATTCTTGAAACAGGGGAGAGTTTTGCATCTTTGCCCTTGCTGCCTATGGACATCCCTTTGCCTCTAGCCACCATTTTCCCTGCTTTGCTTGCCTCCACATCCACACTGCTTTTGCCCCTAGACATCACCCCAGTCCATGCCTTAGCTTGTACCCCCAGTTTTTCCTGCTTAGCTTGCCTCCTCATCCACACTGCTTTTGCCCCTAGACATCACCCCAGTCCATGCCTTAGCTTGTACCCCCAGTTTTTCCTGCTTAGCTTGCCTCCACATCCACACTGCTTTTGCCCCTAGACATCACCCCAGTCCATGCCTTAGCTTGTACCCCCAGTTTTTCCTGCTTAGCTTGCCTCCACATCCACACTGCTTTTGCCCCTAGACATCATCCCTATCCATGCCTCTGCCCCTAGCCATAACTCTGCCACCCCTGGAAACTCATGGTGCAGAAACTTTGGGAGCTGACTTTGAGGAACCCTTGGGTTTTGTAGATGAAACTCCATCAAAGGTCTGTGCAGCTCACACACCCTGCTCAAGATATGGTATTGTAGGGTTTCAGCGTGTGTGAATGACGGACAACAGCCTGTGTTTGGACAGATGTAGGCCTTGCTAGAGTGTTTTTAGGCTAGCAGCGACTCCTGTGCACTTGCAAAAGTGGGCGCACAAGCACCGCATTTTCAACAGTAGCTTCGGTACATTTGGGTATGTTTTCAAAAAACTTTGCACCACTAGATTAGACGTGGGCCAAACATGGAACGTGTTGGAGGCTGGCAAGCTCCAGAGCCGCTACCAGGTTCCAGCCATTATCACAGGAGTAAAAATGCCAGGCCCCAGGTGTAGCAGGGAAAAAAAAATGCCATCTCAGCCAGGATGGCATCCCTGACCTCGGAGGCACTGTGCTGTCTGTCCCCCAAGCTGATGAGCTTCAGCACCGCCTGCTGACGTCTCCCCACACCAGTGTTTTAGCGTTTGCTGCTAGTAGCTGTGGTGGAGGTTGCAGCGTCGTAGGGTTTCAGTCTACTCCTGCCATGAATTTTGGCCTGGGAGAGGAGATAGGGTACCTCAGTTTGCACCCCGGGACCAGACTCCACCACATTCACCCTGCCTGTCCTTAAAGATAAGCAGCATCCCTGACCACAGGCGCTTGTCCAAGTGTCGGTGGTCAAGTGGACCTTGCAGCAAAGCGCGGAACTAAGGGCCCACCTGATGTTGAGTGACACGTGCTGGTGCAAGGCGGGGACGCCACACCGGGAGAAGTTGAGACGGCTAGGGACAGCATAGTGAGGTGCCACAGTTGCCATCAGGTCCGGGAAGGCGGGAGTTTCAACAAGCCAGAACGCCAACCTCTCCTGGGCCAGCAGTTTAGCGATGTTGGCGTTTTAGGCTTGCGTGGGTGGGTGGTTAGCGGTGTATTTCTGCCGGCGCTCCAATGTCTGAGAGATGGTGGGTTGTTGTAAAGAAGCGCCTGATGGTGCCTTTGATGGTGCAGGAGAAGGAGATAAGACAGAAACAGGGGAGGATGAGGGAGAAGTCAACAAAGTGGCGGAGGCAGATGAAGTGATGTCCTGGCTCGTCCTCTGGAGTGCATCGCCAGCACTGTGAGCAGAGGCAGTGGCATGAACGGCGGGCGACGTTTGTCCTGCCGTTGCTGCCTGCCACTGATTCCATTGCTTGGATTCCAAATGACGGTGCATTGAAGTGGTGGACAGGTTGCTCTTCTCAGGGCCCCTACTCGATTTCGAGAGGCAAATTGTGTAGACGACACTATATCTGTCCTCGGCGCATTCCTTGAAAAAACTCTACACCTTCAAGAAACGTGCCCTCGATGGGGGAGTTTTTCTGGGCTGGGTACAAAAGGGAACATCTTCGGACATTCCGGGTCTGGCCTGGCTTCGGCAAAGCAGCTGACCTCTGCCTCTGGACATGTCTCTGCCTCTAGCTACCCTTTTTGGTGCTGCACCTGCCTCAACATCCACACTACTTTCCCAGCTTGACATCCGCCTTGTCCAGGTGGGGTCGGTGTCCTCGTCGTCCACCACCTCTTCTTCCAACTCCTGTCTCGCCTCCTCCTCCTGCACAATGCGCATGTCAACTGGCTTCCCTGACAGCAACTGCGTCTCATCGTCGTCGATGAGGGTGGGTTGCTGGTCATCCGCCACCAAATCGACCGGAGATGGAATGGAGGAGACTCTAGTGTTTGAGCATCTGGACACAGATACTCGTCTGTTAGGTCCGTGGAATCGCGAAATGGAGGGGCAGGTTGCGGTACAGTCAAAGGAAGGGAGAACAGCTCTGGGGAGCAGGGACAGTTGGGGTTATTGTTCTGGGAAGATTGGGAATTTTGGGTGGAAGGAGGACAAGACTGTTGGGTAAGAGGAGGTAGAGGCTGACTGGCTGGTGGACAATGTGCTTTAAGCGTTATCCGACAGCCATTGCAAGACCTGTTCCTGGTTCTCGGGCCTACTAATCTTTGTACCATTCAGCATAGTTAATGTGGAACTTTTGTGCAAAGCGCAGAACTTAGGGCTCGCCTGATGTTAAGGGACACACGCTGGTACAAGGCTCAACTCACCCTAAGTGCCAAAAACACTGCTGGTGCAAGGCTCTACTCATGCCAAGGGCCTCAATCTCTGCTGGTAGCTCAGCTTAAGGTCCTGTAACTTTGTTTGGAAGGGCTCATGTTAAGGGCTAGAAAAGTGAATTTTGGAAGGTCTTACCACATCACACACACACACACACACACACACACACACACACACACACACTCAAAATGACAGTTAAGGGTGAGGGCTTTTGGAATTCCCATTGCCTATTCCATTTGTGGTTGTCATGGGGAACGTGATTTAAAGGGGTGGTTGTTACTGTTTGTTGAGCTTAAATTGGGGTTTGTGTCCATCCATTTGGGGAGTAAAGAAGGTTTCCAGGTATTTTCCCACTTTGATAGAGGTTTTTTTGAATGTGGAAAGTGTGTAGTTGTTAGGCAGTGATGTTGGGGTAATAGAGGGTCTTTGGTGTGTTAGATGCCCCCAGACATGCTTCCCCTGCTGTCCCAGTGTCATTCCAGAGGTGTTGGCATCATTTCCTGGGGTGTCATAGTGGACTTGGTGACCCTCCAGACACGGATTTGGGTTTCCCCCTTAACGAGTATCTGTTCCCCATAGACTATAATGGGGTTCGGAACCCGTTCGAACACACGAACATTGAGCGGCTGTTCGAATCGAATTTCGAACCTCGAACATTTTAGTGTTCGCTCATCTCTAATTATAACACCATCAGGGCTCCTAGGAACCTAGCTATCCAGTTTCTAACGCTATGTGTCTTTGGGCTCTTTCACATCTGCGCCCGGTCTCCGTTCTGCAGGTTTCCGTGTCCTGCACAAAACAGAGGCAGAAGATGGAAACCTGCAGGACTCTTTCTCACCCATTCATTTGAATGGGTTTGAAAGATGAGCGGCCGTGAGCGCTAGTGAGCGTTTTATGCTCTCCGCTGCAAAACCGTTTTTTTTAAACTGGACACAGAGTCGGACATGCAGAACTCTGTGTCCAGTTTAAAAAAAACGGTTTCACAGCGGAGAGCATAAAACGCTCACCGGCACTCACAGCCGGACCTGGTCTTACAGCTTTCCGTCTTCTGCATGCAGTAGACGGAAAGCTGAGAACAGACTCCGGGCGCTAGTGTGAACCTGGCATTTTCTGTATTTTTCCTATCCAATACATGTGGTGCTGGCCACTTCAGTTTTTGCGAGATGAATCGACAAATTAGAAAATTTGGAATAGTTTGGTCAAAACCATCTTGTACCGGTTTGCTCATCTCTAGTGGATAGTAAAGGTTTAGAAAGTATATAGCATATCAGTACCCCTGGCAATAACTGCACATAACAATTCTTAAATGAAGATTATTCTTATATTTGGTGTTTTACGTCTTTACACTTTCTGTTCCAGGGCTCTAGTTTGCAACGTCGGTTTGCATTAGGGTAAAGAAGAGTCACATTGTGAACCTAGTACTTATATTGGCTGTTCCATCTAGCAGCTAAGGCTATGGTCAGACAAATGCTGTTTGTCCTTTTGGGGATTGCGGCCCCCCCCCCCCCCTTCCCTTTTTTCCCCATTCTGCTTGAAAAATGTCTAGAGAAAAGTCCCGCAAGCAGAAAACCTAGCGATAAATCTAATGCAAGGGTGAAATGAATATTAGTTAAGGAGCCTGCAGGGGAAAACTGCTACATATTCATGTATGAAAAGGTTGTTGAAAGGATATGTATTCTTTAAAAATATCTTCAAAGAACAATATACTTATGTTTTACATAGATTTTTTTTTACAGATAACTTTACAGATGGAAACAATTATGGTGATCCATACAATTACTCTTTTGAAGGTCAGTCAAACATTTTTGAGTTGTAAACTTCAGACTATTACTACTACAACTGTACATTTTTATAGCTGCGCCTAATTGTCTAATGCATGGAATGCGATTTACACAAATTCAATTTTTAATTTTTTTTTGCATTTCTATCCAATGTTTCAGATTATCAGAACCAAACACCACTCAAAGCTTTTATTGTATTCTTTCGGGATACAAAAATGACAGGTATGTAAAAAGCTTACAGTATACAGTAAATGTGTATCTAATGTTGAAATTTTAACTTGAAATTTGTTCAGGTGATCAATTTTTGTGATAGATAGGATAGTGAATCACAATAAATATAACAAATTATCACTATGCTGAAAATAGATCTATTTCCCTTTGTATAAAATACATGTATTTGTAGCAATACCCATACATAGCTTCAGTATGTCAGTTTGCAAGCTACATATTAAGAGTCTCATAGGTGTGCACTGACTTCTGGTCAGTGTATAGTCAGTCATGTGGTGCACAGGAACCAATGGAGCTGATAACTGAAGAAGAAAGTGAAAAGGTAACGGCATATCCATTTATTTGATGTCTGCTACAAGCCAACCAAACAATATAGAAAATTCCAAGAGTACTTCTTTACTTCTCAGGCGGATCCCGACAGGGATTCCGACTGGGAAGAAGGTGAAAAACTGAATCTTTGTTACAAGTATAACTACATAGCTAGCCGCCTGATGTCTACCTCTGTGTTTAACTTAGCTTATTCTCCCAGGTCCTCTTCCACACTCCATAGACTTCTATGGGCAGACAGTATGTAATCTAATATATAAAATGACACCTCAGTGAACTGACAGTCTATCTTGGACTAGTTCAGCAGACATTTCAGAATGAGTAAACTGTTTAGGAGGAGGAAGACAAAGAGCCTGATAAACCGATAGAGAATAATATTTCTGTGATAGGATTTATGTAAGTTCTTATATTCACTTGTACTATTGATTTATACAAATTCTATCGATCATTGTTGATTAAATACTTTATATATATTCATAGTCACTGGAGCTTTATTTTCCTGATACAGAGCTCCAAATCCCATTTATAGACACAGAAATAAATGATTGAATCCTCACTGTCTGTAACCATTGGGTTTGCTCACTGCACTCTGCTTCTCCATTTCATAAATGATATGACGGTATGTTGTAGGCTCTTGTACGTCTACAAGTGGTGACTACAGGCAGTCAGGCGTTTATCACTTGGTACATTTATCATTACAATGCATTTGGAAACTCTTCAAACCCTTTCACCTTTTTTTTTTTTTACATTTTGTTATGTTGCCGCCTTGTGCTAATTTATTAAGGTGTAGAAACATCTCAAATTCTGTTTTCACATTCTTTTTGGTTGCAGATTAATGGGGATTTTAGTATAAGGCTTCAACATAACAAAATATAAAAATAGAAAAGATTTAAATACTTTCCAAATACATTGTATGTACTACCAGGGGATTTGGAACATTTCTATAAAAATGATGGCATAAAAGTAATTTAAAGGAATTCTCCATGTTGAGCAATCCCTACTTGCCGGAAGGACCCTTAACAACAAGTTGATTACTCAATGTCTCCCTATTGGAGCACTATTATTGGTATTAATGGGTTGTCTGGGTAATAAAGGAAGGAGCAGGTCCCCCCAGAGATGTAACTTCTCTACATTGTGGCCAAGAGATTAAGATCCAAAAAAGAGACCCTCTTGCCCATTAAAGTGTAACTCCTATTTCTTTTTGCAATAGTGTCAAGTGGTGTTTGGTAAGCTTTTTTGTATCAAACATTGTCATTTAGCACTTATCAAAAGGGGGATGGTCACTTAAAATGACTGCATCTCATTTCATACTGATTATAAAAATCACATTCCCGACTGATTTTTCTAGTTTCTTTTCTTTCTTTTTTATGCAATTTTTTTCTAGTTTCTTGTGATATCAGAATAAATTTTCTAGATGGCATAAGACCGGAGGTATGGCCACTTGAAGTGACCATACTCTCCTTTGTCAAATGCTTCAGCCCTACACACTGCATTGAGTATATACAGGATAGGCAATCCCTGGCAATGCTTGGTTAGTTCATTGCTAATGAAAACTTTACAGCCTGATTTCTATTAAAAGGAAGTTAGATAGGTTAATAAAGTATATTACTAATTCAGTTAAAAGTGAAAAAGTCCTCACTGAATGAATCCAATCCATTGGTTTTGAGTATTTATACAACTGTACCTTGCTGAACTATGAGATATTTTTATATCATAAACAATTATTTCTGTTTTTCAGAGGATATTAATGTACAAAATGTTTCAGATGACGCCACATTCTACCTTACTAGCCCATGGTTGACCATGTTTGTACCATCGATCTACACTGTGGTGGTCACTTTGGCTCTGCCTCTAAATGTGATGGCAATTCTAATGTTTCTACTGAAGATAAAAATCAAGACGCTGGCAGTAGTCTATATGCTGAACTTGGCCATAGCTGATGTGCTTTTTGTTGCTGTGCTGCCTTTCAACATTGTGTACAGATTCTCAGGGAACAACTGGAAAATTGGAGATGGAACTTGCCGATTTGTCACTGCGGCATTTTACTGTAACATGTACTGCTCCATCCTGCTCATGACTAGTATAAGTGTGGACAGGTACATGGCCGTGGTGTTTCCAATACACTCTCGTTCCTGGCGCACAAAGAAACGGGCTTGGCTGGTGTGTGTCTTTATCTGGCTAATATCTATAGCTAGCACCGTGCCTCTTCTTCTTACCAAGCAAACTATGTACATTGACTCATTGGACATTACAACTTGCCATGATGTACTGCAGCTAAAGGACCAACAGAACTTCTACATGTATTACTTTGCTACTATTTTTACAATTTTTTTCTTATTTCCATTAATTATTACAATCTGCTGTTACACTAAAATTCTACGAACCTTGAGTAAACGCAACAAAGACATTGAAAATTCTTCTAAGACAAGAGCTATTTTCTTAACTATTATAGTCCTTTCTGTTTTCATTATTTGCTTTGGTCCTACAAACATCATCTTTCTAATGCATTATCTGCACTTCCTCAATGGACATGCTCAGTCTCTATATTTCACTTATATTCTGTGTGCTTGTATCAGCAGTATAAGTAGTTGTCTAGACCCTTTAATGTATTACTATGCGTCATCAAGGTGTCGGATGTATGTGTATAGTTTATTATGCTGTAAGACACACGGTAAACTGCAAACCAAGCAGACACCCAAACAATCATGTACAGAAAGTTCTTTTGTTAACTAAAAGAAGTTTAATATCTATAACCTTCAGAAAAGAAATGTATGATTGCTGGGAGTTTGACTGCTGGAAACTTCATGATTAGAGATGAGCGAACAGTAAAATATTCAATATCCGTTATTCGTTTCAAATAGCCGCTCAATATTCGACTATTCGATCGAATATCGAACCCCATTATAGTCTATGGGAGAAAAAATGCTTTGTTTCAGGGGAACCCACCATTCGACTCAGGAGGGTCACCAAGTCCACTATGACACCACAGGAAATGATGCCAACACCTCTGGAATGCAACTGGAACAGCAGGGGAAGCATGTCTGGGGGCATCTAACATGCCCAAGTCACAGTTTTACCGCACCATCACAGCCTACGTGAGCCCCTCCAAATAAGTTACAGGCCCTTAAGCTGAGCTACCAGCAGAGATTGAGGCCCTTCAGGTGACTTCAGCCTTTTACCTGCAAAGTGTTAGGCCCTTTGGGTGAGTTGAGCCTTGCACCAGCAGAGTGTTAGCCCCTTTAAAATTGTTAGCCCCTAAAATGGTGGTTCCAGAACCATCACTCTCATTGTGTTGGAATGATGCAGTGAATTGGACTGAGGACCCAGACAATGACTTTGATTGTGATTGTGAAATTGATATCATTTTGGCATCAAGTCCTGGGTGTAACTTTTATTTAGAGGACCACAAAGGTGGAGAATTGGCTGAAACCACTACTACCGGTAATGGTCCTCTAATATCGGACTCTACATTACCTCTACAGCTCTGATCAGGTGTTAATACTCCAAACAACATGCTCCAGTACTTCAGATGTAGATCAGAAACCACTTTCCCTACCAACACCAGATTTAACCAAGCTTCATCATCATCCTGCTGAGATGGAGCCACTAAAGGAAACCTTGCCTTCAAAGGCATGTTCTGGAACTGAACAAAATTCACTAGCAGTGTTTTTGGCCCTTGGGCTGAGTTGAGCCTTGCAACAGTATGTGTCCCGTAACATCAGGCGGGCCCTAAGTTCTGTGCTTTGCACAAAGTTCCACTTGACTACCGACGCGTGGACAAGTGCATACGATCAGGGATGCTACATCTCAATCACGGCACAATGGCTGAATGTAGTTGAGGCTGGGATCGGGTCGCAAACTGTGGCGGTCTGCCTTGTCTCCCTGCCCAATATTCCTGGCAGGAGTGCTGAAGCACCACCCTCCTCCTCCTCCTCTGCCATTAAATCGACCCCAGCTACGAGCTTGAAACGCTGCAACACTGGCGTGGGGAGACGTCAGCAGACCATGCTGAAGCTCATCAGCTTGGAGGACAGACAGCACACTGCCTCCGAGATCAGGGATGCCATCCTGGATGAGATGGCAATGTGTTTCCACCCCCCCCCCCCCCCCCGCACCTGGGGCCAGGCATTTTTGTCATGTGACATAATGGACAGAACCTGGTAGCAGCTCTGGAGTTTGCCAGCCTCCAACACGGTCCATGCCTGGCCCTTGTTTTCAACTTATTGGTGCAACGGTTTCTAAGAACATACCCCAATTTACACAAGCTACTAGTTAAAGTGTGGCCCTTGTGCTTCCACTTCGGCAAGTCTACAGTACCTGGTGCTAGCCTCAATACAATCCAGAAATGCCTACATCTGCCTGAAGTACCGGCTGTTGTGCGAGGTCACCACACGCTGAAACCCTAGATACCATATGTTGAGCAGGGTGTGTGAGCAGCAGAGACCTTTAATGGAGTTCCATCTCCAAAACCCAAGGGTTCATCGAAGTCAGCTCCATCAGTTTATGCAACATGAGTTTCCATGGTTGGCAGACTTATGTGAAATCCTATCCCATATTTGCACTGGACAAGAAACATTAGCATGCGCTCATCACAATTCCTGATATGACAGCTGCGTTAAGCAGGGTGCAGGGTACAACGCAGACCAGGCCCGAGCACCAGGAATAGGTGTTACAATGGCTAGCAGATAATGCTTCCAGCTGCTTTTCCACCAGTCAGTCAGCCACTACCTGCAGTCGTGTTCATACCCAAGAGTCTGACCCTCCTTCCTCCCAACATGCCCAATCTTCCCAACAAACTCATACCACCCTTTCCCCCTCCCAGGATCTATTTTCGGGTCCTTTTATTGTCTCTCCCTCTGTTGAACCACTTCCCGAATTGCAGGAGCTACCAGACGACTTTGTGTGTCCTGATGCCCAAATACTGGAGTATTTCCTACCAATTTTGTGGTTGTGGACCCGCAACCGGCGTTTCTGGTCCTCAGTAATGATGACGAGACACAGTTGCCATCAGGTCAAGGTGTGGTTATGTGCAGTTTGCAGTAAGGGGAGAGTGTGCAATTGCAAAAGGAGTTGGTGGACGACGAGGCCACCGACCCGGCATGGACAGGGGTGATGTCTAGTGGAGAAAGCAGTGCAGATGTGGATGCAAGCGCAGCAGCAAAAAAGGAGGCTAGAGGCAGGAGCATGTCCAGAGGCAGCAAGGCCAAAGATCTTCCGTGTACTAGCCACTCATGCAAAACTCACCCATGTTGGCAGACTTATGCGAGATCTCTCCGTGTCTTTGAGGAGTCCACCAAGAGGGTCAGCTGTGATGACGCATTAGTGATTATAACAATCCCACTCCTGTGTATGATGCAAGAATCCCTCATCGCCATCAGGGATCATTGTACGCTGAGGAGTCAGGCATAGGAGCAGAACCTACCAGCAGGATAGTCAGTGCACACTCCTATCCGCTTCACAGCGTATATTGATGGGGGAAGAGGAGGATGACGAAGTGGCAGATGATCTCATTGTCACACAGGAGGCTAGCGGCACCCCCTGGCCAAACTACCGCCACTGAGGTGCCTAGTGTCACCAGTTCCATGCCAAATTTAGTGCGTTTTGCAGACTTCACAAGTCTAAACTGAGTAGGGGCTCTGAAAAGAGCAACCTTACCACCTTTTGCGTGCGCTGTCATTTGAAAGGCAAGCCCTGGGCTCAGTGGGAGAGAGCAAACGCAGGACAATCGTCGCCCGGCGTTGCCGACACTGACTCTTACGCTGTTTCCAGTGTTGGCGCTGTAGTCCTGACCACCACCCAGGACACCTCCACATCTGCCTCTGACACTTTGGGGACCTCACCCTCATCCTCCCCTTTTCCTGCCTCTGCTCCTTTTGCCTGCACCATTATGCGCCTCATCTCAGCAAATCTCCATCTCCCAGGCAGGGGTGAACCTTCCCCTTTCGCCGCCCGAGCTAACTGCAGAAAGTCGCCCCCCCCCCCCCGCCGGGACTAGGGGGCGGATCGGGGGCGTGACCGTTGGATTGGGGGCGTGGCCGGGTGGATCGGGGGCGTGGCCAAGTGGATCGAGGGCGCGGCCGAGTGAAGGGGCGGGGCTTAGCCCCGTTCGCCGGCAGAGAGTAGGCCCGGAGACTGCCTGCTCTCTGCCTGAGCGTGAGGGGAGGCTGCCGGAGCGCTGCTTCAGTGGCCTCCCCAAACCACCGCTTGGTGATAAGCCAGTCCAGGACAGCTTGTCCTGGACTGGCTTAGGTTAGCAAAAATGCCGCCCTCCCTGAGGCCCTGGCATAGTGCCGCCTGAAGCGCTCGCTTCAGGTCACCTCATGGGAGGTGCGGCACTGCTCCCAGGTGTTTGATCGCAGGCAGAAGTACAGAGCAACCCACCCACATGCCCAAGCCTTAAAACGGCCACATCTCAAAACTGCTGGCCCTGGAGATGTTGCAAGTTTAGGCTTGTGGAAGCTCAGCGCTGCTATTTGTACAAGACTTGGGTTGTAAGTTGGTCTTGCAGAGGATAAATTAATAGTCATTAAGGTCTCTGAGAAGGGTGGATATGTTGTAGTATTGTATCATGATGGATTATGGTGAGAATAAACTAATGTTCTAGGCTAATCTCTCTTGGAGAAGCAGCTGAGCTCTCAATAGCTGATCAACCCTTGAGAAAGCATCAAGTAATGAGGAAAACCTTAATGTTTCTGAAATCTGCTTACTGGCCGACCTAAAGTCCATAATGATTCAACTAAAATGGGAATGTCTGTACTGACATTGACTATTCTGGCCGTCTCCCTCATTTTGTTCGATCCTCTATGAATCTTCTGCAGACTGTAGATGTGCCTTTACAGCTTAAGGGTGAATTCACACTGAGTAAACGCTAGCTTATTCTGAACGTAAAACACGTTCAGAATAAGCGGCGTCTAAAGCAGCTCCATTCATTTCTATGGGAGCGGGGATACGAGCGCTCCCCATAGAAATGAATGAGCTGCTTCTTTCACTCCGTGCAGTCCCATTGAAGTGAATGGGGAGTGCCGGCGTGTATGGCCTGGCATGAGCAGAGCTTGCCGTATATGCCGGCACTCCCCATTCACTTCAATGGGACTGCACGGAGTGAAAGAAGCAGCTCATTCATTTCTATGGGGAGCGCTCGTATCCCCGCTCCCATAGAAATGAATGGAGCTGCTTTAGACGCCGCTTATTCTGAACGTGTTTTACGTTCAGAATAAGCTAGCGTTTACTCAGTGTGAATGCACCCTTAGACCTCATTTCTTGATAAAATCCTGGAGACGCTGTACTTGAGCTCTACAGAAGCACAGATCCAAGCCTACAGCTTAATGAAAGGAACTGCTTGTGAACAAATAAAACAGTTTTTAGAATTTGTGATTTATTTTTTTTATTCTAATTTAAAACACTAGCCCCTTGACATTACAATGGGAAATCCAGTAGTCCTCATATACGCCAACCTTAACGCTCTGATGTTCTCATGGCTTTGCATGTGATGCAAAGCCATACGTACTAACATCTTGTGCCGAGTAGAAGACACATGTCCTATTCTCTTTGCATTAGGTGACAAGCAGAGATTTTTGTTGTGTGCCCCTCTGTGCCAATTCAGCCCTACCACCCCCAGTAGGCATTATTTATCCCCTTTTTTCCACTTGTGACTTGCCACAGCAGCATTTACAGTTTTTTGGGGGGTATACACCGATGAAAGCTGGATGCTGCGGATTTAGAATGACTGAATGACAGACTGTTTCCCACTTAGCATTGGGGGTACAGCATGTGGAAGGCTGGATATCGCGTATATAGACTGACTGAATTGCTGTGTATCCCACTCATCTTTGGGGGTACAGCATTAAAAACAGGTTTAAGCCTACTTGGCCTGACTGAATGAACGGCTGTCTCCCACTTAGGTTTTGGGGGTACACACCCTGGATATCTGGATTGAGCATACATAGCTGGACCTAATTGCTCTGTATCCCTGTTTTGAGGTTGCACACTGCACGAAAAGCTGCTTTGCACGTATATAGCAAGAGCTAACTGCTCTGTATTCCTGTTATTTTGTGGGGGGACACCCCTAATAAAAGCTGGTTGGAACGTACATAGCAAGAATTAACTGCTGTGGATTCCTGCTATTTTGTGGGGGGGGGACCCCTAACAGAAGCTGGTTTGCACGTATATAGCAAGAAGTAACTACTGTGGATTCCTGCTATTTTGTGGGGGATACCCCTAACAAAAGCTGGTTTGCACGTATATAGCAAGAAATAACTGTTGTGGATTCCTGCTATTTTTTTGGGGGGACACTCCTAATAAAAGCTGGTTTGCACGTACAGTATATAGCAAGACGTAAGTGCTGTGGATTCCTGCTATTTTGTGGGGGGACACCCCTAACAAAAGCTGGTTTGCACGTATATAGCAACAAGTAACTGTTCTGTATCCCTGTTTTCCACCATCCGTGGAAAGCTGGACTCCTGTCCCTGCAGTGTATAGCTTTGTCATTGTTTTTCAGTTTTTCCTCGCCTATCTGAAGCCAATGCCTATCTAGCCCTCAGCAGATATGCTTCTCTCCCTATCTTTGACCGCAAATCTGGCGAATATGGCGGCGGCCGTTCTTATAAATGGGAGGTCACATGTTTTCGGCAGCCAATGGTTTTTTTCAATGCCTCCGTTGTTGTAGTTCCTGTCCCACCTCCTCTGCACAGTTATTGGTGCAAAAAAACGCACCAGGGAAGGTGGGAGGGGATACAAATTTTTACTGTGTATGCCGCGTGGTATTCGATTGGGAACGAATACATCGAGCGGCCTGATAATCGATACCTATTGGTCGATAGGTGTTCGCTCATCTCTACTCATGATGACTGAACAGTAGTGTATATGGGTAAACAGTACTCCTCTCACTTCTGTGGGATTCTAAGTCCCACAGTAGTGTAATGATTAATGATTGCGCATGCGCACTACGTTTCCATTTATACAGGGACCCCCATTCTCATGATTGCTGGTCCCAGCAGACATATGTTAATTATACACTTATCACCCAGCTTACGGATAAGTGGGAAATGGTGTTTATGGGTCAACTCTTTTAAAGGGAGTATGACACCAATACTGCACACATCAACCCAGCTCCATAGATAGATAGGTTTCAGTCACCTGAATCAAACCATATTTTTCCTCTTGTTTTTGTCAATGAGCAAATTAGCTATTTGGAGCAATGGTTGCATTGACGCTTTTCACTTTGAATCATTACATTGCCCTTATTGCCCCAAATAGTAGTTGATCTGTTGTTGTATTCTTAATGTTTTGGTACCACCTAATGGATTTATGGTGTAGACTGAGATGTGCTGTTGTTACCTACAGTAGTTGACCAAGGATTAATGCATAGAGGTAGCAGTTTTTGTTATGTCTAAAGAAAGTCATCTTTTTTGGCTAGAACAGGGCTTTTACAACATTCGGGAGGATATATAGAAGCGAGGAATGGCAACAGGCAGACTAAGGTTTTGGTGACAAGTGTGCTCCAGATGGCTATTGGCAGCTATGGCTTCCAAGGGTTGGAGGTAGAAAAGAGTGCTGATGACATTCTTTTTTTAATGTTTGATTGTTCCCTTGTCACCAGAGCCTTCTAAGAATCGAGCATTAATAAAGTGGCTGCTGCATCCCCTATGCTAATGGAGCTGTGGCTGCTTATCTTCCTGTGGGCTCAACTTGCTAGCGTCATGTTGGTAGATGCTTCTCTACTAGCTACTGAGTAGCAATGTGATCAGTAGGAGCAGTGTAGAATTCTTACCTGGATTTGTAAACTGTAAATATGTTATATAGAGATACAGATGTTGTTAGCTGTTTGAGTGTACCTGCAGGTGGATGATGTATGGTGGATGGTATCGTCAAGATGTCCCTAAGAGAACAAGTAACAGAGGAGAGGAGAAGGAGATTCCCTCCCTGCAGGCTCAATGCCTGAAGATGAAGAAGAATTTGCAGAGAGGAATATTGTAAGTCCTTCCTTTATGTGATTTCAATGTAATCGCTTGTTATTTGTGCTGCATGTATATATATATCATATTAATGCAATGTTTCAAAATATTTTGCCTTCCTATGGAGAAACAATATGTAGTATATGTAGAGTAACAGTTTTAAGTTTATTGCAACCTCATTCCTTTCTCGGTATGCCTTCATCCACACCATCTGAAAACTGCAACTAACACATTATGCTTTCAACTCCAGTTTCTGGCTTACGAGGCATTACAAAAGTCACATTTTTGGTACATATCAGGGTTTTCACAAAAAATTGTGATTTTTTTTTTTACTCTTGCCGCCTGTTTGCCAATTTTGGAAAAAGTGGGTGGAATATGGTGGGGAATGGTATCAAAGCACCATTAGTATAACTTTCACTAGAAAATTGGAGTAAATTGAAACCTATGCTGACCCTTGACTGCCATAAATTTCAGTTGTGGTTCACAGAACCTCTTGAGACACACAATAAGTTGTTGATTTTTTATTTATTTTTTTAAACATTTGTTTTTATTACTTTCTATTGAAATGAATTGATAAATACATTTTAGAAATATATAATTCTAAGGATTTCCCGTATTTAAATTTGTAGACAACTAACTAAACATTTTTACAAATACAGTAAGTTAAACAGTTTGCAGAATTTTCAGATAGGCAGAATTTTATCCATAGTAAAATTTTCAATTTTGATTGTCTAATTACAAATTTAAATAAGGTTAAATTTGTGCAAAAACCCCATTAAGCATCCAAAACAAAACAAATTATGTATAGCATCATCATAATTCTTAGAAAGTTTCCACCAGGAGCTTGTATCCCTTCCAGTCATTGGCTGCCTACCTCCAAAACAGAGATAACTTACAGAAATAATAATTCTTTCTCATTCTATAGGTGTTCATACATATAAGGTACCTCCCACCATCCATATTCTTTTTCACTATTAACATTCCCATCAATTCAGCTTTATATTTATACATCTCGGGTTTTCTCCAAAACCTACTAAAACTGCTATATAATACTCTGGACCTTTTCAGTCCTATATTTGAACTGGATCCTCTTGGCTTTATGCTTCATCTGGGGGTTAGTTCCCCATCTTGTGATGTCAAACACTTAATACATAACCTCTATCACCATCATGACCTCTGTCACCATCATGACTTCTATCACCATCGTAACCTCTATCACCATCATGACCTCTGTCACCATACTTCATCACCATTCCATTTATCATGAATGTGACTAAAACAAAGAGCCTCTTATTATAATCTCGATCCACTACACTGCAAAAGAAACAAGAACAAAAATCAATTATATTTTATCTTTACCCATTTCTCCCAGCAATAGCCCCCTCACTAGACTCATATTCGCCTTTGGGAGACACCAACATCCATATGTCTTGAGAGCTCAATTACCTTAAAATATATATTCCTGAACCAATTTTGCCTAAAACTACAGTACAATCCAAACTGGGCACTTGATAACTGGACACCTGCTCATCCAGTGGACCCTCATTACACATGGCATGGGTTTTTCCAAATGCATTGCAGCTTATCACATTCACTTAAATGGAAGTGTGCTGTGATCAAGTCATGCGACTGACAAACCAGAGATTATATGCCCTGTGCAGCAATGCAACACTCAGAGAGTGCCACTTCCATCTCAACCAGGTGAACCACGCGTGTCCCAGGTTTTGGACCCCATGGAACATTACTTGATGACCTATCCTAAGTATAGGTTGTCAATTAAAAAGTCCTGTAAAAACCCTTTATTTACTTTTAACTTACTAGATTCATGTATAGACTCATATACTCTATGTCATTGAAGCCAAGCACAGCACACTGTTTCATTACACATGATTGCCACAAAGTTCTATCATTTTTGGTGTGAGGTGAAGCAGTGGATTTAGAGATGTAACACAATCATATGTTGAAAAATTGGGGTCAGTGGATGGTACAGTTGAATATTTGTCAGTAGTAGAGTAGATTCTAAGTTGTGTTGTGGGGCTCCATGAAATCTGTGTACACCACTGCTTCTCTCATACTATATTATATTATACAATGGAAACCACCTCTAAAGAATATTACTGTCTCATTCTGTATTTGGTTTTAATTGCCTCAAATAAACACTCTGCTTTTATTGGATCAAAATTGTGTTAGACTTTTTTCCTGGATTTCCTTGCACTCAGCTCATTACAGCTTTAAGCGGAAAAAGTCAATGGGAGGCTTTATTTTCAGCATTGAAATTCCACACCAAATTCCTCACCATTTTCCTCCGTGTGAATAGACCTTTTCCAAGTGTTTGGGATAGTCAAATGTTCATCTGAAGATTTGTGGTTGTTCATGTGTTTGGAACAGTTGGCCATACAAAGAATACACTACGTTTCTTTTCAGATGTGTAACGCATACGGCCAGTTTTGTGTATGTATGTTTTCAACAGCCAGAAATCTACAATATTTCTGCTGAAGATCAGTATCCAAATAAAAATACGAAATGGTACAATTTTTTGCTGATTTCATTGTGCAAATACCATGCAAAGGCTGAAATCTGCAATGAAAATCTGCATCTTATAATTGACATGCTGAAAATTTAAGGGTAAGTTCCCCTGCGGAATCTGCCCCCAAATCCATGGCAAATTCCTTTGTGTGAAATTACCGTAAAAAAGCACCCCACATTTTAATTTCCACATATATTCTGTGCTGTTCTGTAATTGAATTTGTTGTACACTGCTGCAGAAATTCAATAATAAACTGCTCAAAAAAATAAAAGTAATACTAAAGCAACCCAATGTAACTCGAAGGAACTCTTATTGACAATCAATATAAGGGCCCATTCATTTCTATGGGGAGCGCACGTATGCCGGCTCCTATAGAAAGCAATGGGACCTGTTTTAAACGGTGCTGATTCGGAATGTTTACACGTTCAAAATCAGCCAGCGTATCCTCCGTATGAAGGGGCCCTCACATGCTGTTGTGCAAATGGAATAGACAACAGATGGAAATTATTGGCAATGATCGAGACACACTCAATAAAGGAGGGTTCTGCAGGTAGGGACCACAGACCACATCTCAGTACCAATGCTTTCTGGCTGATGTTTTGGTCACTTTTGAATGTTGGTTGTGCTTTCACACTCGTGGTATTATGAGACGGACTCTACAATCCACACTAGTGGCTCAGTTAGTGTAGGTCATCTAGGATGGCACATCAATACGAGCTGTGGCAAGAAGGTTTGCTGTGTCTGTCAGTGTAGTGTTCAGAGGCTGTAGGTGCTACCAGGAGACAGGCCAGTACACCAGGAGACATAGAGGGGGCCATAGGAAGGCAACAATCCAGCAGCAGGACTGCTACGCCGCCTTTGTGCAAGGAGGAACAGAAGGAGAACTGCCAGAGCCCTGCAAAATTACCTCCAGCAGGCCACAAATGTGCATGTGTCTGAGGATGGTATGAGGACCCAAGGTCCACAGATGGGGGTTGTGCTCACAGCTCAACACCATGCAGGATGCTTGGCACTTGCTACAGAACACCTGGATTGGCAACTTCGCCACTGGCGCCCTGTGCTCTTCACAGATGATAGCAGGTTCACACTGAGCACATGTGACAGATGTGACAGAGTCTGGAGACGCCATGGAGAGTTATCTGCTGCCTGCAACATCCTTTAGCATGACCGGTTTGGCAGTGGGTCAGAAATGGTGTGGGTGGCATTTCTTTGGAGGTCCGCACAGTCCTCCATGTGCTCGCCAGAGGTAGCCTGACTTCCATTAGGTACCAAGATGAGATCCTCAGACCCCTTGTGAGACCATATGCTGGTGTGGTTGGCCCTGGGTTCCTCCTAATGCAGGACAATGACAGACCTCATGTGTTTGGAATGTGTCAGCAGTTCCTGCAAGATGAAAGCATTGAAGCTACGACCTGGCCCAGCCGTTCCCCAGACTTGAATCTGATTGAGCACATCTAGGACATCATGTCTTGCTCCATCCACTAACAACACGTTGCACTACAGACTGTCCATGAGTTGGCAGATGCTTTATTCCAGGTCTGGGAGGAGATCCCCCAGGAGACCACCCACAACCTCATCAGGAGCATGCCCAGGCGTTGTAGGGAGGTCATACAGGCACGTGGAGGCCACACACTACTTAGCCTCATTTTGACATGGACATTACATCAAAGTTGGATCAGCCTGTAGTGTATCCACTTTAATTTTGGGGGTGACTCAAAATCCAGGCCTCCACTGGTTAATATATTTGATTTCCATTGATGATTTTTGTGTGATTTTGTTGTCATCACATTCAACTTTGTACAGAACAAAGTATTCAATGAGAATATTTCATTCATTCAGATCTAGGATGTGTTATATGAGTGTTCCCTTTATTTTTTGAGCAATATACAAGGATATGACAGTTTTTCAGTCCTATAGCGACATATCCTTAGCTAGCACCCCTTAAAAACTTGGGGCCACTTATAGTATTTTGGTGTGCCAGTCAAACACTGTGTTCATATTCAAAGTACTGCAAGTTAGATATCTGTACTGATGCTGAACTCATACCACAGGGAACATTTACAAATATGAAAATCCAGTCCTTGGATGGCTGGTAAGTTAAAAAATAAATTATTTTCCATTTTGTTTAGATAGAATTTGTGTATTTATCTCATTTACTTTCCCCAGCTGACAGTAGCATCAGAAAACTACTGGACTCCATCCAAGTCTGTTCCTGCAGTAGATTTATTTGGCCATAAATACAAAGTCATACATACAAATGAAAGAAGGATCACACTACAAAAAAACAAATACATGGAAATTCATGATTTTTTCTTTTATTATTTGCATGGTGCCAACATATTATACAGTACTGTATAGAGAATATCACCACTCACTTCCCTCTGCATAATGTCTAACCAGGGGTTTAATTTGAGGGGGTCCAGAGGGGCAAGCTGAGGGGGGCATGTCAGTGTGGGGGGACATGATACTGTTGGGGCAACCTGGGGTGAGGACATGAGATGGGGGAATCTGGGCATGACACTATGGGGGCAACCTGGGGGTGTGTGGGGAAATAATACTCTGTAGGCAAACTGAGGATGGCATATCAGTGATGGGGGGACATGATACTGTTGGGGCTACCTGAGGAGAGCATGACCCAGTAGAGGCAACTTTGGGGGTGACAATATCCCCCCCCCTCCCCATCTCATGGTATGAACCATACCTTAAATTGGCTTAACGGGTAACTGATTTTCCACCACACCCATCTCCTTCACCTTCGGTTTTCTCTGCTCCTCTAATGGTTAATCTCGCTTTCCCTGTGATTGACAGCCTGCCTTCCTGTCAACTCCATGGCAGGTTCTTCCTCCCTATTTAGCCTTGGCTCCCATTCACACCAGTGCTTGCTATTGCCGTGTGCATACTTGCTCTTTACTGTCCCTACTTTTGCTTACACTATTATCCTTGACCTTTGGCTTTCCTCACTGACTATTCTTTGGACTCCGATTTGGCACTGCATCGCTCGACTGTTACTGACCCTTGGCTAGCTGACCTCTCTTGTTGTTGTCCGTCTTGTCTCCGTTTTGTGTTTCACATATACAGGGAGGCTTTGTGGTTGCCGCCTATTACTTAGGATAGGGCCTGGCAATAGGAAGGGACAGTTGGGGGGCATCAGCTTAGGGCTCACTGTCTCTTGTGTCCCGTCCCAGGGTTCCCTAACACTGTATAACAGTTAATGTGCATGCATACTTGGTTCCCTTTGCGTTTAGATAAATTGTGGCATTAAAGGTGCGGTAGGATACCCTACCTCTGGAACGTGTAAGAGTGTTCCAATTATTTTCCAATTTTTATACCAATTATTGGGGTTAATTATATTTTAGATGATTATTAAATTTTAAGTTTTGTCATATAATTGTGAATCTTTGCTTGCTTGTATTATGAATTTTTGATCCATGAGAAATTAAGAACCCTTTTTCTAAGTTGTGCTTTTGTATAGAGGTAAATCTTTGCTGCAGAGCACAGAGAGGCGCTGGGACAAGAGCGCAGGAAGGAAGGAAGGAAGGAAGGAAGGGAGGGAGGGATTGGCGGGATTGGCGGTTAGGCTGAGTAGGTTGGGAAGGGCTAGTAGTGGGTGGGATAGCTAATCAAATAACTAACATTGCAACTAAGAAGTCTCCTATATGATGATGGAATAATAAAATCTGAACTGGACATACTAACTTTGGAATTATAAGATAGGTGGAAGTGCAGGGTAAGCAAAGGGTAAAAGTTCTACCGTACTATAGATGATCTTCTATGCTGCTAAAAGAGGATTGCCTTAAAGGTTCACTGATGTCCTTGGAACACATTTTTACAAGGGATCTTCCATCAATGTAAGTATATGGTGTCTATCTCTATTATTTGATTTGTTTTTGAGCCTGTTGACCTATAGTCTTGAATCATAAGATAGGTGGAAGTGCAGGGTAAGAAGGGGGAAAAGTTCTACTGTGCTATACATTACACCATCTGGTACCTTTCAAGCCCTTTCATCTCTGTACCAGGAGGTGATCTGGAGGAAGTGGATAAGTCTACTGGCCACTGTTGACAATGCTTATCATTGCTACTACTACTTTCAGTCTCCGAGTCCCTCTAATAGTTTGCTACATTACCTTCAAATTTATGGTGTTTTGGCCACTGTGTGCAATTGGTGATTCGGCCACATACAGTTAAAAAAATCACACATTTCACTAATCTTAGGTATGCCATAAATGCTTGAAAGGTGCGGCTTTCTGTTCAGCTATTTTTGGAACATCCATACATGTGAATGGAGAGACCTGTTTCTTCATTGTAACTGCATTCTTGAGTGATAAATGTGTAGATCAGGAACTCCTTTAAGCATATAGCATAAATCGGATTTTCCAGCTGTACAATTTTTCTCTACAACCTATAGCCTTGGGGAGAGAAGAGGTATGATAAACAGCTCAAAATCAAGTTCAGAGGGGAACTATTGTTAATAAGGAGGGAATATTATTCTGGTTCTAGAGAAACTGTTATTTATAGAAGAAACTGATGAAGGGGGAAGTATTCTTCATAAGCAGGGGCTATTATTAGAGGACAGTATAATACTGTAACTCATAAGGCAATACAAAGGTGCTCATATGTATTGCGTATAGGCAAAAAGGGGGTTGTTATTACTGGGGACAGACAAGGGTATTATTAAATCATTATTTCAAAAGATTTTTGACACTGATGACCTATCCACAGGATAGAACCTCAGTATGTGATCTGTTGGGGTCTGACTGTTCTTGCAGCCTCCAGGTGCTGATACCTGGTAGTGGATAGGATGCAGCACCGCTACTATTCAAGTAATAGGAGTGGCATAGCAGCTCAATCCACTGTATAGCATAGCTCCAAACTTTCAAAGAACGGAAAGAGGGACAGAATGTGAGGCAGTGAACGCTGCAAATTTAGCCGCACCCACTTCTACTTTGACTCCGCCCATTCCCATCCATTTCTATTGTACCCCTCACAAGTATAATGCCCCCACAGTCACCATCTATCTTCCCTCAGTTTAATGTCCCCCTCATCTGGCCCCACAGTTTAATGTCACCCTCATCTGGCCCTCAGTTTAATTTCGCCCTCATCATGCCCCTCAGTTTAATGTCCCCTTTTATATTTCCTCGGTTTAATGTGCCCCTCATCTGGCCCCTCAGTTTAATTTCACCCTCATCTGGCCTTACAGTTTAGTGTCCCCCTCATCTATCCCCACCCTTTAATGTCCACTTTATCTTCTCTCAGTTTAAATTCCCTCTTCATGTGCCCCCACATTTTATTGTCCCTCTTATCTGTCCCCCAATTCATTGTTTCCTTTATCTGCCCCCCCAGTTTAATGTCCTTCTTATCTTTACCCCACAGTCTAATGCCCTATCACCCGAACCCCTATTTTTATGCCCGCCCCTTGTCTGGTCCCCCAATTTAATGTGCCCCTCATCTGGCTCCTCAGTTTAATTTCACCCTCATTTGGTCCTCCAGTTTAATGCCCCCTTCATCTATCCCCACCGTTTAATGTCCCCTTTATCTTCCCTCACTCCTCTCATCTGGTCACCCGGTTCATTGCCTCCCTTATCTGTACCCCACTGTCTAATGCCCCCTCATCTGAACCTCTATTTTTATGTCCCCCTCATCTGGTCCCCCAGTTTAATGTCCCCCTCATCTGGCCCCACAATAAAATGTCACCCTTTATATTCCCTCAACTTAATGTCCCTCTTCATGTGCCCCCACAGTTTATTGTCTCCCTTATCTGGCCTCCAGTTTAAAGTTCCATTATCGGGCCCCTCCAGTCTAATATCCCCCTCATCTGAACCCCCAGTTTAATGTCCTCCTCATCTGTCACCCCAGTTTATTGCCCCCTCATCCGGCCCTCAGTTTAATGTCCACCTCATTTGGCCCCACAGTATAATGTCCCTCTTTATCTTCCCTCAGTTCAATTCCCATCTTCATTCTATCATTAGAATTCTTTTTTTCAGGCCTACCACCTCGGAATAACCTTAAGAAAGTCTCCTGACCGCACTGGGGGCAGTCCCTCTGCACCCAAACAACACTGGGGGCATCTCATGTGCTGCCTGCAGACTCTCCAGTAACGCCCTCCATCTTCTTCTCGCGACCGCGTCTTCTCCGTGTCTTCAACCGAAAGCGCCGACTGCGCATGTGCCGCGTCACATAACTCTGGGGAGAGTATCAGAATTACAGCCACATCCCTCGATCTTGTGAACAAATGTGACAAACAGTAAAAAACATAAGAAATAAATAATTTGAACCGTGATCACCATGATAGTGATCAAATCTTCCAGCAGGTTCTATAAAAATATTCCTTACTGCATCAGCCACATGCTCACTAGTTGTGAAAATAGAAGTGTATGCTCATATGCCATTATATAGTGGTATACCACACTCAGTGTGTTAGGGGACTCCAGGGTCACCACTCAGGCTTTCAAACTACAGTACACATGGTTTCAATCTGGTTACCTCCCAATGGTACCATTAAATCCATGGTGTACATTGGACATTTGCAACTTATCACTGTATGATTCACTGCTCTGCACAATGAGGTTCTCAATCCTTCTACAAAAGTCCAGACACTTCTACTACTGTCAGTAACATTTGCATCTTTGGATCTTTGTGGCCAGGTTGCACAGGGCATTATTTCGCTATAGTTTAAGAATGAGGTTTTGTTTGTAGAAGGAGCCTTTTTATTATCTAAATATAATAAAATAGATGTTTTTGGACAAAGCCCAAGGCAGATCATATGTACTGGTATGTTTATAGAACATGGCCCTATACTCACTAACATTCAAATTACAAGATTTCTTTTGATTGAACAGTAGTGACGTATTAATGTACTTAAAGGGGTATTCCCATCTCATGTATTCTATCTATAATATTAGCTTATGTAAATTCAAGAGTTTTCCTAAATACATTGCTTTAGCAATGCTGCTTTGTTTGCCTGCTATGTGAAATTAATCCTCTCATTGTTTGCACATTGTTCAAAGGAGCCGTACTAGTATGATAAGACAGAACAAATGACATCATAATAAATAACCAATAAAAGCAAACTCTATATTATGATACTTCATGGTGTCCTGTTCATCAGACTGTCAAAACCACAAGTTTGCTGAATAATGCAGGAAGTAAGAAGGAGACAGCAGAAAAAGTTATTGAGATTGGGAAATGGGGAAAACCCCTCTAAACGAATATGATAATCTTTACACCACACCCCCAGCACTTCCTGCATTAACCAGAAGAAAGGTTATTCCCAGCTTTTGAGACATATCATGATCAGTAGTGCAACCTTCACTGCACTGCTTTGACTGTCTACACGGGGTGAACAACAATACAGTCATGAAGAACAAAGTGCTGCTACTTCTGTCCCTTCTTGTTGCACTCAGCGTCTTCCGTGCAGTGCTCTGTGATGATCCAACACCAGGTAAGCCATCATGAAGATACATTGTGGAGCTTTTATCTGTCAACTGTATAGTGAGAGCATGCATTTAGTAAAACAGAAAATAAAGAGGTAGATTTTGCGACAGTGCAAAGGAAAAATGGCGTAAACTCTTCATTTTTGCAGTATAACCCTTGGAACAAAAAAGGTTGCACACCCCTACCCTAAAGGCATCATAACTACCTGCCCTCTGCTTTTTTGCAGTAAGCATTTAAAGATTGACAGCTGTAACTTCTGGGTTGTTCATATTAACTCTGCCACTTAAAGAGTGTTATATAACATTACTAAAGCGATATGACTGGCACTGCAGCAATAAAGATAAGGCTGGGTTCACATCTGGAAGATCTGCATGCAGAAGACGGAAGGCTGAGAACGGACTCCGGGCGCTAGTGTGAACCCAGCGTTAGATACTCCATGTGCCTCATAGTAATTAGAGATGAGCGAACACTAAAATGTTCGAGGTTCGAAATTCGATTCGAACAGCCGCTCACTGTTCGAGTGTTCGATTGGGTTTCGAACCCCATTATAGTCTATGGGGAACATAAACTCGTTAAGTGGGAAACCCAAATTCGTGTCTGGAGGGTCACCAAGTCCACTATGACACCCCAGGAAATGATACCAACACCCTGGAATGACACTGGGACAGCAGGGGAAGCATGTCTGGGGGCATAAAAGTCACTTTATTTCATGGAAATCCCTGTCAGTTTGCGATTTTCGCAAGCTAACTTTTCCCCATAGAAATGCATTGGCCAGTGCTGATTGGCCAGAGTACGGAACTCGACCAATCAGCGCTGGCTCTGCTGGAGGAGGCGGAGTCTAAGATCGCTCCACACCAGTCTCCATTCAGGTCCGACCTTAGACTCCGCCTCCTCCGGCAGAGCCAGCGCTGATTGGCCGAAGGCTGGCCAATGCATTCCTATGCGAATGCAGAGACTTAGCAGTGCTGAGTCAGTTTTGCTCAACTACACATCTGATGCACACTCGGCACTGCTACATCAGATGTAGCAATCTGATGTAGCAGAGCCGAGGGTGCACTAGAACCCCTGTGCAAACTCAGTTCACACTAATAGAATGCATTGGCCAGCGCTGATTGGCCAATGCATTCTATTAGCCCGATGAAGTAGAGCTGAATGTGTGTGCTAAGCACACACATTCAGCACTGCTTCATCACGCCAATACAATGCATTAGCCAGTGCTGATTGGCCAGAGTACGGAATTCGGCCAATCAGCGCTGGCTCTGCTGGAGGAGGCGGAGTCTAAGGTCGGACCTGAATGGAGACTGGTGTGGAGCGATCTTAGACTCCGCCTCCTCCAGCAGAGCCAGCGCTGATTGGCCGAATTCCGTACTCTGGCCAATCAGCGCTGGCCAATGCATTCTATTAGCCCGATGAAGTAGAGCTGAATGTGTGTGCTTAGCACACACATTCAGCTCTACTTCATCGGGCTAATAGAATGCATTGGCCAATCAGCACTGGCCAATGCATTCTATTAGCTTGATGAAGCAGAGTGTGCACAAGGGTTCAAGCGCACCCTCGGCTCTGATGTAGCAGAGCCGAGGGTGCACAAGGGTTCAAGTGCACCCTCGGCTCTCCTACATCAGAGCCGAGGGTGCGCTTGAACCCTTGTGCAGCCTCAGCTCTGCTACATCAGAGCCGAGGGTGCGCTTGAACCCTTGTGCACACTCTGCTTCATCAAGCTAATAGAATGCATTGGCCAGCACTGATTGGCCAGAGTACGGAATTCGGCCAATCAGCGCTGGCCAATGCATCCCTATGGGAAAAAGTTTATCTCACAAAAATCACAATTACACACCCGATAGAGCCCCAAAAAGTTATTTTTAATAACATTCCCCCCTAAATAAAGGTTATCCCTAGCTATCCCTGCCTGTACAGCTATCCCTGTCTCATAGTCACAAAGTTCACATTCTCATATGACCCGGATTTGAAATCCACTATTCGTCTAAAATGGAGGTCACCTGATTTCGGCAGCCAATGACTTTTTCCAATTTTTTTCAATGCCCCCAGTGTCGTAGTTCCTGTCCCACCTCCCCTGCGCTGTTATTGGTGCAAAAAAGGCGCCAGGGAAGGTGGGAGGGGAATCGAATTTTGGCGCACTTTACCACGCGGTGTTCGATTCGATTCGAACATGGCGAACACCCTGATATCCGATCGAACATGTGTTCGATAGAACACTGTTCGCTCATCTCTAATAGTAATAGCAATTAACCCTATCATGTCCTTCACATTAACCCCCCCCCGTGTGCCTCACATAACAGTTACTGATATGTGAGAGACATGAAGGTAATAATGAAGTATCTTCATGATTAGTACCCCCATATATATCACACATCAGTAACCCTTATGGTGAAGTACACAGGGGGTTAATGTGAGAGACATGATAGGGTTAGTTGCTATTAATATGAGGCACATGGAGTTACTAAAACTAAATGAATAACTCCAAATGTCTGACATTAATAGGCATAGTAACCCCCCTCCAGCCTGTACCTGTGTGTTCTTTCTTTACTTTCACTTTGCTGAAGCTTCCTTTTCTCCCTCTCATGTGTGCAAGATGCAGGATGGCAGGGTTCATCTTCTGTAGAGCGATAAGCTCTGCCTCTTGGGCTCTCCTCAACCTCTCATTGGCTGACAGAGGGCAGCCAGAGAAGGGGGTTGAGGAGGAGCGTCCTGAGAGCGCTGAGTGGAGCTTCCTGGATCAATAGCTGCAGCTCCCTGTGCTGGCTGCAGGTACATAGTGTGCTTCCGACATATACTTTCCCTATACTAATAGGGAAAGTATTCCACCGACAGGGGGCTCGTGCAAGTGCTGGGGCCCTCGGCAATTGCACTGCCTGCCGACCGACCCGACCTGCATTTTGTTAGGTTCAGGCCCTGCCGCGGGGCCCCACCTGGCCCTGGATCCACCCCTGGAGTGACTAAACCTACACAGATAAAAGTGCCTTAAGGCAGGGGGCCCTATGTAGTATTACCCCTTGTTCACATCTGCGTTTGGTAATCCATTCAGGAGAGTCCACATGGGGACCCCCCCTACCGAACGGAATACCGAATGCATTTGCAAGCGCTGTGCAGTGAAAGCACAAGGACCCCATAGACTATAATGGGGTCCATGTGCTTACCGCCAGATCTCCGCAGGGACCATGCAGACAGAAAAGTACTTCTCAATTTAGTTTTCTGTCTTCATGTTCCATGCGGAGATCCCACGGCAAGCACACGGACCCCATTATAGTCTAGGGGTCCGTGTGCTTTCACTGCACAGTCCATTAGGGGGGTCCCCATGTGGACTCCTTGAAAGGATTACCAAACACAGATGTGAACCAGGTGTAAATGCCGCAATTTTGCTGTAGCGTTTTACAGTCCCTGCAAAGTGGATGGGATTCTGGCTAGTCCCATCTATACATTAAAAAAAAAAAAAAAAATCTGCAGTGGAAAAGCTGCATTCTAAAAAATGTTTCAGCATGTCAATGATACCTGCGGAAATGCCGGTGTTTTCCATGTACATATAATAGAGGCAGAAAGTCCGCAGAGTAAAGTTCAACTATTTCCTGAATGCCCAAGTCAAATATGAAAAGACTGAATTCTGAAAGATGTCAATCATCAGGTCTGGAAAGGTCAGACCTTCTACTTTCAAGATGAATATCTATGTCTAAAGGAATTTAGCTAAGTTTCTATTAACTCTTTTCCTGACTTTGCCTCTAAGCTTTGCCTCTAATCCATTCCCAATATCCATTGGACACAGTGACACAGGGCGTTTGAAAAGCAGATTTTGCTGGAATAGTTTTAATGCACCATGTCTCATTTGCAGAGCTCCTAGAGAACCAAAACAATGGAAACCCAACAAAAGTGACCCCATTTTAGAAACTACACCCCTCACAGAATTCAACAAGGGGTGTAGTGAGCATTTTGACCCTACGGCAGTTTCACAGATTTGACTAACATTGGAATGTGTCAATGAAAAATTACTAAAATGTCCCTTTATCCCCAAAGTTTTCAGCTTCACAAGGGGTTAAAGGAGAAAAAAAAAACCACAGGTTGTTACACAATTTCTCCTGAACACGACAATACCCCATATGTGTCCATAATCTGCTGTATGGGAACATGGCAGGGCTCAGAATGGAATGAGCGCCCTTTGGCTTTTGGAGATTTAGATGTTTGGAATCTGGACGCCATGTCAAGTTTGTCGTGAGGCTGTAAGGTACCAGAAAAGTGGAATTCCCAAAGAGTTACCCATTTTGAAAGCTGTACCCCTGAAAGAATTTACCAGTGGGTGTAGTGAGCATTAGTATTGCAGACGGGAATGCACAGCGGATGGTGAAAAGTGAATATGTAAGCTGTGCGGAGGACATTACAAACACCAAATTCCCTACTATGTCCCAGTAGCTCCTATGATTGGGGGAGTCACTCTGGAGGTCACTTTAGGGGTCACTTCTGGTGTCTTTTCCCTTGTAAGCTGTAAATCTGGGTTGTCCGCTGATATACACTCACACAGCTTATATATTCCCTTCCTGCCGCAGCCAGCTGTATTCTAATGATTTGGTGATTTATGGGTTTTTGTCTTCACATTGCTAGATGCTATATTTCTCTTAATTTTCTGGTGACGTGGCCATATAAGGGCTTGTTGTTTGCGGAATGAGATGTATTTTGTAATGACACCATTATTGGGTGCCTACAATTTATACATTTTATTAACTCTTTCTTGGTGGATTAAAAAAAAAAAAAAAACAGCAATTCTGGCATTGCATTTTCCCTTTTAAATTTTGCGCCATGCAGCGTACAGTATAAGTAACATGTGACTTTTATTCTGCGGGTCGGTACGGTTACGGCGATACCTCATTTATATTATACTTTTATGTGTTAGTAATTCTGCAGAACAAAACACATTTGGGGACATAAATCAATGATTTTTGCATCGCTATCTTCTGAGATGTGTAATGTTTTTATTTTTCGGTTTACAGAGTTGATTGAGGGCTTATTTTTTGCGGGACATCCTGTGCTTTCCATGGGTACTATTTTGGGGGATATGTTCAAAACCAAACAAAACAAACAACCATATCCAGAATATAAAATATAGCTTTTAATTATCTCAAAGATAAAATGATTTAGATTAGTACACATATATATATACATAACATGAAACGACATGTATAAGGGAACCATATACTGTAGGTTTACAGTGCTAGCAATCCAAATGATGTGGCTGAGGATAATACTACATGAATAAATAACACATCACAGGTAAAGTAAGGAGCAAATATTCTCAGGGTATACATCAAGAGTCTGGTATGAAGGTAATTCATTCATAAAGCCCATATGAGAGTGGACTTGTCACATATAATCCTCTCAACATTGGTATAGGACCAGGCACTTTTGTGATATTACCAATCTCACTCCTCCTGATCCATTCCTACACCCAACCTGTAAAGTGTAACAAGAAGCTCAAAAAGTGTGTCATCTCACCGTCACATCAAGCAAGAAATGTCCGACGTACGTTTCGCCCCTGCCACAGGGCTTCGTCCAGGGACGAAGCCCTGTGGCAGGGGCGAAACGTACTTTATTATTTATTATTTTTTAAAAAACCTTTACATTTTTTTTTATATGTGCTGTAAGCACACTAGAACCAGTGATCAGAGAGGATCGCTGGTTCTATACTAACTATAGACTTGCAATACACGTGTATTGCAGTCTATAGAGGAAGTTAGCTATGCAGATGCATAGACTAGCTTCCTCTCGTCCCAGCAGGATCAACCAGGTACCTGGGGGTAATTAGCAGCCGAGGGGTCACTGGCAAGACCCCAGGCTGCAAATTATAGCTGCCAGTACCCCCCGATCTCGCCGCGAGGGGTGCTGGCAGCAACATAACTAAACCCTTTGGATGCATTGCACCGGCATCCAAGGGGTTAACCCTCCCCCCATCGGAGCGAGCTGCCGGGACGAGAGGAAGCTAGTCTATGCATCTGCATAGCTAGCTTCCTCTATAGACTGCAATACAGCTAAATTACAGCTAACACGGGCTCCTGATGCCGCCGGCAGCATTCTTTATAGCCGGCCAAACCCCATGGCACCTTAAGGGTTAAACAACCGTGCAATAACCGTCCCTGCTGTTACAGCGGGAGCCTGGCTGTCAGATACAGCTGGGCTCCCATGGTGATCGCATGGGCTCTGCTTCTGAACCCATGCGATCTCCATCACGTACAGGCACGTGGGAATGCGGGAATGAACCACATTCCCTGACGTGTATGTACGTGATTTAGCGTTAAGGGATTAAACATTACATTTTGAAAACAAGATTACTCATGGACCCAAAAGTAATTTTATGATTTGTTCTTTTATTATTTATGTTCAAAGGTTTGGTATAATTTTTACGTTAAAGGGGTTGTCCGTAATAAAAACTAATCCCTGCATTAATCTAAACACCTTCACCTGCCTACTTTCTAAATAACACAATTTATCAAAACTGTATATTTACAGGGACATTTGCTGGTTATCTGGTGACAATCCGTTTCTGGAAACGGAACATCACTACTACATCACTTACTACTTACTACTCCCCTCATCCACTCCATTATATTAACCTCTCTTCCTTCCAGGCTTCTTCATACTGACTGGATAGTCCCAGCGCTGCTCTGTGCTTTGCAGCCAATAATCCCCCTCTACTGTGCAGCTCCCACACCTGCACAGTAGAGGTGGATCATCGGCTGCAGAGCACAGAGCAGTGCTTGAACAATAGTGCGTGCAGGCAGAATCAGAAAAGAAGGATGGGCCGTCCCGCAGGAGGAAGACTGGAAGGAGCAGAGGTAAGTATAATAGGGTCAGAGGTTGGGTTGAGTAGGTCAGAAGGGCTAATTGTTGGCGGGTTAGCTAGAGACAGGGAGGGGGTGTATGGGAGGGAGTGATAGAGAGGGGAGTAAGGTGAGAGGGAGTTAGTGTGGAAGTTACATAGCAGGAAGCTGAACCATGTAAACAAATGCAGAAGATACCAGGAGCTCCCAGAGACACCCAGAAATCACTCAAAACACTGCTAAATAAATTTGGGTGCATTTATTAAACCATTAATAGTACTAGAGAAAATGCATAGCACAAGAGAGTTATATTAACATCAGACATACATATCTAACTCTCATATATAAACCCCATAATACAAAGCGTATCCCAACCATGCACTATATTCCAAGAAAACGAGAGGGGATAGAAGATCCCAGAAAGTTGAAGGATACTCAGCATATATCAAAAAATAACTTTTATTTATGAAAAATTCACATGACTTAAAATAGACACATAGGACACTATATTCCACAAACAGGGTAACCAACAGGTACGGAAAGGTATTATAGCATAATAGATGTCCAAGATGATAACATCATGAACTTGTAACTGCTCAAAGATACATCCCTTCTATACAGATTAAATAATCTATCACATAAACACCCTCAAACTGAGGGAATACATGGGTGAGATGTAATAGAAGAGAGCAACAAGGAGCTGTGTATGTCCAGCGGAATGAAACAAATAAATATATAAGACAAGTGTCAAATAGTGAGGAAAAACTCCATTACTATAGGAAATGTAAGAAACCTCCATACATACAAAGCATCCTGTAGAAAAACTATAATCAAACCCAGACACAAAGTATCTTACCCATTGCTAAGATAGTAAAACACACGCTTCCGTAGCTGCAGGCACCCTGACCCGACGCGCGTTTCGGCACGTGACCAGCCTTCTTCCGGGGGTGGAGTAAGGTAGGTGTGAGTACAAATAAATACTACCCAACATAAGCCTAAGAGCCAATAAGGAGACAATAAGTCTAAAAACCCAGATGTACATAGTAGAACTTTCCATTGGTGGAACAGTGTGCCGAAGGAAAATAGCTCCGCCCATCTCGACGCATGCCCGCTGAGTGAACCAGCTTGGTCCGATCACATGACCGGCAGACTGAAACCGAGGCGCGGTCAAAAGATCAAGCCTCGATTTCGTCCGCCGCACGCGAACGGGCCACCTAACAGGCGCATGCGTACACGGCAGAAGGTAAGTTATCGACAATGCAGATAGATTAAAGCATCCATTGACCCGTGAATACAAGACAGAGTGCAAAGTGATAAATGAAAGGTGAAAAAGTGACAAAGATAAAGAAGGAAAAAAGTGAAAAATAAGTGAAAAATATAAAATGTGACCAATTGAAATGTGCAGATATTACTGTTGCAATAGTGCAAGTTTATTATCTCCTAACAAGAGATTACCATGATATATATCTATTGTGATAAAGTACAGACTATCCATAAATATCCATACAGAACCGACAAAACCATATAAAGATATAAAAATACACATACAAAAATAATTTATATTGACAAAATATACAAAATGCATTATAAAAATCAGCGGAACAAGTATATAACACTCACTGAAATTTCATAGATGTCAATATAAGTGAATTATAAATAAATAAATAAATAAATAAAAATAAAAATGAAAAAACAAATAAATAAAAATTTATACATATATATATATATATATATATATATATATATAAGTCCATAAGTGTGAGGTCAAAGACAGCCGAAAAAAACAGGCGGAGTATCATTTACATCCAAAAAAATATTTTGTCAATCCACGGCTCACACGGAAGTTAAGATGTTCAAAAATCCGATGAAACTTCATTGACCACAGCAGGATTACTATGTAAACATCCGGGTTCAAGGAAAATTTACATTGGCTCTAAACTATAAAAAGAAAACATAATTAACAAACAAATAACACAAAACCATGAAAGTACACACACCAAACCATACACAAAGACAAAAGACGATAAAAACGTTATATCAAAAAAATTATTAATTAAAAACACATGTAGAAAGACATACATAGAAAAATCCCAGGACATGGAGGACACCCAGGTAAGGACACAGGTCAAGGAAAGACGCCAAAATTCATCGCTTCATTTAAGCCATATGGGGTCATTGTTCCCAAGGTCCATATCCACCGCAACTCCATCTGTGCAAGACGTTTTTTAATATCTCCTCCTCTAATGGTGGGTATAATGCAATCGATCCCCCGAACCTGTAATAAAGTGGGGTCACTATTGTGGCAAGCCGCAAAATGTCTTGCCACAGGTTTTAACCGATCAGTATTACTCTCAGTTTTAGCCAAAATATCCCGTACATGTTCCCTCACTCTTATTTTCAATTCCCTACTGGTCAGTCCAATGTAGATCTTATTACATGGACATGTAGCGTAATAGACAACATATTTAGTCTGGCATGTAATACGTCTCTTAATGTAAAAGGTTTTATCTCCCTTAGAGTTCATAAAATCATTAGCCCTAATAATGTTCAGACAGGCTATGCACCTGCCACATGGTACACATCCCGGGGGAGGTTGCCCGGAACCAAAAATACCGGTCTGTTTCACCTCATAGTGACTATGCACCAATACATCTTTAAGATTTTTCGACCTTCTTGGTATCACATTTGGATAGGGGCTAACATATTTGGCCAAAATCGGATCCCCAGTAAGAATAGGCCAATATTTTTTCAAAATACCACGCATTTCATTCCACCTCGAGTGGTATTGAGTGATATATCGAGTCTCTTTAGACCTATCTCGATTCTTCACAGAAGGGGAGTTAAGAAGATCTATTCTAGGGGTATGTTTAGCCCTAACATAGGCTTTCCTAACCGCCCTGTGGCTATATCCCCTATCTAGAAAACGTTCAGTCAAATCATGGGAGAATTTCTCAAAACCCTCATTAGTTGAACAATTACGACGCATTCGCAGAAATTGCCCAGTAGGGATTGCTCTAATTACATGAGGAGGATGTGAGGAAGATGCCATCAACAAAGAGTTGACAGATGTCTCCTTTCTAAACGTCTCAGATTGTAAATTATGTTGTGTGTCCCTAAAAAGACTTACATCTAAAAAGTCTATCCTACACTGATCGCATCGATATGTGAGATGAATATTCATGTTGTTGCCATTAAGCTTTTCCATAAAAATTCCAAGTTGTTGTTCGGTACCCCCCCCCCCCCCAGACGATCAGGATGTCGTCGATGTACCGCATCCAAGAAAGGACGCGGCACATCGACGAGTCCCGATCGTCCGGGAGGAGGTCCCTCTCCCACAGCCCCAGGAACAGATTAGCATATGAGGGAGCACAAGCCGCCCCCATAGCTGTTCCCTGGAGCTGCAGGAAAAGGGACCCCTTGAACGTAAAGAAATTATGTTTTAACACGAATTCCAAAAGAATCAATAAGAACTCACATAAATCTGGGGCTAAATTGCTGGTATCCAAGAAAAATTTGGTGGCTCTAAGGCCATCCTCGTGTCGTATATTTGTATATAATGACTCCACGTCACATGTGACGAGTAGTGTGTCATGATCCAGAGGAATGCCGTCTATTTTCCGCAATAAATCTCCCGTATCTTTAATATACGAAGGTAAGTCACTTACCAATTGTTTAAGATGGTAATCAATATATTGGCAAATCTTCTCAAAGGGTCCATTGACGCCTGATACTATGGGCCGGCCAGGTGGAATTTGAGAGTTTTTATGTATCTTCGGCAATAAGTAAAATGTCGGAACAGAGGGTTCTTCCACTTTGAGGCAATCATACAGCTCCTTAGAGATGATATCCCTTTCAAGGGCTGTCCTGAGAATCATCTCTAGTTCACTACAGAAAGATAACATAGGATTAAAAGTAAGTTGTCTGTAGTTATTAGATGTACGTAGCTGTCTGAAAGCCTCAATCTCGTACATTTCTATAGGCCAAATTACGACATTCCCCCCCTTGTCTGCCGCCTTAATTACTACATCTGACATCTCCCCGAGTGACTTAAGGCTATCCCTTTCTTGATACGGTATAGTCTCTTTCATTTAGTTCCCGCAGAATATATCAATAGTAAGAGCATTAAGTCCTTATTGGCTAGTGTCAGTCACGTGACTGCTCTTGATTGGTTACGGAGGGTCACGTGACTAGGTACATACGAGAAAGCGGTCTATGCTTGTCTGGGAGTCATAAACAATCCAGTTATATCGATCATGCAGGACTAAGAGATCTCCAGAGGTAAAACTCTTATGATGCAGTTCAGGTATATTGAATACAGCATTATGAATATATATCCATATGTTTTGTGTACATTGCGTAATCGGATTTTGTAACATGGGGATTTTGTATTACAAGTTTCCGGGACGTACATAGTGTATGAGATTGATTATTCACTATTACTGTTATTGCTATCATGCTGATTGAATATTGAATGTGGAATGGAAAGAATCAATTTCATTACAACGCAACTTTATTTTACATATAAACACATTACAACAGGTTCAGGTGGCAGGAACTTAGTCAATCAATAATGGTGACTGATTGGCAATTCAAGGGGTGGGAGTTTCATCTCTGGAATTTACCTTTAAAAATGGTTCATTTAGGACTGACCGATAGAGCTATGACTAAGGGGCATTAAAAAACCCCGAAACGCGTCAGACTCGCGGCATTATGTTTTTTCTCACTTTTTCTTCCTTTTGTTGCACTTTTTAATGGATTTATATTTTGTCTGGAGGTCCCTTTGACCTGTTTTAATTTGATGGAATAAACAAGATTTTATACTTACCTCAGTGTTGCGGATCCATACTAAGTTCGTATTGTTGCATCAACACAGCTCCGTGGAATCGGGAGAACGGGTCGTGCACCTGGGTAAATGCTTCTGAGACTAAAGAAACATTCATCTGAATGGTGAGCTTACCTCTTATATTTATATTTTGTCTATCCCTTTCTTCCCTGGTTAGTAGAGATGAGCGAACACTAAAATGTTCGAGGTTCGAAATTCGATTCGAACAGCCGCTCAATGTTCGTGTGTTCGAACGGGTTTCGAACCCCATTATAGTCTATGGGGAACAGATACTCGTTAAGGGGGAAACCCAAATCCGTGTCTGGAGGGTCACCAAGTCCACTATGACACCCCAGGAAATGATGCCAACACCTCTGGAATGACACTGGGACAGCAGGGGAAGCATGTCTGGGGGCATCTAACACACCAAAGACCCTCTATTACCCCAACATCACAGCCTAACAACTACACACTTTACACACTCAATACCACCTCTCTGACAGTAGGAAAACACCTTGAAACATGTGTATTTGGCACTTGCAGTGAGGAGAGCTTGTCACCAGCAGTGAATTTGGCCCTTGTAGTAAGTTGAGGTTGGCACCAACATTTGTTTTGAAAATCAGGGTGGATTGAGCCTCTAACCAGCAGAGTTTGGGCAAATTCATGGTGGAGGGAGCCTCTAAAAACCCCAGTTTGGACCAATTCATGGTGGAGGGAGACTCTAAAAACCCCAGTTTGGACCAATTCATGGTGGAGGGAGACTCTAAAAACCCCAGTTTGGACCAATTCATGGTGGAGGGAGCCTCTAAAAACCCCAGTTTGGACCAATTCATGGTGGAGGGAGCCTCTAACCAGCCCAGTTTGGACCAATTAATGGTGGAGGGAGCCTCTAAACAGCCAAGTTTTGGGAAATTCATGGTGGAGGGAGCCTCTAACCAGCCCAGTTTGGACCAATTCATGGTGGAGGGAGCCTCTAAACAGCCCAGTTTGGGCAAATTCATGGTGGAGGGAGCCTCTAACCAGCCCAGTTTGGACCAATTAATGGTGGAGGGAGCCTCTAACCAGCCCAGTTTGGACCAATTAATGGTGGAGGGAGCCTCTAACCAGCCCAGTTTGGACCAATTAATGGTGGAGGGAGCCTCTAACCAGCCCAGTTTGGACCAATTAATGGTGGAGGGAGCCTCTAAACAGCCAAGTTTTGGGAAATTCATGGTGGAGGGAGCCTCTAACCAGCCCAGTTTGGACCAATTAATGGTGGAGGGAGCCTCTAAACAGCCAAGTTTTGGGAAATTCATGGTGGAGGGAGCCTCTAACCAGCCCAGTTTGGACCAATTAATGGTGGAGGGAGCCTCTAACCACCCCAGTTTGGGCAAATTCATGGTGGAGGGAGCCTCTAACCAGCCCAGTTTGGACCAATTAATGGTGGAGGGAGCCTCTAAACAGCCCAGTTTGGGCAAATTCATGGTGGAGGGAGCCTCTAAACAGCCAAGTTTTGGGAAATTCATGGTGGAGGGAGCCTCTAACCAGCCCAGTTTGGACCAATTCATGGTGGAGGGAGCCTCTAAACAGCCCAGTTTGGGCAAATTCATGGTGGAAGGAGCCTCTAAAAAACCCAGTTTGGACCAATTCATGGTGGAGGGAGCCTCTAATTAGCCCAGTTTGGACCAATTAATTGTGGAGGGAGCCTCTAACCAGCCCAGTTTGGACCAATTAATGGTGGAGGGAGCCTCTAACCACCCCAGTTTGGGCAAATTCATGGTGGAGGGAGCCTCTAACCAGCCCAGTTTGGACCAATTCATGGTGGAGGGAGCCTCTAAACAGCCCAGTTTGGGCAAATTCATGGTGGAGGGAGCCTCTAAAAAACCCAGTTTGGACCAATTCATGGTGGAGGGAGCCTCTAATTAGCCCAGTTTGGACCAATTAATTGTGGAGGGAGCCTCTAACCAGCCCAGTTTGGACCAATTAATGGTGGAGGGAGCCTCTAAAAAACCCAGTTTGGACCAATTCATGGTGGAGGGAGCCTCTAATTAGCCCAGTTTGGACCAATTAATTGTGGAGGGAGCCTCTAACCAGCCCAGTTTGGACCAATTAATGGTGGAGGGAGCCTCTAACCACCCCAGTTTGGACCAATTCATGGTGGAGGGAGCCTCTAACCACCCCAGTTTGGACCAATTCATGGTGGAGGGAGCCTCTAAACAGCCCAGTTTGGGCAAATTCATGGTGGAGGGAGCCTCTAACCAGCCCAGTTTGGACCAATTAATGGTGGAGGGAGCCTCTAAACAGCCCAGTTTGGGCAAATTCATGGTGGAGGGAGCCTCTAACCAGCCCAGTTTGGACCAATTAATGGTGGAGGGAGCCTCTAAACAGCCAAGTTTTGGGAAATTCATGGTGGAGGGAGCCTCTAACCAGCCCAGTTTGGACCAATTAATGGTGGAGGGAGCCTCTAACCACCCCAGTTTGGGCAAATTCATGGTGGAGGGAGCCTCTAACCAGCCCAGTTTGGACCAATTAATGGTGGAGGGAGCCTCTAAACAGCCCAGTTTGGGCAAATTCATGGTGGAGGGAGCCTCTAAACAGCCCAGTTTGGGCAAATTCATGGTGGAGGGAGCCTCTAACCAGCCCAGTTTGGACCAATTAATGGTGGAGGGAGCCTCTAAACAGCCCAGTTTGGGCAAATTCATGGTGGAGGGAGCCTCTAAAAAACCCAGTTTGGACCAATTCATGGTGGAGGGAGCCTCTAATTAGCCCAGTTTGGACCAATTAATTGTGGAGGGAGCCTCTAACCAGCCCAGTTTGGACCAATTAATGGTGGAGGGAGCCTCTAACCACCCCAGTTTGGGCAAATTCATGGTGGAGGGAGCCTCTAACCAGCCCAGTTTGGACCAATTAATGGTGGAGGGAGCCTCTAACCAGCCCAGTTTGGACCAATTAATGGTGGAGGGAGCCTCTAACCACCCCAGTTTGGACCAATTCATGGTGGAGGGAGCCTCTAACCAGCCCAGTTTGGACCAATTCATGGTGGAGGGAGCCTCTAAACAGCCAAGTTTTGGGAAATTCATGGTGGAGGGAGCCTCTAACCAGCCCAGTTTGGACCAATTCATGGTGGAGGGAGCCTCTAAACAGCCCAGTTTGGGCAAATTCATGGTGGAGGGAGCCTCTAACCAGCCCAGTTTGGACCAATTAATGGTGGAGGGAGCCTCTAAACAGCCAAGTTTTGGGAAATTCATGGTGGAGGGAGCCTCTAACCAGCCCAGTTTGGACCAATTAATGGTGGAGGGAGCCTCTAACCAGCCCAGTTTGGACCAATTAATGGTGGAGGGAGCCTCTAACCAGCCCAGTTTGGACCAATTAATGGTGGAGGGAGCCTCTAACCACCCCAGTTTGGGCAAATTCATGGTGGAGGGAGCCTCTAACCAGCCCAGTTTGGACCAATTAATGGTGGAGGGAGCCTCTAACCACCCCAGTTTGGGCAAATTCATGGTGGAGGGAGCCTCTAACCAGCCCAGTTTGGACCAATTAATGGTGGAGGGAGCCTCTAAACAGCCCAGTTTGGGCAAATTCATGGTGGAGGGAGCCTCTAAACAGCCAAGTTTTGGGAAATTCATGGTGGAGGGAGCCTCTAACCACCCCAGTTTGGACCAATTCATGGTGGAGGGAGCCTCTAAACAGCCCAGTTTGGGCAAATTCATGGTGGAGGGAGCCTCTAAAAAACCCAGTTTGGACCAATTCATGGTGGAGGGAGCCTCTAAACAGCCCAGTTTGGGCAAATTCATGGTGGAGGGAGCCTCTAACCAGCAGAGTTGGGGGAAATCAGGGTGGAGGGAGCCTAGTATTAGCAGAATTGTGCAACGCTTATGGTGGATGAGTATGAGGATGCGGAGGAATTGGAGAGGTTGAGTACAGACATGGAGTTTCATGTTGGGGTGCTTTACACAGGTGGGCACAAAAATGACGGCTCTACCCAGTGGTGGTTCATTTTTATCAAAGTGAGCCGGTCGGCACTCTCAGCTGACAGACGGGTGCGCTTGTCAGTGATGATGCCACCGGCTGCACTGAACACCCTCTCAGATAGGACGCTGGCGGCAGGACAGGACAGCACCTCCAAGGCATATAGGGCAAGTTCAAGCCACAGGTCCAACTTCGACACCCAATACGTGTAGGGCGCAGAGGGGTCGGAGAGGACAGGGCTGTGGTCGGAAAGGTATTCCCGCAACATGCGCCTATACTTCTCACGCCTGGTGACACTAGGACCCTCCGTGGCGGCACTTTGGCGAGGGGGTGCCATCAAGGTGTCCCAGACCTTAGACAGTGTGCCCCTCGTTTGTGTGGACCGGTGAGAACTTGGTTGCCTACTGGAGGAACTGCCCTCCCTGCCGCCAACGTCACATGCTGGAAACATCTCCATCATATTCTGCACCAATTGCCTGTGGCAAGCATTGATGCGATTGGCCCTCCCCTCTACCGGAATAAAAGACGAGATGTTGTTTTTATACCGGGGGTCAAGGATAGCAAAGATCCAGTACTGGTTGTCCTCCATGATTTTGACAATACGCTTGTCGGTTGTAAAGCACCCCAACATGAACTCAGCCATGTCTGCCACAGTGTTAGTTGGCATGACTCCTCTGGCCCCACCGGAAAGTTCAATCTCCATTTCCTCCTCATCCTCCATGTCTACCCATCCGCGCTGCAACAATGGGACGATTCGAAGTTGCCCGGAAGCCTCCTGTATCACCATCACATCATCGGACAACTCTTCTTCCTCCTCCTCCTCCTCCTCCTCCTCCATTAAACGCAGTGAAGCGGACAGATGTGTGGACCTACTCTCCAGCTGTGACGGATCGGATGCTATCCCTAACTCCTCTGTGTGATCTGAGTTATCCCTGATGTCAATCAGGGATTCTCTCAGAACACACAAGAGCGGGATTGTAAGGCTCACCATCGCATCCTCAGAGCTCACCCTCCTTGTGGACTCCTCAAAGACCCGTAGGATGTCACAAAGGTCTCTCATCCATGGCCACTCATGGATGTGAAACTGAGGCAGCTGACTTTGTGGCACCCTAGGGTTTTGTAGCTGGTATTCCATCAAAGGTCTCTGCTGCTCAACCACTCTATTCAACATCTGAAACGTTGAGTTCCAGCGTGTGGGGACGTCGCACAAAAGCCGGTGTTGTGGCACATGCAGGCGTTGCTGGAGAGATTTTAAGCTAGCAGCGGCTACTGTCGACTTGCGAAAGTGGGCGCACATGCGCCGCACTTTCACCAGTAGCTCTGGAACATTGGGGTAGCTCTTTAGGAAACGTTGCACCACTAGGTTGAAGACGTGGGCCAGGCATGGAACATGTTGGAGTCCGGCAAGCTCCAGAGCTGCTACCAGGTTCCGGCCGTTATCACAAACGACCATGCCTGGGCCCAGGTGCAGCGGCTCAAACCATATTGCCGTCTCATCGAGGAGGGCATCCCTCACCTCGGAGGCAGTGTGCTGTCTGTCCCCCAAGCTGATCAGCTTCAGCACAGCCTGCTGACGTCTACCAACGCCAGTGCTGCAACGTTTCCAACTCGTAGCTGGGGTCAATCTAACAGCGGAGGAGGAGGCGGTGGCGGAGGAGGAGGCGGTGGCGGAGGAGGAGGCGGTAGAGGAGGAGGAGGAGGAGGGGGGTGTTCTTCTCGTGTCCCTGCCAGGAATGTTAGGCGGGGAGACGAGGTACACCGGGCCAGTTTGGGAAGCAGTCCCAGCCTCAACTACATTCACCCAGTGTGCCGTCAGTGAAATGTAGCGTCCCTGTCCGCATGCACTTGTCCACGCGTCGGTGGTCAAGTGGACCTTTGTGCAAAGCGCGGAACTAAGGGCCCGCCTGATGTTGAGTGACACGTGCTGGTGCAAGGCGGGGACGGCACACCGGGAGAAGTAGTGACGGCTAGGGACGGCATAGCGAGGTGCCGCAGTTGCCATCAGGTCCAGGAAGGCGGGAGTTTCAACAAGCCGGAACGCCAACATCTCCTGGGCCAGCAGTTTAGCGATGTTGGCGTTCAAGGCTTGCGCGTGTGGGTGGTTAGCAGTGTATTTCTGCCGCCGCTCCAATGTCTGAGAGATGGTGGGTTGTTGTAAAGAAACGCCTGATGGTGCCTTTGATGGTGCAGGAGAAGGAGATAAGACAGGACCAGGGGAGGATGAGGTAGAAGTCAACAAAGTGGCGGAGGCAGATGAAGTGGTGTCCTGGCTCGTCCTCTGGAGTGCATCGCCAGCACAGTCAGCAGTGGCAGTGGCAGAGGCAGAGGCAGAGGCAGTGGCAGTGGCGTGAACGGCAGTCGGCCTTTGTCCTGCCGTTGCTGCCTGCCACTGATTCCAGTGCTTGGATTCCAAATGACGGCGCATTGAAGTGGTGGACAGGTTGCTCTTCTCAGAGCCCCTAATCAATTTCGAGAGGCAAATTGTGCAGACAACACTATATCTGTCCTCGGCGCATTCCTTGAAAAAACTCCACACCTTCGAGAAACGTGCCCTCGAGGTGGGAGTTTTTCGGGGCTGGGTACGAACTGGAACATCTTGGGAGATTCCGGGTGTGGCCTGGCTTCGCCTAAGCTGCTGACCTCTGCCTCTGCCTCTAGCTACCCTTTTTGGTGCTGCACCTGCCTCAACATCCACACTACTTTCCCCGCTTGACATCCCCCCTGTCCAGGTCGGGTCAGTGTCCTCATCATCCACCACTTCCTCTTCCAACTCCTGTCTCATCTCCTCCTCCCGCACAATGCGCCGGTCAACTGGATGCCCTGACGGCAACTGCGTCACATCATCGTCGATGAGGGTGGGTTGCTGGTCATCCACCACCAAATCGAACGGAGATGGAGGAGACTCTAGTGTTTGAGCATCTGGATACAGATGCTCCTCTGTTAGGTTCGTGGAATCGTGACGTGGAGAGGCAGGTTGAGGGACAATGAAAGGAGCGGAGAACAGCTCTGGGGAGCAGGGACAGTTTGGGTTATTGTTCTGTAAAGCTTCGGAATTTTGGGAGGAAGGAAGACAAGACTGTTGGGTAATAGGAGGAGAGGAGGCAGAGTCTGACTGGCTGCTGGACAATGTGCTGTAAGCGTTCTCTGACAGCCATTGCAAGACCTGTTCCTGGTTCTCGGGCCTACTAAGGTTTGTACCCTGCAGTTTAGTTAATGTGGCAAGCAACCCTGGCACTGTAGAGTGGCGCAATGCTTGCTGCCCCACAGGAGTAGGCACGGGACGCCCTGTGGCTTCACTGCTACCTTGCTCCCCAGAACCATTCCCCCGACCTCGCCCACGGCCTCGTCCACGTCCCTTTCCGGGAGCCTTGCGCATTTTGAATTCCTAGTTAGAAATTGGCACTGTATACCAGTAGTAAAAATTGTGGGTGCACGTAACCCCAATATATTCTTTGAATTCCCAGTCAGACACTGGCACTATATGGCAGTAGCAAGAAATGAGGGTATTTGTATTCCCAATATATTCTTTGAATTCCCAGTCAGACAATGGCACTGTATACCAGTAGTAAAAATTGTGGGTGCACGTAACCCCAATATATTCTTTGAATTCCCAGTCAGACACTGGCACTATATGGCAGTAGCAAGAAATGAGGGTATTTGTATTCCCAATATATTCTTTGAATTCCCAGTCAGACAATGGCACTGTATACCAGTAGTAAAAATTGTGGGTGCACGTAACCCCAATATATTCTTTGAATTACCAGTCAGAAACTGGCACTATATGGCAGTAGCAAGAAATGAGGGTATTTATAACCCCAATATATTCTTTGAATTCCCAGTCAGACAATGGCACTGTATACCAGTAGTAAAAATTGTGGGTGCACGTAACCCCAATATATTCTTTGAATTCCCAGTCAGAAACTGGCACTATATGGCAGTAGCAAGAAATGAGGGTATTTATAACCCCAATATATTCTTTGAATTCCCAGTCAGACAATGGCACTGTATACCAGTAGTAAAAATTGTGGGTGCACGTAACCCCAATATATTCTTTGAATTCCCAGTCAGAAACTGGCACTATATGGCAGTAGCAAGAAATGAGGGTATTTGTATTCCCAATATACTCTTTGAATTCCCAGTCAGACAATGGCACTGTATACCAGTAGTAAAAATTGTGGGTGCACGTAACCCCAATATATTCTTTGAATTCCCAGTCAGAAACTGGCACTATATGGCAGTAGCAAGAAATGAGGGTATTTGTATTCCCAATATACTCTTTGAATTCCCAGTCAGACAATGGCACTGTATACCAGTAGTAAAAATTGTGGGTGCACGTAACCCCAATATATTCTTTGAATTCCCAGTCAGACACTGGCACTATATGGCAGTAGCAAGAAATGAGGGTATTTGTATTCCCAATATACTCTTTGAATTCCCAGTCAGACAATGGCACTGTATACCAGTAGTAAAAATTGTGGGTGCACGTAACCCCAATATATTCTTTGAATTCCCAGTCAGACACTGGCACTATATGGCAGTAGCAAGAAATGAGGGTATTTGTATTCCCAATATACTCTTTGAATTCCCAGTCAGACAATGGCACTGTATACCAGTAGTAAAAATTGTGGGTGCACGTAACCCCAATATATTCTTTGAATTCCCAGTCAGAAACTGGCACTATATGGCAGTAGCAAGAAATGAGGGTATTTGTATTCCCAATATACTCTTTGAATTCCCAGTCAGACAATGGCACTGTATACCAGTAGTAAAAATTGTGGGTGCACGTAACCCCAATATATTCTTTGAATTCCCAGTCAGAAACTGGCACTATATGGCAGTAGCAAGAAATGAGGGTATTTGTATTCCCAATATACTCTTTGAATTCCCAGTCAGACAATGGCACTGTATACCAGTAGTAAAAATTGTGGGTGCACGTAACCCCAATATATTCTTTGAATTCCCAGTCAGAAACTGGCACTATATGGCAGTAGCAAGAAATGAGGGTATTTGTATTCCCAATATACTCTTTGAATTCCCAGTCAGACAATGGCACTGTATACCAGTAGTAAAAATTGTGGGTGCACGTAACCCCAATATATTCTTTGAATTACCAGTCAGAAACTGGCACTATATGGCAGTAGCAAGAAATGAGGGTATTTGTATTCCCAATATACTCTTTGAATTCCCAGTCAGACAATGGCACTGTATACCAGTAGTAAAAATTGTGGGTGCACGTAACCCCAATATATTCTTTGAATTCCCAGTCAGACACTGGCACTATATGGCAGTAGCAAGAAATGAGGGTATTTGTATTCCCAATATACTCTTTGAATTCCCAGTCAGACAATGGCACTGTATACCAGTAGTAAAAATTGTGGGTGCACGTAACCCCAATATATTCTTTGAATTCCCAGTCAGAAACTGGCACTATATGGCAGTAGCAAGAAATGAGGGTATTTGTATTCCCAATATACTCTTTGAATTCCCAGTCAGACAATGGCACTGTATACCAGTAGTAAAAATTGTGGGTGCACGTAACCCCAATATATTCTTTGAATTCCCAGTCAGACACTGGCACTATATGGCAGTAGCAAGAAATGAGGGTATTTGTATTCCCAATATATTCTTTGAATTCCCAGTCAGACAATGGCACTGTATACCAGTAGTAAAAATTGTGGGTGCACGTAACCCCAATATATTCTTTGAATTACCAGTCAGAAACTGGCACTATATGGCAGTAGCAAGAAATGAGGGTATTTGTATTCCCAATATATTCTTTGAATTCCCAGTCAGACAATGGCACTGTATACCAGTAGTAAAAATTGTGGGTGTATATAGCCCCAATTCTATTGCTAGGGGACTTGCAGGGTATTTCTGGGGTGAAGGTGGGGGGGCACACCGTTGGAACGGGTATCGGGGTATATATCGGGTATACGGGAATACACTGACAGTGTATTCCATTCAGGATCCTGGGAAAGCTGGGTTGCGGCGATTGAGCCCGTCAGTGCCACGTTACACTGACAAGCTTCTCCCTGGAATTTAGCTCTTACAAGAGCTGTTGGTTGTCTTCTCCTTCCTATCCTAGCCTGTCCCTGCCTACCCAGAATCTAAGCCCTAGCTAGCTGGACGGAAACCTCCGTCCTCGGTGAATTGCAAGCTCAGAATGACGCGAAGCTGGGCGTCGCTGTTCTTTTAAATTAGAGGTCACATGTTTTCGGCAGCCAATGGGTTTTGCCTACTTTTTTCAACGTCACCGGTGTCGTAGTTCCTGTCCCACCTACCCAGCGCTGTTATTGGAGCAAAAAAGGCGCCAGGGAAGGTGGGAGGGGAATCGAGTAATGGCGCACTTTACCACGCGGTGTTCGATTCGATTCGAACATGCCGAACAGCCTAATATCCGATCGAACATGAGTTCGATAGAACACTGTTCGCTCATCTCTACTGGTTAGGTTATCATTCCTTATTCCTCCAGCCAATTTCTCGAACTCGTTGGACACCAACCGTACAAAGAGATCAACAGATGGATATAGAGACAAGGGGGGGAATTTTTTTGATTTTTTACGTATGCAATCTGGTACCATTGATGGTAAGATAGCAGGGTCGATGTTGGTCTCAAGGACCATATCATCCCCAGAGGGTACATTACCCTCTTGGTATAGGTCCTCCAATACGTTTAAAGCCTCTTGCTCCCTGCCAGAAATAAAAGAGTCTTGATTTCCATCGGATACATTCTCACTATCCCTATGAAACATTTTCTTAAAAGTAAGGGTTCTGCCAAAGAGATGTAAATCTTTAATTGCTGAAAACCTATCAAAATGCGCACTAGGTGAAAAGCTTAAACCTCTTGACAGAACCACTATCTGGGAGTTGGTTAATGAATGCTTGGACAGATTAATTACCTGCAATTGTCTGTTTGCCTGATGCAGGCTCCTAGTGTCAGGACGTCTTTTTGCGGAAAATCTGGCCTGATTTTTCTTCCTCTTATTGCTGTTATTCAATCTAGTATGAACCTCAGAATTAGTCGACGTATTTGAATCTTCAATCGAGGAAAGAGATGATTGGGAGAAAGATCTCTCATTCCCCCTCAACCGTTTCTGATGCCAACGGTAAATGTTCTTAGATTGGAAATCAGCACTATCCCGGTTGAATTTCTTTGATTTCACTTCACAAATATTTTTTTCCCAAGTGTTAAACTGATCTTCCAAAAAACGATCAAATAGAGATAGAGACTCAGTAGTAGATAATGCACGCAGTTGTTTTTGTGCATCCTCAATCTCTTTGTCAAGGCTTTCAATGGAAGTGGTATTATATTCAACTAAAAGCTGCAAAAATGTCATACTACACATTGAACATGCTGACTCCCATTTTTGTATAAAATCAGCATCGGTGATAGGGAAAGAGGGAAACACTTGTATCCTCAGACCCCTAGGAATGAGATTGCGTCTAATATAATTCTGGAGGAAAGCTCTATTCCACCAGATTTTTGTCCTTTTGTGTAGCAATTTTTTGACCTTGTCCTGAATATCCTGGGTGCCCGCCACACCCATAGAACCTGAAATATTAAAATCATCTTTGAATAAAGTATCCAAACGTGTCAGCCAATTTCTTTCCCTGGCCTTAAAGTCCATCGGTGTTGTGCTCTGAACTTCTGTGAAAAACACAGCAAAATATAAATATAGAAAACGCATAGCACAAGAGAGTTATATTAACATCAGACATACATATCTAACTCTCATATATAAACCCCATAATACAAAGCGTATCCCAACCATGCACTATATTCCAAGAAAACGAGAGGGGATAGAAGATCCCAGAAAGTTGACGGATACTCAGCATATATCAAAAAATAACTTTTATTTATGAAAAATTCACATGACTTAAAATAGACACATAGGACACTATATTCCACAAACAGGGTAACCAACAGGTACGGAAAGGTATTATAGCATAATAGATGTCCAAGATGATAACATCATGAACTTGTAACTGCTCAAAGATACATCCCTTCTATACAGATTAAATAATCTATCACATAAACACCCTCAAACTGAGGGAATACATGGGTGAGATGTAATAGAAGAGAGCAACAAGGAGCTGTGTATGTCCTTCATACTAGATTGAATAACAGCAATAAGAGGAAGAAAAATCAGGCCAGATTTTCCGCAAAAAGACGTCCTGACACTAGGAGCCTGCATCAGGCAAACAGACAATTGCAGGTAATTAATCTGTCCAAGCATTCATTAACCAACTCCCAGATAGCGGTTCTGTCAAGAGGTTTAAGCTTTTCACCTAGTGCGCATTTTGATAGGTTTTCAGCAATTAAAGATTTACATCTCTTTGGCAGAACCCTTACTTTTAAGAAAATGTTTCATAGGAATAGTGAGAATGTATCCGATGGAAATGAAGACTCTTTTATTTCTGGCAGGGAGCAAGAGGCTTTAAACGTATTGGAGGACCTATACCAAGAGGGTAATGTACCCTCTGGGGATGATATGGTCCTTGAGACCAACATCGACCCTGCTATCTTACCATCAATGGTACCAGATTGCATACGTAAAAAATCAAAAAAATTCCCCCCCTTGTCTCTATATCCATCTGTTGATCTCTTTGTACGGTTGGTGTCCAACGAGTTCGAGAAATTGGCTGGAGGAATAAGGAATGATAACCTAACCAGGGAAGAAAGGGATAGCCTTAAGTCACTCGGGGAGATGTCAGATGTAGTAATTAAGGCGGCAGACAAGGGGGGGAATGTCGTAATTTGGCCTATAGAAATGTACGAGATTGAGGCTTTCAGACAGCTACGTACATCTAATAACTACAGACAACTTACTTTTAATCCTATGTTATCTTTCTGTAGTGAACTAGAGATGATTCTCAGGACAGCCCTTGAAAGGGATATCATCTCTAAGGAGCTGTATGATTGCCTCAAAGTGGAAGAACCCTCTGTTCCGACATTTTACTTATTGCCGAAGATACATAAAAACTCTCAAATTCCACCTGGCCGGCCCATAGTATCAGGCGTCAATGGACCCTTTGAGAAGATTTGCCAATATATTGATTACCATCTTAAACAATTGGTAAGTGACTTACCTTCGTATATTAAAGATACGGGAGATTTATTGCGGAAAATAGACGGCATTCCTCTGGATCATGACACACTACTCGTCACATGTGACGTGGAGTCATTATATACAAATATACGACACGAGGATGGCCTTAGAGCCACCAAATTTTTCTTGGATACCAGCAATTTAGCCCCAGATTTATGTGAGTTCTTATTGATTCTTTTGGAATTCGTGTTAAAACATAATTTCTTTACGTTCAAGGGGTCCCTTTTCCTGCAGCTCCAGGGAACAGCTATGGGGGCGGCTTGTGCTCCCTCATATGCTAATCTGTTCCTGGGGCTGTGGGAGAGGGACCTCCTCCCGGACGATCGGGACTCGTCGATGTGCCGCGTCCTTTCTTGGATGCGGTACATCGACGACATCCTGATCGTCTGGGGGGGGGGGGTACCGAACAACAACTTGGAATTTTTATGGAAAAGCTTAATGGCAACAACATGAATATTCATCTCACATATCGATGCGATCAGTGTAGGATAGACTTTTTAGATGTAAGTCTTTTTAGGGACGCACAACATAATTTACAATCTGAGACGTTTAGAAAGGAGACATCTGTCAACTCTTTGTTGATGGCATCTTCCTCACATCCTCCTCATGTAATTAGAGCAATCCCTACTGGGCAATTTCTGCGAATGCGTCGTAATTGTTCAACTAATGAGGGTTTTGAGAAATTCTCCCATGATTTGACTGAACGTTTTCTAGATAGGGGATATAGCCACAGGGCGGTTAGGAAAGCCTATGTTAGGGCTAAACATACCCCTAGAATAGATCTTCTTAACTCCCCTTCTGTGAAGAATCGAGATAGGTCTAAAGAGACTCGATATATCACTCAATACCACTCGAGGTGGAATGAAATGCGTGGTATTTTGAAAAAATATTGGCCTATTCTTACTGGGGATCCGATTTTGGCCAAATATGTTAGCCCCTATCCAAATGTGATACCAAGAAGGTCGAAAAATCTTAAAGATGTATTGGTGCATAGTCACTATGAGGTGAAACAGACCGGTATTTTTGGTTCCGGGCAACCTCCCCCGGGATGTGTACCATGTGGCAGGTGCATAGCCTGTCCGAACATTATTAGGGCTAATGATTTTATGAACTCTAAGGGAGATAAAACCTTTTACATTAAGAGACGTATTACATGCCAGACTAAATATGTTGTCTATTACGCTACATGTCCATGTAATAAGATCTACATTGGACTGACCAGTAGGGAATTGAAAATAAGAGTGAGGGAACATGTACGGGATATTTTGGCTAAAACTGAGAGTAATACTGATCGGTTAAAACCTGTGGCAAGACATTTTGCGGCTTGCCACAATAGTGACCCCACTTTATTACAGGTTCGGGGGATCGATTGCATTATACCCACCATTAGAGGAGGAGATATTAAAAAACGTCTTGCACAGATGGAGTTGCGGTGGATATGGACCTTGGGAACAATGACCCCATATGGCTTAAATGAAGCGATGAATTTTGGCGTCTTTCCTTGACCTGTGTCCTTACCTGGGTGTCCTCCATGTCCTGGGATTTTTCTATGTATGTCTTTCTACATGTGTTTTTAATTAATAATTTTTTTGATATAACGTTTTTATCGTCTTTTGTCTTTGTGTATGGTTTGGTGTGTGTACTTTCATGGTTTTGTGTTATTTGTTTGTTAATTATGTTTTCTTTTTATAGTTTAGAGCCAATGTAAATTTTCCTTGAACCCGGATGTTTACATAGTAATCCTGCTGTGGTCAATGAAGTGTCATCGGATTTTTGAACATCTTAACTTCCGTGTGAGCCGTGGATTGACAAAATATTTTTTTGGATGTAAATGATACTCCGCCTGTTTTTTTCGGCTGTCTTTGACCTCACACTTATGGACTTATATATATATATATATATATATATATATATATATATATATATATATGTATAAATTTTTATTTATTTGTTTTTTCATTTTTATTTTTATTTATTTATTTATTTATTTATAATTCACTTATATTGACATCTATGAAATTTCAGTGAGTGTTATATACTTGTTCCGCTGATTTTTATAATGCATTTTGTATATTTTGTCAATATAAATTATTTTTGTATGTGTATTTTTATATCTTTATATGGTTTTGTCGGTTCTGTATGGATATTTATGGATAGTCTGTACTTTATCACAATAGATATATATCATGGTAATCTCTTGTTAGGAGATAATAAACTTGCACTATTGCAACAGTAATATCTGCACATTTCAATTGGTCACATTTTATATTTTTCACTTATTTTTCACTTTTTTCCTTCTTTATCTTTGTCACTTTTTCACCTTTCATTTATCACTTTGCACTCTGTCTTGTATTCACGGGTCAATGGATGCTTTAATCTATCTGCATTGTCGATAACTTACCTTCTGCCGTGTACGCATGCGCCTGTTAGGTGGCCCGTTCGCGTGCGGCGGACGAAATCGAGGCTTGGTCTTTTGACCGCGCCTCGGTTTCAGTCTGCCGGTCATGTGATCGGACCAAGCTGGTTCACTCAGCGGGCATGCGTCGAGATGGGCGGAGCTATTTTCCTTCGGCACACTGTTCCACCAATGGAAAGTTCTACTATGTACATCTGGGTTTTTAGACTTATTGTCTCCTTATTGGCTCTTAGGCTTATGTTGGGTAGTATTTATTTGTACTCACACCTACCTTACTCCACCCCCGGAAGAAGGCTGGTCACGTGCCGAAACGCGCGTCGGGTCAGGGTGCCTGCAGCTACGGAAGCGTGTGTTTTACTATCTTAGCAATGGGTAAGATACTTTGTGTCTGGGTTTGATTATAGTTTTTCTACAGGATGCTTTGTATGTATGGAGGTTTCTTACATTTCCTATAGTAATGGAGTTTTTCCTCACTATTTGACACTTGTCTTATATATTTATTTGTTTCATTCCGCTGGACATACACAGCTCCTTGTTGCTCTCTTCTATTACATCTCACCCATGTATTCCCTCAGTTTGAGGGTGTTTATGTGATAGATTATTTAATCTGTATAGAAGGGATGTATCTTTGAGCAGTTACAAGTTCATGATGTTATCATCTTGGACATCTATTATGCTATAATACCTTTCCGTACCTGTTGGTTACCCTGTTTGTGGAATATAGTGTCCTATGTGTCTATTTTAAGTCATGTGAATTTTTCATAAATAAAAGTTATTTTTTGATATATGCTGAGTATCCTTCAACTTTCTGGGATCTTCTATCCCCTCTCGTTTTCATTAATAGTACTAACAGAATTTTTTTATTAAAAAAAACAAAACATTTTTTTGCTTGGAAAACCCATTTACGTCTAGGTGTGGCTCATAAGGTATATTATATATATATCATAAGGGCAGATGATACTTTTCTTCCCTGGTTTTGCTTTTAAAAACTGCATGACAAAAGTGTAAAGGTAACCTAAGACTAGATTCACATGAACACTGTGTAAATTGGCCATGAAAATGTACATTTTTCACAGTTGTTTGCACCATAAGGAATGCCTAAAGGATCCCTCATACAGCTGAGTGTATTGTCAGATTAGACCATCATAAAATAGATCCTATGTCCTATTTTTGTCAAAATTGGAATACCCCCATACATATGAATAGATTTTAATGGCTTGTATGGTTTTTGTGTAAGATTTATGCTTAGAATCCATGTACACAATGCAAATAAGATCCCCCTCTAGGCCTACCCAGCTGCATGAGCACTGATTTTGCAAAAGTATCATAGATGTTTTTGCTTATAGGGACCAGGCCTGCAAGGCCTTATCTTTAAGCTACATCCATTGTGAACATGAGTGAATTCTTTAACAGCAGTTGGTACTATGAATAAGATATTATATGACTTTATATAGAAGCAAGAGCTTGCTGTAATGAAACCACCATGTGCACACATATTATGTATGACATTACACAGATTCATCACAGTTTTGGATTATAAAGTTGTAGACCCTCAGTATGACAATACATTGTGGCTCTGCAATGCATCGTATTACAAAGGTATTGCCCATCAGAAGCAAAATCTCTCTGTAATACTTTATCTGTATTCCAATCAGCTCTTTTGTCTTTAACACAGCTTCCATCACTCGGCCTTGGCGAGCCCTTTTTGTTCAGTATAGTCTGAGAACCCCCAGGTTTTTTTTTTCTCTTTTACACCAGTACATTGATTTAGACTTCCCTGCTTCAAATCCCTAGCTTTCTGTAGTAGTCGATGACTAATAGCACTGGCTCAGGATAGGGTGCAAGTCCAACAAGGGACCGCTTCCCTAATTACATCAGGATAAAACAACAGTCATAAAGCACTGATGCAAAAATAATAAAACATAACATTTATTTACATACCCCTAAAAATATTTACTGGATGAGTCCATCCAAAGACACAATACTTATAAAAATCGCAAGATATACATACCAAAAAACATAGATAATACACTATTTGTGACCCCTATGAGGTTCAAAAGCAGGGACAAAACTGTATATATCCACCACAACAACTGCAAAGAGTATACAGAAAACTGGTTAGATCTTACCCATAATCGCCGTTAGAAGAATATCATGGTGTACGGGAACTGGGTTGCAGGACAATCCCTAGACTGGCCCTTAGACGCTGTCCCTGTTCCCCAAAATGCTCCTGTCCTGACAAGGGCAGTCCCAAGTTGAACTTCAAAAATGGTTGTCCCTAACAGTCCCTACACGGCGCTTCAAGGTGCATTCATACCAATCCTCAGGGGACTTAACTAGTGCTTTTTGAAAAAATTATCCCAAAAAACATTTATCTCTAGCACAGTGGTGCAAAGAGAAAATCACAAGCAAAAAGTCATGTCACAGCATACCTAAAGCTGGCTAGACTATATTTGGCAGTGGCAACTAGCGCTTGTAGCCACAGGCTTTAAATAGCTAAGTGCTTTGCCCCATTCGTTATAGAAGACCCACTCACCTATATTCAGGGGTATGTTCATGTGTACCACCAGTACAGCGGCCCATTGGCGCTCCCTAATGACGTCATACAGCTCAACACATTATTTTCTGCAGTGCCGGCTTCCCAGTCTCAGGGATCGTGAGATTGCACACATATTCCCATGCATGCGCGATAACTTCAATGTAGAAGCCACTGCACTGCAATCTCTCTCCTCTCACTGCGCGTGCGCAAGACCTCGGCTGCCAATAATAGTCTCCTGAACACGCACAGCATAGATCGCTGTCAGTGCTTTATGCTGACTAGTTGCTGACCACCATAATAAACAAGTCATACTATATCAACATGCAACATAAGGAAATACCGGACAGACAACAGAAAAGGCATCACAGCCAGGGAGAAGTCAATATAGGTTGGACTTGATGGACTAATGTCTTTATCCAACCTCATCTACTATGTAACTATGTAATATCAGGACCCATATCAGAAGATACATGAGAGTTAAAATCTAGCTTTAGAAGTCCAAAACTAGCAAATAAGATGAGGCTGATAATATCAGATAAGATGAGAGATAAGGTAGATAAGGCTGTAGTGAGATAGCTAGTGGGGGAGAGGAGGGGAAGTTGTCCCAGGTCCATTGACTCTGTGGGGCCCACCCCAGGGCCACCTTTAATACATCCTTTATTTCTAACTATATTGGTGTCTGAGTATCCTGTGGCTTAACAGTCTTGTAAACTGCAAGCCGATACAGGCCTGTGGTTTATAAGACCCTAGAGAAAACAGAGGGAAATCTACATCTCAGCATAGATGGCAGCGCGATGACATCACAGACGTCTAGACACTTGGGCATTACTAATAAGGGACACTATTTAAAGGGGTGCACAGGGAAGTTATTAATTTAAAGATACACTTGGGGGTATTATTCATTATGGGGGGGGGTTATACTATATCTCTCTATATTATAAAAATGAATTCTTGTCTGTCTGTCTGTCTGTCTGTTCTCTAATGCGAACCAAACGACTGGACCGATCTTCACCAAATTTGGTACAGAGATACTTCAGATATCCGGGAAGGTTTAAGACGAGACTCCAACTTGCTTGGACGTACCGTTGCTGAGATACAGCATTCCAAACACAGTGCCCCCCCCCCCCTTAGCCAATACAAACCTGCAAGACTTTCACTCATATTCCAACTGCAATACACACGGTCACTCCACATGCACAATACAACACTGATATCCAAACTGAGATACACGCATCAGAGGATTAGATACACAGATCAGCACACAGTATCACACGCCTGAGGATTAGATACACGGGTCTGCACACAGTCACACACACCAGAGGATTAAATACGCACTTCTGCACACAGTTCCACACACTGAAGGATTTGATACGTGCATCTGCACACGGTTCCACATGCCGAAGGATTAGATACAGGCGTCTACACACAGTTCAACACTCCAGAGGATTAGATACGCGTGTCTGCACACATTTGTACACGCCATAGGATTAGATACACGCGTCTGCACAGAGTACCACATGCCTTAGGATTAGATACACGCGTCTACACACAGTTCCACACTCCAGAGGATTAGATACGCATATCTGCACACAGTTGTACATGCCATAGGATTAGATACACACGTCTACACACAGTACCACATGCAGTAGGATTAGATACGCGCGCCTACACATAGTTCCACAAGCCAGAGAATTAGATACGCGTCTCTGCACACAGTATCACACGGGGAGAATTAGATACACACAGTACCACATGCCATAGGGTTAGATACGCGCATCTGCACACAGTACCACATGCCAGGAGATTGGATACACGCGTCTACACACAGTTCCACACGCCGTAGGATTAGATACGTGCCTCTTCACACAATACCACACAGGGGAGGATTAGATACACGTATCTTCACAGAGTTGTACATGCCATAGGATTAGATACACGCGTCTACACACAGTACCACATGCCATAGGAGTAGATACGCATGTCTGCACACAGTACCACATGCCGTAGGATTAGATATGCACGTCTACACACAGTTCCACACTCCAGAGTATTAGATACGCGCGTCTGCACACATTTGTACACGCCATAGGATTAGATACACACGTCTGCACAGAGTACCACATACCGTAGGATTAGATACACGCGTCTACAGATAGTTCCACACACCGAAAGATTAGATACCCGCCTCTTCACATAATACCACACAGGGGAGGATTAGATACGTGTGTGTGCATACAGTATCACACTTTGGAGGATTAGATACATGCCTCTGCACACAGTACCACAAGCCAGAGAATTAGATACACGTCTCAGCACACAGTATAACACTTTGGAGGATTAGATACGCGCGTCTGCACACAGTACCACACGGGGGAGGATTAGATACGCGTGTCTATACACAGTACCACATGCCGTAGGATTAGATACACACGTCTGCACACAGTACTACATGCTGGCGGATTGGATATGCGCGTCTTACACACAGTTCCACACGCCGTAGGATTAGATATGTGCCTCTTCACACAATACCACACAGGGGAGGATTAGATACATGTGTCTTCACACAGTTGTACATGCCATAGGATTAGATACACGCATCTGCACACAGTACCACATGCCGTAGGATTAGATACGCGCGTCTACACACAGTACCACATGCCGTAGGATTAGATACGCGTGTCTGCACACAGTACTACATGCCGCAGGATTAGACACGTCTCAGCACACAGTATAACACTTTGGAGGATTAGATACGCGCGTCTGCACACAGTACCACACAGGGGAGGATTAAATACGCGCGTCTGCACACAGTACCACACGCCAGAGGATTAGATAAGCACGTCTGCACACAGTACCACATGCCGTAGGATTAGATACGTGCGTCTACACACAGTTCCACGCGCCATAGGATTAGATACGCGCCTCTTCACACAATACCACACAGGGGAGGATTAAATACGCGCATCTGCACACAGTACCACACGCCACAGGATTAGATAAGCGTGTCTGCACACAGTACCAAATTCCATAGGATTAGATACGTGCATCTACACACAGTACCACATTGTCGTAGGATTAGATACGCATGTCTACACACAGCTCCACATGCCATAGGATTAGATACGCGCCTCTTCACACAATACCACACAGGGGAGGATTAGGTACGTGCATCTGCACACAGTACCACACGACCGAGGGTTAGATGTGCACGTCTGCACACAGTTACACACGCTGAAGGATTAGATATGTGTGTCTGCTCACGGGGGAGGATTAGATACGCACATCTGCACACAGTTCAACATGCTGGCAGATTAGATACGCGTTTCTACACACAGTATCACACGGGGAAGGATTAGATATGCGCATCTGCACACAGTACCATACGCTGGAGGATTAGAAACGCACGTCTGCACACTGTACCACATGCTGTAGTATTAGATACGTGCGTCTGCACACAGTTTCACACGCCGGAGGTTTAGATACGCGCGTCTGAACACAGTACCATACGCCAGGGGGATTGGATACATGCGTCTGCACACAATACCACATGCCAGAGGATTGGATACGTGCATCTGCACACAGTTCCACACACCAGAGGATTAGATAAGCAGGTCTGCACACAGTACCACATGCCGTAGGATTAGATACGTGTGTCTGCTTACAGATCCACATGCCAGAGGAATAAATACATGCATCTTCACACAGTTGTACACGCCATAGGATTAGATACACACGTCTGCATACAGTACCACATGCTGTAGGATTAGATACGCGCGTCTACACACAGTTCCACACGCCGTAGGATTAGATACGCGCCTATTCACACAACACCACACAGGGGAGGATTAGATACATGCATCGGAACACAGTACCACACTTTGGAGGATTAGATACAGGCCTCTGCACACAGTACCACATGCCAGAGAATTAGATACGCGTCTCAGCACACACTTTCCACATGGGGAGGATTAAATACGCGCATCTGCACACAGTACCACACGCCAGAGTATTAGATACGCGCATCTGCACACAGTACCACACGCCAGAGTCATTAGATACGCACGTCTGCAAACAGTTTCACTTACTGGAGGATTAGATACGCGTCTCTTCACACAATACCACACGGGGAGGATTAGATATGTGCATCTGCGCAAAGTAAAGTACCACACCAACAAGGATTGGATACTTGCATCTAAACACAGTACTACACGGGGAAGGATTAGATACAGCTTTACTCCAGGTATCCATAACAACTGATCACAGGTTTTTTACTGACATCCAAAATGAGATACACATAATCACATGACGCTTATGGACATACACACAAACCACATACAAAATACATCAGTGCAAAATTGGACAATTCTTATGGGCCCACTAGACAAACATAAAATGTAATATACCCGTGCGAAGCCGGGTCCTCCCTCTAGTATTTTATAAATGGGGATAGCAGCAGGATGGGTGTGCAGGTAAGGACAATGTGAATCAGGTACCTGGAGAAGTAAGGAGCCAAAGATGTGCTGCAAACTTTACAGAGACTGGAGGAAGTGGTCATGGCAGTCCAGATGGAAGAGATTGGAAATGTGAATGATTAGTCAGAGAAGTCACTGGTAAGTCACAAAATGCAACTGCACTGTATTCACCAAAATCGTCTGCAGAGCCCTGTGTAAAGCCGACATATACCACTATACGCTCACCGTATACTGATGAATACGGTAGACATGCCCCCCCCCCCTTCCTGTGCTGAACCCCTAGCTATGCCTCTGTTTCTTAGTAAATGTAAGGTCTACATTAATAGAGAGAGATAAGCAGATTCTCCTCTGTCTTCTGTTTTCAGTGTATGGGAGACATTATAGAGGTTACTCTTCACCTAGCAGCTAAGGGAGAAATGATTATTAGAGATGGAGTCTGCAGGGAAGAACTGCTACAAATTATTTGTGAAAAGTTTATTAAAATGTTAGGAATGCTTTAATGATAACTTCTTAGACCAAGACATTTATGTTTTCACTTCTATTTTTTACAGGTAAGTACAGTCCTATGAAAAAGTTTGGGCACCCCTATTAATCTTAATCATTTTTAGTTCTAAATATTTTGGTGTTTGCAGCAGCCATTTCAGTTTGCTATATCTAATAACTGATGGACACAGTAATATTTCAGGATTGAAATTAGGTTTATTGTACTAACAGAAAATGTGCAATATGCATTAAACCAAAATTTGACCGGTGCAAAAGTCTGGGCACCTCAACAGAAAAGTGACATTAATATTTAGTAGATCCTCCTTTTGCAAAGATAACAGCCTCTAGTCGCTTCCTGTAGCTTTTAATCAGTTCTTGGATCCTGGAAAGCCCCCAAGGTGCCAAAACAGTGGAAACCCCCAAAATGTGACCCCATTTTGGAAACTAGACCCCTTAAGGAATTTATCAAGGGGTATAGTGAGCACTTTGACCTTACAGGTGTTTCACAGATTTTGTTACCATTGAGACGTGAAAATGAAAAATTACTTTTTTCGTAATAAAATGTTACTGTAGCCCCAAATTTTTCATCCTTACAAGGGGTTAAAGGAGAAACTGCACCCCACATTTTGTTACACAATTTCTCCTGAACACGACAATACCCCATATGTGCTGGTACCCTAATGTACGGGCACACGGTCGCTCTCAGAATGGATGGAGTGCTAATTGGATTTTGTAGGCCCGAATTTGATAAAATAGTTTGCAGGTACCATGTCCCTTTTGCAGAGCCCCCAAGGTGCCAAAACAGTGAAAACCCCCAAAATGTGACCCCATTTTGGAAACTAGACCCCTTAAGGAATTTATCAAGGGTTATAGTGAGCCCTATGATCCTACCGGAGTGTAACAGAATTGGCCCAACAAAAGGAAAAGTGACATTTTTTGCTATAAAATGTTGCTTTAACCCCAAATTTTGCATTTCCACAAGGGGTTAAAGGAGAGAATGCAACCCAAATTTTGTAACCCAATTTCTCCCAAACGTGACAATACCCCATATGTGCTGGTACCCTAATGTATGAATGGATGGAGCGCTAATTGAATTTTGTAGGCCAGATTTTGCTAGAATAGTTTGCAGGCATTCAATAAGTGCTTTAGCATCTTCTTAGAGTATCCAGATTTTTTGTGAAATGTTGAAAAAGATGCAAAAAATGTAATTAGTATTTTTGTTCCCCAATGTATTCATCTAGGGGTATAATTTAGGGAATTAAGAGTTTATAACAATAGGAATTTGCAGGTTTATGCAAAAGATGGGGCTTAGTGGCAACCACAAAATTAGAAGTGGAATATACAAGAGCTCTAATAATGAAGAACAGTGTGGTATTTCTCAAAACAAGGGACAATACACAGGCCTGGTTGTGAGGGGCATGAGGGACAATGGTAATGGGTATCTCTATGTCGCCCTTTTTTTTTTCTTTTTTTTTTTTTTATGTAGATTGTGAGCCCCACATAGAGCTCACAATGTACATTTTTCCCTATCATTATGTCTTTTTTTGGGGGGGGAATATGGGATGGAAATCCATGCAAACACGGGGAGAACATACAAACTCCTTGCAGATGGTTTTATGCCCTTGGCGGGATTTGAACACCAGGACTCCAGCGCTGCAAGGCTGCAGTGCTAACCACTGAGCCACCGTGTGGCCCCCTGCGTTGCCCATTTTTGGAGCAGACACAGCATTTTTTTTTGCACGGTAGCTCGTGTTGTTGTTGACGGAATTAGACTGATAAAATGCCTTTCAGATAGTCGTTTGACATTTTCAGACTGGGGGTTCTCTATGGGAACCTGAGGGTCAAAAAGGAGGCTGTGAATCCAGGTATTTGTCTGTGCCTCCCTTCTTTTTATAAAGTAAAAAGGCATTTTGGATTCCAATTTGAAAGAGGTAAATGGCCACTTTTTTATACCAGGTTTTTGTTTTTCATTTTACTAAATAGGGCTGTAAGATCTGATCACTTATCGGCTTATGTTTGTCTGCTGTTGCCCCTCTTTCCCTCACTGTCACTGTTCCTGTGGGGTGTATTGTGCTCAACACATAGACATCTCTCCGATCTCTGTATTTCACCACCATCAACTCTTCACAAGCATAAGAACAGGACTCCCCCTTTTGTATGCCCTTCCCCACTAGCTGCTGCGGAAAACCAATTTGGTTTTTGCGCATGGTTCCACATGCTCCTGTGCTTGCACAATGCAAGTGTCTAATTAGGGCCACACCTGAATAAAAGTTGTCACAATACAAGTGGTACCCTTTGTGTAGCAGAGGCTGCATTATCTCCAACACAATTTTACTGCTGATGGGAAAATTAGGGGGGCATCCTGGGGAATCAATTTTTTTATCTCGTCCCTCATAGATTCTGAAGGCAGCGGTGTATCCGGAACTGCTTTCGCAAAGCTTATATAGCTTAATGCCATATCTTGCCCGTTTGGAAGGGAGATATTGGCGAAAGCTCAGTCTACCGTGAAAACTAAGGAGGGATTCGTCCACACTGACGTTTTGCTCTGGGGTGTAATATTGCAAAAAGGAGTGGTTCAAATAATTTATGAGGGGTCTCAGTTTGAATAACCGATCACGGTTTGGATCATCACTTGGGGGGGCCTGTGAATTATCACTGAAGTGAAGGAACCTCATTATTCGTTCGTATCGATGCCTGGACATGACTGCAGAATATATTGGGGTTGACAGTGTGGGACTTTTTGACCAATATGACCTGATTGAGGGCTTTTTTTACAATACCCATATTTAGGGTGAGGCCCCAACATCTTTTCATTTCCGCCAGATCTGTGGGTGTCCAATCTTTGGCATGGGCAGAGGAAGGTTTTTGTGTTATGTACTGGGTAGCGTATAAATTAGTTTGAAGGACAATTTCATTGAGGAGGTCGTCGCTTATAAATAAACTAAAATAATTCATGTGGGTAAATTGGGAATCATCCACTGTTATGCCAGGAGATGCAGTAAATGGGTGCACTCTAGGGGCAAAAGATGGAGCAGGTGCCCACTGGAGGGAACGCACATCAACTAGTGGGAAAGTATCACTGTCTGCTGCCGCACTGCTAGTTCCTGCACCTTCACCATCTGAAGGGTCAATTTCATCAGGGAGAACGTCCCCTGAAGACAAATCTGAAATGACACTTATATTGTCATTTTCATTGTCTACAAATGTTTCAGTGTCAGACGCATCTGACCAAAGAATGGCGTATGCCTGCTCACTGGTCTAAAACCTCCTCGCCATAATGTCACTATAACACTGATTGCGAGCCCTCTTTGCTACAGTGGCTGACAATGTCTCTATATGTTAGCGCTACATAAAGTGACATTATATATATACATACACCTATATGGCGGATATATATCTCCCTATCTAGATCTGATATATATATATATATATATATATATATATATATATATATATATATATATGATCTATGTATAAGATGATATATGGGGTGGGAATTAGGGGTTTTGGGGCAGTGGATGGGGTAATCGATGGGTTTTTGGGCAGTTGAAACAATGTTTTAGTGTTTTCTGGCAGCTGCTGCTCTAAGATCTCTCTTCTTCTCTTCACAAAGATACTAAGTGTGAGGAGAAGAGGAGAAGGAGGAGACTTAAGACGCAGCCGACATACTGTAAATAGAAGGGATCGCTGTGACTCATCGATCACATGACCGGGGACCAATCAGATCGGTCCTTGGCATGTTCACCAAGTCCTGCGCCAGTAGTGGGGGCGTGATCCCCTCTAAAATACAGTCTAAAGACCAGCCGTATTTATACAATAGGCCGGTCTTTATGTACCACGATCACTGGCCATATATATACGGTCGGCAGTCGTTAACCGGTTAATGTCATTGGCTCGCTCAGCTCCAAGAATTTCAGAAAAAATTTGTAGCGCAGTTTCCTGTAAGTTCTCAGTGGAGTCATGTTGGGGTACCTCTTTAATTCTCAAGTTCTTGCGTCTACTCCTGTTTTCTTGATCTTCGACCAAGATCAATGAACGGTCTATATAGTCCTTAAATAAGCACATCCTGGCCGCCATAGAGGTAGAGTGATTAGTCAGAGCTACAGCTCCATTTTCTAACTGTGTCACTCTCTTAGTGGTGGCTTGCATATCTGCCCTTATTACTGCCAACTCTGACATGACTGGGGATAGTGCTTTTGCTAAAGCCTTCTGCAAAGTGGCCATGGAAACTACAGCTTGTCCGGTATTACCTTGGTCTAGCTGCGCAGCGTCTCCCACAGCCTCTGCTTACGACTCATCCTCCGTGTCCTGTTCTCTTCCAGGTGCCGGCGCCATCATGGGACTGCCTACGGGTGAGTAGCCAGACTTCTTCCGTAAAAATTTTTGCAGATCTCCCTGTGTTTTATTCTTTTTCGGGGTACCTGGTGGTTCTAGGCTTTTATCTCTGCTGAGTTTCCCCATTTTGAAGGTTGTGGACGCTGAATAGGAGCTGGATGCAGGTTATCAGTGACGGAGCTCAGCAGTGCTGCATCCTTCACTATGCGCGGTTAGGCTCCGCCCCCGACCATTTTCATTTTCCAGTAGCTGCTGCATTTCCCCCCAAGGCTTTTACTTGAGTCAATAAGTTTTCCCAGTTTTTTGTGGTAAAATTAGGGGCCTCGGCTTATATTCGGGTCGGTATGTACTTGAGTATATACGGTATTTAGATTTTTTGCCGCTACACCATTCACCATATGAGATAAATAAATATTTTAATATTTTAATAGTTCTGGCATTTTGAAGTGCGGGGATACCCAATATGTTTGTGGTTACTTTTCTTTATTTACTTTTATATCTGATCTAGGCAAATGGGGGTGATTTGAACTTTTGTATTTTTTTTATACTTTTAAAAACATTTTTTTTTCTTTTACATTTATGATCAGACCCCTAGGGACCTTGAAAACTAGGGGGTCTGATTGCTCATACTATTCACTGCAATACTAATATATTGTAGTGAATAGCAAAATGACAACAGCTCTATTAGACGCTGCCACTGGCATCGTGCAATAGAACCACTGCTATGACAAGCCTGGGAGCCTTCAATAGGCTTCAGGCTTTCAGGTGACTTCAGGAGGGCGGCGATCCGTGAAAGATGGCGGCGCCTGTGCCACTTGTGCAATTTAGACACAGCAGTCCTGTTTGACTGCGGCATCTAAAGTGTTAACTGCCTTGATTGATGCAGGCACCATTCGCTGCTGTTAGCTGTGGGTGTTGGCTGTATTATACAGCCAGCATCCACCATGTATGGAGAGAGCTCAGCTCCATTATGTCCTGGGTCGCTAAGAGGTTAAAGATAACTTCTAAGAACAATGCACTTATGTTTTTATTTCTACATTTTACAGGAAGCTTTTTACCTGAAGATGATGTCGATTCTATTGGTAAGTCAATGGTTTTTGAATCGTTTAACATTTTTGTATTAGAAGGCCTACAATCTAAGCAAAGCATAAACTTGTTATAAAAATCAAAAAATAATAGTTCAGCTCACCCAAAAGAGGATTCCACACACCGGCTTTGTAACAGCTGTTCCTCGGGGTGCACGTCAGCACACTCTATTCCTTGAGTTTAATAAGTCCACAGTCAAACGAAGAAATTCATCCAGCAACTCTCCGATAATGTAAAATGTAACTTTTAATCAAAAAACATCATAAAATGACAAAAAAATTGACGTTGGATACAGAAATAAAGAAAAAAGAAACATAAACCCCCTAAAAAACGCAGACTCGTTTCGGAACCATAGTTCCTTCCTCAGAGCATATACTGTCTAAGTTAATCCTGAGTTTATATAGGTATCTAACTCATCGAGACTTCTGGTCATTATAGTGAATAGAAAACACCTTAGTTACTAATGGGATCCTCAATCATCTGGATAAAAAACTCCAAAAGATGTATCAAGGAGTCTACGCAGACCAACTATTGTGTTACTATGTTTACACAACATTCCATACACTCTTACCAGATCCTGAATCATATTCTAAACCACATATAAGCAACTATGGAAACAATAGCGGTTTAGTTATCATTTCTAAATATAAATTGGTCCGTATGTATATTTCAGCAATACAGGAATCCAAAAAATCCCCAACAAAACTGAGAATATAAAAATACATACAAATATATAGTCTTACTCAACTATCACCTAAATCTAATTCCAATTGCTGGTCTCTGTTACTAATTTTACGGAGAAGTAATAATCGTGTTGCTTTTCTATCGATACATCATAAGCAAATAAATAAAACTAAGTTCACACTAGCTGCATTTTACTGTATATACCACTGCAGCAGCTAGGTCATGTCTAGACATAATATTCTTCCCCTGAATTTAACTCTCCATCCATTAGTCATCCGGTAACAAAATATCCTCTCCAGAGATATTAAATCATGCAACCAATGTTGCTTATATACCGACCCTATATGTGGATAGGTAGGTGTAACCTAACTTACAAAAAATATGTCTCTAGTGCCGCCAAGGAACCACGAATCAAGCCCATATATAATTCAGATACTAATATTGCCAACATTAACTACTAGTCAACTACAAAGGGTTAGACTAATATCGGATTATATGTAAAGCGCTACATTTAAGGGTTCAAGGAAAAGCTAGCGTTGAAGTCATGGGATCACATGAACCCCGGTAACCAATAGGAATTAGGATACACCCCCAAATAGTGGTTACATCCCTCCCTAAAATAGTATTCTCTAACCATTCATAATAAATTGACATGATACCCCACAGACACTTAGATCACATGACCAAGAATAGCCAGTAGAAAACAAAACTTCTTGTTAATTGTAATCCAAACATCTATTCATGTATAATCACTCCTACAATCGTTAGTCCCGTTAAGCGCTATTCCCTGAATGATGATAGGGAGAGTCTGTCTCTCCATGGTTGAATTCAGGTGGCTGATCTTATCTAGTAAATATAAGTCAAATCTGTTTTCATGTTCATGCCATTTGGAACTCTGCAGTTCAATTGCAGAATCCAAAAAGCTTCTTGCTGGAGGAGCAGTTTTTGCCAATTTTCCCCCCTTACAGGTCTCTCTACCTTTTCGATACCATAAAATTCCATAGTAGACATATTTGATTTATGTATCAATGAAAAATGTTTCAATGTTCCTGAGATATGTTCTGAAGGAAATTTGGCTAGCTGTCTAAAAATACTACAGGATGAGTCTACCTATCGGTTAATGTCTACTGATCCCACTGTTAAATTTGCAGCACAGCTAAAAGAACTAGTTTCGGAAGGGGCAGCGCTTGGTATCTATACTCCTCATTAAACAATCCCTACTTGATAGAAGGAAGCCAGCAGAGTAAGTTGATCACAGTGTCCCTCTGCATGAACCTAGCTGCTATCTATGGTGAAATGTGGCAGTAGGTGCTTAACTTCTATGCATGGCCACCACTGGGGAATTTAAAGGGGGTTTCTAGAACTCTCCTTGTTGTCATTCATTCTGTTACCTCTAGTGGATAAAAGTCTGACCATGGTCATGTGATTTACGGTTCATAGTCATGTGATGAGGACACAGGTGCACACAGTGGCATAACTAGGAAAGGTGGGGCCCCGTGATTAACTTTTGACATGGCCTCCCCGACCAATATCCCCCCCTCCCCCCACATGATTATGCCCCATAGAGGCCCCTATACACAGTATGATGCCCCTATAGTGTCCCTGGCACGCACTGTATTATGTCCCCATAGTGGCCCCTGCATACACTGTTATGTCCCATTGTGGACATCCATGAACGATTATTATACTCTGGGGTCTTTTCAGACCACAGAGTATAATAATCGGAGACACAAGGAGGGGATACAAACATAAAAAACACTCAAGCTGGTAATGGCCTATTAAAAAAAAAAAAAAAAACGCAGCAGTAGCGGCTATCACCAGGCCCCTTAATGTCCCAAGCCCTGTGGCAGCCGCTACCGCGACTACCCCGGTAGTTACGCCACTGGGTGCACAGCTGATTACTGATTACAAGGCAGATGTCTGATTACTGTACTGTGGCTATAACGAGCAGCACCTGTGTCCTCATCACATGACCATGGACCATATGTCACATGACCATGGTCAGAGTTTTATCCACTAGACATAAGCAGAATGAATGACAACAAGCCGAAATCTAGAAAACTGGGAGGAATTGATACAGAAAGTATATTGAAAAATTTAACAACTTTTTATTATACAAACCATAACATTTGTTTCTCAATATTGGTCTAAAAGTGGACAACCCCTTTAAGTAATACCCAGTCTGGTTGCCTGTGTAATTTAGGACAGAACAGGTCCTACAGAGTGGGTGTCCCTCTTTCTAACCACACTTTGGTTAAGAGATGAAGATCCGGGAGAGAGGTCCTCTTCCACATTAATTCAGAATTTCTTAATAGGAGTTAACATGGAGTTCAAAAAAGTGTTTAACATGAAAAATTCTCATTAAATGAATCCATTGGTTTTTATCATATCTGCACCTGTCCAGAACAATGAATTTTTATCTCAAAAGCAATTTTTTTTTTCCAGAGGTCATTCTTTCAATGATTAAATCAAATCCCACCAAATTCTACATTACTAGTCAGTGGTTGACCACATTTGTACCATCGATCTACACTGTGGTGGTCACTGTGGCTCTGCCTCTGAATGTCATGGCAATTCTAATGTTCCTGCTGAAGATAAAAATCAAGACGTCGGCAGTAGTCTATATGCTGAACTTGGCCATAGCTGATGTGGTGAAGAGATGATCCGCAATCACTCCAGGAGCCGCTGATAAAATTCCAATACTTTATTCCATTAAAGTTAAAATCGACAGCATACAAAAATAGGTAGGAAAACACACATAGTGGTTAAAATACGCGTTTCGGGGTTGCCCCCTTAATCATAGCATGTTGCATGTTAGAGAATACGAAATAAATAAATGTTAAACACAGGTGTTTCTGTTCATTATCCGGTCACGTGTAGTGTTTGTCAGTTTAGAAAACAAATAAAGTTTCTTTTGAATTTTTCGGAGCGTGTTCGTATTTTTGTATAATAAAGTTATAACATTCTTTTTATTTATTATTTGCATATTGTGCAGCAAGATTGTACATGTATTTTGTATACGTGTTTAGTTGTTCAAAAATATTTCGTTTGTGCGATATCTTAAACTGTATGGAATTGAAACATAAAGTTATTTGTGATGAATGCATAATATCCTAGTATCCATATCGTACTTGACATGGGATATAGATAGAAATGATATTTGCAAAAAAATCGCGTAGTTTAATAAGATATCGCATGGCGCCATAAAAATATCGCACTAGTATGTGCGATTCATATGCGGCATTTAAAAATGCAAAATATCTCATTTTCATTATAATACAGAATAGAAACATGCTCTTCAGAATAGATCCATCTTACCATGTGAAAGAACAACTAGATGGTAACAAGTGGTAATAATAAATGACAACAAATGACTGGTGGCAAATAGGTGGCAAATAGATTGTATATGTTAATGCAGGTACTTGATATATAAACACCCCCTTATTATTGGACCATCCCGGTCACGTAGTTGAAATAAACCCATAAGCTTTAAGCTTTAAGAAAGATAGGAACCAGCAGATGACATATGGGGCATCTGTGAGACTTTGTCCCGGTCACGTGACCGGATTGGACCAATGAAATGGGTCCCAGCCACGTGTCCGAAAAGGACCAATGAACTTCCAAAATTATAGAGATCAGCAACTTTGACATTTAAGCATACACAAGTCCTACATAGTGGTAGTGTCATCATGCCACATCAGCAAAAAGACAAGATAGAGCGGCACAGCTCCATCCATCCACATCAGTAGGGGACCACAACACATGACCTCCAATACAAAAAAGGGTCTATAATGTCCAAGGTGAGTGGCCATTGTGATAATGGTTCTACATGAGCTTTTATATATCGAGAGCAAGAAGATATAATGTTATATATATTTTATTTTACTTTAACAGAAGAACATAAGATAGGATAGGGCACATTCGTTCTCAATAAATATACGATATATCCGATCTTATATTCATTCCCGCAGGTATTCTGCTATTAAAGTTGAGGATGTACCATGCTTCTCTTTTCAGTAGATGTGTTTTGATATTGCCCCCTCTTTTAGGTTGACTTAATGCTTCTATGCCCCAAAATGCCAGAGTTTGTACATTTCCCTTGTGAATCGTGGCGAAATGACGTGAAACTCCCGACATAGCTTCATTTATAGTTTTGGTGCTATCTTTAATATGTTCCATTATACGTATTTTTAAATTTCTAATGGTGCAGCCAATATAGTCTATGTTGCATTCAGTACATTTGATACAGTAAACAACATTTTGGCTCTCACAAGTAATATGTGTTTGAATCGTACAGCTAAAATTGGCTGCAGAACTAGTTACCACTTGTTTGTTCTAGCTGATAGCTGATGTGCTTTTTGTTGCCATGCTGCCTTTCAACATTGTGTACAGATTCTCAGGGAACAACTGGCAAATCGGAGAAGGAATGTGCCGAATTGTGACTGCGGCATTTTACTGTAACATGTACTGCTCCATCCTGCTCATGACTAGTATAAGTGTGGCCAGGTACATGGCCGTGGTGTTTCCAATACGCTCTCGTTCCTGGCGCACAAAAAAACGGGCTTGGCTGGTGTGTGTCTTTATCTGGCTTATAGCTATAGCTAGCACCGTGCCGCTTCTTTTTAACACGCAAACTAACAACATTGTCTCATTGAACATTACAACTTGCCATGATGTGCTGAAGCTAAAGAACCAACAGAACTTCTACATGTACTACTTCACTGCCTTTTCTACAGTGTTTTTCTTCATTCCATTATTTATTACAATCTTCTGTTACATTGGAATTATCCGAACCTTGAGTAAAAGCACCGAGGAAATTGAAAGACATTCTAAGAAGACAAGAGCTATTCTCTTAACTATTATAGTCCTTACTGTGTTCATTATTTGCTTTGGTCCTACAAACATCATCTTTCTAATGCATTATCTGCACTTCCTCAATGGATATTCTGACTCTCTATATTTTGCATATATTCTGTGTGCCTGTATCAGCAGTATAAGTAGTTGTCTTCATCCTTTAATTTATTACTATGTGTCATCAAAGTGTCGCAAGTATGTGTATAGTTTATTATGTTTTTAGACAACTGATACACTAAAAATTAAGCAGACATGTACAGAAAGTTTTTAAAGTAAAAGAAGTCTAATTTCTATCACCTTTAGATGATAGACATATGGGGGGCCAACAGACAGCCCTGTCCCTTTGACTGGGGGTCTGATTGCTGGGATCTTTATGATCACTGAGTTGTCCATACTATACACAACACAGGACCAGAAGAAGTTGCCTATGGTCCCTGTGCAATGGCCAGGCACAGTACTGCAGTTCCTAGTGCCTGGCCACTATACAGGGACCATAACCAACTGCCCATCAGCTGTATAGGGCTGCTTCCAACACCCATACTATACACAATATAGGGCTGGAAGCAGCCCCATATAGCTGATTGCTACGGGGACCACCTGTTGGCCCCCTGTGATCAGATATCTGTGGCCTAGTCTAAGAATAGGCAATGAATTCCAAATTTATGACAGCCCATTTAACTCCTACCTGAAGCAGACATTTATAATTTTTGTGTTTTTGTTTCTTACTGCCTGCATTCCATAAGCCATAACTTTCTCAATTTTCTGTTTACTTGGTTAAAGGAGGGCTTGATTTTTGCATAAGTTGTACTTCAAATGGTACCTTTTTCTATTCTGTACAATGTACTGTGAAATGGGAAAAAAAAATTCAGTGTGAGATGGAATTGAGGAGAAAAAAAACGCACTAGCACCATTTGTTTTTACAGCTTCCACTCTGCATTAAAAATGCTATTTTAGCTTTATTGCCCGGGTTGGTACGAATACGGTGATACCAAACCTATATAATTTTTTTTATGTTTCAATAACTTTGCAAAAAGTCAAAATTTTGAAGAAAAAAACATCTTTGAATCACCATATTCTGACACCTGTAACTTTTAGGGCTAGTTCACACGGGGACATGGACGCTGATTTTGACAGCGGATTTCGCGGCCAAATCAGCGTCCATACAATGTATCCCTATGTGAACTGCTCGCTTTTTTTTTTCTGCTAGCTCGCTAGCAGAAAAAGAAGCGACATGACCCATCTTTCGGGCAGAAGCCGCTTGCGCTGAGCCGCGGCTTTCGCCCAGCCGCAGCGCCCTCCATGTCGGCTCATTCATTTGAGCCAACAGCGGAGGTGAAAGCCGCGACCGCGATGGTCGCGGCGGGAGCAGTTCACATAGTGTGGACATTGTATGGACGCTGATTTGGCCGCAAAATCTGCTGTCAAAATCAGCGTCCATGTCCCCGTGTGAACTAGCCCTTAATGTACAAGCTATGTAAGGGCCCGTTCCCACGAAGTAACGTGGTGCTTAATCTGACACGTAAACATGTGTCAGAGTGAGCGCGTCAAAACAGAATCCCATTGCCTTCAATGGGTGCTGTCTTACGCGTGCTACACATTGAAATCAATGGGAGGCTTTTTAACCCATTGACTTCAATGTGTCAGATTGAGCGCCGCATTACTTCGTGGGAACGGGCCCTTAGGTTTCTTTTTTTTTGTGGCACAATATGTAGTTTTTATAAATACCATGTTGAGGAATGTATGTTTCTATTCCATTTTTTTAGGGAGGTAATTTGGCAAAAAATGCCAAATCTGCCATTCAGATTTTTTTTTTTCCTGTTATGACATTTATTTTATGGGGCAAATATTTTATATTAGTAGGCAACACGGTGGCTCAGTGGTTAGCACTGCAGCCTTGCAGCGCTGGAGTCCTGGGTTCGAATCCCACTAGGAATAACATCTGCAAGGAGTTTGTATGATCTCCCCGTGTTTGCATGGATTTCCTCCCATTCTACAAAGACATACTGATAGGGAAAAATGTACATTGTGATCTCTATATGGGGCTCACAATCTACATTAAATTAAATAAATACATATATGAGGATGCTTTATATTTACTTTTTATTTATTTATATTTAATATTTATGCGTGGTCTAGGGAAAGGGGATGATTTAAACTGACAGGACTGGGAAGGCCCCTGATTGCCAAAGTAACAGGTCGACTCCCACTATGGCGTGAGGGAGGGGGAGAGGTGTCCCAGTTACCAAACATCAAATGAAAAGTGGAAGTAACCACTCTGATAATGTGCAATGCTGTTGTATGAACAAGACTGCTTACATGGCTATACGTGATTAAAATAAATACTCTACTTTTATTGGATCTAATGTGTTCTGGACTTTCCTTCTGGTAAATGCCACGCTACCGGCATTTTCTTGCACCCAGCTTGATCACTACACCTTCTACATGTGATCAGAGAGGACATGAGTCTTCATGTGTATCATTATATCATGCAGCTTCCAATTCTGTTATACACATCTCAGTATATGGATATCAGTCATCCTAACCATGTCTTTTAATATTGCACAAACAATGTTGACAATGACAAGTGTGATTCATGTAAATTGAGACTATATAATAAGGTGTATATTAGGAGTCAGTCCATTTTCATTATAGAATGCTATATTTCCACACTTGTCCTCTACATACAAGCATACCACACAACTTTTAATATAAGACACTGTCTTATTTTCGGGGAAACAGGGTATGCCTGAAAATCCCTTTATATATATATTTAATTACAAATGTATTAAAGGTACTCTAAAAGAAATAATAACTTACACGGCTCACCCTAAATACTGTGTAAGCAATAATATTAAGTTATACCAGCTCCAGAATAATCCAGAGCCATGTAGATAATAAGGAAAGACTTAGCAGCTGTCAGTGGGCAAAAAATTATACTGTTATAAGATAAGACACCACTGAGAAATATCCCATTACATAGTATATGCCATAATAATGGGACCGGCTGTATTATACGATGTAACATAACATAATGGTGATCCATATACTTATCTGGATACAGACTGTAAATGCTCTTAAGACACCGGCTACATGCAGACTAAGAAATACAATAACCCGGTGCAGTATTTGTCTGATATCCATTGTCTAAATGTGTTGGGCCCCAATACGGAGGTCATAAATAGATCATATGACGCCAAATAAAGGAATAATAACACAAGCACTTAACTTTTCCGGATACAAACCCTTCCTCATGAGGGGTAGGTCCTTGGGGCTAAAAAAGTCTTGCCGCCAATCTGTTCCACCACACCAAATTACCCCCAGCCACAAGCACAGGCTCAGGAGCATCATGACACACAGAATGGCAGTTTTTACCACATATAATAACCCACTCCCCGGGACACCACCCAGCAGGAGAGACCAGCCAGACCAAAATAAAAATCCTAGGGGAAACTAACCACCATGTTACCCCACCTCTGACAATTTCAACTAAGGGCTCGTTCACATCTGCGCCCGGTCTCCGTTCTGCAGGTTTCCGTTTCCTGCACAAAACAGAGGCAGGAGACAGAAACCTGCAGGACTCTCTCTCACCCATTCATTTGAATGGGTTTGAAAGATGTCCGGCCGTGAGCGTTTTATGCTCTCTGCCGCAAAACCGTTTTTTTTAAACCGGACACAGAGTCGGACATGCAGTACTCACGGCCAAACCCGGTCTGACAGCTTTCCGTCTTCTGCATGTAGAAGACAGAAAGCTGAGAACGGACTCCGGGCGCTAGTGTGAACGCAGCGTAACTCCAAGAACCCCAAAACAATTAAAAATAACCTGTATACAGTATAGCCAGTATACACAGTATGACCTGTATACAGCCCTGAGAAATTACATAAAAATAATTAACTTTAACTTATCCCCAGCATGATCAGTATTAGCAGAGCTGGATGCATATATAGGGATTATCAGTGCAGCCTCCATCACCCTCACCACACTGTACCAGGCTGTCCCTCTCTCACCACAGGATCTCCATTACATGTGTCCTCTCAGCTCCAGCATAGAGACCCTCAGTCCCCAGGACTCATGAACAGTCTGTATTATCAGTGGACTCAGGGGCTGTATACATCTTGAGTTAATACTGTATTATATATGATATATCAGCAGTGTGTGAAGTAAATACAGGAGGGGACTCTGTGGCTGTATATATCCTGAGGTAATACTGCAGTATATATGATATATCAGCCATGTCTCCAGTGTGAGGTAAGTACATGAGGGGACTCAGCCATGTCTCCAGTATGTGTGGTAAACACATGAGGGGACTCTGTGACTGTATACATCCTGAGGTAATACTGCAATATATATATATCAGCCATAACTGCAGTGTCTGTGTTATACATAAGGGGACTCTGTGGCTGTATATATCCTAACATAATACTGCAGTATACATATGATATATCAGCCATGTCTCCAGTATGTGTGGTAAATACATGGGGGGACTCTGTGACTGTATACATCTTGTGCTAATGAAGAAACAAACGAAAAAAGGTATGATATGTCCCTATAAGACCCAGGAGACGAAGAAAGCCACTGCACGAACTCAGGCCAGTACACAATGTAAGACTCCAAATTAAAAAGAAAAAAGCTCTGCTCAAACTGGGAAAGGATCCAAGAGACGTCCGGTATAAATAAAAATTAACTTTTATTTTTCTCCATTAAAAGAGGGGGTTACATGAGTTTTAGATCCAAGAAAAGTTGATACGCGTTTCGGTACCGAAGTACCTTCCTCATGGCATGGCAGTTTGAGCAGAGCTTTATTTTTATTTGGAGTCTTATCTTGTGCTAATACTGCATCATATACAGTATAGTTGGTGATACTACACTAGTAGTGCTGTGTAATGTGAATGTGGTGACACCAGTATTATGTGAGGTGATAGACCCCAGTCTTATACTCCTGATACAGCAGACATGCTTCATCCAGGTCTTGTGATGAGAAAGAGGATGAAGATGGATGAGAGAGGAAGTGACATCTATTCCTAAACTCCTCATTCCCTACAGTAACACACTAAGCACCATATACTAAAGCTGAATATACACAGATATACACTCCTAAAGCAGAACATACACAGATATATACTCCTAAAGCAGAATACACACAGATATGTACTCCTAAAGCAGAATATACACAGATATATACTCCTAAAGCAGAACATACACAGATATATGCTCCTAAAGCAGAATATACACAGATATATACTCCTAAAGCTGAATATACACAGATATATACTCCTAAAGCTGAATATACACAGATATATACTCCTAAAGCAGAATATACACAGATATATACTCCTAAACCCAATATACACAGATATATACTCCTAAAGCAGAATACACACAGATATACACTCCTAAAGCTGAATATATACAGATATATACTCCTAAAGCTGAATATACACAGATATATACTCCTAAAGCTGAATATACACAGATATATACTCCTAAAGCAGAATATACACAGATATATACTCCTAAAGCTGAATATACACAGATATATACTCCTAAAGCTGAATATACACAGATATATACTCCTAAAGCTGAATATACACTGATATATACTCCTAAAGCTGAATATACACAGATATATACTCCTAAAGCTGAATATACACTGATATATACTCCTAAAGCTGAATATACACAGATATATACTCCTAAACCTGAATATACACAGATATACACTCTTAAAGCTGGATATACACAGATATATACTCCTGAAGCTGAATATACACAGATATACTCCTAAAGCTGAATACACACAGGTATATACTCCTAAAGGTGAATATACACAGATATATAGTCCTAAAGCAGAATATACACAACTATATACTCCTAAAGCTGAATACACACCGATATATACTCCTAAAGCAGAATATACACAGATATATACTCCTAAAGCAGAATATACACCTATATATACTCCTAAAGCTGAATATACACAGATATATAATCCTAAAGCTGAATACACACAGATATACTCCTAAAGCAGAATACACACAGATATATACTCCTAAAGCAGAATATACACAGATATATACTCCTAAATATATATAAGAACAACAACATGGCACGATGACTATCAAAGAATATAATGTTCTAGTGAAAAGTAATCATAATCATGCTCTTCTTAGGTCGTGTTGTTATCTCTAAACAGACAAATACAAAAAAAACTGAAAACAGTTTTTGAGATAAACATATCACTCTACATGTTCAAAAATATAAACTAATTTTTATTGCATTAATTTTAAAAGCAGATGAACAAACAAATACATATACAGGGTGAACAACTACCCAGATAGGCCGGAATCGGCGTAACTGCACAATTTAACTATATTTAATACAAAGCCAAAATCAGTAGGCAGTAAAGTAGATCAAAAAGTAGCTCCCAAGTCACAATAATATTAGGGTGTAATATCTATTTGCGCCACCGTGTGGTAGTACAGACCTATACCAATACAACGCAAGAGGAAGTCAAGTGATTTTCCATAAGTAAAATATACCATGTACAAGATATAATAACCTATGCATAGTAGATAGCGTGTCAGGGTAATTTACAAATCAGGAGAGGGTGCTGCTAGCATGCCCATTCCACTCCTATATGTTGCAAACAAAGGAGGGGACCATGCTTTTAAAGTCAAAAAGCCAAATTTGATATAATTCCACAGCAAACATAAAAAAGGGTGTGGACAAAAATATTGGCACTGTTTGAAAAATCATGTGATACTTCTCTAATTTGTGTAATTAACAGCACCTGTTACTTACCTGAGGCACCTAACAGGTGGTGGCAATAACTAAATCACACTTGCAGCCAGTTCAAATGGATTAAAGTTGACTCAACCTCTGTCCTGTGTCCTTGTGTATACCACATTTAGCATGGAGAAAAGAAAGAAGACCAAAGAACTGTCTGAGGACTTGAGAAGCAAAATTGTGAGGAAGCATGAGCAATCTCAAGGCTACAAGTCCATCTCCAAAGACCTGAATGTTCCTGTGTCTACCGTGCGCAGTGTCATCAAGAAGTGTAAAGCCCATGGCACTGTGGCTAACCTCCTTAGATGTGGAGATTAGGGAGGAGAGTTTTTCATCAGTGATGGTGGAGAAACAGGTCAAGGATGAGGAGCAGTGAGCAGTTGGGTGGATGGATTTTCGGGGGAGCAGTTTGCCAAAGAAGAATGGTCTAAAATTCCAGCAGAGCATTGTGAGAAACTCATTGATGGTTACCGGAAGCGGTTGTTCGCCGTTATTTTGTCTAAAGGTTGTGCTACCAAGTATTAGGCTGAGGGTGCCAATACTCTTGTCCGGCCCATTTTTGGAGTTTTGTGTAAAATGATCAATGATTTGACTTTTTGCAAGCAAAATAAATGAGGATATTAATACCAAAGAGTTTGTACTTGCAATAATTTTCTGGAAGAAACTGAGTATTATCTGACAGAATTGCAGGGGTGCCAATACTTTTGGCCAACACTGTATATAATTGTGGAAGCATTAGGATAGGTTTGCAGGTGAGGACAAGGTAGGTCAGGTGCCTGGAAAAGTAAGGAGCCTAAAATGTCTGTGCTGCAAACTTAACAGAGACTGGAAGAAGTTGTCATGGCAGTTCAGATGAAAGAGATGGAGAATGTGGTCAGAGACGTCACCTTGAAGTCACTAAATGTTCTTACACTGTATTCACCTAAATCGTCTGCAGTATCGTCTGTGTATAGCCAATATCAGTATATCTAAGTTGGGGGCCCACTTGGATGTGTTCACCTCTGGCCAGGTGGTTTAGTTCAGGCCACTATGGGACTTTATGCCATGTAGAGGGGCCTGTTTTGTACTTTTCAAACCTATGCCTGTGGATACTACATTTATATGACACACAGTGGATACTGGTTCTTATATTCATAATACACACTGGGTAATAATCTTTGATATTATTACCAACAATTAGGCTGCATTTTGTGTGGATTTATACCATACCATCTCCCACACTATGTAGAATACATATCCTTTCACTTATGATTTTCCCACACTGTTTAGCATATACATCTTTTTTCTTAGGACTCAAACATCTGGTGACAATTTTTACTATTTATCCACTTGGTTTGACTTTGTCATCATGCTGTCCAGCACATTTAATCCCTTTATCTAGTATCTTAATACCTAGCGACAATCTATAGTGAAAGTCCATTTGGCTTGACTTCATTACTATGTTATATATGATTTGTCACGGTATATGGCATTTTTCTATACTTGTGATACTTACCCATGTATACTTTTATATACCTACTTTAGCCGAGACTCCAGTCTGATGGTATGTTGTCCTCCCTTGTGAATTCTTTTAAACATTGATGTATAAATTCCTCTCCAGGTAGGTGGTCATGGTGTAGTCCCTTTGCAGTAACTGGTACACAGTGAGTTTCTTGGAGTTATTTATTGCACTTCTCCATTCCTCGATGTACCGCTCTCTGTCTCTCTCAATGACTCCTTTTATTTGAGCCTTGTTCAGGGCATGTTGGGGGTCACATCATGGAGAACAAACAATACTGGATTGAACAAAAATTGGATTGAGCTTATATAGCCTGACTGAATTGCTGTGTATCCCACTTAGCTTTTGGGGGGTAACCCTTAAAAATTGGATTGACTTTGACTGACTGACTTGTATTGACTGACTTGCTGTGTATCACACTTAGCTTTTGGGGAGTACAGCATTAAAAAACTGGATTGAGCGTATATAGCCTGACTGAATTGCTCTGTATCCCTGTTAGTTTTTGGGGGGACACACAGTGGAAAGCTGGGTTGAGCGTATATAGCTCGAATGAATTGCTCTGTATCCCTGTTAGCTGTTTGGGGGGACATCCCTTGGAAAGCTGGGTTGAGCGTATATAGCCTGACTGAATTGCTGTGTATCCCATTTAGCTTTCGGAGGTACAGCATTAAAAACTGGTTTGAATATACATGGACTGACTGAATTGCTGTATATCCCACTTAGCTTTGGGGGGTACAGCATTAAAAACTGGTTTGAGCTTATATGGACTGATTGAATTGCTGTGTATCCCACTTAGCTTTGGGGGGTACAGCATTAAAAAACTGGATTGAGCGTATATAGCCGGACTGAATTGCTCTGTATCCTTGTTAGGTGTTTGGGGGGACACCCCGTGGAAAGCTGGGTTGAGCATATATAGCCGGACTGAATTGCTCTGTATCCCTGTTAGTTTTTGGGGACACACACAGTGGAAAGCTGGGTTGAGCGTATATAGCTCGAATGAATTGCTCTGTATCCCTGTTAGCTGTTTGGGGGGACATCCCTTGGAAAGCTGGGTTGAGCGTATATAGCCTGACTGAATTGCTGTGTATCCCATTTAGCTTTCGGAGGTACAGCATTAAAAACTGGTTTGAATATACATGGACTGACTGAATTGCTGTATATCCCACTTAGCTTTGGGGGGTACAGCATTAAAAACTGGTTTGAGCTTATATGGACTGATTGAATTGCTGTGTATCCCACTTAGCTTTGGGGGGTACAGCATTAAAAAACTGGATTGAGCGTATATAGCCGGACTGAATTGCTCTGTATCCTTGTTAGGTGTTTGGGGGGACACCCCGTGGAAAGCTGGGTTGAGCGTATATAGCCGGACTGAATTGCTCTGTATCCCTGTTAGTTTTTGGGGACACACACAGTGGAAAGCTGGGTTGAGCATATATAGCTCGAATGAATTGCTCTGTATCCCTGTTAGCTGTTTGGGGGGACACCCCATGGAAAGCTGGGTTGAGCATATATAGCCGGACTGAATTGCTCTGTATCCCTGTTAGTTTTTGGGGGGACAAACAGTGGAAAGCTGGGTTGAGCATATATAGCCGGAATGAATTGCTCTGTATCCCTGTTAGCTGTTTGGGGGGACATCCCTTGGAAAGCTGGGTTGAGCGTATATAGCCTGACTGAATTGCTGTGTATCCCATTTAGCTTTCGGAGGTACAGCATTAAAAACTGGTTTGAATATACATGGACTGACTGAATTGCTGTATATCCCAATTAGCTTTGGGGGGTACAGCATTAAAAACTGGTTTGAGCTTATATGGACTGATTGAATTGCTGTGTATCCCACTTAGCTTTGGGGGGTACAGCATTAAAAAACTGGATTGAGCGTATATAGCCGGACTGAATTGCTCTGTATCCTTGTTAGGTTTTTGGGGGGACACCCCGTGGAAAGCTGGGTTGAGCGTATATAGCCGGACTGAATTGCTCTGTATCCCTGTTAGTTTTTGGGGGGACACACAGTGGAAAGCTGGGTTGAGCGTATATAGCTCGAATGAATTGCTCTGTATCCCTGTTAGCTGTTTGGGGGGACACCCCATGGAAAGCTGGGTTGAGCATATATAGCCGGACTGAATTGCTCTGTATCCCTGTTAGTTTTTGGGGGGACAAACAGTGGAAAGCTGGGTTGAGCATATATAGCCGGAATGAATTGCTCTGTATCCCTGTTAGCTGTTTGGGGGGACATCCCTTGGAAAGCTGGGTTGAGCGTATATAGCCGGAATGAATTGCTCTGTATCCCTGTTAGCTGTTTGGGGGGACACCCCGTGGAAAGCTGGGTTGAGCATATACAGTATAGCTGGACCTAATTGCTCTGTATCCCTGTTAGTTTTCGGGGGACACTCTGTGGAAAGCTCGACTCCTCTCCCTGATGTATAGCTCTGAAAAGAGCTGTTTTTCTTCAGTTTATCCCTGCCTACTAGAAGCTAATTCTCTCTAGCCCTCAGCAGCACATCTGTCCCTACGTCTACAAGCCGCAAAATGACACGAAGATGGCGGCCGCTATTCTTATAAATTGGAGGTCACATGTTTTCGTCATCCAATGGGTTTTTTCAATTTTTTTCAATGCCGCCGTTGTCGTAGTTCCTGTCCCACCTCCCCTGCACAGTTATTGGTGCAAAAAACGCACCAGGGAAGGTAGGGATACAAATTTTTACAGCGTTTGCCGCGTGGTATTCGATTGGAATCAAATACCTCAAATGGCCTGATATTCGATCGAATACCTATTCGATCGAACGTTGTTTGCTCATCTCTATTTTGTTAAAGGGGTATTCCCACGTCGCATACTCACCAGTCTTCACTGCTGTAAAATCTTCTTTCTTCCTGGTTTCTTGCATCATTTGGTGGGCGGGGTTTCACATGCAACCTGCCATTTAGCTCCGCCCCAAAATTAGCGTGTAGCTCCACCCACCCATGTTGGACTATGAAGTACAGGCAACAGCAACTCCATTCTGTGTTACATACAGAGACTGCCTGTCTCTGCCATAATGAACACAATTGAATTAGCTAGCCTGATAACTGGGAGAACAGAAGAAATGCAAGCAGCTCCTCTCCTCTATCTGAGTGCAGGACCTAGGTCACGTGGTGTAGACACAGGATTAGCTAGATACACAGACTCGCTCCCTGCACTTAGCCCCTCCTCCCTCCCCCCTGAGAGCAGCAGATACATCATTTGACTTTTGAGCAGATAAGTCAGGGCTGTGGCCACGAAGAATTGAATAAAGTAAGATAGTGGACAGACAAAGCAGTTTTGCTGAAGCAGTGTATTTAGGAAAAGTCTTACATCCACATTAACAAGCAGTATAGATACGATCTTTGTGATGGGACAACCCCTTTAACCCTTTCCTGCATTTTCACATTCAGGTGTGTGAGGGAATGCAGGTAGTTATCACATCCCCAAGTTCATGTATGTGATGGTGATTCCATGAGTTCAGAAGCTGAGTCCCTTAGATCACCATGGGAGCCCTGCTGTAGCTGACAGCCAGGCTACTACTGTTTCATCTGGGATGGTAATAAGACCATGATCCATTCATAATAATGAATGCATAATTAAGAAGAAAATCCAAATTTATATAATTAAATATACAAAAAATCTTTATCATCATTATAGAAGAAAGGAAACAAATATATAATTATTAGAGTGGGTCGTTAAAAAAAACAAAAAACAACAAAACATTGATTTCAATGGGTTTTTAAAACCATCCACAGATATTCATTTGTAGCATTTCCACCGTGTATTTTCTCTTTTGTGTTTTTAGATGGATTCACAACACAGATGTGAGCATAATGTAATATTGAAAAGAGTTTGGAATTAAAAATAGCAATTTAAACAATTATTATAACTTATATCTATAAAACCAGAAAACTGCTTAAATCATATAATAGCAGTTGCAGGAAATTTGAGAAGGTGCATCTTATAAGATAAGATAAGATAAGATAAGCCTTTAATTGTTCCACAGTGGGGAGATTTCAGTATGTTACAGCAGCATAGTAATACAGGTACAGGATAATACACAGTAATAAACATACATCTCATTTCATACAAGGATATGTGGATGTGGGAGAGGCAGTCACTATACTTGGTAAGCTAAATTGATCACACACAGGTCAAAAAATGACAAGTCTTCAACATGTCACCAAACAGCATTTGCAGTTGACTGGCCACAGTTCTGGGACCTAGGAATACAGACAATACATCACATCTATGTGTTCTGCACCGACCATAAACATGACCAGCTTCTGAAATCTTAGGAAGTATGACAAAGTACACACTGAGATAATCAATTCAAGCATAAAGCAAATCATTATGACACGCAGAATGTGCCATCTAGTGGTTTCATGGTGAAATGAAAAAAAATCTTTATTTTTTTTTTTCTTTTTTTTTTTTAATATTCTGCATCAAAGTGTACGCAATTCTGGACGATCAAAGTAATAGGTCGTTAGCCAAGTCTGCCTTCTTTGGTAGCTTTAATATTGAAGGACCCAGTGCACTCTACTCTCTAAAAACATGTGCCGGTATGTTACAGACGGCTGGAAGGAGAGCAAGAGACTACGTAGTAGAGTCCATAGATGGCAAGGTGTGTCTGCCCCTGCCAACTATACTGGAATGCAACCAAATTCCTGACATTAAGCCTGAGATACCCACCCCTGGAGCAGCGGCACATCAACCTCATCTGAAGCATATTGCACACCTGATTCCGAACCTTGATCCAGAGGCTCAGATATTCTTGCTCCTTGGTAGAGATATTCTGCAAGTCCACAAGGTTAGACAACAGATCAACGGTCCCCACAACACTCCTTATGCCCAGAGACTGGACCTAGGATGGGTCATCGTAGGGGAGGTGTGTTTGGGAGGTCTACACAAACCCACAACAGTCAACAGCATGCTTACCAATACACTCGAGTGTGGACGTCCATCTTTCCTCCAACCATGCGAAAATCACTTCTTCATGAAGGAACTGCCACATAGCACTTCACCACCAAATATCATGTGTAGTCCTGCCTGTGATGACTGCATATGGGAAAGCAATCAAGATCACTTAGGGTGCACAGTTTTTCACAAGACAAGAAAAGACGATCATATAGCAATGTCATTTGAAGATAAACTGTTCCTTTATATAATGGAATGGTGGAAGATGAAACAAAGAGTTGGGTTGCGCCCCTACCAATCAAGCCTCAGAGGCAACGCTTACCGGACAATAGAGGACAAGCTTACAAACGATTTGTCTCCCTCAGGAACAGACTACAAAGCAAGCCAGAGATGAGAGATCATTTCTTTACCTTCATGGAAAAGCTATTCCAGAATGGTCACGCAGAGTTAGCACCAACTCTTCCAGACTCTGAGGAACGCTGGTACCTGCCCATGTTCGGGGTCTATCACCCAAAGAAGCCTGGTCAGATCAGAGTGGTGTTTGATTCAAGCGCCAAATACGAAGGTGTCTCATTGAACGACGTCCTGCTGTCATGCCCGAATCTGAACTACAGCCGACATCCAACAGATGTTCCATTGTTTTCTTGTCAAGAAAGAACATAGGAATTTTCTGAGATTCTTGTGGTTCGAGGATAATGACCTGTCTAAAGACATTATGGAATATCGGATGAAGGTGCAAATCTTCGGTAATAGCCCTTCTCCTGCAGTCACCATCTACGGGCTGAGACACGCAGCTCGGGAAGTCGAAGCAGAGTACGGAACAGATGTCAGACTCTTCGTAAAAATGGATTTCTATGTGGATGACTGTTTGAAATCCATGCCCACAATTGAGTCCGCGATTAGTCTTCTAAACAGAGCCAAGGAAATGCTTGCTCTATCTAACTTGAGGTTACACAAAATCGCTTCTAACTGCCAGAAATTGATGGAAGCCATTCCTTCTCAGGACCGTTCAAATGATTTAAAGGATTTGGACCTAGGTGTCTATCCCCTTCCTATACAACAAAGTCTTGGCCTACTCTGATACATTAAAGCTGACACCTTTACCTTCCAGGTTGGCAAAGACGAAAAGCCCTTCACACGCAGAGGAGTGCTATCGACTATAAGCAGTCTATAGGACCCACTGGGGTTTGCAGCTCCAGTAATCATCAAAGGCAAAGCTATGTTAAGAGACTTTACCAAAGAGGTGTCGGACTGGGACACTCCTCTCCCCATACAGGAAAAAGCCAACTGGTTGGCCTGGAGAAATTCCCTGTCAGCCTTATCAGATCTTCACATTGGACGCTCCTATGTTTTAGTATCAACTGTCAAGGTTGGGACACAAACCCTTTGTGTCTTCTCTGATGCATCAGTCAAGGCGATTGCTGCCGTAGCCTATTTGAAGACAATAGACACTAGTGGACAATGCCATGTAGGGTTCATCATGAGCAGAGCAAAGCTGACGCTGCTCCATGAACACACGATACCACGTCTGGAACTTTGTGCCGCTGTGTTAGCAGTAGAGTTGGCTGAATTGATCACAGCAGAGATGAATCTGGAGATTAAAGAGGCCGAGTTCTATACTGACAGCAAGATAGTCCTAGGATACATCTATAATGAAGCTAGACGCTTCTACGTGTACGTCAACAACAGAGTGCGAAGGATCAGAAGGTCTACCTCTCCCGAACAATGGCAGTATGCACCTACACATTTCAACCCAGCAGACCTAGCAACCAGATCTGATGCTGACAATCACCTCAAAGACACAATGTGGTTTACTGGACCTACGTTCTTGTATAGACCAAAGCCCAACATGACAAGAACCACCATGTTTGAGCTCGTAGACCCCCATGCTAATGTTGAGTACGCCCTGAGGTATCTTTACTGAACACAGAGACTGTAGACTGTCAGCTAGGATCCCATCGCTTCAGTAAGTTCTCTACTCGGAGATTCCTTATCCTTGCCATCAACTGCCTGACTCACTTAGCTTGGTCAACCAAGACTACCTCATTGGTTAAAGAGAAAGTCTACACAGGCTGGCACCACTGTAAACGTGTTTACACAGCTCTTGATCTGGAGCAGCCTAAGAATGTAATTGCCCAAGTAGTACAAAGTCTTTCAAACACCTTCTGGGACAAGTAGAAAAGGGAATACATTCCTACCCTACAACCTAGGAAAAAGTGGCAGACTGGCAAGTCTAACCTCCAGCCTGGTGATGTGGTGTTAATGAAAGATTGTCATACACACCATAATGAGTGGCTCCTTGGTCTTATCACCAAGACATTCAAGAGTACAGATGGAATTATATGTAAGGTAGAAGTTAAAATTCGGAAACTAGGTGAGACCAAATTGTTCTTGAGACCAGTGGGAGAACTTGTTCCTTTGTTTTCATCTAACGAACCTAGTAGTGACATCGACCGACGTCAAGCGGGTAGTGTTCTGCCCTCATAGGCAAATTTATAGTGTATGGTAACAGCACCATCTACTGGTTATTCGCTTTAACCTCCTTTTCAGCTCTTGCCCTATGCATTATGGGTAGTGCCTGGGTTTTTTCTACTTTCTTCCTCTCCAGCCACCATTTTACATCATCTCTCAGAGTGAGGAGGTCACTCCATTCCACCTGTGCCATGTTCTTTGCTATCTCAAGCCTGTTTCAAGCATAGTCAGTAAGAGAGTTATACTTATGTCACTATGCCTTGTTTTACTGTGTATTAATGCATTACATAGTTCTGTTCATAGCCTGTATTACTACCTCATGTTATACCATACTTGAGATTATGTATATATATATATATATATATATATATATATATATATATGCACTGTACAGATTGTATTCTAAGTGCCATTATTTCTTTCTATAGTTTCACCTTTCTTATCAACTTCCAATAAAGAGGTTTACCACGTCACAAGCCTTTTTCTTAAGAAGACAGGGGGTTTAGCTACATGTCTATTACTCACCTCAGTCAAATGTATGAGGACAGTATATGTACTTTAGATGATCTTAACCCCTCTAAATTGCTGTATACCTTCACATATTTTGATTTCAGCACCACCATCCACTGTATTCCATAGCCCAATAATAGACAAATGCTTGTCTTTTTTCCTGCTTCTTTACGGACCAGTTCACTTTGATTAAATATTCAGGTAGCTCACCTTCAGAGTTTTCAAACAACACCCAGAGTATGTGATTTGTGCCCCAAAATGAAAAATCCAATGAAATTCAAATTACTTATTATTCTATTCAACCTTTCCCAACAATTACCAATTGGAATAGAATTTCTAAAATTTAACTTTTAATAAATATTATAAAAGTTTCAAAAAGGGGGGGGGCAAGGAAGGAAAATTATTTGTGCCAGTATATAGTACATGAATAAATCACACAGGCATGGCAGCCTCCAGAAAATAAAACCAATAACACTCACCAATCAGATGGAGTTGCGTGTAGTGGTAATACTGGTACAAAATGGAGGTTGCTAATAACAACATACTGGTACAAATTCAGAATGTTCTATGCTCTCTAAGAGCATTCTTAACCCCTGATGATCCAGGAATGTGTGTGAATTCTTTCTGATGAAACATGCATGTCGGGTATTTTGCTCGATGGTTTTAACGGTGTCATCAGAATTTCTATAGGGTGGCCATCACCTAGGGAAAGGTTCCAGTCAGGTCATTTACCATTAGGGAATGGTCCTGAGTTAGGCTTTTAGGGACTAACAGTCAATGTCACCCCTAGTTTTGTGTGCCTGTGACTTTGTTACCCACATATACCCTGTGCCACTTCTACCATAGAACATTCTGAATTTGTACCAGTACGTTGTTATTAGCAACCTCCGTTTTGTACCAGTATTACCACTACATGCAACTCCATCTGATTGGTGAGTGCTATTGGTTTTATTTTCTGGAGGCTGCCATGCCTGTGTGATTTATTCATGTACTATATACTGGCACAAATAATTTTCCTTCCTTGCCCCCCCCCCCCCCTTTTGAAACTTTTATAATATTTATTAAAAGTTAAGTTTTAGAAATTCTATTCCAATTGGTATTTGCCCCAAAATGAAAAGAAACATTATATGTAACATTTTCAGCACCAATTCAATGGACAGCATTATGTAGTATTAACCATTGCTGCTATATTGGACTGTTTTAGTAAATATAATAAAGTTTAGGGGTGTCCTGTACCCTCTGTTGTTGCTTACAACATTATGAACTCTGTCCAAGCTCCCCCATGCGAATTCGGAGAATATGTAACCCATAGCCCATGTAATAGTGGATAAAAAAGCAGCAAAAGAGTCAGTCACCGGTCTACTTCCATGTGCTGAACACTCATTGAAGCAGTTCACCTTCAGAGCTTTGAAACAATACCCAGAGTAAGAGATTGCTCCTCAAACCACGGCCGGGGAAGCATGCGAGTGGTCGAGGCAGCCAGGTGGGGGGAGAGACTGACCACGGAGGAGCAAGAGAGGCGCCTCGTCCAGCCGCGGAACCCACCCCATCCTGATTGACTCAGCCCTAAATGCCAATTCTGATCCTGAAGTTATGTATCTGAGTTGCCAACTTCCCTTGCCTACATTGTTCCATCATACCAGAGGCTGTTTACCTTGGAGACCTGCTTTAGATATGGACATGGCTTGACGCGTGATTTACACTTCCCCCAGATTTTCAAAGACCAGTGAGTGCTCTCCAGATGCCACTGGAACTACATTGCTTTCCAAGCCTCATTCGGGGCAAATCCATTCCAGCATGTCCTGCCCTTCAAAAAGAAAAGTGAACTATCTCCGCGGCTCCCACTGGCTCCTCTGGGATAGGTTGCATTGCCGCACTGGACGCCCTGTGACAGGCACCCGTCTCTGCCACTCCGTGTTCATAGATCAGAACCCAACTCCCTTGGACAAGGGTGACAGAGGCCATCGCCATCACTTCCAATCGACGCTCACCTATCTCTTAGAAACGACTGACCCATGTTCAACTGCTGTTCACATGGAACCCTTCTCCACTTTGGCCTTCATAATTCTCATTTGAACTTTTGCTACTACCACGAAGATCTGCACCAATGGCGGCTCTGCCCAGGCCCTCGTCCATGGGTTTCCATGCTCACCATGACAGCCTTCCTATTCGTGACAACCTAGCCCCTGCAGGCATAGTGATAGCCAAGTATTGGCCCAACGTTTCATTTTCAGGGCTTATTCATCAGGTAAGTTGCTACATGCTCCTTAGCGGATTCTGACTTCCATAGCCACCATCCTGCTTTCTAGATCAACCAACACCTTTTCTGGGGCCTGATGAGTGTCCTAATCGGGCAACTTAACCTGGTGTTCAGTTCATGTCAAAGCGCCAGATCTGCTTACCAAAAGTGGCCCACTGGGCACTCGCATTGCACGCCCGGCTCCAGGCCAGTGAGCCAGGCTTTTAGTCATTTAAAGTTTTTGAATAGGTTGAGATCGTTTTGGCCCCAAGACCTCTAATCATTATCAATCACAAGTGTGCTTGAAGCAGGTCAACTTCAGAGCTTTGAAAAAAAAAACAGTAGAGTAGGGGATTTGCTCCCCAAATACTATTATAATCATGTAGAATTAACCATTGCTGCCATTGCTGTTACTTACAGAAGTACTCCGATGACTCTGCTATAGTCGGCCTTATCACTGATGGCGATGATAGGGAATACAGAGACTTAAACCGGGATTTTGTTGAATGGTGCCAGCAGAACCAGCTCAGGATTAATGCTGGGAAGACCAAGGAGATGGTGGTGGACTTTAGTAAACGGAGAGGTGCTCCGACCCCGGTGGAGATCCAAGGAACATGTATTGAGATAGTCAGGACCTATAAGTATCTGGGCGTGCTCCTCAATAACAAACTAGACTGGGCTGATCACCTGGAGGCGCTGCACAGAAAGGGCCACAGCAGACTCTACCTGCTCAGGAGGCTGAGGGCCTTCGGAGTCCAGGGGACACTTCTTAGGGCCTTCTTCAACTCTGTGGTTGCCTCAGCCATCTTTTTCGGTGTGGCCTGCTGGGGAAGCAGTATATCAACCAGGGACAGAAATAGACTTGACAGGCTGATCAGGAGGGCCAGCTCTGTCCTGGGGAGCCCCTTGGACCCAGTACAGGTGGTGGGTGACAGAAGGATACTGTCTGTGGTGACCTCCATGCGGGGGAACAAATCCCACCCCATGTATGGGACCCTGATGGGACTTGGCAGCACTGTAAGCGACCGTCTGCTTCACCCCAAGTGTGAGAAGGAGCGCTATCGCAGGTCCTTCCTTCCAACCGCGACCAGGCTGTATAATCTACATCAGACCAAACGAAGAGCTCTCCGCACAGAGAACTAATGATTATGAGGATGACCATGAGGTCTTCCTCTTTCTCTTCTGTTTTTCCTTAGCTGCCATGGACTCCTAGTATATCTTCTCTTCTCAGCTTATCTGTGTCTACGTCTGTAACATATTACTCTGTATTATCCTGTATCTGTATTACTATGCTGCTGTAACACGCTGAAATTTCCCCAAGGTGGGACTATTAAAGGATTATCTTATCTCTTATCTCTTATCTTATATTGGTCTGTTTATAGTAAATATAATAAAGTCTAGGGATGTTCTGTGCTCTTATACATACATCTCATTTACACAAAAGTAGACGTGGATGTGGGAGGTGCAATCACTATGCACAGTAAGATAAATTGATCACACACAGGTCAAAAATGACAAATCAGTCTTCAACACATCATCAAACAGCATCTGAAGTTGACTGGCCACAGGTCTAGGAAATAGAAATACAGATAATACATCACTGACAAGTAAGGCCGGAAGCGGAGCGCAGCGGTAGACGGAGGCCGCCATGACAGGGCCTGAGGGGAACTAGGCCTGGTAGTTAAGGGAGGGGCTAGCATGGCACGGGTTGCTATGGGAGGTTATTTATCTCCCGTTCTCCTTCCTGGCGGTCAGACCGCCGCGGGGAAGGAGAAGTTGTGGGTACTACATCTGGTACCTGCGTCGCCATGGCCGAATTGGACCTCCTCCTAGGGCAACTTTGGGCTGCCGCTGGCTCCACGGATCCTGCCTGGCTTGCTGAGCAGGTGAGGGCCCTTGTGGCTGCTGCTCCTGGGGCTCCCGCCTCTGTGTCTCAGCGCTCTCCCTCTCCCCTGCTGTCGGCGCCTGCTCCGGCTTCTCCATGCGCTCCGGTGGGCGGGGCCTTGTCTCGCGTGCAGCGGCGGACGCGGCCCCCGGAGCGTCTGAGCCCTGATGCTGCTCCCCGATCCAGGCCACACTTAAGGAGCCCCTCTGGGGCCCTCCGGAGCGTCGGGCGCTCCCCACCTCCAGGGGTAGTCGCACACGCTCTGGGAGGCATCCTACACCGCGGGCCGGATCCACGGCAGTGAGGGGGCGGAGTCACAGGTCCTTGCGGCCCGCCTCCTTCGTGCCTGACACGCCTCCTGCTTCCTCCTACGTGGTTCCGGGGACCCCACCTGGCGATGCTCCGGTCGGTGGGGCCCCTTGCCTACATGTGACTGATTCAACTGGAGTTCCTGGTCCTACACGCTGGCTAGTGTGGTTGGGCGTGGGTCGGCGCCTCGGGCCTCTGGGGCTGCTTCCAGCGAACGGTCGTCCGGCCGGTCCACTGCTGATCGTCTCCCCTCCTCCGGACATGGCTGCCCCTCCTGTTCCTCTGGCGCGCGTCCTGCTTCACCGGTGGCGGATCTTGGTTTGTCTGATGATGAGGGCCAGTCGGGCCCCCTGCGTCTGGATTCCGGATTGGCGGCTGGCGGAATCACAGCTTCTGCGGAGCCAGGTGAATGTTTGTCTTTGTCCTCATCTATACCTGCTATCTTTCGTACTCAGGGGTCGGGGGCGGTTGTTGAGCCGGTGGGAGCTAGTGGGATCAGGGGTGGTGCCGCGACGGAGGGTGTTGGGGCGGAATTGCGGGAGATTTTGGGCAGTTTGAGGGAGGTCCTTGCGCATTCGGGGGGTGGGCCCAGGTCTGAGGGATCCCCTGTTCCAGCTTGGGTGGGCTCTTCTCCTTCTCCCCCGGTCATTTTGTTGCTGTCTGATGGTCGGTTGCGTAAGGAAATGGGGGTGGCGGTGTCCGTGCAGACTGAGGGTGAGGGGGACGGTGTTCGGTTGGACGATAGGGTGCGGGGGGAGGTTTATCTTTGTTATGAGGGCCCCTTGGACGCGCATTTAAAAAAGGAGGTAAGGGAAAAAATCTGGAAGGACGATTACGTCGAGATTTTTTCTCTTCTTCCCCTTGCCAAGTTTAATCTGGATAAGGGTAAGCGGGATGATACCAAGAAGGAGGAGGAGGAGAAGAGGCGCTGGCGCCTTATTCCTCAGACCTTCATGAACTGGTTGCAGTCCTTCTCTATTATGGCCAGTGTCATAGGCGAGAAGTTCCCTGAGCATTGCTCGGGGTTGTTTTGCTACCAGGATTCTATTGGGGAGGCATATAGGGTGTATGGTGGGCAGTCTTGGCTGCGTTATGACGAACAGTTTTGTCAGCGCCGAGCCATCCATCCTTCTGATCCCAGCGGATACATTGCCTTGTGGCTCAGGGTTATGGCCCCTTCTCGCTCTTCCCAGTCCTTTCCCGGAGCTGCCGGCTCGTCCGGCTCTTCTGGCCAGGGTTCCTCCGGCCAGGGTGGCGGGGACCAAAAAGGGGTGTGTTGGAAGTACAACGAGGGCTACTGTAAGTTTGGCACCTCCTGTAAGTTTAAACATTCCTGCTCCGTCTGTGGGGGGGCCACCCATGGCTCTTCCCGCTGCTTTAGGAGAGGTAAAGGGAAGCTGTCAGGGGGGTCCACTAGTCATGGGTCGGACACCAGTGATTCTGCACGAGATGGTACCGTATCTAAATAGATACCCTGATCGTGTAGCGGCTCGTCTTTTGGAGGAGGGTTTTTCGGTCGGTTTTCGGATCCCTTCGTCTCGGGCTGGTTCTTCCTTGTCTGTTCGTAATTTGATCTCCACTCGGCAGTATCCTGCCGTGGTGTCAGAAAAGTTGCACAAGGAAGTGACGCTTGGGCGTATGGCGGGTCCTTTTGATTTTCCGCCGATTCCGGATTTGGTTGTTTCCCCGTTGGGAGTTGTTCCTAAAAAGGAGCCTAATAAGTTCAGATTGATTCATCATTTATCGTATCCTAAAGGGGGGTCGGTTAATGATGGTATTCTGTCTGACTTGAGTTCTGTTGTATATACTTCTTTTGATGTGGCGTTGGGGTGGGTTCGTCGGTACGGTCGGGGCGCTCTCCTGGCCAAGTCGGATGTCGAGTTGGCTTTCCGCCTCCTTCCCGTGCATCCTGAGAGTCAGCGGCTCTTGGAGTGTACTTGGAATGGGGTGTACTATCTGGATCGCTGCCTTTCTATGGGGTGTTCGATCTCATGTGCCTATTTTGAGGCCTTCAGCTCGTTCCTGGAGTGGGTGGTGAGGGATCTGTCAGGTGTCGGATCCGTCATCCACTACTTGGATGATTTTTTGTGTGTTGGCCCAGCTGACTCTCTGCTTTGCCTTAGTTTGCTCCGGACCTTGGAGTGGGTGTCCGTTCGTTTTGGTGTTCCATTGTCGCCGGGCAAGACGGAGGGCCCTTCGTCTTGCCTCAGTTTTTTGGGTATCACCATTGATACTGTCCGTATGGAATGTCGTTTGCCGGAGGATAAGCTGGTTTCGCTTCGTCTTGAAGTGGGCCGTGCCTGTCGGCTGCGTAAGATCATGCTCCGGGACTTGCAGTCGTTGTTGGAGAAACTCAACTTCGCCTGTAGGATTATGCCTATGGCGGGCACGACGGCTGGAGTGTCCTCCCTGTGACATTTCATTCGTCTGACGCGGGACCATCGCGATGATTTAGAGGTGTGGGCCAGTTTTTTGGAGCGTTATAACGGCCACTCCTTGTTGATGTCTCCTGCGGTTAGCATGGTGGATTGGGAATTGTTCACCGATGCGTCTGGCTCGGTGGGTTTTGCTGCGTATTTTGGGGGGGGCGTGGTGTGCAGGGCGGTGGCCGTTGGACTGAGTGGAGCTGGGGTGGGTTCGTAATCTCTGTCTTCTGGAGCTTTTTCCCATAGTGGTGGCGGTGGAGGTTTGGGGGGGATCGCTTTTGGGACAGGAAGGTTAGTTTTCACTGCGACAATCAGTCCGTGGTCTCGGCTATTAACAGTCTCACTGCTTCTTCTCCTCCGGTTGTTTGTTTGCTTCGTTATTTGGTGCTGAAATGTTTGTCTTTGAATGCTTGGGTTGTGGCTGTGCACGTCCCTGGGGTGTCGAATGTTATCGCTGATTCTCTGTCTCGGTTTCAGTGGGAGAGATTTCATGCGGTGGCTCCGGACGCGGACGTGGAGGGTCATCCGTGCCCTGCACATCTATGGGACGTGGTCTCCAGGCGGCAGGTGAATTGATCCGTTGCTCCTTGGCTGAAGGTACTCATTCGGCCTACGAGTCTGTGTGGCGGGAGTTTGAGCTGGTGTTGGGTGAGTTGGGTGGTTCGCTGTCTGTGGAGGTTTGTCAGACGGCGGTCTTGGTTCTGATTGGTTGGGGTTCCTTGAGTGGGTGGTCTGTGTCTCGACTTTCTCATCTGCTGGCTGGTCTGGCTTTTGGTTTTCGTGTGCGGGGGGTGTGTGATGTTACGAAGGATTTTTTGGTTCGCCAGGCTGTGCAGGGTTTTCGGAGGGGCAGGTCGCAGCCGGATGAACGGCGGCCTGTCTCCTTTGGCTTGCTAGATAGGTTGGGAGTGGTTTTGGGTGATGTTTGTGAGTCTCCCTTTGAGTGTGCGTTGTTTCGTCTAGCTTTCTCTTGGGCATTCTTTGGGGCTCTTCGCGTGGGGGAGCTAGTGTCTCCTAATCGGTCGCGTCCAGGCGGAGTTCTTTGGCAGGATGTGTCGTTCGGGGTTTCGGGGGTGGAGTTTGTTATTCGTCGGTCTAAGACCGATCAGTTGGGTAGGGGTAGGGTGATTCGCTTGGGTCCTGTTGTGGGTTCCTCGATGTGCCCGGTTGGTTGTTGTCGTCGGTTTCGCGAGGTGTGCTCTTTTTCTTCTGGCCCGGTCCTGCGCCACCTTAATGGGGATTGTATGTCCCGTTATCAGTTCACGGCGGTGTTTCGCAGGTGTTTGGATTGGCTGGGTTTGGATTCCCGGGGCTTTGCCCATCATTCTTTTCGAATAGGGGCGGCTACTGAGACAGTTGTTTGGGGTTTGGGCCCTGATGTGGTTCGACGCATAGGTAGATGGGAGTCTAGTCGTTTTTTGTCATATGTTCGTCCGCATTTGTTGTAGTTTTTTCTTTCTACTGTTGGTTTCTTTCCTTGTTTTTCTTTTGCAGATTCGTCTCCTCGACTGGTCTGGATATTGGGGCATTCGTATGTCCACTGGGGTGCGGTCCGGGCTGATTTGCGTCCGGATGGCCGTCAGCTCGGTTTTCCTCGTTCGGCTGAGCAGGTGCGATGGTTGGGGTTTCGGGGTTTGGTTTGGGGGCATATGATGCTGGAGTTTCACCGCTTTGTCCGGTTGGATCGCCCCCCGGATGTCTTGGTTCTACATCTTGGGGGTAATGATCTTGCTGCACGGCCTTTTCGTCTGCTGATTCGGGATGTGAAGCATGACTTGCTTCGATTGTGGTTGGACTATCCGTCTCTGATTGTGGTGTGGTCCGATATTGTGCCGCAGCATGCTTGGTGTGGTGCTGGGTCGGTCCCTAGACGTCAAGTGACAGCCCATGTGACGTCTGGGACTTTACCACAAAAGCCCAAAGCCTGTTAGGTGTAACATCGGATCCAGGAGAGGCGAGTTAGTATCAGTGTTTATTATTTTTCTTCACCTCCCCGAGTCTCTGATTATTATACTCCGGGGTCTTTTCAGACCCCCAAGTATAATAATGGTTCATGGGTGGGTCACTATGGGGCATAATAGAGGTTAGGTGGGAAACTGTGGGGTATAATAGAGGTTGGGTGGGCCACTGTGGGGCATAATAAAGGCTTCAGGGGCCACAGTGGCCCCTGCAACCTCTATTATGCCCCACAGCAGCCCCTGCAACCTCTATTATGCCCCACAGTCTATTGCGCCACTATGGGGCATAACAGAGGCTACAGGGGCCGCTGTGGGGCATAATTCCACTTGCAAGGAACATTTATAAAAGTGTTCATTAGGGAATTATGAAGTAGCAGCAAGTTGTGCACAATCACATTAGTACTTTCATGTTTAAAATTGTCTTTGCAGAATCGAAAACTGACATGTGGATAGGTTACTATGGACAACTGCGTCATTTAACTTTTTGATCACTTTAGGGCATCATAAAGGTCACAAACTCAAGACATCTTTCTAAAACCGATATATATAGCATGACATGACCATATATTATATAGGTTCTTATGTTATTTTTATGTTCCATTAAATTTAAAAAAGTATTAAAAATCATATTTTATTATTGACAAGTAAAAGAAAAAACTGTCTAAACAAAAAGAGACACTGCCTGTGAGATTACAGTATTTGATGTCAGATACTGTACAGTCTACTGGACACACGCCACCACAAATATTGTAAATTATGCAAAGAAGCCCCCTGTGCGTCCCACTACATGAGCCTTTGACTTTCATGACCATAACTGGATGCAATGTTTCTGAGAATAATGTTGGGGAGTTATAGTAGAATCTATGAGTTGTACAGTACACTAGTAGGTGCTTTGCAGGGAAGGCTGTAACTTTTTCTTTGAAAGGTCATGTTTTTTATCATCTAAATGCACAAAGTGTTGAGGAGCCACATTTATTACTATTAGTATCATTAAGTGGTTTATTATTATTATTATTATTATTATTATTATTATTTGGTTTATTGCAAGTCCTCTCTTAGAAGACAGAGGTCCCTGTAAGCCTCCCCCACTCTCCTAGTCAAAAGGCCTTAAAAGCATCAAGGATCAATAGTTCCTCTCTCACTAAACTTGGAGTTTGGTCCTGGTTTCCACATGGGTTGTCATCCCAGTGTTCACCAAGGAGCTGGCAACTGGTTGAACCCATCTCCATAGAAGAAGAGGGGGCCTGGTTTGCAGAGAAGGAGAGTTTCAGAAGTACATCCACATCCCTCAATCCAGTGAACAAATGTGACAAACAGTGAAAACACAGAAAATAAATAAAAAGTACACCGAGATATCATCCCAGTCTTCCCTCGGATCTATAAAATATTTGTCAATGCATCAACCAGAAGGCCGAAAATATAAGTCTGCATTCTGAGTAGTTGTCAAAAAAGAAGTTCATGCTCCTATGCCGTTATACATTAGGATACCACATCCAGTATGTTAGGGCAGCCCAGGGTCACCACTTCTGGGACACTTCTGCACTTCAGGCTTTCAAACTACAGTACACATGGTTTCTATCTGGTTTCCTCCCAATGGTACCATTAAACCCATGGTGTACATTGGGCCTTTGCAACTTAACACTGTGTGATTCATTGCTGTGCACAATGAGGTTCTCAATCCTACTACAATAGTCCAGACACTTCTACTACAGTCAGTGACAATCACATCTTCACCTACTTTATGACCAAGTTGCACAGGGCATTATTTCACTAAAGTATAAGAATGATGATTTGTAGGCAGAAGGAGCCTTTTTATTTCTTAGATATAATAAAATATCAGGTCTGATTTTTTTTTTTTTTTTTTTTGGACAAAGCCCAAGACTCTGATACATTCAAATTCCAAGATCTCATTTGGCTAGACAGTGATGAAGTAATAATGAACTTAAACTAATATGATAACCTTCAGACTACACCCCTACCACCTCCTCCGTTAACCAGAAGAAAGGAGGAGAAATATCATGATCATCACTGTAACATTCACTGCACAGCTCTGACTGTCTACACACTCTTTATAAGGACTATTAATATACAAGGGGAAACAGCAATACAGTCATGAAGAACACTGCGCTGCTATCTCTGTCCCTTCTTGGTACATTCAGCGTCTTCTGTGCAGTGCTCTGTGATGATCCAGCACCAGGTAAGACATTATGAAGATACATTGTAGAGTTCCTATCTGTTAACTGCATAGTTCACAACTGGGATATGAGCAAAATGTATTTTTTAGGAAAAAGTTTATGACTCTCCATATTTTACCATGTGTTGTAACATGATGTAAAGGCATCAGTATGTTTGCTTTACTACATATCGAGAGTGGACATTTAGTAAAATAGAAAATAAAGGGGTAGATTTTGGAACAGTGCAAAGGAAAAGTGGCATATTTGTCCTCAGCAATCTGGCAAGAAAAGGATACACATCCCTGCCCTAAAGGGATCAGAAATGTTTCCAGCAGGATGTCTTCAAGAAAATGAGAGCTACAACTCCTGGGTTGTTCATAGTAACTCTGCCATTTGGAGAGTGCTACATTACATTACTAAAGAGATATGACTGGCACTGCAGCAATAAAGATAAGGCTGGGTTCACATCTACGCAAGGTGTCTGTCTGGCACAGATCTATCATAATTCAGCAGATGAAAAAGTCCTTCAAGTCCGACTTTTTCGCCCAGCAATTTCTCTTGAAAAGAATGGACATCTGACAGACACTCGATGGACCCTCTAATAGGCATTGGAATCCCTTGGACTTAGTTGGTGTCCACTATTATCGAGGGCAGTTTGTTTTTTGTTCTGGTCTTCTAAGGCTGAGTTCATACATGTTTTTTTGGTCAGGATTTTGACACGGATTCTGCATCAAAATCCTGACCAACAAAAGTCTCCCATTGAAATCAATGGGTGCCGGTCATTTCCTTTTTCCGCAAGTGGTTTGTTCCCACTCGCGGAAAAAGGAAGCGACATTGTCTTACTTCAGGCAGATTCCACGGATGATTCAACCGCGGACGTCTGCCTGAAAACACTCCCTCCCGACTAATCCAGAGTGGAGTGCCGCGACTGGATGCCGGTGACCCAAGGAGCAGACATCTGGCAGAGATGTAAATTAACTAAAAGTCCATTCACACAGAGGAAAATGGCGCTTTATTTGGCGCTGAATTTTCCACGATGAAAAAAAAAGCCTCCCATTGACTTCAATGGGTGCCGCTAGCTTTTTTTCCACTACCAGAATTTTCCGCTAGTAGAAAATTCTGCTAGTGGAAAAAAAAAGGTAGCGGAACCCATTGAAATCAAAGGGAAGCTTTTTTTTCAGCGCCAAATAAAGCGCCATTTTCTTCTGTGTGAATGGACCCTCAGACATAAGTCAGCTCTCCACCTCCTGGTGCCAATAGTGTTCTCTTCCAATATACAAGCAGTGCTTGGAAGAAACTAGCAAGTCACCAGCAGACACAATCTTCAAAGAAGCAGAAGGTTTCCAGCAAGGTTAAACTTTATTTTGCAGTGTTAAAGCATGATGTACCTCATCTGTCTACACATATAGGGCCACTAGACACTACAATTCCTGACACGTGAGCATGATTCCTGCGAGCGACACCAGTACCACAATGCAATACAAGGACATAAGAAATACTAAATAAGCATTGAGGACAGAAAATATATAACATTGTTGGGGACATTAAAGGGTCCTCATGAGAGTATGTTGCAGAGTTCAAAATTAGATAATTAATTAACAGGCCTAGATGGACTGCAGCCATTTACTTTAAGCCTGGAGAACTGATTAAAGACACAAGATGGTAGTGTATCAAAAGAGTTCTGATTTTATTATAAGAAAAAGGTAGTTTAAATACATTACAGACAAAGAGCTGGCTTGGCTATTCTAATCAGTATATAACATGATTGGTTATAGAGATATAAGACAAGCCTGGCACATGGCTATTGGCTGAGGCCTGATATGATCTGCATCTCATTATAACTTTCCACACTGGGATGGACTTTCCCATGAAACAAAGAAGGATTCAAAATACTTATGTGTGAGCTAACATCCCAGACTGTCTATATGTATATATCATGGCAAAAGAGATAAGATGACATGTTCCATAGACCCTGTGTCTATACAGTCTAAGTGACCTTCATATACCATAAAATATGACAGAGTGCCCAGATACCATAAGATTAATACTTTTGTTGGTTATGTGTCCATACATCATGTAAAGGAGGTAAGAGATATACAAAGTCAGCTGCATCTTCTCAAAATGAGGCCCTTGAGAGATAATGATTAGCAACCTATGCATTAACGTTCATTATCACATTCCTTAAAGTCTAACAAAGGGCCTCCTTGACTTAAGCAGAAAAATCAGTTTATATGTGAAAGAGTACAAGATGGCTGCCAAAATACAAAGATGGAGGACTTAACTCTAACAACATCTACACACAACTTATAATAGACGTGTCTTATGGACCGTTCACACGGTAGAAAATGAAGAGGAATTCCTCTTCATTTTCCACCCGCTGGCTTTCTGTGGCAGAATACTGATGCAGAGTATTGGCATTCCATCACAGCTTTCCGTTGCTGATTAGTTCCAGATGAATAAGCCTAATTATCAAGGAATCTTGAGACCTAGACTCAGCGGCTTAAAACAGCTGCAAGATCCATGGCAAGATCGAGCAGAACACATTTTTTCAGCAACCTGCTGCGATCTCTGCCTCCCTTTGAAAGTAATGGGAGCAGAATCTAGGTGGAATATGCCACTGATTTGCGGTCGTAATTCGCCAACAATTTACATTCAAATTCCTATTGTGAAGCCCCATATAATTTATACCTCCAGGAAAATAAATGTCTAATTTTCTAATGCTAAGATTCAAGGTCGAGGGCTGCTCATTACCAAACCCTAAGTCTAGGGGACAAGCAACTCTTTCTATAGTCATGACTTTTAGCGGCTGTTCACATAGCGAATAAATAATAATAATAATAATAAATTTTATTTATATAGCACCAACATATTCCGCAGCACTGTACAATTTGTAGGGTTCAAATACAGACAGAAAGATACATTACAAAGAACGTCATTTCACACAATGGGACTGAGGGCCCTGCTCGCAAGAGCTTACAATCTATGGGGTAGAGGGGGTGACACAAGAGGTAGCAGGGGCGGCATTGCTTATGCAGGGGTCAGACACTTTTGTAATAGAGGTCATCAACAGTCGTGTCTTTTAACATGTGGATGGAGCTTGGACTTATAAAGTTAGCATGAGATGACATCATATCATGTGGGGAAATGTTGGAGCGAGAACAGAGGAGGGTTAAGGGTTTACGTTAGAGATTGTGATAGGCTTGTCTGAAAAGATGTGTCTTTATTTTGCGTTTGAAACTGTAGAAATTGGGAGTTAATCTGATTGTCCGGGGTAGAGCATTCCAGAGAAGTGGTGCAGCTCGGGAGAAGTCTTGTATACGAGCGTGGGAGGTTCTGATAATAGAGGATGTAAGCGAACATTTTTCTAGCTGAAAATTCAGCTTCAGGATTTATCCAAATTCCAAAATACTGTGTAAAAATCCACATCAAATTCCGCACTTGTCAGGTGGTATTTTCTTCACTTCAATGGAAGTTATCTGCCTGAAGATCAAACAAGATGCTATGAGGCAGTTCACAGTGGAAATTTTCCTAGCAAAAAAATCAGCTTCAGCAATTTGAAGCTGAATTTTCCGCTTGTCAAAATTCAAACCTGCCAGTTGGCATTTTCTGCTTCCCAATCATTTCAAAGGGAGTTATCAAGTGGAATCTGGCTGTAGACTGAACATGACACTTATTTTTCTCATAGCTGAAAAAATCTGCTGGAGGAAAAATCAGCATCTGACTCTCATTAAAATTAATGGAGGCTGGTTTTAGGTGGAACTTGGACCTGATTTTACGTCAGAATGAACCTCAAATTCAGAGGCAAATTCCTCCATGTGAACATACCCTAATTTTTTTGCAAGGTGAAAAAATGAGCTAGAGGGAGGGAACATACACATGTTGGCTCCCAAATGACCTACTTTTAAACTAGTTTCTATGTTAAACAAGCGCTCCACGGGCCCTTCTAGAAGTGTACGCTTGCAAGAGTCAAGCTTTAAATTGATCACCAGATGGTACAAAATGCCCATTGTAATCCATAAGTTCTATCCAGAGGCTTCCCCTTTGTGTTGGTGTTGCCATAAGGCCACAAACTCCTATTTACATATTTGACCTATTTGGTGGAAATGCGAAAAGTTGTTTCCGTTCTGGTCGTTCATTCAGCAGGTTCTGAGCCAGATTTGTGGATGCTCTGATCCTCTGACCCCTGTAGGGATATTTTTGAATTTGTGGCCCAACGTCCCCCTAGGTCCCCCAAACAACTCTGGTTGAAACTTATCTCCATAGCTAAATCTCTGATCCCCTTATACTGGGCGTCACTAAATTCCCATAACATTAACACTGATCTTGTACATTTGTCAAATTACCAATAATGTTAAGGACATACATATTTCCATAACGTCAAATTTTTTAAAAAAAGTAACAAAAATGTGGTGCTTATCTAATCCTCTTGATATAAATATCCAAATATTCAATCTGATATACAGTACACAATAACCACAACAAGATGGCCCAGCAGTCACATGCATTAATATCACACTGCAACATATGTGATCGTTTCAGCAGATAATCACAAAGCTTATCACTACATGGCTCACATGTATACAGAAACATTAGAGATACACTGAGTGTTTTTGTCTTCTTTGGTTACTTATTACTGAGCTCTGCTTGTGGAAAATTATTATTTCTGTTATTTCTCTCCCCTTTGTTTCTCTATTCTCTGTCTCCATCTAGGTACACTTTAAACTGTACAAAAATGACCGCAAATACAAAGAAAAAATATATTTCCCTATTCGCTCACAGCTGACAATCACAAAAAAGCCACAAAAACACAAAAGTTCTGTTAAAAATCTGGTCTATAAGGTATTTGGTAAACTTTTGACTTATTTGTCTTATTTGACTTTTAAATCCAGTTTGCCGTCTTCCCGCTCCTTACTTCTCCTGGAATGTTGAGAAATAAAAAACAAAATCACTTAACTTCCTAAACTGGGTGTTAGAGGGGTTGTCCCATGAAGAGCATCCTATCTATACTGCTAGTTTATGTGGATTTAAGACTTTTCCTAAATACATTGCTTTATCAAAACTGCTTTGTTTGGCCGCTATCTTAATTTATTCACTTCATTGTTTACACTTAGTTTCTATGGCCATGGGGCTTATCTGCTCAGTTCCCAAGTGACTTAGCTCCCTGCTCTCAGGGGGGGAGGGAGGGGCTAAGTGCTCGGCAGGAGCTCTGAGCTGTTTATGTCTGATAAGTAACATATAGTATAGTATACTATAGTATAAGGCTGACTGCTGGCTTCAGTCCTCGCCGTTTTTTGTGGTTTCCAGCTAGGATTCTTGGCCCAGTCTAAAAGGAGAGTTTAGTTGGAGTTGTACGGTTTCAGGAACTGAATTGGAAGTGTAGTGAATTTTGTTCTTTTTGAGAGTCTGCTCTTACCTCATACCTTCCTACTCATCCTCTGTCCTGCATTTATTGCTGCCTGTCACTGTTTGGGATTTGTGAGTTTCTATTTCGGGTTCCAGGTTGGTTTTGCCCCTGTCCTGTGATACCTTACCTCACTACTCCACTCTTCCTCTCCTCAATTCTTGTTGTATTTAGTGGTTGTGCTGCACCGGTTAGTTCTCCAGCACGTCCCACCCTAGCTTGTACTGTTTGCAGCTACACTTATCCTCTCACTAGGGGTGACCGCCTCTAGTTTCCCAGTCCCTAGCCTCTTTCAGCTCTCATCCTACCAGTCTGTAGGTCTTCACGTTTAGAGAACCAGTAGTTGTTTGGGCCGAGTTTAGCTCGGGAACAGCTGACCAACACCCTCAGGCAGGGCCTAGTCAGCCGTCGTAGCACTAGGGACAGCTTACCTACCCTGTTTCCCTAGCAGTGCAAGCACCATTCAGTACCACAGTTGCCGGGCATCTATATAACTGTGACAGCTCTCCATGAGACTGACGGTCCCAATGTGATGACCACATTATGGTGAGATTAAACCATTTATTATCTTTCTATTCTCAGCAAGGTTTTGTTGTTATTGGAGTTTAGATGGTAATTTGTTGAGAATTTTTACCACATATTCTGCCCAAATTGATGGTGGATTTATCTAGTGGAATGCACACCTTCTCACAGTGACTGGCTGTTTATGGTGTAGGCATTACTTCATATACACTTCTGATGCACCATATATACATCAGATACATTTTTGATACTATTATGCATTCCTGACTTTTTATTGTTTATACGGGTACTCACTTTTATCTGATAGGATTAAAAGTTAAGTTTTATTCACTCTGCTATTATAAATGTTGTGTAAAATGTAAAACATGACAGAATAAGAATGCAATGATTTGGAAATCGTCCTACTAATATTATAAATGTGAAAATTTGGATGTTTGCTACTCAATCACGCAAAAACGGCTGAACGGATTTGAATGAAATTTGGCACATAGATAGTTTGTAACCTCGATTAACACATAGGCTACTTTTTATCCCAGTAAATGACATGGCTTCATGACTGTTATGAATTTATGTTCATATTCTATATTACACTGCTCTTGCCAGCAGCACTATCGGCTACTATCAGCTACTTTCAGTAAACACACAGATAACACTGAGTCCATTGTGTACAAGCATCTCCATATCATCTGTTCTGCTCCGGGCGGCCCCTTTAATCTAAATTGGCAGTTTGCCAACTTTAAATATGCCGGTAAAAAGAAAATATAATTTGTCGCAAAATTCTAAAGCAACAATATCTATGAAGGTAGCCAGAAGTCAACAGACTTCTTCTCAAGCGGAGCTCAGGGGGATCATCGACGCCAACAACACGCTCATTATATGGCATCCCAGCGAGCTGCTGGAACAATCACAGGCACGATACAAGGAACAAGTTCAGCGGCAGGCCAGCTTGAGAGCTGCCAAAACGCTGGAGCAGGCGGATCATTGACGCCAACACACTCATTATGTGGCATCCAAGTGAGCTGCTAAGATGCTGGAACAATCACAGGCACGGCGCAAGGAATGAGTTGAGCGGCAAGCCAACTTGAGAGATGCTGAAATGCTGGAGCAAGTGAATCACATTGAAAGCAATAGGTAAAAAAAGACTCCCATTGATTTCAATAGGGAGCACATATATGCCGGCACCCATAGAAATCAATGGGATCTGTTTTAACGCCGCTCACTCTGAACAAGTTTACGTTCAGTATGAGCAAGCGTTTACTCTGTGTGAAGGCTCCCTTACATTCCTGATTTTGATTTTAAAAACTGAATGCAAAAACCTGAGTGTGAATGCAACCTAAGGCTAGATTCACATGAACATTATGTATATTGGCCATGAAAAATGTACATTTTGCACTGTTTTCACCCTAAGGAGTCTGTTTTCACTGACCTCCTCATACAGTTGAGTGTATTGAGAAATTTTGTGAAAATGGACAAACACAGGACACGTACTATTCTTTGGCAAAATCTGAATAGACCCCATATGAATACATTTTATGATGTTTGTGTGAATGTAGGCTTTGAATACATACACAGAAGGCAAATAAGAGCCTCCTCTAGGCCTAAGGGCCACGGGGCAAGAGGGGGCGGATTTTGGCACTGAATCCACGTCATAATAAGCCCCCTCACAATAGAGGTCTATGTAGCCCGCTAGCTTACTTTTTTCCGTGAGCGGCATGTTTCTTCATGTCTTTCTTCAGGTGAATTTCACGGCTGACTCAGCCCCGGCGTCCGCCTCGCGGCAGTACCCTCCAGACTAGGCCCATTCATTTGAGCCTACGGTGGAGAGCGAAGCCACAACTGTCAGAAGCCGCAACAGTTGTGGCAGGCGCATTTTGGTCCAATTCTGATGCGGCTTCCCGCATCAGAATCAGGACCAAAATACGCCATCCTGTGTACCGTGTGAACTAGCTCTAGAACCAGAAGTCCCAAAACTGCAGATAACATAAGGTAGAGAAGATAAGATCAGATAAGTTTGATAAGGCTGTAGGGAGATAGCCAGAAGAAAGGTCAATAGCAGACACAACATCTGACCAGCTGGGATACAAATAAGTGTTTTTCAGCCTGATAGAACGTGCCACACTTCTTAAAAAAATTAAATGAGAAAAAAAAGTACTATATGCCTATATATGAAATGCAGATACAGAACAGACATTTCCTATTATGTCCTTGAGTACAACGTCTAAGTCTGCTAAGTTTTTCTTTTAGGCTCAGGCCCCACGCCCCACATTTTGGATACGCAGCGTTTTTGTTGCAGATTTTGTGTTTTCTGTTTTGTTTTTGTTTTTTTTAAGCCAAAGCCAGGAGTGGTACAAAAGCAATGGAACGTGTAAAGGAAGCTGTTAGCCCATTCCCTTGAATTATTTCCACTCCTGACTGTGGTTCAAATACAGCAGCAAAATCTGCAACAACAAATATTGCATTTTTGCAACGTGGGGAAGCCTTAGCCTTAAAATGATTTTTTTTTTATGTTTGTGAAACAAATTGTTTATAATATAAGTTTAGTTATTTTTAAAAACTAAGGCTGCATTCACACTTCCATCAGGAGCTTTAATGGGAGATCCCATCATATTTGGTGGGAAGAATAAACGCAGCACTCAGTACTATTCTGGAACCCAACAAACAATATTATAAGTGAGTGAGGTCCATCAGGTACGGCCGGTGTCTGTCCTGAGTCTGGCATGCTGTTATTTACGTTTTTTTCTGGTGCTACCATGGAAAGGAACATGAGAACCTTGATGGACGTGTGAATGGAACCTTACATTTGGACTGTACACATGCCCTTATTACAATAAAATCAACGAACATGATGTAGTTGATGTTATGGATGCTTTAAGGATAACTACTAAGGACAATGCACTTATGATCTTACTTCTATTTTTTACAGGTAACATTTCAGAAGGAAACAATTACAGCGATCCATACAGTAACATTCCCGGAGGTAAGTCAAGAATTTTTGCATCATTTAACATTTTTGTATTAAAATGCCTAAGCAAAGCATAAAGTTGTCATAGCTGAGTCTAGTGCATTGGATGAGATTCACACAAATTCAGTTTTTTTATAAAATTTTAAAATTTTTATTTCATGTTTCAGATTATCTAATTGATACAGTACCCAAATCTTTTATTTTATTTCCAAAGGACGAAAACTTTACAGGTATGTAAAAAGCTTACAGTATACTGCAGATATGTGTGTGTGTTGCGACATTGACTTCCAACTTGTTTACTTGATTAGTTTGTATGAGAGACCGGATTGTGAGTCACAATGACTATAAGAAATCATCACTATTCTGAAAACAAGTCTGTTTCCTTTTGTACTACATTCGTGTATTTGTAGTACTTATTGTAAAAGCCAAATTTCACAGTGTACAGAGCTGTGTGCTTCCAGCATCATCCATTGTGACAGATGTGGCAGCTGTAGCTCCCAGTGTCAGATGACCATAGGGGTGCAGAGTGTGGGACCCCAAGGATCTGATATTGATGACCACTCCTAAGGATAAGTGATTAAAGGGATACTACCATTGGTGTCAGTGGTTTTGAGATAAAGATATTTCTGGATAGCCTTTAAAAAGGCTATCCTTCCACTACTACTGTCTTTTTTTCGGTGCAGGCACTGATTGTGGGCATTAGCACCAGGTGTCTGCTGTGTAAAACAGCAGACACCCAGTGGCTATGGCGGCTTCCCGGCTCCTGAGAGGCTGCTATGTTTAAACATCCAGCATACGTCATACTAGTACGGCAGATGTCGGGAAGGGATTAAGTATTACCCAGTCCACATTTATTTGTTTAATTCAGGACAGAACATGTCCTCCAGAGTGAGTGGCGCTCTAACCACACTTTAGTCAGGAGATGAGGGTCCTAAAAAAGAGACCCTTTCTCACGATAACTCAGAATTTCCTAATAGGGTATTTCTAAATTGGGTAATGCCTTTAAGAAATTATCACAGAATGTTAGATCTAAAAACAACATGGAGTTAAAAAAAAAAAACTACCCTTTTTTTCTGACTAACATGTAGGAATAGCCTTAAGAAAGGCTATTCTTCTCCTACATTTATGTCTTCTCCTACCTTTATATGTGCCGATGTTCGGTAGAAATACGGGTTTTCTTCATTATGCAAATGAGTTTTCTCGCAGCACTAGGGTCGGTCCACAATGCTGCGAGAGAAATCTCCAGTGACGCTTCTTCTTCTGGAACACCCTCTCCCTGTGTTTTCTTCCGTCCTGGGTTTCAATCTTCATGCGCAGTCGGCTCTGCCCGGGCCACAAGAAAATGGCCTCACAAGGAAATGGCTGCTTACACCAGCTTACTGTGTAAGTAGCCATTTTCTTGTTGCCCCAGGCATGTGCAGTTGGCTCTGCCCGAGTACCGAAGCCTAGAGGGTTGAAACCCAGGACGGAAGACACATGGGGAGGGTGTTCCAGAAGAAGATAGAGGTGTCGCTGGAGATTTCTCTCGCAGCATTGGGAGCATTGGGGACGTCCCCAGTGCTGCAAGAGAACTCATTTGCATACCAAAGAAAACCAGGATTTCTACCAAACGGCAGCGTGGAGAAGACATCTAAAGGTAGGAGAAGAATAGCCTTTCTTAAGGCTATTACTATGTGTTATCGAGGGAAAAAGGGGTATCCAATGATTGGATCCCTTTAGCATAAACATACTGATTGAATGAATCCAATCCATTATCTGTAGCTGTCCAGAACAATGAGATCTTTTTAGATCATAATTAATTTCTCTTTTTCAGGAAGCTTTTTCCCAGAGGATATTTCAGATGACTCCACATTCTACCTTTCTAGCCAGTGGTTGACCACGTTTGTACCATCGATCTACACTGTGGTGGTCACTGTGGCTCTGCCTCTGAATGTGATGGCAATTCTAATGTTTCTACTGAAGATAAAAGTCAAGACGTCGGCAGTAGTCTATATGCTGAACTTGGCCATAGCTGATGTGCTTTTTGTTGCCGTGCTGCCTTTCAACATTGTGTACAGATTCTCAGGGAACAACTGGAAAATCGGAGAAGGAATGTGCCGAATTGTGACTGCGGCATTTTACTGTAACATGTACTGCTCCATCCTGCTCATGACTAGTATAAGTGTGGACAGGTACATGGCCGTGGTGTTTCCAATACGCTCTCGTTCCTGGCGCTCAAGGAAACGGGCTTGGCTGGTGTGTGTCTTTATCTGGCTTGTATCTATAGCTAGCACCGTGCCGCTTCTTCTTAACAAACAAACCAACAACATTGTCTCATTGGACATTACAACTTGCCATGACGTGCTGGAGCTAAAGGACCAACAGACCTTCTTCATGTATTACTTCACCGCCTTCTCTTCCATTTTCTTCTTCCTCCCATTATTTATTACAATCTTCTGCTACATTGGAATTATCCAAACCTTGAGTAAAAGCACCGAGGAAATTGAAAGACATTCTAAGAAGACAAGAGCTATTTCCTTAACTATTATAGTCCTTACTGTGTTCATTATTTGCTTTGGTCCTACAAACATCATCTTTCTAATGCATTATCTGCACTTCCACAATGGATAGTCAGAGTCTCTATACTATGTATATATTCTGTGTGCCTGTATAAGCAGTATAAGTAGTTGTCTTGATCCTTTAATGTATTACTATGCATCATCAAGGTGTCGCAGATATATATATAGTTTATTATGCTGTAAAACACCTGATACACTGCAAACCAAGCAGACACCAACCCTAGTACAGAAAGTTCTTTTAAGCAAAGAAATGTAACATGTATCGCCTATAGATGATGGACATGTGATTTCTGCAGGTCTGACTGCTAGGATCCTTATGATCACAAGTCTCTTGCATGAATAGAGCAATAGTGCATATGTGTAAACTCTGATCCTTTCATTTCTGTGGGAATGCTGGGGACAGCTAGAGTAGAGTGCCCTGAGTCCCATATAACGGTATGGGGTAGTGGGCATGTATGCATGGGCCCCCACTGAGCTGTATGAATCTGCTTCTAATGTCCATACTATACACAGCATAGGGCCAAAAGCCGTTGGCTATGGTAGTGGCCAGGCTCAACTGAGCTGCAGTTCCTTGCACCCAGCCTGCGGCCTTACTTACCGATCCCCACTCCTGCTCACAGCTGCAGACGCAGAAGGGGCAGTGCATGCGGCCATGAGCAGGAGCGGGGATCGGTAAGTAAATAGGACTGGAGTAACTCCAGCAGGTAACCACCTATTAAAAAAAAAAAATTCACGGGACTGCCAGGCCAACTATTGTTCTGGGTCCTGTTGCAGCTGCTACCCTGGTAATTACGCCACCACTAAATACAAACATTTGTGGGGATGAAGAATTGTTAATTGTTAACCACCCCCCCCAGGTCCAATGATTTGCACAGGGTGATATACTGCCAACAATGGTTACTTTTAGACATTTGTCATCTGATCATAGGCCAATAAAGCATTCCTATGACCACTTATTTCGGATCAGCCAATTACTTATTGTTCAAGGGTATAAACACTTCAATGTAATCTCATCTCTGCTTTTTCTATACCATATCTTGTAACCACCTTGTAGTTCCTCTTATCAGTACATAATGTTATTCTTAAAATACAGACTTCCTTTGGACATTGAGAGCGAGTTCCTGCTAATACCATGAGGTTTACTCATAATTCTGAGAAGGTTTTCATGGTAAGTGCTTTGTTTAAGAGAGAAATGGCGGGCATGTTTAATATTGCTGCATTCAACTTACTATTTAGGATTTCACTAATGTTAGTAAATGGAATCGCATTGTCACCCCAAGAATTCCACAGCTGTGATACTGGTGCCAGAAAAGTCAAATATTGCTTAACTTTTTTTGGAAACTTGCAACTCCATTCAAGGGCAATCTGGCGATCTTTGGTGACATGACAGGAGATACATCTAAAATTTCCATGTAGGTACAGCCTTAGGCCCCATGGAGAGTTAAATGCCACGGTGTGTTAGTCACAATAAGGTAAAAATAAGTGCAGAGGATACCTTGCCATTTCCAAAACCATTGCGGTTTTGGAAATCGCATGCATGTCAATTATACCATCGGAAATGCTGGCGGATTCCCTATAGGTATAATTGAAGGAGAAAGTCTGCAGAGGAAACCTCTGCGGACTTTCTGTGAAAACCGCTGAGGGAAGGACTGCAATGTTGCTGGACACTATCTGGTGCCTTAGCCTTATTCACACATGCAATTTTAGTAGATATATGGATTGTATAAATCACAGACTGCATGTACATCCATTGATTTTAATAGGCATATACAGACAAAAAAAATTCACATCACCCCCCCACACACAAACACACTGGTTTTAAATAAAAATAAGTAAAGAAACCAGACATAAATAAATTATCGGAAAATTCCTGAAATTAAAACATATAAAATATTTTTCCCATATGGTGAATACTGTGGCTGTAAAAAATTCAAAATAGCCATACAGCCATGTTTTCACTATTTCACTCTTCAAAAAAAGTTTGAATAAAACATGAGGCATAAATAAAAAATTACATCTGACCCCCCAAAAACAGATGCCTTATGCAGTTCCACATAAGGAAATTAAAAAACAAAAGTTATGGATGTCATAATTTGAAGACTCCATTTTTTTTTCCATAGTTTTGGATTTAAGATATTAATATATAACAAACTGTATATATTTAGTTCTGCCTGTGAATATCGGTAACATCATTTTGGCTGCACAGTGAAGATTATAAAAATAAAACTAAGGAAATGGCACAAATGCAGTTTTATCCTAACTCACCACCCCTTCCGAATTTTTATTTTTTATTTTCCCAGTACAGAATATTAAATAGCACCACATGGAAGTACATTCGGTCCCACAAAAAATAAACCCTCATTCAGTTCTGTGAACAGAAAAATAAAGTTATGGCTTTTGGAAGGCAGGGAGAAAAAAAAACAAGAAGTTTCTGTGATCGGAAAGGGTTAACTGCAGTTGGAGAAAAAATATGAGAAAATACATGTCATATACACATACATTTACAGGTGCAGGTATATGTGGATAGGGGAAGGTCGGTCACCATACCTGGTAAATCGGCCACACACAGGTAAAACATCAGCCTTCATCGCCAACCCAGACTTGAAGTTCCCTGGTCACACATCTGGAAGATAGGAAAACAAAATACATCACAATCATACGTCAAAAAACATCACAATCATCTGCAATGTTTGGGTAGAAATTATTCCATTTTTTTCTTTTAGTGCAAAAGGTACAGCAAAGACTGTGTGGACTAGCATAACTTCAGCATGTGATCTCCCCCCATCTTTGAATAAAGACACCACAACAATTGAAACTCGAAGTGGACGGGGTCGGCCACAGCTTTATTATTTAATGATATATTTTAACTTTTAACACGGGAAGAATATGCAAATCTGTCTCCCAAGATGTAAACAGGGAGACAGTGCCTCTGTTTGCTGCCCTCTATAGCAAGCAACCCTGAACAACATGCCCGACTTCCCAGAAGCCTTTGCTGCATGATGCGAGGTTATAACCAAATCAGTTTCTAAGCTACGGACGGCACCGTTTCTGTCTAGAGGGCAGAAAACAGAGGCACTGTCCCCCTGTTTACATCTTGGGAGACAGATTTGCATATTCTTCCCATGTTCCTTTGCAGTGGAGCAACTATGGCTATAAGTCTCCACACACCTGAGAAGGTGGTCTCTCCCTAAGGAGTGACATTATCCCCACAACTTTTAACACGTCATACTTTAACCTTTCTTAACCAACTCAAGACGTCCAACTGTCCACGAACTACATGGCGACGTCACAAGGCCATGGGGTAACGCGATATGTCAGCCGCAGGACTCCCTGAGGACAAATCCGCCATCATCCCGCCATTAACTACTAAACCGCCAGCTGTACCTTAAGAGAGAACAACAGTTTCCACAAGTACATAACCAACAGACTGGTGAAATGAAAATGGGAAAGGTGGGTGGGAAAATCGCTCTGGCAAGGGCTGGTAAGAGGAAGAGGAGGAGGAAGGTAAGCCCTTATAACTCAAGGGGGTTGTACCATAACCACTATTGAAGAGGGGGAACGGGGTGGAGTTACCCTTTAAAACCCAAGTAAGGTGCCACCAACCCAAATCTGGATGTCCCTCTAATCTAGGACCTAGCTAGCTAGCAGATTAATGTATGTGAGGGGAGATAAACATCAAATCCTTTTCTCTCCTATAACAGGCTCCACAGTCAATAACGCCTTCACTAAAAATTCGGCATTCTACAATTCAAGCATAAAGAAAATCGTTATGACATGCAGAATTCGTCATCTAGTGGCTGGTTGGGGAAGTGAAAAAATATCTTCAAAACTTTTTTTTTCATTTTCTGAAAATTCCTGTAGACTCCTGAATTTGAATTTTATTTCGTCAGTAGACAGTTCTACTCCTACAAACTTTTTTTGATAACCTCGGCTACTATTCACACACCATTCACACAGATACCCCTACACCATTTATAAAGACATCACTTTTTTCCTCCATATAGCGGTTTAATAGAAGAGTACTATATAGCCATGCGGTGCCAAACTAACTGGTCAGACAGTCATACAGTCAGATGCTGCACATCTAGTAGTCTTTAGTGTGGATTTATTATGCATTGTACGCCAGTTTTTGCCCCACCAGGCATAAAGCAATTGCAAGTTTTTGTGCACATCAGGTTTTTGCACATAAATTATGTGCATTTTTTCGTTTTTGTGCAGCCCTTTTTACATTGGAAGCGGGTGCAGTGCTGCAGATTTATGATTATTTCCTCCAGCTTACTGGTATAAATGATGCCTGAATTTCTGAGCAGGCACACTCAGCACTCAGTATAAATGAGGTGCACTCTCCACCAGTACAGGGGATATGAGGACTGTCCCAACACAGAGTACCAATATACTGAATGTCAGGCAAGAAAAACCTGCACATCTCCTGCAGTAGTAGCCATGCTGAATGTGACGCCATGAAGATGGATTGAATCTCCATAAATCAGAAAGCAGCATTACTGGCCACCCTTGGGGAACCCATGCGGATCCGAAGGACAGACACTGAGCACTAATGTGAACCTAGCCTTACTCTGTTAAGTATCCTTGTTCCCCATCACCTCTGTAGCTGAGTTATAAGTGGATATCAGAGACAGATTGCCTAAACATTGCAGAACATGAACAAAACCTAAATATACCAGTTCCAAGAATTTGAGAAAATCTAATAATTGTTATATCTATTTTTTCAATTTTGGCATCCATGAAAGTTGAGAATCTCAGAACCATTTTTCTAGATGAAAGAAACCAGAGATACAGCCATTTGAAGTGACCACATCTCCCCCCCCCAACTTGATAAATGTTTTACTCCAAACAGCTCAACTATTGGATCGCTCAGAAGAATGTTACAGCCTGTTTTCTATTGAAAAAGGAAGGACAAGTTAATAAACTATTTTCCAAAAATGCACAGCAAACACCCCTCGACATAATAGCAAAAAAAACTGGAGTTACACTTTAACTAGTAACAGAACTGAATCTTCTGACCAAACATTTATATAAAAGAGAAACTTGATTTCTTCAGCTTGACCACACTCCAGGTTGGATTGGCCCAACGGGGAACCGTTAAATCTCCCGGTGGGCCCCACGCCTTTAGTAGGCCCTACTAGACCCCCACTGTTTTTTTTAATGGCCCCTCTTCACTTACCTCTCCCCGCTCCTGGCATCACCACGTGACATAATGCACAGCGCACAGGGCCCAGGCTGAAGTAGGAAGATGAAAAGTTGCGAGCAGGGATGGGGAGAAGGCAGGGGATGAAACCAGGTTCTCCTCAGTTTTGCAATCTGGTTTTAATAACCAGATTGCAAAACCGGGGAAAAGTGGCGCCGCTGACTTATAGGCTTGTAGGCCTACTCCCCAAGACTTACCTGTCTGATCCGGATCCTCCTGCTTCTTCCTGCTCCAAGCGCACATGACGTTACATCAGTGTGCCCGGAGTAAGATGGAGCGAGACTGGGGAGCAGACTAGTAAGTAATCATCCAATACTGCTATAGGTGGGACCAGTGAAGGGGCTCCCCATACAGTGACCCCCATACACTGCCACCCCATAAAGTGGCCCCTTCACTGATCCCCTATACTGCATGGGGGCCATTGATGAGGCCATTATATTGTGGGTGAGAGGGGTCTGTGATAGAGGCCAATATCCTGGGGGGACAATAAAGGGATTATCCAGGCAAAAATGGCCAACCCTTTCAAAGTTTAAATAAGCTGGGGGCAATCCGAGAAGGACCTGAATGTCACTATCTGTGACATCATGGGTCCTCTTCCTGAGGCCAGTAATTGACCTCAGCTGTCAACTGAGGTCAATCCGCAGCTTCAGCACAACGCTGGAAGAGACCCGGGAGAACAAACGAACTGGGAGGCGCGGGACGACAGAGGAGAAACTGGGACGTGTGAGATCTGGTAACTTCACATAAACCACTGACACATACAGAAGTGCAAGAAAATTTCTTGACCACTTGGGCCAATTTCAAAAGTTTTTTTTTAACTTTGCACAAGAAATTAATCTTGTTACTGTCTTTTACACACATACTACCTCTCTCATTACACCGATGCATTAGCAAAAGACAGATCACAAACAATAGAGAGATTTTAGTGTTAGGCACCAAGATGTCAAAGCTCACTGAATAAGATTACTTGCTTCAAGTGTAGTAAAGCAAGTCCTGGCATGAAAAAGAATGACTTGACAAACATTTCCAGTCCTCGGAGAAGGTCTCTCAGGCTATTATATATAATACTTAATCTTTAAAACCTATCTTGAGGGCAGTTTTAACAAATTAACAGCTTACAGGTAGTCTACCATCTTCCCCAGGGATAAAAACCAGCCTACAATGTATTATAGAGTACAGGACACTGACATCAGAGCATGGGGGGACATGAAGGAGAGGGGTCGGAGCTTCAAGTGCAATGTTCTGGGAACACCCTGATCTGCATAAAGAGCTTTGACTTGAATTTCCTGGGCCCAAATGTTTAATGGGTCCCCTACGACCTGCAGTAGTGACTCTTTCCCCTCACACCATCTCCAGTTTCTGTCACCTGCCATCACTACTTACCTTACTAAAATATCTAACTTCTCTCTTCTGACAACTTTCCCACCTCTTTCAAATGTTCTGTCATAATAACCCCACTATTGAAGAAATCCTCCCTTGACCCGTCCTGTGCTGCTACTGACCTTTCTCTAACCTCCTCTTTATCCCCAAAATCTTGGAACACTTGTTCTATTTTCGTTTAATCCGCTATCTTTTCAGTAACTCTCTTCATGACCCCTTACAATCTGACTTCCACACTCTGCACTCTACTGAAACGGCCCTAACAAAGGTCTCCAATGATCTCCTGATGGCTACATCCAATGGTGACTTCTCTCTTCTTATTCTTCTGGATCTCTCAGCAGCATTTGACATTGTTGACCACCAACTCCTCCTCACTATGCTCCAATCAGTCGGCCTCACATTACACTGCGCTCTCTTCGTTCTCCTCTTATCTCTCAGACAACACTTTTAGTGAATCATTTGCAGGCCCTGTCTCGTCCCCCCTTCCACTTGTCATTGGGGTCACTCAGAGCTCAGTCCTAGGCCCCCTGCTCTTTCCTTACTAGATATACATTAAAGACACTTATTGTCTCTCTGATTCATTCTCGCCTTGACTACTGTAACTCCTTACTAATCGGTCTTCCCCTTACTAAACTCTCCCCTCTACAATCTATTCTGAATGCAGCGGCCAGGCTCATCTATCAGTCTAGATGCTACAGTAGATGCCTCCAGTCTATGTCAGCCACATTGGCTGCTTATTCAATACAGAATATAATATAAACTTATCACTCTCATCTACAAGGCGTTCCATAATACTGCACCTCCCTACATTTCCTCCCTCATCTCTGTCTACCGCCCAACCCGTGTTCTCCGTTCACTCAATGACCTAACACTTACATCCTCTATTATCAGAACCTCCCACACTCGTATACAAGAAATCTCCTGAGCTGCATCACTTCTCTGGAATGCTCTACCCCGGGCAATCAGATTAACTCCCAATTTCTACAGCTTCAAGCACAAACTAAAGACACATCTCTTCAGACAGGGTTATCACAATTCCTAATGTAAACTCTTCCACACTTAGAGTCCCTAAAATGAACCCTCCCCCTGAAAAGTGTGACATGCAAAAGTATTCAGCCCCCCTATAGCAATACTTTGTAGAGCCACCTACAAAGTATTGCCACAGATGCTCAATGAGATTTATGTCTGGACTTTGGGCCATTCAAACACATGAATATTCTTTGATCTAAACCATTGCACTGTAGCTCTTAGGGTGATTGTCTTGCTGGAAGATGAATCCCCTTCCCAGTCTTAAGTCTTTTGCAACCTCCAACAGGTTTTCTTCTAGGATTGTCCTGTATTTAGCTCCTTCCAACTTCCCATCAACTCTGACCTGCTTCCCTTGATGGGTTCCAGAGGGTGCAGCTGCAGCTGGACCCAGGAGCCTTAGGGGGCTTATAAGGTATCTGTATTCAATACAAGGAGACTGGTACTATAAATGATACGTTATAGTTAGAGGGTCTGATACAGATTGTACATTGGGCCCAGGAACTTCATGTTACACCACAGGACATATGCAAGGAGCCTGGGTGTCTAATATGGTTCTTAAGCCTCAATTACGTTTGCATCAACAGTGGCCTTTTGTTCAATGATGTCTCATCATAAACTAAAGGCTCAGAGTTGTAGTTTGTGAAATCAAAGTGTTCCTAACAGCCAACAAAGCTGTTTTCTAGTCTTACATGATAGTGAATATAATATATTTTAGCTCTACCATGTCTCCTCGTGCCTGAGACATTAACACAAAGCAATACAAGTCTTTAATCTGATTTCCTTCCCATTCCCAACATGTAAATGCCTCTCTATGTATGTCATAAATAAACCATAGCGCTAAATGAAAATATATTGTGCTAATGACTGATGGACTTTTAGAGCGAGTCCATTGAGTAAAAAGTATAGAAGTTAAGTGTAATTGAGACAGGAAATCCACCATTTACACATCATGGCTATCAGGTCAGTTACTGGACTTTACAGAATGGCCACATATTCCAGGATCTGTGTGACCACATAACCGGCCACAGTGGACAATGACTGTACAAGCTTGCTGATCACACTGAGTATTTAACAACAAAATGGGAAATATAAAGGAAGCTTTTATACTTCTTCCTTCTGCTCAATCCTCTCCTAACTTTACAGTGTTGGCCAAAAGTATTGGCACCCTTGCAATTCTGTCAGATAATACTCAGTTTCTTCCAGAAAATGATTGCAAGCACAAACTCTTTGGTATTAATATCTTTATTTATTTTGCTTGCAATGAAAAAACACAAAAGAGAATGAAAAAAAAGTCAAATCATTGATTATTTTATACAAAACTCCAAAAATGGGCCGGACAAAAGTATTGGCACCCTCAGCCTAATACTTGGTAGCACAACCTTTAGACAAAATAACTGTGAACAACCGCTTCCGGTAACCATCAATGAGTTTCTTACAATGCTCTGCTGGAATTTTAGACCATTCTTCTTTGGCAAACTGCTCCAGGTCCCTGAGATGTGAAGGGGGCCTTCTCCAAACTGCCATCAAGAGATCTCTCCACAGGTGTTCTATGGGATTCAGGTCTGGACTCATTGCTGGCCACTTTACAAATCTCCAGTGCTTTCTCTCAAACCATTTTCTAGTGCTTTTTGAAGTGTGTTTTGGGTCATTGTCCTGCTGGAAGACCCATGACCTCTGAGGGAGACCCAGCTTTCTCACACTGGGACCTACATTATGCTGCAAAATTTGTTGGTAGTCTTCAGACTTCATAATGCCATGCACACGGTCAAGCAGTCCAGTGCCAGAGGCAGCAAAGCAACCCCAAAACATCAGGCAACCTCCGCCATGTTTGACTGTAGGGACCTTGTTCTTTTCTTTGAAGGCCTTTTTTTTTTTCTGTAAACTCTATGTTGATGCCTTACCCAAGAAGCTCTACTTTTGCCTCATCTGACCAGAGAACATTCTTCCAAAACGTTTTTGGCTTTCTCAGGTAAGTTTTGGCAAACTCCAGCCTGGCTTTTTTATGTCTCTGTGTAAGAAGTGGGGTCTTACTGGGTATCCTACCATACAGTCCCTTTTCATTCAGATGCCAACGGATAGTACAGGGTGACACTGTTGTACCCTCGGACTGCAGGGCAGCTTCAACTTGTTTGGATGTTAGTCAAGGTTCTTTATCCACCATCCGCACAATCTTGCGTTGAAATCTCTCGTCATTTTTTCTTTTCCGTCCACATCTAGGGAGGTTAGCCACAGTGCCATGGGCTTTAAACTTCTTGATGACACTGCGCATGGTAGACACAGGAACATTCAGGTCTTTGGAGATGACTTGTAGCCTTGAGATTGCTCATGCTTCCTCACAATTTTGCTTCTCAAGTCCTCAGACAGTTCTTTGGTCTTCTTTCTTTTCTCCATGCTCAATGTGGTACACACAAGGACACAGGACAGAGGTTGAGTCAACTTTAATCCATTTGAACTGGCTGCAAGTGTGATTTAGTTATTGGCACCACCTGTTAGGTGCCTCAGGTAAGTAACAGGTGCTGTTAATTACACAAATTAGAGAAGCATCACATGATTTTTCAAACAGTGCCAATACTTTTTTCCACCCCCTTTTTTATGTTTGCTGTGGAATTATACCTCATTTTGGCTTTTTGACAATTTTTTTTTGTAGTTTTCCATTGAAGACAAATTAAATGAAGATAATAATAACAAAGAATTTGTGATTGCAATCATTTTCTGGAAGAAAATGAATATTATCTGACAGAATTGCAGGGGTGCCAATACTTTTGGCCAACACTGTAGGTCAAAAAACCACAGCAAAATCTGCAACAAAAAAACAGCTTTTTTGCAACATGGGATCTCAGCCTTAAAGGAATTTTCACATTGATCAGATACACTGCAGTTCCTGCAATAGAAAAGTGGATGAGATTTTAACAAAATGCATCCAAATGCTATGTGAAAATTGATAAGCAGGATGTCAATTCGGTGGACTTTCATTATGGAATTCACCCTGTGAATTGCCTACAGTGAAATCTAACAAAATTCTGGACAAAAACTACAGATATTTTCATGTCTTGTGTGGATGGACCCACAAGTGGTTTTCTAGCATTAGATAAGGGTTGTGCTTGTGTGTTTTTACTAATCTTAGATAACTGTGAGGATGTTGTATGTGTCCGATGATAGATTCGGCTGCCCATTGGCTATTTTTGGAACTTTTCTACCATCCCTCCATTTACTTTGGCCACAAACAGCCTTGAGTGATAAATTTGTACTTGGTAATACCTACCCTTTAAGGCTGAAACCCCACGTAGCGAAAGTGTAGTATTTTTTTCTACTGCGGAAATGCTACAGAAAATATGCTGTGCTTACAGTATCTGCAAAGTGAATGAGATTCTGGCTAATCCCATCAACACACTGCTTAAAAAAATTGCATAAAAGCTGAATTTTCAAAAAAAATCACAGCATGTCAATTATACCTGCGGAAACGCTGCATATTTTCCATAGACTGATATGGGGTGGGAAGAGAAACATGAAAAATACAGAAGAAAAACTGTGAAAAATGCAAGTGTTTTGTTTTTTTTTTTTTTTAATTTAATGTTGTAATTCCACAACATTTTCCAGAGTGGTACACAACACCAAAACAGGCAAGTTCTGATAAGATAATCCTTTAATAGTCCCACAGTGGGAAATTTCAATATGTTACAGCAGCATAGTAATACAGATACAGGATAATACACAGTAATATATTACAGACGTAGACATACATATGCTGAGAAGAGAAGATATACTAGGAGTCCATAGCAGCTAAGAAACAGAAGAAGAAAGAAGGAAGGAAGAGTTCATAATCATTTAGTTTTCTATACGGAGTGATCTTCGCTTGGTCTGATGTAGATTATACAGCCTGATCGCGGTTGGAAGGAAGGACTTGCGATAGCGCTCCTCACACTTGGGGTGAAGCAGACGGTCACTTACAGTGCTGCCAAGTCCCATCAAGGTCTCATACATGGGATGGGATTTATTCTCCATCATGGAGCTTACCATGGACAATATCCTTCTGTCACCCACCACCTGTACTGGGGGCTTCGGGTGTAGTAGAGCTCAGTGCACACTCAGCTCTGCTACATCTCTGATGCAGCAGAGCTGAGTGTGCAGCAGGGTTCAGCATACACTGAGCTCTACTACATCTCCGGTGTAGCAGAGCTCAGCTCACACTCAGCTCCACTACATCTCTGGTGTAGCAGAGCTCAGTGCACGGCCAGCTCCGCTTCATCTCCGGTGTAGCAGTGTTGGCTATGTGCTCCTCTCAGCTGCATCTCCGGTGTAGCAGAGCTGTGTCAGCACTGCTACAATTGAGATCAGACCACAATGGAAACTGCTGTGGACCTATCTTAGACTCCGCCTCCTCTGGCAGAACCAGCGTTGATTGGCCGAATACTGTACTCTGTATGGCATTCGGCCAATAAACGCTGGTCAATGCATTCCTATGGGAAAAAGTCAGCTCCCGCATATCGCAAGCTGACAGGGATCCCAACCAGATAGAGCCACAAAGAGATAGGTGAGTAACATTCCCATCTAAATAAAGGTAATCCCTGGCTAACCCTGCCTGTACATCTATCCCTGTCTCACAGTCACATAGTTCACAGTCTCAAATTAACCGAATGTTAAATCCACCATTCGTATAAAGTGGAGGTCACTTGATTTAGCCAGCCAATTACTTTTTCTGATTTTTTTCGATGCCTCCGTTGTCGTAGTTCCTGTCCCACCTGCCCTGCACAGTTATTGGTGCAAAAAGAGCGCCAGGGAAGGTGGGAGGGGATACAAATTTTTAATGCGTTTGCCTCGTGGTATTCGATTGGAATCAAATACTTTGAACGGCCTGATATTTGATCGAATATCTATTCAATCGAACAGTGTTCGCTCATCTCTAGTTTTTATATCCAAATTTTAAGTGTTATGCAACAAAATCGCTGCCATTTTCTGTCCTGGAAACAGACACTTCTACCGCAGTCAGTAAAAATGATGTCTTTACCATCTCTGTGGGCAAGATGCACAGGGCATTATCTCACTACACTGTATGAATGAGGTTTGACACGCAGAAAGAGACTTATTATTTCCTAAGTATAATAAAATGAAGGGTTTGATGGTTTTGGACAAAGTCCAAGGCAGATCATATGTAAGAACTTCTCAAAGATTACCATATTAGTTTAAGTACTAGATGACTCCACCACTATCCATCACTCTTCTTATGTTGGAATTTGCATGCTGCGGGGTATAGGGCTATGTTCTATTATATAAATATTATTGCATACTATTTATACAGAACATAGCCCTATACTCTGTAGCATGGAAATTTCAACATAAGAAGAGTGATGGATAGTGGTGGAGTCGTATACTACTTAAACTAATATGGTGATATACACACTGCATCCCCCTCCACCTCCCCATAAACCAGAAGGAAGGCTACACCCAGCCTGTGAGAAGTAGTCTGACACCATCATCACTGTAACATTCACTGCACAGCTCTGACTGTCTACACACTCTTTATAGGGATTGCTGAAATACGGGGGGAAACAACAATACAGTCATGAAGAACACTGCGCTGCTACCTCTGTCCCTTCTTGGTACATTCAGCGTCTTCTGTGCAGTGCTCTGTGATGATCCAGCACCAGGTAAGACACATGAAGATACATTGTACAGCTTTTATCTGGCGTTTTATGTGTATAATTATGAGTTATGGGCAGAATTAATTTTTAAGAAAAAATATCACTTTCTATATTTTACTGTTGTAACAAGATTTAACGGCATTACTACATATCTACATACTACATACATTACATTACTACATGAAGTTTTACTACATATCGGGAGTGTGTCATATGGTAAAACAAAAAAATAAACAGCTAGATTTAGGAACATTAGTGCAAAGGAAAAATAGTGTATCTGCCTGCACCAATTTGGCAATGTAGCACCTTAAGCATGTAAAAGTTGTACACATATGTCATTAAGGACATTGTAAAAGTTCTTAGATCTCTGCATTTTTTTTTTTTATTTATTTATTTTTGCTTTGTTTTAAGGTATGCCTTAAAAAATGAGAATTGTAACTTATGGGTTGCACTTGCAGAGTGTTATTACATTTGCAGAGAGTTGCTATTGTATAGGGGGTGCATTCAATAGTATATATAGTATAATATAATATGACATAATATACTTTATTAACCTATCAAACTTCCTTTTAATAGAAAACTGGTTGTAAAGCTCCAATTAGCAATGATCTAACTAAGCATTGCCAGGGAGACTATATACACATGTAATCAATGCAGAGTGTAGAGCTGAAGCATTTGCCAAAGGGGGAAGTCACTTCAAACGACTGTATCTCTGGTTTTATACCACCTAGAAAAATGGTTCTGAGATTCTCAGATTTCATATTCTGCCAAGACTGAAGTACTAGCTGTTATGGAACCTGAGATATCACTAGTTAAAAACAGTCGGGAATTTTAACTTATCATGCAAAAGCTCATGCTACAAATAACAATCACATTCCAGACTAAATAGATTAACTAGTGATATCTCTAATTCAATAGATAGTATATTAGTATATTACAAGATACAAAGTATATTACAAAAATGTTCACCACACCCCCCAGACACAATAGCAAAAAATATAATTATAATTTAAGTTATGCTACTGAAAAGTTACATCTTACATCCTGCTTTTGGTATGTATGAGGTCATAGGGACAGATGGGCTGGGAGGTGAGTAACACATCCCCTGGGCCTCCACATATTATATTCTGGGGTCTAAAAGGATCTCAGAGTATAATAGTAGTCTGTGGGTGGTGAAACTCAAGAATTTTGTACCTGGCAATTTTTGGAAAATTTGTAAAAATAATCTGTTTTGTAAACCTTATGTATGTGCCATAATTACAGTCCTATGAAAAAGTTTGGGCACCCCTATTAATCTTAATCATTTTTAGTTCTAAATATTTTGGTGTTTGCAACAGCCATTTCAGTTTGATATATCTAATAACTGATGGACACAGTAATATTTCAGGATTGAAATGAGGTTTATTGTACTAACAGAAAATGCGCAATATGCATTAAACCAAAATTTGACCGGTGCAAAAATATGGGCACCTCCACAGGAAAGTGACATTAATATTTAGTACATCCTCCTTTTGCAAAGATAACAGCCTCTAGTCGCTTCCTGTAGCTTTTAATCAGTTCCTGGATCCTGGATGAAGGTATTTTGGACCATTTCTTTCTACAAAACAATTCAAGTTCAGTTAAGTTTGATGGTCGCCGAGCATGGACAGCCCGCTCTCAAATGATCTGAAAACAAAGATTGTTCAACATAGTTGTTCAGGGGAAGGATACAAAACGTTGTCTCAGAGATTTAACCTGTCAGTTTCCACTGTGAGGAACATAGTAAGGAAATGGAAGACCACAGGGACAGTTCTTGTTAAGCCCAGAAGTGGCAGGCCAAGAAAAATATCAGAAAGGCAGAGAAGAAGAATGGTGAGAACAGTCAAGGACAATCCACAGACCACCTCCAAAGAGCTGCATCATCATCTTGCTGCAGATGGTGTCACTGTGCATCGGTCAACTATACAGCGCACTTTGCACAAATAGAAGCTGTATGGGAGAGTGATGAGAAAGAAGCCGTTTCTGCACGTACGCCACAAATAGAGTTGCCTGAGGTATGAAAAAGCACATTTGGACAAGGCAGCTTCATTTTGGAAACAAAAATTGAGTTGTTTGGTTATAAAAAAAAGGCGTTATGCATGGCGTCCAAAAAGAAACAGCATTCCAAGAAAAACACATGCTACCCACTGTAAAATTTGGTGGAGGTTCCATCATGCTTTGGGGCTGTGTGGCCAATGCCGGCATCGGGAATCTTGTTAAAGTTGAGAGTCGCATGGATTCCACTCAGTATCAGCAGATTCTTGAGAATAATGTTCAAGAATCAGTGACGAAGTTGAAGTTACGCCGGGGATGGATATTTCAGCAAGACAATGATCCAAAACACTGCTCCAAATCAACTCAGGCATTCATGCAGAGGAACAATTACAATGTTCTGGAATGGCCATCCCAGTCCCCAGACCTGAATATCATTGAACATCTGTGGGATGATTTGAAGCGGGCTGTCCATGCTCGGCGACCATCTAACTTAACTGAACTTGAATTGTTTGTCCAAAATACCTTTATCCAGGATCCAGGAACTGATTAAAAGCTACAGGAAGCGACTAGAGGCTGTTATCTTTGCAAAAGGAGGATCTACTAACTATTAATGTCACTTTTCTGTTGAGGTGCCCATACTTTTGCACCGGTCAAATTTTGGTTTAATGCATATTGCACATTTTCTGTTAGTACAATAAACCTCATTTCAATCCTGAAATATTACTGAGTCCATCAGTTATTAGATATATCAAACTGAAATGGCTGTTGCAAATACCAAAATATTTAGAACTAAAAATGATTAAGATTAATAGGGGTGCCCAAACTTTTTCATAGGACTGTATACAATGTGGAGGGGCCACTTTTGGACATTATACTGTGTGGAGGGGCCACTATGAGATATTGTACTGTGATGAGACCACTATGGGACATTATACTGTGTGGAGAGGCCACTATTGGACATTATACTGTGCGGAGGGGTGCAATGGGACATTATACTGTGTGGAGGGGCACTATGAAACATTGTACTATTGGACATTATACTGTGTGGAGGGGCCACTATTGGACATTATACTGTGTGGAGGGCTCATGATTGGACATTATACTGTGTGGAGGGCTCATGATTGGACATTATACTGTGTGGAGAGGCCACTGTTGGACATTATACTGTGTGGAGGGGCACTATGAGACATTGTACTGTGATGAGACCACTATGGGACTTTATACTATGTGGAGGGGTCACTATGAAACATTATACTGTATGGGGGCTGCTACAGGACATTACACTGTGTAGGGCTACTGTGGGACATTATTCTGTCACAGGGATCTTTGGAGGGGTGAGCTTTCTGAACAGCCCAGGACTCATGGTACCCTTAATCCACCCCTGCATGATATCTATCATTTATGTGAATGTCACACTGCAACATATGTGATCATGTCAACAGATAATAAAGCTCATCACAGCATGGCCCACATATACACATAAAGCACAAGAGGGGGGAGTATTTTTGTACATTTTAGTTATTTTTGAGTTCTGTGAAAACACAAAGATGGGAAATATCAAAATTCTGTTCTATGAGTCTTTTATCATTTGACTTCTGAAGTGTCGTAAGTAGTACGTCTTCTTCCTCCTCTGGATTCCCTCCCTTCCTACAGAATGTGGTTTACAGTAAAAGCCTCTACCCATAAAACACCCAAATCACTTAGCAACATTTTCCTGAACTTAGTTGTAAACTACGGAGCACTGAACAAAGGCTGAGCAAACTAAGCTTCCTGAACCATAGCAATTTAGCTAACAGAATCTCCATTTGTGGGTAAGAGCTGCTTCATTTGTGGACAGTTGTAAATCTACTATGATGTGCAATTTGCTATTACTGTAATAAAAAGTGTCTAAGGTTTTATTCACACAGTATTCAGTGTCTAAGCTCAATATATAAGACACTCTCGGGAGCCACTTTGAGTGATTCCATATAACCCTACATACTCAGTGGATATGAAAACAATATCCTTTTGGTATGTTCACCCACAATGAAGCAAAGTTTACTGTCCTAAGCTTTATTGGCACAATGCACATATGCTCAGAGCCGAAGGAGAGAAGTTCCAGATTTATAACCAGTAAGTTAAATGTTATTATCCCCTTCCCGACATCCACTGTATATATCTTAGTGGGCATCCATAGCTATAGTGACCCTAATCATGGATAGAAGGCTCCTTGGACTGCCTATACTAAGTCACTATTAAGCCCTGCTTGTTGCAGGGCATAAGAGTAACACAGAGATTATAACATAGACTGCAATACTAAAGTATTACAGTACTAAAACAGGGGCGTAACTACCATCATAGCAGCAGAGGCAGCTGCCACAGGGCCCGGGACATTAGGGGCGCGGTGACAGCCGCTACCGCTGCTATCATTATACTCGGGGGTTTTTGCAGACCCCTGAGTATAATGATCAGCGGACTGGGAGAGGTAAGGGAACGTAAAAAACACTGTTACTTACCTCTCCACGATCCTGCCAGGCCTCCTTCCTACTTGTCTGACGTCTCTGACCTCACATGAACCCGGCCTGCTTCCTGGGTCATGTGACGTCCGACGTCATAGAAGAAGGACAGCAGCAGGAAGACAGCGTGGGAGCAGGGACAGGTAAGAGACAGTAATTTTTTATGTTTTTATTCCCCCGGTTCTGAAAAGACCCCAAAGTATAATAATTGTTTATGGGTGTCCACTATGGGCATAATACTGTGTGCAGGGGACACTATGGGCTATAATACTGTGTGCAGGGGCCACTATTGGGGATAATACTGTGTGCAGGGGCCACTATGGGGGATAATACTGTGTGCAGGGGCCACTATGGAACATAATATTATGTGCAGGGGCCACTAAGAGACATAATACTGTGTGCAGGGGCCACTAATGGACATAATACTGTGTGCAGGGCTTACTAGGTGACATAATAGAGTGCGGAGGAGGGGGTCGGTCGAGGTCGTCGGCGTCGGTTGGGGGGGCCATGTCAAAAGTTTGCCACGGGGCCCCGCCATTCCTAGTTACGCCACTGTACTAAAATATTACAGTTTATGGTATAAGCAATCCAAGGTTTCTACTGAAGATCATTTGTTTTGTTTAGGGTTTCCGCTGGCTCGGATCCCCGATTCATTTCAGGTTGAACAAATTCGGATAGAACCAGAAGTGAAATAATTATACTCTCGGGACTCTTCAGACCCTAGAAAAAAAAATAGGTGGAGGCCTGGGGGAGGTGTAAAAATTAAGAAAAAAAAAAACATTGATACACACATTCCCTCAATGACCCCTGGGTTGATGGCATCACAGAAGAGCACTGAACGTCACCAGGAGAGTGCCGAACATCACAAGGAGGCCCAAAAGAGGTAACGAAAGATGAATTTGAATGTTTTCTATGTTTCAAAGCTCCCTTGGCCTCCACCTATTATACTCTGGGATAATAATGTCATTTTTCACTTTGACATGATTACGGCTGTGTTTTCCTTACACAAATAGAAATCGGATAAATAGGTTCATAGGAGCACTAAGACCATTATGTATATATAAATTATGTTTTAAGCCAATTTAAGGTGTTTGTACTGAACGTGTCTGACTGAAACGAATCAGGGGCCCAAGTCACCAAACCCAAACATGAAATGAATCTTGAGAGATTTGCCTATCTCTAATTAAAATACAACAAAAATATATAAATTTGGCATTGCGGTAACCACTGACCCACAGAATAAAGGTAACCTGTCATTTTTACTACCCAATGAATGCCATACAAAGAGAACCTTTTAAAAAATTGCTGCAACAGTTTTTTTGACAAATCTGTCCCATTAATATTTTTTTATCACATAAACATACAGTATAACTCAACTATCCTTTCTCTTGTTCTCATGGAAAAATTCAGCTTCAGGAATTTGAAGCTGAATTTTTTCCGCTTGATCAAATTCCAACCATAGTATCCTTCAAATTGCGCACCAATTTTCTTTAGGGAAATGACTCCACAGGGTTGTTATTTTAACATCTTCCGGGGTTTGATCAAATCCCTAGTTTCATCATTTCCCTGCGACATATACATCATCCCTGCTGCACTGCCTCGGGAGCCCATTTGTTGCTGTGCGATAATAACCGTCACTCCCAACCCCTTTATTACGACTTCCTTTGATGCTGCTTATGTTATACAGCACTAGGTAAGTTATAAAACCTACCGCTGTGTGAAAACATTATATTCTGCAGCTCGGTATCACAACTTCACAGGGATGAGGGACATTGCAATAAATGATCGAGAATATTTACATACAGATGGATCAACCACATCGTACTATTATACAGAGACTTTTAAGCCAAAATATTGTATTTTGTTCTAAAAACAAAACAAAAAACTAACTGTACTACTCAAAATAACTTACTGCTCTGCTGTCTTAGGGTGGGTTCTCATCTGCACCCCTGTCTCCGCTTTGTGGGTTTCCATTGTAAGTCGATGGCTGGTCAGGTAATGGAGGGGGTGTACATGTCACACAGACTACTAAGGTGGGTGAGATGAGAAAACTCCAGAAAGAACATTTCTCAGCAGATAACTATTGTCTGCTGAGGGTTATTTCAAAGTTCCAGTTACTGGGCTGGATTTTTAGAAATGCCTGGTAAGACTGGTAGTGGGACCTGTCATTCCACCCCCCTCCAGTCCACACTTTGGGGATGTTCCGGCAGTGACTCAGCTGCAGAGAGTCTCCTCGTCAAGGAGGCTTAAGAAGTTGCTCCAGCAGTAACACTTTGGCAGAGCTTGGCTGGAGAGCTGACAGAGAGGTCATATTTTTGGAGCTGTGTCCTGAATGATTCTACTGGCTTTTGGATTTCTGTTACTCTAGGTGAGGTAACCTATTCTATGTTTAGTTAGAGCCTAGCCGGGCAGGGATTTATTTTTGTATTGTTTCCTTTTGTTGCTGCACTGCCTTTTTGAGTGAAAATAAACTCTACCTTTGTTTTGGACTAAAAGAAACTGGACTTGTGTATCTATGCCACCCCACCTAGCAACCCCAGACCCTGACACCATCTTCTGCCCATGAGCACCCGTGACCGTCTTCTGGTCTCTGCAGCTAAACCATTTTTTTTTTTAACCGGACACAAAGTCCTGCATGTCCGACTTTGTGTCTGGTTAAAAAAAAACGGTTTTGCCACGGAGAGGCAGAAGATGCTCACGGGCGCTCATGGGCGGACACTTTGCAAACCCATTCAAACAAATGGGTTTGAAAACTGACTGCCGGTTCCCGTCTCCTGTCCAGTTTCTCAGGCAGAAGACGTAAACCTGAAAGCAGAAACCGGGCGCAGTTGTGAACCCACCCTAAGAAATCTATTATTTATACTTTATACCCTAAGGTCTTTACTATCAAGCTCTAAGGGCACATCAATCCACAATGACTCACAAAAAATCTAAATCCAAATCTAAATATGAAGTCTCATATAACAATTCCATCCCCTCCAAAGTCTGTGCTTCTTTCTACAGCTCCTGATTTAGATGTCTCTACAAAAAGACAAAAAGAAATGTTCCTATATCAGCAGGCTCCGCACCTAGCTCTAAAGTCCCTCACAAGAAGAAAACTTCTGACAATTGAGCAGACTTGTCATATCCAGGGTTCTATGGCTCTTCTATGTCACACCTCCTAGATTCCCCCACTACAGTATTCATGAACCTGTCTCCAAACATAGGATGAAAAAAGAGGTTCAACATCTTACAAAAAGATATCATAGCTGATATTGGCAATGCACTACAATATATGCAAATTTCAATAGAAGATGCACAGACTAAGTAGACAACAAAAGGGCAGATTGCACCAAAGCTTTTAAAGGGGTTGTCACATTAAGAACACTTTTGTTTTAGCTGGGGTAACGACTTCTGGGCACCTCAGCAATGAGGAGAATGAGAGATCGAAAGTAATTCCAAGCCTAATCCTTGTGAATAGAATGCAAGTGTGCATTCAGGTCCTGCGGGAGATTACAGTCCCAGGAGACCCACAGAAGTGAATGGAGCGCTGGTTGTCTGCCTCTATCTCTCCCCAGATACCAGAGGATAATAAGACCGCAACCCAGAAGGAGGGAACCGGAGGATGGGAGTAGTAGTGGCGAATGATGTGCCACCTATTAGACTGAGCAAACTCAACCAAACCCCCAGCGCCACTTCTGGGCCGGACACCGATAAGGGGGGTCTTGCAGCACTACCTGGATGGTGGTGGGAGTAGTTTTCCCTGGGGCACTTCCAGTTGGAGAGGGGACCTCTCCTCTTTGAGCCAGTGTAATGGTGTTCGGAAGGGACCTGATGGCAGGCATGACCAGTGGTTGCACTTGAACAGGGAACAGCTTTACTCAGCAACTGGTACAGGTACAACAGCTGCTTCCAAATGTATCACAATGTGAAATCCTCCAGCCCTGGTTATAGGAGAGTGCCCAGGAATGATGCAGGCTCAATAATACACTTCTCCTACAAATACTCCCCCTCTCATGCCCCTCCCAGATACCGATACTGGGGATGGTGATACAGGGACTCCTGACAGGGATCTGGTTACCTTTGCTTTGCCCCATCAAATGTTCACCTTGCGGGTCCAGCCATTCCTAGTTACGCCACTTCTTCTCAGTTATATGCGGTGAGAAAGGTGAAAAACATGCCAATTGTTTGGAAAACATATTCTATGGTCGGCCAGGATTTAATAATCATTGTCCAACAGTATATTAGTTCAGGGGTGAACATATCACCTGTGCAGAGAGTTCAGCACAGGTAGAGACAAGGGCCGGACAGAGCTGGAGAGCAGCAGCTCAAAATCAGACAGCCAGACATTGCTGGGGACCACAAAGGAGGATATTAATTAATAATATCTTAATTACTACACAAGTGGTGGAGTTTATCTCTGAGATGAGGTGGGGCTTAAATAAGAGGTAGGGTTTTATTTTGCTGAAGTTCTCATCCCTTTCATCCAAACTGGAGAGCATATGAGTATTACATTGTGAATAAAGGAAATATGGGTGGTGGTCAGGTGATGTATGGTATGGCCATACCTCCCAACCATCCCGATTTCACAAATTCAGTGTCCTGTCCCGCGACGGGAGGTATGTCCCGATTTCAACTCATTGGCGTCCGGAGGAGGCATGACACTGGGGCAGATGAAGGGGGGAGAACGGCATGACATCGGAGCAGATGAAGGGGGGGAGAACGGCATGGCATGGCATGGCACTGAGGCAGATGAAGGGGGGGGGGGAAACGGCATGACACTGGGGCAGTTGAAGGGGGGGAGAACAGCATGACACTGGGGCAGGTGAAGGGGGGAGAATAGCATGACACTGGGGCAGATGAAGGGGAGGGAGAACGGCATGACACGGGAAGATAAAGGGGGGAGACAAGCATCTGGGGGCAGAGATGGGGGGACATGAATCTGGGGACAGAGATGGGGGGACATGAATCTGGGGGCAGAGATGGGGGGACATGAATCTGGGGTGGTGGTCAGGTGATGTATGGTATGGCCATACCTCCCAACCATCCCGATTTCACAAATTCAGTGTCCTGTCCCGCGACGGGAGGTATGTCCCGATTTCAACTCATTGGCGTCCGGAGGAGGCATGACACTGGGGCAGATGAAGGGGGGAGAACGGCATGGCATGGCACTGGGGCAGATGAAGGGGGGGGGAAACGGCATGACACTGGGGCAGTTGAAGGGGGGAGAACAGCATGACACTGGGGCAGGTGAAGGGGGGGAGAATAGCATGACACTGGAGCAGATGAAGGGGAGGGAGAACAGCATGACACGGGAAGATAAAGGGGGGAGACAAGAATCTGGGGGCAGAGATGGGGGGACATGAATCTGGGGGCAGAGATGGGGGGACATGAATCTGGGGGCAGAGATGGGGGGACATGAATCTGGGGGCAGAGATGGGGGGACATGAATCTGGGGGCAGAGATGGGGGGACATGAATCTGGGGGCAGAGATGGGGGGGACATGAATCTGGGGGCAGAGATGGGGGGACATGAAACTGGGGGCTTGAGATGGGGGGACAAGAAACTGGGGGCAGAGATGGGGGACATGAAACTGGGGGCAGAGATGGACTGGGGGCATGAAACTGAGAGAGATGGAGGGGGAACATTTTTTTACAGGTGACTGTAGGAAGATTATACTGTTTGGGGGCACATGAAAAATGAATGAGAATGGGTGGAGTCAACATAAAAGTGGGTGGAGCTAAGTTTTCTGCGGCGCACACGAATGCCGTATATTTTGTCCCTCTTTCAAAAGTTGGGAGGTATGGGTATGGTGAGTGATGGGTGTATGGTGTTATCAATGAATGTGTCTATTGTATGAGTGATTAAAATATACACTTCAGCATGTGGTATATGCATGTAATATGTGAGTAACGTGTGCTGTTTACATGTAATATGTGAGTGATGTGTGCTGTATACATGTAACATATAAGTTATGTGTGCTGTATCAATGTAATGTAGAACTCTATTGGGAGGCTTTTTTTTTTGGAGGTTGATTTTGAGGCGGATTCCTGACAAAATTCCTGACCAAAAAAACCACGTGTGAACTCTGGTTACGCTTCCTCACCTGTACATTTACTTTTTTTTCAAAAGGTGTTACACCCGCTGTGAACATTAGTGATTTCATCCTCAACAATTGGTCCCATGAACAAGGTATTGTATGCGTTTATGTAAAGAGGTTTTTGTAATAACAGCATCATGTGCACGTTAGATTCATCACTGTTCTGAGTTTCAGAGCTATAGACTATGGTTACAGAGCTATGCCGCCATATTGTGGCTCTGCAGTGCAGCTTATTACAGAGGTATTGTCCCTTACAAGCACAATCTCTGCATACTGCTTTGGAATAACAGTCAGCTCTTCTGTCTTTAAGTCTGCATTCACACAACTGACTTTCGCTCATGATGAAATCTAGCCAAAGGGGGCATTCACACGGAGTAAAGTGGCGCAGATAAAAAGCCTCCCATTGATTTCAATGTGTTCCACACATTAAAAGGAACCCATTGAAGTCAATGGGAGTCTTTTTATCAGCGCTGAATCTGCCGCGAGTTATTCTGGCAAAATCAGCACCACTTTACTCCGTGTGAATGCCCCCTAAGGCTGGGGCCCCACGTGACACATATGCCGTGGTTTGACTGCAGCTGAAACACAGTGACAAAAACCATGGTGTTTTACAGTCTCTGATACAGTCTCTGTAGTATTCTATAGAATCCAATCTACACATTGCAAAAAAATACACATAGTGGAAATGATGAGATTTCCAAAACTGTTGCGGTTTTGGAAATCACAGCATGTCCATTACACCTACAGAAAAGTCAGCAGTTTCCCTACAGGTATAAATGAAGTCGTGAATGAAAGTCGGATGTTACCCGTGTGCCGCCCATGCACCAGCTGTGCTTCCACGGCCCCTTTCATTAAATGAATAAGAGACGCAGAAGTAGGGCTGCAAAATAGGACAGGAATAGGACCTGTTTATTATTTTGAGGCCTGGACTGTCGGCTTGCACACGTGACCAAGTAATTCACAGTCACGTGTATGGGCCCATAGGAATTAATGGGTCAGTGTGCTTCCATGGCTCTCAGTCAGGGTCGTCATTTAGAGGCTTTTGCAGACGGCCATGGCTGAGATCATTGTGATATCCGTGTTTTTCCCAGAAAGCACACTGACCCATTCATTTCTATATGCCCGTACACATGACCATGAATTACATGGTCATGTGTGGGGGCAACAGTTCGGTCCACAAAATATAGAACAGGTCCTATTCCTGTCCTATTTGGCAGCCCTGCTTCTGTGGCTCCTAATCATTTAATGAAAGCGGCTGCGAGAAGCAGCATGGCATGTGACATCAACGTGTCCCCCATTCGCCGTCCGTGCCTTTAATTCAGAGTTGACTGTTTTTTAGCCACAGTCATCTGCAACCGACCTAAAGCCTTATTCACATGACTGTGATGTTTTGAAGAATCAAATGGCCATTAAAAATGGACATATATGTAATTTTGCATCTATTCCATTTTGGTGGCCAAGTGTCATCCATTTTGAATCGGTTTATCAGTTTTTAACTGTCAATGAAGAATCCACTGATTTCTGAAGGGTCTATATGTCCATGAAAACAACACATCAGCTGTGAAAAATTATCAAAAAAACGGACATGTGAATAGACACATAGAAATCAATGTGTTCTCAAAGCGGTCACGTGACAGTCATTACAAAGATGATCGTTGTTCACTGGTGTACGAATAAGGCCTAATAGTTTGCAGGTCTTTACTCTTTAATACCAGTACAAATGTTTCAAACCATTTTTTTTTAAACCGGACAGAAAGTCCTGCATGTCCAACTTTGTGTCCATTTAAAAAATGAATGGGTTTGAAAACTGACCGCCGGGTTTCCGTCTCCTGTCCGGTTTCTCTCGGCAGAAGACGGAAACCTGCAAAGCGGAGACCGGGCGCAGGTGTGTACCTGCCCTGAGTGTTGGGGATACAGGTAGATAAGTGCGTTTTCATATGATGCAACATGGCACATTCTTTTCCCTAAAAAGAATATGACAATAAAACCAACCATATACCTATATATGAAATTGGAGGGATGTACAGACTTTTCAGTTGCACATAGTATTACATACATACTTGTGCACAAAATTTTATACTTTTAAAGGGATATTTTACATTTTTGAAACTAAAATTGTTGTTTGTAATATAAGTTTAGCTATTATTTTTAAAAACAAAGGCTCCTTTCACATTTCACTGAATAGCACGGCATTCAGGGGAATTCTTCCGGTCACTGTGATCACTGTGGGGGAACCCAAAAGACTAAATTATAAGTCAGTATGGTCATTGGGTGCCCCTGGTGACCATCATATGAGTCTTTGTTTGTATGTATACTTGGACTGCCTTACAGCAATAGAAACAATAAACATCAGGAACGTGAATGACAGATGGTGATAATCCATAATGATACTTTTTCTCCCCTACTTGCACATTATTTCTCAAGAAATGTAAGCTCTCCATCAGAAGAGAGTTACATGAGCAGATTCTCCTCTACTTTCTGTGTGCAGTCTATGTGAGACTTCATAGTATCCATCCATCAGATAAAGGAGAAATGTTTATTAGGGGAAAACTGCTACATATTGATTTATTGATTTATTGATTTGTTCCAGTTGGTTGAAAGGTTCTGTGCAATTTGAAGATAACTTCTAAGATGTTTTTAATTTTTTTTGCAGGCAACTTTTCAGAATTTTCATACAATTACAGCGTTCCATACAATTTCCCTCATGGAGGTCAGTCCTTGAATCATATAACTTAAAGGTAGTCAGCATGTCAAACCAGCTGCACAAACCAATATGTTAGGGTCACTTGGTGACAGATTCCCTTTAAGAACTACTATACATTTTTTTATGTAAAGACCTAGAACCCAAGTTAAGAACAAGATTTGTACAGAGGTTCTTGGTACAAGGGATGAATTTAGCAATTATTAGAAGTAATTAGCAATATATTAGTTAATAATAATTAGAAATTAGCAATAAATTCAGTTTTTTGGTCATTTTAATGTTTTTAAAAGAATGTTATTCTATGTTTCAGGTTCACCAAACAATTCAATATTCTACTCTTTTATTTTTTTTCCGGTAGAAAAAAACATTACAGGTATGTAAAAGGCTTACAGTTAAGGTTGGGTTCACACCAGCGCTTGCACTATGTTCGAGGATTCCGTTCCCCTCTCGGCATGAAAAATGTGGAGAGAAAAGTTCTGCAAGCAGTGTTTTTCTCTACGTATTTTTCACCCTTTTCAGGCGGAAAAACATGAACCCCATTATAGTCAATGGCATTCACGGGTTTCTGCTGGTAACCGCTTTTTTAAGAGGATTAGGCTTTTGTTCAGGGGGCCTCCAAGTGGATCCTCTGAACGGAAACCCGAACGCAGATGTGAACCTAGCCAAATGTGTATATGTACTGCAACATTAACTTCCAAATTGTTCACATGATCAATTTTTATGAGAAAGAGGATTATGAATCACGATGAATGAGAAATCGGCACCACCCTGAGAAGACGTCTATTTCCCTTTGTACAATGTACATGTACTCATACCATTCCAAGTCCATACTATACAGTGTACAGAGCTGTACCTCTTGCTTCATACACTGTGATAGTTCTGGCTACTGAAGCTCCCAATATTAGGTAATAATAGTGGAGAAATGTAGGTCCTGCATGGATCGGATATTGATGACCTCCCCTAAGGATACGTATAAATACATACTGACTCTGCAAATCATACATGTCTTCAGTATGGATTGGATGGCAGTATCTGTATGCAAGTCCATTTATTGAAAGTCTCACTGGCTAGTCCACGCTGATGGCCTGTATCATGTGGAGAGTCAACGTGCAGTCATGTAGTGCAACAAAGGAACCAATGGAGCTGATAATGGAAGAAGAAAGTGAGCGATAGGAAAAAACTGCTTCTTTTCCCTCCTCCCCTTCCACTCTCCATAGATTTCTACCCATGTAATCTGTAATGTGATACTTGACTCTATCTTGGGAGGCAAAGGCTGGTTCAACAGAGCTTAGAATAAGTGAAAAATATAGACAGTCTGATAAGTGGAGAGAGATACCTATATCTGTATCTGTGCTGAACAACGAGATCTTATTATATCATAAGCAATTATTTTTCTCTTTTGCAGCTTTCTTTACACAGAATGAAATGGAAGGGAATATTTCAGATGACACCACATTCTACCTTACTAGCCAGTGGTTGACCACGTTTGTACCATCGATCTACACTGTGGTGGTCACTGTGGCTCTGCCTCTAAATGTGATGGCAATTCTAATGTTTCTACTGAAGATAAAAATCAAGACGCCGGCAGTAGTCTATATGCTGAACTTGGCCATAGTTGATGTGCTTTTTGTTGCCGTGGTGCCTTTCAACATTGTGTACAGATTCTCAGGGAACAACTGGAAAATCGGAGAAGGAATGTGCCGAATTGTGACTGCGGCATTTTACTGTAACATGTACTGCTCCATCCTGCTCATGACTAGTATAAGTGTGGACAGGTACATGGCCGTGGTGTTTCCAATACACTCTCGTTCCTGGCGCTCAAGGAAACGGGCTTGGCTGGTGTGTGTCTTTATCTGGCTTATAGCTATAGCTAGCACCGTGCCGCTTCTTCTTACCAAGCAAACTATTTACATTGGATCTCTGGACATTACAACTTGCCATGACGTGCTGGAGCTAAAGGACCAACAGAACTTCTACATGTACTACTTCACCGCCTTCTCCTCAATGTTTTTCTTCATTCCATTAGTTATTACAATCTTCTGTTACTTTGAAATTATCCGAACCTTGAGTAAAAGCACAAAGGACATTGAGAATTCTTCTAAGAAGACAAGAGCTATTTGCTTAACTATTATAGTCCTTACTGTGTTCATTATTTGCTTTGGTCCTACAAACCTCATCTTTCTAGTGCATTATCTGCACTTCCACAATGGACATGCTGAGTCTCTATATTTCGCTTATATTCTGTGTGCCTGTATCAGCAGTATAAGTAGTTGTCTTGATCCTATAATGTATTACTATGCATCATCAAGGTGTCGGAAGTATGTGTATAGTTTATTATGCTGTAAGATACATGATAAACCCAAGCAGACAACCAAACAATCATCTACAGAAAGTTCATTTGTTAAGTAAAAGAAGTTAAAACTGAACTATCAAGATTTTAATGAACATATGGATTTAAAGGGTTGGTCTATGAACATCTATAACCTTTAGATGATACGTAAATACATTGTGGGTGGGGGTCCATGATCACCAGTCTCTTGTTTGAATGAAGCAGTAGTACGTGTGTCTAAACACCAGTCCTTTCACTACTATGGGACTGCAGGAAATAGCTAGAGTAGATAGTGAGAGCAGAGTGCTCCATGATTCCCATAGACGTAAATGGAGTAGTGATCATGCATGCACACTACCACCCCATTTACACAGGGGACTGCTGGGACTAGCAGGTGAACTCCTATTGATCATATATGAATAGATGAGAAAGATTGTTTACAGTGCAACCCCTTTAAGTGTGGCACTGGAATTTTTGCATTCTGTGCCCTAGTGCATGTCTACAAATTACTGCATGGGTTTTCTTACTATTGAGAATATACTGCTTAACGTGAAGGAGGATATACCATTTTGCCATACTCATGTAATTGCATGGTCATTATCCAGAAATCTGTTATAGTATCTGTAACTAACTGAAGAGGACATAAGGGAGGAGCATTGTGGGGAGGAGCCAATCATCTGCTGCTAGCCAATCAGCAGCCTAGAGGATGTTCTCGGTAATGCTGATTGGACGAGAGTAGCTGACATTACCTTCCTCACAAGGCTCCTCCTTCATGTCCTTTTCATTTGGTTGCTTCCCAGTTTTACATTCTGAACTTTGACCCAGACACAAAAATGTGCAGTAGTAAAAGTAACCTATTGTATCGTTAGTAAGTGATATGAACTTGTAGCCCTGTGTAGTTGTTTTGTAACTATGTGAATAAATTAATATATGATATTGAAAAGTGTGGAGTGTAATATTATCTCATAACACATACTGCACATATCCATCTGGTGTGCTGCCATTGAAGCAGACCACATGACTGCTAGGAAGCCTATGCTGAGCAGGACTCTGATGCAGAGATGGTTCTCCTACTCTCCAATCATAGTTCTGGCCTGTAGCTGCCATTATGGGGAACTTACTGCATACTGCTAGTTTTTAAAGGGAACCTGTCACCAGTTTTGGAGACACTAAACCACCGGCATGCAGTTGGGGTTCACAGGTCCAATCCTGACAATATCAATTCTTGTTTTTAGGTTTAATAACATATAACTTGCTGGAGTTAAGTCCACAATCTATCTCCACCAGTCCCAGATATGTGCACTGCACGGTTAAAGCCAAAGACAGTAAACCTTACTATAACGTGCATAGTTCACACAGGGTTTCATCATTTTTGGCATGTAGGGAAGCAGTGGATTTGAGGACCTATGTGTGATAGATAATCATATGTTGGGATGGACAATAATAAAACAGTTGAACATCTTTTGGAGTTCTTAGGATGGTCTACTATGGCGCTCAATGTGTACACTGCTATGACTATCCCGCCATATTATGTGGGAGCAGGTTTACATTATTATACAATGCACACAAATGCAAAAAGGCAAAAGGGTAATTGCTTCAAGGTAACAATATGTATCAATGTCAAAGACAGAAGCACTATAGAGTAAAATGAACCATCTTTATTTATAAATACATATAAAATTGTTAACAATGTACAAACATGTATATACAGGAGACCAATGCTTCAATAATGTCTGGTGGCAAATAGTTAAATGTGTTGAAAATGTGCATGGGGAAATGACTGCGGTAAATAATAAAGAGCCTTATAGTGCTGCAATAGACATAAAACAGTGAATGACCTGCATCTGAAAGCAGCCACACCACTATAGAACAATCAATAAACAAGTTACAGGCAAGACCCTAATACACAAGATGTAATAGCATAATCACATACCACCGGTACTACTACCCCCATTTGGAAGTTGCTGTTGTACCTGTTCCCAGTTGCTGCAATAAAGCTGTTCCCTGTTCAACTGCAACCTCTGGCTTATTGATTCATGTCTGCATTACCATCTCACCCGCTCAGAGAAGAGAGGTCCCCTGTCCAACTGGAAGCACCCCAGGGAAAAATCACTACCAACACCATCAGGTAGTGCTGCAAGACACCCCTCAGCGGTGTCCGGCCCATGAGTGGGGCGAGTGTGCTCGGCCTAGCAGGTGGGACATCAGCCGCCACTGCTACTCCCGGTAGGAACATCCCAGCAGCCCCATCTACTGCATATTAATATTTCCCTGGAACTCCAGTGCTTCTCATATCACTAGTATAGGAGCTGTGCTGCATGCACTCTCTATCCACTAGCAGTTTCTGACACTCAAAGTCTGCTGTGACAGCTGATCTGCATGGGTCCAGTTGTCGGACCCTACAGATCACATACTGAAGACATATTGTGTGGATCCTCACTATGAATAAACAAATTGGGTTCAGAAAACCCTTTTACTTGAGAATATGACAAAGTTTACACAATGATCAGTCTGTTTGCATTACAAAAGTCTATATTTACATGACTAATTCCTATGGAGGACTTTGTAGCATCTAAGGTTAGTAAGTGAGCAATTCTACGATCAAAACCAAATCTCTTTGGGTTTCTGCCATGGGTTTCAGGCCAGAATTTGGAGAGGAATCTGAGGATTGTCAAATACACTCAGTAACAATTGACGACATTGCATTACACACGTGACATTTTCTCTGAATGCTGTCATCTATTCCTCCTTTCCTTGTCTGCCTGGGTGCTATGCTATGAAGACTGGGAACATTAGAAAAATACGTTCCTGTCTTGTCCTCTTGTGTAAAGTCTAGTAATGTTCTGTTTCAGGCTTACAGTATCTTGGAGATACTGGACCAAAGTGACAAGATCTTTAGGGGTGTATTAAAAGTGGATCAAATCACTAAACCAACTGATTTACTATCTTCAATGTGCATAATAGTCCAATTTATTATGGACCTTCTCCCATTTCCCAGTTTCTTCATGTCAGCTTTTCTACTACTAACTGCAAGGGAATCCGTTGCCACTTTGTATCATTGCAGGTCAATAGTAAGAGTCAATGGGATGGATAAATGGAGCAGAAATGTGACTGTGGAACTGTACTGCTATTCTAGAAGTCCATAGTTTGTATCAGTCACCTTCATTGTGAAACCTATCAGAGGACAGTTTGGCCAGTAGCTCTTATGGACGTCAGCTTAAAGAGATATTCCAGTTATAACAACTTACCCCCTATCCAAAGGCGATCTCGGGAAGTCTCCATTCAATTGAAAGGAGCAGCACACACCATACGACTGGACACCCTCATCATAACTGGGATGAAAAGCACTGGGTTCCCAAGATCTGTAGGGAACCCAGCAGTGTTGTAACTGGAATACCCCTTTAATTTGCATTCAGAACAGCAGAGAGAAGAGACAAGCTTTCTGATGGATCTCACATTACATAGGACTGAGCAGCCTGCAATGCTATGAGAACACATGGGAGCCAAAATGGCTTCTGATTCTGTTCTCCATACTGTGGCAGCTGAGAATAAACAGCTGATCAGTGGGAGTTCCTGGTGTTAGACCCCTACCAATCTGAAATTGAAGTCGTATCCTAAGGATAGTTTATCAATATCATTTACCTGGAAAACTCCTTTAAGAGATAAAACAAGTGTTGCAATTTTCTTCCATTTTGCTTAGATAAAATTTACATGTATATCTCATTTGCTTACCCCAGCAGACAGTGGTCTAGCCCATCACAATGACGTTGTCTGTATGAAAATCTCTAACAAACTTCAGAATCAGAATACTACTGGACTCCATCCATGACTGAGCCTGCAGCAGGTTTATTTGGTCGTGAACACAAAATCATTCATCCATAGAACTAAAAGAACATTCGCACTACATGAAAACAAATCTATGGAAATACATGAAGAAAAAAAAGGAATTTTATTTACATAGCACATAAGGTAACCTTCCCCGCCGTCCTGTAGAGAGATTGTCATCACTCACATTCCTTTCCATAAGAAACCACCATCTAAATCCCAAATTATCTTTATCAGAATGTTTTTGGTTTGTAGGAGGAAACTCATGCAAGAACGCGGACCACATACATACTCTATACAGATCTTACCCCTGGTCAGATTTGAACTCAGGACCCCAGCATTGCAGGGGAACAGTGCAAACTATTGAGTCTCCTGCTTCCGAAATACTATAAATGCAACCATAGCGTTACATGGCCATAAGATATTAATTAGATCTATTCTAGTCCTTATTCACTCGGCAATCATCCAGCCGTTCCATGGCGTTCATTTCACACTCTCAGTACAATCCAGTAACATGAAACATGGGCCAATATATGTTTGGAACTAGTATAGCTTTGTTGCATAACAGTGTCTGAAGAAGATCTATCTGTTATATGTTTTTGATCTTTTGATTGTGAAAATGACTCATATATATACATTTTATTTATTGTTGTTGTTATTATTTTGATTGATTGACTAACAAGCAATCAATTGATTAATTTACAATCACGTTTTTTAGTGTGTTTTTTTCACTTTATATTTTTTCAGTGGTTTTTCGCTGTCTTAATTGGGACTTGTCCCTCTTTATGTTTTTTCACTTATTATTTATTGTTCACTTTCTGTTGTATTCTGTTAATTAGGGTATGTTATGCCTACACTATATCCTATTAAATTATAATATTAGCACAGTTTATTGTGCATGTATATGCCACTTTTTGATAGATTTATGTATTTGTAAATTGGGATTTTTTCTCCTGTTATATGGTGTTGTAACATAAACTCTTTTGAGCTTATGTGGTTATTTGTTGAGTATATTGGGTCATTCTGTATTATGTATAGGATAATTTAATATGCGGTCATTTATTTTCTACTGGATTGTGCATAGATAATTCAATGGAGGATATTATATTGTGTAACTTCACAGCAGTTGCCATTTTATAAATTCATACAATCATGCAGGTTTTCTGTATATATTTTATTTGTGTTGCCATCCTGTTGGATGTCAGGACTCTATCCTTCCCCCCTTTTTCACTTTATAGTTCTTCATACTTACTTTGTTTTGATGAGGTGCATGCTCTAGCGGTGCTCTGACCTCCCGGTCATGTGACTTGGTTCAGTGTTGTTGAGCATGTGACCGGCATGTCAATGACGGTGCCGGCGCATGTGCACAGACGTTTTCCGACTCCTCGGGACGTCATCACTGTTTGAGCGCGCCACTACTACTTGTCTTCTTCCTATATAAGGACGCCATTCCACATACCTGTATCTAACATTTGTGTGGTGTAGCATAGCGTCTTTTATTCTGTGTGTCTATTCTTGTCTTTTTGGCTAAATCCATCTGCCTTGCTGTATTATTTGATTCTAAGTGGTAATTATTTACCGAATATCCAATAAATATTTGATATTTTATATAGTTGGACTGTTGATTTGATTTATTGGCTTGTGCTTTTTCTGTGTGGTCTAAAGATCGATACATTACATGGCTACAAATGTTATATTACTCCTCCCCTATTAATAAAACTATATTTTTGCAACATATCCAAGCGCCGAGTTTACATGGATGAATGATTATTTTTAGACCGGCATAAAAGATATGACAAGCCATCAAACAGGCATCTGTCATGTGATCACAGGGCATGTAATCCGGGCCGATAAAGCGTTCCTATGATCACTTGTTCCTGATCAACCCTTTTTATTTATTGTTTAGGGCTATAAATGCTAAATGTAAAGAGCCACTATAGGAAATATCTTCAGTGTAACCTTATCTCTGCTTTTTCTAGACCACATCATGTAACCGCCTTGTATGTCCTCTTATCAATACATAATGCTATTCTGAAAATGAAGACTTCCTGTGGACATGGAGAGCGAGTTCCTGCTAATACCATGAGGTTTTCTCATAATTGTGAGAAGGGTTTTGTGTAAGTGCTTTGTTTAAGAGAGAGAAACAAAGGGCAATTTGCACAAGTCGGTTCCTTCTACGGCCACTTATCAATTATTCAACCAGTGTTATTACAAGAAACACAGACAAATATTCATTCCGACCAACAGAAATTTGTGTAATTTAAGTCTCAAGGATTTAGAGGAAGTCTACCACTTCCTCTAAGAATACTCAACAGTCACCACTATACAGAGCACGTTACACTGATAAGCAACATCTCATTGTTATATACGTCATTTTTGTAGATTTGGAGAAAACAAAGTTTGAAGGCTTATGCAAATGAGGCTGTAGTAGCCCTGGGGCGGGCCGTCTACTCCCTGGACTACTGTTCTTGCTTCTCCTGGCCCCACCACCCCATTTAGTGTTGGTTGATCCTCCAACTGCTATGACATCACTCATCTTACTTGAGCAGCAAGAACAGCATTCCCATGGCAACTCACCCATTTGCAAGACTTTAAAGTTGTTGTTTTTTCAAAATTTACATAATTGGCATGCATAACAAAGATTACCCATTTATCACTGTAATGAGTAATCCTCTTACAGGTCCTAAGCCAGGCACAGTGATGAGGGGGGCTGACCCAAGGTCATGTTGATTCCCTAAGGCACGTCCTGCTACTTGTCTCCCCTGTGATGGTGTTTTGGGGTGCCCTTGCCACTGGAGACAGAATGGAAGTTGAAACATGCAGAGCTCAGTTTACTCAGCGCAGTTTAATCTAGTTACAAAGCAACATGCGAATCCCATCCCCCCTTTGCAAAAAAGATCGCGGACACGCGGCTTTGCAAATCGCAGCATGTCAATTATAAATTATTGTAAATAATGTTAAGAGAAAGTCCGCAGAGGAAAACTCTGTGAACTTTCTCTTAAAAGTGCTGCGGAAAGAACTGCAATGCGTTCACGCAGCAGTTCTTCCCGCAGCGCTTTATGACTGCATTTACGGCACGTGGGGCCTTAACCTTAGTCATTATTACGCACCATTCTCAATTATATGGGTTCAAAGTAGTGCAGCGAATTGAGTTCAAGCTATTAACGTTAACATTCAAAGCAATGAACAACCTGTCCCCTCCATATATCTCTGAACTAATCTCCCACTACCTGCCCACACGTAACCTCAGATCCTCCAATGACCTCCTACTCCGCTCTGCTCTCATCCGCTCCTCACACAACCGTCTCCAAGATTTCTCCCGTGCATCCCCCATAGTCTGGAACTCCTTACCAAGACACATAGGACTGACCCCCACAATCACAAGCTACAAGAAGGTCCTGAAGACTCACCTATTCAGGAAGGCCTACAACCTCCAATAACACTATCACCGCACTGCCGTCTGTACAGTCTCCCCCTCTCCTTCTGTCTCTACCCCCTTCCCTCATAGACTGTAAGCCCTCGCGGGCAGGGCCCTCTACCCCACTGTGCCAGTCGGTCACTGTTAGTATTATATCTGTATATTTTGTGTACTGTATGTGAACCCCAAATGTAAAGCACCATGGAATTAATGGTGCTATATAAATAAACAATAATATTAATAATAATAATAATAATAATAAAGTAAACTAGTAGTTTGTCCCACAAATATGGGTCCATACACAATAGGTAGCTTGACCATAAGGTATGAGTCCAGGCTAAACAGGTACAGTAGCTTATACCACAGTTTTCAGTACTGGTGAAAAGTTTAACCCCACAGATGCTCTGTTCAATAGTTCAATAGTAATTATGACTTCTTTAGCTAGTTCCAGACCATCTATAAACTTTATATGTCCAGACGGTTGACTCTTGACCGTACACGGATGTAACCGTATGTACTTGCAGAGATAAGCAGCTGCACAAAATCGTGTGTCACCGTAAAAAGACGCAAAATATATTTAAATAAACTGAGCAAAAAACAAAACAAAACTGTTTTGGCATTCAAAACTGCATGTACGAAAAAAACTGAAAATGTGATCATTACTGAATTTGGCAAAATAGCCCAGTACTGAAGTGGTTAAAGAGTATCTTCCAGGCCGTAAAATGTGGAACAGGTCCTATTCCTGTCCGATTTTGCAGCCCTGCTTCCGTGGCTCCTATTCATTAAATGAAAGGCACTGTGGAGGCACGGCCAGTGCACAGGCGGCCCATGGGTGACATCTGTGGGTTGCCCGTGCTGTTCATTAATGGCGGCCAATTGGCGATTGGTCATATGCAAACGACTTTACAGATGGTGGATATGGTGAAAGGCACTCTTTAAGATTATGCAAAAAGAAGGGGGTTTCATCTATCCCCCCAATGGCCCCCTACTGCAGGACTTAATAGAAAGATGTCACAGGGCACAATATAAGTGAATGAGAGTTAATTCTCAGTAATAACATAAAGACGTGATATCCTGTTCTCTACACAAATAAATTCATGAAAATCGGAATGCATCTTTAAATCATGTACATTACATTTTGGTCCAGAAGCACTAGGGTCCGGGATTCAGATCTGACCAATGGTAACATCTGCATAGGGTTTGCATGTTCTCCCCATGTTTGTGAGTTTCCTTCTGGTACTTGAGATTTTTTCAATATTTCAAACAAATAAACAGGGGAGTAGATATATGGGGTGCAGCAACAGTCACTCCCAGGCCCTGGACCCTAAGGGGCTCTACCACATAAAATATACCACCATTCTAAATGGTACAAGGTAGGTACAAGCGCCATCACAGATTTTGCTTTGGGTCTCAGGATCTTCAAGTTACGCCTGTGGACATACTGAATGGGAATTTAGATTGAGTCCTACTTGGGACAGTGACTGACAATGCCTGTAAAACGCTGTGGAATATGCTGAGGCTATATAAGCATGGCAAATAAATAAAATAAAGTGTATACAGTAGCAGAAAAAGAGAGAAAATAGTAAAAGAGAAAGCAGTAAGCGCCCTCTAGTGTCTAGAAAGGAAAATGCAACTCTGCCACAGAAAAACAGAACTCTTACACTATGAAGGTATATTCATTTAATTCGCTCAGAATTAAGGCTGCACACTTTTAGAGGCAGTGTATTCTTGCCACTTTTATGGGCCATATACAGATATGGGTTATGGGGTCCACGGGCAACTTCTTTTTAAGCAGATGGAGTCTCTGTCTTTTGGTTCCCTATTTAGATCCGAACACTAGTGTGAACCTGGCTTAAGTAGTAGAGATGAGCGAGTACTGTTTGGATGAGCCGATCCGAACAGCACGCTCCATAGAAATGAATGGAAGCACCTGGTACTTCCGCTTTGACGGCGGCCGGCCGCTTAACCCCCCCGCGTGCCGGCTACGTCCATTCATTTCTATGCGAGCGTGCTGTTCGGATCGGCTGATCCAAACAGTACTCGCTCATCTCTATTAAGTAGTTAAGTACGTATTCATGTGTATACCCATGAAGATCCCCCCCGTGTCCTCTGTGCACACCTGATCTGTCTTCAGAGGTTTTGCGCTGTATAGAAAGAAGAGGCAGAAACTTGTAGATGACATCGCACTAATGTGACAACCCCATCAATTCATACAGCTCTGCTAATGTCTCCTATTAGAAAATGGAAGGATTTATCCTCTGTCCCATAGAACCCAATTATCAGAAATAATAGGAAATAATGTCCATCACCATACACCATAGCAACAACTGGAATCTCACAAGCACCTTTCCATGATTTGTGACTACTTACCATGGACTTATCAGCTTTTCTGACATGTCTGGTTTAGCACATACTTTTATTCTATTGCTCCAAATTGCATATTAACAAAATCAGATAACTCAGTAACATAGGCACCGAATCCCAGTGTTTGATTCAGGTGACCCTAACCTATCTATCTGCAGGGTGGGTTGATATACTGGGATCTGGTGACAGATTCACTTTAAATATGACCCCCTTCCCAACCCGGTGAATCACTGCTTGTAATAAATCAATACCTTTATCTAATCCAAAATTTCAACATCAAATGACACAGGCTAATCTGTGAACTGCAGATACTGTTCTCTGGGGCATACGATGTAGGCTTCATACCCACAAAGGAACTGAGTTGCGGAGTGTTGTCACTGTTCCAGTGTAGTAGTCACTGTGTTACAGGTGTTAGATTTACAGTATGTCAGAAAGAAAGAGGAAATGGCGGATTCTTCTGCAGATTAATCCCTGAGTCACACAATACACATGATATCTGAAGGCTTACTACATATCATGTGGATGTAAACAGGGCCACAACCATTTAAGCGCCCAATACAGGCTAAATGTCTGGGCTCCCCATTCTCATTTCTTCATGGAGGATCCTAAGAAGGACAACTCCAGCAACTACTCCCTCACCCTTTGTGTCAAAGATGGCAGTACAAAAAAAGATGCCATCACATTGAAAAAATCCATCACCTATTACATCCAATAACTCAATGGTGACATTTCCTTACAGTGCAGCCATTCTCTTTTCTTCATTTCCATAACCATGGACTCTTCCTCCAACCAGAAGTTGTTTCTAATGAGTTTGTCACACAAACCTCTTAGGTTCCTCAGATTTCCATCATCTCCTCCACCATGGTACCCCAAAATGCTTCCATCCTGCTGCTGCCCTAATACTGTAATAGTGCCTGAAAATACTTACAGTATACCATGTAGATAGTGCCCCCTACAGTAATTGATATCATAGATAGCACACTGGAAATATCTAGGCGCAGCAAATTGTGCACCCCATAGTAGTCCAGTGTGCCCATTAGTAACCGTACCCCTCATGGTAATAATGCTGCCTAGGGGTGACTAGAGTTTATCTTTTTAACCCAAAATATTTCAACATGGGTTAAAAAAAAGGGAATTATTTTTCTTAAAGGGGTTGTCCCATGAAAAGCATCCTATCTATACTGCTAGTTTATGTGGATTTAAGACTTTTCCTAAATACATTGCTTTATCAAAACTGCTTTGTTTGGCTGCCATCTTAATTTATTCACTTCATTGTTGACACTGCATTTCTATGGCCACTGGGCTTATCTGCTCATTTCCCAAGTGACTTAGCTGCTTGCTCTCAGAGGGGGAGGAAGGGGCTGACAAGCAATGGAGCTCCTCAGATAGGGGAGGGGGAGGTGAGAGCTCTGGGATTACTGTGCTGTCTATCTTCAGCTTTTCCACTTATCACCCTGTTTAATTGAATTTGGCTGATAAGGGCTGAGATAAGGAGTCCGTTACCTCTGTATGTAATGCAAGCTGACTCAAATCCAGCTCTACTACATCAGTTTCAACATCAGCGTCATACTGTGGTAATGCATTTACAACCAATCCCTCATTACTGACTGCAAACATTGCAGATAGCAGAGCTAGTGAAACCCCGCCCACCAATGTGCCGAGAAATCCAGGAAGTGAAGAGAGCACAGACCCCTGCAGGCTGCAGAGCAAGAGTTATGGGAATACCCCTTTAAGCCAAGCTTCTAACTCCGTCTATGAGGTCCGTGTGCTTTCTTTGCTAACTGCTTTGTAATGCGTTCAGTATTCCATTTGGGGGGTCCCCAAGCATAGTTATATAGTAGATGAGGTTGGATAAAGACATCAGTCCATCAAGTCCAACCTATAACCCTACAATCCCAACAGTGTTGATTCATGAGAAGGCAAAAAAAACAAACCATGAGGCTTAAGCCAATTGCCCCATTTCAGCGAAAAAATTCCTTCCCGACTCCAATCTGGCAGTCTGTATAAAAACCCTGGATCAACGTGTCAAGCAGACTCCCAGAACAGAATACCGAACGCAGATGTGAACCGGTCCTTAGGTTTGAATCCAGCCAAGGACAGCTGTTTGTATGTTCTCCCCGTGTTTGTGTAGGTTTCCTCTGGTTACCAAAGACATACGGCTCGGGAATATAGAATGACATTATCTGTTAAGTGCTGCGGAATACGGTGGAACTAAATAAATAAAGGCAATGAGGTTTTTACTTGGTATGCATCACATTTACAGAAATTATGTGTGTGTATGTTATTTTGGCATAAACACTAAAGTTTCTTCCCTTAACTATCATCCTTCCAACTTGTGAAGACACGACATGAAAACACTGCACTGATTCAACATAGTATACATTGGACATTCTTGTCATTCTTCTGTGCAGTTATCAGAAACTAGAAGAGTCTTTCTAGCAGTCAGTACTCCGCATAGAGCTTTCCTTTTGCAGAGGTCAATGAATAGGTCACAATAACAGCTTGTAAACTGGATAAACCAGTTATCAGAAGACTGAATATAGGCCATTGTTGTGTGCAGATACTGTTTTCAGGATACGTGATGCCAGAAACACCCCAACTTTCTATTCAGAAAAACATGTTATTTTAAAAGGAAACTACAGTGTCTTTCGAAACAAGACAGGGTCTCCGAAGAAAGAGCTAGGGCTTATTTTCGGGTTAGGTCTTATTTTTCAGGCAGGATCTTTTCTGATTCACTCCTAAAAATCTTGTAAAATGGTTAGGGTTTGGAACCCTAACTTACATTCACAATTGATAGTGCAGGGTCAGAGGGTCTTAAACAAATTTACTGGTACTCTCTCTCTATACACTTTGTATGTCAGTGGCACAGTGCCCTCTATGTCACCTCTCCTTTATGCTAAGATGGAGGTGCTGTAGTGGAGTTGCTACATCTGTGGAAGCGAGCAGGGGAGGCACCTGACATCTCGTCATGTAGGTAGCCAAGCACACAGCATAGTAGCGGTTGGGAGGCGAGACCCAGGTGGAAGCACTTGGAAGGAGCACTTGGGAGGGAGGAGGCAGGAGTCGGGAGCAGGTGTGTGGATTTTGCCCTGCCGTGGCATTAGGTAGCGGAGCACTTGACCAAAACAGTTGGGAGCTATAGCTTGCTGGTCAGTCTGTTCTATGACTATATAAGCTTTCACATATAATGTCCTATCCGTTTTTCAACTTCTAATATCCTCATTATGACTGTAGCACATTTTACATTTGTCTCTGAGTCTATGGAAGTACAAGGAGCAGCCTCCCCTATCCATTAATGATACCACTCCATACTGTATATGTAATTCTGCCAGGAGTAACTGTACAATAATAAACAAATAGCTGAGAAAAGCCCAAGTGACCATAATATAGGAGATCCAAGAATACTAGACTTTAAAATAAAGGACATTTAAGACAAGCAGCTAAAACACAGGAAAAAAAAATAACCTAAGAACACAGTAAGTAAAACTGCTTGCTGTCTATGAATAATATCCCATTTGTAGTTAAGAAAGTAGCCAGACATAGAGGACATTTATTATTATTATTACTATTAATAATAATACATTTTATTTATATAGTGCCAACATATTCCGCAGCTTTTTAAGCCTGAACATGTAAGGTTACAGTTTGATAAGACATCATGTCCTGGGTGGGCTTAAACAGGAGGGTTAGTTTTAGGGACCTTAACTGCAGAAGGATTTATATTAGGAATTGTGATAGGCCTGTCTAAAGAGATGTATCTTTAGGACGCACTTCAAGCTGTAGAAGTTGTGAGTTAATCTGATTGTCCAGGGTATCGCATTCTAGAAAAATGGTGCAATTCGAGAGAAGTTTTGGTTAAGGGAGTGGGAGGTTCTGATAATAGAGGATGTTAGTCTTAGGTCATTGAGTGAATGGAGAGCAGGGAGGTGTAGGGAGGTGCGGCATTATGGAGAGCCTTGTGGATGAGGATGATAAGTTTATATTGTATTCTGTAATGAATAGGCAGCCAATGTAGTGACTGGAACAGACCAGAGGTCTCGCTAAAGTATCTAGACTGATAGATGAGCCTGGACACTGCATTCAGAATAGATTATAAAGGGGAGAGCGACAATAAGGCTCTTTAAAGTTTCCATAGTAAGGAAAGGTCAAGCATAACTCCAAGGCAGCGGAGTTAAGGTAAGATCGCAGACTGAAATGTATCAAGGTTAGATCAGTAGATGGTGTAAACAAAAGTTGTTCAGACTTTGAGAGATTCAGTTTCAGATAAAGAAAAGAAATGGTATTAGAGACAGCAAAGAGACAATCCCTGGTGTTCTGTAGTAGAACAGGGGTGATGTTACGAGAAGAGGTACTGTATATAGTCAGCTGTACTTAGCATAAAGATGGTACCAGAATCCAAATCTGCTGATGGTTTATCCCATGGGGACTGTGTACAGTGAGAATAGAAGGGGACTAGGACTGCACCCTGGCAAACCTAAACAGCATGGGAAAGAGACAGGACTTGCAAATGATAAACTGAAAGAGCAGTCTGATAGATATGAGGAGAACCAAGAGAGCATAGTGTTCATGAGGCCGACAGAGTGCAGCATACTGAAGAAGAGTCGATGATCCACATTGTCAAATGCTCCTTGGAGATCAGGAATATTAAGAATAGAGAAGTCATCATTAGATGTAGCCATCAGGAGATCATTGGAGACTTTTGTGAAGGCCGCTTCAGTAGAGTGTAGAAGCCAGACTATAAGAGGTCAAGAAGAGAGTTAGAGGAAAGATAGTGGAATAAACGAGTATAGACCAGGCGTTCCAAGATTTTGGAGATGAACAAAAGGTTAGAAATGGATTGGTAGTTAGCAGCACAGGACGGGTCAAGGGAGGATTTCTTCAGTTGCAGGGTTATGCCAACATGTTTAAATTCCGGAAGAGAGAGGTTAAGTATTTTGGTAAAATAGTGACAGCAGGCGACAGAGACTGGAGGAGGTGTGAGGGGAAGGAGTCACTAATGCAGGTAGTAGGACAAGAAGAAGAGAGGAGCTGGGAGACTTCTTCTTCTGTAACTGGATCAAAACATGAGAATAAACAGGATGAAGTGATGTGATCAATGCCCCCTGGGTAATGGGAAATTAGTTCCTGATAAATCACAGAACGGAACCTTCTCCCTCCACTCCATGTGTAGACATTTTGCTTATCTAATGTATCTATGGACATGCCTTGTCTAGCAACAGGGACTGCAAATTATCTAGACTCACATTCTTCAGTCATATGGTTCATTTTGTAAACAGCGGAAACCACGGTGCTTGTCTGAAAATTTCAGTCTCTTCAAACAGCTGTGGGGTGTCAGACCCATATCTGATACTGTTGACCGTTTTTTAACCCCTTCCTGACATCCACTGTAATAGTTTGGCAGATGATGAATATTTAAATATAACGGACGATCAGGTGCTGAGCGGGCGGCATAGCCATCGGGCTTCTGCTGTATTATACAGCAGAGAACCAGCACTAATATCTGCTATCATTGCCTATGATCTATTGCCATGACAGCCTGGAACCTAGTGTAGGCTCTCAGGCTTGTCTGCCATTCATTTAAATGCCAGTATTTTGTAATTAGTATTAGCATTGTAATGCATTGCATTGTATTAGTGATCAGACCCCCTAGGGTTCAAGACCCCTAAGGGGTCTAATAAATAAAGTATAAAAATTAAAAAAAAATAAAGAGATTAAAAAAGAAATAAAAGTTCAAATTACCTCCTTTCCCTAGAATACATATAAAAAAAGAATTACTATGAAACACATACTCCATAGCCATGGTGGACTACTGCTTTTAAATTCAGACTGAGATTATGTCTGTATCACCAGTAGATCCGAGTTGTTACTGGCTAAAGTGTAACTGCATATACTTGCATGTACATTTTTCACAGCCATTTTGCTCACAAGGTCAGCCTTCACAGATCCCTCATGCATTAGAGTGTATTGAAGAATCTGTGAAATCTGATAAAAATAGAACATTTTATATCTTTTTTTTCCCTCCATTCACATACAGTGAATATAATGAACCTGTGCATGGGCTGTTTCCCCCATGGTCCTGTCACAACTCGATACAGAGTAGGTTTTAAGACCCTCCCAAGCTTTAACAGTGGATATCCACACTCAAAAGTTGCTTACACTTGCCTTAGAAATATGCACCTGATCTGCCTGGGGTACAAGTCTCGGGGCTGATACAGAACTCAGAAATGATTGACTCTTACATGAATGGAAACCTTCCAGATGCTGACATTTATTTTATGTCTTATATATACATTATGGAAAGTATACGACCATTGCATTACTGTAAGATGATGCAGAACTTACTCTTATCTACCATCACCATCAGCTATATGTTCCACAGTCCTCTTTCCCTGGAATCCGGTTTTACCTCTTTTCTGCCTAGTATATTATTGCACAAATCCTTATTAAGCTCAAAGCAAAGAGATGAAATAACTAAGTCAAGGTTATGGCGGGGTCATGAAGTACATGTAATTTGTGCCAGACCATAAATCAGGTAGATATTCTGCCTTTGGCACACAACATGCTTTTCACACACTGTACATAAAAACCCTTTGTCTTTCTGGCATCGTACAGTTACTGTTTGCTTGTGCATTCAGTTCTCTTTCGTAAAAGAAAACTCCAGCGCAAAGACACGCTGCCAGATAACCGCACCCGGACTCATCCTTCAAAAAAAGCGTCACTTGGCTATTCTCTATTCTACTGGGAAGGGTAGACATTCTGTTTTTTCATTGATGCTAGAAATGATTGAAAAAAATTGTGGTAGCAACTCATGGGTGCCATGGATGTATGGATCATATGTGGAGTGTCCCAAAAATATGTGTATATATATATATATATATATATATATATATATATATATAACACTGGAAGGTTATAGCTAAAAATGGATGAATGACAACGTAAAAAAATCAACTAAAGTGTTGTAAATGAATATAATAGTTTATTCTCACCTTCAATATCATACCGCCCTGTAGATAGTTAGGTTATGGTCATCTGAATCAAAAGGTGTTTCCCCCTTGTGAGTGGTGTGAGAGAGTGAAGGGTGTGATCTGGGAGGACAGCTATATTCCAGCCAGGCAGCTAAAGGGTGTTTGGTAAAGACCCACACCAGGGAGGTCAGCTGGGTAATCAAGGCCTGATATAGTCTGTGTGTGAGGACTAGGAGTGTGGCACCACACTGACAGAGCTGTCCTGTCCAGACCGAACCTACAAAGCAGGTACTGTGCTACCCGTTGTTGTTGCCAAGGTGGGAGTCTGGTAGCCAGGCTTCTGTATAGTCAGGGAACCGTTTTCCTATGTTAGTGAGTTCTCAGCCGAGAAGGCTTTTATTTTGTTTATTTTGTGCCTTTGAAAAGGCAGTGTATGCACTTCAAGTGAATAAAGCCTGAACACGTGTGCAACCCAGTGTCTGTGTCCCTGTTTCCTGCACTGCTACAAGCATCTACCTGAGTGATTCCCCACAGTCGGTAAATGTGATGCAGACAGGGGTGTAACTACCATAGAGGCAGCGGAGGTGGCTGCCACAGCGCCCAGGCCATTAGGGGGCCCGGTGACAGCCGCTACCGCTGCGTTTTTTTTTGTTTTTTTTTAATAGGCCGTTACGGCCCCTATTCACTTGCCGATCCTGTCTTTGCAGACCCCCGAGTATAATGATCGGCGGATCGGGAGAGGTAAGGGAACGTAACAAACAGTGTTACTTACCTCTCCATGATCCTGCCAGGCCTCCTTTCTGACGTCTCTGACGTCACATGAACCCGGCCTGCGTCCTGGGTCATGTGACGTCTGACGTAATTTCAGAAGGACGCCAGCAGAGAAGACAGCGTAGGAGCCGGAGACAGGTAAGAAACAGTAATTTTTATGTTTTTATTCCCCTGGGTCTCCGATTATTATACTCTGGGGTCTGAAAAGACCCCAGAGTATAATAATTGTCTATGGGTGTCCACTATGGGCTATAATATTATGTGCAGGGGCCACTATGGGGATAATACTGTGTGCAGGGGCCAGTAAGGGACATAATACTGTGTGCAGGGGCCAGTAAGAGACATAATACTATGTGCAGGGGACACTAATGGACATAATACTGTGTGCAGGGGCCACTATGGAGCATAATACTGTGTGCAGGGGCCAGTAAGGGACATAATACTGTGTGCAGGGGACACTATGGGACATAATACTGTGTGCAGGGGCCACTATGGGACATAATACTGTGTGCAGGGCTTACTAAGGGTCATAATAGAGTGCGGAGCAGGGGGTCGGTCGAGGTCTTCGGCATTGGTGTCGGTTGGGGGGGGGGCCCATGTCAAAAGTTCGCCACGGGGCCCCTGCCATTCCTAGTTACGCCACTGGTTGCAGAGATATTCTTGTCAATATACAAATGGGCAAGGGTGTTCCCATTGCACCAAAGAGGTTAAAGGCAACGCCCTCATTGCTCCAAAGCGCTCATGTGCCTAATGACAAAAACAGTAATATCTTGGCAATGGATGCACCGACGCACAAGGGAAAACAACGTCCGATTTAGGTGACACTAATCTATCTGCATGGCTGATTTAATATGCTGGGTTTTGGTGACATACTCCCTTTAAAGGGTTTTCCAGTGTTAAAGTTTTTATGACGTATACTCAGGAGGCACATGATGAGGCACCTTTGGGCTGTAAGTACATAACACAATGAATTAATGATGGTCAGATGGGGGCACAATCCCTCTCATACGTTTCTTTTATCTGTACTGTTCTACTTTTCTCCAAGAGAGACACTTATTCTTTACACTTACAATTTTTTGCATCTCCAAATGTTTGACTGGTTATTTTTTAAAGGGGTTATCTGGTTTCTTAGATCAATGGTCTATCCTCAGGCTAGGCCATCAATATTAGATCTGAGGGGGGTCCTGGGGGTCAATCACTGTTACTGAGGCAGAACGGGAGATCCATGTTGCTCACTTGTTGTACGAACTGTAGCAGCAAATGTAGAGATGTTCAATAGACATCATAGAGTCATAGACACTGCCCCATAGACTTACAGAGGTTATCCAGGCAACAAAAATATTTTTAAAATAGACTGGGGGGAGGGGGATAAAAAATTTCTTAACAATCATACTCACCGATCCCCACACTGGTCCTACTGCTTTTGCATCTTCTGAAAGTGAAACTCCTCGGTGGCTGTGACATTGCGGATTCCAGAAACCGCTGAAGAGACCTTATATCTGTAGCCTCAGTAAGAGACCCTGGGATGTCACAGATAGTGATGTACCATGCCGTTCACTGAGGCCGCTGATTGACCTGATCAGTCACATGTGGCGGGGACTTCAGAAGACAACAACGGACCGGGAGGACCAGACTGCGCTGGGAGGCATCAAAACACCAGGGAAAGGAAAGTATGATTATTTATTTATTTTTACATTTTTTTCATCACCCCTGGCCCATTTAATTTTTTTTTTTCCCAGACAACCCCTTTAAGCTTTAGTCCATAAGTGCATTGAACATTCTGTTCTATACTGGCAGCCACATCTGTGCACCTCTCAGTGAAGCACATCGCTTTCTTAGTTATTGCAGTATTCTTATTATTGTTGGCAGAGGTTTGTGGAATTCCCCCGGGGGTGGATAAAACTACTGGGGATATTACTGCTAAACTGCTTTAATCTGTACATCATGTGTAACGCATTGCCATACAGCCAGGATGAGGGTGAGTGAGTCACAGACCGTGAGTCACTGGTATCTCTTATCCAGTCATCCGGTACAGAGAAAAGAATCCATCACTTTTACCATGATTCACCGAATTACTCCATAATTACTATATTGTCAATCGTTTTTGGATTTGTTAAAAAAAAATCTGAGAGGAGAGAACCCAGCGATGAGTAACTAGACTTAGGAGACAAAGCAAACTTTACAGCACAGTGGCCTATTCTTCCCCCAGACTTGTAGACATGGGGGTGTCTCGCTGGGGCCATAATTAAGAGATTTATCGTATAAGGTGTCTTTATGTTGGTTTTGGATCACCCTTACTTATAATTAATGAGACTGATAAATGCAAATCCTTTCAGCTTAAGTAGCGATAAATATGTCACCACAGGAACACAATATGTTAACCCCTGCAGTTATGGCCCATTCAGTCGGGCAGGCAGCCGCTCCCTGTACTATGAGGGGAGCAGAGCATTGCCATACAGGGAAAATTAGAAAGGGAAGTAGGCAGAGAGGATCAGTATGAGGGAGGGCAAACACATATAAGTGGGCCCTCATCTCAGGTATACTGATATTATCACTATGTGTTGACTGTATAATGTCTCTGATTGTAATCATTCATCTTCAAGCACATGAACCACATTGTTCCTCAATGAGTAACTCTCCCTAATTAATAATGCCCTGTGCACCCTCTTAAATCAGTATTGCCCGAGTCCCACCTAAAGTAATATTGCTCAATTCCCCTATTATTAATTATAATCTCTTATGTCTCTTTGTATAAATTATATCCTCTCACATAAATGCCCCTCTTATATTAAAAATGCCTATTAATAACCCCTTTGAATTAAAGGGGTTGTCCAGGAATCAAACAAATCACAGAGGAGGCGGGGTAGATGAAACATGAAAAAATCATATTCACCTGTCCTCGGTGTTCCAGTGTCTGCTGCCACTGTCTGTTCAGGGGTGTGCCATGCCTTTCCAGCCACCACTAAGGCTTCAGTAGTCACGTGTGGCGCAATCATACGTGGCACAAAAAATTCTGTGTTTACCCTTACAGAAAGCTGGCGAAAGGCACCTGTCATTCATATGTAACTCCTTCCCACCATGGCCATTTTTAATTTTTGGGTTTTTTTGCTCACCATATACTGTATTCTGCGAAACTAGAAAACAAAATAGGATGGAATTAGAAAAAAAAAAGAGCATTTGTGTTATTTTTTATGGCCTTTGTTTTTTACAGCATTCACCATGCAGCCAAAATTACCTATATTCTGAGGAGATACCAAATGTATATAGTTTTGGTTATGTTAACACCTTTACAAAAATCCAAAACATTCACAAAGGCAATTTCACTTGAAGCTGACCCATGCACTGTCAGCTTCAAGTGAAATTTAACCAAGATATCAGAAAGGTTAATGCCCACAATCAGAGAGGACTCAGATCACAGATGTTGCCACTAGGTGTCTACTGTGTAAAACACCCGAGGTCTGGCGGCTGTGGTGCTGCTCAGCTCCTGTATAAAGCCCTGAGATCTTCTTACTGTTAAGTCATTTGCGCAAGACCATGTGCTAATGTCATGGGCAGCGCACGGGGGAACCCATGGATGTCATCCATATGCAGCCTGTGCACCGGCCGTGCCTCCAGGGCTCCAATCACTCAATGAATAGGAACAGGGCTGCAAAATCAGACAGGAATAGGACCCGTTCCATATTTTGTGGCCTAGACTGTTGGCCCACACATGGAACCATGTAATTCACAGTCATGTGTACGGGCCCATAGAAATGAATCAGTCAGTGTTCTATCCAGGAAAAACCCATATAGCACACTGAGCGTTCATACAGTTGTCTGTAAGGGGCTTTATAGCGGATTTCTCAAAGAGGTTAAAAACTATAGCCAGTAGAGATGAGCGAGTAGTGAAATATTCGAGATTCGATATTCGTTTTGAGTAGAGCCTCAATATTCGACTACTCGATCGAATATCGAATCCCAATATAGTGTATGGGGAAAAATGCTTTTTCCAGAGGAAACCACTATTCGACTAAAGGAGAGTCACCAAGTCCACGAGTAGCAGGAGGAGAGTGTTTAGGAGGAGCGAAGTGCAGTTGAGGAGCAGCGCTATGCAGTTAAAGCACACGGACCCCATAGACTATAATGGGGTCCAGGTGCTTTAACTGTCCAGCACTTGCAGTTGCGCTGATATTCCGTTCTGGGGGGGGGGGGGGTCCTCCTGCGGACTCATTCCGGGCGGAAGGCAAGCACTAATGTGAACCGGCCCTTACTTGTCCTGCAGAACCAGCATTGATTGCCTGAATGCAGTACACTGTATAGCATTCGGCCAATCAACGCTGGTCAATGCATTCCTATGAGAAAAAGTCAGCTCCCGCATAACCACAAGCTGCCAGCTCTCCCGACTAGCAAAGACGAGCCTGCTGCAGAACTAGCGTTGATTGGCCAAATGCTGTACACTGTATAGCATTCGGCCAATCAACGCTGATTCTGATTCGAATCTTTACTGCGAATAGGAGTAGTATTCGATCGAGTATGAGTATTTCGAATACCATAGTATTCTTTCTAATACCTACTCGATCGAATACTACTCGCTCATCTCTAATAGCCAGTGAATGGACACAAATAAAAAATGTTGTGTGTGTGCCAGTCATTCTGGCAAACTTTCAACTTCATTGTTCTGATTCGCTAACAGATCAGAACAACAGACATACAACACTTATGTGAAAATAGTCACCAAATACCTGAACTGATACACAAGTATCAATACAATAATACATGAAATACACAAATATCAACACAAACATACAGCATGCACACATACATATTGACACATGCATTTACTCACATATACACTGACACAATGATTTACTAATACACTCATGTACTGATACATTTACTGACACACTCATTTGCACTTACTGACATGCAAAGTAAGTTACTAATACAGTCTGACACATACTCATTGCCAGACTTACACACATGCTGACTTGCATTAACCAGTTGCTTACTGGCAAATTAATTTACTTTCACGTACATCTACAGACACACTGGCACACATCCACCAAAATAGTGCACATTACCCTACCATTGCAACACAGCCTATTGTTTCAAGGCTCGACTTTAGCAGGGCAGACTTCAAGAGCCTGAAGGCAAGGGTTAGCAGAATTCCATGGTGCAAAATTCTTAAGCACAAAAATGCACATGAAGGGTGGGAAATCTTCCGTAGGGAAATCATTAAAGCACAGGAACTAACAATACCTAGAAGGAAGAAAAATGGGAAGCACCTAAAAATATCAGGATGGATGACCAAAAAATTACATAACCTGCTAAAAAGGAAAAAGGAAACATACAAAAAGTGGAAGATGGGAACTATACCTAAGGAAGAGTACACAGCAGTCTGCAGACTCTGCAAGACAAGCATCAAAGGAGCTAAGGCTGAACACGAATTGAAGCTTGCAAAAGAGGCAAAGAGTAAGGTAAAAGGATTTTGGGGATATGTTAAAAGCAAAAGAAAAGTGAAGGAGACCATTGGAGTCCTGAAGAATGACAAAGGAGAAACAGTTAACATGGTGGAACAGCAGGTGGAGCTACTAAATTCATATTTTGTATCCGTCTTCTCCCAAGAAACTAATGGAAATATCAACATTAATGGTGATGGAGATGAGGGGAAGGAGGACTCCAAGCTGACTATAAGCGAAGGTCTGGAAAGAGAGCACTTAGCCAAGTTACAGGAAACCAAGTCCCCAGGACCAGATGATTTACACCCTAGAGTCCTGAAAGAGATAGCAGAGGAAATAACAGAACCCCTTGCTATAATCTTCAGTAAGTCATGGGAAACAGGAGTGGTCCCTTTAGATTGGAAAAGGGCAAATGTTGTCCCCATCTACAAAAAGGGGAAAAGGGACGATCCAGGAAATTACAGGCCTGTAAGTCTGACCTCGATAGCAGGAAAAATCTTTGAGCAAATTGTCAAGGAACATTTACTTCGGTACCTGGATGGGAAGGCATTAATTAACCAGAGCCAGCACGGCTTTATGACCAATAAATCTTGTCAGACTAACCTGATTTCCTTCTACAACAAAATCACTGAATGGTTGGACCAAGGGAATGCCGTGGACATAGTATATCTTGACTTCAGTAAGGCATTTGATAAAGTATCACATAACCTTCTTATTAAAAAAATGATTAAGTATGGCTTTGACAAAACATCAGTTAGGTGGATTCACAACTGGCTTAATGATCGGGCACAACGAATAATACTAAATGGCTACATATCGAACTGGAAGAAAGTCAAAAGCGGGGTGCCGCAGGGCTCTGTTCTGGGCCCAGTACTTTTTAATATCTTTATAAATGATCTGGACGATGGAATTATTGGGGAACTCATAAAATGTGCAGATGATACGAAGATAGGAGGAATAGCCAACACTAGAGAGGAGAGAGAGTGTATTCAAAAGGACTTAGACACACTGGAACAATGGGCTGAGGCGAACAAAATGGTATTTAACAGGGACAAATGCAAAGTTCTACATCTGGGTAACAGAAATGTAAAAAACATATATAGTATGGGAGGAATAGAACTAAGTGATAGCATAGGGGAAAAGGACTTGGGCATAATAGTAGATCACAAATTCAACATGAGCCAACAGTGCGGTGCTGCTGCAAAAAAGGCTAATAAAATTCTGGGATGTATTAAGACAAGCATTGAATCTAGATCAAGAGAGGTCATTATTCCGCTGTACTCTTCTCTGGTCAGACCACACCTGGAATACTGTGTACAGTTCTGGGTGCCTCAATTCAAGAAAGACATCGATATATTGGAGCAAGTCCAGAGAAGAGCAACCAAAATGGTGGAAGGTCTGCAAACCATGTCCTATGAGGAGCGGCTAAAAGAACTGGGATTGTTTAGTTTGCAGAAGAGAAGGCTGAGGGGAGATTTAATAGCAGTCTACAAATATCTGAAAGGTAGTCACAGTGCAGAGGGATCTACCCTATTCTCATTAGCACAAGGAAGTACAAGAAGCAATGGGATGAAACTAAAGGGAAAGAGATACAGATTAGACATTAGGAAAAACTTTCTGACAGTGAGGGTAGTGAGAGAGTGGAATAGGCTGCCACGGGAGGTGGTGGGCGCTCCATCAATGGAAATCTTCAAGCGGAATCTGGATAAACATATAGCTGGGATGATTTAGGAAAACCTGCACTCGCAGGGGGTTGGACCCGATGGCCCTTGAGGTCCCTTCCAACTCTACCAAAAAGAAAGAAAGAAAGTATATCACTGTTCATCACACACCTTCTGCCTCATAGACTTGGTTGTGTAATATAACATACATAATGCAATTTGCTCACTGTAAGACTAAGAATAAATTAAATGAAAGGGGTTTTCCCATGAACATAACCATATTCACATTAATAGACAATTACCAGTTAAACTTTTTTACAAATATAAAAAATTTAAGATTTTGCAGAGTTTTAAAGAATTTCTCTCGGGATTGACACTCTGTTGTCTTGCCGATAGAATGACCATGAATTCAGAAACTCTCTATGGTACGGGACTCTGACAAAGTTCATATTGCGATGCTATATGACTGGGGCAGAGTATGGTGTATCCATTATGCAATAAATAATGTCTACCCAAAGTGGTCCAAGGATGGACAAGTGGTAGATTGCCAACAAGGTCCTCTGTGCCCAATGCTTATTGATGCACGTGAGAAGCAAAGACTAGCACATATGGTTTATTCCCACAGCAAAACTACTGACAGTGCCTTTACTGAGGACCACAACCTGAAAATCTAACCAGGACAGAACATACCACTGTTTGGAGAGTAAAAGGTGAAGAATGGGTATTTCCTTAGACTCTACACCCGTGTTACTCAGTAGCACCAAGCTGATAACAACTTAAAGGATCCACTTCACCGGAGAGAAAAGGAACAACATTGATGGCCTATCATTAGAATGCTAGAATGACTGACAGCGGTGCCAGGGAAGTGACAGGTCCCTTTGGCTCCAGTTACCTTGTCTTGGAAGACACATTTTAGTGTTTGCTTCAGTCATATCTTTTATTTAGATGGTGTAATGTATTTAAAAGGATTGTTCAGTTTTACACAAATATTGAGAGACAAATGTTATTGTCTGTTTAGTGATAAGTTACAGTGTTGGCGAAAAGTATTGGCACCCCTGCAATTCTGTCAGATAATACTCATTTTCTTCCAGAAAATGACTGCAATCACAAATTCTTTGGTATTAATATTTTCATTTAATTTGTCTTCCATGGAAAACCACAAAAAGAATTGTCAAAAAACCAAATTGGATATAATTCAACACCAAACATAAAAAAGGGGGTGGACAAAAGTATTGGCACTGTTTGAAAAATCATGTGATGCTTCTCTAATTTGTGTAATTGACAGCACCTGTTACTTACCTGAGGCACCCAACAGGTGGTGGCAATAACTAAATCACACTTGCAGCCAGTTGAAATGGATTAAAGTTGACTCATCCTGTATCCTGTGTCCTTGTGTGTACCACATTGAGCATGGAGAAAAGAAAGAAGACCAAAGAACTGTCTGAGGACTTGAGAAGCAAAATTGTGAGAAAGCATGAGCAATCTCAAGGCTACAAGTCCATCTCCAAAGACCTGAATGTTCCTGTGTCTACTGTGTGCAGTGTCAACAAGAAGTTTAAAGCCCATGGCACTGTGGCTAACCTCCCTAGATGTGGATAGAAAATAAAAATTGACGAGAGATTTCAACGCAAGATTGTGCGGATGGTGGATAAAAAACCTCGACTAACATCCAAACAAGTTCAAGCTGCCGTGCAGTCCGAGTGTACAACAGTGTCAACCCATACTATCCGTCGGTGTCTGAATGAAAAGGGACTGTATGGTAGAATACCCAGGAAGACTCCACTTCTTACCCAGAGACATAAAAAAGCCAGGCTGGAGTTTGCCAAAACTTACCTGAGAAAGCCAAAAACGTTTTGGAAGAATGTTCTCTGGTCAGATGAGACAAAAGTAGAGCTTTTTGGGAAAAGGCATCAACATAGAGTTTACAGGGAAAAAAAAGAGGCCTTCAAAGAAAAGAACATGGTCCCTACAGTCAAACATGGCGGAGGTTCCCTGATGTTTTGGGGTTGCTTTGCTGCCTCTGGCACTGGACTGCTTGACCGTGTGCATGGCATTATGAAGTCTGAAGACTACCAACAAATTGTGCAGCATAATGTAGGGCTCAGTGTGAGAAAGCTGGGTCTCCCTCATGGGTCATGGGTCTTGGGTCATGGGTCTTCCAGCAGGACAATGACCCAAAACACACTTCAAAAAGCACTAGAAAATGGTTTGAGAGAAAGCACTGGAGACTTGTAAAGTGGCCAGAAATCAGTCCAGCCCTGAATCCCATAGAACATCTGTGGAGAGATCTCTTGATGGCAGTTTGGAGAAGGCCCCCTTCGCATCTCAGGGACCTGGAGCAGTTTGCCAAAGAAGAATGGTCTAAGATTCCAGCAGAGCCTTGTAAGAAACTCATTGATGGTTACCGGAAGTGGTTGTTCGCAGTTATTTTGTCTAAAGGTTGCGTTAGCAAGTTTTAGGCTGATGGTGCCAATACTTTTGTCCGGCACAGTTTTGGAGTTTTGTGTAAAATGATCAATGATTTGACTTTTTTTTCATTCTCTTTTGTGTTTTTTTCATTGCAAGCAAAATAAATGAAGATATTACCAAAGAGTTTGTGCTTGCAATCATTTTCTGGAAGAAACTGAGTATTATCTGACAGAATTGCAGGGGTGACAATACTTTTGGCCAACACTATATACAATATTCTAGTATACAGTCTTTTTCACTTCCTCACGGTCTTCTAGATCAGTGGTTCTCAATCTGTAGTACTCATACCTCAGGAGATCGTCTCAGGGGGTACATGCTGTGGCTGACAACCACTGCTCTAGAAGTGCCAGATTTAGTGGTTGGTTCAGTGTTCCAGTACTAAGGCTCCTGGGGGTCAGTGCCACCAAAATCACCCACCATCTTCAAGCACTAAGGCCAAGTGGCCGCCAAGAAGAGGCAAATACTGTATCAGAAGAAGTTTGGTCAGGGTTAAGGGGAAGGTTTCCTTTACAACAGCAGATAGTCATAGATGGCTTCTGAGTAAGGATCTAATGAGAGAAAAGGTGGTTGACAGCTGAAACTTATGCCAAACACAAGTCCCCCTAAGCATAAGGATTTGTTAGCGTGATATGCGCACCAATTTGTCTTCTCCTCTTGAGATCAAAAGCAAGATCTGTCACATAACGGACACCGTGGTGTCCCTTGAGAATACTTGGTTGGAATATTTTCATGAGTGGTACTTTGCTTGAAAAGGTTGATAAATACCATCCTAGATCTCAATCTCTGCTTGTTGTCATCCATTCTGATTACTTCTAGTGGATACAAATCAGCTCATGGCCATGTGATATACAGTCCATGCTCATGTGATATACAGTCCATGGTCATGTGATATACAGTCCATGCTCATGTGATATACAGTCCAAGGTCATGAACACACAGGTGCACAGCTCGTTACCAGTCAGATGTCTGATTACTGCGCTGTGACTATAACGAGCGGCACCTATGTGCTCATCACATGACCATGGACTGATTTGTATCCTCTGTAAATAAGCAGAATGACAACAAGCAGAAATCTAGAAAACTGCATGAAATAGATAAAGTATATTGGGATATTGTAGAACTTTCATTGTATAAACAATAACATTCTTTTCTAAATGTTTTTCTGAAACTGAACAATCCCTTTAACATAAACAAAGATATGATGAGCAAATATACAATTTAACACCTTTAGACCTGTATTTTGTATTGTGCAATTTACTGGTAAGAACCAAACTCCTACTTTTACAGTACTTGAGCTATAGAACGGTGTCGCGCCCAGAATGTAAACAAGGCCATACTATGTTTTACGAGACCTGAACTTTGACAGTCACCACTTTATTTGTTTGCTATGACAATGATTGGTCAGGAGGGATCCATAGAATTCTGAACCTAGATATACATCTGTTACCTGCTATATACAGATAGATAGGTAGATAGATAGATAGATAGATAGATAGATAGATAGATACCGCTTTCTACAAAAGAGAGCACATCATTTGTAATATGTCACCTGCTCACCATTAATGAGGAAAGGGCCTGTCACCTCCTCCCCCTCTCCATTTCCTCATCTCCTGGGATCCTAGTGGTTCACACTGTTACAGCTTGTCTATCTAGCATGCCATAAACGAATATGAGCATAAAATCTCTTTACAATGCCTAATGACAGTTCAATCATCAAGAAAAAAGGTGCTATCCCTGTATTGTCAGTCAGAAAAGGTGCTGTCCCCGTATCCAGACAGGAAAGGTTAAAATCCAGTTTATGGAAAGAACAATAAAATCCCATATAAACATATGTATATGTGCAACATTGAAAATGCAGACAAACCCTGGAGGGGGACACTGACACGCTTCAGGCAGGTAAGTTAGTTTTTTTATCATAGGACACAACACTGGAACACGGAGCAGCTAAACGCACTCACCATATCTCATTGTACTTCGACCTGTCAGTCACAGAGAAAAATAAATCAAACATATTATTCATATCATGGTTTTTTTCATTCATTAAGCAAATATGTTTCATAAATGGATGCAAAAAACGGATCCAAATGGATGGCCATCCCTTTACAAAGAGGCAATATTATTTTTTAAAAAAAGGATCCATTTGCATCCATATTTTTTGTTAGCTATAAAAGCGTAATATATTTATTTGCTGTGGACATTGGTGAAGACTGACAGCGCTGCCCATTGCAACCACTGAGGCTGGAATCCTTTATAGAGCACACAAAACAAAGGGTTAATGATACTCAGTATAAACCAATGTTGTGAGTAAATCCAGTATAGCAGATACCAAAAACAAAAGCACACATAGCATATTCATAATACCATTCAGCTTTATTAATAAATTCATAAATGCACAATGAGGACAATGATACAATCCACACAGAAATGTATTCCGCACTGGTAAGATAGGGAATTAGTAAGGCAAGACAGTCAATTGCTATAATCCTCTAATTATGAAATTCCATAATAACAAAACAATACGTAGAGTGTTGGTCTCCACCCAACTCAGGGAAGAATGCACAACCATCAAAGTGGATAACTCAACATTTGGGGAAAGCAATTTACGGTATATAATGATGCCCCTTGAGGATCTTGTAGAAGGAACATGAATTGTGGAGGTATTCAGGGTCGGACTGGCCCGCCGGAGCACCGGGGAGGCCCCCGAGCCTGACTATTAGTTTTAGCTAAATGCACTTGTCAGGGGCCCGATCGGGATCCTGACCGTGCCAAAATGGGCCCCTGTAGCAATCAGTGCGAGTGTGTGTCTCTGCTCCCTGCACTGTACACTGCCGTCACTAGCAGGAGCTGTGCTGCCCCTCCCCCACACAGATCGGAGTGTGCAGGGGGACATCTGCCGGCTGCTGTAAATGAAGAGCTTTCACCAAATGTATGTTATATGTATTAGGCCTGGTTCACATCTTCTCTTTTCGGGAAGTCCACTGTGGGGAATAATACAGTGTGCAGGGGCCACTATGGGACATAATACTGTGTGCAGGGGCCACTATGGGACATAATACTGTATGCAGGGGACACTAATGGAGATAATACTGTGTGCAGGGGCCACTATGGGACATAATACTGTGTGCAGGGGCCACTATGGGGCATAATACTGTGTGCAGGGGCCACTGTGGGGGATAATACTGTGTGCAAGGGCCACTATGGGACATAATACTGTATGCAGGGGCCACTATGGGACATAATACTGTGTGCAGGGGCCACTATGGGGGATAATACTGTGTGCAGGGGCCACTAAGGATTAGGCCCTACTGAGCAAAACACAGTTAACACTAGGTTCACACCAGCATCTGGTCTCCATTCTGAGGTTTCCATCTTCTGCATGTAGAAGACGGAAACCTATCGGTTCGAGTCTGGCCATGAGCGCCGGTGAGTGTTTTATGCTCTCTGCGGCAAAACCGTTTTTTTTTTAAACCAGACACAAAGTCCTGCATGTCCGACTCTGTGTCTGGTTAAAAAAAAAAAAACATTTCGCCGCGGTGAGCACAAAACGCTCACAGGAGCTTACGGACACACACTTCATTTGAATGGGTTTGAAAAATGCCTGCAGGGCGGAGACCCCGGGCGCAGATGTGAACGAGCCCTTAAAAAGACTTTCTATTTTTTTAAGCACACTGCCGATCGGAGTGTGCAGGGGGAAGTCTGCCTGTCCCAGTGTCTCCCAGTGCGGTCCAGTCCGGCATGTAACTACCAGCAGAATTGCAGGATCGGAGCACTGGGAACAGATGATTGAGGTTTTTTTTATGTGTACTTTGTTTTTCACCTCCCAGAACTAATTATAAAAAATAAATTATGCTGGATGACCTCTTTAAAGTGTGGGGCATTTGGGGGGAAAATTAAAGGGGTTGTCCAGGCATAATTTTCTATGGTTTATCGTCAGAATAGGCTATAAATGCCTGATCTGTAGGGGGCCCACACCCAGCCCTCAGACCGATCAGCTGTATGGAGCCACTTCTGGTACCAGTCCTGTACACAATACGGGGCCAGAAGCAGAAAGCTCTGTCCACTGTATATCAGCCGGCACCTTCTCTGCATCTCGGCACTTATTGAAGTCAGTGGGAGCTGAGCTGCAGTGAATCTGCCAGGCAACTATACAGTGAATGAAGCTTTCTGCTCCCAGTCCTGTGTCGTGTACAAAACGAGCACGGAAACGGAAACCTCTGTGGAGTTCTGCAAAAAGCGCTGCAGGAAAAACTGATGTGTCGGTGCCGGGGGTTTTCCCGCAGTGTTTTTTTGCTGTGGGACGCTGTGTTAGGCCTTATCCTTATAGTGTGGTGTACAGTATATTGAGATGGTAAAGAGGAGCTCTCACCTCCTGGGGCAGGTGCGGTTTAATACACTGCTAGAGAGCTGACAGTGCGATGATTTCAGCGCACTTTCAGCTTTCCCATTCTGTGCCCCCGGTGAGGAGCTATCAGTCCGTAGCTCTTCACTGTCAGAAAGGCGTTTCAGACAGTCAGTCCGGAACGCTCCTTCCTCACAGCAGCGCCTATAGCCCTGTACTGTGAGAGCGCTATAGGCGCTCAGTGTCATCACTGGCTGGTAAGCAACGACCCCTCTCACAGTACAGCGCTATAGACGCTACCGTGAGGAAGGGCATTCCTGACTGACTGTCATAACGCACTTCTGACGATGAAGATCTACGGTACCGGCACAGAACGTGAAAGCCAATAGTACACTGAATTCAGCGCACTGTTGGCTTTCTAGCGGTGTATTAAACCTCATGTGCCCCAGATGGTGATAGGTCTTCTTTAAGGATTAGGCGCAACAGCAAGATGCAACTAAAAAAACATTGTGGGAAAAAATTGCAATGAATCCCAATATATTTTTTTCCACAGTGTTTTTCATTGAGCTTTTGTCCCCAGCACTCCGTTGTCCCCGCCTATGTCTGTTAGATACAGGATTTCCAGAAATGAGACCTAATTGGTTTCAGAGGTGCAGGACTCCCAGCATGGGTGTATCGGCGCAAGACTGAATGGACACTGGCAGCGGACAACGGAACAACAGGAACAGGTGAAGGTGCTTTTTATTTATTTTTTTATTTTACACCTCCCTCCCAGCACATGGGTCGCTCCAATTCCTGGACAAATCTTTAAAGGGTTTATCCATCTTTGTAATATTGATGGTCTGTCCTTGGGATAGACCAGGGGTAGGGAACCTTTGGCTCTCCAGCTGCTGTGAAACTACAACTCCCAGCATGCTCCATTCACTTCCATGGGAGTTCCCAGAACAGCAGAGCCAATATGCATGCTGGGAGTTGTAGTTTTGCAACAGCTGGAGAGCCGTACGTTCCTTACCCCTGGGATAGACCATCAATATTACATCTGTGATGACACAACAGCCAGGACCTCTGCAGATCAGCTGTTCCAGGACAGCGCGGCTATAGGTAATGGTAACATTTCTAGGAGCCACGCTGTTCACTTTCCATACAGTATGTAGCAATAGGTTTAGGTAGTGCAGTGTTGCACATTGTATGGCGGGTGAGCAGCATGGCTCCTGATATGTTATTACCTTCAACCGCCCTGTCTTGGTATCGCTGGTTTGCAGGGATCCTGATGGTGGGCCCCTAGAAATAATTCCACTGGTGGGCCCTAGACACCCCAGTCCGACACTGGAGGTATTCACAGCCTCTGCAACTTCTAACATCTTAAAATGAGTATAAGGAGAGTCTATGTGCTTGTATCTACTTCTGACTAGCTGCTTGTGTTATTGCTGATGGCATATTAGTCATAGACAGTGAGATGCTTTCCTGTTTGTACTTTTTTAAGCCTCATTATTAGGGTTGAGCGATCGGGAAAGGTTGGATCCCCAATGGCTATCGAGAAAATTTCACGATCGTGATTGGCTGGAAAATTAAATCGGATTTTAAAATCGATCCTGAAATCTCAAGATTGGCTCAACCCTACTCATTATAACCTGGTTTTACAGTCCAGTGTTCTCTGGATCTTCTATATTATGGTCACTTGGGCTTTTCTCAATTATTTGTTTGCTATTTTATATTTAATTCTGGCAGAATTACATGTAAAAAAACCAGTAGTAGTAATAATGGATAGGGAATGAGGGCCAGGCTGCTCTGTACTGTACATGCTCCCTGCTTCAGAGAGAAAAGCAAAATGTGCTTCAGCCATAATGGGGCTATTAGCAACTAATACACTGATAGGACATCTTATACAGCCAGAAAACAAACTGCCCAGCAAGACCCTGCCGACATTTCAGCTGTTGATGAAAACTCAGCTTGCCATCCATTTGCATGCTTTTTTTTGGTAACCATTAAACGCATCTACTAAACAAATATGAAAACATGATGTGAATGGACACCAACAGAACGAAAACAGAAAAATACAAGAAAGTAAGTACCAAGCAGAAAGTTTCCTAGTGGTGTAGCTGACATATTGCAGGTTGCAATGTTGGAGTGCACAAAGTAAATGACATGAACTTTTGCAGTTTTTATACCTTTTTTTCAGATATTGTAGTTGAATGACATAGGAAGTATAGAGGTTAGATTGCAGCCTGAATTTACATATGTTACATCTATTGCTGCTACAACTATAATTCCCTTTTACGCTAAAGCTAGGTGGGTTGCAATTGTTCCAAGGTATACATATTGGAGGAAATCAGATTTCCTAAAGTGACGGGATAACGGGAAATTCAGGAAACCTTAGTCCCAAACTAGCATGAATAATGGGGTCACTGCAGAATACATAAATTCTTTTAGTTATATTAACCACTTGCCTATATTTATCATTTAACATAGTAGAAAAGGTGTTACCTTGTTGAGCAGAGAACACATAAGGGTCCATTCACACGGTGGAAAATGGTGAGGAATTTGGTGTGGAATTTCAGCACTAAAAAAAAAAGTCTCCCATTGGCTTCAATGAGTTCCTTAAAAGGAACCCATTGAAGTCAATGGGAGGCTTTTTTTTCCGTCCATTTATTTCTATGGGAGCGTGCTATTCGAAACGGCTGTTTCGAATAGTGTTCGCTCATCTCTACAAGACACCTATATAGGGGCTATATCTGTGACTGAAATACTCTCTTCAGAACCTTTGTTATTCATTCTGACACTAAGTTCATTTTCAAATACTTGAGGTTATGCAAAAAGGAAAACTGGAGGCACTAACATGACGCGGGCTTTTCTTTGCTTGTTTTCTCAAGTGGCAACAGTAAAGAGGTAATAAAATGTGAAGGTGAATCAAGTAATAAAACGTTAGTACTAAGGTCACACTACATGCCTGGAGGCATAAAAAGCACAAGTTCACAATATGTAGATATGACGGCTCCACAGATCAGCACAGAGCAGTGTGTGGACAACTGTCAAAACCGACGCCACTGCCCATTGCAAGTACTGTGGTTGGGAATATGGGAGATCTTTGATTATCACTAGAGATGAGTGACGGCTATTCGAAACGGCCGTTTCGAATAGCACAGACCCATAGGAATGAATGGAAGCGGCCGGCACGCCGACTTTGCCGGCGGCCGGCCGCTTAACCCCCTGCATGACGGCTACGTCTATTGATTCCTATGGGTGCGTGCTATTCCAAACGGGAGTTTCAAATAGTACTTGCTCATCTCTAATTATCACCAATTCCAGAAAGAAAGAAGGAGATCATTTTGACTACTTTTTCCATTTATACAGTAGATTAAAGCGGTTTTCCAGACAAAAAAATTATGTTTAAAAAAGGTCTGTTCATGCTATCAATGGTTTAATGGGCACCCAAATACCTTTCACAGTGTTTTGAGTGATTTCTGGGTTTCTCTGGGAGCTCCTGGTGTCCTCTGCATTTGTTTACATGGGTAGCTTCCTGCTGTCTAAGGGGGAGTTCACACGGAGTTACGTGCCGCGTGATGTGACACGAAGACGCCGCGGGACCCTTTGCGGACCGTACACGCTCCCATTGATTTCAATGGGAGCGTGTACGGCCCGCAAAGGGTCCCACGGCGTCTACGTGCCACATCACGTGGCACGTAACTCCGTGTGAACTCCCCCTTAGACTACAACTACCATGATGCATTACAATTCACTCAGATCTCTCACTTCCTCCCTCACAGCCCCCCGTTTCATCATGGAGATGACTTTGAAGTGCCACTGTTCCCTTTTCTGTCCGCATCTGGGATCCCGAACTGGTCCCTGCGCAATAGAAAGCCAGCAGAGGCTACGCATGCGCAATAGAACGCTGATTTTTCATGCTTCTGCCGGCATTCTATTACACAGGTGCTGGCTCCTTGTGAAGGAAGCAACGCCCAGCAGAAGAAGAGGAAGTGAGCGTTGGTTAGTATGGGGGGGGGGGGGGGAGTAGAGAGGAGTAATGGTGACCTCCTATCTCTGGAAACGCAGAAACTGAACATCACCAGGAATTCAGAAAATGTACCTGTGGCGGTCACATGACCGCCCCAGACATAAAGGTAAATATACTTTTTTTTTTTTTTTTTTTAATTATCCCAGTCAACCCTTTAAGGCAGGGGTCTCAAACTCAACTCAGCATGTGGGCCGCAGAGCAAGATCCCAGCCAGTCGACGGGCCGCACGGCGGCAAATTTAGCTCCACCCACTTTTATGTTGAATCCGCCCATTCATTTTTCATGTGCCCCCACACTGTATAATCCTCCTACAGTCACCCGTAAACTATATGTCCCCCCTCCATCTTTCCCCCAGTTACATATACACCCTTCATCTGCCCCCAGATTCATGTCCCTCCATCTCTGCCCCCAGATTCATGTCCCCCCATCTCTGCCCCCAGATTCATGTCCCCCCATCTCTGCCCCCAGATTCATGTCCCTCCATTTCTGCCCCCAGTTTCATGTCCCCCCCATCTCTGCCCCCAGATTCATGTCCCTCCATTTCTGCCCCAGTGTCATGCCGTTCTCCCCCCTCCCTTCGTCTTCCCCCAGTGTCATGAGCCCCTTCATTCCACCTCAATGTTTAAAGAGGACCTTTCACCACTTTTGGGCACATGCAGTGTTATATACTGCCGGAAAGCTGACAGTGCGCTGAGTTCAGCGCACTGTCGGCTTTCCCGATGTGGGCCCAGTGTGAAGAGCTTACGGTCCGGTACCGTAGCTCTTCTATGGTCAGAAGGGCGTCTCTGACACTCAGTCAGAGACGTCCTTCTTCACAGCACAGCCAATCGCGCTGTGCTGTGAGAGCCGGGAGGAACTCCCCCCTCCCTCTGCTCGCAGTACTCGTCCATAGACGAGCATTATCAGGGAGGGAGGGGGCGTTCCTCCCGGCTCTCACAGCACAGCGCGATTGGCTGTGCTGTGAAGACGGATGTCTCTGACTGAGTGTCAGAGACGCTCTTCTGACCATAGAAGAGCTACGGTATCGGACCGTAAGCTCTTCACACTGGGCCCACATCGGGAAAGCCGACAGTGTGCTGAACTCAGCGCACTGTCAGCTTTCCGGCAGTATATAAAACTGCCTGTGGGCAAAATGGTGAAACGTCCGGATTCAACTTGGATCCGGCGTCCCTAGGCTTGTGCGGGCCGCACAAAATTGTTCGGGGGGCCGCATGCGGCCCGCGATTTTGAGACCCCTGCTTTAAGGAGTATGAGGTACAGCGCTTCCGTAAAGAGTGTTCTTTTTTTATTCATGGCTTGTCCCATGGATGTGGACAGAAGGTGACCTTCAGTAAAGGCGCTCGGCCACTATACAGGGCCCAGAGCTATCTGCTTTATAGTAGTTAAAAACAGGACACATGTAAATGAAGAACAGGGTTCTCATAGGGTAATATTGTAAAAGTAATGATGGTAAAGAATTGACCCTGTGGAAGGGTAATTACCTTAAAGCTTAAAGAGGACCTTTCATCAGATTGGGCACAGGCAGTTCTATATACTGCTGGAAAGCTGACAGTGCGCTGAATTCAGCGCACTGTCGGCTTTCCCGATCTGTGCCCTGGGTAAAGCGCTATTAGTCCCGGTACCGTAGCTCTTTACAGTCAGAAGGGACGCCCTGCTGCCCAGCAGCACCTATCGCACTGTACTGTGGAGCGGGGAGGAACTCCCCCCTCCCGCTCCTGATAATACTCATCTATGTACGAGCTGTGTGAGCAGAGGGAGGGGGCGTTCCTCCCCGCTCCACAGTACAGCTCTATAGGTGCTGCTGGGCAGAAGGGCGTCCCTGGCTAACTGTCAGAAACGCCCTTCTGAATGTAAAGCGCTACGGTACCGGGACCGATAGCGCTTTACACCGGGCACAGATCGGGAAAGCCGACAGTGCGCTGAATTCAGCGCACTGTCAGCTTTCCAGCAGTATATAGAACTGCATGTGCCCAATCTGATGAAAGGTCCTCTTTAAAGCACATTTGTTATTTATCCCTCTTTTGAAACAAACCCTTGTAATTCCTACTGCGTAGGTTGATGTCCATCTGAAACATTGTGATGGTATAGCACCTGGAATTACACTCACCGGCCACTTTATTAGGTACACCTGTCCAACTGCTCGTTAACACTTAATTTCTAATCAGCCAATCACATGGCGGCAACTCAGTGCATTTAGGCATGTAGACATGGTCAAGACAATCTCCTGCAGTTCAAACCGAGCATCAGTATGGGGAAGAAAGGTGATTTGAGTGCCTTTGAACGTGGCATGGTTGTTGGTGCCAGAAGGGCTGGTCTGAGTATTTCAGAAACTGCTGATCTACTGGGATTTTCACGCACAACCATCTCTAGGGTTTACAGAGAATGGTCCGAAAAAGAAAAAACATCCAGTGAGTGGCAGTTCTGTGGGCGGAAATGCGTTGTTGATGCCAGAGGTCAGAGGAGAATGGCCAGACTGGTTCGAGCTGATAGAAAGGCAACAGTGACTCAAATAGCCACCCGTTACAACCAAGGTAGCCAGAAGAGCATCTCTGAACGCACAGTACGTCGAACTTTGAGGCAGATGGGCTACAGCAGCAGAAGACCACTGCTGCTGTAGCCCCTCCTGCCTCAAAGTTCGACGTACTGTGCGCTTCAGAGATGCTCTTCTGGCTACCTTGGTTGTAACCGGGTGGCTATTTGAGTCACTCGTTGCCTTTCTATCAGCTCGAACCAGTCTGGCCATTCTCCTCTGACATATTGGCGTCAACAACATGAAAGCATGGATCCATCCTGCCTTGTATCAACGGTTCAGGCTGGTGGTGGTGGTGTCATGGTGTGGGGAATATTTTCTTTGGTACCAATTGAGCATTGTTGCAACGCCAAAGCCTACCTCAGTATTGTTGCTGACCATGTCCATCCCTTTATGACCACAATGTACCCAACATCTGATGGCTACTTTCAGCAGGATAATGCGCCATGTCATAAAGCTGGAATCATCTAAGACTGGTTTCTTGAACATGACAATGAGTTCACTGTACTCCAATGGCCTCCACAGTCACCAGATCTCAATCCAATAGAGCATCTTTGGGATGTGGTGGAACGGGAGATTCGCATCATGGATGTGCAGCCGACAAATCTGCGGCAACTGTGTGATGCCATCATGTCAATATGGACCAAAATCTCTGAGGAATGCTTCCAGCACCTTGTTGAATCTATGCCACGAAGAATTGAGGCAGTTCTGAAGGCAAAAGGGGGTCCAACCCGTTACTAGCATGGTGTACCTAATAAAGTGGCCGGTGAGTGTATAACTGTGAGTTTCCCTGTTCCCCTGTGAGGTTGCCGTGCTCTTAGGAATTGCTATATAGTAGTACAGGAACAGTATTCAGCCTCAAACAACTGATCTGTGCAGGAGTGGGCAGTCGGCCCCATGCTGATCAGGCATTTATAACCTATCCTAAAAATAGGCCATAAATCAAAAAAACCCGCCCAACACATTTATGTAAGGAAGTTGTGAAGCTCTCCGCAGGTCTAGTGCTCTGTCAACCAGGACACTGGAAAGGTCTCTCTGAGCAACCTATTCGCAGAATACTGCTTGCTATTATTGGGAATCCATATTCTAACAGTGGTGCCCACCTAGGGTGGTTATCTATTCCCACCTAAATCTAGGGACATGTAGTGTAATCCCTGTGGGATAGCTGCTGGATTGAATCAAATCCTGTCCACATGATGCAGCTAAAACCTGTAGCACAAAGTGACTTGTAGGGCTTTAGACCTCCAGCATGAGAATTATATTGTAACACAAAAGATGAAAACCACAGGGGGGGCTCCCATTGTTTTGAATACCTGTAAGAGTTAATGCCAACCCTGGTGGTCTTGGGGAGTAAAAGGATCACTGCAGCTCAGTTCCCATTCAGTTGAATAGAAGCCAACCCGCTGAGTGATATTGATGATCTAAGGCTGTGACATGAATATGAAAAGGCTGGATATCTCCTGTGAGCTCTGGTATGTCTTCCATCCATTATCTGGGGTGTGGTCTGACGAGTGGTGGATATAGAGGTGATAGTGAGCTTTTCATGTCAATGTGTTTTTGTTATACATTCCATGAGTTTATCTGGCTGACTGTGTTGCAATCCAGGTCATAAACCAGTTCTTACCTCGCTGTACCCCATTGAAGGAAATACTCCAGCAGGCAGACACGTATCTTTGTTCCCTCCACAATCCTCCAACAAATAATCTAGGCCCCATATTACATACAATAGTACCCAACGCCTCTCTACCGGGGTATAGTGAGGTGAGTGCCGTTAATGCATATCAATACGGGGCACAAGGAACAATGCTGGATCGCTAGGGGTACTTGAAGAACTGAAGGTGCCCCCTGATGGCTGCAGCACCTGTTGGGAAGCAATGACTGAATATATTCATTATTCATTAATATGGCTGATATTGATATTCGTGTCTCCTCACTCTTAGCTCCTTCTGTTCAGCCCAAAGTACTCCCCATACATGACATGCTGGTGCCGCTTTGTGGCCGGACATAGTGCGTAGCAGCTCCTGAAGTCAGTACCAGGGCCCTACAGCGGGTGTGGGGACACGTAAGGGGGCATTATATGGTGTGGAGGGACACTAAGGAGGCATTATACTGAGTGTGAAGGCACTAAGGGGCAGTGTGTGAGTGCACTAAGGGGGAATTATACTGTGCAGAGGGACACTAAGGAGGTAATATACTGCATGTGATGGCACTAAGTGGCAGTATGCAGTGTGTGAGTGCACTAAGGGGGCATTATACTGTGTGGAGAGACACTAAGGAGGTAATATACTGCATGTGATGGCACTAAGGGGCAATATGCTGTATGTGAGTGCACTAAGGGGGAATTATACTGTGTGTGGGAACAGTAAGAGGACCATATACTGTATGTGATGGGACTAAGGGGCAATATGCTGCATGTGAGTGCACTAAGGGGGAATTATACTGTGTGTGGGGACAGTAAGAGGGCAGTATACTGCGGTTGAGGGCACTAAGGGGCCATGTACACAGCAGAAAACAATGGGGAATTTAGGGGCCACACGGTGGCTCAGTGGTTAGCACTGCAGCCTTGCAGCGCTGGAGTCCTGGTGTTCAAATCCCGCCAAGGGTAAAATACCATCTGCAAGGAGTTTGTATGTTCTCCCCGTGTTTGCATGGATTTCCATCCCATATTCCAAAAAAAAAAAGACATGCTGATAGGGAAAAATGTACATTGTGAGCTCTATGTGGGGCTCACAATCTACATTAAAAAGAAAACAATGGGGAATTTCTCTTCATTTTCCCCGCAGCAGAATGGGCCTTATCAGCGGGCAGTCTCAAGCTGCGAACTCCGCAACTAACTCAGCCATGGCTTCCGCACAAGATTGAGCAGGACACTTATTTTTCCAGCGTTCTGCTGCGATCTTAAGCAATGGGAGGCGGAATCTGGACTGAATTTGCCCCCAAATCAGCGTCAAAGTCCTTATGTGTGAACACCACCTAAGGGGGCAGTACTCTATGCGTGTGCGCTAAGCTCGCTCTGTGTGGCGCACTATAATGTGTGATAATAATCTAAGGTGACATCTGCTGCTAGAACCCCCTGATAGTCAAGTACTGTGCTAGGATGTGATGTGACCAGGCATGGGGGACACTGGTCTTCTGATCAGCATGGGTCCCCAGCAGGCAGGCTCATCACCTACTTTGAGGACATGTGATAAATGTTGATCTTGGCATCCCCCCCTTTGATCCCCGACACGTCATAGAGCATGTGTCACACAGTAGTTACTCAGTCTAGCACACTGACTCTGCTGACCTCACTATGACACGCTACAAGAGCCGTCTGCGCGCTCAGAGACTATCACATACCTGACCGGTGACGTCAGCATCAGTCTACGGTATGAGAGCGTGGTCACGGCAGAGCCAGCCCCGCTCAGGTGCGCTGGTTTCAAGTGAAACCTTCGGGAGGGGCGTGGCTAGGACTAGTGACGTCAGGCGTATCAGGAGTATCGCAGAGTTGAGCGTAGTTCGCGCTACTAGTTGGCGCTCGGGTTAGTTGCGCGATATCATTGGATTGTATCGGGTGTGAGTGCGGGGTCTCCGCGGCTGTGCGGGATGACGGGCTGGCGGCTCCTGCTGGGCGCTGCGCTCTTGTCCGCCTGTGTACTGACGGTGTCAGGTAAGTGTCTGCTCTGGTCTATCAGGGACGCCTCTGTCTATGGGCTTGGGGCTATACAATGTGCGGACACTACTAGTGTATATAGCCCGGGGTCCTGGATACACATGGCTGACCCCTGGACTGCTTCAAGGTGTCTTCTGCTGTGGTCAGAAAGTGATAGGGTGCAGATGAGATGTCTTCATTAGTTACCTGTTGTTTCTCCTAAGGCTGAGGTTGGGCTTGTCTTAAGGGCAATAGAAACCTGTGTGTAAAGGAAAGGCATAAAAACAGATTGATGTCCATTGAAAACAGAGATCTTTGATTCTCTATATATATATATATATATATATATATATATATATATATATATATATATATATATATATATAATGGAGATATTTATCTCAAGTGAATACGGCCGTAAAGGTCCAGGACTAGATGTTTGATACTGATGACCCTTTGCACACTATATGTTTTCACAATCCCATTGGTCAAGTTTCGAACCCCAAACTGATCAGCTGATATGTGGCCATCATGTAGCCGAGTATACAGCTGGGAGCGGGGTTGTTGTTTACAGGCATCACCGCCGTACTCTATAGACCAGAAGCTCTGTATAGTTTGGGTGTGGAACCCTGACCGATCTGATACTGATGACCTATCTTGAAAACTGTTCCACCACTGACCTCTGTAGATGGGCACTGTCATAGCTGTGGGTGACAGCAGGACCATGGTTTTGTATCCTCCACTTTGTGAAATTTCCCACCCTACATGACGTACTACAGATTCCTTCCCATGTTACACACACGGATATTGTGTTGCTGATTTTCGGCAAACTCTTTCACCTGGCACAAAACTATTATTTGTTTGAATTCCCACATTGCAGAAAGACAACTTTTATTTTTTTTGAGCCAGAGCTAGGAGTGGCTTTAGCAGAAGAGAGACGTATAAGAACTTACTCTATATTTCCCATTTCGTTTGAAGACACTCTTGGCTTTGGTTCAAGCACAGCAAAATATGCAGCATGGCGCCAAAAGCGTCATTCCGATGACTGAGGTGCAAAGTGGTTGTGAAAAGAGGACACTTTCCTGGCTGTTTTGACTGATCCCTCATAGGTATGAGTCTATTGAGGGATCTGTGAAAATAGGCAAAACTAGGACATTTTTTTTTTTTTTTTTTTTTAACGGTCTGTTAAAACGGGCAGTCAAAAAACTAGTCATTTGGATGTTTATTTTAATACAGTTGTGTAACGGCTGTTAATTGTACATCTGAATAGAATCTAAAGCTAAACCAAATATCTGGGTTTCCCCTTAGGGTAGACTTTTAGGATCCGTTGGTATATCCTCAGTCATTAGATTACATTTGATCGGTCAGCATTGAACTCTTCAGCTACTATTGAGGAATAATGTAATATTCTAGATATTTGAGCAGTCGTAAGGATGGCACTAGATAACTTTGCAGTTAGAGGAGTAGATAATGGGCTTAGAAAATTCCAATGGGTGCAGTTGGAGAGGAGTAATGGGCACTATAAAGAGTATAACTCTTGTGGATACTTATGGACACGACTCTTACACACCATGGTTATTATTATCACTAGTGGATATCATCCATTGGAAGGTGTGAAAAATGTATCCATGCCCTATAGTGCCATATAAGAATACGGGCCAAGGACTTCCCATGCACACACCTGTCAGAGAAGTAATCATAGTAATATGAACGTTCCTCCCACACACACATGTTGTCCTTGTGTCTTTTGGTAGCCATATTTGGAGGTAATTTTGCCATCTTCAGTCTGGTGAAATTTTATTATTCTAGTAAAAAAAAATTGCGTAACAGATCCCTTTATCTTCTGGAATATATTTTATTACTGTAATAAAATGGTTTCATTATCGTTCACATATTACGTAAAAGCGCAAAAGAGGCAGAGGGTACGTACGTCATATTAAGCAGCATCTTGTTTTTGTGTGTCTGAAAAGGAGGGCATTGTCTTTTCATATAATGGGGAGATGTAACTTCGTCAGAGAGGGTGGCTATTGTGGATTAAAGCCTTCGTTCAGTAAGAACATAATTGGAGCCTTCTCATCCCAAGACTTGTCATTTGCTGAAAGAAATACCTTCTTATATGTGAATATAGCCTTTGCTTCTGGTGCTGCAGGATAGTGGGGGGTACTGGAGCCAGACAATGCTGGGATTTATGGTGTCTTTTGTATTAGACCACCAATAAAGCTGGGTGTGAATGAGGATGAGACTGTGCGGCAGCTTTAAAGGGATTGTCCTTTGTAACCCTAACCAAAGGGAGGTCAGACATTTCTAGTATGTATGGTGACCATTCAAATGAATAATGCTTTGTTGGGTCAGGCTTGTCAGAGGAGGAGACCTGGATATTTAACCCAGTTTATTGGGCCGGGGGGTCTACATCTTGCCCTAATTGTAAAACGTGATGAGTGGGGCACAGAGAGGCAAGTGGCACATGTTTGGCACCAAAAATACCCATGCACTATAGAAACACCACAACTATTCCTTTCTCCATAAGTGTTCCAGTGTAAAGGGAACAGTAAATTCCCCCAATTATTCATCCTTAAAACTTTTATCTGTGCTGAGTAATTTTGTTTGTTACATGTGACCTATGTTATGTGTATACACTGGATACAATGTTTCCTAATGTAGTATCGGAACAATGGCCAATAACTGGCGCTAGTCATATTGGGTGTGTAAAAGGTTTGTGTGCAGTTCCTTATTTGGATACTCTTTAGTCTACATGTGACGTAACTAACATAACGTAAGGGCAGGAACAGACTTGACCTCCCATAGCTCCGAGGCTGCTGTGAATGATGATACCTGAAGGCCTAGAAGCCTTTGCAGCTGTGTGTGGACATGTTGGTATGTTCTGTATTCAGTAAATACAGACCTGTTCAGATCTGTGCATGGGTTTCTGTTTGGGGTGTCTGCTTGGGGTTCCCCCCCAAATGAAAACCTAATCAGCATAAAAAAGCGGTTACCTAAGGAAACCCACAGTCCCCATAGACTATAATGAGGTCTTTGAAGTCTCTGCTCAGTTTCCTCACAAAAAATGCAGAGAGAAAAGTGCTTCTTGCAGGACTATAATGGGGTCCGTGTGCTTTCCGCGCAGTCTCCGCACGAGTCATGCAGACAGGAAAGTAGATCGCACACCGCATGGAAAGCACACAGACCCCATTATAGTCTATAGGGTCCGTGTGCTTTCACTGCACACCACTTGCCAATGCGTTCGGTAGTCTGTTTGGGGGGGTGTGCCCATGTGGACTCCCTGAACAGATTACCAAACACAGATGTGAATCAGGCCTCATATTCTCAGTGAATTGATGGCACATCTGGCTCAGACCAAGTAACTATCATAACAGCACTGAGCATGTGCAGGGAATATGAGCAGTGGCGAATGCAACAGGCAAGATTAATTAAAAAATAGCAATATCTTGGCAACAGAGGCAACAATTCCCAAGAATGAAGTTTTGTTGGATTCTGTTGTCCTATCTATCTGCGGGGATGGGATCTTGTGACCAACTCCCTTCAATAACTGTGGCCAGTGGCACTTTTTTTTTCCCCCTAGATATAGACTTCAGTAATGCAGCATAGCAGGACATGGAAGGGCACAGGTTAGTCACTGCTTTTTTACAGCTTAGCATCATACAAGTATGTTATTTGGAAAGGGATTATGTTCGTACACATTCCCACCCAGTCCTGAGAAGGCTGATCATATATACCTAGGCTTCCCACTGCTTACTTTTCTGTATGATCCAGTTACCTGCTGCTTAAGCAATTTTCATTGTTGCAATCAATTCCTACCATAGGTCAGTTCACTATCGCTTTAAGGCTCCTCGCACATGTGCAGTGTCAGTATGCTAGTCATGTTTTACATGGCTGTGAGCCCAGGGGAAAACTCAGGACAGGTCCTATACCTGTCTGTTTTGTGCCTGGGTTCACGGAAGTGAATGAGTCCGGTTGCGTGCATGTAGGGTAAGAGGGTTTGTAACCAGGGGTGGAGGTAAACAGAATATATCAATATATAGCACTACCATGTGGGACATAAGTACACAAGGAAAGTCTCTGGAACAAGGGTTTTATGTGATCTTGGTGCGGCATTCTAAACCTAGACATAGGGACACAAATCTATATATAACTTAAAGGGTTTGTCATATTTGGCAGACCTTTATGAGGTTCTCTGTTTACACAATTCAGTCAACCTTATGAGTTGCTGGTATACAGGTTGTGTATCAGATAACTAACAATAAAAACTGAAAATCGTTCCTTCCTCATTCCCCTACCACTTCCTGGGTCAGCTGCCAATCTCTACTTCCTGGTCCGTCCCAGAATACACTTGGTGGGTTTCTGCTTGTGGGTAGAGATTGGAGAGGGACCAGGTATTAGAAACCAGCAGGGAAAGGCAGCAATGAGGCAAGTATGACTGCTTTAGGGTTGAGCCGATCTTCAGATTTCAGGATCGATTTTAAAATCCAATTTCCGATCATTTTACAGCCGATCGTGAAATTTGCTCGCTCGCCATCCGATCTATCCCAATCGCTCAACCCTATTAATGATATATACATGAATAGGGTTGAGCCGATCTTGAGATAACCTCCGACCTTGATCCCGCCTGAAAAGATCAGGATCGGAATTCCGATCGCGAAATTTACTCGATCGCTGATCGGAATCCGATCTTTTCCGATCGCTCAACCCTAGACTCCTTTCCAGATCTCAAAGGTAACTTATTACTTCGGCTATGGGGGCCTGGCTGACTATGGTAAAACTAGCCCCCATAATACAGGGAATTATTTACCTGTGAGATCAGGGAAGGAGGGGACTGAGTGAATGTTGATGCCAGAACCCTGGATCAGGTACGTGAATAGATATTCCCCAGGCAACCCCTTTAAACATTGGGGAGTTTTTTTGTTTAAATTTTGAGATTAGTTGCATGTTACTGAAATCCAACATTCATTGGAAGGCTCGCTAGTAATAGTTCTTATTCACATACATGTTTTGGAAGCCTAATCTAAGACCAAATCCCGCTAACCTTTTATATCTGTGTTATACTTTTATAGGTAATACGACAAAGGCAAAACAGGGAAGAAACTTCGTAGGCAAAGTAGACTCGTTCAACAATGAAACTGGGAAGTTTGGCTATAAAGTGAACGAATTTGCAGAGAAGGTCTTGACTGGCGGCTTGACGAAAGTCTTCCTCCCTATAATTTACATCATTGTGTTTGCTGTTGGATTGCCAAGCAATGCCATTGCATTATGGGTGTTCTGTTACCGGACAAAGAAGAAGCACCCAGCGGTGATCTATATGGCCAACCTGGCCCTGGCTGACTTAATGTTCATTATATGGATTCCTCTCAAGATTGCATACCATCTGAATGGCAACAACTGGATTTATGGAGAAGCCATGTGCAAAGTCCTGGTGGGTTTTTTCTATGGAAACATGTATTGCTCAATACTTTTCATCACTTGTCTAAGCGTTCAGAGATACTGGGTCATTGTAAATCCCATCTCCCATACTAAGAAGAAGACAAAACTTGCGCTCTTTGTATCCGGAGCAATATGGATTGTAATTATATTGAGCATTATTCCATTATATCTGAATGATCAGACGGCCTACATCACCGAACTCAAAATCACAACTTGTCATGACGTCTTGCCGGATGACGTTTTGGCTACTGATATGTTCAAATACTTCCTGGCACTTTCCATTGGGCTCTTCTTCTTCCCAGTTATCCTCATGTCGGTGGCTTATGCATTTATGATTAAAACCTTGAACGCCTCGATCACAGATGAATCCATTGGCAAAAAACGGAAGCGAGCCATCATGCTTATAGTTACCGTGCTGGTTATGTGCTTGGTGTGTTTTTTGCCCAGTAACATCTTACTCTTGGTGAATCATGCCACTATAAAGGTAACCGAAGTTGGCAACGTCTATGCATTCTACATTACGGCCCTTTGTCTCTCTGCCTTGAACAGTTGCATCGATCCTTTTGTCTATTACTTTGTGTCCAAAGACTTTAGAGACAATGTCAAGAACACGTTCCTCTGCAGGAGTGTACGGACCGTAGAGAGGATGCAGATATCGTTTAGTTCCATGAAATACTCCAAAAAGAGCAGCACATACACCAGCTCCTCCAGTAACACAAAGACAAGTTCATGCTGAAGACGGACAATGGACAGGGCAGGAACAAGACTTATGCCTTTCTATGTGATATAGCAGGCCTTTCCAGCACAGGAAAGCCGCTCATGGACAAATGTTACCTTCAGGGTTTTTAATGAGACATTTACAAGTAGACTCTTTGTATGTGAAGTCTGCTTTAATGCAAATGTGTTAGTATTGTGTGGAAGTATTGTGATTGTGAAAACCATGTAACCTTAGTAAGGCCGAGTCCTCATTAACATCCATGGGATCTGTTCTTCTAAAGAAAGCTCTGGAACTTATCCTGTAACGGAGAATATTCTCTCTTCACTGGGATCTGTTCCCATGTTAATTTAGAGAATATAATGGAGGAGAAGCAGGTTCCTCAGGCTTGTAAGAGCTCGGTGTTAAAGTGAATATCCAGCTTTTAGCCCCATTCTTTAGGGCCAGCATTCTGTGTTGATTTAGGTCTTTGTAAAGTGCTCCGAATTTCCTGCATGAACCTATGCTAAATAATATGATGGCCGTCTGTACCCGCCATTATGCCGCTTCAGTGTTTAACCAGTATGTGGTAAGCTCTTAAGACCCCTCCAGTGATGGCTGCAGGCGGCCAGAATTTTATTCAGAGGGTTTGTCCGGCAACCTCGATCTTAGAATGCTACAAGATAATAAAAATAATACTGTATCGACCTGCTGATCCTGGGTCTTCCGCAGGTCTATGTCCATCCTGCTCCGGTGATGACCTGTCAATATGGACCCGTGACTACTGCGGCCAGTCACAGATTGTAATGGAGAGGTGTGTACACCACCGTGGTGGCCTTGTGTCCTTTTCAACAAGTCCTCTCTGGAGCAGGAAGAACAGAGTCTAGCGCGGGACCCAGGAATTGTTGGCGTAGGAGCAGCGGTTGATTAGTAAGGTATTATTTCTTGCGTAGAGATGAGCGAACACTGTTCGGATCAGCCGTTCCGAACAGCACGCTCCCATAGAAATGAATGGAAGCATTCATTTCTATGAGAGCGTGCTGTTCGGAACGGCTGATCCGAACACTGTTCGCTCATCTCTATTCTTCTAAGTGTTCTTAAAATTTTAAGTGTCCAAACAACTTCAGTAACTCTTACGTCTATGCAGGAGATTGTTAGCACCATGGATGGATACAATTGTTATAAAAGGTGTACATTCACTTTCAATATGTTCCTGTACATCCATTATTGTCCTCTTCTGACTCGTAGGATTGGGCACAGGTTGGTTGTGTAATTGTTTTTGGCCTCTTCACAACCTCTAGGTCCACAGCTTTTCGTTTTAAGCTCTCGCGTAACAAATGGGCTTGGTAAATACAAAAAATGAAAAGGTCCTAGAGTGCGATACCAAAGGGAATATGTGAAGTCTGGTTGTCCACCACAAGCTATTCTGAAGTTCTTAGTTTCTGAGTAACCTTCTGAAGCCTATTCCGTCCCTTTGCTTTGTCTGCTGCCGGTAACATTCAGCCATTACGAGGCAGACCTATTCATTTCATAGCTTCGGCATCTTACAGAGCTGCTCTGTGCTCCTGCCTTGTATCTCGGAATCTGTGTCACATTGCCAGGGTGAAAATAATAACATGCCTTGCCCTCAGGCATATAAAATAACTAAAGGTAACCTAAAAAACAATGTGTACTTGGTCAGGATTCCAGGAGGCAAAAATAAAGCCAAATAATTATAGGTAATTGGAGGCAAAAATGTCTGCAGTCAGATGGGAGCCTAGTAGTTAAATGCTTTGTGGTCTTAAGATATCTATACACCTTATCCCAACATGCCTGTTATCTAAGATGTTGGGGCCTTCTAACTCTCCCTTGACAACATATACTGGAGATCAGAATGACCGGGCTGTTGGATGTAACCAATCCCTTTGTTCTTGGGCAGATAAGACCTCACCAGAGGTGTCTACAATAACTTACTCCCCTCGCCCTATCTAAGGCACATACACACTTGGTGGGGCTTAGTGTATGTGTGTATAGTAGACAGCTATCTGAAGTGTATGATATATACTGTTATACCCAGGTTTCCTAAACCCAGAGCTTGTCTTTTAGTATTACCAAATACAATGGTCGCACCTAGATGAAAGCGTATTTCATACTATGTTTTACATTCATGTGTCTCCATGGTCAGGTATCGATCAGGCAGGTGCCAGGGCTGTGGAGTCAGAAGGCCAAAATACCGACCCCTATTTTTCCACAGCCTGCCTCTGCCCCCGTCATAAATCGCTGACAACTATAATCACATAGAAGCAGTAAAGAACCTAGAATTCCCCAAAAAAGTCAGCGATTGAATTCCTATGAAAGTAAATATGTAACAAACTTTGTTTTCGGGTGGAATTGTTCCAACTCTAAAATGCTAGTAGACCATCCAATATATTAAGACTCTTCCATTTACTCAATAACCCTGTTCTTTCCGACTGAATGACTATGAGGGACGCACTGTACGCCACTGAGGATTAGGAGCAGCTGTAATGTAGAATTATTACCTGACTGGTTAGGAAAAATCTAATGTGAAGTTTGGATGTTTTTGTTGTGAGCAGTAACTTTTTTTTAGCACTGTTATTTTATATTTTTACATTTAGCATGCATGTTATATTCTGTGTATATAAACTGTTATAAAACCAAACTTGCTTTGAGTGTTTACTAATCCTTGACATTTCTCAGAGGAGAGAGATGGACGTTCTAGTTTGTCAGCTTGGTCTTGACTGAATTTTGGAACGGTTTTGTTGTTGTAAAATGACGGCTTCAGTGTGTTTGTACATGATACACTACTGTCTGTACCTAACCCCTCGTTCACATCTGTGTTTGTATTCCGTTCAGGGGAGTCTGCATGGGATCTTGCGAGAGTCAATTGGTGTTTTTGTTTGGACCAAACTCGTCCAATCCCGATCTCATTATTATTCATTCTTTGCAAACCCCAAAGTATAATTGGTGAAGGACCAGAGTAGGTGAACAAAAAAGAAAAATTGTGTGTCCTACCCTGGACTCCAGCTCGGGTCGTCTTCTGGTTTCCTGAATGATATTGGGGGGCCTACTGAAGCCCAATAACAGGCCTCAGAGGTCTATGACCCATCAGGAGAATGAAGGAGACCTGAAGAGAAGAAAGACCCTTGCTGTAACCCAAGGGAGATGAGTAATACTTCTTGTTTAGTTTTTTTTATATTTGTTCACCTTTCTAGGGGCTCTGCAATATGCCCCAGGTTACAGTAGTAGGTCCGGTCCGAACAAAACTGCAGGTAAGAGCTTGAAAATACGGTACAAACCGAACCCCGAATAACTGATGTGCACAAAATCGCATCAGTTATCCGGATTGACGTTCGGTTTCGGATCATTTTTGATTGCCCCGCCCTATTAGAATCTCTTACACTTTTGACATGTTCACTATATCGCTCACCGCCCCTACTATAGCATATAAGTGGTTCAGAAGTTTGGTGGACGCCCTTTAAATCTCTTTGCCTCTGGTTGAAATCCTCAAGTCTTTAATTGGTAGCTTTCATCTAGGGTTACAGCAAACTTCACTTATACGGTTATAATGGGGAACTGCGCAAATCCCAGTGTGTTGTTAGATGAATCACTTTCTTCGAGGGCTGGAGGCAGCTTTATCAATTTGTCACAAACCATCAGCAGATCACAACTGCCTCTATCTGCAAAAACTGGTGGCTGATTCCAGTCAGCGGGAGGCTGAAATAAACTCTGAAACTTATGTCAAAAAATATTGTTAAAAAAAAAACCTGCGCCCCTGGTCTTTTTATGCATATATTAAAATGGTAATTTCCTGAATAATATTATTTGATCCTAAATAAGCATACACCATGAACTATTTTCTAGTAAACATTCCCAGCCTCCTAACTTCTGGGCCGTGTTGTTTTCTTGTTCCGGCCTGATGGGTGGTAGGTGTATAAAAAGACTTCTAATTTGTGAATTACACAACTTGGAAGAAAATAATTACCTTTAATTGTGTTCTAGATGTTCTGTATAGTAAATATAACAAATGAGCCAGAGACCTATTTATTACCCTCCTGTGTGAGTCACCTTATTGAGCAATCCGTGGTTGACAGATATAGATCTGTATATTTATACAACCATTATTATGCTGGAATATCTTTGAGCACATACTGTATTACTTACATCACTCAGGCTCTTGCCCAAGGCAGATATGAAAGAAAGGAGATAGACACATTTCCCTTTCTTGTAAACTGTCAGATTTCGGAGGGTGCGTCCTATACTTGTGTTTCTGGCTTAGTAGCTGTTTGGCAAGTACATTTCTATCATTAGGTGTATATAAATAGCGTGATTGATGGCGATCGCCTACATCTTACACAGCGCTCGCAATTTATTCAGGTTTGCATTTCATGCCAGTGCATGGACCTAGCCGGATATTCCTGTCTTTCTAGGTTTATTTAACTGCTGTATGCATAGAAAGAGTAATGACATGTGAGGGAAAGAAGTTGTTTTCAACAGACTCCAACCCCCCCCCCCCAAAAAAAAAAAAAATCAAATTAAAATGGCTTTCTAGTGCCAGCTATAGGTAATTTAGGTAGTTCAACACTCATTTATGGGGCACACATTGGCATACAGGGTAAAAACCTAAAAATAAAAAAAAATCACTTATCCCTTGTTCACATCTGCGTTTGGTAATCCGTTTGGGGGGAGTCCGCATGGGAACCCCCTGAACGCATTTGTAAGCGGTGTGCAGTGAAAGCACACAGACCCCATAGACTATAATAAGTCTGTGTTCTTGCTGTGAGATCTCTGCACGAGTCATGCGGAGAGGAAAGGAGATTGTGAAGTACTTTCCTCTCTGCATGTTGCGTGTGGAGATCTCGTGTCAAGCACACGGACCCCATTATAGTTTATAAGGTCCATGTGCTTTCACTGTACACTGCTTGCAAATGCGTTTGGTATTTCGTTCGGGGAGAGCGGGTCCCCATGTGGATTTCCCGAACGGAATACCAACGCAGATGTGAATGAAGCTTTACCTGCACTATCAATCTGCTCTTTCATATGTTACAGATCTAAAACAGCCAGAGGTATAAGAGGGACTGTATATTGCACAGCTACCTTATAGGCCTACGTGTAAATTTATAGGTCACACATAAAGCAAATCTGTTTGTTTCTTATTTACTTGTAAGCTAAAAACTAGTAAAAGGTGAGCACAATTTATCCTTTTTTTATATATATATATATATATATATATATATATATATATATAGAGGTTTCCTGGGGAAGATCACATTATATCCTAGCGTAAGATATCACCCTAGAATCTGTACTTAAAGATTCCTGTGTGTGTGTTCTGTAGGAAAGACTGACTTAGTGATAGGTGTTTCAGGTGACACAATATTTTACGGACATATTTTCTTGCTGACTTGTCTCATGAGGATATCTAGGCACTGTTTAGTTCCCTGAAGACGTCTTTCCTCCTCCCTGGATCTGAGATGTGTGTAAACACTTACACGCCTATATCATTTTCTCGCTTACATTATTTAAGAGCTATATTAACCGAGGACATGAGAAAACCTGATATGACGTTTGACGTTCTATTCACATGCACAGTGGCCATTTATTGAATTATATGGAGTGATATTTTTATTTACTTTATAATAATCTTTAATTTAATAATAATTGCAAAACTCTTAGGCTTCAGATACACAGCACATCCTAAGGCAAGAGCGTGTACAGAGGCTCCGTATTAGAATATCATAGATACTCTGAGAGCTCCTGTATGGCAGTGATGGGGAACCTTTTAGAGAGATCGTGCCCAAATTGCAACCAAAACCCACTAATTTATCACAAAGTGTCAACACAGCAATTTAATCTTAATACTGTGTGGATACACATTTGCGGACAATTATGGACCCACAAAATAATGGATGGGGCTTTACAGAGCTTTCAATAATATAAACAACTTTGTACAGAAAGGTAGAAGTTTGCGTTTGATACTTTTGCACAATTAATATTCACTATTTGTGGCAAACCAGAGCTGGCTGTGGCTGGGCTGAGGGGGATCTCTGGTATAATTGTATTACATTATGTATGTGTGACGTAGCAGGGGATCCTGAGTCTCACAACACAGCGCCACCTAGTGAGTCTCACACGTACATCACACCTCCCATAGGATTGTATAGTATCAAAATGTCCAATGGGAGGACATCACCTGGGTAAAGGGGAGGAGTCAGCTGATCACTGGTTCCATGATAACACCCCTGCAGGAAGTTCCTGTGTGTGTTAGGGGGCGTTCACACTATCATCGGTGTCCGACAGGTAGTGTCTGCTGCTAATCAAAATCTTTCGCGGACACTAGCTGTGTCCGTGACATTCTGCATTTATTTAAATGGCGATCGGGTGCTTTCTTTTACACTCCGTGCCTGTCCTTAAGTGTCCATTCCTAAAGATGTCCGACTTTTCAAGCGACAGCAAAACCTGACATGTAGGTTTTTTCTGTCCGCTTGAAAAGTCGAACATCTTTAGGAACGGACACTTCAGGACAGGCATGGAGTGTAAAAGAACACACCCGATCGCCATTTAAATGAATGAAAAATGTCACGGACACAGCTAGTGTTCAATGCTAATGTCCGCACAAGATTTCGAACGGACACTAGCAGCGGACACTGGCGGTAGTGTGAACGCGCCCATATACATGTAATGTCAGGAGGTATGGCTGCAATGTTAGAACATGGAGACTTGCTGCTATCATCCCAATCCAGCAGGGGGAGCCAGTTCCCAGCTAGAGACAATAGAGTGACCTGGGAAAGTAGAAGCTGGGGGCACAGGAAGTCTAAGGGAGCATTCACACTACCGTCAGTGTCCGACATGTAGTGTCCACTCAAAATCTGTCACGGACACTAGGAGCGGACACTAGCTGTGTCCGTGACACCTGTCATTCACTTGAATGGGCATCGGGTGCGTTCTTTTTCACTCCGTGCCCGTCCATCCCTGTCCGCAAGAGAAGATGTCCGACTTCTCAAGCGGACAGAGGAACCCTGCATGCAGGGTTTTTCTGTCCGCTTGAGAAGTCGGACATCTTCTCTTGCGGACAGGGAAGGACGGGCACGGAGTGCAAAAGAACGCACCCGATGCCCATTCAAGTGAATGACAGGTGTCACGGACACAGCTAGTGTCCGCTCCTAATGTCCGTGACAGATTTTGAGCGGACACTAGGAGCGGACACTACATGTTGGACACCGACGGTAGTGTGAACGCCCCCTAAGACGCACAGTGTTTCCAGGGGAAGAAGACACCTGGGAAAGTAGAAGCTGGGGGCACAGGAAGTCTAGGACACACAGTGTTTCCAGGGGAAGAAGACTGCAGTGCTGGAGAGCAGAAGCAGTGTCTGCCAACAGAAAACAAGAGTGCTGTCATATAGTGACCAGAGCCAAGCAGAACAGCCCAGTGAAGCACAGAAGTGCTGAAGCAAGCACTGAAGAAGGAGAGCAACACAGAGCAGTGCAAATAACTGAAGTGCAGAGCACATGTGATAGAAGTGCAGCAAGGACACAGAAGTGTGCAGCCAGCTTTTCGACTGCAAACAGGAGGAAGGTACTACCTTGGAGAGACAGAGCCTGAGCCCCAGAGAAGTCCAGTGCCGATGTGTATTTAGCCAGAAATGTCACTAAAATATGTTCATTAGTTATTGCTGATTGCTCTGGGACTCAAGCAAGTGTGACACAATATTTAACAAAAAAAAGTATCCCTTTATGAAATTAGCATCATATGGAGGTACAGGACATATACTGTACATCTATAGGTGCAATACAGTGTATAATTATAATATGGGCTGTCCATTACCTTAAAAAAAAAAAATTCACATACTGGATATCAACATTTGCTGTGGCCTGCAGCAGCCAAAGGTGTCTGGCGTCAGAGTGCATAGGAGAATATAACCTAGGAGAGAGCAAGACACAGGGAGTGATCCCCCTCCAAAGAGCAGCTGGTGGTACTTCTCACCTAAGACATGACAGGTAGCTTAGCGCAAGACATAGCAGTTCTATATCATTGCCATGACAGGCAAGCAGATATTGGGATTGTTTAGGCTGCGCTCCCCCTTCCTCCAATATCATCTTATCTGATTCTCTTATCATTTATAGTCCAAATCAGTCCACCCCTCCACATCCTCTCTAACATATATATGTGATCTCCATTGTCTTCAATATATATAGCAGAACTAAGCTGAACTCCCGCAACTGGTTAAACTGTTATAGCATAATATTTTCTCACTGAATTATGTTTCTCCGGTGACTTCGTTTTTGTAGTCTTCTATGATAAGATATCACACGGCTGCAGTTAGAACAGTTGCAGAATTTCTCGTTAACTCAGCTAAATCTGTTAAAGATAATGGAGATCACAAATATATTACAGATGATGTGGTGGGGGGGGTGAGCCGATTTGATTTGGATTATAAATGATAAGAGAACCAGATAAGATGATGTTGGAGGAAGGCGGAAGCGCAGCCTAAACAGTCTCAGTATCTGCTTGTCTGCCGTGCAAATAATGTAGAGCTGCTAAGTCTTGGGCTGAGCTTCCTGATATTGTCATGTCTTAGGCCTGGTTCACATCTGCGTTTGGTATTCCGTTCGGGAAGTCTGCTTGGGGACCCCCTGAACGGGATACCAAACGCGTTAAAATAGCTGTTAGTAGAGAAACCACACGGACCGCATATACTATAATGGGGTCCGTGTGTTTTCCGTGCAGAGAGAAAAGTACTGCTTGAAGTACGGAGACCTGGTTTTAGCACAGGGAGACTACCAGGTCACTACTTCTCAGTGTGGTTCCTGTGTAGGTGGTAGCTGACCTAAAAGCCAGACAGATGAGTGGTTGAATCTGGTCCAAAGGTGATGGACAGGCAGTGAGTATGCAGAGCAGTAAGTAGCCAAAATGTCATACACAGTAAGTAAATCAGAGACTGAATCAGCAGCAGAGTTGGCAAGTCAAGGTCAGTAAACAAAAATCTAGCAGGAACACTAGTAAAACTCTTAAAGGAACTAGCTAACCAAGAACCTATGTTGCTCTGGCTGAGCCGGTTTAAATATCTGGGGATAATATCACTCCTTAAAGAGGACCTTTCATGGTTTGGAGCACATGCAGTTCTATATACTGCTGGAAAGCTGACAGTGCGCTGAATTCAGTAGCTCTTCACAGTCAGAAGGGCGTTCGTGACAGTCAGTCAGGTACGTCCTTCTTCACAGCAGGGCCTATAGTGCTGTACAGTGTGAGCGGGGAGGAACGCCCCCTCCCTCCTGATAATACTATAGACGAGCACTGTGAGCAGGGGGAGGGGGTGTTCCTCCCCGCTCACACTGTACAGCGCTATAGGTGCTGCTGTGAAGAAGGATGTTCCTGACTGACTGTCAGGAACGCCCTTCTGACTGTAAAGCGCTACGATACTGTCACCGATGGCTCTTTACCCGGGGCACAGATCGGGAAAGCCAACAGTGCGCTGAATTCAGCGCACTGTCAGCTTTCCAGCAGTATATAAAACTGCATGTGCCCCAAACCATGAAAGGTCCTCTTTAAGGAGTGAGCACCTTCACAGGCGTATGGAGACTTACAAATCCTTTTTCGCTCCACTGGGGGATTATGGGGAAAATATGCAAATTTGTTTTCCAAGATGTAAATAGGAAAACAGTGCCTCTGCTTGCTGCCCCCTAGGGGCTGCTCCCTTAAACATCATGCATGACTTTTTCAACCAGCCTAAATGCTATGATACGAGGTTTTGTCAAACCAGTAAATCTATTCCAAAAGAACAGAATCCCAGCTGTGGACAGTGCTGTTCCGATCTGTTGGATCTCTTCAGCACAGCGTAGGGGTTTAAATAGACTATAGCATTCAGGGAATGGCTGAAGGGTCCGCACGTTAACTCTTAAGCTGCTGTTAGAGAGGACATGTCCACCCTATGGGCCGGACCACGTGCAGAAGCAAATACGCAGCAGTTGGAGAGTCAGGAACTGCACAGTGAACTAGAGTTATGCTGGGAGAGATGGTACGCCGGCGAGTGCACAGCATTACAGATTGTGAATAAGTGGCATTAAAAATAACCACTTGGCAGCACATCTCCTTGTGCAAACAGACTATACTACTGACAATAATGGATGGCGCCATAAATCATTAGCATTTATGACATTTCCCAATTCATCCCCCAACAATTGCCCAGTGTAAAAGGTCCTTGAACAAGTGACAATGAACCTCCTAAATCACTAAAATCACTGCTCACTACAGGCAATTAATCTGCCCTAAGAGTATTAAGCTTCTGGGAATTGTGCCATTGGGTGTGGTAGCACAGTGTTTGTATACACATAGGCACATGAAGCACTGGATATAGGAAAGCAGCATGGATATACAGTATGCAATGAACATACTAAGAAGTCACAAGTGTCTTATAGTATAATCCATTTCTTGTCTGAAGATTTCCTTAGTGATAAACTAATCCTAGGGTGTTCCACTACTGGTATATTCAGAAACAAGACAGTGTGTAATTGATTGCCTTGTATTGTCACCACCAAGTTTTAGGGAGTCGGTGTCCGACAGCTAGTGTCCGCTGCTAATGTCTGTTCAAAATCTTGCACGGACATTAGCAGTGGACACTAGCTGTGTCCATGACATTTTACACTGATTTAAATGGATATTGTGTGTGTTCTTTTACAGTCCGTGTCTGTCCTTAAGTGTCCGTTCCCAAAGATGTCCGACTTTTCAACTAATCCTAAACCTCTTACATGGTGACCATTACATTTTGCGCACGCTTCATGTAATGCATGGATTTGTTGAGCTCTTTATAGCCCAACAAAGGAGGTTGTAGGGTTGCCAGTGGGTGGCAAGTTGTACTATTAAAGATTTATCCTTAATGGCCTACCCTTAGGATAGTCCACATTGGTGGCCAACAGCTGGTCCCACACAGATCAGCTGTTCAGGGCTGCATCCCTGTACTATACACAGCACAGACCCAAAAATAGATAGCTCTATACACTGTCTAGCGGCTGGTGCCTTTATTGCAGCTGTTCCCTTTGATATGAATGGGAGCTGATCTTCAGCATTGGCCCCAGACCTCTATACAGTGTACAGAGCAGTGTTTTTAGCACTGTATCATACTGCAGGTCCATGAAGGGGCCCACCGATCATGTATTGTACATCCCATAAAACTCTTTTTATAGAGGAGGACCAATGCTGGTAAAAAAAATTTTTACCAATAGTATCAGTCTAGTAAGACAGACAAGAGATCTGTAGTCAGGGGCAGTCATGTATGCTGCACCACTGTGTCCCATATCCTAAAGCATTACCTCACATAACTATCATGGACAACTGCTGTCCCCCAGATACAGTTCTTTACATAGTACATTAAAGAGGACCTTTCATGGGTTGGGGCACAGGCAGTTCTATATACTGCTGGAAAGCCGACAGTGGGCTGAATTCAGCGCACTGTCGGCTTTCCCGATCTGTGCCCTGGGTAAAGAGCTATTGGTCCCGGTACCATAGCTCTTTACAGTCAGAAGGGCGTTCCTGACAGTCAGTCAGGTACGTCCTTCTCCACAGCAGCGCCTATCGCGCTGTACAGTGTGAGCGGGGAGGAACGCCCCCTCCCCTCCTGATAATACTCGTCTATCGACGAGCACTGTGAGCAGAGGGAGGGGATGTTCCTCCCGCTCACACTGTACAGCGCGATAGGCACTGCTGTGGAGAAGGACGTACCTGACTGACTGTCAGGAACGCCCTTCTGACTGTAAAGCGCTACGGTACCGGAACCGCTAGCTCTTTACCCGGGGCACAGATCAGGAAAGCCGACAGTGCGCTGAATTTAGCACTCTGTCGGCTTTCCAGCAGTATATAGAACTGCCTGTGCCCCAAACCATGAAAGGTCCTCTTTAATTGTTAACATCCGCTCTTTCTGTAGATAACATGTCATTACTGTTTTCTATCCAGTTTACTTAATGTGGTCTCTGACCTATTATTACCCACGTGCTTGTTTTATAATAAAAAGAAGAGCAGACAATGAGGTATTCATTATAGAGCACAATGCACAACAGACTGTTCTGTCCAAGAACTGAAGGCGCTACCTGAGATGACATAAAATGGAAGGCTCGTATACCTGCACATTCTGATATAAAACATACTTTGTGCAGATGCTGTATAGGCTGTGTACAGTATATAGTCACCTTGGGAACATATAGCTCTGGGGCATTGAAAGAAATATTGAGGCTGGGGCCCTATGTTGTGAAAAAGCAGCGTTTGGGTTGCGTCAAAAAAAAATAAAAATGCTGCATTTTACAGTACTTACAAAGTGACTAATCCCATCCACACATTGCAGAAAAAATTCTATAGCAGAAATCCTGTGTTTTCAAAAACGCTCCCAATTTCGAAAATTACAACATGTGAATAATACCTGTGGAAATGCTGGCATTTTCCGTATAGGTATAATAGGGCAGAAAGGCTTGAAAGTCAGAGGAAAACTCTGCCATTCGTTTCTGCCGTGTATTTTTCTGGAGTGTTTGTTTTTTTTTTTTGCTGTGTGGGCCTTATCAGAAAAGGGTTGTCCAGCCTTATTTTTTTCTTTATGGCCTATCCTCAGGTTAGAGGATCGACACCTGACCCCTGGACTGATCAATTGTACAGAGCTGTTTCTAGCACCATCCACTACATCAGACCTGGGCAATGTACGGCCCGCGGACCACATCCGGCCCTCTGACTGCTTCTGTCCGGCCCGCATAGCTTGTAGAAGTTCGTTCAAGGACCTGAGTTGATGTCATCACAGCCTATCACCAAGATAGGCTATGACTCGTTAGCGGATGGAGCCACACGGGACTGTGTGCTTTCTGCAAGCTGCCGGCAATGGAGGCTGCTGGATGATAAAGAAGAGAGAACAGACAGCATGTGTGAGCAAGAGGGGAACAGTAGGGACAGATGTAGGGGGGGCAGTTACACTGAATTCACATGGAGGGGGAACATTAAACTAGGGGGCAGATGGAGGGTGATATTAAACTGGGGCAGCTGGTGGAGGATATTAAACCATGGGGGTAGCTGGAGGGGGACATGTCTGCCTCTCGTTGCCCCCAGTTTAATGTCCCCCTCCAACTATCCTCATTGGTTAATGTCCCCCTCCAGCTGCTCCAGTCTCCAGTTTAATGTCCCCCTCCAGCTTCTCCTCTAGTTTCTGCTAGTTTATAAAGGGGCACCAGGAGAGGGACTTAATACTGCGGGAAATTTAGAGGGGAACATTAAAATTTAGGGACATATAATGTACAGGTGACTGTAGGAGGACTTTACTTTGTGGGGCACATGGAAAGATGATTGAGAATGGGCAGAGTCAGCATAGAAGTGGATGGAGCTATATTTGCCGCGGCACACATGGCCCTCTAGAACCGTTATAATTTCTCATGTGGCCCCATGGGAAAATTAATTGCCCACCCCTGCACTACATAATACAGATAGGCAATAAAAAAAAATAAAAATGAGGAGAGGCCATAAAAAAAAATAAGCCTGGACAACGCCTTTGACCTGGATGAAGACAGGAAGTTGGAAAACAAGATCCATGTTAGTGCCCAGGTGAGGGGATTTTCAGTGGGGGTTGTCCCATGTTTTCCATGCTGGAAATGGACAGAGGACTAGAAATGGGAGTGAGGAGCAGCTGCCATGTTGTAGTAAGCCCTGTAAGTGGATGCTACAGGTCTAAGTGACTATGTTTGTATATTTATATGACGGGGCATTTATTTAATTCATAAAGAGGACCTTACAGGACAGTACAAGGCTATGTTAGGGAGCCTGCACGCTGAGTTTACGCTCGCTTATTCTGAACGTAAAACTCATTCAGAGTGAACGGCATAAAAAACAAATCCCATTGACTTGAATGGGTGCCGGCATATGCGCCATCCCCATTGAAATCAATGGGAGGCGCTTTTTTTTAATTTATTTATTTTTATACCTATTGGTTTGAATGTGATATGCGCATATGCCGGCACCCATTCAAGTCAATGGGATCTCTTTTTTACGTCGCTCACTGTAAATGAGTTTTACGTTCAGAATGAGCGAGCGTAAACTCCGTGTGCAGGCTCCCTTAGGGTGCAATCAGGGGGAAACGTTCCTGACTACCTAGCAATGATGCTGAGCTATGAGGAATGCCCTTCTGACAGTGGAGAGATATCGGTGCCGAAACTAACGGCACTGATATCTCCATTGGGGCACGTTCTGAAAAAGCTGACAGTGTGCCCTGTGTGTTCCTGAGGACATGAAAGGTCCTCTTTAAGTAAAGTGAACCAAGTATGCTAAACTGCCCCAGGCCTCCTGTCTCTTTAATTACATCTTGCACCAATGGTACTCCAACCACACCAGGATCTGCCCTGGGGGAGCTCCGACCATATCTTCTACAGTAGTGCATCCCCTACATCACTGTGCTTCCCTAGGGCCTGAGGGAGATTTTGGTGTGAATGCCACCCTGACCAGGGTGAAAAAAAGGTCAGACGCCATCTTGGGCCTACTCTACCCTACTTCTAATACACCGCTTCCCTTAAACACTGCATTAATTATGTCTAGGAATACATTTTATGCATTAGTCACATCTATATACAACTCCATGTCTTCCTACAGATAGCTACCGTCCACGCCAAGTCTATGTATAACCCAGCTTTATTGTTTTACATATAGTCACACAACACTGCCAAGGGGAACACCAAGATAAGCCAGGCAAGACAATATGGGCTTTATGAAGATTACCAGATCTGGCTGTTTGTTGATAGTACCATGTCTTACAAAGCAGATGAGACATGTATTTTTCCTTAGAAAATCCTAGGCTGGAGGGGATATTCTCAAGACTAAGGAAAGCGTGGAGGAGGATTAGGATGAAAGAGAAGGGATGTACAACTAGTCCTGTCTGCTTAAAAAGATAGTCCCACCGCTGTGTCAGACAGGCCTGGTTGTTGTAGCCCCCCTGCTCAGTTATTTGTATTTGATAATATTACATAAAATTAACATTTAATTAATAAAACCATTCTATATACCCAGAACATATAAAAGTTTCAAGTAACAAATAAGAATTATATTATATTTTCAGTTTAAGTTTCCTTTTAATCTTCACTTTCTCAAAAGAATATATTGGTAAAATCTCTGGAGGTAGAAGCTATAAGATAATCATCACCCTAAGACGGAGAACTTATTTTGTACATAGGGTTAATAGCTATACAGCAAATGACCACAAGGTGTCATACTAACAATATATTATACTAGCTGGTACCCGCGACTTCAGCGACTTCCTCTGCGGTGATTGTAGAAGTAGGTAAATACAGGCACGGGTAAGGTTTTCGTACTGTGTATAAGGGATGGGATATAAAATGTAACTTTGTATCTTGTTTTTGCTGTAATTCTGAGCAAGCATACATGAGACTTTTGTGCTGAAGTTAATTTGTATTTCAGAAGCTATACGGTGTTCTGAGAAACTGTACATAGTGTCTTTGGGACAGAGGTATTTCAGGTTAATATACTTGGATATACGACATTGTATGATTTGTTATTTTGCGCCAGTACATGTAAGTTTTGGGCACAGGATACTCTTGAGCAAGCAACATAAAGTCTGGCCCTGTGCATGACAGTTTAGTAACTCCATGTGCCTCTTATTAATAGCAATTAACCCCATAATGTCCCTCACATTAACCCCTGTGTAAGAGTTACTGATAGAGATGAGCAAGTACTGTTCGGATCAGCCGATCCGAACAGCACGCTTGCATAGAAATGAATGGACGTAGCCAGCACGCGGGGGGTTAAGCGCGCCGGCTACGTCCAAGCGGAAGTACCGGGTGCTTCCATTCATTTCTATGGAGCGTGCTGTTCGGATCGGCTGATCCGAACAGTACTCGCTCATCTCTAGTTACTGATATGTGAGAGACGTGGAGGTAATAATTAAGTATCTTCATTATTGAGGTCTTTTATTAGTACCTCCATATGTCTCACATATTAGTAACCTTTATATGGGGCACACAGGGGTTAATATGAGGGACATGATGGGGTTTATTCCTATTAATGTGAGGCTCATGGAGTTACTAATACTAAACTAATAACCCCAAATGCCTGACATTAATGAGAATAGGAACTAAAGGAAGGGACCTGTGTGTTTGTTACTTTCAGTTTGCTAGCAGCTTCCTCTCCTCCTCGGGGAAGGTTTGCAGGGTGCAGACCACTATAGCAGGCAGAGACTTGAGCGATTAAGCTCCACCCCCTGGGTTTCCTGCACCCCTCTCAAAGGGGAGTGTCCTTATGCCTCAGCTCTAGCAGAGCACTGAAGGGACGCTCGGACTTCATTTAACTCTTGCAGGTCCTGTGCTGCTGGCGTGCCAGTGAAATATGGCAGGAGTGCCACTCTTGGCACGTGTGCCAGGGGTTGCCGACCTCTGCTGTAGAGGGTAATATGAATTTTGTGGCTTGCTATGGTCCAAAGTGTGTGAGATTGCAGAGATAGTGATGTGAGTTTGCATTTTGTGGGGGTCCTGGGGAAAATGTATGTGCACTATTGTGACGAAAAGTAGCCTATTGCGCAATCGAGTGTAGTAACTATATTTGTGGAAAATTTCAGCCAAATCGGTGGAGCGGTTTTTGCGTCATTGACCGCCAAACATCCAAAGTCACAAACCCACAAACTCACAAACATTTCACATTTATAATATTAATAGGATATACTGTATGACTGTGAGTGTGGGAGGAAGCCGGAGTATACAAAGGACACTTGTACATACAGTTAATGTACATATATATGTATCTATTTGGTCAAAATATGAATATAGTGCTCTAAAATGTTTGTAGTTTTTAAAACTGTATCTTATTTTTTTTGCTAATGTTGTTACACTGTATATGTAATGGCCGAAAGTTGCAATTCCTGGGAGGACATATTGCTGTACTATTTATTGCACCCCTGGGTTTTTTTATTCTCCCTTAGATTGCTCAGTTGTATTGTGTTTAGGCCTTATGCACATAGGCACATTATATAAATGTATATGTGGTATACATATTCACGCCATCAGATCATGTATTAGCAGACTAATTCCCCATAGATAGGGTGGGACCGATTTACTAATAATATAATAATTAGTGTAAATTTACAGCCAGCATTATAAAGATGTGTAAATTTATCACAGTGGCTCATACCAGTACTGTATTACTTTATACCATATTACTATACCGTATACTGCAAAATTTACGCCACGTATTAATTGCTTTGTGCTAAAATTATGGCATATGGTGTTGCAAGATAGGATGCATCCATTTTTACTAAGTTACACCCCTTTCCAGCTTTCTACTCATAAAGTATGTAAACTACATATACAGAGTCAGAATTTGTGAATCTTACCCATCCCATACCGATCTCACAGTATCTTATAAGACTGGGGAATCTCCTGGGCACAGAAGGATGCTTATGAATAGGGGATAGCATGTTTTGTGAAAAAATCCCTTTTAAGAGGACCGTTCATATCCTCAGGCACATGTGGTTTTATATAACGCTAGAAAGCTGACAGTGCGTTGAATTCAGCGCACTGTCGGCTCTCCCGTTATGTGCCCCTGGGCTGGAGATATCGATGCCATTACCGATCTCTGCCCACTGTGAGAAGGGTGTTCCTGACAATCTAGTTGGGCTGTGAAGAACGCCCCCCCCCCCCCATAATACTTGTCCATAACCCTGTACTGTTAGAGAGGGTATTCCTTACCGTCCAGCGATGACGTTAAGCTGTGAAGAACTTTCACCCAGTACTAGTCTATGGACGATTACAGTCAGGGGGAAGTCTTGTGCCCGGATTCCGTTTGGAGTTTCCATCCCCCACTCCGCTTGAAAAATGCAAGCAGTGGTTTTCAGCATTTTTCAGAGCGGAAACTGGACAGACCCCATTATAGTCCATGGGGTCCAAGGTTTACTGGGATAACTTTTTAAGCGGATTAGACTCCCAAGTGGACCTGAAGAATGGAAATCGGGCACAGGTGTGAACCTAGTCTAACCCAATTTGAACTCAGATTTAAAACAAATCTTGGGGCCAAACTGGGTATTCCCTAACAAAATAAAATTTGAGAGGTTCGCCTATCATTAGAAAATTAAAACATCAGTCTGGTTGGCATGGGAACCAATTCCACTTTGCATCAGTTTTGATAAATCTCCCCAATTGACTTGACTTCTAATGAACATTGATACAGACTATGATGACAATACATTGGTGGCTCTGTTGTGTAGGGGTTACATATATTAGCATAGAGGACTAAATATCGAACATTCTAAATTTTTCCAGTATACAAATTATTACGAAACAATTATAAATTCTTGGAATTAATTAGGCATTTTCCATCAATTTTCTAATATTCTTCCATTTGTTTCAATTACATGTAGGAGGACTATGTCTCTATGGAAAAATCATCATGTAAACAGATAACATCTGTCTCAAATGACTCTCCTGAGATGTTTCCAACATGGTGGAAAATCATTTCAACATGCATTTGCTATTTTGGATGATTGAAACAATAGTTTGCATAACATAAAAATAAGAGAAGTCATCCAACATGTCGAAATCTTCACTGAATCTTACTAAATACACCGGGATACGAGATAAATCCAACTATAATCTGTATAGTTTTATAAACCCCCATACTGCATAGATATGTACATTACATTGACACTGATTGAAACCAGCAGTAGGGGGAGCAATGGAGCTACTGCAATTTCATGCTCAGAGAACACCTGCAAATAGAACATTTGTTTTGCCACACAAACCATAATATTGTAATGTTAATGGATGAGAAACGAGATTCCGAAATTGTAAAAGGTCTATCAAATTTAAATTGTTTGTTATACAGAATCACACGTGGCAAAATCTGTGCCCACAATCATCAGGAGTGCTTTATTAAAACGCTATAGACAGAGATGAGTCTAGTTTATGTAATTTATCCTTTCTGTATATTCCAGTATTTTATCCGTAGATCTAGCCATAGACTAAAGGGTACGACTACTATTAAAGGGAAGTCTATCATTGGTGTCAGTGGTTTTGAGATCAAGACATGCCTGGATAGCCTTTAAAAAGGCTATTCTACCACTACCTTCTTTTTTTCGAATCTCCACGCCATTCCGTTGTAATCCTGGTTAATTACTTTATGTAAATGAGCACCCTGGTCGTTCCTCAGGGCCTCCGAGCACCCCCTCACATCATACCCCTCCATTGCTTGTGCTCTATCTGCCCTCCTCCTCCCTGGATGTTCTTCTGGCCAAATCACGCTTTCCCAACTGTGTGGGCACACTGGATGTAAATCACATTTCTGTGAATAAGTCGCCTCACTCAGGGTCCCTATATTTCAATTATAAACAGTATTTCTTGGTGGCGGTGTTGGCCTTGGCTGACAGCAACTACCAGTTTATAATTGTTGATATAGGGGCCTATGGGAGCTCAGCTGGATACTGTTATCTTCAGAGTCTCCAGAATGGGTGAACGATCCAATCAGCTCACCCTTCCAGAACCAAAACAATTGCCTGGGTCATCTGGAGCTCCAGCACCAACCGTCATGGTAGCTAATGAAGGATTTAGACATCTGACATCCCTCTGGACACTTCAAGTCCATGGCACTGTCTAGGAATTGTCAAGAGTTGAGAACAATAAAAGGTAAGTACTTAAAAAAAAAGCACCCTGGTCCATCAGTTTGCAACAGAACTGGTCCTGGCAGGTGATCCAACGTGTTTTGGTCTTTTTGATCAGAAAAGTGATCAAATAAAATGTTGTTGCACAAATAGAAACTTCAGCCTTGCTACAGATTATTACATGGTCAAAAATAAAATAGTATACAGTGCACAATATACTGTCCATTTATTTGTTGTATGGCAACAAAAAAGCAGCAAAAAATAAGCTGTGTGCTCAGGCTCTTGAATCACTATCCCACTCTTTTGGTTGTAGTTCCTTAAAGGGGTATTCCCATGACGCTTGTTCTCTAACCTGCAGGCTGTTGTGCTCTCTTCACTTCCTGCTTCTCTCGGCACATAGGTGGGCGGGGTTTCACTTGCATGGGATTGGTTGTAAATGAATTACCACACTGTGAAGCTGATGTAGCAGAGCTGGATTTGAGTCAGTTTGCATTACATACAGAGGTAATGGACTCCCTATCTCAGCCCTTATCAGCCAAATTCAATTAAACCAACTGATAAGAGCTCAGAAATCCCGGAGCTCTCTGAGAAGCTCCGCTACTTATCAGACACAAACAGCTCAGAGCTGCTCCCAGCCCCTCCCTCCCCCCTGAGAGCAGGCAGCTACATCACTTGACAAATGAGCAGATAATCTCAAGGGCCATAGAAACGGAGTGTAAACAATGAAGTGAATAAATTAAGATAGTGGCCAAACAAAGCGGTTTTGATAAAGCAATGCATTTAGGAAAAGTCTTAAATCCACATAAACTAGCAGTATAGATAGGATCCTTGTGATGGGACAACCCCTTTAACCACGTTTTGATTTGCACAGTGTCACAATAGTCTTCCATACCATATGTTTGGGACAATCCTAAAAAAAAAAATAGTGTAACAACAACATGCAGGGGATTATACTGTGGGTCCACTTTGGCTAGTGTGTAACATTGTGGGGGCCACAGCATACTGTGGGGCCTAGATGCAGTGGTTACACAATGTTGATCCCTCATGCAGATGGCCATATACGGTGAGGTGTATATTTGGATGGCCATATACGGTGAGGTGTATATTTGGTTATAGAGACCACATGGGGGTCTGTAGTGTGCCACATATGTATGGTCTGTAGTGTAGGGTCTGTAGTGTGCCACATAGCTGGACTACAATGATGAGGTGTTCAACAACTTCTCTGTCCATGACCTGTGGGGCAAAGGATCCTGATACGCTCAGTGGTGTTGCAAGCAGCCTGGGCACTATATAGTTTGTGACACAGACACATAACCCCTGACACAGACCCGGACCAGAACTTCCCTGTGTAGCCCAGCAACTTCAGCCACAAATGTGATGAAGCCATGGATGTGCATCCAAAGCTTTCACAACAATGTACATGGGCCCATAGAGTAGATTAGGCTCATCCACACTGCAAATACGGACAAATATAGAACATACGTCATAACTTGAAGACCCTTCTACAGCCCAGACACACGGCCACAAAAAATGCAGTCATGTGTATGATGCCATAGAAATGAAAGGACAGAAAACAGCAAGGACTGAAGATTCGTAACAGAGGAACCACGTGCACTGGCGAAGGACGGAAGGCACAAATGCAGACTTTAAAAAAAACCGAGATATTTATTGAGGTGAGTATCAGCACAGTATGACACGTTTCGGACCATACACCAGCCCTATCTCAAGTGAAAAAGTGACTCTCCCTGCAGAGACCCGGCTCCTGTCTGATGGAGTCTGCCGGTCGGGGTGGTGTATGGCCCGAAACGCGTCGTACTGTGCTGGAACTCACCTCAATAAATATCTCATTTTTTTAAAATTCTGCATTTGTGCCTTCCCTCCTTCGCCAGTGAGCACGGTTCCTGTTACGGACCTTCGGTCCTTCTTGTTTTCTGTCCTTTCCTCTCTGGTCCTCTGGTGTATGGGTCGAACTGCGGCCACTCTCACCTAAAATGATATCCATTGGTTCAAAAGGAGTTGTGTCTATCCACAACCTCTTAAGGTGAGAGGCCATCTGGTCAATTTCAATATCCACACCAATTTATTACTGTACCATTTTAATACCGCACATAGTGCGCTCGGTGTCTCTTTCCCTTTTTCTCCATAGAAATGAATGGGTCCGTACTTTTATCTGTATCTACACTACCTATTAGTTGGCTTATTTTAAGCAAGAGTTTTAAGCCTCAATTTTGGCAATTTGGTGCATTTTGTCATGTCCATTTTCCTTCAAAGCCATGCCATTTCCAATGAAGACAATCTCACTTATCAAGTGAGACAAAAATTTGTTATCTCATATTAGATACATTTTGACACTTTTTATGTCAGGGTTGAGTTGTAACCACACTAGTGAATCTGGCCCATAATCTTATGAAAATTTCAGATGAATAGGACAGTCATAGAAATTTATGCAAAAAAAACCCTGACAAGTGCTAATCCACCCTAAAGGTCCATATGAATGTCAATCACATTTGGATGCTGTGACTCTCTATTTCATGTAGACTTGTATTGTTTGAAATGGATCCATCTTTTGTTGCTGGATTTACCATATTTCATATTGTACTACTTTCATTCACTTTTGCATACACCGCACATCAAGCATAGGATAACAAGAAGAGGTTAAACTCACTTGAGAAAATCCTGAACTTGTCCCTGGTGTCCCTGTGCTTTCCACAGGTGGAAAACCAGCACGGATGAGCTCAGCCAGTCTGGCAGTATCCATGGTTGCCAGTCACCTGGAAATATATTGTACTGACTCAGTAAAAATAAGACCGCACTTTGTGCTACAGTCCTATGAAAAAGTTTGGGCACCCCTATTAATCTTAATCATTTTTAGTTCTAAATATTTTGGTGTTTGCAACAGCCATTTCAGTTTGATATATCTAATAACTGATGGACACAGTAATATTTCAGGATTGAAATGAGGTTTATTGTACTAACAGAAAATGCGCAATATGCATTAAACCAAAATTTGACCGGTGCAAAAATATGGGCACCTCAACAGAAAAGTGACATTAATATTTAGTACATCCTCCTTTTGCAAAGATAACAGCCTCTAGTCGCTTCCTGTAGCTTTTAATCAGTTCCTGGATCCTGGATGAAGGTATTTTGGACCATTTCTTTCTACAAAACAATTCAAGTTCAGTTAAGTTTGATGGTCGCCGAACATGGACAGCCCGCTCTCAAATGATCTGAAAACAAAGATTGTTCAACATAGTTGTTCAGGGGAAGGATACAAAACGTTGTCTCAGAGATTTAACCTGTCAGTTTCCACTGTGAGGAACATAGTAAGGAAATGGAAGACCACAGGGACAGTTCTTGTTAAGCCCAGAAGTGGCAGGGCAAGAAAAATATCAGAAAGGCAGAGAAGAAGAATGGTGAGAACAGTCAAGGACAATCCACAGACCACCTCCAAAGAGCTGCAGCATCATCTTGCTGCAGATGGTGTCACTGTGCATCAGTCAACAATACAGTGCACTTTGCACAAGGAGAAGCTGTCAGGGAGAGTGATGAGAAAGAAGCCGTTTTTGCACGTACGCCACAAATAGAGTTACCTGAGGTATGAAAAAGCACATTTGGACAAGGCAGCTTCATTTTGGAAACAAAAATTGAGTTGTTTGGTTATAAAAAAAGGCGTTATGCATGGCGTCCAAAAAGAAACAGCATTCCAAGAAAAACACATGCTACCCACTGTAAAATTTGGTGGAGGTTCCATCATGCTTTGGGGCTGTGTGGCCAATGCCGGCATCGGGAATCTTGTTAAAGTTGAGGGTCGCATGGATTCCACTCAGTATCAGCAGATTCTTGAGAATAATGTTCAAGAATCAGTGACGAAGTTGAAGTTACGCCGGGGATGGATATTTCAGCAAGACAATGATCCAAAACACCGCTCCAAATCCTCAGACATTCATGCAGAGGAACAATTACAATGTTCTGGAATGGCCATCCCAGTCCCCAGACCTGAATATCATTGAACATCTGTGGGATGATTTGAAGCGGGCTGTCCATGCTCGGCGACCATCTAACTTAACTGAACTTGAATTGTTTGTCCAAAATACCTTTATCCAGGATCCAGGAACTGATTAAAAGCTACAGGAAGCGACTAGAGGCTGTTATCTTTGCAAAAGGAGGATCTACTAAATATTAATGTCACTTTTCTGTTGAGGTGCCCATACTTTTGCACCGGTCAAATTTTGGTTTAATGCATATTGCGCATTTTCTGTTAGTACAATAAACCTCATTTCAATCCTGAAATATTACTGTGTCCATCAGTTATTAGATATATCAAACTGAAATGGCTGTTGCAAATACCAAAATATTTAGAACTAAAAATGATTAAGATTAATAGGGGTGCCCAAACTTTTTCATAGGACTGTATTTACCTGCATTTACTTTACCAAATCCAGAACAGCGCCATGTGCAATCTGAGTTTGCTTGAAATCCATTGAAGGGGATTACAAAATAAATTCTGTGAAAATTTCCCAATAGGCACCATTCTTTAACCTATGGCATTCACAACATATTTAGTGCCAATATTTCTTACATATTGCATAAGTTCCAAAACAGAGCTCATGTTAGGTGATGAAACTTATAGGAGTTGTCCAAATAGAATGAAGATTTTCCATGGGCTGCAAATCATATAACTTAAAGAAAGCAAAAAAAACATGATTTGTAGGTTTTTCATTCCAACACTGACAGCCCACCCAGCATTGGTGCCATTCCTTAAAGATGTCTCAGATTTGGTGCAAACTCAGGAGCGGTTGGGGTGGGTGTAAAAATAAAAAATAATAAAATCACTCACCTATCGCTGGCACTCTATTGTCCTGCCCTTTTCTAGAAAAATTTCAAGGGTGCCAACCCTTACAGCCATGACTGTACAGTACATATATATATATAATTGTATCTATCTATTCATCTATCTATCTATCTATCTATCTATCTATCTATCTATCTATCTATCTATCTATCTATCTATCCATCTATCTATATACACGCACACTATTATCTCCCTATCTTATAAAAATGAATTCTTGTCTGTCTGTCTGTCTGTCCGTCTGTCTGTCTGTCTGTACTCTAATGCGAACCAAACGACTGGACCGATCTTCACCAAATTTGGTACAGAGATACTTCAGGTATCCGGGAAGGTTTAAGACGAGACTCCAACTCGCTCGGACGCACCGTTGCTGAGATACAGCATTCCAAACACAGTGCCCCCCCCCCCCTTAGCCAATACAAACCTGCAAGTCTTTCACTCATATTCCAACTGCAATACACACGGTCACTCCACATGCACAATACAAGACTGATATCCAAACTGAGATACACGCATCAGAGGATTAGATACACAGATCAGCACACAGTATCACACGCCAGAGGATTAGATACACGGGTCTGCACACAGTCCCACACACCAGAGGATTAAATACGCATTTCTGCACACAGTTCCACACACTGAAGGATTTGATACGTGCATCTGCACACGGTTTCACATGCCAAAGGATTAGATACAGGCGTCTACACACAGTTCCACACTCCAGAGGATTAGACACGTGCGTCTGCACACATTTCTACACGCCATAGGATTAGATACACGCGTCTGCACACAGTTCCACATTCCAGAGGATTAGATATGCGCGTCTACACATAGTTCCACACGCCAAAGGATTAGATACGCGCCTCTTCACACAATACCACACAAGGGAGGATTAGATATGTGTGTGTGCACACAGTACCACACTTTGGAGGATTAGATACATGCCTCTGCACACAGTAACACAAGCCAGAGAATTAGATACGCGTCTCAGCACACAGTAACACACGGGGGAGGATTAGATATGTGCGTCTACACACAGTACCACATGCCATAGGATTAGATATGCGCATCTGCACACAGCACCACATGCCGGGGGATTGGATACACGCGTCTACACACAGTTCCACATGCCATAGGATTAGATACGCGCCTCTTCACACAATACCACACAGGGGAGGATTAGATACACGTGTCTTCACACAGTTGTACATGCCATAGGATTAGATACACGCGTCTACACACAGTACCACATGCCATAGGATTAGATACACGCGTCTGCACACAGTTCCACATTCCAGAGGATTAGATATGCGCGTCTGCACACAGTTCCACATTCCAGAGGATTAGATACGCACGTCTGCACACAGTTGTACATGCCATAGGATTAGATACACGCGTCTGCACACAGTACCACATGCAGTAGGATTAGATACGCGCGTCTACACATAGTTCCACACGCCAAAGGATTAGATACGCGCCTCTTCACACAATACCACACAGGGGAGGATTAGATACGTGTGTGTGCACACAGTACCACACTTTGGAGGATTAGATACATGCCTCTGCACACAGTACCACAAGCCAGAGAATTAGATACGCGTCTCAGCACACAGTATCACACGGGGGAGGATTAGATATGCACGTCTGCACACAGTACCACACGGGGGAGGATTAGATACGCGCGTCTACACACAGTACCACATGCCATAGGATTAGATATGCGCATCTGCACACAGTACCACATGCCGGGGGATTGGATACACGTGTCTACACACAGTTCCACACGTCGTAGGATTAGATACGCGCCTCTTCACACAATACCACACAGGGGAGGATTAGATACACGTGTCTTCACACAGTTGTACACGCCATAGGATTAGATACACGCGTCTACACACAGTACCACATGCCATAGGATTAGATACGTGCATCTACACACAGTACCACATGCCGTAGAATTAGATACACGCGTCTACACACAGTTCCACACTCCAGAAGATTAGATACGTGCGTCTGCTTACAGATCCACACGCCAGAGGAATAAATACACGCATCTTCACACAGTTGTACACGCCATAGGATTAGATACACACGTCTGCATACAGTACCACATGCTGTAGGATTAGATACACGCGTCTACACACAGTTCCACACGCCGTAGGATTAGATACGCGCCTCTTCACACAATACCACACAGGGGAGGATAAGATACGTGCATCTGAACACAGTACCACACTTTGGAGGATTAGAAACAGGCCTCTGCACACAGTACCACATGCCAGAGAATTAGATACACGTCTCAGCACACAGTTCCACATGGCAGAGGATTAGATAAGTGCATCTGCTCACAGTACCACACGCCAGAGTATTAGATACGCGCATCTGCACACAGTACCACACGGGGAGGATTAGATATGTGCATCTGCACAAAGTACCACACCAGCAAGGATTGGATACTTGCATCTAAACACAGTACTACACGGGGAAGGATTAGATACAGCTTTACTCCAGGTATCCATAACAACGGATCACATGTTTTTCACTGACATCCAAAATGACATACACATAATCACATGACGCTTATGGACATACACACAAACCACATACAAAATACACCAGTGCAAAATTGGACAATTTTTATGGGGCCACTACACAAACATAAAATGTAATATACCCGTGCGAAGCCGGGTCCTCCCTCTAGTAAATTATATATATCATATGATTTACATATCATTGAAATATTTACCATGAGATTTGGGCTAACTCCATTCCCTATTGCTTGCTTTATAGTAGGAGGTCATTTGTATTAAGCCCAATTTGGATGACATTATCTCTTACATATTTTCTTAGATATCTGCTGATTTTTTTTGTATTTACTGACAGCTTCAGAATTTTAGTATGAAAATCACTAATCCTTTACATTTACACCAGGATTAGAGGAGAGCAATGCTGGCGGCAGCTGCAGGTTGGAGCAGGTGTTGTATGGGAATTGAATCCCTGTTTTCTTTGGCGCTGTGGATGTATCTTCAATCATAGCCACCTTTCATCCTGATATTAAAGCCACCCTGTTTAGATAGTTATTATGGATCCCATTGTATTCTGTCTAAAATATTACAATGTACTCATAGCAGACATGAAAATTCACCTGCAGCTCTGGACATTTGCGTTTAGGCTGCGGCTACATGTCAACGGGAAATGTGTGGAGTGAAAACTCATGCAAAAATGGCAAATCCAGTGATGAATGTGACAAGTGCTATTTACATGTGATTTATAAGCAACTTTTGTTGCAATTGTTGTCAACAGATTTTATTCATATTTGTAACACCAGTGTTCTTATGTCATATTAAACCAGGCCTGGCTTTAGAGAAATAAGGGCCAGATACTCTAAAGGGCTGAAATGACAACCTGGGATGGATACATCAGTTTTATGGCTGGGGTTGAGGTGACCCAAGCGATTGATTAATTTTAACATTGTTATTTTGTGTTCTCCATTCATAGGAACATGTTCTGTACTTACCCTTGTTAGACTATATAATAGACTGGGCATTATAGGGTTTGTGATATAGGGTACGATTCTGGCTGCGATTGTGGCTCCCTAGATTCTGAAGTTAGTAACTGAGGGTGCATTGTTAGGGTTTATTGGGGTAAGTAAAAAATCCTTTCCCTTAATGTAAGCCCGGTGTCTACACCTCATATCCATCAATGACCAATCCCAGCATCTCAATTCAACTCTGTAGGTTATCTAGACCCATGGAAACATGTTCACAGTGGGACCCTGCATACACTATTATGCCCCATAGTGGCCCCTGCTCACAGTATTATGCCCCATAGTGGCCCCTGCACACAGTATTATGCCTCATAGTGGCCCCTGCACACAGTATTATTTCCCATAGTGACCCCTGCACACAGTATTATCCCCCATAGTGGACCCTGCACACAGTATTATGCCCCACCCCTGCACACAGTATTATGCCCCATAGTGGCCCCTGCACACAGTATTATGTCCCATAGTGACCCCTGCACACAGTATTATGTCCCATAGTGGTCCCTGCACACAGTATTATGTCCCATAGTGACCCCTGCACACAGTATTATGCCCCATAGTGGCCCCTGCACACAGTATTATGCCCCATAGTGGTCCCTGCACACAGTATTATGTCCCATAGTGCCCCCTGCACACACTATTATGCCCCATAGTGGCCCCTGCACACAGTATTATGTCCCATAGTGGCCCCTGCACACAGTATTATGCCCCATAGTGGCCCCTGCACACAGTATTATGTCCCATAGTGGCCCCTGCACACAGTATTATTCCCCATAGTGGCCCCTGCACACAGTATTATGCCCCATAGTGGTCCCTGCACACGCTATTATGCCCCATAGTGCCCCCTGCACACACTATTATGCCCTATAGTGGCCTCTACTACACAATACTATAACATCATGCGGTTTCTGTTCCTGCTTTGACTGCCGTGCCAATGTTCTTGTTTCCCTCATTTTGAGTATTGTCGCTGTTGAATTGGGCTCTGGGTGTGTACGTTATGTATTCCAGGTTGAGCATGGCATATTTTTATGCTTGGGTTTGTAAAGAATTATTATATTATTAAAAGTAAGTTTTTATATTTGTTGACCACTATTTGGATTATCATATGTCAAGAACTGAGAAGAATCTTAGACAAAGAAACAATGAGAAAAATATATTGATTTCTTTCATATCAGTGGATAAACTAAATGTTCTTAACCCTTTGTTATCAAGTTACTGGAAAAATATTGCATTTTCTCCACCTATTACATTCATTACATTACTATTTCTACTAAGACATTCAAGAAATATAAAGCAGAATGCCAATGTGAACCCACTCGTAGTGTATTTCCATCTTTACTGTATTGTATGACAGCAGTGTTGATGTTAACTTGCAAAAATCAATTTTTTCCCAAATCCCCAGCAGCTAAAACTGAGCGGCACGACTGACTGCCCCCTGAGCATACACCATGGTAGGAGGAGAGCCTCGGGGAGTTGGAATAGTCAAATCAGATCTGATATTATGTAGAGGACATTTACTGTATTCTTTCATTATACAATATTCCTAAGTATTATTTTGCAACATTTCTTTTTGGTTTTTGATGGATTTACGGAATGTTTCCTGGTGCAAATAAAAGAAAAAGAAAAAGTACTTTGGAATAAAACTACACTAAATACAAATAAAAAGGATGAAGAGTGAAAACTCTCCAAAAAGACCGGCCCCGTAATTCAGATCAGATTTCCTATGAGATTGAACATTTGTGACAAGTTAGAATGCCGAACAGCCAGACAGGATTCTTGTTAGAGGGATTGTCTTCTGTCCATATAGCCATCCATATTAGGGCATATGAATATAAGAGAGTAGGGGTCACCTATCTTTTTTTTATCTAGATTGTGAGCCCCATATAGGGATCAAAATGTACTTTTTTTTTTACCTATCACTATGTCTTTGCAGATCGGAAGGAAATCCACGCAAATACGAAGAGAACGTACAAAGTCCTTGCAGATGTTGTTCCTGGTGAGATTCGAACCCAGGACTTCAGCACTGTAAGGCTGCAGTGCCAACCACTGAGCCACCATGTTGCCCCTGGTGTCACCTATCTTTTTGATAAGTAAAGTTTCCAGAAGTTGCACCCCAAATAATCAAACACTTACCATTTCAGAAATGTAGATCCAGAACAGATAAAAAATCCAGTGCCAAGTGCAATAGAGCGTAATACTATTACATATACAAACACATGTAGCCTTAACATGCAGGTGTAAGCTCACCTTAAAGGGTTGTGGTATGTGGTGGTATGGGCTTCAGCAGGTGGGCGCCAGGAGAGGAGGTGGTAGAAACTATCACACGTTAGATAAGCATAGTATTAAAAAAAATGGGGATTGGGACCCCAATAAAGGAAGACAGGCAGTGTTGGCCCAATAAGGTATTTTATTGAGGGCAAAAATATGCAATGTATTTTGGGGAGCAGTCCCTTTATAAAGGGTCTGCACGCTGAAACATGTTGAATGTTTTTGACTTGAATAAACTACCTCATTGGACAGAGCTGTTTGTCTTCCTCTATTGGGATCCCAATTCCCATTTTTTGGATTACTCTGCATCACAAATGTGGGAAGCAGCGGACTGGACTTTGGTTGGGATCCTGACGAAGAATGAGCATCTCATGTCCCCATTTATATAGCAGGTCCTTCTCTATCACACCCCTTTAGCAAACAGACAAGTTAGGGCAGTACTAATGGCATTGCTATACCACGAGACTGGTCAAATACACAGGCATCAATGTCACACGTGGTAGTGTCATAAAAAAATATCAATGTTAGTTGAGCATTATTTATATAGGTACTACATTACAATATAATATAAGCACTATATGGCAGTATAATATGGGCTGCATTTACAGTATTATTTCAGCACTATGACATGACTATGATATGGATATTCTCTGGTGTTATTATAGTGATGCTCTCTGGCACTACATGGCAGTTTTATACACTTTTACGTCTATATGGTACAATCTAGTTATTGTATGGGCTGTAATATTTCAGCAATATGATGCTAGTACTATATTAGTTTTCATGAACATTTTATGATATAACCTTGTAAGGAGTAAGTATAGCACATTGACTAGACGGGGAGTTCTGCAGTCTTGGTGCCTACGGCTATATGCACTCACTGTAAATAATCTCCTGTATGTGTATATATAGTCTCTAGAGTCCAGAGTCTCTAGCTTGGTGTCATGTTCCAAGATTATTCTAACCAGAAGGTACAGTGAATTTCCACCATGACACGGCTTGAGACAGGTGGCAGTCAGTTCTCCATACAACATATGGGACTGAGTTATCCCAGATTTCCTCTGTCACTATCATATGCAATATATTCACATGACTAAGCAGACAGGTAATGTATACATACAGGTGCAGCCTGCTGCTAAGTTACATCACCAAACCCCGCACAGACTAATCCATCTTTGCAAATCCCAACGGAATACAAATCCATGACAAGAGCAACCGTCTGTAACACCGGATCATTCAGAAACCATTGTTCTTTCATCCGTACTAATAGTAGCCCCGGGAAGCACAAGCCGAAATGGCGTGAAAAAGCTAAGGTGTAATAATAATAATGATACTAAAGCCTGATTTGCACAAGACTTTTTGGGCCATATTTGTTGCTGTTTTTAATGCATTAGCCAATAAATGCAATTTTTGTTAATGTTACACTATATGGAGAGCCTATAGACGATGTATGACACTGTATGGCTAGGAAGTGTGATACGTTACAGCCTTCTGTACCAGGTATCAGCCAGAGAGTCCTGGCTGCAGAAATCATGGGGCCCCCATAGCAAAAGAAAAAAGGGTAAAGAAAGGCAATGGCTGTACAAATAATCTATTGTCGATTGATATTTTTAAGCAAATGTATGTCAAGAATAGAAACTAAAACAATGACAACAATTGTGCTCTTACCTCTGCCTACAGTGTCTAGATTTTTCTCTGCAGTCCCCTTATATGACTATATACTGTAGAATGTACCATAAATCTTAGTAAATAGAGCAGAGAGGAAGGATTTACGATGGAATTCCGGGTATCAAAAGAGATCAAAGTGATGTAACAGAGATCTGCTGGGATTGCTCCTTCCACGAGCGTTGCAGCAATTGCCTACCCTAATGGTAGGTCCGCCATTGCCTAGCCCCATTGCACCATGCATGGGCTGAGGGAACGATACAAAATATCCAGAGCGCTATAACCTATGGTTCTATGGTTTTAGATATTGGATTGTGGAAAATGCCCGATTGAGGAATAGTTGATCATTGGGGTGCTGATAGTGGTAACCCCCTATTTAATATTAAGTATGCCAAATATATGTATATAATATGTGACTTGTGGGTAATAAACAATTTTTATAATATACAGTATATTGTATTTTTTACAGTAAGGAAGATCAAATGGACAGGGCTGCAAATGCTTCAGCAAATAATTGCTCACAAGCTGTATTTTGCCATAAGCATATACTATGATAGGAAGAACAGGACAGGGACACTACAGCTCATATCATAAGTGGGGACCCTGCACTCTCACAGTCCTTTTCTTCTTTTACAGGCACAGAAAACATGAGGTCAAAACCTGTCAAAATAAAATAAGAAAAAAAAATTATATATATACTGTATATCCTACTAATATTATAAATGTGAACGTTTGTGTGTTTGGATATTTGTTCCTCAATTACGCAAAAACGGCTGAATGGATTTGAATGAAATTTGGCACATAGATAGTTTGTAACCTGGATTAACACATAGGCTACTGTTTATCCCTGTAAATTACATGGCTTTATGACTTATGAATTTATGTTCACATGCTCTATTACACTGCACTTGGAGTAGCTGTATCTCAGGCCCCAGGGCTGTTATCTCTCTGTGTAAACACACACTGACCCTCAGTGTGTATATACATTTGCATATTATCTGCGCCAGTGCTGACACACTAACATGGGCAATCACCTTTAATCCAAATTGGCAGTTTGTCAATTTTAAACATGCCGGGAAAAAGAAAATCTAATTTGTCGCAAACAATGAGCGCTATGAAGGTAGCCAGAAGTCACAGATTTTTCCTCAAGCGGAGCTGACGGGGATCATCGGCGACAACAACACATGCATTATATGGCGTCCCAGAGAGGTGCTGAGATGCCAGAACAATTACAGACACGGTGCGAAGAACAACTTCAGTGCCAGACCAACTTCAGAGCTACCGAAATGCTGGAGCATGCGGATCATCAACACCAACAACATGATCATTATATGGCTTCCCAGTGAGCGGCTACGATGCCAGGACAATCACGGGCAAAGCGCCAGGAACTAATTCAGCGACAGGCCAGCTTGAGATCTGCCAAAACACTCCAACAACCCGCATATGGAGTTGCTGGCAGAGGCTAGTATACATATATATATATATATATCATAATGGGCCACATTTATTAATGCATGGATGGTGAGAATCCAGTTTGTGCCTTGTACCACTTTAGGTTTCACATATCAAGGATTTTCCTTATAACAGTGAACTATATCTGGCACACTAAATAAAGGGGGTCTCTAAAAAAAAAATAAAAAAAATAAAGTGAAACAAAGTCAAAGTATTGCAGCATATTGTAAACCATATGGCCATGTCCAGCCTTGTGATATGTGCTATAATAGATTACGACTGAGTCTAAATCTGTACAGGAATATTCTGTTTTTACTTGGATACTCCCTGGGCGCTTCTTTTTTAGTAACAGAATCACTTGGGGATAAAGCGATTTCGCCTTGATTATTACAAAGGGAATTAATCCACGATCAGCTCATCATGTTACAACCAGTCTATGCATTAACCCTTGGCCATGAAGGATTACCAAGTTTCCATAGTAGACAGGTTATGTAATATCTGATGCAGCTCTGGAGCAGTATACAGTTCACATTGATGTCGCGGATTACCAGTACACTGCCAACATTGACAAACTACTACCAGATATACTATAAATGTTTAAAAAATTGGACGGGTGTTCGGTGGGTCACGTCACTCATAAAAGCATTGGGAAAAAATTCTATAGAACCATTTAAAAGGTTCTACATCAGCTTGGGGAGAATATATTACCTACTGTAGTCACTGGCAGGAGACATTTTTTATGAAGTGTGGCCCTACATGGCGTAAATGTCGTAGTTTGGCCGCAGCAGAAAGGCCGCTGCAAAAAAACGTGGAATTTTATAGTCTGAAAAGTGAATGGAATTCATTCCTTTTAAGCTAGTTTTTCGTGTATAATGGGGACAGGGGTGATTTAAAGCTTTTTATTTTTGTATTATATTATATATAACGTGAGTATGTGCTCATTCCCGTTTATAAGCTCCTGCTCTCAGAATTTACAATAAATTTAAAAAGTTTTTTTTTAGTTATATATGCAACAAAGTCACCAAACAATGTTCACAAATTGCACCACTCAGGCAAAAGAGTGACATCAAAAATGACCCTCATGTTATAGATCCCCTTAGATTAGAGACATAAAGAAGCAGCAGATTTCTCATCCAGCATCAGCCACTGTGATAAATCTGGAGCATTTTAAACTGTCTAGTCTAAATCTTAGGCAGGATTAGTAAATTTGCAAAAGAGCATATTCAGTATCCAAGACTGTGTCACATGCGGCAACCACCTGGGGATCCATTTTAAATGCAATCTGTATAAAAAAAAGTTAAAAGGATAGTTTTGTTCAGTAAACCAATGTTCCAATGCTAGGTTAGGGAAAAGATTCAATATTATATAACTTGTCTTTATTGACATCCTTACTCTTTCTATGCTTAGGAGTCCAGTGGGCGGTTCTATTCAGTTACTGACAGCCTGTTTTCTATGATTTTACACAGCTAGCTGTCAGTCACTAAGCAGAACCGCCTACTGGACTCCAAAGCATAGAAAGAGCCTGGACTGAAGAAGGGTTTCCAGGGCACTCCCTGCTACTACTCTCCCATGTCACAGCGTTTCAGGGTGCCCTTGGTGTTAGGTGTGAATGAATATGTCCTGTTCTTACACTCCGAATACATAGTACCCTTAATACTGGTAGTGATCTGCAATTAAAGCCACATTGGATTTACCTCCTATAACAAAGTGAAGCTAAATACTGTACATTGGTATTGATTGCATCATTTCCTGCAATCTACCTCATCCATCTACTATAGTAGTGATCTTGATCGATCATGTATTTGACAGAAATCTTATTAATTCCATATATTGACCCATTGTGATGCTCATCGGTAATTAAAATTGTTCACACAACCGCCCGACATGTTTCTAATGGAATCCTCTGGGGTACATTGACTGCAATAAGCGATGTCTAGAATGTCGGAACATTTAAGCCCAAACTAGATGCGCCACATTGCACCAGAGATGCCCCACATTGCACCAGAGATGCCCCACATTGCACCAGAGATGCGCCACATTGGACCAGAGATGCGCCACATTGCACCAGAGATGCCCCACATTGCACCAGAGATGCCCCACATTGCACCAGAGATGCCCCACATTGCACCAGAGATGCTCCACATTGCACCAGAGATGCCCCACATTGCACCAGAGATGCCCCACATTGTACCAGAGATGCCCCACATTGCACCAGAGATGCTCCACATTGCACCAGAGATGCTCCACATTGCACCAGAGATGCCCCACATTGCACCAGAGATGCGCCACATTGGACCAGAGATGCGCCACATTGCACCAGAGATGCCCCACATTGCACCAGAGATGCCCCACATTGCACCAGAGATGCCCCACATTGCACCAGAGATGTCCCACATTGCACCAGAGATGCTCCACATTGCACCAGAGATGCTCCACATTGCACCAGAGATGCCCCACATTGCACCAGAGATGCGCCACATTGCACCAGAGATGCTCCACATTGCAGCAGAGATGCCCCACATTGCACCAGAGATGCGCCACATTTCACCAGAGATGCCCCACATTGCACCAGAGATGCCCCACATTGCACCAGATATGCGCCACATTGCACCAGAGATGCCCCACATTGCACCAGAGATGCCCCACATTGCACCCTTCAATGACAACTGATTGAATCTTTTCCCACAAGGCTATATATCAATGTGCTCAGCTTCTCCCTGTGTATAACATGCTGCCTGCAGATTAGACATCATTTTCATGATGATAGTTTCCATTTTAGAATGTTTGCCTTTGTTTTCCTCGCCATTATATAGGGAAATCACTACTCTTAGGTTTAATCATTGTTTCCTGTACAGAGTACATAATTATCTGGGTCGTCTTTCGACTACATACTATATACATACAGAATTTATACATATTACATACTACATAGTCCATATTATATGTATTATAGTACATAATGAGATGAACAAATTAATATTTTACAAAAAAAAAAACCTATAAAAGTTTTCTTTGCAGTATTGTTCAATGTTTTACAAGAAAAGTACAATGATAGATGATTCTGTATGTGCACCTCCTCCCTCTACATGAGCCCTCCCTGGAGGAAAGCACCATCATTTAAGCAATAACAATGTATTCCCTTCTTCCTCGGGTTTATTTTTGGACTTTTTCCTCTACCCGAGCTTCCTAGCAACTAATTGCCATAACTTCCTATGTGCTTTAATGAGCAGATGTACAGACTCCTCCCCGCCCGGCACTACGAGCAGTCATAGGTATGCTGGCTACGCACGGTATACAAATATTCAGGTGATGAAAGCTCTCTATGCCGACAACCAATCAGTGCTTGGTGATGACTGACGCAGGCTACTCACCTGTCCTCATTGGTGATCTAGGAGATTTTACATTTTGGGAATACCTGCGGATAGCAGGATGTTATGTATAAATAAGCCAGCGACGGACGATTCTTTACCTGTTCATCTTCTTTCCATCTTTATCTTGCTGCAGATACCCAGGTATGAGGATTGCTCTCTGCTTTTTTACTCTGCTCTTCTATTGCACCTATTGAAAGCTTCTGAAATTCTCCGCAGGTGGAGCAGCATTTAATACCTGGCGCCTTGTTTTTATGTATTTCCTGATCATTTCTATTACTTTTCCAACGTTTATTGGTCAGTAGAAGAATCTTTTCAATGTGAAGAAACCAAGGTTAACCCTTAAGTCCTTAATCATTTCTTTTTAACCCCTTCCAGACGCTCATCTTCATCATGCCTACCCAGCTGGAAGGTGCCATGGATACCATGATCCGGATCTTTCACCATTATTCCGGTAAAGAAGGTGACAAGTACAAGCTGAACAAAGGAGAACTGAAGCAACTCTTGCAGAGTGAGCTGACCGACTTCCTTGCTGTAAGTATTCAAGACAATACTTAATTCTGTATAAGTGTATTAAAGGGGCAAATGTTTTGCCACAAGAACGCTGATCTTAGGCTCTGTTCACATACAGAATCTAATAGAGTATTTGATGAAGGTGTGAACATAGGCTAAGTTACAGTATGTGAATGGCACAAGTGTATAAGGATAGTCTAAGAATTATTTATAGTATCTGCCTATATGGACAAGATGTAATTTTACTGAGATAGCCCATAATATTAGGGCATGAAACTGATTTTGACACAATATATATCAGGGGAAACCTCCTATAACAGGGGTCAGCAATATTCGGCTCTCCAGCTGCTGTGAAACTACAACTCCCAACCTGCTCCATTCACTTTCATGGGAGTTCCAAGAACAGCAGAGCAAGTATGCATGCTGGGAGTTGTAGTTTTACAACAGATGGATTGTCAAAGGTTCCCTACCCCTGTCCTATAATGACAATAGCATATCACATCTGGTGCCGCAACAGTGGTGATCTCACCAGAGACATTGCTGGCATACCATTAGCTTTATCTATGGATATTTACTCCAATGGTCATCACACAAATATGCCATGTATAGTCCTGAGTGGTTGAAGAATGGCTGGAATGTTATACAGTAGTACATGAGCTTAATGTATACTGTATATTTGCATAGTCTTTATAAAATGCAAGGGCTCACCATATCTATTCAGGTGCAAACCAGTCCTTTCAATGTTATGTTCACAAGTGGCCGATATTCGTCCCATAAGTCTAGGTGAGGTTTAGATGTATGGAATGGAATTTTTTTTGCAACAAATCAGCCATTTATGTAAATGAAAAGTCTAATTGTATTTGCAGTTTTCCCAGCAAACTCAGATGTTAACTCTATTTGCCATAGTATAACTTGCAACTTGTGGCTCTCTGGCTATGGTGCTGCAGGTTGTCAGGGCATGCTGGGACCTGTAGTATCATCACAGCTGGAGAAATACAGATTGGAGATCATTGTTGTAGTGGACAGGGGATGCTATAACACAAACAGACAAATGTGGCTGTTTACGTGAAAAGGGCCCAGATCGTCGATACTAATTATAGAGAAAATAGTCCAAAACATATTTGAGTAAAAAAATCACAATTTTGTTTTATGCAAAAATTTTATTTAAAAATATGTCAATTGTGCTTTCAATAAAACATTTTTTGCTGTTTCGGACAATGTTACACCATAACCGTTACAATGATACCAAGAACTCCATATCGACAGTGTGGGCCCTTTTCACATAAACAGCCACAAATAGATAAAAGAAGCAGAAGCTCTCCAGATTGTTGTACTGCTGCTCCTTCTTTTGGATGTGTGTAAAATATGTATAAGTAATGCTGGGTTCACACCAGCGTCTGGTCTCCGTTATCAGGTTTCCGTCTTCTGCATGCAGAAGACTGAAACCTGTCATGCTGAGTGAGTGTTTTATGCTCTGCGCAGCGAAACCGTTTTTTTTAAACCAAACACAGAGTATTGCATGTCCGACTCTGTGTCCGTTAAAAAAAAAAAAATGGTTTTGCTGCGGAGAGCATAAAACGCTCACCGGCGCTCACGGCTGAACACTTTTCAAACCCATTCAAATGAATGGGTTTGAAAGATGCCGGCAGGTTTCCATCTCCTGCCCTGTTTTGTGCAGGAAACGGAAACCTGCAGAATGGAGACCCGGACGCAGATGTGAATGAGCCTTCAATGGCTACCCCCACTACTATTGTCTTGGTATATATTTTAAACGGTGTTCACACTACTGCCGCTGTCCGCCCTGGGATTTCCGTCGTAAACCCCGAGGAAACTGGACAGGAGACGGCTTGTCGGCGGTCAGCTTTAAAATCCATTCATTTGCAAGGGTTTTTAAAGGTGACCACCGGTGTCCTTCTGCAGCCTCTCTGCCTGGATTCCTTTTTTTTTTTTTTTTTTTTTTTCCGCATGGACGCAAAGTTTTGCATGTTCAATTTTATGTCCGTGCAAAAAAAAAAAAAAAAATTCTTCCAGGCGGAGAGGTCACATACAGACACCAGCGGTCACCTTTAAAACCCATGTAAGTGAATGGGTTTTAGGCTCCGTTGCCACAGAGTAACACGCTGCTCATTTAGACACATAAACACGCGTCAGAGCGAGGTGCTTCAAAACAGATACCACTGACTTCAATGGGTGCCGACTTACGCGCGCTACACATTGAAATCAATGGGTTATTAAGCCTCCCATTGATTTCAATGTGTAGCGCGCGTATGCCGGCACCCATTGAAATCAATGGGATCTGTTTTGAAGTGCCTCATTCTAACACGTGTTTACATGTCTAAATGAGCGGCACATTACTCCGTAGGAACACAGCCTTAAAGCTGACCGCTGGCAAGCTGTCCCCTATCCAGTTTCCCCGGGGTTTACGATGGAAACCCTGGGGCAGACAGCGGCGATAGTGTGAACCCAGCCTTACTGCACCACGAATTGAAGATTTACTTTGATTTCATTAATATTAAAGGGATTGTCCAGTTTCAACAAACAAATATTATTTGTATAATAAAAAGTTGTACAATTGTCCAATATATCAATTCCTCACAGCTTTCTAGATCTCTGCTTGCTGTCATCCATTGTTTACTTCCAGTGGATAAAAATCAGTCCATGGTCATGTGATGTACAATCCGTGGTCATGTGATGGACAGTCCATGGTCATGTGATATACAGTCCGTGGGCATGTGATGGACATACAGTACATGTTTATGGCTCGTTACAGTCATAGCACAGTACTCATATCGTTGTCTTGAAACGGGCTGTGCACCTGTGTGTCCATCACATGACCACGGACTGTCCATCACATGACCACGGACTGTCCATCACATGACTATAGACTGATTTTTATCCACTGTATGTAAACAATGGATGACAGTAAGCAGAGATCTAGACAACTAGGAGGGATTGATACAGAAAGTATATTGGAGAATTGTAGAAATTTTCATTATTATTATTATATATAAAGTATTGGCTGAAACTGGACAATCCTTTTACCTTACAATGTCTGTATTAATATTTGGTCAGTTTGGTCAAAGTGGTATATTTGAAGGGGAACCCTAAAGCTGAAAAAGCTGTAAAATCCAGTATTTGAAAGGGAAAAATCTTGGTGGATTAGATCACTTTATTTCAATATTCTTTAATATTACAATTTGCATGTGGGTTTTTGGGTTGAGGAGGTGCAGGCTATGTGCAGTACAGTGTAGCAGGTTTATCCTTGCACGACACACTTTGCATAGTGCTGTTTATTTTCATTTGCACCGCTGTCACCTAAGACGACACAGTCACCGCATGCAAATTCCTTCGGCTTCAATCCTTGTCTCATATGCAATGCAATGAAGGTTTGAATACACTTTATATCAGCGCTGACAAACATTTCCTCGGGCCAGGTCTGCACCATATGTACATCCTCAGCTGCTTCAGAGCCTCTTGAGATATAAAGATGTCAATTACTATATCTTGCAGCAGAACAATTATTCCCATAGCGCATTCAGCATAGTATATGTAACTAAGATCTGCAATACCTTGCTTGTAGCGTTTATTTGTATCTATTGTACGGAACAATAACTTAGCTATTGATCTGTGAATAGAACTTTCCATTACTCATTGAGCAGGGCTCATGTTTTCTGACAACATTTACTCATGAGTCATTCTCACTAGCGGCTCATTCATTACTAAGCATTGACGTGAATTGATTTGCACCACAAATTAATTGCCTTTTAGCCATAGTATTATGTTTTGGAAATAAAGGACAGCTAGTGCGGAACAGAAATAGTAATAGTAGCTTTCCTAGATCATTTTTTTATTGTACGCTCTCAGATGGCTGTAACATGGTGACTGGTTTGCACCTGTATTACAGACACAACACCTGGAGTCCCTGCAGCTCACCAGAAGCCGGGCTATAGCACCATAGGCTTCTATAGTCTTCACACGCACATTTATTGGATTTCTGTTTACTGTGGGTAATATTTTCCATGTATACCCCAAGCATTAAGGCTTTCATAGGTGAATTTATTGCACCAGTCTATATGATATAAGGGCCAATTCAGATGGCTGTGTCCCACTGTTCTTGGATTACTTGGTCAAACCAAACTCACTGTATTATATCTATAGTGTAGCAACTTCCAGCCAAACTGCGGCTTTACTGTCTTTTACTTGTAGTATCATTGAGGTATGGGACAATAAACCAGCTGATGGGCTAAAACTCACAGCATCATACACTATGATCCTCATCTTACAGCACTATACAATGAGTTCAGTTCAGCTGAGCTATGGGCAACCTAAGACATGTGGCTGTGTTCCCCAGAGAGAACATCACTGTCTAAATTGACCCTAAGACCAGGGACAAATGGGGTTATTTTGCATTGGATTTGCTGTTTTGGCATTGCCAGTGTCTATCCTGCTGCAAAGTAAATTACAAGTGTAGTAGATTGGATTTAGGTTGAGGTCCCATGTACCATCCCACAAAAAAACGCTGCTAACAGAACTGGCATTGCAGCCCATTGCAACTTTTCGCGCAGCGCTTTTCACAGAAAGTCCACAGACATTTCCTCTGTGGACTTTCTGTTTTCATTATACCAACAGGGAAACCGCCAGTGTTTCCATAGAAATAATGGACATGTGATTTCAAATACAACGATTTTGGAAATTGAAGTGTGTCCACAGCGCATATCTTTCATAGCAGTATTATATACTGAATACACTAAATTCAGAGCACTGTCCACTTTGCCAGTATGTACCGGGTCCCATGGATATCAGTGCCCTTAGTTTCGGTACCGATATCCCTCCACTGTCAGAAAGGCGGACCTTATAGCCTAGCATCATAGCTGGCCTGTGAGAAAATCTTTCCCTGACAATACTAGTTTATTAAAGGGGCTCTATCGTTGGGAAAAGTCATTTTTAGCTAAGCACATATTTGCATAGCCTTTAGAAAGTCTATTCCACACCTACCTTTTGTATGTAAATCACCTCAGTAGTTTTTGAATAAGTCCATTTTTATTCATGTGCTAATTAGCCTTCACCATGCACTGGAAGTGTTTGTGATCACACTTTGCTATTCTCTAGAGCAGAGAGATGAGCCAGCGGCACAGCAGCCTCTCTGTTCTCACACACATAGAGAAGAGCAGAGTGTGATCACAGACACTTCCGGTGCACGGAGAAGGCTAATTAGCACATGAATAAAAATGGACTTATTCAAAAACTACTGAGGCAATTTACATACAAAAGGTACCTGTGGAATAGCCTTTCTAAAGCCTATGCAAGGATGTGCTTAGCTAAAAATGACTTCTCCCAATGATAGAGCCCCTTTAAAGAGTGCAATGATGCAAGGCTGCAAGGCCTGTCCTTCTGACAGTGGAGTGATCTGAAGCATCGGAGTGACCGAAACTAATGGCACCAATATCTCTGCCACCCTGGCACATACTGCATACCTCCCAACCGTCCTGGATTCAGCAAGAGAGTCCTGGATTCCAGGTCCTGTCTCGCAGTCTCGGTCGGCAGGAGGTATGTCTCAGGTCCAACTCAGGCCCGGTTCACATCTGCGTTCGGCATTCCGATCGGGGAGTCTGCATGGGAACCCCCAAACGGAATACCGAACACATTGTCAAGTGGTGAGCAATGAAAGCACATGGACTCCATAGACTATAATGAGGTCCGTGTCTTTTCCGCACAGTAGATAATGAGCTCACCGCTTGTCAATGTGTTCAGTATTCCGTTCGGGGTGGTCCCCATGTGGACTCCCTGAACGGTATACTGAACGTAGATGTGAACCGGGCCTGATGGAGGTGGGACAAACTGGGGGGGAGGCATATGAAGGGGGCATTAAACTGGGAGGGCATATGAGGAGGACATTAAACTTTTGGGGCAGATGGAGGGGGCACTAAACCAGGAGCAACTGGAGGTGGACATTAAACTGGGGGGTAGCTGGAGGAGGACAATATAAGGGGGAGAAACAAGAAGAGGACATTAAACTGGGGGCAGCTGGAGGGGGACATTAATGCCCCTGTTTAATGTCCCCCTCCAGCTGCCCCCAGATTAATGTTCCCCTCTAGTTTTCCCCAGTTTAGTGTTCTTAATAAGATTAGGGTGACTGTAGGAGCATTATACTGTGTGAGGAGCAGAAATAGAAATGCACATAATAAGTTTAGAAGTGGGTGGAGCTAAATTTGTCATAGCGCACATACCGCACTGCACAATTTGTCCCTGTTTCTGTCCTTTGAAAGTTGGGAGGTATGCATAATGTTAGGCCGGGGCCCCACGGGCCGGAAACACTGCGATTTTCCGCTGCAGGAAAAAATACAGTGTTATACAGTAACTGCAAAGTGGATGGGATTCATGTGGATTCAAGCGTGGACACACTGCGATTTCCAAAACCGGCAGCTTTCCCGTAGATATAATTGTAACAGAAAGTCCACAGAGGAAAACTTAGCGAACTTTCTGTTTAAAGCGCTGCAGGAAGAACCACAATGCGTTCCTGCCGCAGCTTTTCCTACAGCGCATTAGTGTTACAGATCGTCCCGTGGGGCCTTAGCCTCAGCTAACAAAGCTGTGATTTATATAATACCATCCATCTCAGCATGTCAATTTATTGCAGTGGTTTGGGCGGGGTTTTCAATTTTTGCAATATAGACAGTAAGGGTCCATTCACACAGAGGAGAATGGTGAGGAATTTGGTGTGGAATTTCAGCGCTTAAAAAAAACCTCCCATTGACTCCAATGGGTTCCTTGTAGAAAAAGGAACCCATTGAAGTCAAAGGCTGGGGCCCCACGGGATGTAAATGCAGCAATTTGCCTGCAGTGGAGACGCTGCGGGAAAAATCGTGGCGTTGTACAGTGCAGACACAGTGGATGGGATTCATGCGAATCCCATCCCCACTTTGCGGAAAAGATTGCAGTGCGGATACGCCGCAATTTGCAAAGCCGTTTCCAGCTCTGCAAATCGCAGCATGTCAATTATATCTACGGAAACGCCGGCGGCGTTCCCGTAGATATAATGTTAAGAGAAAGTCCGCAGAGGAAAACTCTGTGAACTTTCTGTTGAAAGTGCTGCGGAAAGGACCGCAGTGTGTTCACGCCGCGGTTCTTTCCGCAGCACTTTAGCGCTGCGTTTACGCCCAGGGGGGCCTTAGCCAAAGGGAGGTTTTTTTTCTCAGTGCTCAAATTCCGCACCAAATTCCTCACCATTTTCCTCCGTGTGAATGGACCCTAAAGATGTCCAGTCATGCTTGATGGCCCAAGTCTTGGAATCCCTGCCGATCAGCTGTATGAAGGGAAAGCAGCACTAGACAAGCAATGCAATGTTTTTATTGTTACATTGTTCTCTACATTTTCTGCTATGCATTTAATAGCTGTTGTGCTGGCTACTGTGACTTTGTCCCATTTCAGTGAATGTATGGTGCGATGGTAGATGCCCCCTTAAAATGCCTAATTCCCTGTGGTAAGTCATGCCCTCACCAATCTGAAATTGATGGCCAAACCTAAGGATAGATCAATTTTGGAAAAGTTAACAAAATTTTGGAAAGTTATTAAATCCTGATTCTTGACTATGTCCAGTCACCACTGGGGGCATGGCTGCTTATGGTACTTTACATTTTTTAAGTCTTTTTGGTCAACGTAGAAGCAGCGTGCCGTCATCCTCTATATAGAACCCCCAATTGGAGGCTTCAGGTGGCCAGAATTTTAATTGTTAAGTAGATGGAAAAAAGACATGCGCTACACCCTAATATTATACATTTATCTATGTCAGCAAAATTAACAAAAATTAACTAGAGCTTCATAGTATACATTTTGATGAAGGTACATAAGCCCACTAGCCACTTCATTGCGACCTACGCTACTGGGTGAAGTGCCTCTGGGTGACTGCCACCACCACAGTGCAGTGGCCACAAAGGGAGTGACGCAGCAGACTAAACCCCCAAAAGTGGCCAGTGGGCTTGTAGACCTTGATCAAAGTATACTTAGAACCTCATTAATTTTTGTAGATTTTGCTGAGATGCAATGTATAATATTGGATAAATATGGGATAAAATTGGAGTTCTGGCCCCGTCTTTGTTTCTAAAATGCTAAGGCATTCCAGCCTGATATTACTTATTTCACTGGATATGTGATAAGTTCTAAATTAGTGGGTGTCCGACAACTGGAACCTCAATAATTGCCAAAATGGGGGGCCCTAACCATCAATGGCACTGATAGAAACAGTGTAGTGGTGTTTTGGTGAGTGCCATAGAGCTGTATGGTACGTACTCGACTCATTGAGCTTCTCCTAGACATGAACTTGTTATATTAGTGTCCAGCAGAACCAATTCTACTGATAGGTGGGGGCAAAGCAGTCAGACCGAAATCGATCTTGCATTTGTTACCTATCTCATGTATAAGTGAAAAACACTCCAATGATATTTATATTTATACTTGTATAAGGGCATAGGAGCTTTTAACAGAAAGACTGAGGTCCAAACACTATATACAGGGTACTAGAGTACTAGAGAATCACATATAGAATGGGCCCTAGGAACCTCAGTCCGACACTTTTGGGTGCTCACATCAAGTACATTATACTGTAACTCAGTCACTTGTGTTATATATATATATATATATATATATATATATATTTGTTTTTACATTTTTTTTTTTAGTGCCAAAAAGATCCACAGTTGGTCGACAAGATCATGAACGATCTGGACTCCAATAAAGACAACGAAGTTGATTTCAATGAATTTGTCGTACTGGTGGCCGCCCTGACCGTGGCATGCAATGACTTCTTTGAAGAACAGCTGAGAAAAAAGGGAAAATAAATAATGTCCAGGCGTTAATATGATAAATCCCGCAGGCAGCGATTGTCAAAGTGTAACCTAGAAAGCATCAGCATTATGGATACACCATGTTAATAACTGTGACATAATAAATATTGGATAAAGTTATTTTGTCTTTGTGGTTAATTCATTAGCTAGAAAATTTTGTAAAATTCTGGCATGTACCTTATATGAATAGCACATAGGCCATATAATATTTTACTGCTCTAGCCAGACTTTTCTGGTGTAAATACATAAAAATATTGCACTCAACCCCAACATCTTATTTTTTATGTATTTACACCAGAAAACTTTTTTTTTTAAAGTCGCCTCCAATTTTCACATAATTGTATTGAGGAATGAGTGCCTACACTTATCCAACTAGAAAAAGTGTCACCAAAATCTGCCTGGTCATATTGGCCATATTTTCCTACATCACATACACTGTCTATCAATAAGTATCTGGACCTCTGTGGTAGAACAGAAAAACACAATTTCTTCATATTGAATAGTTGGTAGAGCCCAGCAGATACTTCCTTATGGATGGGATTGATGGACACAATACTCCCGGATGCCTGGTGAAACTCCTGGTGTACAGTCCTATGAAAAAGTTTGGGCACCCCTATTAATCTGAATCATTTTTAGTTCTAAATATTTTGGTGTTTGCAGCAGCCATTTCAGTTTTATATATCTAATAACTGATGGACACAGTAATATTTCAGGATTGAAATGAGGTTTATTGTACTAACAAAAAATGTGCAATATGCATTAAACCAAAATTTGACTGGTGCAAAAGTATGGGCACCTCAACAGAAAAGTCACATTAATATTTAGTAGATCCTCCTTTTGCAAAGATAACAGCCTCTAGTCGCTTCCTGTAGCTTTTAATCAGTTCCTGGATGAAGGTATTTTGGACCATTCCTCTTTACAAAACAATTCAAGTTCAGTTAAGTTAGATGGTCGCCGAGCATGGACAGCCCGCTTCAAATCATCCCACAGATGTTCAATGATATTCAGGTCTGGGGACTGGGATGGCCATTCCAGAACATTGTAATTGTTCCTCTGCATGAATGCCTGAGTCGATTTGGAGCAGTGTTTTGGATCATTGTCTTGCTGAAATATCTATCCCCGGCATAACTTCAACTTTGTTACTGATTCTTGAACATTATTCTCAAGAATCTGCTGATACTGAGTGGAATCCATGCGGCCCTCAACTTTAACAAGATTCCCGATGCCGGCATTGGCCACACAGCCCCAAAGCATGATGGAACCTCCACCAAATTTTACAGTGGGTAGCAAGTGTTTTTCTTGGAATGCTGTTTTTTTTTTGGACGCAATGCATAACGCCTTTTTGTATGACCAAACAACTCAATCTTTGTTTCAACAGTCCACAGGCTTGTCCAAATGTGCTTTTACATACCTAAGGGGGCTCTGTTTGTGGCGTGGTTGCAGAAACAGCTTCTTTCTCATCAATCTCCCATACAGCTTCTATTTGTGCAAAGTGCACTGTATTGTTGACTGATGCACAGTGACACCATCTGCAGCAAGATGATGCTGCCGCTCTTTGGAGGTGGTCGGTGGATTGTCCTTGACTGTTCTCACCATTCTTCTTCTCTGCCTTTCTGATATTTTTCTTGGCCTGCCACTTCTGGGCTTAACAAGAACTGTCCCTGTGGTCTTCCATTTCCTTACTATGTTCCTCACAGTTGAAACTGACAGGTTAAATCTCTGAGACAACTTTTTGTATTCTGCCCATGAACAACTATGTTGAACAATCTTTGTTTTCAGATCATTTGAGAGCGGGCTGCCCATGCTCGGTGACCATCAAATTTAACTGAACTTGAATTGTTTTGTAAAGAGGAATGGTCCAAAATACCTTCATCCAGGATCCAGGAACTGATTAAAAGCTACAGGAAGCGACTAGAGGCTGTTATCTCTGCAAAAGGAGGATCTACTAAATATTAATGTCACTTTTCTGTTGAGGTGCCCATACTTTTGCACCGGTCAAATTTTGGTTTAATGCATATTGCACATTTTCTGTTAGTACAATAAACCTCATTTCAATCCTGAAATATTACTGTGTCCATCAGTTATTAGATATATCAAACTGAAATGGCTGCTGCAAACACCAAAATATTTAGAACTAAAAATGATTAAAATTAATAGGGGTGCCCAAACTTTTTCATAGGACTGTATGTGAGCCATTGGTCGGGTGAGGTTTCTCTGACCAGCACTCGTCGATCTGTTCCTCCCAGTTTTGGGGGTCTGCCGACTTGGGGCACATTCCGACAATCACCGTTCACCTTCCACTTTGTAATCACATAGGCCACTGTCGATTTTGGGTAATTCAGTTTGCTTGCATGTGTCCCTTAAGGATCGACCATTTCTGTGGTACCCCACAATTACCCCTTTCTCAAAATCGGACAACTCTTTACTTTGTGACATCTTGAATGCAACTTATGCCAATGCACTAATGCCAATGCTGTTTCCTATGTCATGATGGAAGGCGCGACATCACGACCGCAGATATCTTCATTTGCATGGTGTCAAAATACTTATTGGTAGACAGTGTCACCCTGTTGATGAATCTGGCTCATGCTGACCCAATGGAAGAACTGGCACACTTTTTTTTTCTTTTTTTTAATGGTACGCCATTAAAACTAATAATTATTCATCCTATAAGGGTAAGGACACACATTCAGGTTTTTGTAATGCAGTGTTTGCAGACAAAACCAGAAGTTTTTTTTTTTTTAATCACGCACCCCCCTTCCCTAAAAAAACAAGGTGCGACAACATGCCTTCAGGCCATGAAGCACAGTAGGAGAAGACAAAGAGTTTTCCATGAGAGAGTAGTATCACTCCCCAAGGCAGTGCCAGCATCGGAGGGATGCAGCGGAGGCAGTTGAATGTGGCTACTTGTGCCAGTAAAGCTCAGGGTCAGTGCTGGCGGAGTGCAGGAGTACGGGAGAGCGTCGGTCTGCTCTGAACCAAAATCCCTGGCAAAAGACTGTTGACTGTCTCCAAGGGTGCAGAAGAAATTGAAGAAAGGCACATTGGGTGCCTAAACTGTAAGTTAAGCCCCCGATCTTTCTTTGAACATGTTTAAGTGTTCCAAACACTTTTGCATTTTTGCCACAAAAATGGTTCACAATACACATGGCGCAAAAAAGGCCAAAAAAACAAACTTATAGACACACAACATTTAACACAGAATTGTGCCTACATTATAAATTAGCACCCTAGTAAACTAGTCTAAAAAAAGTGCACCTGTGAAAAGTGTGGCCAAAATGGAGACCGATGATAAATAACCCTCAATGTGTTCTCAAAATGGACGTGTGCAAGAGACGCATAGGGAAGGATCTTGTGACAACCTGTCTAGCCAAAGTAGTTACATCCCCTTCCACACTGTAAAGCAATCCAAAAGAGACAACAATAGAACATTTCTCATGCTTATCGTTCTATATATTGGGTGGACATCTCATTTACACAGTATCCAGAATTTGGTGCCCAAAAAGTACAGCATATCCTGTTGATCAAGTGATGTAGTCTCCAGAATTTGATGACAAGGTTGTCCAGTGTCAAGTCCATGAAAGCACGATGGTTCAACATTGAAACTTTTATTGTTTTGCTCTAGGGATGCAGTAAAACTTTTGGACAATTTACCAAAAACCCCAAAGTGGAGATGACTACTGCATGGTAGACAAACTCTGAACACTACACATAACAACAATTTTCTGTACGTGTGTACAATTCTCATGTCCGTGAATTGGGAGGCCATCAAGGAGAATTGCTCCCAAGTATATGTCATCTGCAAAACTAAAAATGTGCATGTTGTAATTTTGCTACATGGATCATGGGTCAGTGTGAAAAAATAGTGGTGTGAAGCATGCACCCCTATGGGTCTGTATACTGCTATACACATAGACAGCCCATGCACCATAAGTGCACCTGTCTGAATTAGCCTTGTGTTCTACGTAATGTGTGATAGGTCTGCCTAGAACAGGGGTAGGGAACGTACGGCTCTCCAGCTGTTGCAAAACTACAACTCCCAGCATGCATACTTGCTCTGCTTATCTTGGAACTCCCATGGAAGTGAATGGAGCATGTTGGGAGTTGTAGTTTCACAGCAGCTGAAGAGCTGGAGGTTCCCTATCCCTGGCCTAGAACAAAGACATATATGAAGCCTATTATCTTCCATGGTCATCCAGAGTAAGCCAAGACTCAGAGGTAGAAGCCAGTGTTCCTCAATTTAGGGATAATATTTCTTGCTGACACTCAGATTACATCACGGGATCAACATGTCGTCTCCAGAAATCTGTTAGCTATTACCTGTAACATTGGAACACGTAATAAAGGCATTAAAGGGGTTTCATAAAAAAGAGGTGAAGATTGTAAAGAAGGATTACTTACCTGTTTATTTCACTGCTGCCCCAGTGTCAATGCTCTGGTTCTCCATGCAAGTGTGTTTACTGGGCTGCAGCATTGACTTGCACTAGCCATGTGACCACTGCAGCAAATTACTAGTCCCAGGACACAGGACCTGCAGTGTAAGTCTACCGCCCACCACATCACTGCTGTATAAGTACAATTTAATACACAGTGGACTGAACAGTATGAGGGGGGAGGGATTTAGTATTAAGGCACTATTGCAGTAAAGGTAAAAGCATTACTTATGTTGGGAGGCTATTACCTATGGGGGGCACTATAACAGTAATCTGTCTGGCCACAGGTTACAGTTACAGATGAACGAACACTGTTCGATCGAATAGATAGTTGATCGAATATCTGGCCGTTCGAGGTATGCGATTCCAATGGAATACCACGAGGCAAACGCAGTAAAATTCGTATCCCCTCCCACCTTCCCTGGCACTTTTTTTGCACCAATAACTGCGCAGGGGAGGTGGGACAGGAACTACAACAACGGAGGCATCGAAAAAAAATCGGAAAAAGTAATTGGCTGCCGAAATCAGGTGACCTCCAATTTATACGAATAGTGGATTTAATATCCGGTTCATATGAGACTGTGAATTATGTGACTGTGAGACAGGGATAGATGTACAGGCAGGGTGAGCTAGGGATTACCTTTATTTAGGTGGGAACTCTTTGTGGCTCTATCTGGTCGGGATCCCTGTCAGATTGCGATATGCGGGAGCTGACTTTTTCCCATAAGAATGCATTGACCAGCGATGATTGGCCGAATGCCATATAGAGTACAGCATTCGGCCAATCGAAGCTGGTTCTGCCCGAGGCTCGTCTGTGAGAAGGTGGAGTCTAATATCGGACCAGAATGGAGACTGCTGTGTACCGATCTTAGACTCCGCCTCCTCCGGCAGAACCAGCATTGATTGGCCGAATGCTGTACTCTGTATGGCATTCGGCCAATCAACGCTGGTCAATGCATTCCTATGCTGAGATGTAGCAGTGCTGGCCATGCGCTCAGCTCGACTACAACAGAGATGCAGCCGACATGAGTGCACGGCCAGCACTGCTACACCAGAGAACCACTGCTACACCGGATAACCGCTAAACCCTGCTGCACACTCAGCTCTGTTGTATCACAGATGTGCTGAACCCTGCTGCACACTCAGCTCTGCTGCATCAGAGATGCAGCAGAGCTGAGTGTGCGCTGAACCCTGCTGCACACTCAGCTCTGCTGCATCAAAGATGCACTGAACCCTGCTGCACACTCAGCTCTGCTGCATCTCAGCTGAGTGTGCAGCAGGGTTCAGCGAACACTCAGCTCTGCTACATCTCTGATGCAGCAGTGCTGAGTGTCCAGCAGGGCTGGCCATATTCTCAGCTCGGCAGCATCTTCGGTTTTGGTGAGCTGAGTGCACAGCCAGCACTGCTACATCTCGGTATAGAAATGCATTGACCAGCGTTGATTGGCCGAATGCCATACAGAGTACAGCATTCGCCCAATCAATGCTGGTTCTGCCAGAGGAGGCGGAGTCTGAGATCGGTCCACAGCAGTCTCCATTCTGGTCTGATCTTAGACTCCACCTCCTCACAGACGAGCCTCCGGCAGAACCAGCGTTGATTGGCCGAATGCTGTACTCTGTATGGCATTCGGCCAATCAACGCTGCTCAATGCATTCCTATGGGAAAAAGTCAGCTCCCGCATAGCGCAAGCTGACAGGGATCCCGATGTAATGCAGTGAGTTGGGCATGTTAGAAGCCCCCGGACATACTTCCCCTGCTGTCCCAGTTGCATTCCAGGGTGTTGGCATCATTTCTTGGGGTGTCATAGTGGACTTGGTGACTCTCCTGAGTCGAAGAGTGGGATCCCCTGAAATGAGCATTTTTTCCCCATAGACTATAATGGGGTTCGATATTCGTTCAAATAGTCGAATATTGAGGGGCTATTCGAAACGAATATCGAATATCAAATATTTTACTGTTCATTCATCTCTAGTTACAGTCTCCCGCACTTAGGCTATAGTGCCCTACCAGGTAATAGCCTCCACATAAATAATACTACTACTTAGGTAAGGGGAGGACTAATACCTGTGGGGGGGCACTAAATAAGAATTTTGCCTCATATTCCTCTCTATTTGCTGGACCTCCGGTTCACACCCATTCACTCTCTGTTTAGCCTCAGATGAATGGGGCTAATCAATGGAACGGCTTGTGCACTGATTGTTCTGTGGCTGATCAGTTGCGGAATATGTGGGAATATCGAACAGGATGCTTATTGTTTTACAGTTAAGGGATCATTCCAACAATGGAGGAGAACACCATTTTAATTTTTGCCTCAGGCAGCACATAAGCTAAAATCAATCCTGTGTGCAAATACATTTAAAAACTATATTTCAGAAGTATTCTCTTCTACATTAGAAGTATTACTACTAGAGGAAGCACAACCAATATGGGGGCATGTTGAGCATTCCAGAGAAGTGGTGCAACTTGGGAGAAGTTTTGGATACGGGATTTGGAGGTTCTGATAATAGAGGATGTTAGTCTTAGGTTATGGGTCAAATGAAGGGGTTGGGTGATAGACAGAAATGAGGGAGGAAATGTAGGGAGGTGCAGCAATATGGAGAGCCTTGTAGATGAGGGTGATAAGGTTATATTGTATTCTATAGTGAATAGGCATTTAGTACAGTGACGGGCAATTACAATGATATATGAGCCTGGCTGTCACATTCAGAATAGATTGTAGAGGAGACTGGATACCTCTGTCATCCTCTGCACCTCTATGGGAGCCATTATAGAAATGTACAACAGGGTTCTATTAAATATTGAAAATGTATGTATTTCAAGGGTAACTGTCAGGTCATTACGGACCAATGTAGTTTTGTGTCCAAAATAGTCCTGTTGTAATGCTAAACTGGTAAATTGCAGAGATATCGAGTATTTTTGTTTTTAATGCTGGCAGACTGCAGTACAACATGGAAACTAAACCACCCACATGTCCTTATGGACTGGTCCTAAATTGACCTGCCAGGTTGCTTTTAAAGATAGGAAAGGATATAATATAGTAAATAGGTTTCCTTTAGTAGTAAGAGAGTTAAATCTCAGGACGTTCACCCGCGAGGCAGCTCTCCCTAGTGGCAGGGGCACAGGTGATGCTGCAATAATGCAATTACTACCTGCTAACCCTTTCCTGCTCTTACAATTATACTTGCAATACTTGTCAAGCCTCCTATACACTTAGTGAATGGGTTAAGCAGACCATGACTACTAAAATGATGCAATAAACTTAGTAGAACTTCCTCATGCTTTTAATAGCTGCAACCTATTACAGAATGGATATTATCTCACCGAAGTCTCTTGTCGGCAGCAATGTGAAATGTGTCGTCATGATACAGTATAAGCAGATAATAGGTTACTCTGTGTCAAGATTTCTTGAAATGGATTTAGGACGGGGCCCCACGGGATCAAAATCGCAGCGTTTTACAGTACAGACAAAGTGGATGGAATTCTAGCGAAATGCAGTGATTTCCAAAACCGGCGTGGAAATCACAGCATGTCAATTAGAGATGAGTGAACAGTAAAATGTTCGATATTCGATATTCGTTTCGAGTAGCCGCTCAATATTCGACTACTGTAATCAAATATTGAATCCTATTATAGTCTATGGGGGGAAAATGCTCGTTTCAGGGGTAGGCAACATTCGATCAAATTACACTTACCAAGTCCACGAGTAAGGGTCGGATCCTCTGAGAAGTCTTCTCCGTGCAGCGTCCCCACGGACGCATGCCCGCACTACAAGAAAATGGCCGCTTACAGTCAAAGCGGCCATTTTCTTATAGCGCGGGCATGCGCAGTCGGCTCTGCCGAGGCCCGATGCCTGGCAGAGTGAATTCAGAGCCGGAAGACGCTGCGGGGAAGCTGCACGGAGAAGACTTCTAAAGGTAGGAGAAGAACCAGTATTGATTGGCTGACTGTATAGCATTCGGCCAATCAATGCTGGTTCTGCATCGAACTTTTCCGTTCGAATAGCGAGTGGTAGTCGATCGAGTACGAGTATTTCGAATACCGTAGTATTCGATTGAATACCTACTCGATCGAATACTACTCGCTCATCTCTAATGTCAATTAAACCTACAGAAACGCCGGCAGTTTCCCCATAGGTATAATTGCAACAGAAAGTTCGCAAAGGAAAACTCTACAAATTTTCTGTTTAAAACACTGCGGGAAGAACTGCGATACGTTCCCACCGCATTTTTTTCTGCAGTGCTTTATTGCTGCGGAACGTCCCGTGGGGCCTTAGTCTTAAAGGGGATGTTTGGCCAGGTTAATGTTGCTGTATGTTAGGGCAGTACAATGTACTGATAAACTCCCTGACTATAGCTGTGGGTCACTTACTGGATGTCTTGCAGGCATTTCTATACATCACATTTTATTGGGTGCAGCTAAGTGCTGCGTCTTAATATTCATGAGCATCAGGTTCCCCTTCCACTGCCACAGCTGCTTGACAGCTTTCTCTCTATCTTGTGAATCTGTCATGAGGATTATGTGGACCTATCCGAGGGTAGCACAATGTAGTAATGGACACCCTTATTATAGCAGTGTGTCACTTACCAGATATCTTGCAGTAGTTTCCATAAAATAAGATTCTATTAGGTACAGTCAAGTGATGAGGCTTTATATTCATGAATGGGAAACTTTTCTCACCATGCAGCAGCTTATTGACAGCTTCCTCACTATAGTGTCCACCCACAGGAAAATGCTGCCAAATAGTGACGGGTGGGCGGCTCATGAACACCAAGGACTCCACAGTGTGCCCTTGGCCCGACTTCTCCTAGCAAAATGTGATTTTATGGAAACAGGAGATAGACATGCAGCTAAGATGCTGTTAGATATTGTGTCATTGGCACATATATCATGTGTTAATTGCCCAGATATATCTGTATTTTCCCCATATGAAGCAATAGCAAGTGCACATATAGCCTGGCCAATAGGGGACATGTAATTCCATCTAATTGTTAGACTGCACCTGTATTTAACATTGCTGTAAATGGGAAAGTACAGGTGCGGCCCGACGGTGGCACATGGCAGATGCAGGCAGGGCACAATGACTAAGAGCAGCCTGCGTAACACACCACTATAAACAGGGATTGTATCAATACTTTATGTAGCCGTGAAACAGGGTGGCACAAACCCAATGAGAGATTCCCTTTAAGGACAAAGATATTTCAAGATCTACCTACATTTCACTTTCACTGCATTCTTCATAAATAACATGTATATATACAATATTATGTGTCATCTCACAAGTTAATTTTGCCTGTTTACAGATAACATATAAAAAGTTTCACTTTACAAACCCAAATAGTAAAACGTTATTTCTTCACTACTCAAAAGGAACAGTATTTCCAACTCATTTTATACAATGTGACCTGGAATGCTAAGTTACAGGTTAAAAAGGTTGTACAAGTTTTTAAAAAATGAGTTCTTAATGTTTAGAAACAGCGCCACTCTTGCCCTTAGCTCATGTCTGGTAATGCAGCTCAGGTCCATTAACTTAAATACAGTTGAGCAACAATTCTGGTCCCAGACAGGGCTGCTTTAACCATTCACATCAGGCACTATGGTAGTGAGGTCCCAATAAGCCGAACCCGGATCAAGCGGGACAGTCCTGCATTTTGGGTACTGGCCCAGTGTTCTGAGCGGCGGGTAGCGCTTTGAATTCTATCTGTGCCCTTTGGGCTAATGATGCCTGTTGCAAGGGGAAAAATGAGCACCGAGCCACAGACATCATTACAGCTGGAGCCCATGTGAATGGATTTAAGGTGAATATAACTTTTTTTTCTTATTTACATACAATACTGATGAATGAGGAGGCAGGGCGCCTTATGTGAGGGCTATTTCCGGGGACCTTAAATTATATGGGGGGGTGCTACTTATGTTTTAAAACAGCATTGATCTCAGGCTATGGAAAAGAATTGCACTGTTTCTATGAAACACAGCCCCCTTTTTGGGATCCTGTAAACCCCTTTGTACATTACTTTTGGGCACTTAAAGGGCTTGTCCATGATCACTGTTTTTTTTTTTTTTTTTATATGAAGCCGGTGAAGGTGAAAAAAACCCAAAACAACCCATATTCACCTTCTTTCCAGTGTCCCACCCCTGTCCAGTCCTGTTGCTCTGGTGTCTTGTTTTGGCAGAAGCCCCCACACGTGACTGCTGAGGCCAATCATTGGCCTCAGGAGAGGACACGGGACGTCACAGGTAACATATATGCGTGACGTTCCAGTTCCTTTACTTCTGCCACAAGACACCAGAGCAGCAAGACCGGACCGCGGTGGGGGATACCGAAGTATCAGGCACAGGTGATTATGTTTTGGAGGTTTTTTTCCACCTTCTCTGGCCTCATATCCTGGACATACAATACGATAAATTTTACATATGTTGTACTGAAATGCTACTAATTGATTAATTAATAAATATAACTAATTGAAGCCTTAGCAATCATTTAAAATATGGATTTTAGTAAGTTTCATGCGCTAAATAAATAGATATCCATAGATAAATGATGATAGACAAAAATAGTCCCTTGCACAGTTAAAATAATGGTAATTCATAAACCGCATTGACTGTTCACTTCCCAGTGCATTCACTTACATGGGAGGATCTGCTCGCCGTGTAATTAATTACTATTATCATTATCAATGCCTGCTTGAAGACTGTCATTTGCAATTATGTCAGTGTCAGCGCAGCGCTCCCCGCGGGAGAAGGATTACAACACGAGGATATAGCGAATATGTTCCAATAATTAGCACTGTCTTCTTACTGATGATAGTCTGCTCGGTAAGTACAGGACATGAGATGCAATGGTGGGTCATCTACAAGTCAAGTGGTTTAGCAGCTGGATATCCTCGACTCTGAATACAAAGCTGTCTCCGATCCCCCAATGATTGTACCTGCCCCTGTGTCTTATGGTAACATGCTACATGGAAAATAGTATATTACAAGATATGCAGATATTTGTATAGTGATAGCTCCCTCTAGTGTAATATTTTATTAATTCATTTCTTAGTTATGAGGCAGAGTGACAACCAACATGTCCGCCATCACAGCTGCTTCCCCGAATATTAAACTTACATATCCCCACTTCCAATTTGTTGTATGAGGATAAGGACACAAGTTCATGTTTTTTATATAGTTTCTGCAGCCAAAACCAGAATTAGATATAAAAAGAATATAGAGTATCATTTGTCGTTTATGGGGATACTTGCCAACTCTACTGCAATATTCAGGAGACTCCGAAAAAGAGGGGACAGCTCCTGGACTCCTGGAAGAACGGGCAGATCTCCCGGGCTCCTTCATCTAACAGGTGACATAGGCATTTTATGGGTGAAAAATGTCTCAAAAAAGCGGAATGGACAGCACATTGGTTATCCACATCACAAAAAAAGAGACATGTCCACAACAATAGGACCTCATCCCATCCACACTTGCCCACGTGGACTGGTATGTCTATAGGTTCTTGACCTGTATGATCCACAGATTGTATTGGCTTCAAAAACTGCACCAGAAAACCTGACCATGTGTTCTTAGCCTACCTATTTTTGCCTGTTTCTACATGTTGGCTCTAAACAATCAGCTTTAGTCTATGGAGAAATCTAATAGTGAGTGTTCCATTTCCCTGCAGCGCCTCTACTGGTATAATGAAGTATTACACAGTGCTAGATCAGCAAATTTCATGTAGGATATGGCAAGTCCCTCAGGGATAAAGAAGCTCTTGCAACAGCTCACAGCTCCTGAACATAGCTTTGGGACCACAAACCCAAGAAATAATTCCTATGGCTGCTATTAAGAGGAAAGGGATGTCCAGAGAGCGGCATCTGGTGCTGATATTATGGTGGATTCTATCCCAAAATCAGCGGCAGATTCTGCCCTCTTCTGCCTCCCATTGTTTTCTGATCGATGACACTAGCCATCTTCATTCACTGAGTTTAACCACTGAGGGAAATCCAGGGGGCCGGGAAAAGAAGAGGCCTCTGAGGTATCTAGCGGATAGGACATCAATTTTAAAAAGCTGGATAACCCCTTTGGTATTACCAGGACTGACATTTGGCTTGCTCTGATACCAGCATTAAAAGCATTATTCAGTTTCTCTGCGTTCCCTTCCTCATTACTCTCTATGGATTAACCGAACTTTGTGCAGCACATTCATAACCATGTGTCCCTGTATCACTTCTCTGCCAATGCAAGTCACGCAATGTATCCAAGGGTCAGGCCGGGTGATGACTTTGGATGACGGCTGTTGCTTCACTTTTGGATTTATGTTTCCAGCTGTGTTGAATGTTTAACAGCAAACCTTACATTACTAGAACAGCCGCACAAAGCTAGTGGGGGCCAAGCAGCGGCGCAACAAGACTGATCTTGTTCCTATTACATAAATTGGAGCGCAATGGGAGAAAATTTGTGATAAAGATACATATTTCTATGACATATGTACAACACATCCCCATAAGTACAGGGCCGGTGTTATACTCAGCACAACAGGCCTGTTAATACATATCATTAGCTTTTCCTATCATCCTATACCAGTTAAGGGGTATCTTTCACCACCTCCAACTCTTTGCATCCTCAGTAGGTGCCGCTACTGTGATGTCAGTGCTGTTAGATTCAGTATTTAATATGCTAATTGGGCGCCCCACTCTCAGGTAGCAGGTAGACAGGGACCGCCCAACTGACAATTGAGCACCTAATTAGCATATTTGATACTAAAATGAACAGCACAGATTGCTAAGGAATCGTTGAGGCTAGAGAAAAAAAATACAACTGAATTAAAATAATTGAAATACTACCTATGGATGGGTGAATTGAATTAGAATCCCTAAAATGTAACCCTCCTCTGTCCCCGCTCCCACATTACCCCACATGATATGATGCCGTTTCAGGCTAACTTTATATGTCCAAGCACCATCCACATGTTAAAGGACAGGACTGGTGATGGCTCATAACGTTTTATGTTTCTGTAATGACAGTAACCTCTATTACAACATTGTATGACCTTTGTATAAGCAATGCCGCCCCTGCTACCTCTTGTGTCACCCCCTCTACTGCATAGATTGTAAGCTCTTGCGAGCAGGGACCTCAGTCCCATTGTGTGACATGACTATTTCTTTGTAATGTATCTTTTTGTCTGTACTTGAACTTTGCAAATTGTATAGTGCTGCGGAATATGTTGGCGCTATATAAATAAAATGTATTATTATTATTATTATTATTATTATTAAGAGTTCTGATTGGTTGAGATCAGATGTTTACCATAGTCATAATCTGCATAAAACAAATGGCCGCTTTCTATCAGACTATATCCCCCCAGCTCTGTTTTTAATTCTTTGATGGTTGACACGATATGCAGCATGTTGTATGGACCAGCACTGACTACCACATGGGAAACAATCAGCATTGCAGCACAAACTGCACATATTTGCATGTATGCCATTTATCGATACCAGAGAATTACTGGAGGTAGCTTTCTATATATTTTTAGGGGGCTCTTTAGGCTATCAGAGAACACTGGGATATGGGATGCTTAATCTATGAACATCTGGGCGCTCATGATCTATTACGCGTCTGAGCCAACATAACTTCATCTGCGGGGAATTGTAGCTCAACAACAACTGACAGCCATCCAATTGCTTACACTATACTCTGCTGGTGGTGGGAGTGGGATCCATTATTCCCTACTATCTGATAGTACATAGTAGACAGAAACAGAATCGTACAGTATCTGGCGTACAGCGCATCCATCATCGGGAATAAGACACGTGCAGAGCGATAAATAAATCCTCATCTCACTGCGGACGATGAACAGAACAAACTATTCTGACTATTTATAGCAGAGCACATATCCGGCCCAAAATCAATTACGGAAATAACTTTTGCAGTGATTTTTTTTCCAATTTTTCAGATAATAATCTATAGCAAATATTTTGCGTGACTGGATGGTATATTTTTAGATCAGGATTAATCTTGTGCACTACGACACATCAAGGCCATCCATTGTAGGCTGTGGTTCACCTAGTAATGAAATAACCAGACATTTTTTTTTTTCTCCAGGACAGTAAGTAAAAACGTCTGACATGAAATTATTTTGTAAGAAAAAAAAATGGTTCCTCAATTTCAGAATAAAATTCCTGCACAGCTCTGGGGGATCGTAGGAGTCCAATGATGTGCGCCGTTCTGTGCATTGCATCATTGTGGCACATCAAATTTACTAATCCCAATGGAATTCATGTTTTTTTCCCCAAAACCCAGATGGAAAAAATGCAGGTAGGAAATGAGCTGGAAAGCTGTGCGATAACCGGGTACTTCCTTGGCACGTAAAATATTGAGATATGTATTTTGTACAACTTATATGATAGCAAAAAATTTTCATGTGTCATTATCATTATATTTTTCCATTTTAAGTGGCCCCGAGACTGCCCCCAAATCAGATGGGGCACCCACTTTGGTGGGGTTTAGTCTTAATGAATTTACGCCATGCTCTATTTTGTGGTACTACTTCTGGTAATTGGGGTTAGTTGACAAGTATATATTGCAGTTCCAAAGGTTGGTTATAAAATGGAAGTTTTTGTAGTTTTTGTATAGCCATATTTGTATTTTTACTAGGGTTGAGCCGATCTTGAGATTTCAGGATCGATTTTAAAATCCGATTTCCGATCATTTTCCAGCCGATCTCGATCCTGATCGCGATCGTGAAATTTGCTCAATCGCCGATCGGAATCCGATCCTTTCCGAACCCGATCCTCAACCCTAGTCAATGCTTCTCTATGGGAAAAGTCACTTTTAGGGTTGAGTCGATCTTGAGATAACCTCCGATCTCGATCCTGCTGGAAAAGATCGGGGCGGAATTCCGATCGCGATCGTGAAATTTACTTGATCGCCGATCGAAATCCAATCTTTTCCGATCCCGATCGCTCAACCCTAATTTTTACATATTTTACATATTTGTATGCCATAGACCTTTGTAACATAAATTACAATAATAGTCTTTCTCCATCCCCTTATATCATGAAATCTACCCAAGAAGATGAGTGAAGAATCTATGAAGTCATCCTACTTATCATGGTAAATATAGACACGGCCATGATGTCATGGAGTCTTAGGCCAGCTGCACATGGGCTTTTAGGGTCTTGAAAATACAGTCCATATATTGGCTGTGTTTCCCACACTGCACTCATAGTATCACAGTTATCGATGGTATTGCCTCATGTGGGGCTTCTGTCTAGTACATGATGGGACAGTAGCCTCGTACTGGGGCAGTGACCAGCCTAGGGGAGTAGTGATTTGAGCATTTGAGCCCCATTTTCTCTACATAAGGCTCTGAGCCTTTGGTACTGTTAGACTGTGTTCACATCTCCATCAGGATTTACGTTTTTCTGTCCTGTTATAAGATTAGATTGAATCCTTCATATGGTGGATCCTGATGGACTCCATTGAAGATGTGGTGCAATGGTTCAGTGCAATGATTCTCCCATAAGCAAAATTCTGTTACATTTATCGGTTGCGCTTCACAAAGTACAGCCTTCAAACACTATGGCCAGACATTTTCTCTGATGATGAAGCAAGAAAAACTCAATGGGAGAAATTCATCATTCCCCCTACGCCAGTGATAGTGAGGTGGACCTTTGACATAAGACCCTTTTTTGCATCAAACATGCGCCAAGAGCCCTTATCTACACCTCTCCCGCCACATTCTGGGTCAGTGTAGGGACGCCAAGGTCTGACTGATTTATGAAGTCTCATACCAGGTTTTTGACCTGAGTTAGAAATCTACACCAGTATCTTCCTCATCATAAATCACCGGTTCCCTGCGACAGTCAGGCCATTTATTAAGACTGCCATACAAAGTACCAGTATATATGAGTTTTCCTCTGCCTTTCGGAGGCCCAGGTCCAGAGTTTCTTTCTCCGCAGAGTGTCTGTGGGACTCCAAGAGCAGCCAGCAATGTGTCTGGACAACTTACCCAAAAGCTTGCAGAGTGAAGCGTGCGACATCCTTGAGCAGTTGGGTCCATGTGAGTTTGTCATGCATGTCTTGTATGGACAGGAGTGCTGCTTATGTTTCTGCAGACCTTAGACCTTGTGACTCTGCAGACAAAACTACTGCCAAACTACTGTGACATAGTTCCGTACCTGAAATCACTTCGAGTAAAGTACCCATGATACTGTGCCCTGTAAGAGTAAGAGTAGGCTGCAGACAGTCCTGATCTGTGGGTAGTCGGCATAACTAAGAGAGATCCGACTCCTGAAGAAACATGGGTGCTCTCCGGTTAGTAGGTTAATGGAGGTAGTACACCTTTTTCAGTGTTCTTTGTACAATCGATTCATAGAATCCATTAGACAAATCTCTCTCCAAAACTCTAATTATAATTCCAATAACGACTTTGTTAAAGAGTTGGTCACTGCTTTCCATCAATACCTTATCATTCACACTGTAATAAACTCTGAACGTGTCATCAGTCAGGTAGTTCTACATGTGGGTGGCTGAAATAGATGCAGAATACATTATTATCACCCATCATTTTTTCACTCTTATAGCACCGAGCCCTGGACTGCCATACATCGTACCAACGCCCCTGTACTAACTGGACTATAACAATAGAGTGGTCAGGTAATACCGTAAATGAGTTGGCAATGAACATTTTGCAAATAAGTTCAAGTCAACACAGCAAGAATGATAAAAGAGAATTATTTATATGAACTTAACAAGCCTAAAGCGTCAGTTTAGAAAAAAATAGTAATTTTCAATAGCAGATACAGAGTTCTATCCCTTGTGGGTGGGTGGTCTTCTAGAAATTGTCCCCCTCCACTTCCCACCTATTATTCTGCTTTTTCCACCTACTATAAGATCGAGATTTTCTGCTCCTGTATTTTAAACATATTCCAAGCAGCAAAACGCATTGGCCCTCAGTTTGCTTTATATACAGTACCTGATTTACCTTTACCTCCCTGGCTCTTTCTTAGGGTAAGTTCACATGGAAATTTATGGTCAGGATTTTGAGGTTAAACAAAAAAAAAAGTTTCGCCAGGACACTCATGGGCACTCACAGGCGGACATTTTGTAAATGAATTGGTTTGTAAAGTGACTGCCGGTTTCCGTCTTCTGTCCAGTTTCTCGGGCAGAAGACGGAAATCTGAAAGCAGAGACCGGGGCGCAGATGGGAGCCCACCCTGAATCAGTAGCAGTATAGCTCAGCAGTGGAGACATGAATATTCATGAGGAAAAAGCGTTATATTCAGGTGAGCCTGAGCTATCTAACTTGCTGCTGGATTAATATTAATATTATATGGTGACAGACTCCATTTAGTACTATTCAGTACCACGACCTTGTGCTTTGTATACGTATGAATTACATGTATATGTCATGGGCATATCTATACTATAACCTTGCCAATATATTTATTCATTGTTATTGCCAGTGGCTCTAATACAATTTCAATTATCCCTCTTTCACTCTAGAAAACGTCATTTTTTGAAGACTTTTCAATCTATGTCTAATGCAAATACGTGGCTTAGGATTTTTATTGCATGTTATAAATTATCCATATCTTTATATGATGTGTCCTTTATAAGAACGTGTAGTTTAGTATATAAATGACTATCTATACCTATATCCCAAATAAGCAATTGAGCAATTATTACTGTTTATATCTAGAGATGAGCGAACAGTAAAATGTCAGAGATTCAATATTCGTTTCGAATAGCCACTCAATATTCGACTATTCGATCGAATATCGAACCCCATTATAGTCTATGGGAGAAAATGCTTCGCTACAGGGGATCCTACCATTCGACTCAGGAGGGTCACCAAGTCCACTTTCACACCCCAGGAAATGATGCCAACACCCTGGAAAGCAACTTGGATAGCAGGGGAAGCATGTTTGGGGGCATCAAGTACCTTTATTATGTCGGGATCCCTGTCAGCTTGCAATATGCCGGAGCTGACTTTTTTCACATAGGAATGCATTGACCAGTGTTGATTGGCCAGTCTACGGGATTCCAACCCCCCCCCCCAACCCCAATTCCCCCCAGTGTCCGCTTACCTGCAGCTCCCTGCTCTTGGTCCACTTCAGTCCATGGTCCAGGTTTCAGAGCGCCCTGCCCCCCTCTCCCCGACTAGTATTATAGAGAAGGCGGGGCTTAGGAGAGTGTGGGTGGGTACTGGGCAGGGAGACTCCCCACCCACACTCTCCTAAGCTCCGCCTTCTCTATAATATTAGTCGGGAGAGGGGGCGGGGTTGGGGGTTGGGGGGGTTTGGGGTCCCAAATTAGTCGAATGGTAAATCCACCATTCGTCTAAATTGGAGGTTATCTGTTTCTGGCTGACAATTCCTTTTTCCGATTTTTTTTTTCACTGCCTACGTTGCCGTATTTCCTGTCCCACCTCCCCTGCGCAGTTATTGGTGCAAAAAATTAGGGAAGGTGGGAGGGGAATCAAATTTTTAGTGAGTTTGCCACCTGGTGTTCGATTGGAATCGAATATCAATTCGATCGAACGCCGTTCGCTCATCTCTATTTATATCTGTTTGGAGTAGGAAAGAAGAATTCTGGATTAAACGCCATCTGTACTGTTCCCTAAAAGGAGTCTAGAATTGGACTCTAACCAAGAAATTTCAAAATATTTTTTTACTGTGTGCAGGGGCCACTATGGGGCATAATACTGTGTACAGGGGCCACTATGGGGAATAATACTGTGTGCAGGGGCCACTATGGGGAATAATACTGTGTGCAGGGGCCACTATGGGGAATAATACTGTGTGCAGGGGCCACTATGGGGCATAATACTGTGTGCAGGGGCCACTATGGGGCATAATACTGTGTGCAGGGGCCACTATGGGGGATAATACTGTGTGCAGGAGCCACTATGGGGGATAATACTGTGTGCAGGGGCTACTATGGGGCATAATACTGTGTGCAGGGGCCACTATGGGGAATAATACTGTGTGCAGGGGCCACTATGGGGCATAATACTGTGTGCAGGGGCCACTATGGGGCATAATACTGTGTGGAGGGGCCACTATGGGGAATAATACTGTGTGCAGGGGCCACTATGGGGAATAATACTGTGTGCAGGGGCCACTATGGGGAATAATACTGTGTGCAGGGGCCACTATGGGGAATAATACTGTGTGCAGGAGCCACTATGGGGGATAATACTGTGTGCAGGGGCCACTATGGGGCATAATACTGTGTGCAGGGGCCACTATGGGGCATAATACTGTGTGCAGGGGCCACTATGGGGAATAATACTGTGTGCAGAGGCCACAATACTGTGTGCAGGGGCCACTATGGGGCATAATACTGTGTGGAGGGACCACTATGGGGGATAATACTGTGTGCAGAGGCCACTATGGGGAATAATAATTTGTGCAGGGGCCACTATGGGGAATAATACTGTGTGCAGGGGCCACTATGGGGCATGATAGTGTGTGCAGGAATGCGGGGGCAGGGATCGGTCGGTTGGGGTCTTCGGTGTTGGGGGGTGGGACCCCGTGTCGAAACTTTGCCACAGGCCCCCACCATTCCTAGTTATACTACTTATTCAGGAATAAATGGTTAAATCCCTACGATATTCATTAGTCGCCTGGTTGAGTTTCTGTTTCCAGTTGCATTGCATGTATATGAATGAGGCCCTCAGCCAAATCCTTGACTAATAAAATGGTCTAGTAAGAGCTGTGACCTACCTCCAAACCCCCATTCCACCCTCACCCCCATTAAGGACACTGACACGTTAGTTGGAAGTAAAGGCCACAGCGGCCAATTTTATTAACACCATTAACAAATATCCTTGACTACATTCGAAAATAACAATAACATTATGCATAACATCACCATAATCCTCCCCCATGATAACACCACCCCGACATAAGGAGGGGTCTCTGAAGGCAATATTTTTACCCCCATAAGAACTCCAAAAAATTCCGGCTATTACCCCTGGCCGTGCACTCCTAGCCCAAGGGCACCCACACCGGAGGGTAAACCCGTCCTGGGTACCCTGCCTCAGGACTTAGCAACCCTTAAATTTCAAACTATCATCCATACAGAAAGTGGGTGGAGCTAACCCCCCTTTTGGTCCTCCACCCCCGCTTTGCCTACAAAGACCCCTCCTGACCATGCCGCCGTGACAAAGAACCTAAAGTAAGGGCGGGCAGGACAACTTCACCCCACGATTCTCCTAGAGATAGTGATCTCTTCACTAAGCTACCATATTTACAAAATATCTCTCCCTGACCCACCCCCTTGTCCTTAGTTTCACCCCTTCACCTTAACTTGCCCTAACTGCTCTCATACCATTTCTAGTCATGTGCTACACTCCACTACCCCTTCAGGTCCGTTACGTTCTGCCATCTTACATGTGGATTTTACTGTCGTTTCTATTCAATGAATTTCTATTGACATTATGTGGCTTTTACTGGACACATGTCTAAGGCGAGGTGCACCTTGCTCTATAATGTGATATAAATGTAGTGTGACCCCTATTTTTGTATTTTTTTTGTGGTATTTCTGGTAAAGAAACGTAATCCTGTGAGTCTTTTGTTCAGTTCTCCATGGACTATCGAGTGCAGCCATTCACTTTCTTTGTGGTAATTATGTAATAAAATAATTCCAGACAAAACACCAGAATCTGTTTTTCCTCTTTATTTTCAGAGTAGCAGTAAGTAATATATTACTTGTATTTTATCACATTAAATAACATAGGCTGTGGCTCTTCAGTCAGACTTGGCAAAGTCCAAACCTCCGATTGTTGATCAGAGTGATCGCTCCGCCATCCGTCCTCAGTAATAATCATCACTTATCTTATCTGAGGGAAGACCCACAACCCAGTGAACCAGAGGAAGGCAAAGAAAACCCCCAGAGAACTCTGGGCCAATTGTGTCTCATGGGAGAAAAATAATTCCTTCCTGACCCCAAATGTGGCGATCGGATGTCTCCCTGGATCACGTCTATCTGGCTGCATATTGTATTCCTGTATGTAAACTCAGAAGAGATAATAATCTGATTATTCCATATATCTAATAATGTTACATTGTATTATAATAAGAGAGTGTCCTGTCCACAAGAGCTTACAATCCAATGCAGGGAATCTTGTCTTTACCCCTTATTGACCACAACATCAGGCTCCTGTATAGTAAATGGTGCCGACAATATATTGTAGTAAAGGTGCTGCATACACATGCCCTATATTTACATCATATATGGATGTCACATTTTATCTTTTTCTTAAATTTGGTTGAATGTGGCCTCATGCCGGAAGCTCATGCCACGTTCTCTAGACCACAACTGATAGCCCAAGAAATGGTAGCTCAGAGGTGGCGTACATTGTAGGAAGATTCCTTAAAGGAAGAGTTGGTTACAACCACCCTATATTAAATTAAACTGCTCTACCCCCTATATGTCAAGGAATGGTATATTCTGGGGGTCGGCCAATATGTAGAACTGCTTCCAAATTTACCATAATCCACGTACTATTTTGGGGAATACAGCGCATGTCAGAGGAAATTGCACCACCTTTACTGACACAAAACATAAGCAAAATGACAAATTTCACAAGTAAATGTCCTTATGGAATTACACTGTTTGTAAAAATGGTTATTTTGTACATTTAATTACAATGTAAAAAATCTGATAAATAATTTACAATAAATTAGAAGTTTTGGGTTAGACAGACTGTATAAATTTGGAAATAATGTGGTCATTTAAGAGTAAAGACTTGGAATAACCTGCTCCTAAGAGATTACAACCTACGCAGTGGAGCATGCAGCAAACTTCCTTTACTATGGTGGCCAATGGTCCAGAACTTCTAATAGACTTAAACTTGTTTATGGTTCCATACTCTAAAGTTTATTGGGATGTAAGGAGGGGCGAACCACATGTCTAACAGAGAAAACTACTGAAAAATAATACAACATATATAGAGATCATATGCCATCGCTTTATACTTATAGTCCAGATTATCTGATAATCTGGACGCTATCGGGTAATGCCGGTGAAAGGAAGTTTACTGCAAATAGATCCAGACAGGTAAAACAACCTACCGTATTAAGATATTCTGGGCCTGGGGTATAGGTTACATTTGGGGAGATTTGTCAATAATCTTGTAAAATGGCTACATTTTTCAGTTGCCAAAATGGCGCCCATTTTGGTAATTTATTTTTTTGAAGGCTGAATATATCTGAGGCAGTATGCTAGGTATAGTAGTCACATTGCTCCTCCATAGGACCTCTAATGGCTGACATACTGTACATTTACATCTATGTTTTGCACATAAAAATGGCCGGTCTTTACTAAACGTGCCATACTTTATGACTTCTCTACCCCACACCCTAAAAATTACATAAAAAGTAATACATTTGCAACACATTCCAGTGTTTTGTGATGCATTGTGCTTTATAAAATCTCCCCCATTGTATGATGAGATTTCCTCCTGGCCACAAGAGCTTACAATCTAGGACAGAGAATTTTGTCTTTACCCCTTATTGACCAAAATCTGAGGCGCCTGCAATGTAAATGGTGCAGACAATATATTGCAGTAAAGATGTTGCATGCACGTGTGCTATATAGCATCATGTATGGACGTCACATTTTCTCCTTTTTTTTACTTGGCCGACTGTTGTTGTGGCTGAAATCATGGCGGACGTGTGCCTCACGTAGGAAGCTCGTGCCACGATCTCTAGACCACAATTTATAGGTCAGGTAATGGCAGCTCAGAGCTGGTGTACTTTGTCGGATTTGTTACAGGCAGGGTTGTTTTAACACCTGGATCCTCCATCATCAGCACTTAGAAATATGCTGTCCCAAGGGGGCCCCCACTACCATAGGGCCCGGCGCAAGTGCACCATTGGCCCTATGTTTAAAGCAGCCCTGTTTACAGGAAGAATTGTTAACAACCACCTTGTTTTGCGCTACTATTCCCCTATACGTCACTGCTGACAGTATCTGAAAAGCACTGCAGAATATGATGGCGCTATATAAGTAAGCAAAATAAGTAATATATTCTGGGAGAAGGCCAATATATACAGCTGCTGCCACAACTACTAACGTCCATGCATCATTGCTGGGATTATAGGGCAAGAGGAAAGAGAGCATCATCTTTACTGACACAAAATGTAAGCAAAATGGCACATTTCAGAAGTGAATGCTTAATGATTATAGAAAGATATTTTATCCAATTTTCTAAAAATAATTCTGAAATTAATTATAATTTTTGTCAACTAACTGTAAAAATGACAGATAAGTTTTTGGATTTTTCTCCTTGGAGAAATTTGGACAATAATTCTGGTCATGTTGGGGTAAAGATTACGGTCTATACGGTGACATTACAATGACATCTATAGTCATGCCACCATATTTCATACTTACCACCAATGCGTATTACTATATACATTACGTACGCTGACTGGTTTGCCGGATAGTCACTTGTATATCAGGCCTGTTGGCAACTCGCTCACTTTGTAGATTACACCATATTGTGTCTGCAGTGAGGAGCGGTTACAACTGTTATACCAGCACCTGCTAAGACTCCTTCAAAGTCTCCTGCTGACCTGTACATATACATACCAGTGTAAAAGGAGGTCCCACACCTGCAATATAGCGCCTCCTCTTGGAATCAGCCTTTCTCCACACCTAGGGGGGTTGATTTCATGTTACACAGCAGCAGTTTGGTAAAGAAGACAGCATGACTTTCTTTTGGATACTGCAGCCTTGTCTTCTTCCAGTTGTCTTTATCTGATTGAGAACACAGTCGGCCGGGATATTACTGTTCCATGCCTCATTGTGATGTCACTTACAGCTAGGATACCTTGTGTGGCCCCAAGTGAATGTGATACATTATGATGTCATGTTCTGCTGAGGACCAAGAGGCCATGAGCATGTGAATATAGTGTGTATATACACTCACCGGCCACTTTATTAGGTACACCTGTCCAACTGCTCGTTAACACTTAATTTCTAATCAGCCAATCACATGGCGGCAACTCAGTGCATTTAGGCATGTAGACATGGTCAAGACAATCTCCTGCAGTTCAAACTGAGCATCAGTATGGGGAAGAAAGGTGATTTGAGTGCCTTTGAACGTGGCATGGTTGTTGGTGCCAGAAGGGCTGGTCTGAGTATTTCAGAAACTGCTGATCTACTGGGATTTTCACGCACAACCATCTCTAGGGTTTACAGAGAATGGTCCGAAAAAGAAAAAACATCCAGTGAGCGGCAGTTCTGTGGGCGGAAATGCGTTGTTGATGCCAGAGGTCAGAGGAGAATGGCCAGACTGGTTCGAGCTGATAGAAAGGCAACAGTGACTCAAATAGCCACCCGTTACAACCAAGGTAGCCAGAAGAGCATCTCTGAACGCACAGTACGTCGAACTTTGAGGCAGATGGGCTACAGCAGCAGAAGACCACACCGGGTGCCACTCCTTTCAGCTAAGAACAGGAAACTGAGGCTACAATTTGCACAAGCTCATCGAAATTGGACAATTGAAGATTGGAAAAACGTTGCCTGGTCTGATGAGTCTCGATTTCTGCTGCGACATTCGGATGGTAGGGTCAGAATTTGGCATCAACAACATGAAAGCATGGATCCATCCTGCCTTGTATCAACGGTTCAGGCTGGTGGTGGTGTCATGGTGTGGGGAATATTTTCTTGGCACTCTTTGGGCCCCTTGGTACCAATTGAGCATCGTTGCAACGCCAAAGCCTACCTGAGTATTGTTGCTGACCATGTCCATCCCTTTATGACCACAATGTACCCAACATCTGATGGCTACTTCGATAATGCGCCATGTCATAAAGCTGGAATCATCTCAGACTGGTTTCTTGAACATGACAATGAGTTCACTGTACTCCAATGGCCTCCACAGTCACCAGATCTCAATCCAATAGAGCATCTTTGGGATGTGGTGGAACGGGAGATTCGCATCATGGATGTGCAGCCGACAAATCTGCGGCAACTGTGTGATGCCATCATGTCAATATGGACCAAAATCTCTGAGGAATGCTTCCAGCACCTTGTTGAATCTATGCCACGAAGAATTGAGGCAGTTCTGAAGGCAAAAGGGGGTCCAACCCGTTACTAGCATGGTGTACCTAATAAAGTGGCCGGTGTATGTATATGTATATATATATATATATATATATATATATATATATATATACACATACATACATACACACACACACACACACACACATTTTCAGCAGAATGCTGTCAGTGAATGATTTTGGAGATATCCACTCACCAGTTTTCCTTACAGTAATTTACATGTAACTTAACAACGTAAAAATTATGGGTAAATTCACACTGCAGAAGATGACGAGGGATTCCTCTTCATTTTCCACCACCATTTTCAGCCTACCTGGGTTGGGATGGAGATGTAGGGAATCGGTATTCCGTTACAGCCCAGATTAAAGGAAATTCATTCATGCTGCATCTGACTCTGTATGTGGTCTCTGTTGATAACCTGCACTAGAAGCATTGCTTCTAAGAGAGAATATCTCCATCCAGTTGATACCAAATGGAATATGTGTCACAGTGCAAAGAACCATGTAGGCAGGGGATGTAACTACTGGGGTAGCAGCAGTAGCAGCTGCCACAGCGCCAGGGACACTAAGGGCCCCTTCACACGGAGTATACGCTGGCTGATTCTGAACGTGTAAACATTCCGAATCAGCGGTGTTTAAAACAGATCCCATTTCTTTCTATGGGAGCCGGCATATGTGCGCTCACCGCTGCATTTTTTTTTTAATAGTCTAAGTAACTTCAGCAGGTACCGGGCCTTATTTACTTACCGATCCTGCTCACGGTTGCCGGCACATGAATCCCATCCACTTTGCAAGTACTGTAAAACGCAACGATTTTTCCAGCGACGCATTTTTTATGTGTTTTTTACACGTGTAAAAAATGCCATTGGAGTCAATGGGAGTCTTATTTTTACACGTGTATTCTTTACATGTGTATTGTGCCAAAATGAGCGCGTGCTTACTCCGTGTGATCTGCGGAGGCTGTGAGCAGGAGCCGGGATTAGTAAGTGAGGCCGTGGGAAATAGATAGATCTCTTTAGATAGATAGTGTACTTGATGCAGCATGGAGCACCATGTAGTTAGAGTATGTTCACATGGAGGAAATTAGGCCGGCAGAAGCGCCACAGGAAAAATTGCTGTGTTTTACAGTACTTGCAAAGTGGGGATGGGATTCATGCGAATCCCATCCCCACTTTGCAGAAAAAAATCACAGCGCGGACATGCTGCGATTTCCAAAACCCCTGCAGTTTTGAAAACCGCAGTATGTCAATTATATCTATGGAAACGCCAGCGGCTTTCCTGTAGATGTAATTGTAACAGACAGTCCGCGGAGGAAAACTCTGTGAACAATTCTGTTCAAAGCGCTGCGGGAAGAGCTGTGATGCGTTCACGCTGCGGTTGTTCCCGCAGCGCATTAGAGCTGTGTTTCCGGCCCATGGGGCCTTAGCCTTAGAGTAGATTTTGAGGCAGATTTCACCATAAGGCTGTGGCCCCATGTTGCGGAAATGCAGCTTTTTTGTTGCAGATTTTGTTGCGTTTTTTTTTTAACCAAAGCCAAGACTGGCTGCAAAGGGAATGGGAAATATATAAGAAGTTCTTAGAATTCTCCCTTCTGTTCAATCCACTCCTGGCTTTGGGACAAAAAAAAAAAAAAACAACAAAATTTGCAACAAAAAAAGCTGCGTTTCTGCAATGAGGGGCCTCAGCCTAAAAGCAACTTCAAACTTCAGCCTGAATCTGCCTTTTATTGTTTTCGGTGAGTGGCAGCGAAGAATGCTTCTCTTTTTTTAGGACACTGAAAAAAGAAGTGTCCTACTTTATCTTGCTGTAAATTCTGCAGCTGATTCAGCCACAAAGCCTGCGACTCAAGACGGCAACTTATTATACTGTTTCTGGGACTAATCACTAAACCAGCATCAAAAAGTGTAGACAATGCACAGAGCTGGAAAGTGGAGAAGAATCCAATTCCTCTTCACTTTCCGTTATGTGAACAGACACTAATATTAGAAAAATCCTTTGATCTCATAAATCAAGTAAAGATGTATATGCAGCATGAACAGAATTTAGGCATAAAATACAAAACAGAAAAATGACATCTAAAAGTATGATATTGTTATTTATTATGCTTACTTGTACAGCGCCAACATATTCTGCAGCGCTTTACAGACATTGTCATCACTGTCCCATAGACACCACATATCAAATTATTATGCAGATTGGATTTAAGTCATAGAGATTAATATTTTTGTTTTTCAATGAAACTTATGGATGGTTTTATGTTTTAGGACTCTTCAGATAAATTAGATAAATCTGAAACACCTGTAGTTTGCCAGGTGATTCCAATTAAAGGAAACCTACTTTGGGCTAAGTCCCAACATAGCGAGCCGCAGCCAAAAACTTTGCGGTTTTTCCTGCAGAAGTTTCCACTGTGGACTTTCTGCCCCTATTATACCTATATGGAAACGCCATTGTTTCCATAGATATAAAGGCATGCTGCGATTTGCAGCTTGGACCACGGGTTGAAGGTATAGAAGGTTGGTGATTTCCCTGAATATAGACCCATCACAGACTGTGTGCATTAGCACCTCATGGGTAAACTGTATATAGAAATTCAGATTCTGAGCCCTAATCCAGACAGGGACTGATGTGAGTGCTGACAATATGTACAGTGCTTTGGAATATGTTGGTAAAATAAATAAATAGTGGCTGATCTGTATGTGAGTCAACAAGGATTAGACTTTGATTATGATGGAGTTGCAATGTAATTGTGATAGAAAATTTCGTGTATTATGAAATAAAAGTCAGTTGAAGACTAAGGCCCTATGTTGCAGAAAAGATGCTTTTTCATTGCAGATTTTGCTGCAGGTTTTTGTGAGCCAAATCAAGAATAGTTTGAAAAGGATTGGGAAATATAAAGACTTCTCCCATCAGATAAATCCATTCCTGGCTTTGGCTCTAAGAAACGTACAAAAGTCTGCAATGAAAAGCAGCTTTTCTGCAATGTGGGACCTTAGCCTAAATGAACATTTATTGTATTGAGTTCTCTGTGCATACAAACTTATTGTGGCTTGAAGTAACATTACACACAAATAAACATTCTACACTTATATGATGTTACAGGATTTTCTCTAACACTATGGATAAGCCACCACTGTTATATCCTGAATAACTGTGTGAGTTCTAGTTTTTCCAATTTCTATGTAAGATTGTGTCTTAAAGGGGTTGTCCCATCAGAAGGATCCTATCTATACTCCTTGTTAATGTGGATGTAAGACTTTTCCTAAATACACTGCTTCAGCAAAACTGCTTTGTTTGTCCACTATCTTACTTTATTCATTTTTTTTTTTACACATCCCTTGACTTATCTGGTCATAAGTCAAGTGATGTATCTGCTGCTCTGAGGGGGGAGGGAGGAGGGGCTAAGTGCAGGGAGCGAGCCTGGAGGGGGAGGGGGGTAGTTTACCCTTTGGGGGGAAGGGGCCACCAATACAGACCCAGCATCCGCTGTAATAGAGAGGTGGATGCCAGGGAGGGTTAGACGCCGGCACAGATGCCTGCAACATCGCTATGCTCCTAGCCTGCATGAAGCCAGCAGCGGCAGGAGCGATGCTGCTATTTGGTGGGGGGGGGGGGCGGAGGAGCGGAATAGCAGCATCGCTCCTGCCGCTACTGGCTTCATGTAGGCTAGGAGCATAGCGATGTTGCAGGCATCTGTGCTGGCGTCTAACCCTCCCCGGCATCCGCCTCTCTATTACAGCGGATGCCGGGTCTGTATTGGCATTGTGAAGGCTAGACTGGTCTCACCATCTATGTGCGTGCACGCAGGGCCAGCGGCATCTCGCCGCTGGCTTTGCATATGTAACCCCGCCCACCAATGACGCAACAAAGCAGGAAGACAGAAGATTTTACAGCAACGAAGACTGGTGAGTATGCGACGTGGGAATACCCCTTTAAGCCGCTGCTTCAATTTTTGTCATAAATGAATAGTACAGGCAGATATAAGAACATTTATAATGTATATAATAAAAAAAATTGCTTGTTTCTGAATACTTTACAGAGTGGACGTAGATATGAACTTATAGTTTCATTGACTGTGTAGCTAATGCGCTCAGGCTCCTTGGACCAGCTGAGTGGTGGGGGTGCTGGGTGCCAGACCCCACTGATATAATAATCATAATAATATCAGAACATGTTAATAGTGTCAACATACCATAACAATATCACACCCCAAATTACCATTTTTCTATTAACTATCTAAAGCCCACTACAATAGCAACCATGGTGTTATCAATAAATCAAAGAATATGCAATAGAATGACGTCCATAGATAAAGGCAACATGCAGCACTTATTTGTCCGATAATACGACTGAGGACATGATAGAATGGATACAACAGACATGTTACTTCTGGTATTTCAGTGATCCTGCTCTTAGAACAGAGAAGGACAACAGAAATATATATATATATATATACACACACACACACACACACACACACACACACACACAGTATATATATGTGCTATATTTTTATTTTAAATTTTTTTCACTTTACTGAAAATTTAATCCAGGTCAAACATCGAGCTAGTTTCTATTCCCATGTGTATGAATTTATTATAAAGGAAAGACACTGGAAAAGAAACATCTGCTTTGTGGCTGCTGCCATTATGTTGTGAATGCTGGCACCCCATGTAAATGGGCTATCATTTTACTCAATGGGTCACCTGCCAGTATATAACACAATCTACCTCAATCATCATTGCTCAGAAGACACAGCCAGTAAGTTACCCTATTAGCCATCTAACAATGTAGATTGTATGAGCAGCTGGTCACACATTCATGTAATATGCTCTGTGATAATACATTGTCCATCTTATCATTGAGCGCAACCATAAGAAAATCAACATCATGCATAATAATATAATATAATATAATATAATATATAGGCATTTCTTGACATCATAAGCACATATAATCATCCAGTTATTCTTTATTCCTAATCTGACCACGTTTCTGCTAGTGAGTTGCCGCTGGTTAAAGGGACACACAGTAAATGTGAACAGTGACAATGACCATGACCTGTAGATGGCGGATCAATGTCTATTAGAACACCCTCTGTATATAATGATTATCATTAATGTTCTTATGATCTTATCTTATGATCAGCTCTCTAATATTCAATGCAAAATCAAAGACTATACAGTACCGAGTGTAAGCAATATCCATGGACTAGCTGGAATAACATGCAGAGTACCTTTTTAGGCCAGATCAGCCAATTATAAGATATGAGATTATTAGCACATATCACATTTTGGTTTGTGATTCTTTGGAGCTTTTGATTTTCATGGCATAAGACATGACATAACACTTTCATAAGAAGTTGGAAGACTTTCACACTAACAGGCAATAGGACACTATTCCTGCGGGATAATTTTGGTTTTCAGGCACTGTAGTGGGCTGCCTGGTGTAGCCTTACATGAAAAATATCTGTATCATCAAAACACAGACACAGTTGAATACATTTGTGGAGCAGTGAGCTGTCACAGACTAGAGATGAGCGAACAGTGTTCTATCGAACACATGTTCGATCGGATATCAGGGTGTTCGCCATGTTCGAATCGAATCGAACACCACGTGGTAAAGTGCGCCAAAATTCGATTCCCCTCCCACCTTCCCTGGCGCCTTTTTTGCACCAATAACAGCGCAGGGGAGGTGGGACAGGAACTACGACACTGGGGGCATTGAAAAAAATTGGAAAAAGTCATTGGCTGCCGAAATCAGGTGACCTCCATTTTAGACGAATAGTGGATTTCAAATCCGGGTCATATGAGAATGTGAACTTTGTGACTATGAGACAGGGATAGCTGTACAGGCAGGGATAGCTAGGGATAACCTTTATTTAGGGGGGAATGTTATTAAAAATAACTTTTTGGGGCTCTATCGGGTGTGTAATTGTGATTTTTGTGAGATAAACTTTTTCCCATAGGGATGCATTGGCCAGCGCTGATTGGCCGAATTCCGTACTCTGGCCAATCAGTGCTGGCCAATGCATTCTATTAGCTTGATGAAGCAGAGTGTGCACAAGGGTTCAAGCGCACCCTCGGCTCTGATGTAGCAGAGCCGAGGCTGCACAAGGGTTCAAGCGCACCCTCGGCTCTGATGTAGGAGAGCCGAGGGTGCACTTGAACCCTTGTGCACCCTCAGCTCTGCTACATCAGAGCCGAGGGTGCGCTTGAACCCTTGTGCACACTCTGCTTCATCAAGCTAATAGAATGCATTGGCCAGCGCTGATTGGCCAATGTATTCTATTAGCCTGATGAAGTAGAGCTGAATGTGTGTGCTAAGCACACACATTCAGCTCTACTTCATCGGGCTAATAGAATGCATTGGCCAGCGCTGATTGGCCAGAGTACGGAACTCGACCAATCAGCGCTGGCTCTGCTGGAGGAGGCGGAGTCTAAGATCGCTCCACACCAGTCTCCATTCAGGTCCGACCTTAGACTCCGCCTCCTCCGGCAGAGCCAGCGCTGATTGGCCGAAGGCTGGCCAATGCATTCCTATGCGAATGCAGAGACTTAGCAGTGCTGAGTCAGTTTTGCTCAACTACACATCTGATGCACACTCGGCACTGCTACATCAGATGTAGCAATCTGATGTAGCAGAGCCGAGGGTGCACTAGAACCCCTGTGCAAACTCAGTTCACGCTAATAGAATGCATTGGCCAGCGCTGATTGGCCAATGCATTCTATTAGCCCGATGAAGTAGAGCTGAATGTGTGTGCTAAGCACACACATTCAGCACTGCTTCATCACGCCAATACAATGCATTAGCCAGTGCTGATTGGCCAGAGTACGGAATTCGGCCAATCAGCGCTGGCTCTGCTGGAGGAGGCGGAGTCTAAGGTCGGACCTGAATGGAGACTGGTGTGGAGCGATCTTAGACTCCGCCTCCTCCAGCAGAGCCAGCGCTGATTGGTCGAGTTCCGTACTCTGGCCAATCAGCGCTGGCCAATGCATTCTATTAGCCCGATGAAGTAGAGCTGAATGTGTGTGCTAAGCACACACATTCAGCACTGCTTCATCACGCCAATACAATGCATTAGCCAGTGCTGATTGGCCAGAGTACGGAATTCGGCCAATCAGCGCTGGCTCTGCTGGAGGAGGCGGAGTCTAAGATCGCTCCACACCAGTCTCCATTCAGGTCCGACCTTAGACTCCGCCTCCTCCAGCAGAGCCAGCGCTGATTGGCCGAATTCCGTACTCTGGCCAATCAGCACTGGCTAATGCATTGTATTGGCTTGATGAAGCAGTGCTGAATGTGTGTGCTTAGCACACACATTCAGCTCTACTTCATCGGGCTAATAGAATGCATTGGCCAGCGCTGATTGGCCGAATTCCGTACTCTGGCCAATCAGCACTGGCTAATGCATTGTATTGGCTTGATGAAGCAGTGCTGAATGTGTGTGCTTAGCACACACATTCAGCTCTACTTCATCGGGCTAATAGAATGCATTGGCCAATCAGCGCTGGCCAATGCATTCTATTAGCGTGAACTGAGTTTGCACAGGGGTTCTAGTGCACCCTCGGCTCTGCTACATCAGATTGCTACATCTGATGTAGCAGTGCCGAGTGTGCATCAGATGTGTAGTTGAGCAAAACTGACTCAGCACTGCTAAGTCTGCATTCGCATAGGAATGCATTGGCCAGCCTTCGGCCAATCAGCGCTGGCTCTGCCGGAGGAGGCGGAGTCTAAGGTCGGACCTGAATGGAGACTGGTGTGGAGCGATCTTAGACTCCGCCTCCTCCAGCAGAGCCAGCGCTGATTGGCCGAATTCCGTACTCTGGCCAATCAGCACTGGCTAATGCATTGTATTGGCTTGATGAAGCAGTGCTGAATGTGTGTGCTTAGCACACACATTCAGCTCTACTTCATCGGGCTAATAGAATGCATTGGCCAATCAGCGCTGGCCAATGCATTCTATTAGCGTGAACTGAGTTTGCACAGGGGTTCTAGTGCACCCTCGGCTCTGCTACATCAGATTGCTACATCTGATGTAGCAGTGCCGAGTGTGCATCAGATGTGTAGTTGAGCAAAACTGACTCAGCACTGCTAAGTCTGCATTCGCATAGGAATGCATTGGCCAGCCTTCGGCCAATCAGCGCTGGCTCTGCCGGAGGAGGCGGAGTCTAAGGTCGGACCTGAATGGAGACTGGTGTGGAGCTATCTTAGACTCCGCCTCCTCCAGCAGAGCCAGCGCTGATTGGTCGAGTTCCGTACTCTGGCCAATCAGCACTGGCCAATGCATTTCTATGGGGAAAAGTTAGCTTGCGAAAATCGCAAACTGACAGGGATTTCCATGAAATAAAGTGACTTTTATGCCCCCAGACATGCTTCCCCTGCTGTCCCAGTGTCATTCCAGGGTGTTGGTATCATTTCCTGGGGTGTCATAGTGGACTTGGTGACCCTCCAGACACGAATTTGGGTTTCCCCCTTAACGAGTTTATGTTCCCCATAGACTATAATGGGGTTCGAAACCCATTCGAACACTCGAACAGTGAGCGGCTGTTCGAATCGAATTTCGAACCTCGAACATTTTAGTGTTCGCTCATCTCTATCACAGACTGGTTGTGATGCAGTGACATTATTGTCACACATAGCGCAGAATGGAAGACACCTGTAGACTGATCTTCTCTATTTGTGATGGGAACAGGGCTAAGTCAACATTACCTTTTTTTCTTGTATATGACACTAGAGAGAAGGTGCTAAGGGGGTATGCAGAATTTCATAGAATCATAGAAGACAATTTATATTTATCATCCTCACCCACAAAGCCCCTCACAGCACTGCAGCCCCCTGTGGCTCTTCCCTCATACATGTCTACCACCCCATGTGGTCCATTCTGTCAGAAGACCAACATCCTCTATCAGAACCTCTCACTCACATTTTCAAGTTTTCTCCCGAGTTTCACCAGTTCACTGGAATGTACTTTCCAGGACAATCAGATTAAAAAGGAACTTTATTGTCCTCGGGCACACGCAGTTTTATATTAGAAAGCCAACAGTGTACTGAATTCAGTGCTGTTACCAATAGCATTTCACTGTCAGAAGGACGTTCCTGACAGTCTAGCTGGGAACACCCCTCCTGACAGTACTGTCCATAGCTTTATACTGTCAGAGGGGGTGTCTCTCACTGCCTAGCCATGAGACTGAGCGGTGAAGAATGCACCCCCCCTTCCTTGCTGACAATACCCTCCTATAGAGTAATACTGGGGGGGTGTTCCTCACCGCTCAGCCTCATGGCTGGGTGGTAAGGAATGTCCCCGCACAGTATAGTGCTACGGACAGTACTGTCAGGAACGGCCTTCTGACAGTGAAGAGGTATCGGTAACTGCGCCTATATCTATTCCCCCCATAATGGGAAAGCCAACTGTGTGCTGAATTCAGCGCATTGTCGGCTTTCTAGCAATATATACAACCGTATGTGCCTGAGGCAATGAAAGGTCCTGTTTAACACTAATAGGGCACTGGCTGGTGACCGTTCCACTGCTTTATTTATTTGTGTTACCCTATATCATAATAATGGCTGGCCCACTATACAAGTATTTTTTTACCTGTGGTGTAACCCCTTCTACTTTATAGATTATAAACTCTCATGAACTGGATCCTCATTCCTAGCATGTGAGTACATGAACCTTATGATTTTTAAATTATCGGATTACGGATTATGTTGGTGCTATATAAATAAAAATTTAATAATGTATTTATTTTATAAAAATGCATAATTAACGTCATGTGTAAACCCAGAAGCGAAAAGATATCGCTTTACCACAATGAAATTCATATATGAAACTTTTTAGTTAAAATAGTATTCCAGTCACAACATACCCCCCTATCTACAGGGTAGGGGGTAACTTACTGATTGGTTGAGGTCTGACCAATAAGACCTCATTGATCATGAGCAGCAGGTCAGAAATATACACTCCATTGATTTCAGTGGGAATCATCACAGGTAGTTGAGCATTGTACTTTGGCTATCTCCAATGGTTTCTCTGCATCTCAGTTTGCATGATCAGTGGGGGTCCCAATGTTTGGACCCCCACTGATCAGCAAGTGACCTCCATCCGACGGATAGTGGATAACTTGTTGTGACTTGTACAGCACTTCAATATTGAAAACCATATGTCTGAGAATGACTAAATGAGTTATATGTGAGTTTTTTTTGTCCGTACAATGAAACTATCTTTCTGTCTTCGCTTCACCTCAAATGTCTGTTCCAAGGACTCGTTGAAACCTAAGCCAATGGAAAATTACCAGGTTTATGCTTAGCCTGGGGGCTAAATAGTCCTGCATGAAATCAGAGAGAATGGAAATGTGCTGTAAGCAATTAGACCGTTTTCTATTATTAAAGGAAATGGACAAGAGGTCATTGGTGAGCATTAAAGGGAAACTTGGTTAAAAAGTTTCCCCAATGTCATTTCTTTACTCGGGAGCCATTCATACATATCATTGACTAATAATAATTTGTGCTTATTACGAGAAGGCTAAATACATTTTTGGACAACTGCATGGCCGTCGATGTCACCTCCAATCAGTCTGTATTCTCCTAGTGACACCCAAGATTGTCCCTTGGTATCCCTTGTAACAGATAGCAATGGGTTTCTGGAGCTGGGGCATCTTCAGATTAGCAGGTATATATGTTGAGACAACCTGCCATAATGTATAATTTTTTTGTTGTACGAAACAGTGTAGTCGGGAAGTAGATTTAAACAGTAAGGGGGAGTTCACACTTGCGCCCGTGTCCGCCCACCAGGTCTCCGTCCTATTTCCTCGCGAAACTACATAGAGAATGGCTTCCCGGCGGTCAGTTTTAAAACCCATTCATTTTTAACCGGTTAAAGACCGCTGGCCGTAAATTTACGGCCAGCAGTCTTGGTCTCTAAGACCAGCCGATAGTAAATTTACGGCCGGTCTTCAGAGACTCACTAGGCAGGGGGTGGGGCGGGGGGAGGGCAGGGGTTAGGTGTTACTGACACCTAACCACCCCCTCAACAACGTTCAGTCGGACTCAGTTCCGACTGAACGTTTTAACCCTTTCGATCCTGCCGTGAAACATCACGGCGCGATCGAAAGGGATCCGCCGCAGATTGAAGCTGATCGGCACCCCCCGCGGCGAGATCGGGGGGTGCCGATGTCAGTAGAAGGTAGTCTGGGGTCTGGCCAGTGACCCCAGACTACCGGAGCCCCCACATACCTGGTTGATCCTGCCGACCGATGGAGGAAGTGAGCGATGTGTCTCACTTCCTCTGTAGCTTGCAGGACACGAGCAGGCTCATGTCCTGCTCGTGTCTTGCAAGCTACTATACAGAATCAGTTGATGCTTTCATCAAAGCATTGAAGTGTCCTAAATGGACACATGAAAAAGTTAAAAAAAAATAAATAAATAAAGTGTATGAAAAAAGTAATAAAGTTATAAAGCCCAAAAATCCCTTTTTCTCTATACAAAATGAATTATATAAAAAAAAGGTACTAAAAATTAATAAAAACAATGCATATTTGGTATCGCCGCGTCCGTAACAACCTGTACAATAAAACTGAAATAATATTTAATGTATACGGTGTACATCTGAAAAAAAAAAAAAAAAACGGAAAAAACCCGCCGGAAGTAATGATTTTTCACCATATCACCTTACAAAATATGCTATAAAAAGTGATCAAAAAATCATATGCACCCCACAACAGTGCCAATAAAAAGCGCAGGTTGTCCCGCAAAAAATAAGCCCTCAACCAACACTGTCAACCGAAAAATAAAGATGTTACGCCTCTCAGAAGATGGCGATGCAAAAATCACTGATTTATGTCCCCAAATGTGTTTTTGTTCTGCAGAATTAGTATCGCATAAAAAAATACTATAAATGAGGTATCACCGTAACCGTACCGACCCGCAGAATAAAGGCTACATGTTACTTATACTGTACGCTGCATGGCGCAAAATTTAAAGGGTACAACTCAATGCCAGGATTGATTTTTTTTTTTTTAAATCCAGCAAGAAAGAGTTAATAAAATGTATTCAGTATGTTGTAGGCACCCAAAAATGGTGTCATTACAAAATACATCACATCCCGCAAACAACAAGCCCTTATATGGCCACGTCACCAAAAGAATAAAGAAAATATAGCATCTACCAATGTGAAGACAAAAAACCCCAAAATCGCCAAATTATTAGAATACAACTGGCGGCGTCAGGAAGGGAATGTATAAGCAGTGTGAGGGAATATCAGGGGACACCCCAGATTTACAGCTTATGAGGGAACAGACACCAGAAGTGACCCCCAAAGTGACCCCCAGAGTGACTCCCCCAATCATAGGAGCTACTGGGACATAGTAGGGAATTTGGTGTCTGCAATATACTCCACACAGCTTATATATTCCCTCTTCGCCATCCGCCGTGCAGTCACGTCCGGATACTAATACTCACTACACCCCCTGAGAAATTCTTTGAGGGGTGCAGTTTTCAAAATGGGGTCACTCCTTTGGGGAATCCACTTTTCTGGTACCTTACAGGCTCTACAAACATGACATGGCGTCCAGATACCAAACATCTGAATCTGTACTCCAAAAGCCGCATATCGCTCCTTCCCTTCTGCGCCCTGCTGTGCGCCCAAACTGCAGTTTATGCCACATGTATGACACATGTATGACACTGGTGTACCCGGGATAACGGAAGTAATGTCATATGTGGTATAAACTGATTTTAGGGCACAGCCAGACACAGAAGGGAAGAAGGGTTATTGGGTTTTTGGAGCGCAGACGGTTTGGTTTTTGGATGCCATGACACTTTTGCACAGCTGAAACGCCAGTAAAGTGGAATCCCCTGATATGAGACCCTATTTTGGAAACTACACCCCTGAAGGATTTATCCAGGGGTACAGACAGCATTTTTAGCCCTCAAGTTTTGCTATAACTTATTATCCATAAATGAATACGAAGCTGATTGTGAGAGGTGAAAATGACCATTTTTCCAGGAATACATCATTTCTGTGCATAATATATTGTGCCCGACTTGTATCAGAGATGAACACTCTGAAAGCTGTTGTGCCCGGGATACCACCCGCTTACCAGTTTTTGGAGTGTCTCTGCTGACATAAGTTGGGCACAACATATCGGGTACTGAAATGGCGAATCTCTGGAAATTTTTCATTTTTAACTTCTCATTATCAGTTGCGATTTCATTTCTGGAAACTAAATAAATGCAACACTCAAGGGTTAAAAATGCTCGCTACACCACTTGATAAATCCCATGAGTGGGCTAGTGTCCAAAATAGGGTGACATGTCTGCGGATTCCACTTTATTGACAATTCAGGGGCTTTGCAAAAGTGACGTCCAAAAACCAAACTGTGCTCCAGAAACCAAAATAGCGCTCCTTCCCTTCTGCGCCCTGCTGTGTGCCCAAACTACAGTTTATGCCACATGTATGACACTGGTGTACCCGGGATAACGGACGTAATGTCATATGTGGGTATAAACTGATATTAGGGCACAGACGGACACAGAAGGGTTATTGGGTTTTTGGAGCACAGATGGTTTGGTTTTTGGATGCCATGACACTTTTGCAGAGACCCTAAACTTTCCCCTACAAAATGGGGTTTACAGTTACCTCCAGGTCTCTCCAAAAGGAACATGGACCCCAGAAAGTCCCTCTAAATCTGTACCCCAAAAGCTAAAAAGCGCACTGCTCCTTCCCTTTTGAGCCCTGCTGTGTGCCCAAGCAGCAGTTTACACCCACATATATATTTTTTTGCCCCTTGGGATGGCCCCTTAATAGTTTTAGGAGTGCAGGTCTCTGACAACACAAAGTGGGTGCAACGTATTGGGCACCGAAATGGCATATTTCTTTCAAAATTTCAATTTTCATTTTGGACATTCATTTTTTGGAAGCATTTTAGGCACAAAATGATAATACCCCTTGATTCATTCCATGACAGGTGTAGTTTCTAAAATGGGGTCACTTTTGAGGGGTTTCCATTGTATTGGTACTTTAGGGGCTCAGCAAATATGACATGGCCCCTCAAAACTATTCCAGCAATATCTGCCCTCCAAAATCCAAATACCTCTCTTTCCATTCTGAGCCTCACCATGTACCCATACAGCAGATTATGGCCACATATGGGGTATTGCCGTGTTCAGGAGAAATTTTGTAACAAACTGTGGGGGGCTTTTAATTCTTTAACTACTTGCAAAATTAAAAATATGGCGCTAAATGGACGATACAGTGTGAAAAAAAAGTAATTTTTCATTTTTACGTCCCAACGTTAATAAAATCTGTGAAACAGCTGTGAGGCCAAAATGCTCACCAAACCCCTAGATAAATTCTATGAGTGGTGTAGTTTCCAAAATGGGGTCACTTTTAGGGGGTTTCCACTATATTGATACTTTAGGGGCTCTGCAAATGCGACATGGGACTTGAAAAATATTCCAGCAAAATCTGTCCTTCAAAAGCCAAATAGCGCTCTTTCCATTCTGAGCCCCACCATGTTCCCATACAGCAGATTATTACCACATATGGGGCATTTCCGTGTTCAGGAGAAATTGTTTAACGAACTTTATGTAGCTTTTTCCCCTTTATCCTCTTGTGAAAATGAAAAATTTGGGGCTAAATTGACAGTTTATTGGAAAAAAAAGTAATTTTTCATTTTCATGCCCCAATGTTAATAAAATCTGTGAAACAGCTGTAGGGTCAAAATGCTCACTCTACCCTTTCATATGTTCTGTGGGGGGTGTAGTTTCCAAAATGGGGTCACTTTTAGAGGGTTTCCACTGTATTGGTTCTCTAGGGGCTCTGCTAATGCGACATGGCACCTAAAATTATTCCAGCAAAATCTGCCATCCAAAAGCCAAATAGCGCTCCTTCCATTCTGAGCCCCGCCATGTTCCCATACAGCAGACTATGGCCACATATGGGGTATTGCCGTGTTCAGGAGAAATTGTTTAACAAACTGTGGGGGGCTTTTACTCCTTTATCCCCTTGTGAAAATTAAAACTTTGGGGATAAAGTGACATTTTAGTAATTTTTCATTTACACATCCCAATGTTAGTAAAATCTGTGGAACACTGTAGGGTCAAAATGCTGACTATACCCCTTGATGAATTCTGTGAGGGGTGTGGATTCTAAAATGGGGTCACTTTTGGAGGGTTTCCATTGTTTTGGTACTCTAGTGGCTCTGCAAATGAGGCATGGTGCCTGAAAATTATTCCAGCAAAATCTGCTGTTCACACACCCAGTGTCGCTCCTTCCCTTCCATGCACTGCCGTGTGCCCAAAAATCAGTTTACGCCCACATGTGGGGTATTTCTGTGCATGGGAGAAATTGCATAACAAAATGTGAGATGCATTTTCTCCTTTAACCCTTTGTGAATGTGTTAATTTTAGGTCTAAATGAATGTATTAATGAAAAAAAATGAAATGTCTAAATTTCACTTCCATATTATGTTTATTCTTATGAAAAACTTAAAGGGCTAACAAACATCCCAAATGCTGTTTTGAATAATTTGAGGGGTGTAGTTTTGAAAATGGGGTGATTTATGGGGGTTTCTATTATATAGGCCTTTATAATTCCTTACAGAACTGAAGCGGTCCCTAAAAAATTGGTTTGGAGAATTTTCTTGCAAATCTAGAAAATCGCTGTTCCACTTGTAAGCCTTGTAACGTCCAAAATAAATTAAAAGACAATCAAAAGATGATGCCGATATAAAGCAGAGATATGGGAGATAATATTTATTCATGTATTTGGGTGGTATGACTATCTGCCTGAAAAGCAGAGAATTTCACATTTTGAAAATTGCAATTTTTTCCAAATTTCCATCAAATTTCCTAGTTTTTTTTTATAAATAAATACAAAAATATTGATTAATATTTACCACTAACATGAAGTATAATGTGTTACGAAAAAAACAATCTCAAAATCATTTGTGTAAGTTAAACCGTCTCAAAGTTATTGCCATTTAAAGTGACATGTCAGTTTTGAAAAAAAAAGGCCTGGTCTTTAACATACTTTTGGGCCTGGTCCTTAACCGGTTAAAGCAAACTGCCGTTGTTCGTAAACAGCCTCTCCGTGGGGAAACCGATTTTTTGGGGGCAGACACAAAGTTCTGCATGTCTGGCTTTGTGTCCATGCAAAAAAAAACGTTACCCAAGGAGAGGTTGCATACGGACACCAGCGGTTTGCTTTAAAAACCCATTGAAATGAAGCCAGGAAGCCGTCCCCTATGCAGTTTTCCTGGAAAATAGGATGGAGACCCAATGGGTAGACACGGGCGCAAGTGTGAACATCCCCTCAATCATACACAAAAGGGACACTGTATAGGAAATGCCAGTCTTAATATATACCCCAGTCTGTCTGACTGTGGATTGGTAGTCCTAAGGAGTTTGGACTCCACTAAGCCTGAGGACATACATTGCAAAAAAGCTGCTTTTCTGTTGCACATTTTGTTTCAGTTCTTGAGGCAAAGCCAAGAGTTGATTTAGCAGAAGGGGAAAGAATAGTTTCTCCAAGTTTCTCCTGATGAACATCAACAACCCTTCTTCTGAGGTCCTCAGAAATCTCCTTTGTTTGTGTCATGATACCTTTCCACAATTGTGTTTTATAGATCACACTTAATGATAGATCCCGTTCTTTAAACAAAACAGGTCACCCACTCACACCTACTATACATTCATCTTCAAATTATCTGCTAATCCTAGGTTCACCACTCACAGATACAGGTAGTCCTCAGGTTATGACGGTCTCGGGTTACGACGTTTTGTGGTTACAACTAGATTTGAGCAAGTAGGTCCTTGCTAGTTTGGAGTGCTGGCAGCTTGCATTTATGCGGGAGATGACTTTTTTCATAGGAATGCATTGGCCAGCGTTGATTGGACAGTGTACAGCATTAGGCCAATCAACACTGGTTCTGCTGGAGGCTTGTCTGTGAGGAGGCGGAGTCTAAGATCGAACCACAGCAGTCTGCCAATGCATTCCTATGAGAAAAAGTCAGCTCCCGTATAAACGCAAGCTGCCAGCTCTCCCTGTACAGTACGTGATTTAGTGTGCAGCAGCTCGGAACTGAGGAAGACTGTACTGTACTGTATATGGTACAGTCTTCCTCGGTTCCACACTAAATCACGTTGATCCGTTCCTACGCGGCGTCGTATGGTACAGTTACGTATGTTTCCAAATTATGTCACAATTCTGTTTACGACGCCGCGTAAGAACGGCTCAACGTCGTAAGTCGAGGACTACCTGTATATGATATTGGATTATTTCCTTGATTTTCTTGGACTTCTTTGTTTGATTTATCTACTTTTAGGACTTGTGTCAAATCTGATGCAGTTTAAGTCAAATTTATGCAGAAATATAATAATTTCTGAAGGGTTCACAAACTTTCAAGCACCGCTGTACATGTATAGGATTTAGTCACACAATACCTTTACAAATGCCTTACTAGAACAGTGCAGTTCTCAGTGACCTTACTGTTGGAAGACATTGAATGACATTGATGCGTGATTCACCACCTCCCATACCCCCTTACCATAAATCTAATTGCTTAATAATATTATGCAGGGACCAGTCACCATGCTGTGAAGGATGCTGCAGGGGACATAACTCAAATTATCGATCCAGCTGGAATATTAATCTGCAGCAATCTTCCCCTCCTTGTTTATGGCAGATCAAGGTTTAATTATTTGAGCTCAATTACTATAATTGCTGGCACCAAGTTTCAGCCTAAAATACTGGCTAACAATGGGGGCGCTCATTACCTATAATGTAAATGAAATGGAAATGGATGCAGAGCCGTGGCGGCTAACAATCAGAATAATTGTAAATGCTGATTCATACTTCATGGGACGCCAATATTTTTTAAAAACGGAATAAAAATGTAAACCACATAGAAAATATTCTCTATTTATATCTGTTCTTATAGCGTCTATCCTTGATTATAACAATGTAATCAGTTCATGGATGGGAGTTTCATCTGACGCTACATCGTATACTCAGTTAATCATTGGGATAATTATATTGTGTGGGAGAAGTGGACCCTTTACTCCCACGTCGCCACGCTATAACTTATTCTGTCTCCGAACTAATCACAAATGACTGTAATCACTTGTTTGTTTTTACAGATAGTTTATTTTATGGTAATTTCATTGGAAAAATCAGTCATTTACTGAAACATTTGCTATGTCATTTGATGCAGAGTAAGACCCCCTATAGAGGGATGTAGCGTCCTGAGTCTAAAGGGAGTCTGCCACCAGGACCCAGTATGTCTACCCAGGATAGGGTCACCTACATGAAACTGTTTTCCCCATGTGAATCGGTTCCTCCTTTTCTGTTTTTAGGATAGGCCATCAATATAGGATAGGCCATCACAATATTGTTTCCCGCAGCGCTTTTTACAGAACGTCTGCAAGGTTTTCCTCTGCGGATATTCAGTTTCAATTATAACTATAAGGAAACCACTGGTGTTTCGATAATTGAGATGCTATGATTTCCAAAACCGAAACAGTTTTGGAAACCACAGCGAGTCCGCTGCATGTAATTTTTCACAATGTGTAGATGGGATTCCCTAGAATCTCATCCACTTTGCAGTGACTGTAAAATGCTGCATTTTTTCCATGGTGTTTCTACCATGTGGGTCTCAGGCCTCAGGCCAAGGCTCCATGGGACAGAAACGCCGCAGGGAAAAATCACAACGTTTTACAGTAAGGTCAAAGTGGATGGGATTCTAGGGAATCCCATACCCACTTTGCAGTAAAAACCACAGTGTGGACATGCTGTGATTTCCAGAAACGGCGTGGTTTTGGAAATCACAGCATGTCAATCATACCTACGGAGACGCCGGCAGTTTCCCCATAGGTATAATTGTAACAGAAAGTCCATGGAGGAAAACTCTGCAAACTTTCTGTCTAAAGCGCTGTAGGAAGAAACGTGATGCATTGTCACTGCAGTTTTTCCCGCAACGCTTTTTTGCTGCGGAATGTCCCATGGGGCCTTAGCCTCAAGGGATTTTTCTCAACCAATACATACAAACTGCCGTTGTAATGACAAAACGTGAAAAATCTCCGTTTGTTAAGGTTTTTTTTTTTTTGTTACCTACTATAGATATAAGCGTCCATTGGAAAAGAAGAGCTTTTGTATAAAAAATAAATAAAATGGAAAAAAAAATACCATTTCAAAAATAATGTAAACAAAAATAAATAATCATATTAGGCATTGCTGTGTGAGTATATATCCAAACTATACAAAAATAGTGTTGTTATTCTGTACAGTAAGCGATTTTGTCACCTCCCTTTTGTTAATAAAAAAAAAAAAACAAGCAATACATTTTTTGGAAAAAACTTGTGCATACCAAAAAATTTTACCCCCAAAAAAATATGACTTGCCATACAAAAAAGAGCCTTCACGTAGCTCCGTCAACAAAAAAAGTAAAACAACATTGTTTATTCTCTGAAAATGGCATTTATTTAAGGCTAAATTCACACTTGCGCCCGATCTCCATTTGGGGTTTCCATTACCCAGCAAACAGGACTTTTCTTTCAGCATTTTTGGGCAGAAATCGGGTGGAAATCTGGTGGACCCCATTATAGTCTATGGGGTCTGCAGATACTTGTTGTGATACAGACATTTTTCTGCTAATATTTCAAAGGGAAGGAGAACAAAACTAAGGTTTTATTGAGTAACATGATGGTTTTATTCATTCTTTTTGGGTATTGTAGCAGTAAATAGTACGGTTTTCATGCAGCTCTATGACTTTTGCTTTGGCACCGCCCAACATCTTATATTATACTATAGACATATATATTAGACTTATATATTAGACATATTATACTTAAATCAAGAGCATTACATTGTAAGGGAGCCTTCACACGGAGAATACGCTCGCTCATTCTGAACATAAAATTTGTTCAGAGTGAGCGGCGTAAAAAACAGATCCTATTGACTGGAATGGGTGCCGGCTTACGCGTGTTCCCCATTGAAATCAATGGGAGGCTTTTTTACCTATTGCTTTCAATGTGATACGCACGTATGCCGGCACCCATTCAAGTCAATGGGATCTGTTTTTTACGCCGCTCACTCTGAACGAGTTTTACGTTCAGAATGAGTGAATGTAAACTCCATGTGAAGGCTCCCTAAGTCCTATAAGGGCAGGAACTGATGTGATTTTTGGTGTGTACAGGCTGAGGAATAGGATAACACTACACAATTAAAGGATAATGTGTTGTGTCGGATCGTCTTTCCAAATGTTTTATTATAACATGCAAATGTAATAGAAGGGGAAAGTCTCTCACTTTGGAAGTTCATAGGTTTATAGGTTACACAGATCCCTTTTGCTACATTTAAAGAGATGTTCCCATGAACACGACCAAATTTAAATTTGTAGTTAATTAAAAAATTTGGAAAATATTGAAAAAAAATTTGCTGCACTTAGATTTTGTGTATTGTCTAGATCAGCTGCCAATGGATATGGCATCAAGGTCTTGCACAGGACAGACATTTATATAGCGAAGGACAGTGCATGCCCCATAAAGATGGGCTGAGATTCTGACCATAGAGAGTTCATGTATTCATGGCCATATCTATTGGCAACCAATCCAGACAACAGACTGTCACCACTAAGATGGTTACAGAAAATCTTTAAGGTTGAGGCCCCACATTGTAGAGATGCCGCTTTTTTGTTGCAGATTTTTCTGATTTTTTGAGCCACAGTCAGGAGTGAAATGAACAGAAGGAATAAGCTTAAGAGATTCCTTTATGTTTCCCAATGACCTATCCTTGTATGAATGTGACTCCTGGAACACCCACTCCTTTTTTCTTTTTCTTTTTTTTAATGTAGATCACAATGTACATTTTTTGTTTAATCTATCAGTATGTCTTTGTAGAATGGAGGAAATCCACACAAACACGGGGAGAACATGCAAACTTCTTGCAGATGTTGCTCCTGGCGGGATTCGAACCCAGAACTCCTGTGCTACAAGGCTGCAGTGCTAACCCCCCCCCCCCCCTTGGAACACCCACTCCTTAATGTATACCAGGCACAGTGAAGTGTATTATGTAATGGCTGTACCTGGAATTGCAGCTCAGTCTGATTCATTTAACTGTAGAACTTAAAGAGGAACTGTGACCTGGTCTGTAAGTGACATACATGATCACCAATGACATACATCATCTCATAGGCACTGTCACCCTGAGCATTTAGTGTTTGTTTATCCAAATCCATTCAGTTATCCAAAGATGTAAGCCTTATTTAGTGTTTGTGGAAATTAGGCTATACTAGCCAAATGGGTGCTAACACTCCATAATTGCAGGTATGAGTGTATACGTATGTTGGTATGGTTTATTGTGTACTGTTTTTCCATGTTTTGGTATAATTTATTTCCTTTTTCATGAGAAATTCTTATATGATTTTGATTTAGAATTTGGGTATTGCCTTTGCTGGTTTTGACCATTACTTGTTACTTGCTCTTGTTTGTTTTTGTCTCCATATATTGGGCGGACCTCATCTATTTGGGGCCCTGCGAGGCCACCTATTTTTTGATGTCTTATGCCCTTTCTTTGATCCTTTAATAAAGTTTTGTTGATATAAAAAAAAACACTCCATAATTGCAGCACACAGAGACCCCAACCCCAGAGAAACCACATTGTTACCGCTCACTTGGCTAGTATTGTATCAACACTAAAAGGGCTTATATCTTTGGAATGGCTGAACGGATTTACATAACCAGAACACTAAAATGCTCAGGGTGACAGCATCTATCAGATAATGTCATTGGGCTTTAAGATCTAGTGACAGGTCCTCTTTAACATCACAGTCATGACGTTCAGGAGAACTAAATGATCCTGAAGTCTTTTTCTTTTTAGTTGCTATGACTCCTAGTATCTTTTCTATCTGCTATGAGTTGTATGTGTTATTTTCTTGTAATATATTACTGTATTATCCATGCTGCTGTAACACAATGAATTTCCCCATGGTGGGACTATTAATATTATCTTATTTCAACTTATCTTATCTTATGAAGAGGCTTCAGCAATGCTTCTAACAACTCAGTGATCAGTGGGTATGCAGGGCGTCAGACCTCCTCCTTATCTGATATTGATAGCCTATCCTAAAAATAGATTATCAATATTAAACTCCTGGAAACCTGATTTAAGAAGCTAGTTAGATAGCAGAATGTACAATAGTAATATATGGGAATATAAAGGGAAGAGCCCTATAAGCCCTATAGAACTATTCATGACTACTCTAGTCTGTCTCAAGACTAAAGAAGGTTACATAATGAGCCTTACAATAATTTCATGAATTAAGTGATAGATGGAAAACATCCAGACACTGCAATGCTCAGAACACAGGATCACACATAAACACTTATATCCTTGGGGCCTTTGCAGAGGATTTTCTAGAATGTATTGCGTCCTTGCACTCTAATCAGAACACTAGTCATAGCTCGTGATTACGGGGAGGGATATTTACTATGTTATTGGTGATGTAATGACAGAGTACAATGTAAATTAATCTAATGGGTACATCATAATAAGCACAATTCACTGATCCACCACAAGCAATAGCATTTATCTGCATCCCATAAATATTCACATAATGAATAGTGTTTTGTTTTTTTACCAAGGAGAGAACATACATTGCCTCATCAGGGTTACCTCCGCAAAGCTTGTATAATGTAAGGACAAAACATTCGTATGAGTAGTTACTTATTTGTCTTATTTGCATTATAGTGTTCCTTCAGCATGTAAAGGAGCCCACTGTCACCTTTAAAGGGGTATACTGACCACAACAACCACCTACAAAAATGACCCCGTTAAATTTATGGGTTTTCACATATAATTAGTCTCTTACAAAGGGCTAATCCACATGAGGACATAGGCTGAGGTTTTGGCAGTGGTTCCGCTATCAGAGCCATGACAAGATTGTACAGTGAAAACAATGGGAGACATATTAGAGCTAGGTTTTGGAGACGGTTTTGATGTGAAAAACCGCTTCAAAATTCCTTAGTGTGAACATATCCTTATAGAGCAAGAGGAGCTAAACAGGTGGCATCTCGGTTTATTCCATTTATATGGAACTGACTTATTAAGACAAATTACTCTATTATTCATAATATTGTATCGTGGGACAAACCACTTGGATGAGCTGAGGAGATGGTACAGCCTTCAACATAAAACATTCTAGTGAGTGGGAAGATACAGGGATTCTAGTGGAAGGAGCGAATGTGTTGAGGTCCCTTTCTCCTTCAGAGGAAGCTAATGTCTTTTAGTCAGGCTGGCCACCTACTTCGAGGACTTTGTATGAGTGAAGACAACTGTGAGAGGACCTCATGGCTATGATCCAAGCTATGAGCCAGGCCTGCACTCACAGTCTCAGGATTTCATGCAATGTTGTGGTTTTTGAGACTTGAAGCACACTATTAGAATAAGACTGCCCCTGCCTTGTAGTGTTCCTTAGAATTGTTCCTCCTTTATATGGAAGATGTTGTTGTGTTACTGGTTTTACTCCATGTTCAAAGCTGTCTCTTGAGACCTTTATCCTGCATCCACCATCAAGGGCACTCTAACCACTATCAGGCTTAGGGAGGCTAACTACAGGGAAGTGCCCAAGGAAATACTACTACCACCATCATTCACACTGTAGACCGACCTCTTCACTGCGCCAGCCCTTGAGGAGTGCCAGAGAGTCTGGTAGAGTTTACCACCACCAATAACCTACTACCAACTATTACTATTCTAATTCTCTGTACACTCCTGTACTGAATTACTAAAATATGTCGAAAAAGATTGAGTATAAATTGTCATTTATTGATTTAGATCTCTGTTCATTATGAGCTTAAGAGTCCGGTGGGTGGTGACTGACAGCCTTCTTTCTATGGGTGTGCACACAGAGACACTTATCAATCACTATGCGGGACCAGTCAATGGACACATCCCAGAATGAATAAACGTTTCATTGGACTCTTGTATTTAGTGTAATGCACTCATTAACAAAAATGAATAAATAAAATAACGCTCTCCGATAGAAATGTTGGATTGCTGGTCTTACCATGAGAGGGTGTAAAAGAGCTTCCCCTACTATGCTATAAAAAGACTCTCAAAGGCTACTTTTGGGTATTGTACCTTCTGGTGAGAGATCATTGAATGCCAGACATTACTCTATGATGAACTCAAAGACATATTGCCAAGTTAGTAGACTTCAAAAGGGGGTATATCAATGGACTGAGGGTAACAGGATGGTTGTTTCAACAAATTCCCTACCATCTAGGCCAGGGGTGGGCAATTAATTTTCCCATGGGGCCACATGAGAAATTGTAACGGTTCTAGAGGGCCATGCGCGGCATGGCAAATTTAACGCCACCCACTTCTCTGCTGACTCTGCCCACTCAATCATTTTTCCATGTGCCCCACAAAGTAAAATCCTCCTACAGTCACCTTAACATTATACACCCCCACAGCCGATCCGAACAGCACGCTCCCATAGAAATGAATGGAAGCACCTGGCACGCAGACTTTACCGGCGGCCGGCCACTTAACTCTGTAACCCCCCCCCCCCCCCGCGTGCCGGCCGCTTCCATTCATTTCTACGGGAGCGTGCTGTTCGGAACAGTGTTCGCTCATCTCTAATTATAATGTTTTCCTCCAAATGTCCCACAGTATTAAGTCCCTCTCCTGGTGCAGTATAAACCAGTACAAACTAGAGGGGACATTAAACTTGGGCAGCTGGAGGGGGACATTAAACTGGGGGCAACTAGAGGCAGACATGTCCCCCTCCAGCTACCCCCTATGGTTTAATATCCTCCTCCAGCTGCCCCAGTTTAATGTCACCCTCCATCTGCCCCCTAGTTTAATGTGACTCCTCCATGTGCATTCAGTTTAACTGCCCCCTTACATCTGCCCCTAGTTCCCCCCTCTTGCTCACACATGCTGTCTCTTCTCTCTTTATCTTTCTGCAGCTCCCATTGCTGGCAGCTTGCAGTAGGAACACAGTCCCGTGTGGCTCCGCCCACTAACGAGTCATAGCCTATCCTGGTGATAGGCTGTGATGACATCATCACAGGTCCTTGAAAAACCTTCCACTAGCTATTTGGGCCGGATAGAAGCAGTCAGAGGGATGTGGCCTGCGGGCCGCACATTGCCCAGGTCTGATCTTTCTGATCCATTCTGACCTGCCTGTTAGAATGTGTTGCGAGAAGTGTTTATGTGAGGTCACGCACGCATAGTGAAACAGCCCTCACAGACCACCAGTAGAAAGGATCATTTGATCTCTTGACAAACACAAAACGCTCACCCAGGTTCCTTGTCCATTATCCAAACACAGTTGGCACTTTCAATTTTATACCCTGTCTCCGCCTGGACCACCATTTCCAGGTTTCAGAAGGAAATTTGGTGTCCATTTGTGTCATGCCATCAACAGTCAGCCATCATCACCTTTAATTGCAGTGGGGTCATGAATGAGAAACCTGGACTGCTACAGACTGGAACGTATGGTCTTTAGCAATGAATCCAGGTTCTGTTTAAGATCCAAGGGTTTGAGTATGGAGGAGTTGTGAAGTGCATTATGGTGTGACAATCTGGGGAGCCATCGCCAGTCATAAGACAGTCAGTCACCACCATTAGTGACTAACATCTCAGCAATACGTGCAGGATATCCTTTGCCATATATGTTGCCTATTAAGATTTCTAGCTGCCATTTTTCAACAAAATGCTGCTTATCCACACACAGCATGGGTGAATGTCTCCACCAGACTGCAACACAGACTGCTTGTCTGGTTACCAGGTTTATTACTAAGGGGGCGTTCACACTACCGTCTGTGTCCGACAGGTAGTATACACTCCTAGTGTCCGCTCAAAATCTGGCACAGACATTAGGAGCGGACACTAGCTCTGTCCGTGACACCTGTCATTTATTTAAATGAGCATCGGGTGCGTTCTTTTGCACTCCGTGCCCGTCCTTCCCTGTCCGCATGTAAAGATGTCCGACTTTTCAAGCGGACAGAAAAACCCGACATGTAGGGTTTTTCTGTCCGCTTGAAAAGTCGGGCATCTTTACATGCGGACAGTGAAGGAAGGGCACGGAGCATTAATGGGACCAGGTGAGGTGTCATCTTCGGGAACCTATGAATGCAAAGAGTTAACAGGCCCAACTGCGGCATCTATGGGCAGATGTGCCATAGGATACCATATAGAACCTGTTTGCCTCCACACCCAGCCATATCTCATAACTAAAGGTGGCCCAACAAGCTACTAGAGCCTGATTTTAATCGTACAGTGTTCCCTAATAAACTTCTCCTTTTACTCTAATATAATAATATTAAGTTACTTCTTTTTGTCAATGAATGTATTTCTAGATTTAATAGGACAAAGAGGAAATAAGTTTTATGGCCACATGGTCCTGTATTGTAAAGAGATGTATAGAACATTTGCTATGCAGGCTCAAAAAAAAAAAAAAAAGCGCTTCAAAATCTACTTCAAAAAAAGGTTTTGTTTTCTCAATATGCTTATTCTTCGTTCACATCTGCGTTTGGTAATCTGTTTGCGGAGTCTGTATGGGGACCTCCCGAAAGGAATATAAAACGCATTTTCAAGCGGTGTGCAGTGAAAGCACACGGACCCCATATACTATGATGGGGTCTGTGTGCTCTCTGCATGCTGCCCGCATAAATCATGCAGACATCAAAGTAGATCAAGATGTAGATGTACTTTTCTTTCCACATGTTCTGTGCGAGCAGCACACGGACCCCATTATAGTCTATGGGGTCCGTGTGCTTTCACTTGACAATGCGTTTGATATTCCATTTGGGAAGGGGGTCTCCATGCGGACTGCCCGAACGGATTACCAAACGAAGATGTGAACAAGGCATTAGCTGTAAAAAGCTTTCTTTTAATTATAAAATTTTAGTTTTCCTAGGGGGACTTGAACATACAATCCAGCCATTACTACAAAAACCCACAAACACAGTGAAACCAAAACCCATAAAAGCTATGGCAGAACTGCTTTTGTTTTTTTCACCCCAAAAAGTATTTTTTTTCCTGTTTCAGTGTACATTATCTAAAAAAACATTAACAGAAGCCATTACCAAATGCAACTGGTCCTAGAAAAAAACTATTTTTTCTTACATAGGGCAGCATATTAAGCTGACAGATCCCCATTCTGCCATCAGTCTTATACTTTTCTATGTCTATAGCATGGGTATCAACCAATAGTGAGGCCACAGCAGAAGGTTGGCAAAACCGTGATCTAAATTGATGTGGTCTGTCCGCTCATGTAACAGTTTGGGACATGTAGACCTCAGTCATGAGTGGCCCTGGCCTTAAGTTTGGTATATTCTACGCCAGTCTTATTGAATTTCCTTTGCTGACATGAGATGCACCAGGTTTATTAAGACACTTCTAGTCCATCTCAGGAGATCCTGTGTGCCAGAATTGAGCTCTGTGATAGATTTCAGCGAAAACTCATGCCGGTTTTCTGGCAGGATGTACAGTACATCTGACAGGCCAAGACATTCTCCCCCTAGCCTTCCTTTATCCCCTACGTTCTCCACCCACTGTCTTAAAAAGCGGTGAGTGGGTCAGAAAAACAACAAAGTGGTGTATCTTTGGTGCAAACATGAAATTTTATGCAAGTGTTCTGACATACATATTATAGTAAATTCCTTCCTATTGTACAAGTTATAGATACACTAGCCTTTGCCCGTGACCTCGTCTGCTGGTTGTTGGAGTGGATGATCCGCCTATATTCAGTAAATTGCTGCAGTCGATGGTTTGCCTGGTCCGATGTTTTGGCAGCTCTTAAGCTGTCCTGCTGCTGAACTTGTTCCTCACAGCATGCCTGTGTGATTGTTCGGGCTTCTCAGCAGCTTGCTGGGATGCCATATAATGAGCGTGTTGTTGGTGTTGATGATCCGCTTGCTCCGGTGTTTCGACAGCTGTCAAGCTGGCTTGTCGCTGAACGCGTTCCTTGCGCTGTGCCCAGGATTTGTTCCGGCATCTCAGCAGCCCGCTGGGAAGCCATATAATGAGCGTGCTGTTGGTGTTGATGATCCGCATGCTCTGGCGTTTTGGCAACTCTTAATCTGGCCTGCCGCTGAACTCGTTCCTCGCACTGTGCCCGTGATCGTTGTGGCATCTCAGCAGCTCAATGTGATGCCATATAATGAGCGTGTTGTTGGCCTTGATGATCTGCTTGTTTCAGGAGCTCTCAAGTTGGCCAGATATTGAAGTTGTTCTTCACACCATGCCTGTAATTGTTCCGGCATCTTAGCAGCTCACTGGGACGCCATATAATGAGCATGTTATTGGCATTGATTATCTCCCTCAGCTGCGCTTGAGGAGAAGTCTGTGACTTCTGGCTTCCTTCATAGCTCTCGTTGTTTACGACAAATTAGATTCTCTTTTTCCTGGCATAATTAAAATTGACAAACTGCCAATTTGGATTAAAGGTGATTGCCCATGTCAGTTTGTCTGCACTGCCTGGAGCAGAACAGATAATATGCAAATGCATGTACACAATCCACTGAGAGTTAGCTGCATGTTTACATAAGAGAGATAACAGACCTGGGACCTGAGATAAGGCTGCTGCAGGAGCAGTGTAATTAACTATGTGAACATAAATTCATAACAGTCATGAAGCCATGTCATTTACAGGGATAAAAGTGTAAATACGGGACCTGGATGTCAGCTCATAGTAGTAGGTTTATTGGAAGCAGTTCACACAGTCCAAAGTATGTGAATCAAAATAGCTTGCTTCCACATAAGGATAACACAAAGTAGCTTTCTTCAGCAAGGTACAAAATAAAGTAACATAAACAGTCCTTAATTCAGGATACAAAGAAGGTAAGTGCACAAGGTTTGCTCACCAACACACAAGGTTTTTAGTGCTTTCTCCTCCAGACACACACAGGGCAGTGTGTACAACAGGTTTCTCCTACAAGCGACGACCACACCCCCTTCCCTTGGGCAGCCTCAGCTCTTTTACAGCTGATCTCTTGGGTCACAAGCAAACCAGGACTGGAGTATAGGCCTGGGTCTACAACCACTCCTAAATCCTGGTCCCATACTCCAGCCAATCACCATGTGGATACCAGCCACCTCAGTGGAAGGTACCTGCCATCTACCACTTTTCCATCTGCCTGTTTACATATCCCCCCCTCTGCCCATAGCCGACAGGCTGGACACCTATAGAGGCGAGACAGTGGATCCTAGACAGGGCATCCGCATTGGAATGAGCTTTCCCTGTTCTATGCTCTACCACAAAATCAAAATCCTGTAATGCCAGGAACCACCTTCTTACCCTGGCATTATTGCCCTTGTTTTTGCTCATCCACCTAAGTGGGGCATGATCTGAGATGAGCCTGAATTTTCTGCCCAGCAAGTAATACCTAATAGAGTCTAGAGACCACTTTATGGCCAAACACTCTCTTTCTACAATAGAGTAGTTTTTCTCGGCTGGGTTTAGTTTCCGGCTTAAGTACATGACAGAAAGTTCTTCCCCATTAACTTCTTGAGACAGAACAGCCCCTAACCCGACCTCTGATGCATCTGTTTGGACTACAAAGTCCTTTGAGAAGTCTGGGGCCACTAGTACTGGCTGTATACAGAATACCATTTTCAGATTCTTAAATGCATTTTTTGCCTCTGGTGACCACTGAATCATCACCGACTTTTTCCCTTTTGTGAGATCCAACAAAGGTACTGCCATATTGGCGAAATTAGGCACAAATCGCCGGTAATACCCCACAATTCCTAGGAAAGCCCTTGCTTGTTTTTTGTGAGCGGACGGGGCCAGTTTTGTATGGCGTCCACTTTATTGCTCTGGGGTTCAATCTTACCTCTCCCCACAACATACCCCAAATACTATGGCACACTTTTCTGAGTTGGCAGCAAACTCTGCTTCTCTAAGGGAATCCTAAACAACCTGAAATTTACTTAAATGGCTGCTCCAGTCTAGACTGAAGATGACAATGTCATCTAAATAGGCCACTGCATATTCCCTATGTGGAATGAGAATTTCATCCATTGCTCTTTGGAATGTGGCCGGGGCTCCTTTCAAACCAAATGGCATTCTAACATAACGAAAACAGCCATCGGGAGTAGAAAAGGCAGTTTTCTTTCAGGTGTCTTTCGTCAGAGATATTTGCCAGTATCCTTTAGAGTGGTTATATATCTGGCTGGACCCAACCTCTCTATAAGTTCATCAAGCCGGGGCATAGGGTAGGCATACATTTTGCAAACTTCATTAAGTTAAGAAGTCGTTACAGAAGCGCTAAGTACCATTTGGCTTGGGAACTAGTACAATTGGACTAGACTATTCACTTTTTGATTTTTCAATCACTCCCAAAGACAACATTCTTTGAACCTCTTCGGAGATAACTTGTCTACGGGCCTCAGGAATCCTGTAAGGTTTCAGCTTCACTTTTACTTGTGGCTCTGTAACAATATCGTGTTCTATCACACTAGTACAACCTGGCAAGCTAGAAAACATCTCTTTGTTACGTTGCAAAAACTCTTTGGTCTCTTGTTTTTGCGAACCAGATAACGTCTCAGCCACTGTCACCTTATGGCATTCTGGCTCAGTAACCGCAGGAGGGCAGACTAGTGCGGCCAGTGACTCCCTTTCTCTCCAGAGCTTAATCAAATTCACATGATAAAGTTGCACCGGCTTTCTTTTGCCTGGTTGGTGCACTTTATAATTGACCTCCCCAACTTTTTCCAAGATCTCAAAGGGTCCCTGCCACTTAGGCAAAAATTTGCTCTCCACAGTGGGCACTAATATCAAGACCCGATCACCCGGACTGAATTCTCTAATTCTTGCAGAACGATTATACACATTTCTTTGAGCTTCTTGTGCCATCTGCAAATGTTCCCTCACTATGGGCATTACCTTAGAGATTCTCTCCTGCATGTGGGCAGTATGCTCAATTTCACTTTTGTATGGGGTGGCTTCAGACTCCCATGTTTTTTTAGCCATGTTCAGAAGACCATGGGGATGTCTACAATATAGCAGCTCAAATGGGGAGAAACCTATAGAGGCCTGTGGTACTTCCCTAATTGAGAACAGCAGATATGGCAACAAACAATCCCAATCTTTCCCATCCTTTTCCATAGCCTTTTTTAACATTGCTTTCAAGGTCTCATTGAACCTTTCTACAAGGCCATCAGTTTGTGGATGGTATACGGACGTTCTTAGCTGCTTGATCTTCAATATCTTACACAACTCCCCCATGACCTTAGACATAAATGGTGTTCCTTGATCTGTTAAGATTTCTTTGGGAATTCCCACCCTAGTGCATATGTGGAACAACTCTTTTGCAATACACTTGGTTGTGGGGTTTCTTAAAGGAATGGCCTCTGGATATTTGGTAGCATAGTCTAGCACTACCAAGATGTACTGGCGGCCTCTGGCAGATTTTACCAATGGTCTAAATATATCCATGGCAATCCGCTCAAATGGGACTTCAATGATAGGTAAGGGCACTAAAGGGCTCCTGAAATGAAACACAGGAGCATTCAGTTGGCAAGTGGGACAAGACCGACAGTAATTTTCAAAGTCTTTATAACATCTGGGCTAATAGAACCTCTGAAAGACCTGTTCCCTGGTCTTATCTGAAGCTGAGTGTCCCCTTAATACATGAGAATGAGCCAGGTCTGACACCATTTTCCTGTAGGGCTTGGGAACCAGTAACTGTTCCACAATCTCATTATTAGCTTTAGTAACTCGATACAACAGATTGTTATGTACCTCAAAGAAAGGATACCGCTGATCGGCCCCTGAGGGACACCATCTAGAACAGTCACATTTTCTCATGCAGTTTTTAAAGTGGGATCTTGCAACTGTGCAGTCCCAAGATTAACCCTTGACACCTCAAGGTCTGGCAAGGCTGATTCAGAGTCTGCAGACTCAGCAGACTCAGCCTCATCATCTACCATAAGAGCTAGAGGAAAATTGTCAGGTACATGAGTGTTTTCCTCAACCAGTTTATAGTGTAAACCGTCTTCCACAGGTTCGGCCCCTGGAGACACACTTTCAACCTTGGTAGGCTCAGTAGGGGTGGATCCAAGGCCGGGCGAGCCGCACGTCCAATGGGGGCGGCAGCCCGGGCGATTTTTTTTTTCCTTTTTCTTTGAACCAGTGCAGGAGAGCTTCCAATCTCCGTGCGCTGGTTCAGACATCTATGTATCAGCGTAGGCGGCGTCATCATCACACCACCTACGCTGATACACAGACGTCTGACGTCTGCCGAGAGAAGAGGATTGTGGAGGCAGAGGGAGCAGCAGCAGTGCGATCGGTAAGTATAATAACATTTTTTTTTGTTTTATAATAGGCCGCTACCTGCTGGAGTATCTCCAGCAGGTAACGGCCTATTTACCAACCTCCCCGTACCTGATCACTGCCGTCCCCGCTTCCCCTTGTACTATAGGCCGCGGAAGCCGGCAATGAATAGGCCCGGGCCAGGCCGCGATCCCACTGCCGCTATTATTATACTTGGGGGTCTTTTCAGACCCCCGAGTATAATAATCGGAGCCCCAGGGGAGGTGAGGGAACATAATAAACAATGTTACTTACCTCACCGGGATCCGATGTTAATACTAGCTGGCTTCGAGCGTATATGGTAATGCCCAGACGTCACGTGGTCTGGTATATTACCATATAGGCCAAAGCCTGTGCTAGCAGTACCATATAGGCCCGAAGCCTGCTAGGATTAAAGAGGACCTTTCATGGGTTTGGGCAAAGGCAGTTCTATATACCGCTGGAAAGCCGACAGTGCGCTGAATTCAGCGCAGTGTCGGCTTTCCAGCGGTATATAGAACTGCCTTTGCCCAAACCCATGAAAGGTCCTCTTTCACATCGGATCCCGGAGAGGTGAGTAACAGTGTTTATTATGTTCTCTCATCTCCCCTGGGGCTCCGATTATTATACTCTGAGTATAATAATAGAGCTTGAATGGTCCACTGTGGCCCCTGTAGCCTCTATTCTGCCCCACAGTGGCCCCCTGCAACCTCTATTATGCCCCACAGTCAATTGTACCACTGTGGGGCATAATATAGGCTGCAGGGGCCGCTGTGGGATATATTTATATATATATATATATATATATATATATATATATATTGTAAGGGGTTCAGCTCACACGGTTGGGAACGGCAATGACACCATGCAGACAGGTAGTAGAATAAAACAAGTCCAGTGTTTTATTTGAGCAGTCGGCATAAAACACGGTGCCAGCAAAGAAACAAAAACAACAAACAAAACCTAAGCCTTGTCTGGCTCTACCTATACAGCAGGTTACCTCTCTGACCTACAGCAGGTTGAGTCACCATATTAGCAGTCAAAGTCCACAAGGTACCTGTTTTCCTTACACACTCCTTGTGTGTACCAGGCTCCTAACTGAGCTTCCTTCCCCAGTAAAATAGCCCTAAGGAAGCCTCACCTGTGGATGCCCCAGACTCAGGGCAAAACCCGTGGTGGAGTAAGGGTGTGGACTGGAAGGCTCCCACTACCAACCTGCCCTCCAGTCCAGAAAAGCCAGCCCATAATAAGGAACAAGAGTTCCAGCAGACTATGCTCTGCTAGAACATGCTTACCCTGGCTTTCCTTTATCTCACCTGGCTGAGGAAACCAGGCGAGATATACACGCCATCCACCACCTTACCGTACACTTTACCACAATATATATATGGGTTGGGTGCGTGGAGAAATGAGGAGTCAAAGATGTCTGTGTTTCAAACTTTACAGAGTCAAGTCACAGCTGAAAGAAGTGGTCATGGTGGTCCAAAGGGAAGAGACGGGAAATGTGGGGAGACGTCTCCTGTGAGTATTACTGCATTGTATTTATTGTAATGTAAACTTTCACATTTAGAATATTGGTAGGATATAAGATATAGGTGTAGAGACCATGGTTGGAGCTTGTAGTTGGGCAACAGGCTGTTGTAAAATAGTGAGTAGTAATGAGTAGTTTTAGTTAAGGTGGGGAGTTCAGACGTTTGGCAGGTGGGAATAAGTCAGTCAGAGATATTGGGCAACAGCAGCGATCCCATCCTCATTCACAGTGAAGTGTCCTTGAAGTTGGTTGTAAATTGGCATGAGGGAGTTATCATGGCTGTGTCTTCTACCCGCCTTTATTATATACCTAATGACCTGGCAGGTGGCGGGGCCCTTACAGGGAGGCGTTCCTGGGAGGTGGTACTTAGAGATGGTTCATACTCAATGGGTATGATTAGAGATGAGCGAACACTAAAATGTTCGAGGTTCGAAATTCGATTCGAACAGCCGCTCACTGTTCGAGTGTTCGAATGGGTTTCGAACCCCATTATAGTCTATGGGGAACATAAACTCGTTAAGGGGGAAACCCAAATTCGTGTCTGGAGGGTCACCAAGTCCACTATGACACCCCAGGAAATGATACCAACACCCTGGAATGACACTGGGACAGCAGGGGAAGCATGTCTGGGGGCATAAAAGTCACTTTATTTCATGGAAATCCCTGTCAGTTTGCGATTTTCGCAAGCTAACTTTTCCCCATAGAAATGCATTGGCCAGTGCTGATTGGCCAGAGTACGGAACTCGACCAATCAGCGCTGGCTCTGCTGGAGGAGGCGGAGTCTAAGATCGCTCCACACCAGTCTCCATTCAGGTCCGACCTTAGACTCCGCCTCCTCCAGCAGAGCCAGCGCTGATTGGCCGAATTCCGTACTCTGGCCAATCAGCGCTGGCCAATGCATTCTATTAGCCCGATGAAGTAGAGCTGAATGTGTGTGCTAAGCACACACATTCAGCACTGCTTCATCGGGCTAATAGAATGCATTGGCCAGCGCTGATTGGCCGAATTCCGTACTCTGGCCAATCAGCACTGGCCAATGCATTCTATTAGCCCGATGAAGTAGAGCTGAATGTGTGTGCTAAGCACACACATTCAGCACTGCTTCATCACGCCAATACAATGCATTAGCCAGTGCTGATTGGCCAGAGTACGGAATTCGGCCAATCAGCGCTGGCTCTGCTGGAGGAGGCGGAGTCTAAGATCGCTCCACACCAGTCTCCATTCAGGTCCGACCTTAGACTCCGCCTCCTCCGGCAGAGCCAGCGCTGATTGGCCGAAGGCTGGCCAATGCATTCCTATGCGAATGCAGAGACTTAGTAGTGCTGAGTCAGTTTTGCTCAACTACACATCTGATGCACCCTCGGCACTGCTACATCAGATGTAGCAATCTGATGTAGCAGAGCCGAGGGTGCACTAGAACCCCTGTGCAAACTCAGTTCACGCTAATAGAATGCATTGGCCAGCGCTGATTGGCCAATGCATTCTATTAGCCCGATGAAGTAGAGCTGAATGTGTGTGCTAAGCACACTCATTCAGCACTGCTTCATCACGCCAATACAATGCATTAGCCAGTGCTGATTGGCCAGAGTACGGAATTCGGCCAATCAGCGCTGGCTCTGCTGGAGGAGGCGGAGTCTAAGGTCGGACCTGAATGGAGACTGGTGTGGAGCGATCTTAGACTCCGCCTCCTCCAGCAGAGCCAGCGCTGATTGGCCGAATTCCGTACTCTGGCCAATCAGCGCTGGCCAATGCAATCTATTAGCCCGATGAAGTAGAGCTGAATGTGTGTGCTAAGCACACACATTCAGCACTGCTTCATCACGCCAATACAATGCATTAGCCAGTGCTGATTGACCAGAGTACGGAATTCGGCCAATCAGCGCTGGCTCTGATGTAGCAGTGCCGAGTGTGCATCAGATGTGTAGTTGAGCAAAACTGACTCAGCACTGCTAAGTCTCTGCATTCGCATAGGAATGCATTGGCCAGCCTTCGGCCAATCAGCGCTGGCTCTGCCGGAGGAGGCGGAGTCTAAGGTCGGACCTGAATGGAGACTGGTGTGGAGCGATCTTAGACTCCGCCTCCTCCAGCAGAGCCAGCGCTGATTGGTCGAGTTCCGTACTCTGGCCAATCAGCACTGGCTAATGCATTGTATTGGCGTGATGAAGCAGTGCTGAATGTGTGTGCTTAGCACACACATTCAGCTCTACTTCATCGGGCTAATAGAATGCATTGGCCAGCGCTGATTGGCCGAATTCCGTACTCTGGCCAATCAGCACTGGCTAATGCATTGTATTGGCGTGATGAAGCAGTGCTGAATGAGTGTGCTTAGCACACACATTCAGCTCTACTTCATCAGGCTAATAGAATACATTGGCCAATCAGCGCTGGCCAATGCATTCTATTAGCTTGATGAAGCAGAGTGTGCACAAGGGTTCAAGCGCACCCTCGGCTCTGATGTAGCAGAGCTGAGGGTGCACAAGGGTTCAAGTGCACCCTCGGCTCTCCTACATCAGAGCCGAGGGTGCGCTTGAACCCTTGTGCAGCCTCGGCTCTGCTACATCAGAGCCGAGGGTGCGCTTGAACCCTTGTGCACACTCTGCTTCATCAAGCTAATAGAATGCATTGGCCAGCGCTGATTGGCCAGAGTACGGAATTCGGCCAATCAGCGCTGGCCAATGCATCCCTATGGGAAAAAGTTTATCTCACAAAAATCACAATTACACACCCGATAGAGCCCCAAAAAGTTATTTTTAATAACATTCCCCCCTAAATAAAGGTTATCCCTAGCTATCCCTGCCTGTACAGCTATCCCTGTCTCTTAGTCACAAAGTTCACATTCTCATATGACCCGGATTTGAAATCCACTATTCGTCTAAAATGGAGGTCACCTGATTTCGGCAGCCAATGACTTTTTCCAATTTTTTTCAATGCCCCCGGTGTCGTAGTTCCTGTCCCACCTCCCCTGCGCTGTTATTGGTGCAAAAAAGGCGCCAGGGAAGGTGGGAGGGGAATCGAATTTTGGCGCACTTTACCACGCGGTGTTCGATTCGATTCGAACATGGCGAACACCCTGATATCCGATCGAACATGTGTTCGATAGAACACTGTTCGCTCATCTCTAGGTATGATCAAGGGGCCGGGGGGGGGGAGAGGGGTAGTATATGTGGGCCAATGGTAGCTTGAGAAGATTGGTGATTGCTGTAAGTGTATTATTGACCATGAGCACGAAGACTCCACAATGCTCAGTCAAGGAACAGCATGTCATGGGTTAAAAGAATTCTTATTTCTAGAGGAATACAAGTAATATCTTGAACAGACATGTCTGTAGTCGAGACAAATACTCCATAATAAGATATACAGAATACAGTACAATACAATGACATCACTGCAACAACCGCCATGTGAGGTGTTCATGAATTTTGGAATGCAAAGTCAGACATCTATATAGGACATGGATCAGTGAACAGGAAAACTCTCACAATTGGATCAATACTACAATATCTAGTAAAATAAATCTCATGTCTCGTATTTCTGGAATCAAGCAAAACAAATATTTGCATTTTTTAGAATGATTTTTACTAATTTTTCCCATCATTTAGTTTAATTTTTATTTCCCATTTGTGCATTTTGTGAACATTTACATTTTTTTCAACCACAAACATCATAATAGAAGGTAATGTAATAAATCATAACTTCCTATTAGAGGTCCCACGCCTGGGATTTATCTCTTCTCGGCCGGTGTTCCTTCTTATCAGGATCATTTCCTCTGCTTTAGTGTGCACGGTAATATTTTACAGAGCTGGATTTAATACGTAAAACATGTAATGTACTTTTCTCATGTAGTCAGTGAGATAAGGATCCTGCCAAGTGAATTACATAGTCTCCTTCCTTTCCTAACATGACATTTCCACCGGATAAGACACCAAAGATTTAAAATGAAATCTCAGATTTTCCTTGGATTTGGTGTTCTTGCATCTTGTCAGAGACATTTTTTTTTTCAGGCAGGGTAACCCATGGTTACTGAGTTTCAATCAGTCAGAGGACTACGTACCTTCCCCTTCAATTTTCTATATAAAGGGGTCTGTTAAAGAAACCCCTCAAGCTCCTCCTAGTGTTAACACAGGAAAGAATTGAAGCAAGTACACACACAGCCAAATAGCAAGTGTGTATCTGCAGGATGACTCCAGTCTCCAGGCTTTCTTGGCATGTGCTGCTTATCATCCTGGCAGCTCTTAGGGGACACTGCAGGTACATACAGGTGAGGTGACCCCTGAAGTGAAGACATGCTTAAAGGAGAACTTTACTTGCTTCATTCATGGCAACTAGAATATTACTCAAAGTGCCCAAATGGGTCAAAAACCTTTACAATTTCTTATATCGATTAAACTGTGCAATATTCCCTTTCTTTACAGGTGAGAGATGCCGCAGAAGACGCCTTAGTGCTTTTAAACACAGATATAAAGAGAGAGCTATCTGAAGAACAGATATATAGGAGATCACTCAGTAAGTATTTGATATGACATTGGCATAATAGAAAGTATTGTCATTAAACTGTCATATAATTTTCATAATTTTTAATAGTTTTAATAGGAATAATATTATTGCAATATATTATTCTAATGGTATTATTATACTTTATTATACTATATATTACATATTGAATATGTTCAGTACATCAAGAATTATATATATATATATATATATATATATATATATATATATTTAACATATACAAAATAATCTTATACATACCTATACAGTATACAGTATATATACACACACTTTGCACAATTTAGCTACATTCCACATTAACTTTGCACATTTGCAAATATAACTTTGCACCTTAGAACTTAAAATTGCTTTATGCATGTTTTAATGCTTTATTATTATATAATATTATTATATGTCATATTGTTATCATCATCATAACTAATAATAATAATAATAATAATAATAATATATGTATTATTGTTATCTTTATGTCGTTATTATTATTATATAATATTATAATATGTCTTAGTATTATTATTATTATTATATATTTCAGAAATGAAACCTGCACTGCATTACTCCTATACATTACATCCCTATTTATGCAACTCCTATACATTACATTCCTATTTATGCATGTCATTCAGGAGCTAACTAGTGAGTGATGACAATCTCTGTACAACGCTTCAGGATATGTTGGCGCTATATGAACAATAAGAAGTAACATCTTTCTCCTCTTTTATCAGGATGCATTGATATGCTGAGTATAGATGGACAATTCACTTTCACAGCAGAACAACCTCAGTTACACTGCGCTCTGTTCCTTATTGGAGACCCAGAGGAGTTCATTACCATAGAATATAACTTTGTAAATATAGACTGCCTGGGAGGTGACATCCTAAAGGTAAGATTACATTGCCCACAACTGATAGCTTTCAGTTTTTAAAAATTGTTATTGAAATGTGACAAATTTGGATGACCTGCTACTCTGCAGCTGCTGCAGAACTGCTTGCCCATACTTGGTCTTCCTAGTACTGGTGAACAGAGTATGGAGTGACTTCTGAAGTAGGAGGGAGATGGAATGAAGCAAATTTCTGTTAATAGGAATAATGCACCAATACAGTCGACAGTTTTTATTACTCCTACTACACAAATGTCAAAATGTTTAGTTATGTCCACTTAATACAATCCCCTGTATGGAGTCCATATGTGTGTGAGTTGTACTTTACAATTCTATTCAGCCCTTTGTAAAGGTATCATAAGATGGGAAACACCACTGTAGTGTCCATAGAGTGTTAACAAACCCAGAATGCCATACACGATAAATCTTCGAGTTTTTAAATACTCTTCTACTGCTTTGCTTGTACATGTGTCAGCATCAACTGCAGTTTTGGTATTATATTCACAAATGACTTTATAGGAGGGAATGAAAGTGGTAAAACATACCGTAACAAAATAAAATATATGAGGCTACACCATAGAAATATCATTCTTTACAATAGCTCTTTCATTTACTGAAAATTGTTCTTCTAAATGTAATGGTTAGTTCAGTTTTGTTAGTTGACACGATTCAAGTTTTTGAAAGCAAAGTGAGTTAGATGTAGTATAAGATAAGATAATCCTTTAATAGTCCCATTCTCAGCGAGCTTTTTTGTGAATATGTTGCTTGTATATACTACATAATATCAGTGAGTACACTGACCCCCCAACTATCATAGACATATGAGTAGAATCCCGGAGTCCAAGAAGTAACATAAAGATGTGTTTGTCTTCATCCAGGCAAGGTTTAGCTTTCTTCAAATATTGGAAGTATCCAGTCATTCCTATGTATATGGCTAATAAATGATTTGGGAGAGGCTCAGGGTGAAGATCCAATATTGGATATCGATCCATGAAATATTTTAGATAAAACTGAAATTTAAGGGCAAAATTTAAAATTTTATTTGGGACTGGGTGCCAAAAGACAAACTTTTAAAGAAGATGAGTATCTGATGGTAACTTCTTCTCTTCTGTAAAGCTGCATTAACAGAAGCATAACTGAGAATAGTGACATCGTAAAAGTAATCTGACCATACCTGGTAAATTAATGTCAACCAGTCATTTTGGTTGGACCCACTGTCTATCCTTTGTTTCTGGTGTTCTTCTGACTCTCTTCAACATGTCAGGAGGAACAAAGCACTGAACACATGCACCCTTGGCCAAGGAAAGCATGCACGTTTTTGAAGGAAGGGAAAGGGTTAGCTGGGAGAAATGGCTGCTTACTGAATAAGCTTTTAGCTGAGAGCTGTCCAATATGTACAGCAAGTTATAGATTGTTATTAGCATGTAGCCATATACGTATTTATAGGGAAGGAGTGAGCCCTCCATCACAACTCTTGATAATCCATGTTCTCACACTGACATACACCCACTGTAAAGACATCTAGTCCCTGGCAATGTCAATGGTGGAGCATTATATTATAGCCCAGCACAAGCCCAGAGTTATGGCACCCATAGACCACTGTGTATCTTTGAGGGGTTTCTTCTGTCAGATTTTGTAGCACTGATCCAAATATTACAGAATACTCTTTATTGACTTGGGACTCACCAGTTAGCCCACCAGTGCCCAACTAATGCCATGTGCTATATACATAATATCCTCACCAATACCAACCAAATACCACACTGCAGCCCAAATACCTCCCCAGAAGGTCCAAATAACAGTAACTGGTAGAGAATACCTCCCAGAAGAGCCAAATAACACAGCTCTACACTAACTGCTCCTAGGTGAAGAACCTGTGCAGTCTTGTCATCTCAGGTCCTTCAGACTCTCTAGCCATGCAGAGTGCCCCGATAACACAAGGCCGGCATTATCAGCAGTTTCTACTTTAGAATCCTTCTTTGTGCCAGAACTGACAATGGCAGGAACCTGAGCCGCACCGCACCAGTAAGGCTAGCCTCACAGTCTGACAAGCATTGCGCTATTAATATCCCTGTATTGGGGCAATGTAAAGATAAAACATGGTAGCACATAAAGTGACTACATATGCCATGGTATGGCTCAACAGCCACAAGGAATCTTTTTTTTTTTTTTCTTTTTAATGTAGTTTGTGAGCCCCACATAGAGATCACAATGTACATTTTTCCCTATCAGTATGTCTTTGGAATATGGGATGGAAATCCATGCAAACATAGGGAAAACATACAAACTCCTTGCAGATGGTTTTTTGCTCTTGGCGGGATTTGAGCACCAGGACTCCAGCGCTGCAAGGCTGCAGCGCTAACCACTGAGCCACCGTGTGGCCCCTAGCCACAAGGAATCTGTCCAGCCATGGCTCTACACCTAAGGCCCAACTGACCCTATAATCTTTATATATCTTCTAACTACTTTCTATTGATTTCTGACAATCCCTCGTAAAATTTCTTCTACTCTTTCTCCTACTTCTTCTTTAACATTATTATTATTATTGTTATTATATTTACTACTATTATTAAAAATAACACATCCCAACTCCTAAATTAATAACGTAGTTGCCAAATTTACCCCTTAGGTCCCCTTCCTGTGACTCCCATTGTAGTGATAGCTGCACATAATATTGTCCAATGATAGCACCAGGGATGTCCGTAGAATTACTAAAACTTAGTACTAAGGTCAAAGTCATATCACATATCACAAGGTAAACCCATATCACTAGGTCACAATTGTCGCACCTGTCCCATTTTTAATATTCTATGTGTTTCAACAGCACCCATGATATTTGCTAGTGGTTATGATCATCAATAAGCTGTGGACCTCTGCCCTAATGAAATTGTAGCATTTATTTATTTGGCTTACTTGTATATCGCCATCATATTCTGCACCGCTTTTACAGAGATTGTCAGTCACTGTCCCATATAGAGCTCACAATCTACAGTACATTCCCTATCAGTATGTCTTTGGAGTGTGGAAGGAAACCCACACAAACACGGGGAGAATATACAGACTGTTGCAGATGTTGTGCTTGGCAGGATTCGAACCCAGGACGCTGCAAGGCTGCAGTGCTAACCACTGAGATGCCCTAGTATTATTTACTAAACCAAACTGTTGTATACTTCCTCATTGTGAGCGTCTAGGAATGGGAAAGCAGATTGGTAGTTACTTTGTTAGTATATTCAGAGACTGTGAACTTAGGCTATGAGTAACGTCTACGCGGGTGGTGCCCTGATAGGAGATAAACTTCAGGCATATTACTGTAAGGCAGAATGCCACCCGCTGTGCCAACATCATGACAACTTTTATCCCGCCGTATCATCCCTTCCAGGCATGTGTTATTTACAGAGCTAGGTCTGTGTGCAGGAAGGTAGTTGCCTTGCAGAGGAGCGGATGTGGCGACTTACTGGAATATGTAGTGCTACAGCAGATGAAGAAGACACTAGTACAGGATAGCAATCCTCTGCCTGAAGAGAAATCGTATAAATAGAATATCATCAAAGACAGAGGTTTAATATTTGATGTATTGGAAAGAATTCCTGTCTGTAATGGAGGAAAGTAATACTACATGATGAGGGACTGCATTACTAATATATATATATATATATATATATATATATATATATATATATATATATATATATATATATAAAATCTGCACTGCCTATATCATGGTACTAGTGTCATTCATGGGTAATACTGTGGTATATAGGTTGCTAGTGCTGGACTGGCAGTGGTATTTCACAGCCCTAATATTGATGTGACTGCACAGGAACTATGTGACACTTACTATGCAGGGATTACTTTGCTATGTCTGTCTATTGTCTGGTTAGAAATGACATGACTTGTCTCAGTCTATAGCAATAACAACTAACCACCAATTGCTAAATAACTTTACCTGAAGTGAAGACAAATACTTCATAACTTTGGAAATATTGTCAAAATTATTGTTTTCTAATAGTATGAATATTATATTATATACACATATATAATTGTGTTTTTGTTGTCTGTCTATACGCCTGTCTGACAAATGACTGGACCAATCTCCATGAAATTTTGCGAACAGATAAATCAAACCCTTCTGAAGATGTTAGGTGTCAGCTCTCTAGGGACTAATATTCACAAAAGCAAATATAGACTTAAAACATGACACCAATATGTATCACACAGAACAACACAAAAGACTATTCAAACAGATACTTTTTATTTAACAATGAAATACATATAAAACCCCCCAAAAAAACATCACAACCAAAACAGGACAAACATCAGCCACTGCAGATCCCGATACCTTCCCAAACCCACATACATTCATTACATCACTCCCAGCAACGTATACTAAGTATCAATAAGTATAGAATATACTAAGTATCAATAAGTATAAAGTCCATATCTCATCAATATAACATACGTAAAGCAAAACATAGAGGGGAAGGGAAAGAAACAAAAGTTATAAAGACTACAGGAGAGAGACCCCAGACCCATATCAGTCAATAGAAGCTCACAGGTCCATCACTCAATAGTCTCACTCACAAGCACCATTATCAGAGGATGTCAGCACTCATGCACAATTGCTCTCTGTTATCAGCCAGTATCACAAGACAGCACTCTCATGACCCGTATCAGCCAACAGAAGCTCGCAGATAATGGGGTTGTCCAGGAATTGGACAAATCATAGAGGAGGCCAGGGAAGATGTAACATAAAAAAATTATACTTACCTGTCCCCGGTGCTCTGGTATCTGCTGCCGATGTCCAGGAGCGCAACGTGACTTTGCCACCATATAGAGATAGTTACTTCAGATCATTACACCATGGCCTGTATGATATTAGTACAATATTGGCCATCATCGGCCACAGCCTCCAGGATTTGCCAGTTTTTGCTTTTTACCTTCTTATCTGCCAGTATCAGGTCATGCACTGTACTACATAATCCTACATGGGGAGGTTAGTGGAGCGGTTGTCTAAACCAACCAATCAGATTAGTACATTCATTCTGCTTGGATAGCTGGTATTGGATTGTTATGGGCGACCACCTCTTATTATTTTACCACTATGAATCATCATGGCCTCTTATGCTTTTTCAGTACATATTAAAGTTGAAGAGGAATGGTCGCTACCAGGTGATCTTCCTGACTTCAGTGCAATCCTTCCTACACTTCATACTCGGGTGCTTTCTCTGGTGTATATATAGATATAAAATATCATACCGCACCAATTTATAGGCTCCTCCTGCTGATAGTTGCCATACATGCTGCTCTCACTGAAGGTCTGGGAGACTCCCAAAAAAGGGATGACCTCCTGGACTTCCTGAAGGGCTGGCAGATCTCCCGGGCTAGCAGAATCTTTATATCACATTCTCTATGTGATAGATTGTTGGCAAGTATGTTTAATACTAATGTTCTGCTGAGGCCTAGTCCTAGTAGGATCACACTCCAAGTAACCTAGCAGTAGTAATAATAATGCAGAAACCTGCCATCCTGACAAATAACCCTGCAAAACATAACAGAGGAAAATGGGTGGGTGAGACAATGCACACCTAGTAACTAAAAATGGTGGCCATTAAAGGCCCACCCACCCTGTCTCATCATACCCCTCTCCCTCAAGCTTCTACCTACCTACTAGTAAACCCTTACCTGCCTTGGCATCCTGCTAAAGTCATTGAGTCCTCCATTATCCTGGGCTTTTTTTGGGTACACATTTAGAGATTTATCCATAGGCATATCTCCATACTGATACATCCAGAGATACCTGCATGGCAGTGCGTCTGTATGATCAGTCCCCCCCCATAAAGTTACATCCAGTCTACATAGAAGCAAAGTAATGTGTCAGTGTTGGGGTATCAGCGAGTCTAATGACACATCTCTAACCTAGTATGTGACCGACATAATGACCTGCTAATTAAAGGGAAAGGGTCGCCAGGAAGGGACAATATCATTTTTATATTAAACATTTTTAAGTATTTTTACTGGTGTTGTTTTTAATGTCCCATGTTATTATTTATATTATCAAAAAATATCTTAAATATCTTGCAATTCCAACTCTTGCCACTAAACCTAAACAGTTTTTGACTTTCTATTCTTTGGAGATGGAGCATGGGCCATAGACACAATGGTTTGGAGCGGATCCTACTGACTTCTATACGAAGTGGGCATGCTCTGTGAACTGTACAGAGGTCATCATCACCCAGAGGGGGTAGATGAGCTGTAAAATCACCTATTGTGACTGGTGGATTATGTCTATTTTCTATGTACATATGATGGCTGCAAAGGCGTATATAGAGAACAGGAAGTGTCAGCAAATTATATAGCCTAGTGGACAAAGTCAGAACTGCAAGATTTTTAGGAACTTTTCTAAAGACATAATAAATATAGACATTTTTAAAAACTTCCCAACAAATTCTTTACATCTACAGTGGGTGAAATAAGTATTGAACATGTCACCAATTTTTTAAGTAAAAATATTTTAAACACGAAATTCTCAATGGATATTGGTAACAACTAGAGATTAGCGAATACTACCGTATTTTCCGGACTATAAGGCGCACATAAAATACTTCGATTTCCTCAGAAATCGAAAGTGCGCCTTATAGTCCGGTGCGCCTTATATAAGGCTTGAAGCGGCGGCACGCGAGGAGTTAAGCGGCGGCCGCCGGCAAAGTCTCCATGCCGCTTCCATACATTGCAATGGGAGCGCGCTATTCAAATAGTATTCGTTCATCTCTAACTATTTGAATAGCGCGCTCTCATTGTAATGTATGGAAGCGGCATGCAGACTTTGCCGGCGGCCGCTGCTTAAAGAGATTCTACTAGAGATGAGCGAGTACTGTTCGGATCAGCCGATCTGAACAGTACTCGCTCAACTCTAGATTCTACCATTAAAAGAACTTCTTCCCCCTGACCACGTCGGAATAGCCTTAAAAAGGCTATTCGTCTCTTACCTTTCCCATAGCCAGCGCCGCCTTCTCCCTGAGCTGTGTTCGCGCCTTCCGTGTCGTCTTCTTTGGGCCTCATGGATGACGCATGCGCAGTCGGCTCTGGCTGCGAGAGCCTGTTAGAGCCGACTGCGCAAGCGTCATCCATGAAGCCCAAAGAAGACAGAGACGGAGCTGTGGAAGAAGGCGGCGCTGGCTATGGTAAAAAGGTAAGAGACGAATAGTCTTTTAAGGCTATTCTGACGTGATCAAGAAGGAAGTTCTTTTAAAGGTAGAATCCCTTTAACTCCTCGTGTGCCGAGCGCTTCCATTCATTTCAATGGAAGCGTGCCATTGAAATGAATAGAAGCGGCTGGCACGCGGGGGGTTAAGCGGCCGCCGGCAAAGTCTGCCGGCCGCCGCTTTCAATCATATAAGGCGCACCGGACAGCACTGCGCCTTGTAGTCCGGTGCGCCTTATATATGGACCTAGGCAGGACTATAAGGCACTCATGGGTAATGCGCCTTATAGTCCGGTGCGCCTTATAGTCCGCAAAATACGGTATACGAAACTCCAGTTTCGAATACCTTGCTCCCATAGGATTGAATGGGAGCAGGTAAACTACAAGGGATTAAGCGCCGGCCAGCGCGCGGCCGTTCCCATTCATTCCTATGGAGCGAGGTATTCGAAACTGCAGTTTCGAATACTATTTGCTCATCTCTAGTAACAACCCATCCAATCCACACAGGTAAAGAAATATGTCCATAAATTAAGTTATGTGTAATAATGAGAAATAACACAGGGAATAAGTATTGACCGCACTTACTGAAATGAATTTAGTACTTGGTACAAAAGCCTTTGTTGGTGATGAAGATTCAAGATGCCTCCTGTATGGAGACACTAGTGTCAGGCATTGCTCAGGTGTGATTTTGGCCCATTCTCCCATGTTCTTCATGTCCTGAAGGCTCGGTGGGCTCCTTCTATAACCTCTGAGATTTAGTTCCTTCCATAGATTTTCTCTTGGATTCAGGTCATGGAATTGGCTGGGCCATTCTAGCAGCTTTTTTTTCTTCCTCTGAAACCAATTGAGAGTTTCCTTGGCTGTGTATTTGGGATCATAAGCTGACGGAAATGTCCACTCTTGTTTCATCTTCATCCTCCTGGTAGTTGGCAGAAGATTTTTATCAAGAATTTTTTTTGTACATTTGTCCATTCATCCTTCCTTTAATTTAACAGCCCCACACCATGATGTTCTCATCTCCAAACTTCATTGTTGGTATGGTGTTTTGTTGGTGAAAGGCCGTGCCTTTTGGCCTCCAATAATGGTGTCTATTTTGGTATCAAAAAAGTTCAATTTTGGCTTCCTCTGACCAGACTATTATTATTATTTCTCATTATTGCTCATAACTTACTTTATGGACATCTATGGTTGGATTTATTTGCCTATGTGGATTGGATGGGTTGTTACCGACATCTGGTGAGAATTTCATGTCAATAGCAAATATATTTACTTGTGTTATTAAGGTGTTCAATACTTATTTCACCCATTGTATGTTTAATATAAATCTTAATCGTTCATTATCTGGCAGTACATTCCCTTTAATGAAGCCACTCCATTACTTTTCCAAAAAGCAGGGAGGCACATTTCAGTGATTGGTTAGATAATAGCCCCCATCTGCTATATTGTGACACCCGTATATATCTACAGTAAATCTTGAATATTTACATGGGTATTGATCAATGCTGGTGGTATCTTTATAGTATTCCTTACACAGTGGTAAAAATATTACGAAAATAATTGTTTGTCTTGACTTATCTTCCAAAAACTTAAAGAGAACCTTTCATTAGATTGGGCACAGGCAGTTCTAAATACTGCTGGAAAGCAGACAGCCGATCTGTGCCCCGGGTAAAGCACTATCGATCCCGGTACCGTAGCTCTTTACAGTTAAAAGGGCGTTCCTGACAGTCAGTCTGGTATGTCCTTCTCCCCAGCAGCGCCTATCGCGCTGTACTGTGTGAGCGGGAGTAACGCCCCCTCCGTCTGCTCACAGTGCTCGCCCATAGTACAGTATTATCAGGAGGGGAGGGGACGTTCCTCCCTGCTCCACAGTACAGCGCTATTGGCGCTGCTGTGGAGAAGGAAGTTCCTGGCTGACTGTCAGAAACGCCCTTCTGACTGTAAAGCACTACGGTACCGGGACTGATAGCGCTTTACCCGGGGCACAGATCGGGAAAGCCGATTGGGCCCTGAATTCAGCGCACTGTTGGCTTTCCAGTAGTATATTGAACTGCCTGTGCCCAATCTGATGAAAGGTCCTCTTTAAACTTACTGAATGAATTGGCAACTAGTTGTTCTCCAATGAAAGTCTAAAGTGAGCAAAACTCTTAAAGAGAGTTTGCCCAAAGATTTCTACATATTAAACTACTAACATCGCTGGGTGGGGAATGTAAAAATGAGTGTAAGCTCACCTTTGTAAGAATTTGTTGCAGACAAAATTTTAAGGAATTGTGCCACTAGAGACATGGAATAAATTGGGGGACGATATTCTTTTTTTAATTGGCTGCTATTTATTGTATTATTGTAATATGTAGCAGCTGATACCTGTTACCTGCTGGTGTCCAGGCTGGCATCGCTGCCATCTCCGTTGCTGTACCAGATACTCAAAAATGTCAGGACATTGGACGTAGTGTCCTGGCATTCTTCAGCATCGTTGTGTAAGTGCAGCGCTGCCTAGCAGCAGCAACGGAGGCTTATATTGACAAGAGCGTGGACGGGTGTATAAATTAGTGTCCGCTACCTATTGCAATTATACTATAAATACAGACATTGGTGTCACTAAATTCTTGTGGCCCCCGGTGCAATCTTTTGTCCGGGACACCCTACCTCATCCTTACAGCGAATTCTTGACAGTGATGGTTACGGGTGCTAAGGAGTTTAATCCACCTTAGTGTGGTTAGGGGTAATCTGGGGGTCTCCCAGAAAGAGAGTCATATACTGTGGGGGTGGCCCAAAAAAGGGGGGCATATATTGTGTAGGAGTCAAAACAGGGGTGACATATACTGAATGGGGGCCACAACAATCTGGTTGTGTACTGTGTACACAGAAAGGCGAGGTTCACCCCTGGTCTTGCAGTGTCGCCTTATCTACACTTCTGTCTTAACCACGTTTAACAGGTATATACAATAGATTATAGAACATGTTTTGTACTGTTCTGATTTATCAGGTTTTGTTTCTGATCTGACATCTTAGGTTTTTGATGGCTGGATAATTAAAGGAGAGAAGTTTCCGAGTTCCTTTGACCACCCGCTCTCCACCAGTGAACGATACACTGACATTTGTGAAGACGGTAACATGCAAAGTATCACACGGTCATCTCAAAACGTGGCAATGATATTCTTCAGAGTTCACAAAGCGGGCCACGGCTTCACACTGACAGTCCGCAAGACTCCTAACCTCTTCCGTAAGTTGGTTCTCTATCCAACAGCAATAATTTTGTTGAGTCGAGAAAGTCCTACATCTCTCTGAGGGAAAGAATAATGAAATGAATGCGAGAACAAGCTGATAAATGTCCAGCCAGAAATTGCTATTGATTTTTCAGGCGCAGTGTTTTCCGCATAGCCTCAAATAAAATATATATGTACAACTTAGAAATACCGCGTAGTGTTGGACGACGTAATGCAGGCTAAACAATTATTGCCAGTTGTCATTAACTGACACAGTAATATTGATGAAAAAAGAAATGGACATAGACATAGACAATAATATCTTACATAGATGGCTAGGGGCACATGGTATGGAGTTGGTTTAATTACAGATGTAGCAGAGCAGAATTTGACAGTGATAAAGCCTGTGCATTGAGAATAGAGATATCAAATGTTGTTGTCCCACCCGCATTCACCTTCATAGCTTACAAACACTATACATACTGGGACAGATTTATTAAGACTGGTGTATTGTATGCCGGTCTTAATAAAGTTCCTGACTGGTGCAGGGAACAAGTGATTTATGAATTATGAATTTCTGGGCCAGAATTGAGATCTACGCCAGTTAAGAATTGCCATAGATTTCTATTACAACTTATACCACAAAACTCGGTGTCGAAACACGTAGCCCTTGTTAAAATTTTCATTGGACCCCAATAAAATTAGCTCTTTTAGCTTACAGTAATTTATTTATCATCATTTCTCAGTAGCGCTCTGTATTTTTCCTGGTCTTTTTTTGTTCTATGTTGTGCTATTTCCACCACCCAATTGGTGGAACTGACACCTCTGGGTCCCTCCAAGGACCTCTCAACGTGTGCCTGGTACTCTTTTTCACGGACATTACAATATCATCCCTGTATACCAGGAAATTAGCATAGAGGGACTGACAAATCTCCCCCATTATTTTACTAAATACACATTTTACATTTTCATTTTACACTTGTATTATAATTCATACCGTATTTTCCGGACTATAAGGCGCACATAAAATACTTCGATTTCCTCAGAAATCGAAAGTGCGCCTTATAGTCCGGTGCGCCTTATATAAGGCTTGAAGCGGCGGCACGCGAGGAGTTAAGCGGCGGCACGCGAGGAGTTAAGCGGCGGCCGCCGACAAAGTCTGCATGCCGCTTCCATACATTGCAATGGGAGCGCGCTATTCAAATAGTATTCGTTCATCTCTAACTATTTGAATAGCGCGCTCTCATTGTAATGTATGGAAGCGGCATGCAGACTTTGCCGGCGGCCGCTGCTTAAAGAGATTCTACTAGAGATGAGCGAGTACTGTTCGGATCAGCCGATCCGAACAGTACTCGCTCAACTCTAGATTCTACCATTAAAAGAACCTCTTCCCCCTAACCACGTCGGAATAGCCTTAAAAGACTATTCGTCTCTTACCTTTCCCATAGCCAGCGCCGCCTTCTCCCTGAGCTGTGTTCGCGCCTTCCGTGTCGTCTTCTTTGGGCCTCATGGATGACGCATGCGCAGTCGGCTCTGGCTGCGAGAGCCTGTTAGAGCCGACTGCGCATGCGTCATCCATGAGGCCCAAAGAAGACAGAGACGGAGCTGCGGAAGAAGGCGGCGCTGGCTATGGTAAAAAGGTAAGGAGATTATTCCGACGTGATCAAGAAGGAAGTTCTTTAACTCCTCGTGTGCCGAGCGCTTCCATTCATTTCAATGGAAGCGTACCATTGAAATGAATAGAAGCGGCTGGCACGCGGGGGGTTAAGCGGCCGCCGGCAAAGTCTGCCGGCCGCCGCTTTCAATCATATAAGGCGCACCGGACAGCACTGCGCCTTGTAGTCCGGTGCGCCTTATATATGGACCTAGGCAGGACTATAAGGCGCTCATGGGTAATGCGCCTTATAGTCCGGTGCGCCTTATAGTCCGCAAAATACGGTAATAATAATTTTCACATATTATATTATTGAAAAAAATCTGTTAAATTAGTGAAGTATAGAGAGGATCTGTCAGCACTCCTGACATGTATGTTCTAGTAAACAATTATATTGCCTATGAAATTACAATTTTGGAGCATATCTTATTGGAACTCTGTGTTTCTCTTTATCCCATTTTAAAAGTTCTGAATAAATTGACAACTGGGCATTACCATTCCTTTTGTTTGGTATCAGACAGTAAAGGGACACACCACAGACTGGTAACACCCTGCTGTCAACGTGTTCATAAATTTAGGAGAAATAACAGAGATATGCAAAATTAAGAGAAAAGTTGCTCCAAAATTGTTATTTCATAAGGAATACACGTATTTAAGGAAGATTTATCATAGAACTAATAGTCCAAAGTGTAACTAAACTGTCAAGCAAAACTTAGCATTTGTGTCAATACTAAATTGTGTAATATACTTTATTAACAAATTTTTGCTCCTTTTTGTGACAGATGAAATTTGCACTGCTTTTATCCAATGTATAGATGGGCAGACATTTGTATAATGCAGGGAAGCTGAGGTTGAGGGGTGACTTCAAACAAATATATGCACTTTACAACACAGAACGTAGATCTGGTGGAAGATTCTCAGCTTTCTTATGACACCAAGATCACAGTTCTACCTGTAATATTTCCGGAGGAATCACCAGTCAAAAACACAGTTGGGATTGGCATACTTCCATGTAGCTGCTCCCAATCCCAACTTTGTTTGCAATTGGTGATACCTCTGGAAAAAATACAGGTAGTGCCATGATCTTACATGTAAATATGCCAATCCCAGCTGTGTTTTCAAGTGGCGATTCCTCTAGAAATATTACAGGTTGAACCAAGACCTTAGTGTCATATGAAAAGTAAGAATCTCACGCAAGATACACTGTTTTATGTTTTATACAACGCATCATCCTTGCATTATACAAGAGCCTGCTGCCTGTACACCTAGTGAAAGCAATGTGCAGATTGTAGCTCTAAATAGGGAAAGAATAAAAAAAGTTTAGGGTTTCACAGAAAGGAAATAAACTTTCTTAATAATGTATATTACAAAATGTATTATTGACACAAATACTGCCATCAGGACCTATCAATGTTTATGTTAGGAGAATAATGATGACTACAGGTAAAAGCAGGTGCTGAAGCAGATGTGACCATACTCCAGTTGTCCCATGTAGCTAATATATATATTCTGACTGCCCCTTTCACAAAATGCGCTGAATAGTACAACAGATGTATTTAAATATGGCGGACGCTCAGGAGCTGATAGGTCACTATATCTGCCTGGTCTCAATTGTATTATACAGCGGAGACCCAGCGTCACTGCCTGCAATCAGTAATAGTGGGCATTAACTGCACGTGGTGCCATTCTTCCAATGGTGCATGGGATGGATTGATGGCTCCCATTATGAGATCCAGTCACATGACAGCCAGTCTAATTAAGGCTCACAGGCTTGTCTCAGCATTACTTCCATTACAGTCTGCTCTATATGTCCTGTAATAGAAGTGCTGGCATTTTGCAATACATTAGTATGTAATGCATTGCACTAGTGATAAAACCCCCTGGTGTTCAAGACCCCTAGGATATGTAAAAATTACAGTAAATTAAAAGAAGTAATACAAATTGAAATTTTCTTTTCCCTAGAACACATATAAAGGTACTAAAAGTAAAACACATACAAATTGGGTATCTCTGCCTGGTCTACAACCTCCTATACAGTAAATGCTGTAGCAGGAACAAAATCAAAAGGTCACTGTTTTTTTTTTTTGCTGTTTTGCATCTTATAAAAATTTGAGCCAAAAGCAACGAAAGCAATAGACATTTCCCAAAAGGATATAACTAAAAAGTACACCTGGCTCAGCAAAAAAACAAACAAACAAAAAAAAAAAACGCCATATGCATGCCCATATATAGAAATATAGTGGCTTTCAGAACACATAGAACACAGGTAACATATTGGCTGCACAGTGAATGTCATAAAGATAATACCTGTAAGAAAGTTGCATAATTCAGATTTTTTTTTCCAGCTTCCCAGTACATTGTATTAAATATTAAATGGTACCATTACAAAGTACAATCTGTCCTGCAAACTCTAAGCCCTTATACAACTCTGTGTAGTTATGGCATTTGGAAGGCGGGGAGTGAAAAACGAAACACTATGAGGTGCAGGATGTGACACTAAAGGTGCATTCACAGTGAGGAAAATGGCGCTGAATTTGGTGAGGAATCCACGTCAGATTCAGCGCTGAAAAAAAACCTCCCATTGACTTACCCACTCGCGGAAAAAGCAACCCATTGACGTGAATGAGAGGCTTTTTTTCCATGTGGATTCTGATGCGGATTCAGCATCAAAAAACTCAGTGTGAATGGAACCTAACTCCTCCTGTTATTCTTATCAATATGTGAATTAAATGCTAAATAGGGAATAATTGAGAAAGAAACGTTCAGCCATAACCCCGCTCATGTATCAGCCATAACCCTGCTCATGTATCAGCCATAAGCCCACTCATGTATCAACCGTAACCCTGCTCATGTATCAGCCATAACCCCGCTTATGTATCAGCCATAAGCCCACTCATGTATCAACCGTAACCCTGCTCATGTATCAGCCATAACCCCGCTTATGTATCAGCCATAACCCCGCTTATGTATCAGCCATAACCCTGCTCATGTATCAGCCATAACCCCGCTCATGTATCAGCCATAACCCTGCTCATGTATCAGCCATAACCCCGCTCATGTATCAGCCATAACCCCGCTCATGTATCAGCCATAACCCCGCTTATGTATCAGCCATAACCCCGCTTATGTATCAGCCATAACCCCGCTTATGTATCAGCCATAACCCAGCTCATGTATCAGCCATAACCCCGCTCATGTATCAGCCATAACCCCGCTCATGTATCAGCCATAACCCCGCTCATGTATCAGCCATAACCCCGCTCATGTATCAGCCATAACCCCGCTCATGTATCAGCCATAACCCCGCTTATATATCAGCCATAACCCTGCTCATGTATCAGCCATAACCCCACTCATGTATGAGCCATAACTCCGCTCATGTATCAGCCATAACCCCGCTCATGTATCAGCCATAACCCCGCTCATGTATCAGCCATAACCCCGCTCATGTATCAGCCATAACCCCGCTCATGTATCAGCCATAACCCCGCTTATGTATCAGCCATAACCCTGCTCATGTATCAGCCATAACCCCGCTCATGTATCAGCCATAACCCCGCTCATGTATCAGCCATAACCCCGCTTATGTATCAGCCATAACCCCGCTCATGTATCAGCCATAACCCCGCTCATGTATCAGCCATAACCCCGCTTATGTATCAGCCATAACCCTGCTCATGTATCAGCCATAACCCCGCTCATGTATCAGCCATAACCCCGCTCATGTATCAGCCATAACCCCGCTCATGTATCAGCCATAACCCCGCTTATGTATCAGCCATAACCCCGCTTATGTATCAGCCATAACCCCGCTTATGTATCAGCCATAACCCTGCTCATGTATCAGCCATAACCCCGCTCATGTACCAGCCATAACCCCGCTCATGTATCAGCCATAACCCCGCTTATGTATCAGCCATAACCCCGCTCATATATCAGCCGTAACCCCGCTCATGTATCAGCAATAACCCCGCTCATGTATCAGCCATAACCCCACTCATGTATGAGCCATAACCCCGCTCATGTATCAGCCATAACCCCGCTCATGTATCAGCCATAACCCCGCTTATATATCAGCCATAACCCCGCTCATGTATCAGCCATAACCCCGCTCATGTATCAGCCATAACCCCGCTTATATATCAGCCATAACCCCGCTTATATATCAGCCATAACCCCACTCATGTATATGATCTTGCACTTTTATGACTGAATGTGGGTCACGTATTACAACAAGCACTTCTGTCATTACTGAATTTAACACTGATATGATAATTTGTAACTTATGTCAAATTGTAAGTAAAGTATTGTATTCTATCTTATAGCCTGCAATGTGATTTCACAGTCACCGAGTGGGAAATTTACAATGATCATTCCGCATCAACATAGAAACTGCAGTTTTTCTATAATCTACCCGATTGTGATCAAAATATCTGACCTCACGCTGGGCCACTTCAATGAGCTCCAGATAAAGGTATGATGGGTACTGCCATGTCTGTGTTACCTATTCTCTGACTATAGTAATAGCAAGCTAGAACATGACATATACAATATTAGTAGGATGTCCATCCATTATTATAGCCCCAGCATCAACCCCAGCAGTCCCTGAAATACTATGGCACAGCCTTGAGTTTTATAAGTCTGATCTCTGTCACTGCATTGCTTACTGAGCAAGAGGCGTCATCACCTTCTAATGTCTATGGGCCTCATTCAAATTCTTATAGGGCCCCCTTGGGGTTCACATCTCTCAATCGCATTGTGGACTTCATTGCGTAATTTTCATATGTATTTTATTATTATTGTCGTTCATTTTATTTCAATGTATTTTGGAAATAGCAAATAAATCATGTATATCTGTCTCTACAGAAGCCGCCACCTAAAGGATGTGGTGGAGCTGGAGATTTTGTGGAGCTCTTGGGAGGTGCGGGATTAGATCCATCCAATATGTTTCCCTTGGCGGATCTCTGTCACTCATTTCATGGCTCTGGTAAGAGAGAGTTCACACATTACTTCATGAACGCTCCATAGATATTAATATAAAATGTACTTTATGTTTCTAGGAATCTTCTTACTTGTCCTGACTTCACAATGGATTTCCAAAAAGCTTTAGGTGGTAAATTTGGTAAATAGCATAGTGCGATTTTATTGCCTTCTCTTCTATTAAATGGGTTTTCTCATGAACATGAATATTTTAAATTTGTGCACACAATAAACATTTTTCACAAGTGGTGAGCAGTGAAAATACACAGACCACCTAAACTATAATGGGGTCCGTATGCTTTCCGCGTGATGTCTACACAGAACATGCGGACAGAAAAATACTTCACAATCTACTTTCCTGTCCACATGACTCGTGCGGACACCGCTTGGAAAGCACATGGACCCCATTATAGTTCATGGGGTCCATGTGCTTTCACTGCACACCGCTTGCCAATGCGTTTGGTATTCTGTTTGGGGGGTCCTCATGCGGACTTCCCGAATGGATTACTGAATGCAGATGTGAATCAGGCCTAAGGCCACACACAGCGAAGAGTAGCAAAAGATAAAAACGCTGCGGAAAGAAACCTCAAAAAATTCCTTCCAGTTTCACAGAGCTTTCCTATGCGGTCTATCTGCCCCTGTTATACCTACCGTATATACTAGAGTATAAGCCGACCCGAATATAAGCCGAGGCCCCTAATTTTACCACAAAAAACTGGGAAAACTTATTGACTCGAGTATAAGCCTAGGGGGGGAAATGCAGCAGCTACTGGAAAATTTAAAAAATTAAAAAGGTTGGAGTTTTTGGGTGCAGTAGATGCTGGGTACTGGGGAGGGGAGGGGGTGTTTTGGTTGTCTGTCTGCCCCTTCCCTGAGCTTGAGGACTGTTTTTAATTCCCCCACTTGGAATTCAGCCTGGCTGAATATAGGGGATCTGCAGTGCTGCTATTAACCCCTTCCTGACAGAACAGGAGCACTGCAGATCCCCTATATTCAGTAGACTGGGCACTGTCAGACACAGGGATACCTAATGTGTATGTGTTTCATAGTAATTTTCTACTTTTATATGTATTCTAGGGAAAGGAGTGATTTACAACTTTTATTTTTTCTAAATCGTTTTTTTTTTTTTTTAACTATTTTATGGGAGATTCTATACATTGATAGTGTGGCTGGTCATAGAACCCCCTCCCAAAAAAATAAATAAATAAAATAAATAACATTTCTTTTGCTGATTTGAGTATAAGCCGAGGGGGGCTTTTTCAGCACAAAAACTGGGCTGAAAAATTCGGCTTATACTCGAGTATATACGGTATATGGAAAATACCAGGTATAATTGATATACTGCAATTTTCAAAAACACATGAGTATTTGAAAACTCATCTTTTCTGTTGCAGATTGTTTTCTGCAATGTGTGGAAGAGAGTAGACAGAATCCCATCCACTTTGCAGATACTGTAAAATTCAGTGTGTTTTAGTGTGCTGTTTTCTCTGCTGCCAAAACGCTGCATTTCTGCAATGTGGGGCCCTGGCAGAGGATAGGTATCTGATTACTGGGGGCCCTATCACTGGGTCCCCCCAGTGATCAGGAGGGCAAGGAACCGAAAGTCCCCCTTAAACCTCTTTGTGAATGAAGTGCCACTGCGCTTGTATGACAGGTACTTTTATGGGTACAAAAGCAATTCATAAAATTCCACTCAAAACCAGGAAGAAGTTCAATCCAGATCCAAAATCGAAAATAAAAGTTAATATTTATTCATCGATTTTGGATCTGGATTGAACTTCTTCCTGGTTTTGAGCGGAATTTTATGAAGTGATTTTGTATTTGTTACTGACTGGAGTCCTACAGTTTTCTTGCCTCCCAGGAAAGATAAGTACATATGGTGAGCTGAAATATGAACTTTCTTTTGTTCTTCTATGGGTACATCCGGAGATTACAGTCCCAGTAGCCCCAAAGAAGTGAATGTCCTCATTGTGGAAATAATCCACCATCGAAATAAAGAGCATGCTGCTTTATCCAGAGATAGATGCTGCACGTGTCTAACATAGCTGAAGCAAAATCCAATGGTCATATATAAATCCTGACATGGAATTCCAGCTTGAAATTTAAGCCAAGACACCTGAAAAGACAAAGGGACTTCTGCGCTTTAGTAGTGCGGTGTGTCCTATCTCATAGTGATCAGTTGTCAGGTCCTACACTATCAATATAGCTGGCCATACACATTAGATAACTGTCAGCCAAATATTTGTCAAACAGCTATTTCTCCTGACCCTACCATACACTTGCATACTTGTCTTGTACTGAGCATGCAGGTGTTCTCAATAGAAAGAAGGAAATAACTACTCTGAGGCCTCGTTCACATCACCGTTGGTAATCCATTTTGGGGAGTCCGTATGGGGACGCCCCCGAACGGACTACCGAACGCATTGGCAAGCGGTGTGCAGTGAAAGCACACAGACTCCATAGATTAGAATGGGGTCCGTGTGCTTGCCACCAGATCTCAGCATGGAAAAGTAGTTCACAATGACTCGTGCGGAAACCGTGTGGAAAGCACACGGACCCTATTATAGTCTATGGGGTCCATGTGCTTTCACTGCACACCACTTGGCAATGCGTTCAGTAGTCCATTCAGGGGGTCCCCATGTGCACTCCCCCGAACGGATTACAAACGCAGATGTGAACAAGGCCTTAGACAGCTCTGGTAGTGGCTTGTTTCCCCTGAGGGCAAATTGATCAGGCATGTTGAAATCCAACAGTCCAATCCAAGTTTCCCTGATATCTGCCATTGTGAGTCAGGAAAGTCCCCATATTAGATGGGTGGTCGTTCCGTTCCTGCCAAAATCAGTGGTTCCTGCTGACTTTAATGTAATGTATATGTTATGTGTATCTTAAAAAGGACCTTTTATGGTTTGGGGCACAGGCAGTTCTATATACTGCTGGAAAGCCGACAGTGCACTGAATTCAGCACACTGTCTGCTTTCTCGATCTGTGCCCCCAGTAAAGAGCTATCGGTCCCGGTACCGTAGTTCTTTACAGTCAGAAGGGCATTTCTGACAGTCAGTCAGGTACGTTCTTCTTCAAAGCAGCGCCTATCACGCTGTACTGTGTGAGCGGGGAGAAATGCCCCCTCTGTCGGCTTTCCAGCAGTATATAGAACTGACTGTGCCCCAAACCATGAAAGGTCCTCTTTAAGACATGAAATATCCAAGCAATATGCTCACCATCTCCTCTGAGCTTTAGGCAGATGACTTGTGATTTCTGTATCTTATCTCTGCAGCACAAATGAAGATCGGCTGTGATAACAGTGTTGTGCGGATGGTGTCAAGTGGAAAATTTATTAACAGGATAACATTCGAGTACAGCCAGCTTGACAGGCAACTGGAAAGACAGCAAGGCAACAGTGTGGAAGAAGTCTGCTCACCACTCGATTGATCTAGTGGCTTTTTTTTTTCTAAGTGAGATGGTTATTTTCCAATAAATGAATTACTCATGAACTAGTCATTTATAACATTATTTCAACTTTGCTGTTTGCAAACCAGGGTTCAAGATATAATGTGTATAATTTTATAGGTTATTTTTATAAAATTGTCCCGCTTCTATATCTCAAAGCAAGACGGTAATATTAAAAATCCAGTGCATGTACAAGGTTATTATTATTCTGTTTATCTGATCAAGTAGAAGCTTAAAGGGGTTGTCCAGTTGTATTTTACTTACCTCCTCCGGGGTTATTTTTCATGTTGTACCTCCTGGAGGTTCTGGGCTGGATCTGACCCTCGGTGAAGCCATTGAAACCAGCATTCATCCCCTGGGTGCTCAGTTATCTATTTTTGCCAGCCCCCATAGAACAGGTAACTGGGAGGCCGAGTAGCCTGGGGGCCAGGTGCTGATTCCGATCACATGGCCCAAGATTGGGACCAGCCTGAAACCCTCAAGTATAGCATGACAACATCCCGGAGGAAGAAAGTAAAATAATAGTGCCTGAATAGCTTCTGTCAATGAAGAGGCTGTAACATGTAAATGTATACATCACCACTCTCTAAGGGTTGGTTCACATCTGAGTGTGTATTCCGTCCAGGGAAATCCGCATAGGGACACCCCCCCAAACGGAATACCAAACGCAATTGAAAGCGGTGTGCAGTAAAAGCACACAGATCCCCATAAACTATAATGGGGTCCATGTGCTTACCATAAGATCTCCCCACAGAACATGCGGACAGGAAAGTACTTCACAATCTACTTTCCTGTCCGCAGGATTCATGCAGGCAGTGCGCGGCAAGCACATGGACCCCATTGTAGTCTATGGGGATCCGTGTGCTTTTACTGCACAGCGCCTGCAATTGCGTTTGTATTCCATTCGGGGGGGGGGGGGGTCCCAATGCGGACTTCCCCATACGGAATACCAACGCAGATGTGAACAAGAGGTAAGCCAGAGGTAAATAAATACGATCATTAAAACTAGCAGTGTGCAATATATAGCAACATACTTCATATAGTAACACTGCCTTATAATAAAAATTGACCATGTAACCAGTGTATAGCTTATATTTTTCCACTGGAATGTAAAAAAAAACTAATTAAACAATCTTTGTATGAATTTAGAATTATTTAAGGTATAAAGCTAAAGGTTTTGGTAACATCACGTATGTGTTTACTCTAGGCATCCAAATATTTTCTGTATCTGTGTGCAACCCAACATACATATATGTAAGATATGAGTCCAACGTAGAACAGCTTTAACATTTTTAAAGTCTGTCTAGATTTTGGTTTTCAAAGCCACAACTATCCTGTGTGTCCTATACATGCAATCTGGAAAAGCATTAGTACAGCTTTGGTGCATTGTCTAACACTCCCCACGCATGTGGTGCTATGAACAGTAACAATATTAATGCCTGTATAATGCGCCTTGCCTGTCTAGGACACACAGGATAGTTGTAGGTGCCAACTACTACATTAGACCTGAACAGGTATGGGTAAATATTAGAGGTAATACTGTGCATTCTCAAGACAAAGGACTCACACAGAAGAGGAAAACAATACTTGGAACCATGAAAGCAAAGCTGTGACGCCATACGTCCTGCAATCCATCTCTGCTGCTAGAGATGGATTTTATTGACAACAAGCAATGGATAGCAAGTTAAGGATCGGCACTTTGAAGCATTTTTTTCAGACAAAAACATCATTTTAGGTATTCTAGGTAACATATTCTTCAGCACTTTACAACTCAAAGGTTAGATAATAATATGAGACATTACAACAATAGGAGTGAGGGACCTGCTCACAAGAGCTTACAATCTATGTGAAACAATAGAATTGTTTCCATTTAAAGGGTTATCCAATTTCTACTATTGACTGCCTATCTTTAGGATAGACCATCAGTATTAGATCTGCAGAGGTCGACACTTGTGACCCCTACAGATCAGTCGTTTTGGGACAGCGCAGGTTCCTGTAATGTTTACATGTCGGGAGCTGCCCCACAGACTGGGAAGTCATTATGGAAGGAAATCTATAGTGCCAAAAAGGCAGACATGATTTATGCCCACTATAGATATAAACACATGAGCAAAATGTAACCGTATCACCGGAATGGCTGCCCCTACCAGACAGGGCTAGTTCTCAATGAATCCTATAGCCGCTGAAATGTCAAATTCAAAGTGTTCATCTCAAGTCATAAATGGGTACAAATAAATGGGTACAAATAATGGTTACAAATGGGTACAAATAATTCTCTCTTTTAAGTTGAAAGATATTTGTAACAATCTTCAGCAAGATTATGATCAATGGTCACAATTTTCTGTGTAATCCATCCATAGGGAAAGTCTACACAAAACTGAAAACAGTAATGGAAATGATATGTATTCTGCTGGTAAAAGCCTTTATCAATGTAAAATACATTATGTTTCTGTACAATAATACAGATAGTTCTAGGTTATTTATTTGAATTATATGTTTGTAATAAAAAGACTTCAGACATGAATAAATATAGACCGAAATGTAGCATCCAAGGGGTTTCATTTCTCTAATTTCTGCCTATTTACTAATGGTATGAAACATAATGGGTTTATTAAAGGGTCAATAGGGAGGGCGAGGGTTGTGCATACTCCATGGAACACCACCAAAGTCAATAGAGGATGATCCAGGATCAAGAAGTGGTTTCAGCCATTCTCTGTCCTAGCTAATACATGGTGGTCCCAAAAGAGAATAGTACTTTATTTAGACATAGCAAAAGACTACATCTTGGGCTACCATTCTTCTCCTTTATGTTTTTCTATCATAGTAAGTGATGGCATATTAGTATACTAATACTAAATGATGGGGGTCTGACTACCAGGACCTTGTAGTCTATACACAGTCCAGTCACATTAATGTGACCACCTGTCAAAATCCAGAATAACCACCTTTGGCAGAGCGGACCGCTGTGAGACGTGCAGGAAGAGAGGGGATGTTGTGATGATGTCACTGGGATGATGAGCCATGCCGACTCCAGTGCCGTGGCCAGCTGCGCTAGATTACGCGGTTGAGCATCCATGGCGCGAACAACCGGATCAAGGTGGTCCCACAGATTCTCAATTGGGTTCAAGTCCGGGGAATTTGCTGGCCAAGGGAGTACGGTAAACTCATCCTGGTGCTCCTCGAACCACGCATGTACACTGCGAGCTTTATGACACGTCGCACTGTCCTGCTGGTAGATGCCATCATCCTGAGGAAAAACATTTCGCATGTAGGGGTGAACATGGTCCGCAAGGATAGAGGCATACTTGTGTTGATCCATCGTGCCTTCTACAATGATGAGTGTACCCAGATGGCTGATGACACGTGCCTTCTGCAATTGGTTATTTAACGTTGACATTAAAAGTAGACGGTGGTCACATTAATATGACTGGACTGTGTAGAACATATAGACAGGTGGGAATCTTGGTGCGCTGGGAGAATTTCACCCCGTTCAAGTATAATAGTAAAACATACTTCATTCACATCAGAATAAATCAGATAATAGTGATTTATTCATAAGAAATCCATCAAGTGGAAACAAATCCAGTCCTTATAGGACCTTCGTCAGACTATCGGATTGCCTTTGATGGCAAGGAATAGAGGAAGGTGAAACACATAAGGTATCCGGTAGAAGCTGACTGCTAGGACCTTCACTGATCTATAGAATTAAAAAGTAGGCACAGTGGCAGCATTAGCAAAGTGTGCCACCCGCAGGTCAGAGAACTACATCACAGCCCTATTTACTTGAGTAGAGAGCCAATGTACAAAAGAATAACTGGAAGAACCTTTGTCCCTTTGTTCTTTGGATTAATACAAGCTCAGATTTTCACTGATCCCATGTTATAGCGTACCCTAGCGACATACTATGAAACTAAGTGATAGGGATACTTCTTTATAGCTACTTGCTGCTATAATTTATCAGAAAGCCTAGGTGAGTATCTGACAGCTGTTATACTTGCAGCAAAGGTCAAAAATGGTGCAACTGTTTAACTTTAGTGCAGTGACAGGTCAATTGAGTGCGAGCCATGCTCTTAGTGTCTATACACGTTGGCGAGCCCCAACAACTATATGATGTCTAAGTAAAGTGTGCAGTTGCTTTTTAGGAATTCTTTTTTTTAGAAATTATAGAATTGTCATTACATCTATACACTACTGCAGAAAACAATCCTTAGGATAGGTCATCAATATGTTTAGCCTGGATAAATAATCATGGTGTAATAAAGGCTTAAAAGGGGTTGTCCTCTTCTTAGAATCAGTCCATCGAAGAGATCATCTTCAAGGGAAATTGCATAATAAGTCTTATATGGCAGGGAACATGTAATATATGGTTGCCTTAAAGAGGACCTTTCATGTCCTCTGGCATTGGCAGTGTTATATACCACCAGAAAGGTGACAGTGCGCTGAATTCATCACGGTCAAATGTGCCGGTATGTGTCTGGCTTGCAGAGATATTGGTGCCAATACTTTCAGTACTAATATCCCTGCACTGTCCAATGGACAGGTCTTACAACTCAGCAACATTTCTGACTATGAAAATGTACAATCTGGGGGCAACTCTCACCAATGAGCGATGATGCTGAGCTGTGAGGCCGGCCCTTCTGCCAGTGCAGTGATATCAGTGCTGAAACTAACAGCACCGATATCTCTGCAACCAGAGCACATACTGGCAAAGTTGACTGTCAGTTTTCCAGTGGTATATAACACCGCCAACATTAGAGGACATAAAAGGTCTTCTTTAAGTAAACCAGAGGTATCCCAAGCTATAGGTAATAGAACAGGTGCAACTTTGTAATAAACCTCATCCAGCTTCTGGCACAGTGGAATAGGCAATTCTTCATATAGCAGAGCACTTCTTTGACAAGATGTGGTCTTGCACAGATCCTGCCCCCTATGGTAGTTTCAAGGTGTCTGACACGACCTGAGAATCTGGCTGAAAGATATCAGTTGCTGGAGCACCATTTAGTTAAAATATAGAATCTGTTTAAGGCTAAGGCCCCATGTCCAAATCCCATCCACTTTGCAGAAAACTTGCAGCAAACTTCTGCTGGAAGAAAACACCGGCGCAGTAAGACCGGACCATGCGGGAAGACACCAGAGTACCAGGGACAGGTCAGTAGGTTTTTTTTATTTTTTCACTTTGCACGGCCTAATGTAAAAAAAAAATGGACAAGCCTTTTGTTCAATAGGTTGTTTGTGTACTTATGTACCAAAAGGTCAATCTCGTATGACTGCAGAAGGAGAGGAAGACCAACACCATAAATATGAAGAAAGAGAGGGAATTGTTAGATGCTCCCGTCTGGCAGCAGAGGACAATATACATACGATGTGCTGTGGACAGTTGTAATAACAGAATAAATGACACAGATGTATTATAGATATCTGGCAAAATTCTATCCATTAATAAGTAATAACACGTTTTGCTCTCTTAATAGCGGTAAGCGCCATCATTTCACAGCTTGATAAAAATCATTCTGTTTCCCCATTTATTTTTCATTTACTGGGATTGACTCTGACATTTTCCTGCAGTCTATGAGTCCATTAACATGGAGTAAACGCGCGCTCATTTTGGCACAATACACGTGTAAAGAATACACATGTAAAAATAAGACTCCTATTGACTTCAATGACATTTTTTTACACGTGTATTCTTTCATCCCTGACGTGTTCAGTGGGGTTGAGGTCAGGGCTCTGTGAATCCAGTCAAGTTCTTCTACACCAAACTCACCCAACCATGCCTTTATGAAACTGGTCTTGTTCACTGGGACAAAGTCATTCTGGAAGAGAAAAGGAGCTTCCCCACACTCTTCTCACAATGTTGGAAGCATACAACTGTGTCTTCTCTGGAACTAAGGGGTTTAGGCCAATCCGTAAGAAATCAACCCCAAAGGCGAACAGTAAAATCACTCTACAACAGCTAATAGCTGGCAAAGATTTCCTGCACATGGGGGCCCAGATACTTTATGTGCTAAATTTATTAAATGGCATTCCGCTGTAAGGGTCCATTCACACGATGGAAAATGGAGCTGAATTTGGTGTTGCATTTCAGCGCTGAAAAAAAGCCTCCCATTGACTTCAATGTGTTACGCGAGCTAAACGGAACTCATTCAACTCAATGGGATTTTGTTTTGTCACGGAAACACAGCTTTTTTTGTTGTAGATTTTGTTGCGGTTTTTTGAGCCAAAACCTGAAGTGGATTGAGCAAAAGGCAGAAGTATAAGAGCTTCCTATATAGTCCCCATTTCTTTTGCAGCCATTCTTGGCTTTGGCTTAAAAAAATGCAACAAAATCTGCAACAAAGATAGATGCGTTTCCGCAACGTGGCGTCTTAGCCTTACTAAGACCAACATGTCATATGCCTGTAAGAAGCCCTGCTAGAACAATATGTTCCCAATTTATTGGCACATGCCTCATCCACATCTCTGAGCTGCCCGTGTCCCTCAATGTAATGTCTATGCCAATTGAGAGCTAGTATAGATTTCAGCAACATTTTATATCAGTTTTTTATATTATACTAGCAGGAGGACCTGCCTTCGCACGGGTATATTACATTTTATGTTTGTATAGTGGCCCCCATAAGAATTGTCCAATTTTGCACTGGTGTATTTTATATGTGCTTTGTGTGTGTGTCCATAAGCATCATGTGAATCTCATTTTGGATATCAGTGAAAAACTTGTGATCAGTTGTTATGGATACCTGGAGTAAAGCTGTATCTAATCCTTCCCCGTGTAGTACTGTGTTTAGACGCAAGTATCTAATCCTTGTTGGTGTGTTATTGTGTGAAGAGGCGCGTATCTAATCCTCCGGCAAGTGAAACTGTGTGCAGACGTGTGTATCTAATCTTACGGCATGTGGTACTGTCTGCAGACGCGCGTATCTAATCCTCTGGCGTGTGGTACTGTGTGCAGACGCGTGTATCTAATCCTCTGGCGCGTGGTACTGTGTGCAGACACACGTATCTAATCCTCTGGTGTGTGGAACTGTAAGCAGATAAGCGTATCAATCCTCTGGCATGTGGTATTGTGTGCAGGCGCATGTATCCAATCCCCTGGCGTATGGTACTGTGTGCAGATGCGCATATCTAATACTCCGGCATCTGAAACAGTGTGCAGACGCACGTATCTAATACTACGGCATGTGGTACTGTGTGCAGACGTGCGTTTCTAATCCTCTGGCGTATGGAACTGTGTGCAGATGTGCATATCCAGTCCTCTGGCGTGTGGTACTGTGTGCAGATGCGCGTATCTAATCCTCCCCCGTGTGGTACTGTGTGTAGATGTGTGTATATAATCCTCTGGCGGTGGTACTATGTGAAGACATGTGTATCTAATCCTCTGGCGTGCTGAACTGTGTGCAGATGTGCGTATCTAATCCTCCCCTGTGTGGTATTGTGTGAAGAGGTGTGTATCTAATCCTCCCCCGTGTGGTACTTTGTGCAGACACACATATCTAATCCTTCAGCGTATGGAACTGTGTGCAGACGCGCATATCTAACCCTCGGTAGTGTGGTACTGTGTGTAGACGCACGTAACTAATCCTCCCCCGTGTGGTACTGTGTACTGAGACGCTTATCTAATTCTCTGGCTTGTGGTACTGTGTGCAGAGGCATATATCTAATCCTTCAGTGTGTGGAACTGTGTGCAGATATGCGTATCTAATCCTCTGGCGTGTGGTACTGTGTGCAGATGCGCATATCTAATCCTCCCCAGTGTGGTACTGTGTGCTGAGACGCGTATCTAATTCTCTGGCTTGTGGTACTGTGTGCAGAGCCATGTATCTAATCCTCCAAAGTGTGGTACTGTGTGCAGACACACGTATCTAATCATCCCCTGTGTGGTATTGTGTGAAGAGGCGCGTATCTAATCCTACAGCGTGTGGAACTGTGTGTAGACACGCGTATCTAATCCTACGGCATGGGGTACTGTGTGCAGACGCTTGTATCTAATCCTATGACATGAACAACTGTGTGCAGACGCGTGTATCTAATCCTCTGGAGTGTGAAACTGTGCGTAGACGCGCGTATCTAATCCTACGGCATGTGGTACTGTGTGCAGACGTGCATATCTTATGCTCTGGTATGTGGAACTGTGTGCAGATGTGTGTATCCAATCCTTTGGCATGTGGTACTGTGTGCAGACGCATGTATCCAATCCCCTGGCGTGTGGTACTGTGTGCAGACGCACGTATCTAATCCTTCAGTGTGTGTGTAACTGTGTGCAGAAGCGCGTATTTAATCCTCTGGTGTGTGGGACTGTGTTCTGAAGCATGTATCTAATCCTCTGACATGTGATACTGTGTGCTGATTTGTGTATCTAATCCTCTGATGCATGTATCTCAGTTTGGATATCAGTGTTGTATTGTGCATGTGGAGTGACCGTGTGTATTGCAGTTGGAATATGAGTGAAAGTCTTGCAGGTTTGTATTGGCTAAGGGGGGGGGGGCATTGTGTTTGGAATGCTGTATCTCAGCAACGGTACGTCCGAGCGAGTTGGAGTCTCATCTTAAACCTTCCTGGATACCTGTAGTATCTCTGTACCAAATTTGGTGAAGATCGGTACATTTGTTTGGTTTGCATTAGAGAACAGACAGACAAACAGACAGAAATTCATTTTTATAATATAGAGAGAATATAATAAGTTTGTTGGCCCAGAGTGACCTAGCCCACGGCATATCAACTTTTTGAAAAGATGACTTACAAAAAACTGCTACATTTTTGAGGATAATGGCCCGAAGTGTCAAAACACTGATACCAAAAACCTGGTGTACAGGGCTTGACTTCTCCCTTATTCTTTATCTATGGCATTGAAGGAAAAGATTGTGAAGGGCGCCTATAGATCCAGAGACACACGAAATATCTACACGTATTTATTTTGCATTAGTAGATTTACAGTGACAAAATCACAGAGAAATCCAATCTGACTGCTAATAACCTGTAATATATTACACCAATGTTACCTCAGCTCGGATCACTCGCTACCGTCCATCTCTCCGTCTTTTTCCCAAAGAGCCCTAAACTTCCATTAAGCCTCTACTGATGGTGGCAATTATTTCCAGTCCTTTATACAGATGCGCCCCTGATCGGTGGAGACAATAGGCTTAACGTCATCGCAGTTATTCCCAGCAGTCTTCATTATATTTATCTCACGTTACACTGCTCTTTATGAGAGTCGGAACAATGAAGTCTCCAAGAGGTAATTGCATAGAGGCTGGTATTATATCTGATCAGATAAAGCCTGCTCTATATCAGGCCATGGCAAAACTGCTATTTGGATTTCATGTCAAATATTACTTTCTAGTCTCTTTTTTCGCCCCCATATAAGCGATAGTTTACTTTTATTCAGGTGTTAAATGTCCTTTTAGACCCCGAGGCTATTAAACAGTGGATTACTGATGAAGGATTGTACAAAAGCTGGCAAAGGATAAGAAGTCTATTAGGGAGAATGATAACCAAAGGTAGCCGTAAGGACCTTAATGTCTGTCTACTGGTGTCATGTCCTTCTTAAACTTCAATGACGAGGTGTAATGAGACTTAAAACTACTTTCTCCTTTTAGCAAATAAACTATTGGAAGTGCTAATGGTGTAACCGTATGTAAAAATGGTGTAAAGAGAAACATCGTGTATGAGACTGGAGTTTCCATCATCATTAGGCTACAACTACATAGTCACTTTGACCGCGAGATACATCACACAGCAAGCAGCATTGTGGCTGCCTTCATCATAATGTCATGACTTGAGAAGTACTGCAAATGTGGTATACCTTTCCCCAGAAATTCATTACATTTGGAATCTTGTGATTATCTTAGAAACATAGAAAAGTGACGACAGAAGAAGACCACATGGTCAATCTAGTCTGCCCTTATATTACTACCATTTTAGGATATATGTGTTCACCCCAGTCATACTTGAAGGGGTATTCCCATCTCAAGGATCCTCTCTACACTGGTAACTCATGACAATTTAAGAGGTTTCCTAAATTCAAGAGTTTTCCTAAACACATTGCTTCAACAATGCTGCTTCATTTGCCTCTTATGTGAGATTATTCCTCCCATTGTTTACATATCATTTCTTGGTCCGGCCTGTTTAATCTCCTTACCTAGTATTGTATAGGAAGGGTGACATAACTCATTGCTATCTGGAGAGGAGGGGGCTGAGTGTTCTGGATTACACTTACATGTTGTTATCTTCTCTAATTGCAGTTTGCTCTCTTTATATTAAAACAAAGATAACATTGCTTTTCTGCAAGTCATTTATCTGTCCTGGTAGGATGCAAACCAGTGTAATGTAATATACATTTACTCTGCATATTTTATCTGCATTATTATAGATTTCAAATAATGATAATAAATAATTGCTCATGGTAAAGGCAATGTCTAAATCTACTGAGGTACTGCATATTGCCCTGTCCATTGAACAGTCAAAGCCACCCACCAGCTTGTTGAAGAATACAACAAGGGAGAAGAAGAGACAACAGGCAAACTGCTAAGAGTGGGAGATTGGAAAAGCCCTTTAGATTCACTTATTGTAGATTTCCCAAACACCTCTGCTGGAAGTTTGTTGTAAACCTCAACTACTGTGAAATAATATTTCCTGACATTGCTTCTAGACATTGCTTCTAATCTTTCCCCTTCTGATTTCAGATTGTGCCCCCTTGTTCTTGTATTTAGTTTTTTTTTATTAAAGGGATTCTATCATTAAAACCTTTTTTTTTTTTTTTTTTGTGGATAAGACGTCAGAATAATCTTTAGAAAGGCTATTCATCTCTTACCTTTAGACGTGGTCTCTGGTGCAACGTTCCTTAGAAATACCGTTTTTTACCAGTATGCAAATGAATTCTCTCGCAGCGATGGGGGTGGGCCCCAGTGCTCAAACAGCGATGGGGGTGTCCTCACCGCTGCCAGAGAAGCGTCTCCAGCGTCGCCTCCTTCTTTGTCCTCAGCGTCATCTGAAATGTCTTCTTCCGGGGCAGGCTCGTAACTTCTAGGCCTCGGGTCTTGAGCAGAGCAGACTGCGAAGGCGCACAGGCCACAGGAAAATGGCCACTAACAAATACTGAGCAAGCGGCCATTTTCCCTTGGCCTGTACGCCTGCACAGTCTGCTCTGCCCAAGGCCCTTGGCCTAGAAGTTACGAGCCTGTACCGGAAGAAGACATTGAAGATGACGCTGCGGACGCAGAAGGAGGCAGTGCTGGAGACGCTTCTCTGGCAGCGGTGAGGGCGCCCCCATCGCTGCAAGAGAACTCATTTGCATACTGGTAAAAACTGGTATTTCTAAGGAACGGCGCAGCGGAGACCACGTCTAAAGGTAAGAGACAAATAGCCTTTCTAAAGGCTATTCCAAAGTCTTATGCATAAAAAAAGGTTTTAATGGTAGAATCCCTTTAATAACACTTCTTCCCTGAACCTTATTTATACCTTTAACATATTTAAAGGTTTTTGCCACATCCCCCATTTCCCTTCTTTCTTCTAGACTAAGAATTAAGACAGATTAAGTTCATTAAGCCTCTCTTACTCTTCTTGCTCTTTTGCATTGTTCTGTTTTATCCATGCTTTTTTGTTGGTGAGGTCTCCAAAACTGGACACTAATCTTAATAAAAGGCCCAACTGGCGCAGGGACCAAAGAGCTCGTGTCCCTGCACCAGAATGAAAACGTATGCTCTCCGATCTCTGCACTGCCCACATTCACGTAATGTTGTGGAGAGGGCTTGAGGATTGCGGATCAGGGCTTGACACAGATATGGCACAAGAAAAGGCCTGTATGTATTTCGGATGTAGTATCACCAGTGCATTGTACAACGGGAGCTCAAATTCTCTCTTCCCATTGGTTATACCTCTAGCCGAGCATCCTACTTGTCTTCCCTGCTGCTTGGCTGCACCATGCGTTCATTTTTAGGTTGTCTGATATCAGGACCCCTAGAGCTTTCTCTTTTGAAGTCCTGGCTAACACAGAACTACTAATATTCAAAGGGTTTCTTCTCCCCAAGTGCATTTGTAAATATTGAAATTTTTTTTTTGAAAACACTTAGTGTAGCTAGATATTTATATAGATAGTTTTCCATGTTACAAACCTCTCAGGGAGTATTAGCCCTATTATATTGTGCCACTGGCAAACAGGCAAATCTTACCTTCCAGACCTTCTCTTATATCACCTACAAAAATATTGACAGACCCCTGACGTCATCACTTGTGAATCATCTATCCTTAAATATACACCATTACCAAAACACTCTGATATAAAGTCATCAGCCAACTGCGAATCCACTGAACGACCAAGGGATTAAGCTCGATCCTCAATAATTTATCTCTCAGTACTTTGGGGGACATTGTTATACAGGCCCACACTGGTGTAAAAATTTCTTGAAAACATTATACAAACCTTGTGATCCTTTTTCGACATTAACAGGACTCTGCTTCCTGGTCTTTCTTTAATACAGTAAATGACCAGTCAGCTAGTCAATGCAGTGCATCAGCATTCTGTCGCGGCTTCCCGCTCCTGATTAGGCCCGGATGGATGGGCTTAATCAGCAGAGAGTCTCAAACCGCAAATCCGTGGCAAGATCAAGCAAGACGCTTCTTTTTTCCGCGTCCTACTACGATCTCTATCTCCCATTGAAAACAATGAAAGGCGGATTCTGGAAGGAATCTGCTTCGGATTCGGATGTGAAATCAGCCCCCAAATCCGTGGCAAATTCCTCCATGTGAACACACCCTTAGATAACTGGATGAGTGGCATTTCCTGTTTGTTGAAAGATATAAAGAAGCACAGACCAGTAGGGGCAGAGCAGCATAAAAACAGGACCAAAAAGGATAAGTAAGGAGAAATTTGAGTTTATTTGAGCCTGACATTGTGTTTACACTGGTGTTGCCTCTCTATTGATCGGGTCCGATGGGGGACTCAAGCAACAGAAAGACAGACAGCTAAAACACCAGTAACACGTGGAGTCTGACGGACTCCATTAACTAAATGGGATTTGTTGGGATCCACCATTATAAAACTGAAACTCCATTTAATAATAGAAATGAAAAAGAAATGATATAGTGTCATATTTCATAGGACACCAGAATTAAGAAGCCACATAAATAAACTCTAGAACAGGGGCGTCTCAAGAGTGGCACACAAGTTCTTACTTCTTGACATAGTAGCTTCTTCCCAGTGATCTTCCAGCTTCCGGCACCTTCACACACAATCTCATCGATAACTTGGCAGTGAGTGGTGGATGATATGACTGTACATGTCACTCAGCCTCCTCTATAGTAAAGGAGGGGTGGAGGAGGAGGCTGTGTGACATATACATGGTCCTCCACTCACTACCAAGGATGAGATCACACAGCGGGAATACTGAGGTTATCTACTTTCTGTAAGGGCTGATCCCTTTTCTGAGATCTTCCAGAATTGGGATGAAGGGAATATGGGTGGGAATGCCAAAACCACCATGCCAGTGCTTTCTGCAATAAAGGGCTTTTTTGCATTCACTTAGCAAACATACAAAAGCAACAATAAAGATTACCTAATGGTCTTCAGTTTGGTAACTACTTGCTATGACCTTTAGTGGTGGCATTTATCCCAAATCTACAGATGTAGGTATGAAGACAAATCCAAGGATACCAAATAGTCAAAGGTTCAGGCATGTTATTGAATAAGTCAGTGGTGTACAAAAATTGACGTAGGCGGTTTATATATAGACATCTATTTTTTCCTTAATTCCTATCACTTATATTATATTGTAATAGAATGTCACACCTCCCAGAGGCCGAGAATTAATGATGTCAGTCCCCATGCTCTTACATTGTATACTATTGTCTATATATCATTATATCTAGATTTGAGGTTCTACGAAATGTGCCATATCTGATATATCATCATTCATTGTCAGCTTTATCGGCTAAAAGGTTAGCTTTCACGTCATGGCCACGAGTCAGTCGGAAATCGGACAGGAAGGATAAAGAGATTTTTTGACCATGGCTTATAAATTACTATGTAGCCAATTTAGAAAATGGAGTCTTACTAGGCAATGACGCTCGGATCTGCTTAGGAAGGAAAACTGCAACCTTTGCAGTCAATACATACAAATTTGGTAAATACATTTTCATTATACAGAACACATTTTGCATAAATGGATTAAAATTTAAATTGATTATTCATTACATGACACATTATCAACAGGAATAATAGAATTGCCGGAGTGGTGTGCACACAATATTATATTCACAACCTGTTACTGATTCATTACAGAACAAATGCATAATGCATAATAGACAAGGCGATGGGGCGATCAGAAAGCTGCAAGAATGTCCAGATGAGAGGCTATAGGGGGTGCACATATAGCCGTAGTAGGGGGTCTTGTTACAGATTTCGCATGAGGCCCACAAGATTAAAGTGATGTCAGTAACATTTTTCACATTTTTCCCCTTCAAAGAGTAATCCAGGATTAGAAATATATTTAATGCAAAGACTAAGTGTTTATTTAGGATATGACTGAATACGCCCCATTGTGTTTATTTTTGATGTACACTTGATCCATGCAAGCAATGGCCAGCTATTTAAGTATGTTCAGTTCTCTGCACTGTACCCAAATGACATAGCTTCTTGGTTTGCTAGTTTCTGCAAAAGTTTCCAGTTTGTGTTTATCCTTGATCGTCCATGTATCGACCTTGACCTGGTTCCTGACTCTTGTATTGATTCTGTCTCTGACCTTGCTGATCTTCTGTGCATGACTTTTTGGCTTACTATTAATATGCTTCTCCACTGCTTGCCCCTGACCTTCGGACTGGACTCAAGCACTCTTTTGCCTGGTGAGTAGCGAATCCGACGTAACCCAGAAATATGCATATTTGGAATTGTGAATGAAGAACGCTGGCCCCATTACAGCATGGTCCGCCATCAGGAATTTTGGGGCCCCATACAGCCTAAGTGTCTGCCCCCCCCCCCCCGCCATTTTAAAACTACTTTATTTTGTGACATACCAATTATGTATTACCTTCCAACTTTTGAAGAGGAGAAAGAGGGAGAAAATGTGTGGCGCGCTGCAACAAATTTAGCCCCACCTACTTTTCTGTTGACTCCGCCCATTCTCATTCATTTTTCATGTGCTCTCACACAGTATAATCCTCCTACAGTCACCCATAAATTATATGCCTCCCCTTCATCTCTCCCCCAGTTTCATATACACCCTTCCTCTGCCCCCAGTTTCATGTCCCCCCTCCATCTCTGTCCCCAGTTTCATGCTGTTCTCCCCCTTTCAACTGCCCACAGTTTCATGTCCCCCGTCTCTGCCCCATTGTCATGCCGTTCCCCCCCTCATCTGCCCCAGTGTCATGCCATTCTCCCCCCTTCATCTTCCTCAGTGTCATGCCATTCTGCCCCAGTGTCATGCCATTCCCCCCCTTCATCTGCCCCAGTGTCATGCCGTTCCCCCTTCATCTGCCCCAGTGTCGTGCCATTCCCCCCTTCATCTGTCCCAGTGTCATGCCGTTCCCCCCCTTCATCTGCCCCAGTGTCATGCCGTTCTCTCCCCACCCCCTTCATCTGCCCCAGTGTCATGCCGTTCTCCCCCCCTTCATCTGCCCCAGTGTCATGCCATTCTCTCCCCACCCCCTTCATCTGCCCCAGTGTCATGCATTCTCTCCCCACCCCCTTCATCTGCCCCAGTGTCATGCCGTTCTCCCCCCTTCATCTGCCCCAGTGTCATGCGGTTCTCCCCCCCTTCATCTGCCCCAGTGTCATGCCATTCTCTCCCCACCCCCTTCATCTGCCCCAGTGTCATGCCATTCTCTCCCCACCCCCTTCATCTGCTCCAGTGTCATGCCGTTCTCCCCCCCTTCATCTGCCCCAGTGTCATGCCATTCTCCCCCCCTTCATCTGCCCCAGTGTCATGCTATTCCCCCCCTTCATCTGCCCCAGTGTCATGCCATTCTCTCCCCACCCCCTTCATCTGCCCCAGTGTCATGCCGTTCTCCCCCCTTCATCTGCCCCAGTGTCATGCCGTTCTCTCCCCACCCCCTTCATCTGCCCCAGTGTCATGCCATTCCCCCCCTTTATCTGCCCCAGTGTCATGCCATTCCCCCCGTCATCTGCCCCAGTGTCATGCCATTCTCTCCCCACCACCTTCATCTTCCACAGTGTCATGCCGTTCCCCCCTCCCCCTCATTTGCCCCCCAGTTTCATGGGCCCCTTCATTATGTTCCATCTTAATGTTAAACACAAAACAAACACTTACACTCACCTCTTCCATCGCTCCCCCGCCGCTCCTCTCTCTGCTCACTCCACTGACATAATTGTAGGCGCGATGTGATGACGTCATCGCGCCTACACACGCTGAAGCCAGGCAGCAGCGTTTAAAGCAGGAGCTGAGCTGTCACAGCTCCTGTTTTAATCGCGTATGTATTCAGCTCATCGGCGTCTGTCGGATGCCGATGAGCTGAAATCGGGACCGGCAACTGCTGGGGCGGGCAAGTGCCGGGGGGCCCCCAGAGGCTCTGTGGACCCCGGCACTTGCCCGACTATGCCCTGCGCTGACGCCGGCCCTGAATGACACGGTGGCGGGCCAAAACCGGGCCCCCTCCATTTTTCAATTTTGCCGGGCCCCTGACGCCAGTACCAGTAATACTGGCCTATCGGCGGCCCTGCCTGCAGTGCCCCACACACAGTACAATCTGCCCCGCAGTGGCCCTCACACACAGTACAATCTGCCTCACAGTGGCCCTCACACACAGTACAATCTGCCTCACAGTGGCCCTCACACACAGTACAATCTGCCCCGTAGTGGCCCTCACACACATTACAATCTGCCCCGCAGTGGCCCCCACACACAGTACAATCTGCCCCACAGTGGCCCTCACACACAGTACAATCTGCTCCGTAGTGGCCCCCACACACAGAACAATCTGCCTCGCAGTGGCCCCCACACGGTACAATCTGTCCTTCAGTGGTCCCCACACACAGTTGGACAACAGTTGCACAACCAGCTGAAAGAAGCAACCGCTCACTAACGGGGAATCCTGTACCGGATTCCCCGTTAGTGAATAATCTAGGCGACCGCACGCGTGCCAGCGGAGGGGGCTCTTTGTGCCCTCTCTGGCATGAGTTTCATAGGTTTGCTATCACTGGTCTATGGGGCCTGTGTGTTTTCATTGCTCATCACTTTTTAGTGCGCTCAGTATTCCGTTCAGGGGGGTCACCAAATGGACTCCCCGAATGGAATACCATACACAGGTGTGAACCAGGCCTTATGGAGAGGGGTTGTGGTCAGATAAACCCTTTAATATTTTATTTTTTAATACTTTACTATAATAATGTCATACTACAGAATATCTGATGATCAGCCAACTGTCCAGTCTAATGTTTGCCAAACTGAACAAATTGTACTTTTTATTTTCCAACCTGTATGTATTTCATGCATGAAAGTTACAGTGCAAACAAGATGAACTGATGGAACAAATAAAAAGAATGAAGAGTTTTCATCTTTGTGACACTAATGCAACTCAAGTGCTTAAGCAGACTATGCAGTCTGATAGCAGAGAAAGCTGAGGAGTTCACTCTTCACATATCAAGTTAGTGTTTGGTATGTACTTATAATATATATTGTATATATATACTTTGTACAACACCTCCCCATAGAGTACATTAGTGAGAGTCAGATAGCAAGAGATGGATTTGAAGGATTGTGGATAAGCCTTGTCTACAAAAGAATGTGGGTCCTTGACCTTCTGCAGATAAGAAGTGTGATCAAAAGACTGCTCAAGTATATTGACTGCCATCTCCATGTCTACTACAGAATGTACAATATGGTGATAACTATAAGTAAGTACTGAAGGGGTCAAAGTGAGCATTGATTCCTGTAGCATAAGAAAGACAAGGCAAAGACATGCAACCCTGACATATTGGCTGTTAGGAACAATACAACTTGCAGTATAGTGAAAGAACATGACCATGAACCAGAAAGACTCAGGACATCAATAAATCTGAAATTTAAACCCAATTATTCCAATTCGAGAATCCATAAATCGCTAATTAGAAAGCATTAGAAAAATAAAATCATTGAGATGGAAGGGGTGCAGAATTATTAGGAAAAAATGCTCGTCTTCGAATAAAGGTGGGGTCACACTACCATTATTTAATGTCACAGGACTATAAAATACTTCGCTTTACATTCACCCCAATATAGAAACACATGATGGAGTCTCTCTTCTGTTATGTTTTTTACATTTCTGATGAAACAAAAAGTCCTGTATATAAATAAAAAAATATGATGGAAGAAAGTGTCCATCATGTTTTTTTACAATATATTCCATTCACAGATAGAACTCCATCTGTGTCTGCTACTCTGCCTCTGTTAATGTCCATTGTTGTCATCCATCGTAACAATGACAGTAATGTGAAAATACCCTAAAGCTAAAATTATGGAGAAAACATAAGAAGACATAAAATACAGTTAAAATAATATAATAAATAGAGATGAGCGAACACTAAAATGTTCGAGGTTCGAAATTCGATTCGAACAGCCGCTCAATGTTCGTGTGTTCGAACGGGTTTCGAACCCCATTATAGTCTATGGGGAACAGATACTCGTTAAGGGGGAAACCCAAATCCGTGTCTGGAGGGTCACCAAGTCCACTATGACACCCCAGGAAATGATGCCAACACCTCTGGAATGACACTGGGACAGCAGGGGAAGCATGTCTGGGGGCATCTAACACACCAAAGACCCTCTATTACCCCAACATCACAGCCTAACAACTACACACTTTACACACTCAATACCACCTCTCTGACAGTAGGAAAACACCTTGAAACATGTGTATTTGGCACTTGGAGTGAGGAGAGCTTGTCACCAGCAGTGAATTTGGCCCTTGTAGTAAGTTGAGGTTGGCACCAACATTTGTTTTGAAAATCAGGGTGGATTGAGCCTCTAACCAGCAGAGTTTGGGCAAATTCATGGTGGAGGGAGCCTCTAAACACCCCAGTTTGGGCAAATTCATGGTGGAGGGAGCCTCTAAAAACCCCAGTTTGGACCAATTCATGGTGGAGGGAGCCTCTAACCAGCCCAGTTTGGGCAAATTCATGGTGGAGGGAGCCTCTAAAAAACCCAGTTTGGATCAATTCATGGTGGAGGGAGCCTCTAACCAGCCCAGTTTGGGCAAATTCATGGTGGAGGGAGCCTCTAAACAGCCCAGTTTGGGCAAATTCATGGTGGAGGGAGCCTCTAAACAGCCCAGTTTGGACCAATTCATGGTGGAGGGAGCCTCTAAAAAACCCAGTTTGGACCAATTCATGGTGGAGGGAGCCTCTAAACAGCCCAGTTTGGGCAAATTCATGGTGGAGGGAGCCTCTAACCAGCCCAGTTTGGACCAATTAATGGTGGAGGGAGCCTCTAAACAGCCCAGTTTGGACCAATTCATGGTGGAGGGAGCCTCTAACCAGCCCAGTTTGGGCAAATTCATGGTGGAGGGAGCCTCTAAACAGCCCAGTTTGGACCAATTAATGGTGGAGGGAGCCTCTAACCAGCCCAGTTTGGACCAATTCATGGTGGAGGGAGCCTCTAACCAGCCCAGTTTGGGCAAATTCATGGTGGAGGGAGCCTCTAAAAAACCCAGTTTGGACCAATTCATGGTGGAGGGAGCCTCTAACCAGCCCAGTTTGGGCAAATTCATGGTGGAGGGAGCCTCTAAACAGCCCAGTTTGGGCAAATTCATGGTGGAGGGAGCCTCTAAACAGCCCAGTTTGGACCAATTCATGGTGGAGGGAGCCTCTAAACAGCCCAGTTTGGACCAATTAATGGTGGAGGGAGCCTCTAAACAGCCAAGTTTTGGGAAATTCATGGTGGAGGGAGCCTCTAAACAGCCCAGTTTGGGCAAATTCATGGTGGAGGGAGCCTCTAACCAGCCCAGTTTGGACCAATTAATGGTGGAGGGAGCCTCTAAACAGCCAAGTTTTGGGAAATTCATGGTGGAGGGAGCCTCTAACCAGCCCAGTTTGGACCAATTCATGGTGGAGGGAGCCTCTAAAAAACCCAGTTTGGACCAATTCATGGTGGAGGGAGCCTCTAACCAGCCCAGTTTGGACCAATTAATGGTGGAGGGAGCCTCTAAACAGCCAAGTTTTGGGAAATTCATGGTGGAGGGAGCCTCTAACCAGCCCAGTTTGGACCAATTCATGGTGGAGGGAGCCTCTAAAAAACCCAGTTTGGACCAATTCATGGTGGAGGGAGCCTCTAAACAGCCCAGTTTGGGCAAATTCATGGTGGAGGGAGCCTCTAACCAGCCCAGTTTGGACCAATTAATGGTGGAGGGAGCCTCTAAACAGCCAAGTTTTGGGAAATTCATGGTGGAGGGAGCCCCTAAAAACCCCAGTTTGGACCAATTCATGGTGGAGGGAGCCTCTAAACAGCCCAGTTTGGGCAAATTCATGGTGGAGGGAGCCTCTAAAAACCCCCAGTTTGGACCAATTCATGGTGGAGGGAGCCTCTAAAAACCCCAGTTTGGACCAATTCATGGTGGAGGGAGCCTCTAAAAACCCCAGTTTGGACCAATTCATGGTGGAGGGAGCCGCTAAACAGCCCAGTTTGGACCAATTCATGGTGGAGGGAGCCTCTAACCAGCAGAGTTGGTGGAAATCAGGGTGGAGGGAGCCTCTAACCAGCAGAGTTGGGGGAAATCAGGGTGGAGGGAGCCTAGTATTAGCAGAATTGTGCAACACTTATGGTGGATGAGTATGAGGATGCGGAGGAATTGGAGAGGTTGAGTACAGACATGGAGTTTCATGTTGGGGTGCTTTACACAGGTGGGCACAAAAATGACGGCTCTACCCAGTGGTGGTTCATTTTTATCAAAGTGAGCCGGTCGGCACTCTCAGCTGACAGACGGGTGCGCTTGTCAGTGATGATGCCACCGGCTGCACTGAACACCCTCTCAGATAGGACGCTGGCGGCAGACAGGACAGCACCTCCAAGGCATATAGGGCAAGTTCAAGCCACAGGTCCAACTTCGACACCCAATACGTGTAGGGCGCAGAGGGGTCGGAGAGGACAGGGCTGTGGTCGGAAAGGTATTCCCGCAACATGCGCCTATACTTCTCACGCCTGGTGACACTAGGACCCTCCGTGGCGGCACTTTGGCGAGGGGGTGCCATCAAGGTGTCCCAGACCTTAGACAGTGTGCCCCTCGTTTGTGTGGACCGGTGAGAACTTGGTTGCCTACTGGAGGAACTGCCCTCCCTGCCGCCAACGTCACATGCTGGAAACATCTCCATCATATTCTGCACCAATTGCCTGTGGCAAGCATTGATGCGATTGGCCCTCCCCTCTACCGGAATAAAAGACGAGATGTTGTTTTTATACCGGGGGTCAAGGATAGCAAAGATCCAGTACTGGTTGTCCTCCATGATTTTGACAATACGCTTGTCGGTTGTAAAGCACCCCAACATGAACTCAGCCATGTCTGCCACAGTGTTAGTTGGCATGACTCCTCTGGCCCCACCGGAAAGTTCAATCTCCATTTCCTCCTCATCCTCCATGTCTACCCATCCGCGCTGCAACAATGGGACGATTCGAAGTTGCCCGGAAGCCTCCTGTATCACCATCACATCATCGGACAACTCTTCTTCCTCCTCCTCCTCCATTAAACGCAGTGAAGCGGACAGATGTGTGGACCTACTCTCCAGCTGTGATGGATCGGATGCTATCCCTAACTCCTCTGTGTGATCTGAGTTATCCCTGATGTCAATCAGGGATTGTCTCAGAACACACAAGAGCGGGATTGTAAGGCTCACCATCGCATCCTCAGAGCTCACCCTCCTTGTGGACTCCTCAAAGACCCGTAGGATGTCACAAAGGTCTCTCATCCATGGCCACTCATGGATGTGAAACTGAGGCAGCTGACTTTGTGGCACCCTAGGGTTTTGTAGCTGGTATTCCATCAAAGGTCTCTGCTGCTCAATCACTCTATTCAACATCTGAAACGTTGAGTTCCAGCGTGTGGGGACGTCGCACAAAAGCCGGTGTTGTGGCACATGCAGGCGTTGCTGGAGAGATTTTAAGCTAGCAGCGGCTACTGTCGACTTGCGAAAGTGGGCGCACATGCGCCGCACTTTCACCAGTAGCTCTGGAACATTGCGGTAGCTCTTTAGGAAACGTTGCACCACTAGGTTGAAGACGTGGGCCAGGCATGGAACATGTTGGAGTCCGGCAAGCTCCAGAGCTGCTACCAGGTTCCGGCCGTTATCACAAACGACCATGCCTGGGCCCAGGTGCAGCGGCTCAAACCATATTGCCGTCTCATCGAGGAGGGCATCCCTCACCTCGGAGGCAGTGTGCTGTCTGTCCCCCAAGCTGATCAGCTTCAGCACAGCCTGCTGACGTCTACCAACGCCAGTGCTGCAACGTTTCCAACTCGTAGCTGGGGTCAATCTAACAGCGGAGGAGGAGGCGGTGGCGGAGGAGGAGGCGGTGGCGGAGGAGGAGGCGGTAGAGGAGGAGGAGGAGGGGGGTGTTCTTCTCGTGTCCCTGCCAGGAATGTTAGGCGGGGAGACGAGGTACACCGGGCCAGTTTGGGAAGCAGTCCCAGCCTCAACTACATTCACCCAGTGTGCCGTCAGTGAAATGTAGCGTCCCTGTCCGCATGCACTTGTCCACGCGTCGGTGGTCAAGTGGACCTTTGTGCAAAGCGCGGAACTAAGGGCCCGCCTGATGTTGAGTGACACGTGCTGGTGCAAGGCGGGGACGGCACACCGGGAGAAGTAGTGACGGCTAGGGACGGCATAGCGAGGTGCCGCAGTTGCCATCAGGTCCAGGAAGGCGGGAGTTTCAACAAGCCGGAACGCCAACATCTCCTGGGCCAGCAGTTTAGCGATGTTGGCGTTCAAGGCTTGCGCGTGTGGGTGGTTAGCAGTGTATTTCTGCCGCCGCTCCAATGTCTGAGAGATGGTGGGTTGTTGTAAAGAAGCGCCTGATGGTGCCTTTGATGGTGCAGGAGAAGGAGATAAGACAGGAACAGGGGAGGATGAGGGAGAAGTCAACAAAGTGGCGGAGGCAGATGAAGTGGTGTCCTGGCTCGTCCTCTGGAGTGCATCGCCAGCACAGTCAGCAGTGGCAGTGGCAGTGGCAGAGGCAGTGGCAGAGGCAGTGGCAGTGGCGTGAACGGCAGGCGGCCTTTGTCCTGCCGTTGCTGCCTGCCACTGATTCCAGTGCTTGGATTCCAAATGACGGCGCATTGAAGTGGTGGACAGGTTGCTCTTCTCAGAGCCCCTAATCAATTTCGAGAGGCAAATTGTGCAGACAACACTATATCTGTCCTCGGCGCATTCCTTGAAAAAACTCCACACCTTCGAGAAATGTGCCCTCGAGGTGGGAGTTTTTCGGGGCTGGGTACGAACTGGAACATCTTGGGAGATTCCGGGTGTGGCCTGGCTTCGCCTAAGCTGCTGACCTCTGCCTCTGCCTCTAGCTACCCTTTTTGGTGCTGCACCTGCCTCAACATCCACACTACTTTCCCCGCTTGACATCCCCCATGTCCAGGTCGGGTCAGTGTCCTCATCATCCACCACTTCCTCTTCCAACTCCTGTCTCATCTCCTCCTCCCGCACAATGCGCCGGTCAACTGGATGCCCTGACGGCAACTGCGTCACATCATCGTCGATGAGGGTGGGTTGCTGGTCATCCACCACCAAATCGAACGGAGATGGAGGAGACTCTAGTGTTTGAGCATCTGGACACAGATGCTCCTCTGTTAGGTTCGTGGAATCGTGACGTGGAGAGGCAGGTTGAGGGACAATGAAAGGAGCGGAGAACAGCTCTGGGGAGCAGGGACAGTTTGGGTTATTGTTCTGTAAAGCTTCGGAATTTTGGGAGGAAGGAAGACAAGACTGTTGGGTAATAGGAGGAGAGGAGGCAGAGTCTGACTGGCTGCTGGACAATGTGCTGTAAGCGTTCTCTGACAGCCATTGCAAGACCTGTTCCTGGTTCTCGGGCCTACTAAGGTTTGTACCCTGCAGTTTAGTTAATGTGGCAAGCAACCCTGGCACTGTGGAGTGGCGCAATGCTTGCTGCCCCACAGGAGTAGGCACGGGACGCCCTGTGGCTTCACTGCTACCTTGCTCCCCAGAACCATTCCCCCGACCTCGCCCACGGCCTCGTCCACGTCCCTTTCCGGGAGCCTTGCGCATTTTGAATTCCTAGTTAGAAATTGGCACTGTATACCAGTAGTAAAAATTGTGGGTGCACGTAACCCCAATATATTCTTTGAATTCCCAGTCAGACAATGGCACTATATACCAGTAGCAAGAAATGAGGGTATTTATAACCCCAATATATTCTTTGAATTCCCAGTCAGACAATGGCACTGTATACCAGTAGTAAAAATTGTGGGTGCACGTAACCCCAATATATTCTTTGAATTACCAGTCAGAAACTGGCACTATATGGCAGTAGCAAGAAATGAGGGTATTTATAACCCCAATATATTCTTTGAATTCCCAGTCAGACAATGGCACTGTATACCAGTAGTAAAAATTGTGGGTGCACGTAACCCCAATATATTCTTTGAATTCCCAGTCAGACAATGGCACTATATACCAGTAGCAAGAAATGAGGGTATTTATAACCCCAATATATTCTTTGAATTCCCAGTCAGACAATGGCACTGTATACCAGTAGTAAAAATTGTGGGTGCACGTAACCCCAATATATTCTTTGAATTACCAGTCAGAAACTGGCACTATATGGCAGTAGCAAGAAATGAGGGTATTTATAACCCCAATATATTCTTTGAATTCCCAGTCAGACAATGGCACTGTATACCAGTAGTAAAAATTGTGGGTGCACGTAACCCCAATATATTCTTTGAATTACCAGTCAGAAACTGGCACTATATGGCAGTAGCAAGAAATGAGGGTATTTGTATTCCCAATATATTCTTTGAATTCCCAGTCAGACAATGGCACTGTATACCAGTAGTAAAAATTGTGGGTGCACGTAACCCCAATATATTCTTTGAATTACCAGTCAGAAACTGGCACTATATGGCAGTAGCAAGAAATGAGGGTATTTGTATTCCCAATATATTCTTTGAATTCCCAGTCAGACAATGGCACTGTATACCAGTAGTAAAAATTGTGGGTGCACGTAACCCCAATATATTCTTTGAATTACCAGTCAGAAACTGGCACTATATGGCAGTAGCAAGAAATGAGGGTATTTGTATTCCCAATATATTCTTTGAATTCCCAGTCAGACAATGGCACTGTATACCAGTAGTAAAAATTGTGGGTGCACGTAACCCCAATATATTCTTTGAATTCCCAGTCAGACAATGGCACTATATACCAGTAGCAAGAAATGAGGGTATTTATAACCCCAATATATTCTTTGAATTACCAGTCAGAAACTGGCACTATATGGCAGTAGCAAAAATAGTGGGTGTATATAGCCCCAATTCTATTGCTAGGGGACTTGCAGGGTATTTCTGGGGTGAAGGTGGGGGGGGCACACCGTTGGAACGGGTATCGGGGGTATATATCGGGTATACGGGAATACACTGACAGTGTATTCCATTCAGGATCCTGGGAAAGCTGGGTTGCGGCGATTGAGCCCGTCAGTGCCACGTTACACTGACAAGCTTCTCCCTGGAATTTAGCTCTTACAAGAGCTGTTGTGGTTGTCTTCTCCTTCCTATCCTAGCCTGTCCCTGCCTACCCAGAATCTAAGCCCTAGCTAGCTGGACGGAAACCTCCGTCCTCGGTGAATTGCAAGCTCAGAATGACGCGAACCTGGGCGACGCTGTTCTTTTAAATTAGAGGTCACATGTTTTCGGCAGCCAATGGGTTTTGCCTACTTTTTTCAACGTCACCGGTGTCGTAGTTCCTGTCCCACCTACCCTGCGCTGTTATTGGAGCAAAAAAGGCGCCAGGGAAGGTGGGAGGGGAATCGAGTAATGGCGCACTTTACCACGCGGTGTTCGATTCGATTCGAACATGCCGAACAGCCTAATATCCGATCGAACATGAGTTCGATAGAACACTGTTCGCTCATCTCTAATAATAAATAATAAAAAGAAACCTAAACTTAGCAGTCATTTAGGGGTAGTTTTTGACTTACTGTGGCATAATGCAGAATGTAAAATGGTGCCCCTACCCCAAAAGTGGTGCAAAGGAATGACTAATAGGTACAAGAATTTTCAAACATACTTTAAGCATACTTTATGTCAGAGTGAAATGAGATATTACTATACTCTGGGGTCTCTAGACACTAGAGTATAATAGGTGGACGCCTGAGGAAGGTGTAAAAAATATTCATTCTCAGCTTCTGTTATCTCTTTTGGGCTTCCCTGCGACACCCAACACACTCTCTCCACCACCTCATGTGCCCAGGGTTACCGTTGAGGCCTATGACTGGGATTCAGTGGTGTCATGGGCACCCCATGCATTATGACGTCATGATACTTGGCGTGCTCAGGTGACTACTGGTAGCTAAATCACAGGCCTCAATGGCACATAACATCACAGGAGAGTGCTAGATGCCACAAGGAGGCCCGGAAGAGGTAACGGAAGGCAAGTATGGTTTTTTTTTTTTCACCTCCTGTATTATACTCTAGGGTCTAAAGGGTCCCAAGTGGGAGCATTTTCACTCATCCAAAGTGAATCTCCATTATTATTTATTTATTTATTTATTATGCTTACTTGTATAGCGCCATCATATTCCACAGCACTTTACAGATATTGTCAGTCACTGTCCCATATAGGGCTCACAATCTACATTCCCTATCAGCATGTCTTTGGTGTGTGGGAAGAAACCCACGCAAACACGGGGAGAACATACAGACTCCATGCAGATGTTGCCCTTGGCAGGATTTGAACCTAGGACTCCAGCGCTGCAATGCTAACCACTGAGCCACCATGCTGCCCGTTTGTTTGGTTTCATTAGAAAATAATTTGGAATATTCGTGACGAATCCAATTTGTGACAAAGTAGTTCACCCATTAAGGAAAGATGACGGTGTATATAGAGACTATTCAGTGACTTGTTCATTTGAATGGGTTTTTAAAGCAAACTGCCAGTGTCCGTATGCAACCTCTTTCATGTCTTACTTTGTGTCTGTGCAAAAAAAGCGGTTTCACCGCAGAGAGGCTGCATACGGACACCAGCAGTTTGCATTTGAAACCCATTCAAATGAATGGGTTTTAAAACTGACCACCGGCAAGCCATTCCCTGTCCGGTTTCTCTGGGGATTAGGATGGAAAACCCTGGGTGGACAGCAGACACTGGTGTGATCGCCCCTTTAGTAACTTTTTTGCCACCCCCAGTTTGTAATAGTGTTGATATGTCTAACACGGAGGATAAAACTTTACTATTCGCTTTATTTAACTAGTTTTCTCCTCCTTTCCGGTCCCTGGCCACGTCACGTGACACAGAACCAAACTCTACAATTCACATTGCATTCCATGTATGAATCAAAAGCCAATTTCCCCAGTCATTGCTATGAGACTCTGTAATCGCCAGGTTTTGCACCCATTGCACCCTATAATGTAACCATCAAGCCTTGTGCCTCCTGCTGAAGTCAAGTTAGGTTCCAATTGTAACTTTAGCATTGCTCCATCCATGAATGGAGGCCGACACACAGAACAACCCAGTGACATCATCCTTGGTTAGGTAGTGGGCTCATATATATCTTATGTATGGGACCTCCAAAGCCTCAGATACTAGGATAAAGAAGTAAATAATGAATCTGCCTTTCCGAGACATGACCATGATTGCTTACTGTTCCTTTCCTAAGGCCAGCAAGATGTAGCATTGTAAGATTATATGTTATCTGTGGCTAATAATACTTGCCTGGAGCAGGATCTGCTGTATATTTCCAAACCCTGACCATAAAGAAGCAGCTCCCGATCATATCTCTGGCCACAATTCTTCTTATTTGGGGAAACTAGTGAATTCTCGGTTTTTCTATTTCTGCTGTTCGGCTCCAGAATGACAAGTGCTATATTTTCTCTGGAGGCTCTTCCATATTGTACATTATCAAACCATCAGGGCTTAATTTAATTAGAGTTTTCCGAGGGCAGGAAGAGCGATAACCCGGTGATGTCACTGCCCAAGCAGATAAGAAACAGGAACGCTGCAATTTTTTTAATGAACCATAAATCTGACAATACGTTATCTAAATTTAGCAATCCCGGATGATCCTTTGTGCTTCCACAGATATTCACAAATAATGGACTAAGTTACAAACAGTTTGTATGAATGCAGAATATTGAACCATAACAAATTCATTATTATCCTCTTGGGCTAAAGTTTTACACAACTGCAAATGTAACCCAATGTTTGTTATGGGGCTATGTGGATATGGATGTGTTGTGCCCATTTATCCATGCATGCCTTTACAACACACTTTGTTGATATGCTGTTTGCATACAAGTACCCAGAATATCCATAGAACTGACTCTATGGACATGTCTATTGATATAAATACAGTTCTATATACCGTAATTACAGTCCTGGGATCCCATTTTAGGAACTTTGTGCCACAACAAGTGTATTACAGTATATAGTGGTAGGGTTAGGGTTAATCTAATACTAATGCATTGACAGCATCCATTGCACTAAGCTTGATCCAATTACATGACTACATATTACAGATGAAGGTTGGACAGTCCATGCTAAACATGTGTTTTCATATGGAGACTATTTTCTTATGGATTCTGAAACAAAAACTTGTGGCATACTCCATCGCATGCTGTATTAGGCTAGGGCTACATGGTGACTTTGGCCACATGACACATTGCACAGCCAAAAATCACTGGGCTATCTACATTACAACTAATGCAAGTTGATGTTGTCCCACAGCAACTCATAAGTTGCTGTGACCACAATACAATGATTTCCTTAAATCCAAACCTGATGGATTTCTGATGACTGTTGTGTTGAGGTCAAAGCAACTTGCAGATTGCAAAGTGACCATATTCACATTCATTAGTTGTGATTGGGGATTGGAAAACCTCTCAGGATTTGTTTAGTTTTAGGATGGGGTGGCTCAGGTTCCATATTAATTTTGGATTGAACAAGCTCAGTACAAACCACACCTTAAATTGGCTTAAAACATAATGTATAAGGGTGCATTCACACGATGTCTTTTGGTACGTAATATGCCACGTAGACGCTGCGGGAGCTTTTGTGGGCCGTATACGCTCCCATTGTTTTGAAAATCGGCACTATTTTGCAAAATCACGGCCGCAAAATAGCGCCGCGTATACGGTACCGGCTCCCATTGAAAACAATGGGAGCGTATACAGCCCGCAAAAGCTCCCGCGGCGCCTACGTGGCACATTACGTGCCAAAAGACGTCGTGTGAATGCACCCTAACACTGTCAGGGCTCCTAGGAACCTAACTATAAAACATAGTATATAACACTGTCAGGACTCCTAGGAACCTATCTATAAAACATAGTGTAGAACACTGTCAGGGTCCCTAGGAACCTATCTATAAAACATAGTGTATAACACTGTCAGGGCTCCTAAGAACCTATCTATAAAACATAGTGTATGACACTGTCAGGGCACCTAGGAACTTATACGTGAAGGCCCATGGGGAGGTGTGAAAAATAAATAAAACATTTATATTAACCTTCTCTCACCTCTTTTATGCCTCCTTGCAGCGTCCACTCTCCCTTGATCTCGTCGCTTATGTCATGCACCTTTGGTGACCACTGGTGGCCCCATCACATTCCTCAGCAGTAACCTCGGGCACATGTGGTCACCAGGAACATGCCGAATGCCGCAAGAAGGTCCAAAAAAGGGAAGCAAAGGTGGATATAAATGTTTTTTGTTTTGTTTTTTTCGCCTCCCTAGACTTCTACATATTATACTTTGAGCTCTGAAGAGACCATAGAGTACAATGCGGTGGCCATTTTAGTTCACCCAACAACAACAATTTGGAATATTTGTCTATGAGTCAGTTCGCCCCTTTTCTAGTTGCGATTCAGGCAGCATGATTCTGATCTTTGGTTATATGAGGATAAGTCATCAATTAGTAAACCTAAAAATCCCCTTCAATCTGAAGTGCGTTGCAGTAAAATGCACCAAATGTATTAACTTTTCAAGTACGCTCAACACAACGTCATACATAAATTTTAAATCCATGACATGTTGGGTGTCTTTGTATAAAATCAGAGTCACACAGAGTTACAATATTGGAGTAGAAGAATATGATTCGTCCCCACTACCCAAAAAACACAATACAGCAGTGTGAATTGGACTTCAATAAGTATAAAAAAGCTATACCAGGGATTATACATGATATATAGAAACCAAATTATCAGGGCTACAGATGCTTAGGCAATTATCGAAGGTGAGTGCAGGAACAAATTTCTTATTTAAATGTAAAGAATAAGGTTATACAAAAACCCAAATTGACAGCCAGACAATGCAAAAGCCTAATGCAAAGTGCCCACAATTCTGTGTGATTTCCGCCTAAACACGTATTTACACATATACCAGCAGAAGAGACTTACTGAGATTTGCATGTGTTTTTCCTCCACTATGGATAGGAATATGCTTTGTTCTATATCTGTCAGGTAATATATTCAACAGTTTTAGCAAACAAATTAGTAAAAAAAAAGAGAAGACAGTTTTGACAACCATTTCTCCCAATGTTACAGTCTGGCTAATGTTGCGTAGCTTCGGCAGAGTGACACTCTTATTTTACTGTTGTCTGTCTTTCTTGGTCCTGTGAGTCAGGACATTGGTAAAATGGTGGCCTCCAAGAGGTTCTACTTCCAGAGGGAAGAAATGGATTCCGGTTAATGTCAGTACTACGGAATAATGGATGATCACTACCAGCTTCCATCCTAGGTGTATCTAGACCTTTCTTCTTTGTTAGAGCTAAGCAAATCGAAGCTGACGAAGTGGAATTTGAACCCGGATTTCCTCACACTTTGTATTAACGAATCGAAAAGCTCCGATTGGGGTTTTTAACCCCTTGGATGCTGCAGTCAAACTTGTCCGCGGCATCCAAGCGGTTCTACCATGCTACATGTCCCACTCGTCAACCCCCACGGCGAGATGAGGAGGGGTGATGTCGTGATTAAAAATATAAAAATACTGATACTCACCTGTCCTTGGCTCAGCATCCACTCCAATGACTGAGGTCTTGCTCCCCAGGTCCCGGCAGTCACATGGAGTGTGCTGTCGTAATGACATCAATGCACTCCACATGACCGTGCAGGCCCAATCACAGGCACCAGCAATGACGTTTGGTGACACTGGCCTGAAGAGCATCAGAGTGGATGCTGAGCCCAGGACAGGTGAGTATCAGTTGTTTTTTTTTTAATCACCTTTAATACCTCGAGTTGCCGAATAGGAGAAGTGGCACCCCCCAAAAACGTCACAGGGGGACAATCGGGACCCCAATATATAATACAACCCCAGAGATGCTGCGGTCATGTTTATGTACAGTGTCAGCCATTTCATGCTAAGGTGGTCATGTTAGAGGACAGTGCTTCATACAGCTGACACCCACAAAGCAGGAAGCACACATATTTCCTGTGTGCACACCATGCTTTCGCGTAGATTGAGGGAAATCCTTCCCGGCAGCGCCGTACTATTAGTATGGATGTTGGGAAGCGGTTAACACAATTCGCCGCAAATTAATTCGGGTTGAAACAAATAGTATCGGAAAATTCAATGAAGCTGCCGAATCAAATTTTAAAAAAATTCGCTCATGTCTAATCTTTGTACACACTTCTATGACCATTATCACCTTGACAGACTTCTTGTACTAAATTTCCAGTACTCTTGTACTTGCAGTCTACGACTAATGTCTTCCAAAAGGACTGAAGTGTGTCACCCTCTCTTCCACGCTGTCATGTCTGTCCTGAGTCATTATATGTAATGCGGTGAAACCTTTTAGATGACCACCCAAAATTGCACTAAAAAGATCTTCATGGCAGCAGTCTTGGACTTCTCATAATGGTAGACTTTGCATAGGTTCCCCTGTACTGCATTTTCCAAGTTGTTTTTATTTCCTGAGCTTTTCTTCATTTAGACACTTCAGGGCAGCGTTTAATAAAACTCTCCAATATGTCGCACAGGCTGAGTAATGACAGATCTCCTGCTGTGACCCGCCGTACATTTCATCTAGTAATACTCGGAAGATTTGCTCCAATTGTTTCCCTGATGACGGCTTTTTAATTGTTTGCGGGAGAACATTGCATGCTCACCACTATGGTGTCCCCAAGGTTTATGGTTGTGGGGTTTACTTGCTGTAGATATTAAGACTAGAGATGAGCGAACACTGTTCGGATCAGCCGTTCTGAACAGCACGCTCCCATAGAAATGAATGGAAGCACCTGGCACGGGGACCAGCCGCCGGTAAAGTGTACGTGCCATGTGCTTCCATTCATTTGTATGGGAACGGCTGATCCGAACAGTGTTCGCTCATCTCTAATTAAGATCCACATGTATGGTGCAGAAACAGCCAATTAGATTGTGCAACTGAAGCATCCCATTGGGGGAAAAATGGAGGCCGGGAGTATTAGTATTGGAATCAAGAGTTATCACGATGGGTTGTTGGCAAAACCTAATCCTTCAACTCTCCTCTTAGGCTGGTGAAGAGCTGGGGTGGCCTGTGGTGAACCTGATAATGGTGGTAGTCATCCCCTGGATCTAGTCTAAACTGTCTTCAGCCCTCCTGAGCCAGATGGAAGCTGAAGTGCCCATGAAGGTAATGAGATTCAAGAGACTTGTGGTTGCAGAGAACAGATCACACATAACTTTAATGTGGTACAGTGAGAAAACCAACAGCTTGCAGACAATGAAGCTACAGTTGTTATAAGCTGGTCCACTGTGAGCTTGTGGTGGATGGTCGTTCCTGTAGCCTGTACTTAAAGGGGTTGTCCCATCACAAGGATCCTATCTATACTGCTTGTTAATGTGGATGTAAGACTTTTCCTAAATACACTGTGTAAATGCGGGTTGCTTGGGGCTGGTTGTCAGGCAAGTAAAACACACGTGAAGCTCGGTCTTCAGGTTCAACGGATGTTCGGTTTATTAGGAGCAAATTCACAAAGTTCAACATAAACAGCTTTCTTCAGCAAAAAGGAAAAGAAAAGGCTTACTTCAGCCACAAGGCAGTACAGTCCACAAACTTAGCAGGCTGGCCTTTCTGGTTCTCCACAGCTACACTGGGTTTGGGTCCTCAGCTTTCAGTAGCAGCAGCAGCAGCAGCAATGAAAGTCAGACACACCCTCCTGACTTCACAGGGTTAAGGCTCCAAATGTGTTCTAAGAAAACTCAGGGCCAAAGCTTGGAACCTGGGTCTATGACAACACCCGGAACTGGATTCATCATTTACCTACTGGCAAGGAGCCATCTCAATGGGATATACCTTCCCTCCACCACCTTTCCCTCCACTTGCCTACAACTGCTTCAGCAAAACTGCTTTGTTTGTCCACTATCTTACTTTATTCAATTCATTGTTGACACAGCCCTTGACTTATCTGCTCAAAAGTCAAGTGATGTATCTGCTGCTCTCAGGGGGGAGGGAGGAGGGGCTAAGTGCAGGGAGCGAGCCTGTGTATCTAGCTATTCCTGTGTCTACACCACGTGACCTAGCTTCCTGCTATCAGATAGGGGAGAGGAGCTGCTTTCATTTCTGAACGTCTTCTGTTCTCCCAGTTCTCTTCATCACCTTCTGGCCGGGGAAACTCAAGGTCAGAGCCCCAATCCTTGAGAAGGAAACTTATGAAACGGAATTTCAAAAAACCAGAACCTTTACATCGTTCCAGACCGGTTAAATCCACCAACAATGAAGCCACTCGTTCTACACTGGGACATCGACCTGTACCGGCTCCTAGGTGGTCGAAAGTCACTCCTACTGCTACTCCCAAAACAGATGTAGCCGTAAGAAGACCACAGGTTGGACCTACCAGGGAGAATACTGGTAGTGATTCTACAAATGTGTGTGAATCCTTTTCGTTGGGACTCCCTCCTACAAAGTTTGGTTTAAAACACAATCAGCCCTCTGCACTGCACCTTGTTCTGCCAGATATGTCCTCAGGCAGACAGGAGATTATTGCAGTTGCTTCACCCAGTAATGTGGCAGAACCAGCCACTCATGCCACATCCATTCAAATGATGACGCCATCTAGGGGCAGACTACCTACATCAGATTCCCCCGGACACTGGACGATTCCCTTTATCACTCGCCGCTCTCTATGTCACAGATTGAGAGAGCTGTGGCATCCCCAGATAAAAACACCCAGCCCAGTGAGTCAGGGTCTTTTTTAGTCTTGCCTGCTGCGCTGACTCCCATCAGCGCAGTACATACCAAAGAGGCGGCATTCTACACAAGGATCACGAAAATATCGGACTTTTACAGCCCACTGGGACTAAAAAGGAAAAATACCGAAAACGAAGAGGATGTAGGGGAGGAAAAGGAAAAAAGTCTAGAAGCTCCGGTGAAGAACATTCAGCTAAGCCCTACCCCCAAAAGGAACAGACTGTAACCAGGTGTATTTTCAATCTTACCGAATACAAACTTACGGAAGCAGAAATGAGCCTTCTTTCAAAAGGGCTTTCATTCTGCCCAGACTCCTCTATTGATGACTTACAACTCTTCATAGATTTGAACGAATTTATACGAAGACTCACTCACTAGGCATTTTAACATCAGTCCAGTCCCTGGAACCAGTGAACCGGGTCCACCTTCCACAACCAGCACTAATAATACTGATATGAGTTTTTCGCATACTGAACTTAGACCAAAGTCTATATTTTACCCTCTTCACCACAAAGGCTGCCACTTGGAAACGTTTTATGCATTGGTGGCAACTGAATTTAGGACTCTGAATCAAAGGACTAGGAAAACATCACAAAATTTATCCTCAGCTGAGAGAGCGGCCATCATTTCCCTGAGTTCCAACCCTGATTTGGTGATTCGAAGTGCGGACAAAGGTGGAGGGGTGGTCATTCAGACCAGGGATGACTATCTTAAGGAAGCGACTAGATTATTATCAGACAAAGAATATTATACGGTTCTGAACGAGGACCCCACAGTTGCCCAATCTGTGGAGTACCACAAATTTATTAAGGAAGGTTATGAAGCAGGAATCTTGAAAAAGAAAGAACGTGAGTTTCTTACCATCTCCGATCCGGCTCTTGCGTTATTTTACCACCTACCAAAAATACATAAGGACCTCAAAGAGCCACCTGGAAGACCCATTATCTCAGGAATGAGATCATTAACGCGCAACCTATCACAGTATGTGGACATTCACCTGCAGAAACTGGTTACCACTCTTCCTTCCCATCTCCGCGATACCACTCATCTTCTCAATGATTTATTACAAAAACAGTGGAAAACGTCATATCTTTGGGCCACGCTGGATGTTACGGCATTGTATACTAATATCCCGCATGAAAAGGGCATACAAGCCATAGATGTTAGCTTGGCCAGGAATACCGCTTTACCGTCGAAACAACGACAATTCATTGTCCAGGGAGTCCGTTTTATCTTGGAAAACAACGCCTTTGAATTTGAAGACAAAATTTATTTACAAAAACGGGGGACCGCCATGGGGTCACGTTTTGCGCCGAGTTACGCAAACCTGTACGTAGAGTTATTTGAAGAAGAACATATTTACAACTCGGCATACTGGGGGAAGAACATCGTTTACTATAAACGCTACATTGACGACCTGCTGTTCATTTGGGATGGACCTGAGAATGAGTTTCATGATTTTACACAATCACTTAACGCCAATGACTGGGGTCTTTCTTTTTCCGGAAGGGTCAGTCAGACTAGCGTGGAATATCTTGATTTGGAGTTAATAGGTGATGACAATCATATCCGGACAAAAACACACTTTAAAGAGGTTGATTGCAATGCCCTATTAGATTATAATAGCTGCCACTATCGGAAATGGAAGAAAAATGTGCCCTTTGGGCAATTTAAGCGTATTCGCCGGAACTGCACAGACCTACATGACTTCCAGTTACAAAGTTCAGTTCTGACACAAAGATTCAAAGAAAAAAGTTACCAAAAGAGCATAATTGCAGCAGCCGAATCTAAGGCCAGCAAGCTAAGCCAGCAAGATTGCTTGTTACCCCGATCCAAAGACATCAAGGTCAAATATAATCATAACTTTTTGACCACCTATAATGGTGCTCATAATTCCATCAGGGCAGCCATTAGGAAACATTGGCACATCCTCTTGAACGACTCTCATTTAAAGATGTCCATTCCCAATGTTCCTAAATTTACGTTTCGTAGAGCTAGGACGTTGAAAACTCTAATTGCTCCCAGTAGACTAAAAAAATCTTTTGTACCTACATCTTTGACTTCTACCAACCTCTGCAAAGGTAGCTACAAATGTGGCAAGAAACGGTGCAAATGCTGTTATTGTATAACCCATGGAAGTGATGTTGTCACCAGTAGATCAACCGGGGAGTGCTTCCATCTAAAGTTTCATCTTGATTGTTCTTCATCTTATGTTGTGTATTTGTTGGAGTGCCCATGTTCATTACAATATATTGGAAGGACAAAAATGTGCCTAAGAGAGAGGATCAATAAGCATCGATCCAATATCCTGAATGGTTATATGAAACACAGTGTCTCTAGGCATGCTGCAACATTCCATAATAAAAGCTTTGATGGGTTCAGAATTACTCCACTAGATCACGTTCCATCTGGCACGCATAATAGGTTCACCTTGCTGAAACGCAAAGAAATGTTCTGGATCTTTAAGTTTGACACCTTGGTACCGAAAGGGTTGAATGAAGCTCTGGAGGATGTTACATCTTAGTACAGGTCCACAATTTAGTATATCTTCCAGTGTCTTCTTCCTTCCTACATCTTAGTCTTTATTCCCTTGGTATTTTATATTCCCAGTGCATTGGGTGTGCTTGCCCCCCCCCCCCCATTAGTGTAGTTGAGTAGCCCCTATTCATATTTATATATTTATATATATTTTTATATGTGCCTGTTCATTCTTATTTTTAATTCTACTATTTTATCCAATATATTTATTTTGAGTATAATTATTTATTCATTTATGTATTCATTAATGTATGTATATATATTATATTATTCAGTGCAATGAGTCCATATTAACACATGGGGAGAATATGTAGTAAATCCTCTATTATCACACATAGTGGTTGGAACAGGCTGATTCACCTGTCTCCCATCCTTTCTGCTGCCGGCTCTATACTGCTGCCCCATCATGCTGGTCGGCTGCCGGCAGGGCTCGGGCGCTTGGTATGCATGCACACAGCCTGGAGATTGGCGCTTGCGCACTGAGATTATCCAGTCGCTGGGCTAGGCCGGCATGTGCAAGCCTGACACTAGTTAAGTGTGGGAAGTGTTCTCCCGCCCCCTTTCTCCACCTGTGTGTGTTAAATAGCTGACCTTTAGCCTGGAGATACATGTTTGGAGCCATCCAGGCCAGGTAAGACAAAGATTTCATGTTGTTTTACTCATGTTGTTTTATTCATTATGTTCTAGCTACGAAGCCCTGTTCCTTTCTAGGCACAAGGTGCTAGCTGTCTAATATATATCTGGTGTGAAGTGTTTATCAATAGACTATTGCCTATGCTGGGAATAGTGTTACTACTTTGGAACTATGTGTTTTCTGGCTCACTAAAAAGAAAATGTATTATAGTATTGGGGCTCTCTCTTTCCAGTGAGCAATTTTTAGTTTTTTATTCATTACCTAAGTCACTCTATGGTATTTCATTTGTCATACAGTTGCTGTTCTTTTTTATTATTTTTTATTCCTATTGTTTGATGATTTTTAATGTTTCTTATGTATATATCTATGTTGCTTGAAGTGACTGTGCACTTGAGGAAGGACTACCATATGTCCGAAACGCGTTGTGCTGTTCCATTCGTTATTAAAGAAATTTCTGTCATCTTCTGGGTGAGCGCTGTTCTTCAGGCTGAGCATTGTATCAGGCCGGCCCCAATTTCTCGCTGTTCTCCCAGTTATCAGGCTAGCTAATTCAGTTGTGTTCATTATGGCAGAGACAGGCAGTCTCTGTATGTAACACAGAATGGAGTTGCTGCTGCCTGTACTTCATAGTCCAATATTGTGCATATAGTGTTTAAGGACCATTGATGACATCACAGGCCCTTCAGCCACCGCATAGGATCACGCTATGTGGTGGGCGGAGCTACATCAAAATTTAGGGGTGGAGCTAAACGGCAGGTTGCATATGAAACCCTGCCCACCAAATGATGCAAGAAACCAGGAAAAAAGAAGATTTTACAGCAGTGAAGACTGGTGAGTATGCGACATGGGAATACCCCTTTAAGTCTCTTCCATTCTCTCACTAAGAGCCAGTCTCTTACTCAATATGGAGAGGTGTTCTGTCTCTCCTATGGTTCAGGCAGGGTCAAAACTCCGAGGCCCTTGTTCTACTTACCCTGAGACTCCTAATATAGCACTTTTTAGCTCCAAAAATCTCTTTGTCTTAGGAAGGTAGGTCAGTTCTAGCTCCACACTCTTATTCTTAGTTGGAAGATTGAAGAAGACTCTGGCTGGACTTGCTGGAATCTATCAAAAGCTCCGATCTCCCTGGTCACAGTCATATGACTAAGTTTAAGGGGAGAACATAAAGATCCACAAATCCAATTATTTACATAATCGCCCAGTGCAGTATGTAAGCATCATAAACGTTTATTGGGATGCTGCATGACAAATCTGCTGCTCATAAATTTTTCCTTGTCACCCTTTAATAGTCACCTTTTTATGATTTTCTATGGGGTTATGAGCAAAGCGCAGCAATAATTGACATGCTGCAGGTTTAATAATCTCAGCACTACTCACTTTGCACTGTGGGTTTTAGTTGCACTAGGCCAGTCACTTAACGCTCCATTTATACTGCATTGACCTTAGAAGAGGCATGCCAGAAACCACTCTGGTTTTTTATAGGGTAAACTGTATATTGGTAGGGAACGGAGTAAAAACTTGGTACAGCCCCTTTAACTATGGAGTTTTGTGGCGTTGATAATGTTGTAGAAGTTTTACAGAATTTGGACATTACATTCATAATAATTTCTTACTGAAAAATAGACTCCATACTAGGGACGTAACAACCAAGGTAGCAGCAGAAGCCACTATCACAGGGGCCTGGACATTAGGGTGCTTGGCGGACCCCTGATGCTTTTTTTTTTTTTTTTTAATAGGCCATTACCTGCTGGAATAACCCTAATAGGTGAAAGGCCCTATATACTTACCGATCCTCACGGCCACCTGCACTTCCTTCTGTGGATGCGGCTGTGATCCGGAGCGAGGATCGGGCCTGCGAACCCCACAAACACTGCTATCATTATACTCTGGGGTCTTTTCAAACCCCAAAGTATAATGATTGGAGGGCTAGGAGAGGTGAGGGAACATAAAAAAACACTGGTACTTACCTCTCCTGGCTCCAGCAGACTTCAGGCCTGTTTGGTGATGTTATGGACGTCATGTTGCCCAGGCCAGCATCATTATGCGTCACAATGCCGGCCTGAGTCAGGTGACGCCTGGTCCAACATTGAAGAGATCTGCGTGGAGTGCGCCAGCGCCCAGGAGTCGTAAGTAACAAAGTTTTTTATATTTGTACCTTCTTTTGAGTCTCCGATCATTATACTCTTCGGTCTGAAAATAATGATTGTTCATGGCTGGTCCACAATGGGCATATTACTGTGTGCAGGGGCCACTATAGGACATAATACTGTGTGCAGGGGCCACTATAGGACATAATACTGTGTGCAGGGGCCACTATAGGACATAATACTGTGTGCAGGGGCCACTATAGGACATAATACTGTGTGCAGGGGCCACTATAGGACATAATACTGTGTGCAGGGGCCACTATGGGGCATAATACTGTGTGCAGGGGCCACTATAGGACATAATACTGTGTGCAGGGGCCACTATAGGACATAATACTGTGTGCAGGGGCCACTATAGGACATAATACTGTGTGCAGGGGCCACTATAGGACATAATACTGTGTGCAGGGGCCACTATAGGACATAATACTGTGTGCAGGGGCCACTATAGGACATAATACTGTGTGCAGGGGCCACTATGGGGCATAATACTGTGTGCAGGGGCCACTATAGGACATAATACTGTGTGCAGGGGCCACTATAGGACATAATACTGTGTGCAGGGGCCACTATAGGACATAATACTGTGTGCAGGGGCCACTATGGGACATAATACTGTGTGCAGGGGCCACTATGGGACATAATAGTGTATGAAAGGGCCACTATGGGGCATAACACTGTGTGAAGTAATGCGATTTGTGCGGGGGGTGACGGTGGGGGATTAGGGGGCTGGGGTGCCTCTATGTCAAATGCCATTCCTAGTTACACCACTGCACCTTACAATAAACCACTTTAGATTAGTTTCATCAAATTTTCATCATATTTTCTAGGTAAAGTTAAAACATACGTTTTATGTGATAAATCAATGGTGCAGATGAAAGCAGCAAGCTTAGTAACATACTGTATTTTATTAAAGGAAAGCGCCTGGTTTTTTTCTTGCTCTTGTTTGTGCTTTGATCACTTTCTGCATTTACTGATCCCTTCCATACACAGAAATCTGTCCAGACCAGTTTACAATGAAGTCTACTAAGTCAAGAAATCGGAACTTTAATAAAATATATCAAATAAATTATGTGCAGTATTGATTTAGGAAATAAAATAGAAAAGTTTAGATATGCTTTAACCCTTTCCTGCTGCAGCCATTAGTCGATCATCGCTTTTTACTCCCATTCTCTTGCCCGCCATGCCATTCTTTATTTTTCCATTTGCAAACCCAAATGTGAGATTAAGCTTTGTGGGATTAAATGTACTTTGTAATGCCACCATTTAATATTCCTTAAGATGTACTAGAAAGCTGGAAAAAATTCAGAATATGGTGTAATCAGGGAAAACTTCATTTGCCCAATTTTCTTACAGGCTTCATTTTTATGGTATTCTCCGCGCAGACAAAATGACGTCATTCCATGTACAGGGATTCAAAAGGCATCTTTTTCTTCCGGGGCCAGGTGTAGTTTTGCATTTTGGGGAATATCTATTGTTCTGATCACTTTTTACCCAAATGTTTATGGAAGGCGAAAAAGAGAAAAATCAGCAGATCGTCTCTTTTGATTTTTTTTCTTCCAGTTATGATGTTCACCATATGGGAAAAATGGCCGTACATTGCCCAGGTCTGCCATAGACTATAATTGGGTCCGTGTGTTTACCACCAGATCTCCGCAGGGATCTTGCGGACAGGAAAGTAGTTCACAATCTACTTTCCTGTCTGATGATTGGTGCAGGCAGTGCGTGGCAAGCACACGGACCCCATTATAGTCTATGGGGATCCGTGTACTTTTACTGCACAGCGCTTGCAATTGCATTTGTATTACGTTTGGGGGGGTCCCCATGTGGACTCCCCCAGACAGAATCCAAACGCTGATTGTATGACACCACCCCATTGACATTATACAATCAGGTTAGCATATGAGGTACCAACACTAAAAAATTCCACCAATGTAAGAATCGGTGGAGCTGCACCTATTAATTGATGTAAAGAGCTCAAGTTGTTGGAAGTGCTGATAGTGAAAAGTCCTTATTAAACTGCATTACTGCTAAAGTCACTATCTAGATCTATGGATATACATTTGAGATTCTTGCCACACCATTTGATAAAATTGTCAGAGTCCATTTGCCTTGACAAGGTGACCCTATACTACATACAGTCCTATGAAAAAGTTTGGGCACCCCTATTAATCTTAATCATTTTTAGTTCTAAATATTTTGGTGTTTATAAAAGCCATTTCAGTTTGATATATCTAATAACTGATGGACACAGTAATATTTCAGGATTGAAATGAGGTTTATTGTACCAACAGAAAATGTGCAATATGCATTAAACCAAAATTTGACCGGTGCAAAAGTATGGGCACCTCAACAGAAAAGTGACATTAATATTTAGTAGATCCTCCTTTTACAAAGATAACAGCCTCTAGTCGCTTCATGTAGCTTTTAATCAGTTCCTGGATCCTGGATGAAGGTATTTTGGACCATTCCTCTTTACAAAACAATTCAAGTTCAGTTCAGTGTGATGGTGGCCGAGCATGGACAGCCCGCTTCCAATCATCCCACAGATGTTCAATGATATTCAGGTCTGGGGACTGGGATGGCCATTCCAGAACATTGTAATTGTTCCTCTGCATGAATGCCTGAGTCGATTTGGAGCAGTGTTTGGACATTGTATTGCTGAAATATCCATCCCCGGCGTAACTTCAACTTCGTCACTGATTCTTGAACATTATTCTCAAGAATCTGCGGATGCTGAGTGGAATCCATGCGACCCTCAACTTTAACAAGATTCCCGATGCCGGCATTGGCCACACAGCCCCAAAGCATGATGGAACCTCCACCAAATTTTACAGTGGGTAGCAAGTGTTTTTCTTGGAATGCTGTTTTTTTGGACGCCATGCATAACGCCTTTTTGTATGACCAAACAACTCAATCTTTGTTTCATCAGTCCACAGGACCTTCATCCAAAATGAAGCTGCCTTGTCCAAATGTGCTTTTGCATACCTCAGGCGACTCTGTTTGTGGCGTGCTTGCAGAAACGGCTTCTTTCTCATCACTCTCCCATACAGCTTCTCCTTTTGCAAAGTGCGCTGTATTGTTGACCGATGCACAGTGACACCATCTGCAGCAAGATGATGCTGCAGCTCTTTGGAGGTGGTCTGTGGATTGTCCTTGACTGTTCTCACTATTCTTCTTCTCTGCCTTTCTGATATTTTTCTTGGCCTGCCACTTCTGGGCTTAACAAGAACTGTCCCTGTGGTCTTCCATTTCCTTACTATGTTCCTCACAGTTGAAACTGACAGGTTAAATCTCTGAGACAACTTTTTGTATTCTTATATCTATTCTTATATCTATATATATTTTGTATCCTTCCCCTGAACAACTATGTTGAACAATCTTTGTTTTCAGATCATTTGAGAGTTGTTTTGAGTAGCCCATGATGCCACTCTTCAGAGGAGATTCAAATAGGAGATCAACTTGCAATTGGCCACCTTAAATACCTTTTCTTATGATTGGATACATCTGGCTATGAAGTTCAAAGCTCACTGAGGTTACAAAACCAATTTTGTGCTTCAGTAAGTCAGTAAAAAGTAGTTAGGGGAATTCAAATCAATAAAATGATAAGGGTGCCCATACTTTTGCACCGGTCAAATTTTGGTTTAATGCATATTGCACATTTTCTGTTAGTACAATAAACCTCATTTCAATCCTGAAATATTACTGTGTCCATCAGTTATTAGATATATCAAACTGAAATGGCTGTTGCAAACACCAAAATATTTAGAACAAAAAATGATTAAGATTAATAGGGGTGCCCAAACTTTTTCATAGGACTGTATATACCTCTCAGAGAACTGGGCCTTCCATATCTGGATCCTACATGCCCTATCCAAGTTATTCACCATTTCAAGCTGCTCTAGTACAGTTTTTAGCTGTAGTTGCATGGTCGTATGTGATCTGTTACAATTATATCAGAAAATAGATGCAAAATACATGCAAAAGTTCACTTTTCAGATCAACAAAAGGTCATCTTATACTGCAAGAGTATATTCTAAAGTTTTTACTCATTAATTTTTATTTATTAACTATCCTAATCTGACCTATTTCATACAGTCCTTGTCCAACAGCGCCCTCTGCTGCATCACTTCCAGAATACCATACAAGCGATTGTACTACGAGCCCACACAGCTACATTACTTGTTCTATAAATTAGGTATAACACTTTGGGTTTATCTACCCTGGGGGCAGAAGTGGACCAAAAAATATACAAAGATAATACTAAGCTTTATAAAGCAATGGACACAGAGGAGGAAGATAGTGCAGAGGTGAAAATTTAAGCTATTGGGTCCCAATGCAAAAACTGTAATGGGCCCCTAGTTAACTTCTGCCATTTAGAATAGTGGTTTGTTTTGTGTGGCAAAGGGACCTTTGGAGCCCCCAATGTCCAGTATCCGGTAGTGACTGCTACACCCCAGGGATAGCATAATATTACAGATGGATCTGTGGAATCAGGAAGCTTGAGTGGAAAATCGGTAAATTAAGGCTACACACCCCGGTGGGGGCTGGAGGAGTAGTGTTTTCTCCTGTTGAGCTAAGTGCCAAGTGTCGACTGTCAAGCCATTATTGTTGAGCTTCTTCCCCCTAACCAGTGTAGTCTCCATGAGTTTGTATGTTTGGATGTTTGTTCCACTATCACAGCCAAATGCCAGTACCGATTTGGCTGAGATTTCGCACATACCTGGATATTTAGCCGGAAGGAAAGATAGGCCACCTCCCGAGGCGCGCACTCCCCCAACAGCCCCACCGGGACCGGCGAAACAATACTCTGGCTCCGCTGTAGGGCCTCTGATGGTGTCCGCGGTGCCCCCATTGGTGTGCGGCAGGCTCTGGGCAGGCCTGTGGAGAAGCGGTGCAGCCCGATACGTCCAAGCCAGTCTGTGGGTGGGCCGCTTTCCGTTCTCCAACACGGCCAACATGGCGGCTACTCGCAGCTCTGGAGCGCCGCATCCATGCTGCCTGCTCTGCCTGCCCAGACCACCACTCGCCGGCGGCAGCGACTGTGCAACCTCCCTCCGGACCCGACGCGGTTGCGCAGCAGCACTCAGCGACGGACACCGCCTTCATCGGCTCGGCCGGAGCTGTAAATACAACGGGACACTGTAGGGTAGGGGGGATTGCTTCCAGGGGGGGTTTAAGGGTGGCAGGCGGGTGGGGGCCGCGGGAGAGTCAGTAGGGTGCTGCAGGACAGAAGGACTAGTGAGAGAGAGCCTGGGTGCAGCACGAGAGACAGGGGGGCCTGTGAGGTTGGGGTCGCAGATGCAGCCGGTAGTTAGAGAGACTGCGGTGCTCAGCGAGGGGCAATGGGGGTTGGCACGTGTGCACACTGCGAATCAGAAGCGACAGCGATTGTGTCCATATAAGCAGCTCAGCGCCACCGCCAATCCGCAGATGAAGTCGTGGGCAGATGCTAGTATTTTTCTATTGCTGATATCATTCCTGTGCTGAACATGGAGGTGTTCTGGGATTGCGCTGCAATTGGAATTGTGACCTCCCCTACGAAGAAACATTATAAAGCTTAAAGGGGTTGTCCCATCACAAGGATCCTATCTATACTGCTAGTTTATGTGGATATAAGACTTTTCCTAAATGCATTGCTTTATCAAAACTGCTTTGTTTGGCCGCTATCTTAATTTATTCACTTCATTGTTTACACTCCGTTTCTATGGCCCTTTGGATTATCTGCTCATTTCTCAAGTGATGTAGCTGCCTGCTCTCAGGGAGAGAGGGGCTGGGAGCAGCTCTGAGCTGTTTGTGTCTGATAAGTAGCGGAGCTTCTCAGAGAGCTCCGGGATTTCTGAGCTCTTATCAGTCGGTTTAATTGAATTTGGCTGATAAGGGCTGAGATAGGGAGTCCGTTACCTCTTTATGTAATGCAAACTGACTCAAATCCAGCTCTGCTACATCAGCTTCACACTGTGATAATTCATTTACAACCAATCCCGTGCAAGTGAAACCCCGCCCACCTATATGCCGAGAAAAGCAGGAAGGGAAAAGAGCACAACAGCCTGCAGGTTAGTGAACAAGCGTCATGGGAATACCCCTTTAATTGGATTTGGGGTGGAGGGGTATTTTGCAACATCCCCAACCCAGTGGTAGGCCATTCCCTATACTTGAGTGGTGCACGCTCTCCATGAATAGTGAAAGAGTGATATAGACTTTTTTCCCTCTCTTTCTCTTGGACGATATCCTCCCATTTGGCTGTCATGGGGAAGGACATGGAGAATACCATTATAGGATATAAGGTAAAATAGTGCTTAAAATTCCCTATACAATAACTTGAGGATACTGGAGAACAGTAAACTTCACTTAACTTCTGCCAAGGCAAATAAAGCCATGAGATGCATCATATTACCTTCTCTATATACACTCACCGGCCACTTTATTAGGTACACCATGCTAGTAACGGGTTGGACCCCCTTTTGCCTTCAGAACTGCCTCAATTCTTCGTGGCATAGATTCAACAAGGTGCTGGAAGCATTCCTCAGAGATTTTGGTCCATATTGACATGATGGCATCACACAGTTGCCGCAGATTTGTCGGCTGCACATCCATGATGCGAATCTCCCGTTCCACCACATCCCAAAGATGCTCTATTGGATTGAGATCTGGTGACTGTGGAGGCCATTGGAGTACAGTGAACTCATTGTCATGTTCAAGAAACCAGTCGGAGATGATTCCAGCTTTATGACATGGCGCATTATCCTGCTGAAAGTAGCCATCAGATGTTGGGTACATTGTGGTCATAAAGGGATGGACATGGTCAGCAACAATACTCAGGTAGGCTTTGGCGTTGCAACGATGCTCAATTGGTACCAAGGGGCCCAAAGAGTGCCAAGAAAATATTCCCCACACCATGACACCACCACCACCAGCCTGAACCGTTGATACAAGGCAGGATGGATCCATGCTTTCACGTTGTTGACGCCAAATTCTGACCCTACCATCCGAATGTCGCAGCAGAAATCGAGACTCATCAGACCAGGCAACGTTTTTCCAATCTTCAATTGTCCAATTTCGATGAGCTTGTGCAAATTGTAGCCTCAGTTTCCTGTTCTTAGCTGAAAGGAGTGGCACCCGGTGTGGTCTTCTGCTGCTGTAGCCCATCTGCCTCAAAGTTCGACGTACTGTGTGTTCAGAGATGCTCTTCTGGCTACCTTGGTTGTAACGGGTGGCTATTTGAGTCACTGTTGCCTTTCTATCAGCTCGAACCAGTCTGGCCATTCTCCTCTGACCTCTGGCATCAACAACGCATTTCCGCCCACAGAACTTCCGCTCACTGGATGTTTTTTCTTTTTCGGACCATTCTCTGTAAACCCTAGAGATGGTTGTGCGTGAAAATCCCAGTAGATCAGCAGTTTCTGAAATACTCAGACCAGCCCTTCTGGCACCAACAACCATGCCACGTTCAAAGGCACTCAAATCACCTTTCTTCCCCATACTGATGCTCGGTTTGAACTGCAGGAGATTGTCTTGACCATGTCTACATGCCTAAATGCACTGAGTTGCCGCCATGTGATTGGCTGATTAGAAATTAAGTGTTAATGAGCAGTTGGACAGGTGTACCTAATAAAGTGGCCGGTGAGTGTACATCACAGAGATAACCGATAGCACTCATCTACTACCGTACAGAAGGATAAAGTTACCTATTGGATTGTAGGATACCCCTCCCCAAACCCCTCTGAAGAGATCAGCATCCCTTATTTAATATGCCCCTGTGTACATTGCACATGTAAAGTCAAAGCGACGTTTACATAAAGTCTATGGAGCAGGTGACAACCATACGTATCCCATAAAATGTCCAGGCTCAGGAGAGACTGTTGTACATCTTTATTGCTAAATTACAGAATAGACACTGTCTGCAAGCATCGAGTACATCGATATACAGATAGAACAGGATTTACAACGCACGGAGAATTCAAACTTTTCGGGTTTTAACCAAAGTTACAGAATTGTTGATGAGAAACTGAAGACTTATTAAAGCGGCTTTCACATCTGAGAAAGTGATGGCACATTGCTAAGATATCGGATCTCTGAGACCCCTTCCCCCCCCCACACACACACTGATCCTAAGAATAAAGGGGGCACAGCACTTCATTGGGGGTCCCAGAGGTTAGTCCTAATAGTATGCTGTTACTTCATAAGATGGAAATAATCCTTCATATAAAAAAATGAAGTGGTTTGCCATGGCAAATACATCAGCTCTGCAAAAAGTGAATAGAAAAACAGCAAAAAATATAGGAGTGTTTTTCAGGAACAGCGCCCTTCTCCGTCATTGGTGAGGTCAGGTATTACAACTCAATTAATAATTCCATTTTGAAAATCATAACCAATAAGTAGGCAGTGGAGACTTGTGGGCAAAGAACTAAGCTTGTAGTACATACAGCAAAATGATGGAGACCTGCCTTCTGAATGATCAGAATTAGGAACTTTTGCTGTAATTTTCTTTATCAGATGTTATTTTGCTCTGCAGTAGATATATAGTATGTAAAGCAACCCTCTAGTTTTATCAGCCTTCTCACAAGGTTAGACAGGCAAGGCCTGTGAGAGGAGACCCCAAAATAATAATACAGATTCTAGTGGTCGTCCTAAACTGTTGTACCTGAGATCTTTGGATCCCCTAGACAATATAAGGGGTGTCATAGGAATGAATGGGGCAGTAGTCCACATGACCACAGCTCAAAGACCCACAAAGGTGCCTTCTAAAGACAAAAAAAGGACTCGTTGCAACAAACAACTGAACTTAAGTATTTGTCCATTTCTCACCTGTTCATACAAACACTATACTTAGGTGAGCTACTTTTAAGAAAGCCTGAAGGGTTAAATACCGTATATACTCGAGTATAAGCCGAATTTTTCAGCACAATTTTTGTGCTGAAAAAGCCCCCTCTGGCTTTTACTCAAGTCAGCAAAAAAATTTTTATAGGGGGGAGGGGGTGTCTATGACCAGCCGCAATATCAATGTATAGAATCTCCCATAAAATAGTGGGGAAAAAAAGAAGCCTTAAAAAAATAAAGGTTCTAAGTCCCTCCTTTCCCTAGAATACATATAAAAGTAGAAAATGACTGTGAAACACATACACATTAGGTATCCCTGTGTCTGACAGTGCCCGGTCTACTGAATATAGGGGATCTGCAACCAAAACACCCCCTCCCCTTCCCCAGCAACTACTGCACCCAAAAACTCCGACCATTTTAATTTTTGAAATTTTCCAGTAGCTGCTGCATTTCCCCCCTCGGCTTATACTCGAGTCAATAAGTTTTCCCATTTTTTTGTGGTAAAATTAGGGGCCTCGGCTTATTATTGGGTCAGCTTATACTCGAGTATATACGGTAATATAACCAGATTTCCAAGCTATGGTAAAAGTGTCAATGTTACTACATTTAAAGGAGTTTTCCAGGGAAACTTAAAGATCTATACATGGGCTCCTGAAAAAATAATGGGAAAAAAAAAATCCACTCTATAGCTAAAGATGTGATGCTGCCGGGGCCTCCCACTGCCGTCCACCTCCTGGTATCCAACACATAAGAGACGATGCCCAGAGATGACTGTTAGACAATCACTGACTGATGCATTGACCTGCCTTAACCAAGGACGCGGAGCGGGCATGTGTAGGTATTTTGGGTGTTGGTCAGTGGGAATTAATTTTTATTTTTTAGGCCTTTTATTTTGCAGTATCAATGGAAATTCCCTCTTATTTCTAGCTGCATCTCAACAGGGGAGAGAGATACTACAGCGGATTAATCTAAGCTGTTACTGTTCATCACAGGTACCTAAAGATAGATTGTAAGCTCTTGCGAGCAGGGCCCTTAATCCCATTGTGTGAAATGATGTATGTGTCTGTATTTGAACCCTACAAATTGTACAGCGCTGCAGAATATGTTGGCGCTATATAAATAAAATTTATTATTATAGGTCATCAATATCAGATCAATGAGGGTCTGACACCAAGAACCCCTAAGAATCAGTTGCTCTCAATAGCTGATATACAGAGAATGGAGCAGGAAGCAGACAGCGTTGTACTCCGTGTAGTGGCCAGGCCATTCACTTGAATGAGACCTAAGTTGCAATGACTTAGTTCACACAATACAGCTCAGCACTGCCAACACGGTGGCTCAGTGGTTAGCACTAGAGATGAGCGAGTACTATTCGAAACTCCAGTTTCGAATAGCACGCACCCATAGGAATGAATGGACGTAGCCAGCACGCAGGGGTTTAAGCGGCTGGCCGCCGGCAAAGTCTAAGTCCCGGCCGCTTCCATTCATTCCTATGGGTGCGTGCTATTCGAAACGGCCATTTCGAATAGTATTCACTCATCTCTAGTTAGCACTACAGCCTTACAGCGCTTGAGTCCTGGGTTCGAATCCTGCCAAGGACAACCTCTGCCAGGAGTTTGTATGTTCTCCCCGTGGATTTCCTCCCATAATCCAAAGACATACTGATAGGGAAATATGTATATTGTGATTTCTATATGGGGCTCAGAATCTACATAAAAAAACAGCCCGGCATGATCTAACCTTCCCACCATGTTAACACTTTTTGAAGACAAAATTCAGAGGTTCACAGTAACACTATGACATGTAACTTATAGATTGTAACATGTTAATCCACAGCATATATAGAGCAGATGTACAGTATACATATAATACAGCAGCTTCCATCATTGTGGTCCCCAAGTTCTGATGTAGATTACTTAACCCCACACAAATTACTTTACAGTCACATTAAAATTACAAAAGCCCTCCCCAAAATTGTCATTTTTTTATTGCAGATTTTGAATTTATGGCTCAAGTAAATGTAACGTGCACATAACTCGGAGACTGATGAGCATTTTAACCTTAAACCAGTAGCATTTTATCCCTCTGCCTTCCCACATTCATACATTTCATTTGAGTGTAGCGTTACAAGACCTTGTATTTTGGGTTTACATAAGACTTTTTCATCAGTTTTTATTACTTTTTGAGAGGCGAGAATCAGAAAACATGAAACCTGGCATCTGAATTATAATGTTATTGGAGTTTATCATGTAATGTAAATAACTAGGTTTATTATAAGGGTTGTTATGGATGTGGTGATAACAATTGTATGTTATTTTTTCATTACAAGAGAGAAAAAAGTAAAAAATTTTTTCCTGTAAAATGACTTAGGTGCTGCAGTCAGCATTAACCGCCACATTTAAAGGGTTAAATGACAAGAATGCTTCTGTTTGATAAATGGAGGTGTTATCACAAACAAAAGTCCATGGTACTCACTCCCACGAGTTATCAGAAGCGACAGGGATAAGACTTGTTCAGAACTGCAGGGCAATTAAAGGGGGTCTGACTCCCGGACTCCACGCTGATCAGCTGTTCTAGCATCTTCCGGGTGCACAAAGCTGCTATTGGATGGGCCATGCACGCCAATGTTCAATAGCAGCTTCCAGAACAGTCTAGTTCTATTCTATAACAATCCCAGTCAATGGGCACCATACATATCTGTATACCTATATGTCACAACCTTCTATGGATGGACTGAACACTGTGTGCACAAAGCCTGACTTGCACAAGCTGGAATGTGGCTGCTATGATATCCTGCTGAACTTTCAGGCCATGTCATATTGATGCCACAGAGGTTGGGTAATAGTCTGCCATATGCAATGTATGGAGTATTAAAAAAACGGTATTGCAACAAATGGAAAAAAACAACCACTGACGTATGTGGCTGCAAATACATATAACAGTACACTTATCTATGTGAGATGGCATTTATTCAGTGGTCCCTGTGTCCACTGATGCCTCAGTCTGTGTCTTCTCCACCACAGATGGCATCCATCTTCTCAAAGTGTCTTGATCTGGTAAGGAGAGCACTGGTCTGCAGAGTTCATAAGCCACAGGAGAATAATAAAACAGAGTTACAGCAAATCCTTTGATATCTTTGGAGAACTGGATTACTTTGGGTTTTTTGTTCTTCTGGACCTGGTGTCTGAACAGTTCTAGAGTTAACCCACTGAAGTGCTTGGATACTAGCTGGACGGGATCACTTCCCAGCATGCTACTTCTCAGCTGCGTGATGGTGTTCTTCATGCTGGTTATCCTGGCCTTCTGCCTCAGGATTTGTTTCTGTAGAGAGTTCTTTTTTCTTCTCAAGTTAACAAGGACGGGGTCCACTTTTGGGGTACGGACGTTCTCCTTGTTGGCGGAGGCAGCTGAATAGGAGTGCTCGGCAGACATTACAGCTTCTGGTGTTACTGGTCCAGCAACTGGCTGAGGCTTCGGAGTTACCATAGTTGAAGGCGCACCACCATCTTTCTTTTTGGCAGGTTTCTTACAAGGTGGTTTTTTAATACGGACACCATCCATAATTGAAGGCACGGCATCTAGTCGCAGGTAAGGGTATGACGCGCCAGGCCGCAGCATGTAGTCCTCTTCTGTGAAGTGGTCACTGCAGAGTCTGCTGTAAATTGAAGGTTTCCACTTGTCACGACGAATGACTGCTAGCCATTTGGCAAGGTATTCGGGATTTTTCATTGGGAACCTACAAGTGGATAACAGAGAAGTTAATGTAATCTACCATGATATATCACATAGTTCACTAAATACTAAAGCATGCGCAGCAATTACTCCATTACACCAAACAGATGAGGGAGGGTTCACACCAGCGACCGATCTCCGTTTTGCAGATTTTTTTGTTTCCTGCCCAAGAAACTGGACAGGAGAGGGAAAACCGGCAGGCAGTTTTCAAGCCAATTCATTTGAATGGGTTTGCAAAGTGTCCGCCTGTGAGCGTCTTCTGCTCTCTGCGGCGAAACCGTTTTTTTTGTTTTTTTTTAACCCGGACACAAAGTCGGACATGCAGGACAAACGGTTTCACCGCGGAGAGCAGAAGATGCTGACGGGCACTCACTGAATGTCGGGTTTCCGACAGAAAACAGAAACCTGCAAAACGGAGATCGGGCGCTGGTGTGAAGCCGCCCTGACCTATAAAAAGGCATAAGTATGGTTCTGTAATCCAGAATTATACTATAGAGCTTCTCCTTACATTAGGACGCCTGTAAGAGCCCAAATATCTGTATTAAAGAATAAGGGGGTTTCCTGGATTTTATTATCAATGACCTACACTAGGATAAGAGTGAATGGACTTAGCTGCAATAACCAGGCATGTCCACTACAGAGTATATGGCACTGCGGAGCTTGCTGCGCGGACGTCCCGTTTATCACCTGACTGGTGCAATGCCAGAGGTCAGACCAACACAATACAAAGCTCTATATTCCTGGTATCCTTCATACTGCCAAAAAGGTGAAGGAATTTTCTAATGAAGAAAACTCCTGTCCATGTCCCCTAAGGTCATAAGAATGTTATAAATGGAGGTCATTGTTAAGGACTTCCCCTTAAAGGGGTTTTCAACAACCCAGCAAAGTTGGCTACTAATGATCTACAGGTTGATACGCCAGGACCCCATGCCCACCAGAATCCATATACAAGGTATACTGCTAGGTGCAGCTAAAGTGAATGGCACCCAGCGCCACTACAGTGTACAGTGCTCTGTATAATACATACAGCTTCCTGTACATGCGCTGCAGCGGTGACGACAGGAACGCCAGCTCTGCCCCCATTCACTTGAATATGAGCAGGACTGCTTCTACCCGTATACTTTCTCTGGATAGGTCATCATTGCTTGATCATGGACGACCCATTTAATAAGTCAAAATAGACAGATGCTCTAGTGTATTCATGCTGTCCATGTCACACCAACATGGAGACTGATCTGAAGACAGTCAGGAATAGTTTAGAATACATTAAAGGGGTTGTCCCATCACAAGGATCCTATCTATACTGCTAGTTTATGTGGATTTAAGACTTTTCCTAAATGCATTGCTTTATCCAAACTGCTTTGTTTGGCCGCTATCTTAATTTATTCACTTCATTGTTTACACTCCGTTTCTATGGCCCTTGGGATTATCTGCTCATTTGTCAAGTAATGTAGCTGCCTGCTCTCAGAGGGGGAGGGAGGGGCAGCTCTGAGCTGTTTGTGTCTGATAAGTAGCGAAGCTTCTCAGATAGGGGAGGTGAGAGATCCGGGATTTCTGAGCTCTTCTCAGTCGGTTTAATTGAATTTGGCTGATAAGGGCTGAGTTAGGGAGTCCATTACCTCTGTATGTAATGCAAACTGACTCAAATCCAGCTCTGCTACATCAGCTTCACACTGGGGTAATTCATTTACAACCAATCCCGTGCAAGTGAAACCCCGCCCACCAATGTGCCGAGAGAAGCAGGAAGTGAAGAGAGCACAACAGCCTGCAGGTTAGTGAACAAGCGTCATGGGAATACCCCTTTAAGTATAATAATAAAATTTAAAAAATGCTATCAATTACCTGAAAAAGTGTTTACCGCATCCTTTTGACAATCGATTTTTACAGCCTTTTGCTGCACAGACCGTCATCTTCTCATTAAAATGAAATCCAAAGTCTGTGTGGGATAAAGAAATAACACTATGGTTAAGACTCGGAAAAGGAGCTTTTGCCTTCTGTGTGAAATTTGACTAACCAAGGCTCCATTCCTATCAATGGCACACAAAGCTAAATACCAGGGATGTGGAGTCAGAGTGAAAGTCAGAAAAAAAAGTTACCGACACCAAGTTCAAAGTAAAATGATGATTTTATACAACTATTAATACGATTTAATTAATTAGAGGCATAGTTTATTACTAACTTATTTGAATAAGAAGTTAAATACGTGAATTAAACGAGCTTTACTGCTACTTACTGAACATGGCTGTCAGCCATTTGTGAAGGTATTGAACAGTGGACCCCCCCCCCCCCCCCCCCCCAAAAAAAAAAAAAAAAACAAATAAAAAAAACTAAAAACAAACAGGAGTCCTGTCAGTAACAGATGGAGTCCCTGCACTATCAAAGGGGTCACCACTCTCCACAGAGATCAGATTATTCTGGATAACAGTGGTGCTCCCACCAATAACATCTTCTCACATGATGGTTTTGATTGGACTTCCCAATAAGTTACCATTTTATAATGGCTGACTCCCTAATTTTGTAATCAGAGTCAAATTTTTTGTTACTGTATAGGGGATAAATGTCTGGCCACTGGGACACCAGGGTTCCATGTGTGTGAACAGAGCCATAGTCCGCATGTGGCCCGTTCACCTCTACAGGGCTGACAACAGACAGTAGCTGACTTTATCTCTGTCAGTCTTACAGAAGTGAGTAGAACGGTGGTCACACACGTGCACTACAGCTCCATTCTCAAAGAGGGCATGAGACCCCATTCTTGTGATTATTGGTGATCCCAGCGGCCAAACTCCAGGAGACTCAGACTCCTTTATAAATGGCTGCAGCCGCGGTCAGACAGAAGCCGTAAAGATCTTGTGATTAAACTGAATTCCTATGAAAGTAATTACAGTATATATCTAATTGAAAGGGATGTCTGGCCCCAAATCACATTCTCATACACGTATGGGTCATCAGTAACAGAAATCACATTGGGACAAAGAACCCTGCAATGATAGAATATGATTTACTATATAATATCATTACACATTGCTAATAGTTTCATTTTGAAGCCGGAGTCTGGGTCAGTAATTTTTTATGACTCCGACTCCATTCCAAATAGTTCCTGACTCCAATGGCACAGCCCTGCTTCAAAGTGATGGAGGTGACCTGTGGTTGTCTGCTATGGAGCACTGCCATAGCCCTCTGCTAGTCTACAAGATCCCTCTATGACCAAGCTGAGGCTACTTCTAGGAATGGTACATGCAGTCAGACATCTGTGGGGCTGTATTGTCCCCTCCATGTCTACTCCTGGCAGGGTGCACTACTAACATAGCAGGGTGCAGGGTCCCAGCTGACTGCCACTGTCTCCTGTACTCTCTCATGGACTTCACTTCTATTACAGACAACGGCTGGTAATAACTTACTGAGAAAAAGAGTGGCTAACTCTGCGGAGCGCTGTGTCTTCTACAAAATGGCGGCACTACTTCCTGGAAGAGAGTAACGCAATGTGCAAGGAGCTAGTCTCTCATTGGTGAGAGCGTGCCATGTGATCACGTGACGTCACACCGAGTCACGTGGTCACGGAAAGCCAATCCTGATGCAGAATGATGACGTAATGGAGTGTTTGTAAATACAAATAGCGGAGCTGTACGACGTGTGTGAAGTCCGTCACTGATAATAACCATCCAGTGTGAACAACGCCTGGCTGCTGTAGTGACAGAAAACCGCAGCGTCTTATATCTAATAAATAGCGCCGTCTAGTGGTTGTGATTATTATATAGTGAAAGGAGTATTTGTCACGCCGAGCTATCATAGTACACGTATTGGTGAGAACCACTTTCCTAATACTGTGTCCCATTACAGGTCCCAAAACAGCTCTGACCAAACAAGAGGCCTGTCCTGGCGTCCTGTGTCAGGGCGAGCTTCAGGTTTGTGTGGGCTACTGTACCACAGAGCCTTAGTGGGCACCATGTGTGAGTAGGGTGTTCCTCTAAAAGCTATCGCAGCAACAACAAACAAACAAACAAAAAAAACACCCGAAATTGGGCATAAATGAGTATAGGCCTTCCATAACACTTCATAGCAAAAGTTGAAATCAGCAATAATAAGCAAGCCCCCATAGAGTTGGAAACGGACCCCCTAGTCTATCCCCATACAGTACAAGGGCTCGTTCACATCGGGGTCTCCATTTTGCAGGTTTCCATTTCCTGCCCGAAACTGAACAGGAGACAGAAACCTGCCGGCACCTGCAGTGTCCGGCTGTGAGCGCCGGTGAGCGTTTTGTGCAAAAGTCTTGCAAAAAAACGTTTTCGCTGCAGAGAGCACAAATTGCTCACGGTCTGCCAGGTTTCCATTTTCTGTCGGCACAAGACGGAAACTTGAAAACGGAGATCGGGCACTGGTGTGAACCCAGCGTCATGGACAGCATATGCCTCTATATAGTATCATAGCCCCATTAAGTCTCCATACAGTATATTGGCCACCTCATTATATCCACATACAGTATAATGGCCATCATATTCCCCATATAGTATAATGACCCCATTATTATGTCTATACAGTATAATGGCCATAACTGGCCCCCATACAGCATAATGGCCCCCTTATTATGTTCCCATATAGTATACTCACCATCATATGCCCCTATATAGTATCATAGCCTCCTAATTAAGTCACCATACAGTATAATGGCCCCCTTACTTGCCTGTGCTGTGGTATCTGACACCAAGACACTAGCAGCAGAACTTGTGAAGTGGAGCTTATCCATGGATCAGACCTGTTTTTTTCAGCACATCCCACAGTTGCTCAACCAAATTAAGATCTGGGGAATTAGAGCACAGGTTATTATGTTATTTGTTATGTTCAGCAAATCATTCCTGATTAATTTTTGCTGTCATGAAGTGTTGTATTTGATCTGTACTTACAGGTGTGTATACAGGTGGGTTTCCCAGCAGAACCTTGCCCAGAGCATCACGTTGTCTCCACTGATTTGCCTTTTTCCAATAGTACAACTTGGTGTCACATTTTCCCAGCAGTGTAACTAAAGTCTTGTGGGCCCCGATGCAATCTCTTGTCCGGGGCCCCCTACCTCATCCCTACAGCGAATTCTTGATAGTGATGGTTACAGGTGCTAAGGAGTTTAATCCACCTTAGTGTGGTTAGGAGTAATCCGTGGGTGTCCTTGGTTTATGGCCCAAATGGAAGCTGCAATCTCAATACTGATTCCGGTGCTTATGGGACCCTAAGGCTCCTGGGCCCTGGTGTGCCTGCACTCTCTGCACCTCCTTAGGTTATGCCCCTGATTGTTCTCCAGGTAAGTAATACACATGCACCAGGCTGTCCAAATGATGTAAAAGAAACTGGGTTTCCTTAGACCAGGCAACCTTTTCTCATTGCCCCTTGGACCAGTTCCGATACTCATATACCGATTAAAGGCACTGTCAGCACTGGACACAGGTCAGCATGGACACTCTCACCCATGATCCATCTCTAGTTTTCCTGGATGAGAGAAGAGAGACACCGGGCGCACTAAGTGTAGTAAGATTAAAATCTAGTGGTATACTCTGACCTATCCTTCAAGCCACATATTCAAAACCTCAACACCTCCTGTCGCCTCCAGCTCAAGAACATCCACCAAATCCGCTCCTTCCTCACCCCGGAAACTACAAAGACGCTCGTCCAGGCCCTCATAATCTCCCGCCTAGACTACTGGAACACCCTTCTCCATGGACTCCCAGCTAACACCCTCGCCCCCCTCCAGTCCACCCTAAACTGCGCTGTTCGCTTAATTCACCTCACCCCCCGAACCTCATCGGCTGCTCCCCTCTGCCAGTCCCTCCACTGGCTACCTATAGCCCAGCGAATTGAGTTCAAGCTACTAACACTAACATACAAAGCCATCCACAACCTGTCCCCTCCATATATCTCTGAACTAACCCACCGCTACCTGCCCACACGTAACCTCAGATCCTCTAATGACCTCCTACTCCGCTCTGCCCTCATCCGCTCCTCACACAACCGTCTCCAAGATTTCTCCCGTGCATCCCCCATACTCTGGAACTCCCTACCAAGACACATAAGACTGATCCCCACAATCACAGGCTTCAAGAAGGCCCTGAAGACTCATCTATTCAGGAAGGCCTACAACCTCCAATAACACTATCACCGCACTGCCATCTGTACCCCATAGATTGTAAGCCCTCGCGGGCAGGCCCTCTACCCCACTGTGCCAGTCGGTCATTGTTAGTATTATATCTATCTGTATAATTTGTGTATTGTATGTAAACCCCCAAATGTAAAGCACCATGGAAATAATGGTGCTATATAAATAAACAACAATAATAATAATATTATTGGGGGGGGGCGTGGCTTGCGCGTGAAGCGGTCGGCCGCATGTAGCTGGAGCTCCGGGCCGAATCACTATTAATCCTGACTCCCAGCCTGCACATCTGAAGCCCCTGGTACCTGTGATACTGGGCCGGGTCCTGGAGTGGGTCCTCTCGCAGCTGGCTTCCGCGTAGTGGCGTTTTGGAGGCGGTGAGGAGCCGAGAGTAGTTGCGGCCTACTCCTGCAGTGTGAAGCCGGCCGCCATCTTCCTGTCTGTGGAGCGGCAGCGCGGCATACTCTCCCGGCCTGTGGCCCCAGGTGATGGTGGAATTGGGGCTCCGGACCTTTCCCAGTCGACCCATATACATCCTGGGTGCCTCCTTTGCTGCTGTGGGTCTGGACGCTGGTGAGTGGAGATCTGGTGTGGGCCTGGATTGCCTGGGATCCCTTCCTACCCCCCCTCGGCCTGAACAGCAGCCATTTCCTGCTTCCTCTTCTGTATGATTGAGCAGTGTCCCCAGCCTGGATGTCTGGTCTCCCTCAGCTGGCTTCTTGTGGTGGTCCTGTGGCGTGTGGTGAGCGCTGAACACATCCTAGTTATTCTTCTGGCAGCTTCAGCCTAGGAATTGTTATATCCTGCCTCAGCTTTCTCTCCATCATATATTTACGGACTGTGTTGCCCTGCATATTTGTCCTCCATACCTGTGATTGCTGTGGCTGCTCCTTGTGGATTGGGCCTTCTCCATCCGCCATCATACCTACTTCTACGGCACGCAAGAAGGGCGGCGGCGGACTTTCCAAAATGAGTCGCCCGCTGTCGAGCTCCACGTCGGATCGCCTACGTAGCTTTACCAGATCCTCCACTCCCCCGCCTACCACTTCTCCTGCGGCTTCCTCATCGGCTGAACCTATGGATACTGCTGAACCCACCTTGAAACAGGTGACTGCACAGTTGCTGGAAGCGATACAGGCTGGCACCTCTTCCTTGACTGGTAAAATTGAAGAGGTTAAAATTGATCTTGGCCTGCTTCGACAGGACTTTCAGTCTCTGCGGGATAGAGTGGGTGAAGTGGAGGATCGTGTTTCTCGGGTGGAAGATTCTGTTCAACCCATCCCTGCCAAAATTCAAGAGCTGGAACGGGCGGCAGCTTTGTGGACTCAGAGGGCGGATGATCTGGAGAATAGGCTGCGACGCAACAATTTGCGCATATTGGGTCTTCCAGAAAAAACAGAGGGTGCTGACCCCCGATCCTTCATGGAAAAATGGCTACGTGATATTCTGCCGGAAGCTCATTTTTCTCCCATATTTGCTGTTGAAAGAGCCCACAGAGTTCCTGCCAGACCTCCTCCTCCGGGGGCCCCCCCGCGCCCCTTACTGGCCCGGTTGATTAATAGTACGGATCGTGACACCGCGCTGCGGGCTGCGCGTCAGGTTGGGGAGATCAAGTTCAATGGAGCGACAGTGGCGATGTTTCCTGACTTCTCGGCTGCTCTCCAGAAAACCCGAGCATCCTTTGTGGCGGTCAAGAGACGTCTCCGAGAAAAGGCTATACAGTATTCTATGATTTATCCAGCCCGACTTCGTGTCATCCATGGTGACCGTTCCCTTTTCTTCAATTCTCCCAAGGATGCGGAGGACTGGTTGTCCCTGTTGCCCCGATCTCCTCGGCGCTGACATCATATCCTGGTGGTGAGAGGTCCTGTTAGACCGGAGGCCCGGCCTTATGGCTTTTGTCGTTACAGTGTTTAATTGACCCGGTGGCCTAAGGTGTGTTCACTGCTTTGGTTCTGCACCTTCGGCTTTATTACATGAACGTACTTTGCTTATTTTGCGCAAAATTTTTTCGAGAGAGTGCCCAACAATCCATCTGTATTGGGTGCACTTTCTCCCCCGTTGAAAGTAGCTACGAGACTGTACTACTCCGTATCTGGTTAATGTGTTCGAGACTGTTTGCGCCCTCCATGGGTGTGTTGTTCTATTTTGTCTGTGTTGTCACGGTTTTTTTTTTGCTGTGCCACATACTGAATTGTCTTTTTCTCCTGAGACCCCGCTCACTACCCTGTGCCTCCTGCCCGTGGCTCACGCTTTACAGATATAAGAGATTGTATTGTTATGGCGTCACTTAATGTTTTTTCATGGAATGTGAGGGGTCTAGGTAGTCCGCGTAAGAGATCTACTGTCTTCTCTCAAATTAGGCAGGTCCACCCTCATATTGTTTGCCTCCAGGAGACACATATGGTGGCGGAGACTGTTAGCCGGCTTCAGAAGCCGTGGGTTCAGTGGGCCGCTCATTCTATGCATACCTCCTTCTCTAGGGGGGTGTCTATCCTGGTGCATCGCAGTATTAGGTGGGAACCGGGGGTGATTGAGCGGGATCCCGAGGGGCGCTACATATTTGTCCAAGCATGGATAGACTCTACCCTGTATGTGATTTTAGGTGTATATTTACCGCCTGCCTCCGATATGTCTGTACTCCAGGGTGCGACTCAGTTTGTGGTCAGGTTTCCTGGGGCGGTGGTGTTATGCCTGGGTGATTTTAATCGGGTGATGAATGAAGCTGCAGACCGATTTCATGCTGGTGTGGATCCTCCGCTGTCTTCTCGTCCCACCTCTATGGCCAAATTGGTCCGGGAGTTGGGTTGGCAGGACTTGTGGAGGGTGGTGTTCCCTGATTCCCGAGTTTTTTCCTGTCATTCTGCTCATAGACATGCCCTGTCCCGCATTGATTATGCCTTTGGGAATGTTAAGACCTGTTCCATTCTACAATCCGTATCTTACTTGCCTAGGACGGTTTCCGATCACTCCCCTCTCTTGGTCATCTTGAATCATGGGGACACGATTAGATCGAGTTTGAGCTGCCGTATACACCCCTTTTGGCTCAAATTATTTACACCCAATGATAGGATCCCTGACCAGCTTCAGGTATTTCTGACCGTTAACTCCCCGGATACATGCCCCTCTCTCCTTTGGGAGACCATGAAGGCATACCTACGTGGGTGTATTAGGTCCTCCATTTCTTTTATTAAAAGGGAATCCTCGTTACTGGAGACTTCCCTAGCGGCCCGGTGTGTCTCCCTGGAGGCTGCGTATGTTGCGAACCCCACGGATGAGTCTAGATCCCAATGGTTGCATGCAGGCAGACAGTATTTGCATGCACTCCATGAGAAGGCCCGCAGATCTCTGTTTTTTAGCAAACAGAAATTCTATGAACTCGGGAATCAGTCTAGCAGCCTATTGGCCCACCTGGTACACCAAAACACGGCCTCTCCAGCTATTTTCCGAGTACGCTCGGAGACCGGCGATATCCTCACCAATAGTAATGATATTAGAACCCGTTTCCACCAGTATTACAGTGACTTATATAGTTCTAAATTAGGAGTTGGTGATCAGGATCTGGCTCTTTACTTAGATTCCATTCCCTTCCCCGTTCTGTCTGAGGACCAGCGTGCTTTTTTGGACTCCCCCTTTACCTTGGAGGAGTTGACGGAGGCGCTGGCGGACATGGCGAGGGGGAAATCTCCAGGTCCTGACGGTATTCCGATAGAGGTGTATGCTCAGTATGGGGATGTGCTCCTGCCAGTGCTGCTAAAATGTTATGAACGTGCCTTTCGGGACCGTAGTCTTCCGGCGTCCTTTTATGATGCCACAATTGTTGTTCTTCTCAAACCAGATAAGGATCCGCTGGACTGTGGTTCTTACAGGCCTATTTCTTTGTTGAATATCGATTATAAATTACTGACTAAAATGTTGGCAAGGAGACTTAACACTGTGGTTCTTGATCTGGTTCATTCGGATCAAGCTGGTTTTATGCCAGGCAAATCTACGTCTGATAATCTTAGACGTGTCCAGGTGGTGACCCAGATTGGCTCAGCCACTTCGGCGGACTGGGCAATAGCCTCGTTAGATGCTACAAAGGCATTCGACTCTGTCGAGTGGCCTTTTCTTTTACAATCTTTGCGTAAATATGGGTTTGGGGATGGATTTATTACTTGGATCTCCATTCTGTACTGTTCCCCTAGGGCGGCGTTGTCCATTAATGGTTCGCTGTCTCCGTATTTTACTTTGGGTAGGGGCACGCGGCAGGGTTGCCCTCTCTCTCCGCTGCTATTTGCTTTAGCTATAGAACCCTTGGCCATACTCCTGAGGCACGACCCTCTCTATAAAGGTATCTCCATTGGCCCTAGCGAGGAGAGGGTTGCGCTTTATGCTGACGACCTCCTTCTATTTATGTCTGACCCCTCTATATCCTTGCCCCGAGCCATGGAAGTGGTAAATGTTTTTGGCAATTATTCGGGCCTACGCACTAACTGGTCTAAGTCCTCTTATATGCATATAGGTGGGGTGCCGGCGGCAGCGGAGGGGGAGGTAGTATGTGGATTGCCGGTGGTCTCTGCTTTTAAGTATCTTGGGATCGTCATTCCCAGAGACTATAAGAGTTATCTGGACCTTAATGTTTTCCCCCTTCTCTCGCACTTCCGCTCTAAATTCCTGACCTGGGCTGCATTGCCCCTGTCCGTAGCGGGCAGGATAAACCTGATTAAAATGATTGTATTACCCAAATGTCTATACTCTTTAAGTAATTCGGCCGTGCCTGTGCCCCTCCGATTTTTTAGACAGATGGACTCCTTGATGATCTCTTTTGTGTGGGGTCATTCTAGATCCAAATTGAGATTGACTGCTCTCCAGAGGCCGAAACAACTCGGGGGGGCGTCACTCCCTGATCTGTTTCTTTATTATCTTGCGGGTCAACTCCGCTTTATAAAGCCCTGGCTTTCCTCGGATCGGCTCCCGGGGCCGGAGAGGCATTTGGCTCACCATCTGGACCTGAATATCTTGTGGCCTGTGCTGGACCAGTCTCGGTTGTTCAGGGGTAGGCTTTTGCCCATTCATACTCTGGCGGCGCAGGTTTGGGCGCAGGCCCGGAAAGTATCTTCTTATTCGGACACCCCTGCAGAGACCCCCTTGTGGGACAATCCTGGCTTGTCTGATCTATTTGTGTTACCTGATGCTAGGTCTTGGTCACGATATGGGGTGTCTACTCTAGCGAATTTATATACACAGGGGGTGTTTGTTACTTTTGACTCTTTGACCGCATCACATGAGATCCCAAGACACCAGTTCTTTAGGTTTCTTCAGATACGTCATGCTCTTTCCTCGATATTTCCTGCCCAACCGTGTGCCATTTCCGAATACCCGCTCATTGGTGTGCTACGCTCTCAGGGCCCTGGGGGTCTTATTTCGGTTCTATATAACCATCTAATTCAGGTAAAGGTATCTCTGGCTGAGTCCCCGGCTCTGACGCGTTGGCGCACCAATATCCCAGAATTGACTGATGAGCTGTTTCAGGAGGTTTTGGAATCTCCTCTTTATGTCTCTCCTTCAGCTAATAATAAATTGATCCAAATTTTTATCATACACCAATGTTATTTGACCCCTGTCCGTTTGCACAGAATGGGCCGTATGTCTAGCTCGACTTGTCTCAGGTGTCCGTATCCTCGTGCAGATTTTTGGCACATGATGTGGGGTTGTCCGGTGGTTCGCACCTTTTGGAGGGGAGTGGTAGACCTTCTGGCAGATGTCCTGGGCCGCCCAGTCCCGTTTTCTCCCGAAGTCTGCCTGTTTGGCGTTTTGGAGGAGGAGTTGTGGCAGCATCATACTCGAATTTTTCTTAGCGAGTGCTTGTTTTATGCTAGGAAAGCCATCGCCTTGCGGTGGATGGCCCCTAGATCCCCATCTGTCTCCCAATGGCGGAAAATGGTTAACTCGGTTCTCCCATTTAATCAGATTATATATAAAGGGAGGGGCTGTCCCCAGAAATTTACTACGGTATGGGGTGCGTGGTGTGATTCTCCCGTGACCCAATACTCTGCTCCCATGATGCGTTCGGCCCTAGACACCTTTGCTCCATAAATGGGAGCTACTGCCAGATAGGTCTGTGACTCCTCGTGTGGGGAATATATGTGACTGTTGTAACTTTGTTGTTGTGTCATGTGATATTGTGTTCAGAACTGTGTTGTGGTCGGGGTGGTTGGGTTGGGGTCGGGATGGACCAGTGCTGTGGCTTGTTTCTGGTTAACTATATGTTTCTTGTGCTTATACTGTACCTGTGTTTTTCTTTTGTTTTGATTGTATTACTTGCTTTGTTATGTAATCTTCAATAAAACGAGTTTAAAAAAAATAATAATATTATTGGTAATAATAGCAGAGCCAGGTGGCCTCTCACCTTGTGGAGTTGTGTCAGACACAACACCCTTTTAGCATGTGTATATCAAGGTAGGGGCAGCAGCGGTTCAACCCGTTTACACCGATATGGAGAAAACAAATTGGAAGCAGGCACTATGGAACTGTGTCCACAGAAATGGGGATCCACGCTCACTGGCAGCCAGAAGAAGACCAATCGACAATTCGGATAAATAGTACCATTTATTGTAATAAGACAAAAGAAGCACGACACGTTTCGGGCCATGCTTATGTCTTGTTTTATTTGTGCTTTACAGTTTAAATTGCACTTGAGAAAGGGTCTTTGCTCGGCTCGAGAGGCGTTGTGCTTCTTTTGTCTTATTACAATAAATGGTACTATTTATCCGAATTGTCGATTGGTCTTCTTCTGGCTGCCAGTGAGCGCGGATTCCCATTTCTGTGGACACAGTTCCATAGTGCCTGCTTCCCATTAGTTTTCCTGGTTGTCCTTTCTTGGACCACTTGTGCATTGAGAAAGGTAATTCTTAGTTGTGAATTTACTAAAACATTTCCAGGAGGAATATTAAAGGAAAGACACAATATCAAGTTCTAAGAAAAGTGAAAGGTAACAGGTTTTTTTTTTTACGCTAAATGCAAATATTGGCTAAGTAAGATGTGTATGGCAGCCTGTGCCTAGCTATATTCAGCCCTGATAGTCTTTCTTTAATTGGATAAAGTTATCCCAGTCGTAGTCAAATATATAGATTCTGACTTTAACCCATTCCTGGTGCACAGAATAAACCACTTTATTTACAGCTGTTAGGATATTAAGTTAAAGAAATATGTATCTCTCTTTCATAAAAAAAAAAGGTCGAGGAAATTTGCGAGACTTAAACCTGCTAACTTGATGCTTGTATCCACTGTGTGATAGTAAGTAACATGACAGCAACCTGACTACCTTACTGCTCAGAATATATTCAGGTTGTAATTTACAATTTCACCACTATGTGTCACCATCATCATAGTAAGTTATATATGATAGATAGATAGATAGATAGATAGATAGATAGATAGATGATAGATATTAGATAGATAGATATTAGATAGATAGATAGATAGATAGATAGATAGATAGATAGATGATAGATATTAGATAGATAGATATTAGATAGATAGATATTAGATAGATAGATATTAGATAGAGAGATAGATATTAGATAGATAGATAGATAGATAGATAGATAGATAGATATTAGATAGATAGATAGATAGATAGATAGATATGAGATAGATAGATAGATAGATAGATAGATAGATAGATAGATAGATATTAGGTATTTGAAAAGATACTTGACTATGTTTTCCAAACTAGTAAAACGAATGAAAACATTTAACCTCCCAGAATGGGAGGGGGGGGGGGGTATTCTGGGAAGGTAACTGTCAGTGTCTTTTCCCTGTAACAAAGAGACGAATCTGAGTAATCCCCTGATCAATCCAATTTCGTAAAAACGGGTACAGCTGATATGCAAGTAAGAATTATGATGACAAGGACAGTAGGGATTTAGAGTTTTCCTTATAATTAGTCCTAAAGAGGTGGGCTGAAGCAATTCTAGATGTTGTTATTAGATTGGAGTATACAGTGTGGCCTCGAGGAGGATAATGAAGGAGGTATAAGGGTAAGTTCAGACGGGGTATTTTGGTCCGGAATCTGAGGCAGAGGCCGCCTCAGGTTCCGGACCAAAATATGGTTAGCTGCGATGGGATGCCGGTGCAGTCACTCACTCCTCTCCGGATTAGGCCCTAATGAATGGGCCTAGTCGGGAGTGTCTTCAGGCGGATATCGCGAGGCGAATCCGCCTGAAAGAATGAACATCTCGCTTCTTTTTTCCGGGAGCCGGAACAAACAGCTCACGGAAAAAAGAACTGACCGGCTCCCATTGATTTCAATGGGAGCCATCTTTTTGATCAGGATTTTGAAGCAATTATGGCCTCAAAATCCTGACCAAAAACCCCCCATGTGAACTTTCGCTAAGGAGAGAAATTAGTGGGAACCCGGCTAACCCGGCTGTCTCTCTTTCAATGAATGCCCATTCTAAAGAAGCTGTGTAAGTTGGGTCAGAACAGTAGAGATATAGTACTGTGACCATACTGATTTGTAACTAGGAGGAAGGCTACGCTGTGCACTCACGTGTAGGCAGTAATGGCGCCGGCTGCCTTCTGGTTGCGCCAAATAGAGGGTAATGCCAATGTTCCAAAGAGTTCAGCAGGTGCTTAAATAGTTACTGTGCTTATGAGCCACAATAGTAGTAAAGAGTACAGGCTCATGTAGCCATCTTACTCTGATGCCAAACTCTGCCCTTGGACCCATGAGCCCCTATATCCACAGTATTGGGCAAAAGTTTTATGCAAGTGTGGCAAAAATGCTTCAAAATAAGAATGCTTTGAAAATAACAAAGGATTATGTAGATAATCTTGTTTCCCTTAGTCCTAACAGCGGCACAATGTGGGGTATTTCGTGCCCCTGTGTGCTGGTAGGACAGGCGGAATTTTAATTAGCCATGTATTAATTTCACATGGCTTGTTCCCTTTAAGAGGGCACAGATACCTCCCCCCTGTGCGTAAATAACAAGTAATAATACATACATTCCAAAATAAACAACAATAGGGGGGGAATCCTTGTGCCGCTGTTAGGACTAAGGGAAACAAGATTATCTACATAATCCTTTGTTCCCTGTCGTCCCTACCAGCGGCACAATGTGGGGAAATAGCAAGTAATCCCCATAAGGGTGGGAGATTAAACACAAGCAGAATGTAATACAGTACGCCCGAAGGCAGTAGCTTCTGAGCCATACCGATCAAGTCGGTAGTGCTTCACAAAGGTCAATTCTGAAGACCAGGATGCTGCTGCACAAATCTGGTCCAAGGTGAGAGCCTTGACCTCTGCCCAAGAGGTCGATACTGCCCGCGTCGAATGGGCCCTTAGGACGGTCGGCGGAGGTAAGTTCTGACTCACAAACGCCAACTTGATTGCTTCCTTCACCCAGCGAGAGATGGTGACCTTAGAAGCCTTGCGGCCTTTATGGCCCCCTACATAATTTATTAACAAGTTCTCAGATCTCCTGAAAGCGCGTGTGCGCTGAAGGTAAATCTGCAGGTTCCGGACTAAATCTAGGGTATGCCACTTCTCCTCCTCAGGGGAAGTGGGCACGGGAAAAAAGGTTGGCAAGCAAATGAGCTGACTCACATTCGCCCTAGAAGAAACTTTCGGCCTGAATCCTGGCAGAAATCTCAACTGAACACGGTCTTCAAAGAAGGCAATGTAAGGAGCTTCCGATGAGAGTGCTTGAAGCTCCCCTACTCTTTTTGCCGAGGTGATAGCGAGGAGAAAAGATACCTTATAGGTCAGCCACTTTAGATCCACCTCCTCCAGAGGTTCGAATGGAGCAACACAAAGTGCCGTTAGGACCTTGCTGAGGTCCCATTGGTGGACAGGAGCAGAAACTGCTGGTCTCAGCCTAGTTGCCCCTTTGATAAAGGTGCTCACTAAAGGATCCTGAGACAACCGCCTCCCCAGATAGGCGGACAAAGCGGCTACATGTACCTTCAGGGTAGAAGCTGCAAGCCCTCTGTCTAGGCCGTCCTGCAGGAAATCCAGGATCGCCCTCACAGGGGGATCGGAGGAGTCCACTTCGTGTTCCGTGCACCAGGCCTGGAAAATATTACCGATCCTACGGTAATTCTTATTGGTCGAGGTGGCTCTGGCGCTGGCTAAAGTCCTTAGGACGCCTTGAGACAGTCCTCTATTCCTTAATAGGGACTGGTCAACCTCCAGGCTGTCAGATTGAATCTCCTCAGATCGTGGTGTCTCAGCTCTCCTTGTGTCACCAGATCTGGGAGGGGGGGAAGCCTCCAATACCTGCCTTGACTCATCCACATGAGCTGGGCAAACCAAGTCCTTTTCGGCCAGAACGGGATTATGGCAATTCCCGAGACTTGGTCCTGTCTGATTTTCATCAATACCTTGGGTATGATGGAAACTGGAGGGAAAATGTATATCAGCCTGAACCTCCATGGGATGGACAGGGCATCCACTGCCAAGGCATTGTCCTCCTGGTACAGAGAGCAGAAGGTTTCCACCTTGGCGTTGAGTCGGGTTGCCATGAGGTCGACATCCGGAAGGCCCCATGTTTGGACAATCTGATGGAATATGTCTTGATTGAGAGACCATTCTCCTGATACAGGGATACCCCGACTCAACTGATCCGCTACTATGTTCAGGGAGCCCTTGATGTGAACAGCGGATAGGTGGGTCAGATTCTTCTCTGCCCACGTGAAGATCAAGTTCGCCTCTCTCAGTAGGGCTGGAACCCTGGTGCCGCCCTGTTTGCTCAAGTATATTACCGTCGTCATATTGTCTGACCGGACCTTGACTGCCTTCCCTTCGAGAAAGGGGGCGAAGTACTTCAGCGCCAGATACACTGCTTTTAGCTCCTTCAGGTTGGAGGTTCCTACCTCTGGATTCCTCCACAGACCCTGGACAGTCCTGCCGTCCAGGTGGGCTCCCCATCCCGAATGGGACGCATCTGTTGTCAACAGGGTCCAACGAGGTTGAACCGAGGACCTTCCGTCTTTCAGGTGTCTCCACCATCTGAGGGAAAGACGGGTACCGGGAGAAAGGCAGATCTTCCTGTGCAGTCCCCGTGGAGATCCGTTCCAGGCTCTCAACACTTCCATCTGAAGGGGACGCAAGTGCCATAAAGCCCAAGGGACCGCCTTGGCTGAAGAAGACATCAGGCCTAGGACCCGCATGGCGGTGCGAATGGTGATCCATCGGGACCTGAGGAGGCCCCGAACCGAAGCTTCTATTTTTGCTCGCCTTGGACGAGATAGGAAAATCTGCATGCTCTGGGAATCCAGAACAAACCCTAGGAATTTCTTCCGGGTGGATGGCACTATTTCTGACGTCTCCCAATTGATCAGCCAACCTAACTCCTGGAGGAAGGCGATGGCTATCTGGAGGTGGTGATGGAGAATTGAAGTAGACTGAGCTTTTATAAGCCAGTCGTCGAGGTAGGGAACCACGAAGAGGCCTTGAAGTCTGAGAGCGGCGGCAACTGGTGCGACCATCTTGGTGAATACATACGGAGCTGACGATATGCCGAATGGCAGAGCAGTGAACTGTAGGTGCTCTCTGTGACCAGCCATAAGAACGGCTATACGTAGATATTTCCTGTGTGGCGGGAAGATGGGGATATGTAAGTAGGCATCCTTCAGGTCCAGGGTGACCATGACCTCGTTGCGCAATAGGAAATTGGTTACTGAGTCTATGGACTCCATCCTGAAAGGTTTTTTCTTTATGAAGAGGTTGAGGAACCGAAGATCTATAATCATCCGCCACCCTCCTGTGGACTTTGGAACCAAGAACACGGGTGAATAAACTCCTTGACCCACTTCGGGAGGAGGGACCCTTTCCAGGGCCCCCTTTAAGAGATATTCTGCGACGGAAGCCTCCAGGCAGTCTTGTTGTAGGGCTGGTAAGACCCGCGTAGTGATGAAACGATCCACCGGAGGATGGGAGAACTCTATTGCGTATCCTCGCTGAACAACTTGAAAGACCCATGGGTCCAGAATGTGAAGATGCCATGCCACAAGGAAATTCGAAAGGCGCCCTCCTACGGGAGAGCTGGTCACAGAGAGCGGCGTCTCCTCAAAACCCCTTCTTCTTAGGGTCCTCCTTGGGGATCCCGCGACCCGCCCCTTTCGGACGGTATCTGGGGCGTCTCTGGCTTCCTTGTTGAGGCCTGTATTGAGACGTGGAGCCTCGACCCCTAGAAGGGGGAGGCCTTCTTTCTCTGGTTGCTTGTGGTAGTGATCTCCCTCTACCATCAGCCAATCCCTCCATCAGATCGTCCAGCCCTTGGCCGAAAACCTTCCCAGGTTGAAAGGGGAGGGAACACAAAGAAAACTTGGAGGCGACATCAGCCCGCCAAGGTTTGAGCCACAAGGGCCTCCTGGCGGCGGTATTGAGGGCCATGGCCTTGGAAGCCAGCTTCACCTGCTGTCTTGCCGATTCTCTCAGGAAATCCGTAGCGAGACGGATCTCCCCCATGGATGCCAGGATGTCGTCCCTGTTAACCCCGGAGTCGATATCCCGTTCCAGGCGGTCCAGCCGGGCTTGAAGCTTATCAGCTACTTCCGTTGAGGCGATGCCCACCGTCACCTGGGCTGAAGCAGACGAATACGCCTTCTTGAGCGTTGAATCCACTCTTCTATCAAGCAAATCCTGAAGATTTGACCCGTCATCGATGGGCACGACAGTGCGACGGGAAAGCTTAGAGATGGCTAAATCCACCTTGGGTGGCGGACCCCAGCGATCCAGCTGGGAGGGATCAATCGGATACACTGCTTTGAAAGCTCTGGTGGTGACGTAAGCCTTCTCCGGCTGCTTCCATTCTTGTTCCATTAGGCTGGCCATGGAGGCGTCCACTTGGAAAACCCTCCGCTTCCCAGAGGTGGACGCAGAGGCTTCCCCCTCGCCAACCTGGTCCCACGACCGGATGGCCTTCAGCAGTTTATTAGTCTTTTCCCGATGGAAAATTGGTCTGCTGGTACAGGAGGACTGATCGTCCGATGATATGGACACCTCCTCCACCTGGAGGCGCTCCAGGGAGGGCAGTGAAGCAGAACGCCTTTCCACGCGCTGCTTCTTGGTGAGCTGAGCCAGTGAAGTACGGATATCCTTTAAAGAATCATCCTGCAAAAAACACAAGGATACTTAGAAGCCGGAGGGGACCCTTCCCCTCTTTGCGGCAACCGTACTCACCATGTACTCCTTGACCCATGCTACCATATCACTGGTAACGGGTTCCTCCCGCAGAGGTCCCCTGCATTGCTGGCAGCGTGACCAGTCATAGCCTAAAGGCAAAACAATGACATTCAGGATACTCCCACCATTGGGAGAATTAGCAGACGAAAAAACCGCACCTACCATCAGGTAGTGGAACGTCACAATCAATGCAAGCCAGGTGTCTCCTTTTAGAAGACTTCTTCCGTCTTACTTGATCCCCGGGAGGGGTAGAAGAGGAAGACATGACAAATAGAAGCTAGCTTTCAGCGATACCTAAGCATGGAATATGAAACATCAGAGGAGTACATTCAAGGAACCATATGAGGAGACTCACCCAGCTTCTGCAGGCCACTTACCAACCTTCAGCAGAGTTTGCAGTAGAATAAATGCAGATTGAAGCGGTAACCACAAGCCACAGCGGAGAAACCAGCTAGGGATTAGACTAGCAGGCAATGAGGGATGCAACCTGCCCCCTTTTTTACAGCCCCATATCCGGAAGGGGCGTGGCCTTAGTCAAAAGCTCCGTTCCTTTGCCCTTCATAACACTCCTAGCCCTTCAAGTCACGCTCCCCCTTTGAGCCAACTACATTGGCACGTACCTTAATCTCCTGAGGACCTCCAGTGTCCAACGCTGCTGTTCGCGTGGTCCCGGAGCGGCGAATGCCGAAAACCGGAAGTTGCCGGTGTTACACTTCTAAACGACCGGCCGGAACCCTCCTACACAGAGGAAAGGTTCCGCGAAAACCGGAAGTTCCCCTCATGGAGCCGCGCGAACACGCCGGCTGGCTGCGCGCGGCTCCGAAGCCCAGCAGGACTGGATGCCGGGGAACAGGAGGTAGGATTGCGTGAGGGAGGTGGGCAAAATAGGTAACTTTAATCTTACCTATTCTCTTTGCAGGACCGACAGAAGTCCAAAGGGGCAGAGTGCATCATTGAAGACACCTGAACAGGTCTGAGCAGGTAAGTACCTGAAACTTCTTCTTACTCTTTCTCTTTAGGAGGACACAGAGTCCTCCCCACCTGTCCGATCCTTTACACAGGACAGAAAAAAACGCACAGGGGGGAGGTATCTGTGCCCTCTTAAAGGGAACAAGCCATGTGAAATTAATACATGGCTAATTAAAATTCCGCCTGTCCTACCAGCACACAGGGGCACGAAATACCCCACATTGTGCCGCTGGTAGGGACGACAGGGAACAAGTGTTAATAGTTTATTTTTGTCCATTAACAGAATGAAGGTGAATAAACCAAAGAGAAATCCAAATAAAGCAAAATTTGGTGTGACCGCTCATTGCCTTCAAAACAGCATCAATTCTTCTAGGTACACTTGCAGACAATTTATGAAGTAACTCGGCAGGAGATTGTTCCAAACAATAGCACAGACCTTCTGTAGATGTAGGCTTGCTCCAATCCTTCTGTCTCTTCATGTAATCCCAGACAGACTGGATGATGTTGAGATCAATTTCAGGATTCCTCTTTCAAAGGCCGAGCTCACCAAATATTGATTCCAGCTACATTTCTCTTATATCCATTCACTTCATTTTGTTAATTATCAAGACATTTTAATTTGCAGCATTTTTGCCACATCTTTTATAGAGTTTATATATATATATATATATATATATATATATATATATGTATATATATATATATATATATATGTATATATATATGTATATATATATATATGTATATATATATATATATATATATATGTATATATATATGTATATATATATATATATATATATATATATATATATATATATATATATATACATTCGTGAGTGAAGCTGCAGGATATGGAGAGTAATATTGAAATTAGGCCGCCATCCAGGCATATCAGATGCACCAAATGGACTCGCATGGTGGCATCTCCTGACTGTATAGACACGCATGGTACATATAACTAGAGATGAGTGAACAGCGTTCGATCGAGTACATGTTTGATTGGATATCAGGCTGTTCGAGATGTTCGATTCCAGTTGAACGCCAGGTGGCAAACTCACTAAAAATTCAATTCCCCTCCCACCTTTCCTGGCGCTTTTTTTGCACCAATAACTGTGCAGGGGAGGTGGGACAGGAACTACGACAAACGTAGGCAGTGAAAAAAAATCGGAAAAAGTAATTGGCTGGCTAAATCAGGTGACCTCCACTTTATACGAATAGTGGATTTAATATCCGGTTCATATAAGACTGTGAACTATGTGACTGTGAGACAGGGATAGATGTACAGGCAGGGTTAGCTAGGGATTACCTTTATTTAGGGGGGAATGTTACTCACACAGCTCTTTGGGGCTGTATCTGGTCGGGAGGTCGGCTGGTTCTGCCGGAGGAGGCGGAGTCTAAGATCAGTCCACAGCAGTCTCCATTCTGGTCCGATCTTAGACTCCGCCTCCTCACAGACGAGCCTCCGGCAGAACCAGCGTTGATTGGCCGAATGCTGTACTCTGTATGGCAAACAGGCAATCAACGCTGGTCAATGCATTCCTATGGTAAAAAGTCAGCTCCCCCATATCGCAAGCTGACAGGGATCCCGACATAATACAGTGACTTGGGCATGTTAGATGCCCCCAGACATGCTTCCCCTGCTGTCCCAGTTGCATTCCAGGGTGTTGGCATCATTTCTTGGGGTTTCATTGTGGACTTGGTGACTCTCCTGAGTCGAATAGTGGTTTCCCCCTTAACGAGTATTTTTTTCCCCATAGACTATAATGGGGTTCGCTATTTGATCGAACAGTCGAGTATTGAGCGGCTATACTACACACTTAATAACTTCCTTTTGTTTGTGCATAATGATAAAGGACCTGCCCAGTGTCCTGTACAGATTAGAAGGTTCAGTAGGAAGGCAAAATGCCAGACATGAAGGGGTTAATGCTTAGGAAGACTGTTGGGTAGTAAGCGTCTGCAGTAACTATGGCAATTGTGCTGATGTCATAAACACATGCCTATGACATAAAGAACCCCATAGAGAATGTTCCAGAACAGATGGGCATAACGCCATATGCAGCACAAGACCTGATGTGTGTGGAGGCCTGGAGCTTCATCACTCCACAATCTGTGAGGGAGAAAGGGGGACACCCGCCTAGCCAGCCAGATCAGCCATGTCCGCCTAGCCAGCCAGATCAGCCATGTCCGCCTAGCCAGCCAGATCAGCCATATACTCGAAGCCATCAGATTAACCCTAGCCATCAATGGGGTGACAGATGTTGCAGCCAGATCTTCCTCACATCCGGTACAAGCTGTGTGAGGCCTGGACAGGTCTCACTGCTACATACTGGCAATTACCCCCTAAGCCCAAGGGAAGGGCAATCCTCCAGCCATGGTTCCCTAGAGGTTTCCTCCACAGGGGGTTTTCCTCTCCTGAGTGCTGGGGGGTGACTCTTTGTGAGTCGGGGGTTTGCCATTCTCAGTGTCTTTTTCATAGCAATTGGCCTGATTAAATTCGAGACACTGATTGAAATAATTGGCATGTGATTTTCAATAAAAATTTTTTTTTACTTTAACACCCGATTAAAGTGTATGTGCATATTTTTCTACAATATTTAGTTGGTGTGATTTTACTTGGGAGTCAGGATGGATGAAAAAATGCCAAAAATATCATTTGTAGCTTCTCTTGTGTTTGGCTCATAAAACCACAGCCATATCTGCAACAGAAATATGCTGTTTTTCCGTAATGTTTGGCGTCGGCCTTACTGTACAGCCAGGTATGAAATCCAGCTGAAATCCATGACTGTTTAGAAGTGAAATCACCGGCGGCCGCTGCACGGACTGTGGCTATGGCCGCAATCAGATCCTCCATTTGGCGTCACCGATGAAAATAAAGAAAAAAGGATCAGTTCCTCTGAATAGTGGATGAGACAAATCTTCACAGGTTCGCCCATCCATACTTGTGACCGCCAAGAATTCCCAAAAAGATGGTGCGGTGCTGAATTTTTTTGTGCAAGTAAAAGTCACAGTATCCCCGGGATTATTTGCTTACCTTAGTGAAAGTGCCATAGGACAACACAGTGATCTTTGGTCATAGCTAAAGTCGTTGTGTAGTCTCTACCTTATGTTTTATTTCATCCTAAATATAAGGGGTGTGCAAGATTGACATAAAAATAAATTAACCCCATATTGTCTCACTGCATGGATATTGCAGAGTATTGGCAAAGGATGAAAATGCATCTGTGCCAAATTCACAGCACAACTAGCATGAAAATAGGACATACAATGAATTTAATGCAGCCTACTGGAACTGAGGGCCAGTAAATGGTAAATTTTTAGCATTTTTTTTGTACACAATTTCCAGCCTTGATGGAAATGTTTGCTTGAGTTGGACAAACATAGGTTTGGCTACCAGCTTTTCTAATGTGTATGGCCTTAAGATTTCATCACACAGCCAATGATCGGGCCACTTACCGGAAACAAGCTTTGTAGGAACTTATTCCATTTAACTGGTCCTTGTAAGTGTGACTGATCTTTTATAAGGCACAAAGTTTGTTGGTGACATATTACCCTGTGTAGTCCACAAACCATGACACTAAATGGTGCTGGTCCCTGTTATGTTGGTTCCTGCCGGCCGAGCTTGTATCAGCCAATACAAACAAATGCTGACCAATGTATTACATCTTCCATCGTTGCTCTTCCTCCCCCACATCGACCATTATAGCGTTGCTCTAATCTGTTGTGGACTGTGACATAGCCAGGACATTTGGTTATAGTATACCAGCTATAATCTGGCTCTAACCCCAAAAACAAACATTGAACAGCTCATTCTCCTGGGATAAGCAACTCTATTTACACAGTACGCAAGAATTCAGTAAGGATGAAATCATAGGCATTTATTAAATACATCAATACAAAAGGTCAGAATCCATATTTACATACATTTATTTCCATTGTAGATATGTGCAAACATAAAGCATTCAGAACACTGAACACAAAGAGGGGTGAAACCTTCGGCTACGGTACAGTAAATACCATATAATGCCCGTATTGTTATAGGGTACGTGCTTGTACTCTCAGAGTGTCCTGCCAGCCAAACAGCTAAAAGCATGGACACTTTTTTTTAATATAGGTTTTCTTCCTACGCCTATAACCAATGCACACTACAAAGACCAGCTCTGCAGTGCCTAAAAAAAGCTATATAAATAACCTACAAATAGAAACTGGTCCAAACCATTGGAAAAAATATTCAGCCAGTCCTGCTGAAAATATCAAGTGGGACCTACTTTGTATTCTTGATAATCCTGGCTGACTAATCCCCTAAACCCATATGTTGGTCTTATTGACTCATTTTTTGATGTCTGCCACACAGCCGTTTCCATAACAATGAGAGTCCATGGTGCATATGGTTCATATATGGGGTATCCAAAAAAAATCGGAAAGGTCCTAAGTTTGGCCTTTCAACACGGCCAAAACGGATTTGCATCTGAGCGACGGCCATTAAAAACAGTGGCAAAGGGAAAAAAAAAAGGGCCAATAAACTTTAGGCTGTATGTGTGAACCTGCACAAGAGGGGTTAATAAATGACAGTAAGCAATGTACAGGGTATAAGATTAAACGTAAGGACACACACAGTATGTATAATACACATTATAACAGATGCTTATAGATACTTCTCACAGAATTCTCTTTTTGACGTCACAGTCACACCAAGTATATACTTCACACTATAATATTATGACAATATAATCATGACAGATGACATAACCAGAGTCACAGCAACATCAGGAGAGTCTCTGTATATTAAAAGTAATATCATGTAGTAGGTTATATGGAAAGTTTAGACAATGTAAAGTGAACACATAGATCAATGGCTTACTCCCATGACACTTTCAAGTACAGAGACTTGTGCAGTAAAAAATATTCATTTTGCTTGTTACATACATTTAAAGAATAGCAAGTCTCTAGCCAGCAAAACACAATAGATGTATGTATGCTGAACCCACCAATTTTGGCATGACTAGTCAACATATCATAGGTAAGGAGTCCTTCCAACTTTTCCCAGAAACCAGATGTTGGGGGGAGATAAGCCTCAAGCTATTGGAGTTCTCAAAGAGCTACGTCACTGCCAAAGTAGTCTGGAAACAGATTTTTTTCCCTTTACCCACTCAGTACCTTATGCATGCTCAGCCAAGCCAAGTGTGCACGTGTATGGAGAAGTCAGGCAAAACAGCCGTTGGCCAAACAGTCTAGTATGCATGGCCAGCTTACTACCTTAAAGAGGACCTTCCACCACCTCCACCAACACCAGTTCTTTACATCCTTTAATGGGTACCGCTCCACTGGTTTTGGAACAGTTGGAAATTTTTTCACTGGCCCCCGCTGTTCCTGAGCAATCAGCGATATGTAAACTAGATTCTCGAATGGAAAGTAGGTGGTGTCAGGAAGGAGCAGGTAAAGGGGTGTGACTGGGACCTCCGACTCTCCAATGGCAAGTAGGTGGTGTCAGGCAGGAGCAAGCAAAGGAATGTGACTGAGAGCTCCAAGCAGAGGTGAACAATGTCAGAGCTCAAATTATTGCCCCCTTGCCTGCTCCTGCCTGACACCACCCACTTGACATTACAGAGTCTAGTTAGCATAAACTAATGGCACTTATTGCTCGGAAACGTTGGGGGATCTGGAAAAAAAATGTGTGCCAGAATTAGAGAAGAGGATGAGAAGAACTCAAGTTGGTGGTGAAAGGTCCTCTTTATGCACAAGGAAAGAAAACACATATGCAAAAAGTGGTTCATAGGGTTTGTGTACCACTGTACAGGCCCAGAGAGATGCTTGGCAGGTAAGATGGTGGACACCTAGACTTTCCTATCTGCATCAAACAGAAGGTCCAGTCCTGGATCATCTACCGCTGGAGCCATATTGTCCAAAGAAAGAATATGAGAGCGAGGTAAAAATCAATGAAAAAAATTCTTCATAAAATATCCAGCAGTTGCCTGTACAGAAGATTTCATTAAAACGTCCCCAAGGTTTACGAGTTAGATAAACTATATCTTATCTATGAGAAATTCTTATTACCGTAATAAGAATAAAGACATCTACAGCAAATACTGACCTCACCCTCTATCCCGACAATATGGACTTATCAGCCACAGGATTACTAAACCTGAAGTACAGGTTGTAAAGTAAATTACTTCCCTGCTTTAAACATACTGTATATACGGGCTACAACTTAACCATTTAAGGCTAGGGTTATATAGTAGACTTTGCCCCGACAACAATTACAAATTGTTTCCTATGGAAAGTGTGGTAAGAACAACATGAAAAGGTCAAACGGTTTCACAAACAATGTTTTAGACCTAGCTATTTTCTCACAATGACTCAGTATCCGTAACAAAAATCTGAATATGAGGGCGGGTTCACACCTGTGCCCGTGCCCACTTTAGGCAGTCCTGCTGGTTTCCGTCCTCTGCCCCGAGAAACTGGACAGGAGACGGAAACCCGGCAGTCAGTTTTCAATCACATTCACTTGAATGGGTTTGTAAAATGACCGCCCGTGAGCGTTTTGTGCCTATCCGCAGCTAAATCGGGTTTTTTGTAATGGGACACAAAGTTCTGCATGTCAGAATTTGTATTCGGTTAAAAAAAACGGTTTCGCCGTGGACAGGCACAAAACACTCACGGGTGGTCACTTTGCAAACCCATTCAAGTGAATGTGATTGAAAACTGACTGCCGGGTTTCCGTCTCCTGTCTAGTTTCTCTGGGCAGAGGACGGATACCGTCAGGACTGCCTAAAGAGGTCACGGGCGCAGGTGTGAACCCGCCCTGAGTCTGTCACCAGAAAACTCAATATTAAATCAGCCACTGAGTACATTGCAGTAGACATTATGCCAAGCACCATCATGCCTCAAAAACTGATCATTTAGGAATATGTAAAGGAGGCTCAAGTGCTCCTGTCACATGTGTAGCAATTCAACAAGCCGCATCATAACTGAAGGATAGGAACAGGTTGTCAATCAAGTGTGCAGGGGGCGGAGACTCAAACCTGAAGATGGCACGCCCCCATTGCACTTAAAGGAGCCTCAAGGAAATGTCAAATTTATTGGATATCTAAAGTCATGATTGTGGTCAGTATAATGCCTTGTGGCTAGTATGATATGGAGTTTCCTGGTAACAGACATGGTGTTATGGCAGATGGGAAATTCTAACGAACGAACCATATAACCCCAACTGCATACTGGTGGTTTAGTGGCCCCAAATCTAGAGACATGTCCCCTTTAATATTGTAATAAAAAAAGAAAGACAACAACATCAGCGCACTCCTGTCCTTGTACGGTATTATTTCTCAACTGAACTGCAATACCAAAGTAGACATTTTTCCTAATTCCAGACATCTATTAAGTCTTAGTCATAGCTTTCCCTAAACCTTAGGACGATTTGCACAAGATCATGTCCACAAAATACTTTCTACAGAACTGTAAATGAGACTCGCTTTACCATTTTGTGATGGTTCTTATATGTTTACATACAATATGATGATCAATTATATCATTTACTCCTTTATAGGCCACTGCATACATGAGCACAGTGCTGGAAAGGAACAGCCCAAGCAGTACAACGAAAACGAGACGGCAAAGTGTAAACTGTGCCCTAAAAGACGAGCGGGTATCTACATGAAGGACTAATGTCTAGGTTAACAGTTTTCGGTATATGCTGCTCTTGGCGGACGTAACACCAGTCTCACATTTGCTTGCAGAACTCATTAACTGAGCGCTACTGCTTACGGGCTCATCTGCCTTCTTACAGCATAGCAAACTATACAAGTACTTCTGACACTGTGAGGAGGCGTAATAGTAGATAAGGGGGTCAAGACAACAATTGATGCTGCTGATACAGGCACAAAGTATATAGGCAAAATACAAAGACTCATTAGCTCCATGATGGAAATACAAGTAATGGATCAAAAAGATGAAATTGGTTGGTCCAAAGCACATGACAAATACACAAAGCACAATAATAGCCAAGACCAAGGCTCGGGTCTTTTTACAGGAGTTCTCCATGGAAGAACTGCTCAGACTATGGATGATAAAAACATAGGAGATGGTCGTAATGATCAATGGCAGGAAAAAGAAGGCCAAGATGAAAGCAGAGAAATAGTAGAAGTAAAAGCCCTTTAGATCCTTCAGGTCCAGTACGTCATGGCAGGTTGTAATGCCCAGCGAGGCAATGTGTTGAGTTTGCTCACTCAAGAAGAGAGGCACAACACTAGCAATGGATATGATCCAGATGAAGGAACAGACCAGCCATGCTCGGCTCATTGTCCGCCAGGAAAGAGAATGCATGGGATAGACCACAGCCAGGAACCTGTCCACACTGATGCTGGTCATGAGCAGGATGGAGCAGTACATGTTACAGTAAAATGCCGCAGTCACAAATCGGCACATTCCAGGTCCAAAGTACCAGTCATTCCCAGAGAATCGGTAAGTTATATTGAAAGGAAGCACGGCAACAAAAAGTACATCAGCAGTGGCCAGGTTCAGCATGTACACCACCGCCGGTTTCCGGACTTTCATCTTAAATAGGAATATGATGACCGCCATTACATTCAGAGGTAGAGCCACAAGGAATACCAGGGTGTACACCGATGGTACCAGTCTGGTCAACCATTGGCTACGTAGATAATTTTCAGCCCGAGTTGTGATATTCCTCTTGATATCGGTTAATATGCTTCGGCTACGAGGCAAAACTGACTGAGATCCTGACTCTTCGCCAGACGCATCGATGGCGTCATCTGGAAATGGTTCAAATTCGTCATCGACAGGAACGCTGTAAAATGTTTTTAAGGTCATATTGTTTTTGTGAGCACCTGAAATGACAAAAAAACATTTTATGAGATTGTGTTTTTTCACCTGTGACTTTCAGTGATGATTCTTCTTCCCCCAAATGTATTAATCCCATACACTATATCTACCGTAAACTATTGGCGAGAATGTATATGAAGCTAGCATCAAACGGTTATCGAAGGCCCGCTTCACATCTCCACATGGGTTTCCGTTCGGGGATCCCTGAACAGATAGCTAATTTGCATTAAAAAGCGGTTATCTTAGGAAACCCGCAGATCCCATAGGCTACAATGGGATCTGTGTGGTTTCCACTCAGTTTCCTCATGAAAAATGAGGAGAGAAAAGTGCTGCTTGCACTTTTTCATACTGAGAGGGGAAAGGAATGACTTTAATGCAGATGTGAACTGGGCCTTACTTTTAGCTTCCTAGTGAACCTTACACCGTACAAAATACAGTATAAATAACTTTTACACATCCATATCAGCATGTCACCCACAATCACGGATCTGCAAAAAGACTTGTATGATCTCCTACACTTGTATCTGTGAGTCTGACGCAAGTTTGGACAAGAATAGGACCTGCTCCACATTTCGTTGCTAGTTTTTCCATCCCAAACCCTAATCATTAAGGGCGAGTTCACATCAGCGCCTGACCTCTGTTTTGCAGGTTTGCGTCTTCTGCCCGAGAAACTGGACAGGAGACGGAAACTGGCAGTCAGTTTTCAAACCCATTCATTTGAATGGGTTTGCAAAGCGTCCACCCGTGAGGGCTCGTAAGAGTCTTCTGGTCTCCGTGGCAAAATCGTTTTTTTTTTTTAACTGGCCACAAAGTCGGACATGCAGGACTTTGTGTCCGGTTAACAAAAAGAAAAAAAAAACAAAAACGGTTTCGCTACTGACACCAGAAGACGCTCACAGGCGGACACTGACTGTTGGTTTCCGTCTCCTGTCAAGGTTTCTCGGGTAGAAGATGGAAACCCACAAAGCGGAGACCGGGCGCAGGTGTAAAGCCGCCCTAACAACTATGGACGTGTGTATGGGGTCATAGAAATAAGTGCATCTCTATACTATCTGCAATTGCAGACAATAATGAAAAAAAAAAAATGGTCGTGTGCATGGAGCCTGAGGGGGTAAATGCATTATTGTATAACACCCATTTTTCGGCATAGAATTTTTGCAAATGATCAATTTTTGAGTATTTAACGTCACTTTCAAGTAAAACAAATGGGTTTTTCCCACAGTGGGTGGCATATCGCCCAATCTACATTTATGCAACTGTTGTGGTGTAAATGCCGACAAATGCAAGGGCACTGAGAGGATGAACATGATGAGTCACAGTGGCATAAAGACCAGTGTACAATACGTCAGTCTTTATGAATCCTCCCTGAATCTTTTCTGGTTTCGGAACAATAGGTAATACTAATCACATAGAAGTAAAGAAATAATGAGAGAGATTTATCACCCCCTCCCATTGCCAGTTTTGCTGCATTTTTTCTTCAATGTTTGATGTTTTTTTTTTTGTTTTTTTTTAAACAAGTCTTTAACGGTACTCCAATAAAGCTAGTACAAATGAAGGCGCCCTTATGGAAAGACTTTATCTTGAAGCTTTCTGGAATGAAGCGGTTTAAGGAAATGAACCCATTAAGGAAATGACATAACATTTACTTATAAGATACAATCAGATACTTTTATTTACTGTAAATAGCTGGGAAATGGTTGCCCGCCCAGCAGTATGACATGCCAAACTATGGCTCAGCTCACATCTACACCCAGTCTCCATACGGGCACTCTGTTCACCTCTCCGCATGAAAAAGCAACGCTTTTCTCTCAGCATTTTTTTACCTTTTCGGGCGGAAACCAAATGGAAACCACACGGACCCCATTATAGTCTAAGGGGTCTGCGGGCTTCCTAACTGCTTTTTTATGTGGATTAGGTTTCCGTTCGGGGGGGATCAGAAAACCTGTGTGCAGATGTGAACCAAGCCTATACTCCATGGGAATAGCTACCCCATATTTATGGAAAGAACACCTTTGTCACATTAACAGGGCTTGTACCAGGATAGAAAGTAAAAGTCTCTGCTTTCACCATGTAAAGCAAATTAATCTGTGCTGCAAAACAAGACAGAACCCATGGACATGAATGGCACTGTGTATGGCAAAAACACCCTTGTTTTCTTACCCTGATACAACCCCTTGAAGAACAAGTCATATATGACACACCTGCATTCATTTTATTGCATTACAGGTAAACATCCGTCATATCTCTTGTGTATGTGGAGCAGGAAGTACAATGGGCAGGAACTTACAGATAAAATATTATCTAAAATATATCACATACTATACTCCACACTGATACGTGAAATCATGAGCAGGTATAAAGTCTCATGACACTACATTGGTAGTCTAGAACCCTACCAAAGCATCATGACTAGTTGATTTGCAGGAATAATGTTGTATCCAGCTCACAGTCTTCACCTATTTTAGATGGAGGCCATGTATTATGGAAAAGATGGTATACCGAGCCATAGTCAGGAGTGGATTGAGCAGAAGGGAGAGGTATAAAAAAAGACCTTCCTTTATATCTCCCATGACTTCTATGGCCACTCTTGGATTTGGCTCAAGAAACCGCAGCAAAATCTGCAACAAGAAAAACATAGCTTTTTTGCACATAGCCTTTGTACAAAGTGTGGCCTCAACCTAAAAGGAGGTTTTAGCCTAAGTAAGTCACAACTGAAGTTGCCCGAAGAAACAGTATATGAAGAAGTTACATAGCGCTAGTGACTTTTATACACTATGGGGCTGATTTATCATGGCATGTGTGCAGGGGCATAACTAAAGGCCCTTGAGCAAGGCCTCATTACCAACAGGGATATACAGTAATTCTAAAAATAAAAACCTAAGTATACCCCATGTTGTACTCTTTTCCTGGATACCTCTGTATAACTCAGTGCAGTCTTTTGGCTACAGGTAAAACAAATGGAACCCCCAGTGGATATTGTCGAAAACTCTTTGGGCTTCCACTGGTGTAATGGACCTATGGGTCCACTCATGGAGGAGGCAATGTGAAAACTTCCGAAGGCCTCATCCTCATGACTTCTCCTTATATGATCCAAGTACATAACATGGCGCCCAAAGCAGTCTATAGGTCCAGACAGGAAGGTCAAAGTGCCTCAGATTTTGGAGTTATAGATCTAAAACCATGGCGTATCTCATAGATATGGTTCACTATAAGTCACATCGCATCAGCCAATGCATTTCAGTTGACTACATTGGAGGTAACAAGTAGTCTGAGGTAAATGTATATTCTCCAAACAAGAACTGGACAAGCGACTTCCGGCACAGCACTGGTAACACACAGGAACCCAAATTTTGGAAAGCCATGTCCCACTACTTCTCATGTTTCTCCTCATTCTTCCATATATTACGTCACTTTAGGGAAATGCAGGCCTGGAATGCATTGGAAGCGAGCCAGAGGAAAAGCAGACACTGGCAGGAGAAAAGAGTCACATGACAACATCCCTGTAAAATGTTTTGACGTGTCTGAACTCTGACCTATTAGTGATAGCTGCTGAGGCAGTTTTAGGTTATCTGAACAGACAGCAATAAAAAATGAACTTAATAATGAATATAAGTAACCGGCACGGAACAAGGCAGGGTGACTGATCTCTCCATATGTTACTGCTTCAAGGAATGAAACATAAAATCCTATATAAATCAACAGCTTTACTGAACGCAGGGTCATGGGTGTCATCACTAGGGAGTTATCTGGAAGGGTCAGACAGAATGCAAAAGACAAGACATGGAAGCCTTGTAGGAATAGAGCGAGCATGTTCAACTAATAATACAGGCAATGACTAGACTTCACATATGGTAGTAATGAAGACCATCCTACATTACCACCTCCATATTACAATGTGACCCATACTCTCAAAAATGCAGGATTCTTAGTAGCTGAGTCAGTAGCTCGGAGTGGTGCACCCTTAACACTAGGCCTGTGGTCAACCTCTGAGAAAGCAAATTCTTCTTTATATTAAAGACCTTTCATGGTTTGGGGCACAGGCAGTTCTATATACTGCTGGAAATCCGGCAGTGCGCTGAATTCAACACACTGTCTGCTTTCCCGATCTGTGTCCCGGGTAAAGAGCTATTGGTCCCGGTACTGTAGCGTTCCTCCCCACTCACACAGTAAAGCGCTATTTGGCGCTACTTGTACAGAAGGACGTACCTGACTGTAAGGAATGCCCTTCTGACTGTAAAGAGCTACGGTACCAGGACAGATAGCGCTTTACCCAGGGCACAGATCGGGAAAGCCGACAGTACGCTGAATTCAGCGCACTATTGGCTTTCCAGCAGTATATAGAACTGCCTGTGCCCCATGAAAGGTCCTCTTTAAAGGAGTTTTCCTGGCTTTTTATATTGATGAACTATCCTAGGAAAAGTCATCTATATCAGATCGGTTGGGGTCCGACACCATTTATCTGCTATGGCCAACTGCTGATGCCATAACTATACAGTGGACAGAGCTGGAAGACAGCACTGTCTACTGTGTAGTAGGCATCTTAGGTTAATGAAGCTCAGTGGCCATTTACTTGAATTGGATCATAGCTTCAATAGTTACTACATAGTAGACAGAACAGCCTGCTTCGGGGCCACATGGTGGCTCAGTGGTTAGCACTGCAGCCTTGCAGCACCAGAGTCCTGGTGTTCAAATCCCGCCACATGCAAAAAAAAAAAAAACATCTGCAAGGAGTTTGTATGTTCTCCCTGTGTTTGCATGGATTTCCATCCCATATTCCAAAAACCTACTGATAGGGAAAAAATGTTCATTGTGATCTCTATGTGGGGCTCACAAGCTACATTTAAAAAAAACAAAAAAACACACACAGCCTGCTTCTGACTCCATCCACTGTATAGTTCCAATTCTGACATTTCCCTACATTAGCTGAACATGGTGGTGTGGGTTGTCAGCCTGTAAAATCCCTTTAACTGTTTTATGTAACATTTTTTTTGTTTTAAAAAGGCCTAAAATTCTGCAAATATTTTGACATATAGGGGTTGTAGATATAAAGATACAGGGCTTCAGATTCCTTACAGGGAATTAAAAGGGTTCTCATTACCACCACTATCCATTGGTGGGGGTCACATCTCATATATCTGATGCCATCATAAATTATATTATCATATATGTGCATGTTTACTAGAATGGTCACAAGCCATAGACAGAATCATTTCTATAGACCCTGGCAGAAACACATGGTTCACTATACATCACACCCAGCCAGAACAGGGCAGTTCCACCCAGTAAAGGACTTTTAATACACTGCTAGATCTGAATAGGAGGGGGCTGTATTTCCGAGAATCCAGAAACAAAAGGTCCCAGTAACACAAAGCCTGGCTGAATGTATCAATCCAAGTCCATTCGCAACAGCTCAATGAACATATTCACAAAACAAAGACATAAACATATTTGGCTTAAAGTGCAATTTTATTATAAACTGAAAACAATTTGGTGGAATATTGTAAGGTTAGTTTCAGGCATCTGGGCACTACATGACAGACATTAATACCGCAGAATGACTGATGCCAACAGAACAAAGGGTTAAACTCAGAGCAAAATATACCTTTTTTTTCTGTCATTCTGGGCACTAGGGCAAACTGTGCCAAAATTTAAGCCTTTGCAACAAAATTTGGGCAGAAATTAAGCCAACTAATAAATGGTGTAATGTTATACTGAAGAGTCTAAGGCCCACGTGTCAGTCCCTGCAAAGTGGATGGTGGATCCACTATCATATCCCATCCACACACTGCAGAAAAATATGTGAAGCAGACATGCTTTTAGCGGTCTATGTGTCCATTGTCCTGGTCCTTTGATAGACCAAAACAACAGACACAGTGGCAGAGTTGTGAACACAGTGTTATTTTATCTGTCCCACAATGTCACCACAATATTGTGAGCTCCTCCTAAAGTTTGCCAAGCTCTTCAGATGGCTGTTGGCCGCACAGCTATTACTCCTGCACACCATACACATGCACACTTGGCTAGGCTGAGTGTCTATGTGTTCTGAATGGAGAGAGGTTTATAAGTTGCTATACACACCTCACTCTGTGCCTTATTTCTTCCAAGAAGAAAAGGGTCGCACAGGCTTAAATCATCGACCCTCAAACCCAGTAGATGGTTGGCCAGTCCCAAAAATTGTCAAATTTGGATGACATATCCCATAATATTTCCAGAATGTTATTGGAGGGGGCTCTTTAGGATATGATTACCTTAGATAGCTGCTGGCCAATGTAATAGACAACTATTGCTTCTTTTATTAGTTTTTACAATTTCTCACCATTTCCTCATTTTGTTTCTGGATCCCAGACATCACCTTTGAAATCAACTACTGATATATTCACATTCCAGGGTTATACAAACAAAAAGGAAAACAGCAAGCCCTGGAAACAGCAAAGCCTTCAGCTGTACAGGTGTAAAAATAGAAAAAAGTTCCAAATTCCAGAAAGCAGAGATGAAAAAGTCCATCGCCCTGAGTAAAGGTCAGGACAGCCAGGGTTAGGACAAGTTAAAAAAAATTTCAGTGACCTTCCTATTCATCCCTATGGGGCTTCGCAGAAATCCCTGCTCAGGCTGGAGAAAGAACCGCATACACAGGGTACAGATTTTTCAGATGCCGAAATTTCAGGACCAAAATTGACACAAAATTTAGCTTGCTTCAGAAAGGTACAGTATATGTGGTCCCAGAAAAGCACACGCCATGTGACTGACAAATTTCCCGACTGAGTCAAACTCAATGCATCCTAGTGATATATGACATGTTACGTTCCAGCCTAAATGTGGATCTAATGTCATGTACTAAAATGATGCTGCAAGAATGGGTAGTAGACCCCCAGCAGACCCCCAGTCAGGGAACTCACAACATCATAGATGGCTGTAATAGAGTGAGATTGGTGCACCCAAAGCTGATGACCGTCCAGGGGAAATTAGAGTGTCAGAAACATCCCAGACCACACACACAGGCCAAGGCTACAATCCGAAAAACGCTTGAGTTATTCACTGCTTTTCTACTTCATTTTGTCTGTACCCATGTAAAACTATCAATATGTGGCGTATTTGTAGGTAAATGTAACATTATTTATGTATTTCTCTTACTTATATAGCACCATCATAGTCCGCAGCACTTTACAGACGTTGTCCCATATAGAGCTCACAATCTACATTCCCTATCAGTATGTCTATGGAGTGTGGGAGGAAACACACGCAAACACTCCTTCTTGTCCTTGGCAGGAATCAAACCCAGAAATCCAGTGCTGCAATGCTAACCACTGAGCTACCATGCTGCCTCTATCCAAAAAAAAAAAAAAAAAACACACAACACATGCGCTTTCCTCTGCTTTTTTTAAATAATATTATCTCACCCACTTTGCTGGGACTGTGTGTCCTTTGCTGAATGTGTGTTCTTACCCTTAGGGCCCCTTCACACAGAGTTTACGCTCTGTGTATTCTGTACATTTTACACGTGTATTTTTACACGTGTAAAATGTACAGAATACACCGAGTGCATACAGAATACACGGGAGTAAACGCCATGTGAAGGGGCCCTTATCTACATGCACAGGTCCGTGTGCCTCTATAGGTCCGTGTTCCTCTATAGGTCCCTGGGAAAAACACATAAATAACACGTTTGATATACGTTTGCTGCCCGTGCTTTCACAGACCCGTTGATTTCATGTAGTGAACTCGAGCCACAAAAAGGACAAGAATAAAATGTGTCCTGAGTTTTATGGCACGCTTTACAGACTTGTTATAATATACAGGTGTGTGTATAGGTACATATAAAATAATGGGTCAGTGGGCTAGCACATGGTCATGTCTATGAAACCTTAAACTCATCCACATGAATGAGGAGAAAGATGGAGTATGCAAAAGAAATACCAAGACAGACACAGAAGTCTCATGATGTCATAAATATGATACGCCAGGACACAGTGACAATGACACTATTCCCATCTCCATAACACTCCTGACATCTCTTCTATAGTCCTAGCAGGAGTCAGGAAACATTGTGTGATATTTACAGCTGGCATGAAGCTCAATGTATACAGGACATATATGGTGTATAAATAAATATCACACACACTATGTATCCCAGTGCTGGTCACTCATCTCTCCACAGTATACACCATACTATATACATTATATACACTACATATCCCAGTGCTGGTCACTCATCTCTCCACAGTATACACCACACTATATACACACTATATACATTATATACACTACATATCCCAGTGCTGGGAGGATTAGATACACATGTCTTCACACATTTGTACACGCCATAGGATTAGATACACGCGTCTGCACAGAGTACCACATGCCATAGGATTAGATACACGCGTCTACACACAGTTCCACATTCCAGAGGATTAGATACGCGCATCTGCACACAGTTGTACACGCCATAGGATTAGATACACGCGTCTGCACACAGTACCACATGCAGTAGGATTAGATACGCGCGTCTACACATAGATCCACACGCCAAAGGATTAGATACGCGCCTCTTCACACAATACCACACAGGGGAGGATTAGATACGTGTGTGTGCACACAGTACCACACTTTGGAGGATTAGATGCATGCCTCTGCACACAGTACCACAAGCCAGAGAATTAGATACGCGTCTCAGCACACAGTATCACACGGGGGAGGATTAGATACGCGTGTTTGCACACAGTACCACACGGGGAGGATTAGCTACGCGCATCTACACACAGTACCACATGCCATAGGATTAGATACGCGCATCTGCACACAGTACCACATGCCGGGGGATTGGATACACGCGCCTACACACAGTTCCACACGCCGGAGGTTTAGATACGCGCCTCTTCACACAATACCACACAGGGGAGGATTAGATACACGTGTCTTCACACAGTTGTACATGCCATAGGATTAGATACATGCATCTACACACAGTACCACATGCCATAGGATTAGATACGCGCATCTACACACAGTACCACATGCCGTAGAATTAGGTACACGCATCTACACACAGTTCCACATTCCAGAAGATTAGATACGTGCGTCTGCACACAGTTGTACACGCCATAGGATTAGATCCACGCGTCTGCACACAGTACCACATGCAGTAGGATTAGATACGTGCGTCTACACAAAGTACCACATGCCGTAGGATTAGATACACGCGTCTGCACACATTACCACATGCCGTAGGATTAGATACGCGCGTCTACACACAGTACCACATGCCGTAGAATTAGATACACGTGTCTGCACACCGTACCACATGCCGTAGGATTAGATACGTGCCTCTTCACACAATACCACACAGGGGAGGATTAAATACGTGCGTCTGCACACAGTACCATACGCCAGAGGATTAGATAAGCGTGTCTGCACACAGTACCAAATTCCGTAGGATTAGATACGCACGTCTGCACACAGTACCACATGCCGTAGGATTAGATACGCACCTCTTCACACAATACCGTACAGGGGAGGATTAGATACGTGCATGTGCACACAGTACCACACGCCAGAGTATTAGATACGCGCATCTGCACACAGTACCGCAAGCCAGAGTCATTAGATATGCGCGTCTGCACACAGTTTCACTTACTGGAGGATTAGATACGCGCCTCTTCACACAATACCACACGGGGAGGATTAGATATGTGCATCTGCACAACCACACCAACAAGGATTGGATACTTGCATCTAAACACAGTACTACACGGGGAAGGATTAGATACAGCTTTACTCCAGGTATCCATAACAACTGATCACAGGTTTTTCACTGACATCCAAAATGAGATCGACATAATCACATGACGCTTATGGACATACACACAAACCACATACAAAATACATCAGTGCAAAACTGGACAATTCTTATGGGGCCACTACACAAACATAAAATGTAATATACCCGTGCGAAGCCGGGTCCTCCCTCTAGTACATTATATACACTACATATCCCAGTGCTGGTCACTCATCTCTCCACAGTATACACCATACTATATACACACTATATACATTATATACACTACATATCCCAGTGCTGGTCACTCATCTCTCCATAGTATACACCATACTATATACACACTATATACATTATATACACTACATATCCCAGTGCTGGTCACTCATCTCTCCATAGTATACACCATACTATATACACACTATATACATTATATACACTACATATCCCAGTGCTGGTCACTCATCTCTCCACAGTATACACCATACTATATACATTATATACACTACATATCCCAGTGCTGGTTGCTAACCTCTCTCCACTATACACCATGCTATATCCATTCTATATTCTTTATATACCCCAGTGCTGGTCACTCATCTCTCTAACCTGTACACCATGCTATATACCAAATATACATATTATCTATACTATATATAGTGCTTGTCACTTCATTCTCTCCGCCATACATCATGCTCTATATACACTATATACATCACATATACACTATATACATCACATATACACTATATACCCCAATGCCGATCACTCACCACTCTGCGCTTCACATTGCCCGGCACAGAGCAGCACTGCCAGGCAGAGCAGTGAGAGGAGCCTCATGTTCTCCATGTCCGTGTCCTGCAGCTCCGGTCCCAGCACTGACCGTACAGGGTGTGAAGGAGCCCCCGGGTGTCGGCCCTCAGCGGGCGGATCTCCTGCAGGCTGAGCCCCTAGTGCCGTGCGCTGGAGAGGCAGCAAAACTTCAGGCGGCTCTTTGTTACTTGTCGCTCAGGACTGTGGAGAGGAGGGTGATATGGGGTGTGGGGGAGGGGTGTACACCCGGGTCACTGCTGTGACTCAGCCCCTCAGGCAATAAGTGTGCCCTGCCTCCTGTGCGACATCTTCTATAGCCTGGGATAGTGGGGCCCATTGTAGGCAATGCATCACCTTGTATTGTAGTCAGTGAATTTCTTATAAATGACATTAATATACCCTATAGAATCACCCTGTAGCCTCCATTGGGGTGATATGTGTCGCCCTACCTGTGTGGGAACACACCTTCCAATATAGAGGACCCATATATAAAACATACTATGCGGTATACAATCCTTTATAGTAGGAGATTATTGTGGGGCATATTTATGAAGCCTGGGGTATTATATGCCAGTCATAAATGGTCTAACTGGCGCAGTGACCAATGGCCTCAGCCGCAGCATCTTCATAAATCTGTCAGATCCGGGGCCAGAATGGAAACCTATTCTACATAGGCACTGGCATAAATTTCCATTGTAACTTTAATAAATGATCTGGTCCAAGGCGGCCGCCCCAATCGACGCCCTGCAACGCTTATATTCACAGAATGTGGTGCAGGATCGGACTTAGAGGCACATTTCATGCAAGAAAGAATCATCTCTCTACGCCAGAAAACTGATAAACTCTCCCCTATGTGTCTGGCGTGTTGTCCGCTGATTTGAGGCACTGGGACAGATTCTGCTAAGGAGATTTCGACGCAGATGTGAATGTATGCTAAAATGGGTCTGATATATTAAAGGGAGTCTATCATTAGAAAATCACCTTTGTAACTAATGGCATATTGCAATAGCCTTTACGTAGGTTATTCTACTCCTACCTTCCGTTCTTTTCGTCTCCCTGCCGTTTCTGATAAGATCTGTTTCTTCAATCATGCAAATTATGATCACGGAGCACCGAGGGTGTTCCCCCAGTGCTCTAAGCACCCCCACTTCATAACCTTAGCTGATCGTGTTCACTTCCCTCTTCCTCTTCTCTGGATCTTCTGCCTTTCACAGGCATCAGTATACCCAGTTCAGAGAACTACACGGGTGTACTGCATGTAGCAGACCATCTCAAAATGGTGACCCAGGCACGTGCAGTCGGCTCCACCCGAGTCTGGAGTGGCAGAGGCAATTGCTCATGAGCGAGAGTTGATATCCCTATAGCGCTGTGTCCGATGCCTGCGAAAGGCAGAGGATCCGGAGAAGAGGAAGAGGGAAGTGAACACAATGAGCTAAGCGGCAGTGGAAAGTTATGACGCAGGGGGTGCTCGGAGCACAGGGGGAATACCCCCAGTGCTCCATTATCGTAATTTGCATAACAGAAGTGGTAGTACTAGTACTTACAGGGGTGTTCCTAAGGTCTTTAAGCCCGAGCACACACCCCCCACACACACACTTTGCGAAGTCACAGCGTTTTACAGTACCTGCAAAGTGGAGGGGATTCTGGCTAATCTCATACGCACATTGCAGAAAAAAATCTGCAGCAGAAAAGTTGTGTTTTCACAGTATGCCAATTGTACATTCAGAAATGCTGGTGTTTCCCGTAAAAGTTTAGTAGGTGCAGAAAGTCCACAGAGGAAAAGTCTGAGATCGCAATGAAAACGCTGCAGAAAAAAATGCAATGCATTTCCACCACAGTGTTTTCTGCAGCATAGAGCCAAACTAATTGCTTGTGACCCCTTATAAATCGAGACCTATGTCTACCCCTCTACACAATAAAATACTTATATACATACAGAATTATTAAATAGGACCACTATACCAGGACTAAATACTGTCATATCACCCGCTGACCGCTATACCAGGACTAAATACTGTCACATCACCCGCTGACCGCTATACCAGGACTAAATACTGTCACATCACCCGCTGACCGCTATACCAGGACTAAATACTGTCACTGGGTTATAAAGCCTCCCATTGATTTCAATGTGTAGCACGCGTAAGCCAGTACCCATTGAAATCAATGGTATCTGTTTTGAAGTGCCTAGCTCGGACACGTGTTTACGTGTCTAAGGGCTAGTTCACACGTGAACTGCCCACGCGGGTTTTGACACCGAGAGAGACGCGGCGAGCTGCCTCTCTCTCTGGTCAAAACCCGCCTGCTGCAACCATTGCGGTCGCGGCTTTCCCCTCCGCTGTCGGCTCAAATGAATGAGCCGACATAGGAGGGTGCTGCCGGGGGTGGAAGCGGCGCGGCTCAGCCTGAAGAAAGGACATGTCGCTTCTTTTCTCCGCTAGCAGCAGCCCGCCGGTCTGCATAGACCACCATTGTAAAGGGGAGGTTTTTGATGCGAAATCCGCTGTCAAAAACCTCCCCTGTGTGAACGAGCCCTAAATGAGCGGCACATTACTCAGTGGAAATGGAGTCTTAAAGTTGAGGCCACAGGGTTTTTTGTTGTAGATTTTGCTTCAGTTTTTTGAGCCAAACCCAAGAATAGCTGCAAAAGGATTGTGAAATATATAGGAATTTTCTTATACTTCTCCATTCTGCTTAATCCACTCTTGGGATCAAAAAACAGCAACAAACTGTATATACTTACATACTATATATTCATGCACAAACATTCATATATAATATATACACACACCATACCTTCCAACTTTTGAAGAACACAAAGAGGGATAAAATGTCAAATTTAGCTCCACCCACTTTTATGTTGACTCCGCCCATTCTCATTCATTTTTTTTTATGTGCCCCCACACAGTATAATCCTCCTACAGTCACCCGTAAATTAGAACAGTGCAGTGTTCCTGTATATGCCAGAGGGAGACTTCTTTGCTGTATGGAGACTTTATGGACTGTTGGGGTTCTGTTTGCCACATACATGTGTTTATGAAGCCTTCATCTGTCATATTTTTACATGTATACCAGCCATATGGTGACATCTCAGGTGAAATAGATATAAACTGGGTATAGGCTGTTTGGTGATGCATGAGGTTGGTAGGTGTAAGTTGTCAAGTATTTTTCGGCAAGATAATTTAAAAAAAGTATAAATAATTTTAAAAAAATAATACATATCTATCTATCTATCTATCTATCTATCTATCTATCTATCTTTAGTTGTAATAAAGCTTTAGTTTCCTTGAGTGTGGAGTCCTAAGCCCTTTACCATCCTCCCCTAGAATAATACACATCATTATTGTCAGCAGGGTTACATTTGCCCCTTTGAAGTACTTGGCAATTTGCTCTCACAGTAAGCAGAACAAATCCTTTCCTGGCTCCATATATGGCAATGAGAAAGTTCCCTGGGTGAATGTCTCCCAGCAATGTCTTGAATCCAGTTCTCCTAATAGGGTATATGGACTGGGGTTGTGCAGATGTTAGATATTTGATCTGGGGGAGGTGTACTGAGCTTCAAGTGGTTTGACTCTAAATACAGATTATCCCATATCCAGGATAGGCTATAGCTTGTAGATCTGTGGGGGACTGACAACTGGGGCAGGGACAACTCCTGATCACTGTACTCCCCTCTTTATGGAGCAATGATCAAGCATGGCATAGGCACTCTATTCATTTCTATGGAACTACCAGAGATAGACACCCCACTAATCTACAAATTATCCTCTATATTCAATGTAAGGCCTTAATCACATTGCAGATTGTTACAGGAAAACACTTAGGCCTGTTGCAGATGACTGTGTGCTTCCGGCCGGCCGGCCATGTATTAGAGACACGAGTAGATGTTATCCATGTACTGCCCATATACTGACCGTGCTTCCACGACTCCTTTCATTAAATGAATAGGATTCACAGAAGTAGGTCCACAAAATAGGACAGGAATAGGACCTGTTCTATATTTTGCAGCCCGAACTGTTGGCCCGCACACATGACCCTGTAATTCACGGTCATATATATGGGCCCATAGAAACAAATGGGTCCATATGCTATGCGAGAAAAACACGGAGAGCACACTGATCTTGACCACGATCCTCTGTACTTGTAAGCCAGAATTCTTTATTTTAAATAATGGGTATTAAATTCTAAATAGGTCATTACAAAAAGAAAAAAAAAAGTTTTTAAAGTTTTTATGGTGAATGTGTGTCCATATCCAAGCATCCTGACCCCCACCCCCTATAACAGTCTTACCTAAATTTCAAGGTAAAATATAAATATAGAAAATGTGCAATCCGAATTTTTATTTTATAAATTTCAAGGCAAGGAGGATCCCATTGTTCCTTCCCCAGTGGCATAAGAGGGGTGTTCAATAACTTGTCTACCTGAATATGAAATAAAAAATTTTGCGTAAATTGAACTTTCTAATTTTCATCCTCATTGACTTCATTCACTTATTCCACTTTGCTTCCAGTAATTTGATTCAGAATAGAAGGAGACTTCTTGCGGCTGCACAACCCCTATTACCACTCCCTTGACTGTATCATCATCAGGAAATCGTCCACGCAGAAATTTGTTCAGGTTACAAAAGAGAAATTGTGGAAACCAGATCTGGACGGTAGGGTGGATGGTTATGGTTCATGAAGCCGCATTCTCTGCTACCAGTTTGTGATTTGAGAGACTTGTGAGCTCCGTAACACATCAGCCGACAACTTCCCATGGCTCACGTATTGCCTTCATTGTTGAAGCATAGGTGTCTACAGTATGTTGTCTTGTGTGGTATGAATTCGAGTAATAAAACACATTCTGTATACAAAAAAAAACTGTTGCCTTGACCTCTCCAGCTGACTGCTGCACACAACATTTCTTTTGAGTTGTGGACCCCTTGTGCTTTTATTGCATGGACTCATTTGGTCTTAGGACCATGGTAGTGGACCCATGTTTCATCACCCCTAACAACCCGAGAATAGAAGCCTCCTGGATTTTCTCTAAGTATTTCTAGATTCTTTGGCAAAATTACTAGTGACAAGTTTTTTTGCTTAGGAGTCAACTTTTGTGGCACCCACTGGGAACTGATCTTTGACATCATCAAAACATCATGAATGATATTGGAAACTGTGCTAACTGAAAAGCCCAATTCATAAGATATAACATTGACTGGGACCTGATGATCTTCTAAAATCATGGCCTCCACTTTATGGCACATTTCCTCTGAAGGTTCTTTGACAGGTTACCCGGAATGGGGGTCATTTTCAATTGATTCCCTATTCCCCTTTCTTTACTTGGTAGTAGGAAGGTGCATTATCACCATATACAGCAATCATCTTGTAATGGATTTCTATACATGGGCTTCTTTTGCAAAGAATTTAATCACAAGACAATTCTCCAAGTCCCTCAATTTCTTTGTAGGCCTGTACTGTACAGGACTTGCCAGTCTGTCACTGCAGTAGCAGACTGAACTGCTGCTGTGTATGCTGCAGTATAGACATGTCTCAACTAGAAATGGGCCAACCTCTCAGGATTCGTTTTGTTTTAGGTTCGGGTACCTCAGTTCCCAGATTTGTTTCGGGTTGAACAAGTTTGGTAGAACTTGGCTTAAAACATAGTGCAGAATACTCTTAGGGCTCCTAGAAACCTATCTATCATACTTCTAGCTCTCTAAGGAAAACGTGAAAGTGACATTATACTGGAGACTCAAGGTAGGTGTGAAAAAATGAATTATAATTCATACTCATCTTCCCACACCTCCATTCCTCTTTTGGGCTTATTTGCAGTGCCTGACACACTCTCTTGCTGTCTCGGTGACGTCATGCATTTTTGATTGGGTCACCAGTATTCAGGTTTTTTTTTTATTTTTTTCACCTCCACTGGGCTTCCACCTATTATACTTTGGGGTGTGAATAGAACCCAGAATATAATGCGATAGCCAATTTAGTTCTCATGAGATGAATCTCCATTTGTTTGGTTTCATAAAAAAAACAAAAATTGGAATATTTCGCCCATCTCTTAACACTGTAGTGTTCTAACATGACTATATCGTGTGAATATATGGCCGCATTGTATGTACCAGGGATGGTTATCAGACCTGTTTTCAGTCAGCACCAGGATATCTTTTAGCTCTAACGCCGTATGTCACAATATACCAGAAATTATGGAAATGTGTCAGGGTCATACGATTTTCCTTACCGGATAGATCAGGCCCAACTCCTGCAGAGAGTCATGTAAATAGTGCACGCGCCATAGAAACTAGAGATGGGCGAATCAATGTTATGACTCTCGGCATAACCATGTCACCACTGAAGCCCAATCACAGGTCTCAGCAATGACTATGGGTGCATGACGAGAGAAAGGAGCACCAGACGCAGGCTCTAGTGCTCATCTGTGGCGTCATCTGCCCAAAGGATGAAGACATGGACCAGAGGAGGTCTTCTCTTCTTAGCCACGAGGAGGCCGAGACAGGGAGTATAAATGTGTTTGTTTTTTTTTTTTTGTTTTTTTGTCATTTCCCCTGGGTTTTAAGGGCCCCCAATCTATATCAATGTCCCTTTCATTTCTATCCAAGCAAATTCGGACAGAACTGAGGTTCAATTTATCTGAACATGGAACAAAACAAATCTTCTGGGGTTGGTCCATGTTTAATGGAAACCATTGCTTTATTTTACATTTGCATTTCTATTTAGAAACTTTATTACTTTTCATGCCCATTATTTAAAGCAATGGTCATACTGTAGGTCCTCTTTAACCACATCCAGACTGCTCATAGAGTATTCCTCCTGCAACTGGGGCTAAATGGGGACACAATACAAAAAATAAATAATATGTCAATAATGCACCCTTATTACAGGTTTTAGCCCACCCTCAACAACATCATAAAAAATAAAAATTACCCCAATAGAAAGGAAAAACTATTTTAAACAGTTGTTTCGTAGCATTTTGTGCTATTAATTAAAAAACAAAAGTGAAAAACACACAATTTCCCTCCTATTTTGTTTATATTTTCCTGGATATAAAAAAAATTAAAACACATGCAAAAATAAAAACAACATAAAAATAAAGTCCCAAATGATAAAAATGTTATAGCCCTCTAAACCGCACATACAAAAAACCTGAAACCTGTGTCTGGCCCGGTACGGAAGTGGTTATATAGGATCCGGACTATCTAGGTTTCTATTTTTGTCCCTAAATGAATTCCTTCTGCAAACTCATTTGGATGTCTCTGTTGAGCGGCGATGATTCTGGTCTTCATGTAAGATCATTGTAAGTCTAATGTTATTTGTGGAGAACTCATTAGATTTTATGGTGTTTCCAATTAAGGAAATGAGATTGTTTAAATTATAACTGGATTTGGTTTCAAGCGGTAAGTAAAGAAAAGTCATCTTGTTTCAAAAATACTGGAAACGTAAGCAATATTCAGGAGTTATAATGGCGAGCCTAATCTTCATAATCTTATACGTAAACAATATTAGAACCATTTCTGGTATTTATGGCTCTCCATTTTTTATGTTTCCTTCGCATTATGATCATAGCAGGCCTATCACATTTCCTAATCTAACACTTACGTAGTTTCGCTTCCCCTCCCAAAATATCTCATAGGACTTGATGCTTTTATGTGAGGTTAACCCTGTATTCCCATATAAAAAGCAAAAAACTTGAGAGTCTTCAGTAGTTGATACCTTTTTAAATGGCTAACTAATAAAGATGACAGATTACAAGTTTTCGAGGCTCTCGGCCTCTTCTTCAGGTATAGTTAATCCATGCAAACACGGAGAGAGCATACAAACTCCTTGCAGATGATGTTCCAGGCGGGATTTGAACTCAGGACTCCAGCGGTGCAAGGCTGCAGTGGTAACCACTGAGCCACCATGTTGCCCCCGATATGGATAGTTTCTCAAAGCTTGCAGTTTGTCACAAAATAGATAATGCAGGAAGTGAACTTTTCATGTCCTCTAATATAGGGAGTTTTATGCCGTTTCAAAGCTGAATTCAGTGCACTGTCAGTTTTGCTGGTATCTGCCCCATTCCATAGGTTTTGGTGCTGTTAGTTTTGGCTACTGATATCACAGCATTGTCGAAGGGGTTGAATTTATAGCTCAGAGTCAGTGGGCAGTGAGGGATGCCCCCCTGACGGTACACTTATTAGGCTACATGTTGTGAGAAGGTGACAGGCAGAGTGCTGGAATCACGCTATATCTCCCCCAGGTTTTCAACATATAAGTGGTCCAGGGCGGATCTGGAGTAGGCCTCAGCCCCAGGTGTGAGTCATTGGCTCATTACTGGGCCAGAAAAGGCTTCAGATCCTGCACTCCAATGCAGATCCATGGAGGGACAGTAGGTGACTGGGTCTGTCCTGTAACCCTGAGTCCAATGACACAATAATGTGCTTGTTTTGTTCGTGCGGTTAGTAGTAAGCCACATATATAGTTAGGTTATCATTTCTATTTAGTTGCTCAGACAAGCAGGATTTTGTTTTGTTTATTTACCTGAAGTCTATATTTTATTTTTCTCATTTTGTGCCTGAAGCAAAGGTTTATTTATTTTCCTGTTTTTTTTTTCCCTAAATAAACCAGTTTGCTGCATATTTTGTGTCCCTGTTTTTGACTGTTTGGGTCCACACCTTTGCCGCTACCGAGCTACCTCCCCCACAATGTACACAACCATGTGCAGTCTGTGGGTCAGTAAAAACAGCACAGATGTCACACGGATTGGTAACGTTGGTTTTCACTGGCCCATACATTTAAATTGAATAGGACCTGCTTCATATTTTGCTGTTCTTCAATTCGGTTTGGACAAAGCGACACAAATACTACAGCTGTGTGTATAGGTCTATTGAAATATATGGGTGTGTACTTTTATCCACAATTGGTCGGGTGTATGAGACCTTATAGTATAAACTGAGGCATACCTCACCTCACTCACAGCGATGATGCTAAGCTGCGAAGCCGGCCCTTCTGACCAATTCTGTGCAATGACAGCTAAAAACCTAACAGCAATGGAATATCTGGAATCGTGGTGGATATCAGCAAAGCTGAAAGTTCCCTGAATTCAGCACACTGTCAGCAGTACATAACACTCCCCATCTTAGACCACATATAAGGTCCTATTTTGGAAAATAATGAGAGAAATCTCATTTTTAGCCAGCACTCCTTCACATTCCCAGCATCCAAAGAAAACATGAGCATTCCTCTGTCTGCTCTCAGGACACTGGCGCTGACTTCCAGTAATGTTTGTTAGTCATGACTGCCACATAGGACAACCCTTCATTTATTTATAACTCCAAACAAGTCAACAGACTATTTGTACATTGATCGGTGAGGTACTTCCACCGATTTGGTCAAACATTTAGGATTTATATAAAGGAAAAACCATACATGTTTTAGCCCAGCCAATTCTCCATTAAAGGGTTTTTCCCACAATCAAGATACAAGCGATAGGTGATAAGTATCTCATTGCTGGGGGTCCCACTGTTGGTACCTCCACAGATTATGCGAATGGGTTTCCATGTCTCCCTGTGTTCAAATGGAGTAGCAAGTACACGTCTTCTCCTTATTCATTTCTAGGGAACTGCCAAAGAGAGCAGAGCAGAGTTCTGTACTTTTCTCAATCCACCTGTTTCATAGAGTTTAATGGAGCAGCAATGGACATGCATTATTGTCACCCCATTCATATAGGGTGAGGGGGACAAAGAACTATGTTTTCGTGATCAGAAGATGAATCAAGAAATTAAACACTTCTCTATCCTATGGATATGGGATAAGGGTGGAAAACCCAAATGAGTGTCGCATCAATGTGGTATATTGAGTCAATATCAAAATCCTCCTCTCATCTTAGACAAACATAGCAGTAGTCACAGTCACTTATTTTCTTTAATGTGGTTCTGAAAGCCTCAATGATGTAAACCCACCAATGTCTCTGGAGTATGCCGTTCTCTTTTGTGAATGTCTATAGTCAGTGCTGGAGATGAAGGAAGAACCTGACTTACCAAACCATGTTTTCCTTCCAAGCCAGTACTGCATATCCAACACACACAATAGAGTTAGTCATATTTGTTATATATCTGGGGGGGGGGGGGGGGTTATCTGCAAAATGCTCAAATTGTATGACCTGCCAGCACAAGGTCAAACCATTCTGAGAAGTTTCATCACTAATATCAATCTAGCACAACAGAAGACACTATATTCTACCCTAGAAGCAATGCATATAGAAGAAAATACCTACAATATTCCTAAAAAATGGTATGCAAACAGATAACGCAAGCTTCACACTAGCATTTGGCGCTCTGTCATTTGGGTCAGCATGGAGATCCAAAAGTAGGGGACCCTGTCCGCTTAAAAAGCAGTTACCCAAGGACATTTACCCCATAGACTACTATGGGGTCCACCGGTTGTATTCTGAAACCGGCAGAGAGAAAAGCCCTCCCTGTAGGACTTTTCTCTCCATTAATTTTAGGCGGAATCTGTGACTGACTCTCCTCTATGCACATTTGAACCTAGCCTAAGAGTGACCCATCTCACCTTTATTCCAGTTTTCCCACAGTGTGAGGCTCCCTTATTGCGGCATTTTCTCCTTTTGTTATAATATAGTCAGTTCAATTTATGAATTTTATAGTAATGAATTCTGTTCTATATTAAAGGCTTGGTCTGTAAGGATAAAATGCATGACCATGCTCATATAATATAAGTAATACATATAAAATATATACATTTACTCATTAGAAAACCGCAGCACTGGGTGCTAGACTTCCTGTAAAAATGACAGATACCACAGTGGGACCAATCTTATTATAAGTCAAAGGGGTTCGCCAGGCACTGCTGGTCTGTCTTATTACAAATCCTTTGCTCTGAGCACAGCATTGTCATCCATTCCAGCACCGCCTTTCTTCTGCTCCATCAGCCATTCTCCTCTTCTTCACTCCTCTTCTTATATGAGACCACCGCTAAATGGCCGATGGAACAGCTGACTGTGCATGTCCATCAGCCATTTTGTGGTAGTCTCCTGTAAGAAGAGGAGGTGAATGACTGATGGAGCAGAAGACAACCAGTGCTTGAAAGGATGACAATGCTGAGCACAAAGGGAAGGCCACCTGTGCCTTCTGAGCACAATGAAGAAAAATTCAAAAATGGTGGCATGTACCTTCAAGATTGCTCAGGAAAAGATAGGAAGGGCTGAGAGAGAATCATCTGATGGATATGACTGAACAGTATTCTGCTGTTTGCTATGTATAGTAATACATGCAAGTTGCACTAGCGAAGGAGGAAGCAGTTCCCTGTGAACCATGCACACCGATTCACATTCTTCTACAAATTTCCCCAAAAACTTAAAAAAATAAACCACAAAAAACTGAAATTTTACATATAATCTCTTTTTAATGAAACAATGGATTTTATTGCATTAAAAAATAAAGAAAATTACAAAGACTGAGCAGTTGACATATAAAAAGGCACAAACCAAAACTTTTTGTAGCCTTATTCAGTGATGGAAGAGAAAGCAATATCCCACCGCTTTATCTCCCAAGACACATAACCACAGCACTGAGGCGACTAAACCTCTGAAACTAAAACAGCTATCAGCACCCCGGTATCCCATCGCCATTCAGTATGACAGCAGAATACAAGGGCCAACATAGGCAGTAGTGCATTAATTCAGAAGTCAGGTTCATGCAATGTTTACAGTAAATATTTTCTCGCCATTTATAAATTATGTGTTACCAATAAGAAAAAAAAAACATTACAAAATTCCCAAAAAAATTCACCTTTGCAATGTTACTTGACAGCCATCAGCACTGACAGTATTTATTTATTTTTTTTTAAATTTTTTAATCTGGTTTATGATGTTAGATTGAAAATTTTCATTCAGCCCTGCTGTGAGCGAATTACCGCTACAAATGATAAGTATTTTTTTTTTTTTTTTACTTAAACACATTTACACTTTTTTTATTTTTATTTCTTGGATTCCTCACTATATTAAAAATAGATAAATTTTTTATAGTGTATTTTATGTGCTCATTGGATTTAGAAATCTAGTAAAATTGAAAATATTTAAATTAACCTGCGGTTAGCCACAGTAAAATCAAGTGACCTGTAACATGTGCAGTACCCACCACGCACTGCAAACTCCTCTCAGTGTGGGAAGGGTTAAAATGATTCAATGATCAGGGGAGCCTGGATCCCCCTGTCATTGAAGGGGTTAAAGGCACCTTAATACAATCAGCATAGACATTTTGGTTACTTACTAATTGTTTTTAATTCAAATAGATTTTGCTCTCAAAAGGACTTGAATTAATATATTAAATTAAAAAAAGTTACAAAAAATAATTTTGATATCGATTTAACCCAAGCGTTCCCGTGTATGAACCTGAATTTATATTATTATTTTCCATAAAATTTCCTGTTTAGAAGAAATATGAGGAGATTCACGTTGACTTTCGCCTTGTCAAACATTTTCATTACAGCAACACCGTCGTATTGCATTTGCAATAAGTCCTGAAATTAAAAAATAAATAAATAAATGAGGTCAGAAGAGATGATTTTAGACAAGGATACATATTTATGAAATTAATAAATTCATTTTTATGGGTTTTGGTTCATTGGACACTGGACATAAAACTAAGCGACAGAAAATCAACTATGTTATGTGATTTTCAGATGTGCTTTTTATTTAAAGGGGCTCTATCCACAAAATTATGCTGATAGAGCCCCACATATGCATGAATAGCCTTTAAAAAGGCCATTCAGGCATTGCTAATGTTATATTAAACTACCCCCCCCCCAGTTTTAAAATAATACCCTAAAAAAGAATATGATAATAATACCGTATCGTGCATGCTGGGCGGGCATGTATGGTCCGACATCATCTTTAGCCACGCCTACATCTTCTTTCTTCTTGCAGCGATGTCCTTGGGTCCCATTTTCCTCATCTTCTTCTTCCGACGTCATTGCTTGTAATCCCGCGCTGGCGCAGTAGCAGGGAAACAGTAGCAGGGCTACTTCTACTGCGCCAGCGCGGGATGACAAGCAATGAGGCTGGAAGAAGAAGACGAGGAAGACGGAACCCGAGGAGTATGCTCAGTTTGCCTGCTACTGTTCTCCTGCTACTCCTCGGGTCCCGTCTTTCTCGTCTTCAATCCTGTGCCAGCACAGTAACAGGGGAACTGAGCATACTCAGTTCCCCTGCTACTGCGCTGGCGCGGGATTACAAGCAATGACGCCAGAAGAAGAAGACGAGGAAGATGGGGCCCAAGGACATCGCTGCAAGAAGAAAGAAGATGTAGGCGTGGCTAAAGACGACGTCGGACCGTGCATGCCCACCTAGTGTACACGATACTATATGATTATCATATTCTTTTTTAGGGTATTATTTTAAAACGGCAGCGGGGGGGGGGGGGGGGGGGTAATTTAATATAACATTAGCAAGACTGTTTGGATTCAACATACCATAGGATATTCCTATATGATAAATTATAGTATATCTGCTGTTTTCTGGTCCACATTTCTCTAGGTGAGGAGGCCCAGGCAAAATGAAGATGTGGCTGCACATGTGAGATTTCATTCATGTCTAGGGGAGTCATGTAAAATGTTCAAAATTTATTTTGTATGAAGAGAGGCCACTGACAGGTTCTCTTCCTCTTACAAATTATTTTAGTTGTTTTTTCATAGGTCAATAATCCCTATAGAGTCTTGAAGTATTTGATACCTGAAAGTGAAGCTGGACCTTTTCCATCTCCACTCCAAGAAACTTTGCCTTCACTTCAAAATCACCAACTTCATCGCCAGGAGTGATGTCAAAGAGAACATTTTTGAATCTGAAAGAAGATATTTCAGTAACTGTTTAGTTTATCACCTTCATTCTGAAAAATGTAAGTCATGCATATAAAACTCTTCACCACTTTCCATCTCCAACTACCAGAAGTAAGAATTATTCCTTAGAGCGTTACCATAAAAAAGGGAAGGGCAGGAAATGGTCTTAAAAAACATAATAACCAGGAAATGTTAGGTTTCCTTGAAACTTGAAAACTGAAGATCATGATAACTTTTTGTTGCCCCTTCCCTACCTTGTGTGACCTTTGCCTACATCCATACACTTAGGATGGCTACTGACTACTTCTCATGTATACATGATTGGATCAGTCAACTGTTATCCTGTCAACTTCCAGGCATCTCTAGCAGTATATATTTCCTGGGATCACAATAGTGGTATAGCTAGCGAGAGAAACGCATGCAATTTTTTTTTAAACTATATTGGTGTCTAAAGGACACCGATACAGTTGAAATGCTTGGTAGAGCAGGAAGCATGTGGCTTCCTGCTCTGGCATTCTGTATGCCACCATGGATCTGCTGTGAAAATCCATTTGAGAAGAACATCACTGCTCAGTCACTTATTGACTGCGGGCAGCAAAGGTCAGTAAGACCGGGGACTCAGAGACTCAGATCCCAAGCTGAACTGACAGATGATTATGTAGTGTTTGTTATTTTAAGCTTCCCTTGAAAAAAAACCCCAAAAAAACTGGGACACCCCTTTAATCTTAAAATAACTAACTAAAGACCGTGAACTAGTTGGGGTACATAGTGGCATTTGCAGATGAAGGGGTGCTAGTATCTCATTCACACTACTTTTACTCACTGGTTGGTCTGTAGCCCTTCTATTTCCAGTATGACGCCCTTCTCATGTAGTCTCGCTGCTGTGTATTTAAGGGAGGACTGTTTCATTTTCTTACTGCCTTTCTCTTCTCCTTTCCCATCTACTTTTATAGAACGTCTTGAATTCCTATATGAAATATTTCATGTTATTAAAAGCAGTACAAGAACAAAATATCAGAGAAAGTTAGAATTGTACAAAAAAAATTATTTTAAATAAATTTTAAAAATTATTTAATTCCAAGATATACCAGATTTGGTTTCCCTGCAGTTTTGCGTTTCTTTTGACGGTGCTGTACATTAACCCAATTTAGACCATAGCAGACTGTTTTTTTTTGTTTTTTTTTTAATGTAGATTGTGAGCCCCACATAGAGATCACAATGTACATTTTTTCCCTATCAGTATGTCTTTTTGGAATATGGGATGGAAATCCATGCAAACACGTGGAGAACATACAAACTCCTTGCAGATGTTTTTTTGCCCTTGGCGGGATTTGAACACCAGGACTCCAGCGCTGCAAAGCTGCACTGCTAACCAGCCACCGTGTGGCCCCTGACCATAGAAGACTGTTGGCCATAAAAAGGGCAGCTCTACACATACAAGTTTTCTGTTACAGAAGCAGAACAAAGAAAATAATGGCAGAGACTTATGTATTTATGTCACCATTTAAAAGAGGACCTTTTATGTCCTCTTAAACAGGGAGTGTTATATGCAAAAGCAAAGCTGGCATTGCGCTGAATTCAGGGTACTATCAGCCTTGCCGGTATCTTCCTCTGTTGCAGAGATAATAATAATGATACTGATATTGTTGCTTCAGCTACCGATAGCAGTGCATTGTTACTACCAATATCACAACTCAGCGATATCGCTTGGCAGTGGAGGCCGCCACGTCCAACCTTCACAGTGCAAGATTATAGAAATGTACTTTTGGAGGGACGTTACTCACCACCATGCAAGAAAGCTGAGCTGTCAGGAGGGGCCCCCCGACAGTGAAGTGATAACAGTAGCTGAAACTACTAGCACCGATATCTCTGCAACAGGGGAAGATACCGCCATAGCTGAAAGCTCACTGACTCCCATGCACCGTCAGCTTTGCTGAGTTATATAACTCACCCTACCATAGAGGAAATGAAAGGTCCACTTTAAAAGTAGGAAAGCACTTTCTATTACTTTTGTTGAAACATCTCCATATACAGTTCCTGGATTATAGTCATATCAGCATAGATGCTACACCCTATATATTTTGCAGCGTCAGAGTGGTTTCTCTCTCTTCTGCTCTCTTTTTGGAAGCTGTATATAATACATATGTATACACACTACTTACTTTCTAGTTAAGTTGTCCAGACAAGTCTTGATGTACGTGTTATAATAAGTTATCTGGTCTTCAAAAAATGCTGTTTTGGAGTTTAGGGCATTGAGAGTCTGCTGAAGTTTTACAAGTTCAGCTTTTCGCCGCTGCCTGTGTCGCCTTTGGTTACGGATGTCCTGCAAGGATAGGAAAAAAAGAAAATAATATTATAATGTAATATAAACTGTAAAGGTAAGGTTATAAAATAGTGTGTGGTGTAGGAGTTATTGAGCGATGTGACGAAAAAATGTCAATAAAAAATGTGGTCATCTTAGTAACTTCGTACAGTCAAACCTCATCTTAGTAACTTCGTACGGTCAAACCTCATCTTCGTAACTTCGTACGGTCAAACCTCATCTTAGTAACTTCGTACGGTCAAACGTCATCTTAGTAACTTCGTACGGTCAAACGTCATCTTAGTAACTTAGTATGGTCAAACGTCATCTTAGTAACTTAGTATGGTCAAACATGGTCATCTTAGTATGGTCAAAGGTCATCTTAGTATGTACAAATGTAGTCATTTTATTAACTATACTTGTAGTATAGGAAAGGAAAATAGTAGTCACAATAGTAATACTACAATGATAAGAAACTTGTGAGAAGTATTCACTCATATCCAGACTACCAAATTCACAAATTGTAAAGCACTGTGGAATAGACTGGTGCTAGGTTAATAAAGATTAAAGATGAGCGAGTAGTATTCGATCGAGTAGGTATTCAATGAAATACTAAGGTATTCGAAATACTTGTACTTGGTCGAATACCATGCGGTAAACGCCTTTACGTTTACCGTGTGGTATTCAACAGAGTACGAGTATTTCAAATATCGTAGAATTCCATCAAATACCTACTCGATCGAATACTACTCGCTCATCTCTAATAAAGATTATTAATATTAGATTATTTTGGTACAGAATTACAGGATTGTGGATGCTAAGAAGAATCTTAAATGATTTTTTTCCTGGGATTTGTGTATTGATGGCCTATCCTTAGGACTAGGCATTAATATTTGATTGACTGTGGTTTGACAACATGCACCCTCCGCTGATCTGCTATTTTAAAGACGTTGTCCGAGACCCAGGTCTAATGTAATATACTGATGACCTAACCAAAATAGCTTTATATTGAGTGGGGGCACAAGGGGACTAAGTGGGATCAAAGGAGGCAGGAGAGGGGTAAGAGGTGGGGCTTACTATATAAATTTGCCACAGCAGTAGATTTGGTCCCTCTTTTGGGTCTCTGAACATTGTTAGGTATATATTCAGGTATTGTTTATGGTGGTATTTCAGTAATGACCTATTCATCCATATATTTGCAAACAAAACGTTAACTTTTCACTTCGTAAATTCGAAGCGTCCCTCTTTGACTGTACAAAAAAATTGGAAAATACGATAATTCTATAAACCAAGTAAAATCAGTAAGGAAGGAATCTGCAGAACCTTAGCAATCTCGTTGATAATTTCTTGGTACTTCATTTCATCTGTCACTAGTCCAGCCTGTTCTAAAGTGCGGAGGTTTCTAAGGATTTTCCTTTTCTTCTGTTCCAAGGGGAGCTGGCCATCTTCCAAGACAGATTGACTCCGCTTCATTTTATCTGGTGTCCTGGCATCGAGAGCAGCACGTTTCTCAATAACCTTCAAGTGTTCATTTTCCTAGAATTAAAATACATGGAGCTGCTTAGTGAGATGATGTACATGACGTGGCACATATCTATGAGGATTTTGGTTAGTTTACACAAACTTTTTGGTAAAAATTTAAAATGCAAGTTAAAGCTCCGGTCAAATTTATTATGCTCTAGCCCTGTAGTACATACTACACCGAGTGCATTATTCACTTTATTCAGCCTGGTTCCCCCAGCTGGGCTTATGATCACTATACTTAACCTTGCAGTTTACATACGCTGTTGTAGGGCCGGTTAGTCACATAGTGAACATGGCTTTTCTATGTAAAAGTGCAATATTACTACTGAAAATATCAACTTTTAATTCATGTGCAAATAAGTTGCTCAGTGCATCGATTTATGGCTTTGCCTGATAGAACCAGTGGTGGCCACCCATGGGCCCACCAATGAGCCACAACCACAGGACATTACAGATGTGCTGGCGAATATAACAAACAGCATATTTGCAAATTAAATGCTGATTTTCTTGGTTGCAAGATTGTACATGGACACAAAAACGGTCACTATTTCAACAACTACCCCTAAAACAGCATATACGTCATATAAGAAAAAGGTTTAGGTGCCAGTAGATTCCTTTTAAAGAAGAACTTTGCCAATTCTCTGCCCCTATTTCAGTGACAATCTGGCTATAGGATCAACTACCACTTCCAGATCCAGAAAACTTCAATAAGGTCTGAGCAAAACACTCGGGTAAGGCTACACCTCACATTTTTGTGTGTCTAGCTGAAGCTTTGCAAAACTGTGACGGTCTGCCTACATCCGGCAGTTCTATTAGCCATAGTACCCTACAACCTCATACAAGATAGTCGCTGGGTGTTGACCTGATAAAAGTCTTCTTGATAATTGCTTTCCTCCACCAAAAGTGACCCCTGCCATTGGAGAATACCTTTGCCCTAATAGTATTACGTCTGCAATGATGAAGGTAGGTGGTAGGTGTGATAGTAGTATCCACATGTCAGAACCCAAAGTTCCACAATGCAAACCGGCCCAGAGCACCACACTACCACTTTTGACCTCCTTCCCTATCTAACCCCTGGCCTTCTTCCATAGTGCTTCTTGGTGCCATCTCTTGGACCCATATATTAAAAAATATATATGATTCATCAGACTAGGCCACCTTCTTCTATATCTCCACGGTCCACTTCTAAAGCTTACATGCCCATTTTACACACTTTTGGCAGTGGCCAGAGCTCATGGTTATGCAGCAAGCTGTAGTGTCCTGTGTGTCCTATGTGTCCTTCAGACACCTCACTATTATAGCTAGCCTGGGTACAAAGGGTTATTGGTTCTTCTCTCCTTGGGTCACTGATGGTAGGTACTAACCATTGAATATCAGGAACACTACAAGGCTTGCTCTTTTGGAAATGTTCTGACCCAGTAATTTAGCCATAAATATAACCTTTGTCAAAGTCAATAAGTTCCTTTTCTTTTCTCGGTGTTGCAATTTCAACATTGAGGAATGTATATAACTATATACATATCTAAAAAAGAAATATCATGTGAAAGAAGTCATTTTTACCTGTGGCACAGATGCTGGGGTTTCCAAGATTTCTAAGAGTTTTTCTCCAGGCTGTGTGCGAATAACGTCTACTATTAACTTCTTAGTTCTGAAATGAAAACATTGAAAAGACAGAATACATCAAAGTGCCCCTTATGCTGTTCCAGGAGAAATACTAGCACTGTTCCAGAAACAGACATAAAAATAGCAAGTCAAGATGTGACAAGTTGTGTAAATTCGAGAAATAGTTTGAAATTTGGAGAATCTTAGCTTTGCCATTCCAAGCCACCATGTTTGTCCTGGACCCCATTATTTGAATGGAGTACAGTCGGGCACAAATGCTGCTACCCCCTTTAATTCTACTGGAAATGCAGCAATTGGCTTCTCTTCAGAGATAAGAAAGGAGCGCAATGGGAAAGCAAATGAAGAAAAAAAAAAAAAAAGGGACACCCCTTCTTGTGATCAATGGGGGTCCCAGAGATCAGAGCCTGACTATGACTCCTTCATAAATGTCTGGCAGCCATGGTCAGACAGAAGTAAAAGATCCTCCAATTCACAAAAAATAAAAAGCACAAGTGATTGAATTCTTATGAAAATAAAATATGTAACAGGTTATTTATCTATTATACAATATTAATAATTATATACCGTATATACTCGAGCATAAGCCGACCCGAATATAAGCCGAGGCCCCTAATTTTACTACAAAAAACTGGGAAAACTGATTGACTTGAGTATAAGCCGAGGGGGGGGGGGGGAAATGCAGAAGCTACTAAAAAATTTCAAAATTTAAAATGGTCGGAGTTTTTGGGTGCAGTAGGTGCTGGGTGCTGGGGAAGGGGAGGGGGTGTTTTGGTTGTCTGTCTGCCCCTTCCCTGAGCTTGAGGACTGAGTTTTTTCCCCTCACTTGGAATTCAGCCTGGCTGACTATAGGGTATCTGCAGTGCTCCTATTAACCCCTTCCCGACGGAACAGGAGCACTGCAGATCCCCTATATTCAGTAGACCGGGCACTGTCAGACACAGGGATACCTAATGTGTATGTGTTTCACAGTAATTTTCTACTTTTATATGTATTCTAGGGAAAGGAGGGATTTAGAACTTTTTTTTAATTTTTTTAAAGCTTTTTTCCACTATTTTATGGGAGATTCTATACATTGATATTGCGGCTGGTCATAGACCCCCCTCCCCCCCAAAAAAAAACCAAAAAAAAAATATTTCTTGCTGACTCGAGTATAAGCCGAGGGGGGCTTTTTCGGCACAAAAACTGTGCTGAAAAATTCGGCTTATACTCGAGTATATACGGTAATACAATTAGTCATTTTACCCAAAAAGTAGCCATGACACTACAACTGCAACACAGCCCTGGATCTAGGAGTTACTCTAGTCAATACGGGAGTGTACAGAACTTTCTGGGAACATGTCTATCCAGTAGTGAAGTAATCCAGGACATTTTACTCAAAAGCTATGAACAAGAGTTGGTTACACTGTCAGATAATATGAGAAACATGTGTCCTTGAAGAGGTCTTTTGCAGTTGTTCCCATGTAGTTTGATTAGCTATTATTGCTTTATAAAGGGACATCATGTCCAGATCCATGGGAAAGTATGCAGTCCAATGTACACAGTCACTTTACTAAACAGATACATCTAAGCAAAGGCGTCACAAAGACGGCATTAGGAAAAAATGATTATTTATACAAGAATGGGCTTATGTATGATGTAGTCTGAAACTCACTGCCAGTCTCAAGCTGCCACCCTTTCCCTATTCATGCTTTACCCTGAAGCTCTGCTTGTGGCTGTGGGGTATAGGTTTATAGTTCCCCCAAGTCCAATATATGAACAGATCGGAGTTGTCCACGGTAGAATTTGTATGTGGATAAGGATTGTTTAGGGACACTGATAGACAATAGTACCGATCCGTGATTTATTTAGTAACTTAGTACATGAAAATGGAAATTAGTTTGTAGCGACAATGTAATGGTCTGTTCATATCTGCATTGTCACTTCCATTTGAAATAGAAGCCACAATACTGATCTGTCACAAGGTGGACACGAGGGGCGCCCAATGTACTACACAGATTTATAATGGGTTCTATAGGGTTGGAATCTGCGACAGAGACGCTGGATCTTTGGTGTATACACACACACACACACCAGTAAATGTCAGCAGCATAAAGTGAGACAGATTCTGTGTGTGTGTAGGGAGGGGGGGGGGTCATTGGCACGACTATGCGGAGGCACCAACAGGGGATGGGATTGATGGGAAGCTTGTGTGTACAGACATGTCGTCTGGCCCTGATAGAGAAGGAAAGAGAAATATAAATGCGCTACAATGTATGGATGGGACGCAACTGATGGTTGTGAGGAGAAGTTGCATGGGAAAGGGGGGCAAGCTGAGATTTTGTACCAGGGCCCGTGAGCCTTAGGTTATACCCTTGAACGGTGACCTTTGATACAGTTATGAACAAAGCCGAAGTCATGGCGGAAGGCAAGCAAAGACTTCCTAGAAAGTCATACCGACCAAGGACAGTCAACTAATATAAAAAGCCAGAATTAAACAGCAACTGGTCTGCGGCAGCTGAACGTAGAACAAAACGCAGACCATTCAATGGCTAGCATACCACAAGTCACAACCTCTCTCATAAAACGTTTATTTCTTGTTTAACCAAATTCCATATTAAATGACTTACTTAATCATCAGACTCTTCAGATCTTTATCTTCTCCTTCTCGTAAATCAAACTTGCTAGTTAATGAGAGAGAGATCTCCGTTTTTGCCATCTGACTAAGGGCATTCTCTTTGTTGGGATCGCTTGAGTCGACTGCACCTTCACCTGCCATAAAACATAATATCATTAGCGTTAGATGTTCTTTGTAAGAGTTAAATTGATGGTTCTAACATAAGTATTACTGACCCCTGCTTCACTAGGTCTCTCCTTACAGATCTCTTATTAGGAAGTACAAGGTAATAGACTTTTGCATAAGCCTGTACGTCTACTCTAAGTACCCTTTGTCAAATCTGCAGAAAATGTTTGGGGACAACACGGTGGCTTAGTGGTTAGCGCTGCAGCCTTGGAGTCCTGGGTTCGAATCCCGCCAGGAACATCTGCAAGGAGTTTGTATGTTCTCCCTGTGTCTGGGTGGATTTCCTCCCAGTGTACCAACACATACTGATAGGGAAAAAAATGTACATTGTGATCCCTATATGGGGCTCACAATTTACATTAAAAAATAATAATAATAATAATCTGCAGAAAATGTTTGTTTACACAGAATAGCCTATAAGGCTGTAGGTATACGTAAAACTCTTGCCCATATACCTGAAAGTCAGCACTTGAAGATTCAGTTACACACCCCTGTCCCTTCTTGTCTAAATGCAGATCATGAGATGAACAAAACAACACGATTTTGCGATACTCTGTCACAAGATGTCTATGTGTGGCCACCTACTGGCTGTGTCTTTAATTACAGCCTGTCAAGAGCTTTCACAGCATGTCTTGATACTAGATTATATTGCTTTCATAGGAAATTGAAGTCATTAGCCAAATCTTACTACTACTATACAGTGGATGGGATTGCAGTTCTGCTCCTAAGACTTGAATAAGATCAGACTACATGCTCTGCATCCGCTGCAGCAGCTTCCAACACAGAAAGACTGCCAAAATAGCTAAATCGGTGTGGGGTACAGGTGCTGGACCACCACAGATCAGATACGGATTACCTAGCCATTTGGGGCCAGAAAACCACTTTAATAATCCCCTTATGTTTTCTCTATTGAAATTTATTTTGATATCAAGGGAAACCCTTTACCTTACTGCTAGAGGAATTGTTAGCATTAAAGGAATTAATAGTGTTTAAAGACTTCACTTATATTGAAAGGAATTTTCCAGTTTCAGCAAATAAATGTTATTGTTTGTGTCTGTATACTTTCTATATTGATTCAGTTTTCTAGATGTCTGCTTGCTGTCACTCATTCTTTATTTACTTTGAGTGGATAAAAACCTGTCGAAGATCATATGACAGACAGTCCATGGTCATGTGATGAACACAGAGATGCACGGCTTGTTACAAGACATATCTGATGACTGTGCTGTGACTGTAATGAGCTGTGCGCCTGTGTGCTCATCACTTGACCATGGACTGTATAATCACTTGACCATGGACTGTATATCACATGACCATGGACTGTATATCACATGACCAAGGACTGTATATCACATGACCATGGACTGATTATTGTCCATTGTAAGTAAAGAAAGAATAACAGTGAGCAGAGATCTAGAAAACAATAAGGAATTGATACAGAAAATATATTAGAAAACTGTACACCTTCCCATCGTGGATATCATTTTTGCCCTGAGTGTACATTTATTATAAGGTATTTTTTTTTAAGTAGCATATTTATAAGTAGGTATATACAGTGAAACCTCCCAAGAAGACCACCTCTCTGACAAGAGACCTTATTTTGACAGATTTTTCCCTTCTACCATATATTATGCATACTGACCACCATCTTCTTTGAAAGACTACCCCCTTTTATGCAAGTTTTGGTGCTCATCTTAAAGATGTTCCACTGTATACTGAAGCCTCTGTAAGACACTACATCAGAGTTGGTCTTCACGAAGAGGTGAACCAAATTGTGTTTTTCAATTCCTTATGATCTATGTATAGTCCTCATGTTTTCTGAGAAAACCTTATTACTTTAGAAGACCATTTTCCTTCAAACTTGGGTCCTATTTCCAGAGCGGTTTCATGTGTGCACGACTTGTTACAAGTAGCAGCTAGTAATATTCATCTATACTTATCTTACCCCCACAGAACACCAGGGAGGAAGTTGCTTAACAAACCACACTAGCACGAATAATACATTAAACTCAATAAGAAGTTGTTTTTTTTTCTTTACCAAGGAAAGACTCGACGTCAGGCACGGTACCAAGAGCCTCAAGAAGCTCGTGCAGAATGTCATTGTGGTCTGGAGAAATTGCATCTTGATGTTCTAAAAGCAGCTACAAGGGAAAAGGACAATAAGGTCACAAAGCCTCTGGGCAGTACTAAAATATTAGCTCCTCCACAGAACTGAACATACATCAGCTACATATATATATATATATATATATATATATATATATATATATATATATATATATACACACATTCAGTAGTGACTACCTCAGTTACTAATTACTTTGTAAAGCTAGGTTCACTATAGAGATCGGCTTTCTGTTCTTCTGGTCCTCTTAAATAGCAGTAACCTGCGTAAACTCAAAGACCCCAAAGACTCTCCGCATTTTTTAAGCATTCTGGGGATGGAAACTCCGAACGTATAACGAGGTGAACCTGGTGTGAACCTAGCCTTAATTAGTATATTAACAAAATGGGTATTTAACGCTATTCATCATATCTTTAAAGAGATTCAATCATTTGAATCCCATTTTTTTTTTTATACCTAATGCGTAGGAATAGCCTTAAGAAAGGCTATTCTCCTACCTTTAGATGTCTTCTCCACGCCGCCGTTCCGTAGATATCCCGGTTTCCTTCGGTATGTAAATGAGTTCTCTCGCAGCATTGGGGGTGGTCCCCAGTGCTCAAACAGCACTGGGGGGCGTCCCCAATGCTGCGAGAGAACTCTCCAGCGGCGGCCTCGGTCTTCTTCTGGCACACTTCCTGGCAATGTCTTCTTCCGTTGGCTTCTTCTGGATTTAAAATTCACGCATGTGCAGTCGGCTCTGCCCAATGGCAGAGCCAACTGCGCATGCGTGAATTTTAAATCCAGAATAAGCCGACGTAAAGAGAAGAATAGCCTTTCGTAAGGCTATTCTTATGTGTTAGGGAGAAAATATGGGATTCAAATGATTGTATCCCTTTAATACTAGTTTTCTTCAGCAACGTCACCATTGCATACCACTATATGTATCAAATATCTTATCATATTTTAGGAATGCCAACTATAACAAGGTGCAACATATTTCTTAAAGTCTAATGAGAAAATGTTCTCATACAAAATGGCAGAAAGCAGACAGTAGAATGGGTATTATTAAAAGTACAGGTATAGGTACAGTAGGAACTGAACAAGTCTATGGGGAGGAGCTGAACAAGTCTATGGGGAGGAGCTGAACAAGTCTATGGGGAGGAGCTGAACAAGTCTATGGGGAGGAGCTGAACAAGTCTATGGGGAGGAGCTGAACAAGTCTATGGGGAGGAGCTGAACAAGTCTATGGGGAGGAGCTGAACAAGTCTATGGGGAGGGGGCTTGTAAACTAGCTCAGTAAACTTCTGCCTAATTACTTTTGCTCAGTAGTAAATTGAAGTTGTATGACAGTCCAGTCAGCTTGTCTGAATAAAACTGGCCTGATAGCTGTAGGCTCTCATTGGCTGGTTTAGATCACATGTGGCCTGGGCTACCTGGAGTAACTGTATCCAGGCTATTCAATGATCAAGATGTAAATGGAGGCCGGGTACCTAACCAGTACTTTACTAAGTACATAGCCAGCCACCATTTTGAGCGAATCATCAAAAACAAATCCCCAAAAATTTCTTGGACTCTGAAATGTGTGGGACATTTGTAACAAATTTGATTTGAGCCGAATTGCTTAGTTAGTCTTTATCATCTGGGCTATACCTCTCATGACTTTGGGAGGTCTATTTTCCTCCCTCATCTATAGGGACAGTCATTTTAGGGTTACATTCTGTGTCAGCATCCGTTTTCAATCTTGGTAGTGTTTATTTGATCATTTTCCTTCTGTTTCTTTCAGGACAAACACAAACAGATGGGACGAATTACATGAAACAGAAATAACTTGCTCACTTTCGCAAAGAAGGGTAAAAAAAAATTATGATTGAAAACATAAAATCTTCCACACTGTACTCATTAATAACAGCGTACATCAGCGTGGGATACTTGGCGACTGTTCTACAAACCTGAACCTCATACTGACTGCTGGCAGACTTGTGAATGACATAACACTGGTCACTGATCTCTAGGACGCATACAGAAATTTAAGTGGGTGTAATTCTTTCCTAACTACATTTCATCCACATCCTCCCTAAGACACAAAGATTAATAACTGGTCCCCAGAAACCTTGGATGTTGAGTCACTGCCTAAGATGACAGTAACAAACATTCCTATAGCGATGACCAAAAAGTATCTGCTTTATGTCCTAACATCGGTTAAGTCAGTCCACGTCATTCAAGAAAGCCATCGTAAATGCATGTCTTTCTCCAAAGACTTCATCTTCTCTCACTCCTATACATTTCAGTGATTCTCTGAATGAGAGCTGCAGCTGCATCTCCCTCCTCCCCAGCTCCCACTCACTGTTGTAACAGTAGATGTGCCTTGTTGCACAGGACAGTCAGATCAGACAAGCTCAGACTTTGAACACCATCAGAGAAAATTGTAGAAATTGAGTGTATAGTTTTCATAACTTAAGACTTGTTTCATGAGGATTGTCTTTTCCAACATGTTCACATAAACATACAGTATAGATATATCAGATAATATGACATTGCATACATACCGAATGTGTATTGATAATTTCTTCTATGGAAATGTATATTACAGGTTTGCTTAATGTGATCAAATCTGAAAATTCATCAATATTGAATTTCTCCTCGGGTTCAGGAACTTCACAGGCAGCTTGAAAGAATTTTCTAAATTAAGAGAAGATATCAGAAATTTACCCTGAGTGATATACATTGTAACGTTTCTTACTTTGGAATGAATAAAAGTCCAAGCAGCATAATAACTTATCACTAGGGTTGAGCCGATCTTGACTTTTCAGGATCGATTTTAAAATCCAATTTCCGATCATTTTTCATTCGAACCCGATCTCGATCCCAATTCCGATCCCAATGTAAGTCAATGGGATTTTTTTATTAATCGGAGATCGGATTTTAAAAGCAATCCTATTCACTATGCAGCATGGAATCTAATAATTGTTAGAATCCACACTGTGTAGTCAACCACTAAGTAGCCAGAGGATTTTTTTTAATCCTCTGGCTACTTAGTCCCCCCTGGTGTCCACTTACCTGCAAAGATGGCTGCTCCGGTGCCCTCCTTTTTCGCCTTGCTGCTGCTCCACGCTGCTCTTCTCCCTTCGCTGCCCCCTCCCTGCCAGGTTAGGAGAGTGTGGGCAGGTTAGGAGAGTGTGGGCGGGTTCTAGGAGGGGAGACGTCACATCTCCCTGCTCTTTACCCGCCCACACTCTCCTAAGCCACAAGCCCCGCCTTCCTAGCGCTTTAAACACTAACCTGGGAGGCGGCGGCAGAGGCGAGAAGAGCAGCGTGGAGTGGCAGCGAGGCGAAGAAGAAGGAGGGCACCGGAGCAGCCATCTCTGTAGGTAAGTAGCTGCTAGAGATGTTAGTTTAGTCTCCCATTAGAATGAATGGAGGCAGCCGGTGCGCAGGGGGTTAAGGCCATGTGCCGGCTGCTTCCATTCATTCCTATGGAACCGATCTCGATCCCACCTAAAACGATCGTATTCGGAATTCCGATCGCGATCGTGAAATATTATCGATCGCCGATCGGAATCCGATCTTTTCCGAACACGATCGCTCAACCCTACTTATCACAATGATGGAATGGATCGGTCCGTGAAATTTACAAAAACTTAAGAGAAAAGTGGAGGAATTGCTGATAATAGCCAAGTAAAAGCAGAAATCTAAATATCATTGTACATATCTTCTTCCTTTACCATCCGCTAGTTTTTGTAATGGAGAATCTACTGAGTGAGATTATGATGGGCTTGTGTTTATACACAGCAGTCAATCTAAAGAGGCAGAGCGGCAGAGGGAAGGAAGAGAGCAGCAGCCGATGAGGAGACATGTTTTTTCTCATTGTGAGCAGGTATCGCCAATACATAGACATATTTTGAAGTTCACAACTACATACACTGTCATATGTTCCATTAAATAAAGTGTATAATAACTACTAACCGGAACTTCTGGTAGGTCTGAGATAAGTAGCCATTCATAGAAGACATATGCGCATTCTCTCCATCAAAGAGTTTATTGGAAGCCGCGTGCTGAAGAACCTTAGCCACAGACCCCAAGTTCCTTCTCTGATCTGAATGAATCTGCCCCCCTGCTGTCATGTCAATGATGTCAAACCCATCTGGGGCGACAATAGCAGGATTCATGTACCGGTAATAAAGGAGGTTTCCAACAATCTAAAAGCAAGAGAAAGACACATTATATAACGGTCATGAATAGGATGTGTTAATGTCTATAGAACAAGTCGTCATTGTTTAAAAAAAAATAAAAAATGTCTAATTTAATTTGCAGCTAAAAAGCAGTTTTATATTAACATGAATGCACACACCGGGTATGTCCATTCAGGATGGATACACTGTGAATATTCACATCCAAAAAAAATGGATGAGATTTGAGATTTTAACAAATTTTATCAAAAATGAAGAAGTTTTCACCGTTCATAGGATGAATTATATGGTAAATCCCTATGAACGTCTGGAACTAATAAAATAAATTCTGGTTTGGAAAATTCATATACTTGGATGTACCCCAACTTTATCCTGACATGGTTGCCTGGGAGAATTTTCACCCTTCAAATTCATGTCTATAAATCTGTAACACTTTATTAGAACAGTGACATCTGCAGGTCACAGGAGGTATAGACTTCAAAGAAAACTAAAGGAGGAGAAAATGTCAATCGGAGAGATGTCAACGGGAGAGAGCCCTGCACAGGATGATTCACAAATGGCAAGTCACGGCAAAAGTGGGAGTGGCCTGTTATACGGGATGGCCATTATAAAAGGGAACAGTTACATATATGCAGACCCTACATAACGATATTAGACCCAAGATTGTTACCAGCTAATAAACAATTGCACCAGTTTTATTTACAACATTTAGTGATCACTTTCAGCACCGCACCTTCCATGAGGCGACCTGAAGCGACCGCTTCAGGCAGCGCTATGCCAGGGCCTCAGGGAGGGCGGCATTTTTGCTTACCTAAGCCAGTCCAGGACAAGCTGTCTTGGACTAGCTTAGCACCGAGCCGCGGATTGGGGAGGCCGCTGAGCAGCACTGCTCCAGTGGCCTCCTCTCATACTCTGGCAGAGAGCAGGTCCTCTCCCTGCCTTCTCTCTGCCGGCGAACGCCGCTAAGCCCCGCCCCCTTCACTTCGCCCCGCTTTCTGTCGTCCGCCTCGGGCGGGGAAACAGGCAGGTTCACCCCTGATCACTTTACATATTTTTTGGCAATGTATGTAATTTATAAGCATTTCTTACTACAAGGCTAGGCAAGTTAGATACTATGTATATTTTTTCTCATACCAAGCTTTTAATTTCCCTGCATCTGTAGGATATAGAGAAATCTCTCTATATGCCACAACATTGTAAGTTTTTAAAATACATATTTAAGTTTAAGTAGGGAAATATCTTTGCATACTCTGTTTCCTGGGTTCAATCCCTAGCAGATACCTAATGAAATTTTTTTTTTAATAAGATTAAACTTTATATTCATAGAGGATCTCCCGGCAATCTGGACCTCATAAATATTCACTGTGGATATGTAATAACAGAAAGCACCTGGACTTTTCTTATTATAATTTTTAATTATCCCTATGGACATGGCTGTATTTTTAACCCTTTCCCGCCGATGGCATTTTTTGATTTTCGTTTTTCGTTTTTGGCTCCCCTTGTTCTAAACCCCATAACTTTTTTATTTCTCCGCTCCCAGAGCCATATGAGGTCTTAATTTTTGCAGGACAAATTTTTCTTCATGATGCCACCATTAATTATTCTATATAATATACTGGGAAGCAGGAAAAAAAATTCAGAATGGGGTGGATTTGAAGAAAAAATGCATTCCTGCGACATTCTTACAGGCTTTGGTTTTACGGCGTTCACTGTGCAACCAAAATGACAAGTCCCCTGTATTCTGTGTTTCGGTACAGTTCCAGGGATACCAAATTTATATGGTTTTATTTACATTTTGACCCCTTAAAAAAAAAAAAAAATCTAAAACTGTTAAAAATTTTTTTTTCTAAAAGTCGCCATATTCCGACAGCTGTAACTTTTTTATATGTCAGTGTACAGGGATGAATAGGGCGTCTTTTTTTGCAGGGCCGGGTGTACTTTTTAGTTCTACCATTTTCGGGAAATGTTATTGCTTTGATCACTTTTTATTCAAATTTTTATCAGAATCACTTTGGCACTTTTGACTATTTTTCCCGCTACGTCGTTTACGGAACAGGAAAAATATTTTTATAGATTTGTAGAGTGGGCGATTTCGGACGCGGGGATACCTAACATGTATGTGTTTCACAGTTTTTAACTACTTTTATATGTGTTCTAGGGAAAGGGGGGTGATTTGAATTTTTAATACTTTTTATATATATTATATTTTTTATTTATTTTTATTTATTTTTTTGCATTTATTAGACCCCCTAGGGGTGTTGAACCCCAGGGGGTCTGATCACTAATGCAATGCATTACAATGCTAATGCATTGCAAAAAAATCATCCTTTCTTTTGCAGGCTGCATAGACCAGCCTGCAAAAGAGAGAATTTGCAGACAAGCCTGGGAGCCTTGTAAAGGCTGTCATGCCAACGTGACGTCGGCCCTGGAGCATGCTCCAGGAGCCGGCGATCACCAGCAAAATGGCGGCGCCCATGCGCCGCCGGGAAAATGGCGCCTCCGGACTATTACGTACTATTACGACGCATGTCGGGAAAGGGTTAACAGATCACTGTGGGGGTCGTAGGATCAAGTTGCGTGATATGGAGCAAGTACTAATCCGGTCGGTTTTTGCAGATCAGTCCATTTATTCTATTGATAGATATAGAGTAGATGGAAAACACGCACTGCACACGGATACCATGCATGTGCTGTGTGTCCCATTTTCCACAGATTAGCACATGACTTTGGTTGTGTGTACGGGGCCTTAGAGGTAGACTTTAGATAAAGACTTTAATCATTCCGATGGATCAGAAAACAACTCAGATAACTAGACAAAGGGAATAGTTTTTCACCAACCTTTAAGAGCTCATCTTCTGTAGCATCTGGAAATTTTTCATGCAGGGAATTCTTCAGAACTTTTGCCACGTATCGCATCCCATAACTTCAGGGAAAGTGAAACAAGATGGAGAACTTTCATTATCAGGGCACAGAATATTTTACTACTAAATACCAAATAACTAGTATGTTGGCGGACTGGAGAACCATCAGCAAGTTGGTGATGAGTTACTTTATATAATATCTAACAAGTAACTCTACCTAAAAGATGAATTGGGTCCATAAGACCCTCTTTGAGAAAAGACCACCCCCTCATCCAAACCAGATTGCTTGTGAAATTTTCAGTTCCACGATATCTTATACAGTAAATATTCGTTATCTTCTAAGGCCTCACATAACAACCAAGTACGCAGGCCAAGGCTCTTGTGACAGGGGTCTGACGTGCCAACTCCATTCTGACGATTATAGGAATGGAATCCTCCATTGAAGACAATGGGGAGGGAAGCCACTTGGATTACAATGAAGCCATCAGAGTGCTTTCCCCTATTACTGTAATAATAATGTACGGCATCCTAGGATTTCTGGAACAGTTAGAAAAATGGTTTTATTTCGAAAAACCCTTTCTAAATTAAAGTTGATCAAGTCGCTCTTCAGATATACAACAAGTCGTACATGTGCAGTGGTAATGTATGGTACTGGCCTCTCAAATGATTCGACATCCATGTAATACATGGATGACCCGGACCCGAGAGAGGGTCTCTGGAGAAGAGTTTTGGTCACTTTGCTGCCTTTTGAAATAGAGAATATAGGAAGGCATTACTACACACCTGCCCACAGCTAAAAACACAGTGATAATGCGTGGCGTTTTTTTGCCGCAACGGTTTTCATTCCTCTATTAACTATATAGGGTTAACATATTGAGCTGCAATAACATGTTATGTCTTTGAAGACGCAGCTTTTCCGCAGCATTTTTCCCTACAATGACTGGATGACAAAAGAGCTCCCTCCAATGAGTCCCATTAAAAAGAATAGGATTTTAGTGTGGGGAAACTCTCCAAAAGCCACATAAAAAAAAACCTGTGTTACCACACCCTTAGGCCCCGTGAACGATCCGCAGCGCTGCATTTAAAACCATGGCAGGAACACATCGCGGTTCTTCCCACAGAGCTTTGAATGGAAAATTCACAGAGTTTTCCTCAGCGGACTTTCTGTTACAATTATATCTATGGGAAAGCTGCCGGCGATTCCGTAGATATAATTGATATGCTGCGATTTCCAAAACAGTGCTGGTTTTGGAGATCGCAGTGTGTCCACGCTGCGGTTTTAGATGCAAAGTGGGGGATTCTCATGAATCCCATCCACATTGCAGATACCCTTAGGGTATCCCTTAGAGTTTTCATGCATTTACATGGAGGGCACATATATGGTTTAGTATGTAAGAGATAGACACAAAGGATTTTGTTATTACCAATTACACATACAGGTTATAACTACAATCCAAATGAAATACATTGGCTCAGGCATTAGTATTAATGTGGAATTGTAGAACATTTGTATCTGGGTTGAATGATCCTAATGCACAGTATATACACATATATTCTTCCTTTACCAGACCAGGACATTTAACATGACAGATAACACACCCGCCTCTATGGATAGTTTATTAGCGTACTTCTACGCTAGCTGTACCCTGATGTATACGGAAATAGCTCAGTAACTCGTGTTAAGTGAGGTCAACCGGGAATTATTTATGGCACAATGTGAACATATGCTTATCATTTGTAGTTTGCTCATATTTTGGGAAGTTTAACTGAAGGAAGAAACCGGATGAAAGCTGAGCAGAATGCGGTGACATAAGGACTAAAATAAGCTGGAGTCACAGTTACTGTAGCCCTCCGTGCAGGGTTATAGCAGAATCATTCCCTTGAATGGATCATCCAAGGTGTACAACAGAGGTCCGCAGTCTTCAAGATACTGAACAAAGAAGCCAAACAATAACCTATCTATAGGTTACTGAACATGAATGCACGTTACAGGGTGGCTTAAAGAACATAAGTTAAAGGCAACAATTGCTGAAACCATCCCGATTATGAACATTTGTGCCCGATCACTACCCCTATGGAAACATATCCGCCGATCAAATGACAAGCTAGTACATTTGTGGATATGAAAGTCATCATTTGTCGGCAGCCATCCTTCTCATGTGAACAGGCCATGTGAAGCTAACAAAAGCAAACTGTATGCAGATTAAACATACAATGAGCCATTTGTCCAAACATATTGGAATATGAAGTGATAGCAATAAATGACCACATATGGACTTGCTATATGACTGATCAGCATCCATTACGGGCAGATTATAGGTCTATAAATGGGTCCTTACTTATGAGGTAGTGGTGTAGGATCATCTATGTAGGGTCTGTGCTGGGACAGTGAACCCAAAATAGTGACTAGTGCAGATTCAAAGGAAACCTTAGTCAGCAACCTGTATACAACAGTCTACGTATACTCAAACTACTGCAAGGCTACTCACGGGATGAGATCCAGGGATGAGAAGATGGACTGCAGAACCTTGTCCGTCACAGTACGTAAACTTTGTATTGAAGACTCCAGCTTGCTGACAACTTCGGGATGTGATAAAGCCTGCTCAGTAGTAACATCATAAGGTAGTTTGCTGGAAAGAATTACAAGAAGTTTATCATTTAGACATATTGGTGATTTTTTTTCTTAACTTTCTAATAGTCATCTGTTCAAGGCATCCTGAAGGCCTGGAAGATATGTTGTAGGATCCAGAACTCAAAGTCTAACCTTGCTTCTCCAGTGGCTGTTTCTAGCTGATTGACCCAGGCCTTATACACCTCCACCGGGCTGGTATTGATGATCAGTGATTTATCTTCGATGATCTCCTTCACCACAGGTGCCAGGAGCTGACGCAGTGTGTTCTGCCCTCTTGCTCCTCGGTTAAAGCTGACCACCATCTTTATCACAGTTGGATTTCCGGTGACTATGTCTTGTATCTGGTCAACTTTGGACCTTTTAAAACAAAAAAAGATTAGTCACAAATTATATGACATCCTCCATCAGGTGCATTCACTCCAATGTATAAGACATGATGGATGCTTTCTTCTATTATGTTTTTTTTACTTTTCCACTGCAAGAATAGTCATTGGACACATTACATGAGTAAAGAAACATGCTGGAAGAAATCGGCCATCATGTTTTTTACATTACAGTCAAAAGGGAACGGACAGAAATGTGTCCATTATTCTGCTACGGTTAATGTCCGCTGCTGTCATATGACGGATGACAAAAATGACAATAATAACTGTAGTGCGAACGTGTCCTACATTCACATCTGAATTGGAATCGAAAGCAGCATCTTTCTTGGACAATAAAAGTCCTTCAAGCCCGAGTTCTTCCATTTGGCAAAGTCAGTGAGAAAATATTGAATTCCCGATGGACCACATTATAAGTAACAAGGTTTTCCTATACATATACATACAGTAGTATACAAATAGGAAAATGAAGGCAGTTTATAAAATAGACACCAATATAAGTGAAAGCTGTAGGACAGATCGATACATGAATACATACTTTATTTCCTCTTGCAATGCGGTTTCGAAGAGTTTTAGAAGAAGATATTCCTCCCGTTGGTTAGAAGCATAGTTATACAGGGTGAAGATCACAGTGTCCATAAATTTAGTGGATTTATTCTGAGGCATCTGGAAAATCAGCTTGGCTAGATAGGTCGGGTTAGTCTAGAAAACAAAGTCGTAAATTCTAAATTCTATGAAGTTCAGGGGCACCATAGTTATCAGTAGCCATACAGCAGCGGGGGATCTGACACTAGATAGTCATTCATTACCATGTAAAGTCTTCTACAAAAAGATTACACATCATCACTAAATAATTCAGTGTTACCAAATGTCTCCTGAACCTTTAACAACTGTCCCTGAGGGGCTGCACTCCATTATACTATATAATGAACAGCATATGTGTAAACTCAGCCAAGCCAACCCATCTTATCTCTCTGCTCTCTTGGTTGGCAATAAACCTGCATTGGTCTACCTAGTTGCAGTGTATCCAGATCTTAGAGAAAGCTGAATTCAATAAGGTCTGCCATTAAAGGGGTTATCTATGTAGGCCATCTACATTAGTAGAGATCCAACTCTCCGCCCTCCTGTCGATGACCTGACACATGCTAATTTAGAATTGGATTGGGCTATAGAATCGATCCCTGGGCTTTAAACTCAGGCAAAGCTTGCTTTTCCCTTTGAGCGAGTTCCATATTTAAGTGGTCCCATATATGCTGTACTATTACTGCAGATGTAGGGAAGGAGTTAAAGGAAATCTGTCACACTGGACATGATGTCTAACCTGCAGGTAGTATGCTTTAGAACAGGAGATTTAGGTTTAGTTTCGTGACAAGTTCCATTCTACCTTGTATTTTATTAATTTAAATCTCTGCTCATTCTAGGCTTAGGAGTCCAGTGGGCGGTCCTAATCACTGACCTCCTCTCTAGATTAATGTGCATACAGAGATGTGCAGTACGGAGAAGGACCGCCCACTGGACTCTTAAGCCCAGAAAGAGCACAGAGTAAATAAATTAACAACCTGTTATATAGTTTTCCCACAAAATTACAAGTCAGTCTGCTCAACTCCTGCTCTTTCTATATACAACCTCTAGGATAGTCACCATGTTAAAAACAACAGGTTCCCTTTAAGCCAAAAGGTAATTAAATACTTTCTTTAATATATGACACTGTATACAGTACAGAAAGTACTGCATATATAGTCTTATCCGTGATATCCTGGTTAGAATTTTGCAGCAGACTATATATACAAAGAGGCAACACAGCCAATGTAAATCTGAAGCTTTAGCTTACAGACTATAAAGATGATACAGAACCAAGTCTACCACCATGTACAACTGCAGCAACATAAACATAACATGAATCCCCTCTGTATGACTGTAAAAAAATATCTTGCTGATACACTGGTGTACAAAAATAACAGATTTTCCTCCCTGTGTGCTTCTGCTAGATGGTTCTCAGCCGTGTGCAATAACTGCTGTGTATCCTATTACCGTAATATTATAAATGTGAAAGTATGGATGTTTGTGTGTTTGGATGTTTGTTCCTCGATCACGCAAAAAAGGCTGAATGGATTTAGAGGAAATTGGGCACATAGATAGTTTGTAACCCCGATTAAGTCATAGGCTACTTTTTATCCTGGTGAATGACACGGCTTCACGACTGTTATGAATTTATGTTCACATACTATATTATACTGCTCTTGCAGCAGCTTATCTCAGGTTCTGATAAAGCCAGGTCTGTTATCTCTCTATGTAGACACTCTGCTAACCCTCAGTCCATTGTGCACATGCATTTGCATATTATTTGATCTTCTCCAGGCAGTGCTGACACACTGGATGGGAAAACACCTTTAATCAAAATTGGTAGTTTGCCAATTTTAAACATGCCAGGAAAAAGAAAATCTAATTTGTCACAAAATTCTAAAATGACGAGAGCTATGAAGGAAGCCAGAAGTCACAGAGTTTTCCTCAAGCGGAGCTGAGGGGCATCTTTGACGCCAACAACACACTTATTATATGGCCTCACAGCGAACTGCTGAGATGCCGGAACAATCACAAGCATGGTGTGAGGAACGAGTTCAGCAGCAGGGCAGGTTGAGAGCTGCAAAAATGCCGGAGCAGGCAAACCATCAACGGCAGCAATTTGCTGAATATAAGTGGATCATCAACCAACAACCTGCAGACAAAGTCGCAAGCAAAGGCTAGCCCTAATAATAATCTAATACAAGGGAGACAATAGTATAAGAAGTGATGGTAGGCGAGACAGATCTCAACTCCACCTCTGCAACCAGTTCAGGTGACATCATTCTACCATCAGATATTCATACCTGCCAACCGTCACGATTTCCGTGGGACATTCACGATTCCAGCTCCTTGCTTCGCCACTGAACGCCGCCTACTGGCTTGTAGACGCGATGTGATGACGTCACATTGCGTCTACAACTGTGTGCCAGTGAGAGAGAGAGGCGCGCAGAGTGCAGCGGGGGAACGAGGAGAAGGTAAGTGTAATGTGGAGGTGGAACGTGAAACTGGGGGCAGATGAAGGAGAGGATGGCATGACACTGGGAGCAGAGATGTGGGGACATGAATCTGGGGGCAGAGATGGGGGACATGAATCTGGGGACAGAGATGGAGGGAACATGAAACTGGGGGCAGAGATGGAGGGGGGACATGAAACTGGGGGCAGATGAAGGGTGTATATGAAACTGGGGGAGAGATAGAGGGGGAATATATAATTTACGGGTGACTGTAGGAGGATTATACTGTGTGCGGGCACATGAAAAATTAATGAGAATGGGTGGAGTCAACACAAAAGTGGACGTGGCTAAATTTGCCGCGGCGCGCGTACATTTTGTCCCTCTTTCAGTTCTTCAAAAGTTGGGAGGTATGGGTATTCATAGTATCCTTATGTCAGCACCTTTGTTATTATTGTGCACCATACTTTGGAAATCATCACTATGTGTTGGTGGGCTAGTATGGCCCTACATAGTATGCCCCAAAAGGCATACTACCTCACGTATAAAGCTGCCCTACTTTCTTGTAGAAGACAAAGATCCCTGTTACATTCTAAAACCAATTATTCTGAATAGTTCAGACCCTTTGCATCCTGAAGTGCTGGCTTCATTTTAATCTATTTTATTCCATAGGGCTCTGTCACTGAAGTTCCCAGATCTACCGAAGTGTCTCACACTTTCATTTCACAAGCCGTGGTTATTGAGAATCTCATCTATGTGCAGGTCATAATGTCATTGTGGAAACTGGCATATTACAAAGAGCTGTAGAAGAAGAAAGCATTATCCAGAAGATGGATCGTAGTGGTGAGAAGAGCCACAAATTAAAACAAACTGGTACAGAGATTCCCATGTATTACTTAAAGCAGCTGAAATTATTTTAAAAAGCTTTATTATTTTTTACACTGACGCCATTCTTCATTGCCTGTGTCTGATATTTCTACACTCTTTCTAGGAGAAAAGGGTTTTTTCGTTTTAAAGGATCTCTTGGCATAAAAAAAGAAAAACTTACATTTACAAAATGTATAATACATAGCAAATATCTTTGTGGCATAGTTCCTTCCCATCACAGTACCCTTTTCATTTTTTATTTTTTTTTGTAGATTGTAAGCTCCATATAGCGCCCACAATGTACATTTTTTTCCCTATCAGTATGTCTTTGGAATATTGGAGGAAATCCATGCAAACACGGGGAGAACATACAAACTCCTTGCAGATGTTGTCCTTGGTAGGATTCAAACCCAAGACTCCAGCGCTGCAAGGCTGCAGTACTAACCACTGTGTTGACGACGACGACGACCCCATCCCGGCTTTCATTTTTATAAAGTGGTCACTAGCTTCTGAGACAACTCTTTGTATGTTGTTCTTTGGTAGTGTGAGATGCGGATAGGCATTTTACAGAAATTAAGAGGTAGCTGCGGATCAAACTTATGTCAACTGTTGGACCAACAAGCATTATAAAAAGTCAATGACTAAACGGTAATTTTTTTTTTCTTAAGATGAAAAGACCAGTGCAATGGGTATTTTAAAGGGAACCTGTCACAAGGAAAATGATCCAATCTGTAGGTAGCATGTTATAGAGCAGGAGGAGCTGAACGGATTGACATATAGTTATGTAGGGAAAGATTCAATATAAATTGTCATTTATCCACTGCAATCTCCGCTCTTCTATGTTGAGGAGTCAAGGAGGCGGTCCTATCAGTTATTGACAACCTCTCCTCTACGACTTTGCATACAGAGTCACTCACCGACAGGACTGCCTCCTTGACTTCTCAACATAGAGCAGAGATTTCAACGAACAAATGATATATTATACTGAATCTGTTCCCACAAACCTATATACAAGGCTGGGTTCACATTAGCTTTTGGCACTCCGCGCAAAGTCAGTTTTTGAAACATCTCAAAATCCTCAAAAACTGATTTCGAAAAGGTTCATTGTAACAGGTGAGTGTTTGGAGCATATCCATCTGGTATTCCCTCTTTTGGGCTTGCAGGACCTTTTCTCCATCCAAAAAAAATAAGGATACCAGATGGATAGCAACAAATTCGTGTTTTTTTTTTTTAAACAGAGATGTATGGGAGGAAAACACAAACTGATTGTAATCTGTTTGTGTCCGTTTTGCAATCTGATTTCCCCTCTGCGGATACTCAGAATATTTTGAGTATCCGCTGTGTAAATGTTTAAAATCCTTCTTGGACCAATTTTTTTTTTTTTTTTTTTTTTTTTAAGGGTTTGGTAGCGGATGGATACCAGGCACAAGTAAGCTCCTTCTGCTGTATAACATGCGGTCTACAGATTGAACAGCATTGTCCATGTGGCGGGTTCCCTTTTATTATGTATTATCCATTTTTTTTCAAGAAATTTTAATTGTGAACCATCTAAGTCCTTGCACTCCTGTCTGTATCTCAGTCCATGCACTTACCTGTAGAAGATAAAAGAGATGCTGGTACGCTTCTAGTTTCTTCCTCTTCTCCTTGCTGAGCCCTTTAATCCCTTGCTTATCTGTCAGCATCTCTTCGACTTGACCTTTGCTCTTCTTGTTTAGCTTCTTGCTGTGAGACACAACATCCTGCACAGGGATACACACAGTCCTGAGTTTAGCAATATACATGTACACAACATTCATTTATTTCTAAGCGGACTTTCCCCGGTGAACAATGCAGTTTAATGTCAATGATACATTTCCGGTAATTTAAGGTTTCCTTGTTATTCTCCCGGTATTCTGAAGGCATCTTGTATTAATAATACATTGGACTATGCGCTACGCATTCAGTATAACCACATGTATAGTTTGCAGAGAAGGCCTCCCTATATTTCCCCCTTATAATGAGATGTACGGTTCCACTAGACAATATTAGTCTACCTCTTTTGTACATGGCAATGTCCAGATTTTTACAGGACTATGTTGCTTTAGTCTGTACAAGGGACAAGGTTTATGCTGACATGAAATAAAAAGGGTTCTCAGGTATGTGTGTGTAAGGGGGGGGGGGGGGGTGTTCCAGATGAAAATTAAATATCTGGGTAAAGGGGTTTCTGAGGTATTTTAAACACATTGTCAATCACTGCCCCGGACTACTGAGTGGTCTTTACTTGGTTGCAGCTACGAGCCGGTAATCTCAGCAGCCAGTCAATGCCGTGAGCAGTCACATACTGTATACCATTGAGGACAATGATTGGCTGTGAAGGCGATGTGGGGTTATGGGCATTTCATCAGAATGGCCAACTTTTTGGGGAACTCTTGTAACTAACTAAGGCGTGGAAAAAAAAACATGTTAACCTCCAGCAATAGGTCATGTTACAAAACACTACTTAGTGCAATAGTTGAGCTGCTTTGGATAGGTCTTAGGTATTGCATGTAGAGGGCCTACAACATATCTATAAACATACAGATTTCTGAGATATTCATTTTGTGCTTCTGCTTAAAAGTACAGGACATTAATAAGAGATAAGTGGGCTCCCGACACCTCCCTGTTGATCACGTAAACCATGAGTGTTGCGACCTCGTCACAGTTTACACTATATGATATCTGTGTCATAGTAGCCATGCAATGTAATTACAGCAGTGTCCCAAAGAAAGCCTTCTAATCTCTTATTGATGTCCTGTCCCGAGAATAGACCACAATAAAAACTAGTAGGAAATCCCCTTTAATTTGGTCAGTATGTCATGCAGGATATGTGTACAAGAAAAGGCCGATGTACACTTTTTCCGATGTCCTTAAGAAACACTATGGGAGTCATCCTGTTTCCTGAATTTCCTAGGATGGAAACGTAAAATTACGCTAACCTGGAGAGTGATCCTGTTTTTCACCAATAAGCCTATTTTAATATCCATGAGGCTGAGATCTTTTTCCAGTTGTGCATTTGACCTGATCTTGGTGACCACTTCTTCTCGTAGCCTGGTCACTTCCAGTTCTTCTTGAAAGTCTAAATCACTTTGGTCCAAGAGATAGACAAACTTTCGCACAACGTTGAGTGGTGGGTTTTCTGAGCAGACTAGGGATGACAAACAACATCTCTAGAGGTCAATGATAAAGTTGAACATAACAGGAACACAATAAGAAATGAGTATATTGTTGTATAAAAAATGAGAGTTTCTTATATGCTTATATATTCCTCGTTTCTGAAATACATCTTATTACTTTTTATTTTAATACTATAATGCACAATGGTCTAGAAGCCTGTACATTGGCCTGAGTGTGCCTAAATACACAGAAACACATGATATAGGTGTAAAGTCCAAAATCCCTCAATAGATTGGACCTTGCTTGTATACAGTATGGGTACAAACCACTAAATACACTAGATAGAAACATGAACATTTTTATGTACACAGCAAATCATCTCTGATACATGTTTCCTCGCCTTCCCACTTGACCGAACATGTCCGGATATGTGTTACAAGATGACAATCTTTCTACGGATTGTGTTGCGTTATTGCTGTTTGTCAAGAATTTTTCTAGCATTTAGCAATATTGTACTGAACTGGTTTCATTGGAAATTTGGAGTCAGAAACGATACTCAAGATAAAGTAACCTATTCAACACATTGTGCCAAACATCTTTAGGGTGTTTGTCATAGATACAAAAGTGATCAGAAAACACTCAGGCATTTTGGATGTAGGATTTTGCTGTCCACGTGACATCTTTGTAAACGGACACTTAAGGACACCCACGGACAGTAAAGGACACACATGATGTCCCATTTAAAATCATGCAAATTGTGAACGGACACAGCCAGAGTCCGATGCTAAAATCTTCCGCGGACATTAGCATCGGACACCAATGCTAGTGTGAACGCCCATAACCATCTGTCCTACAAGCATAAATATTTCAACTTTAACTCAAACTGCAAAGTTTTGAAATTTTTCTGTTAATATAGTTTGTTTTTCAATAAACGCAAAACATATTGACCAAAATTTACCACCATCATATAGTATAATGTTTCACAACCAATAATTATAAGCAGAAGAATTCCAAAATTATTACTATATAAAGTGACACATCGGATTTGAAAAATCTGTCTGCGTCTCAAAGGTCAAACCTGGCTGTGTCCATAAAGGGTTAAGAGGTGTGCTTTATGCAATGTCAGACTGTCAATGTCAGACGGTCGGGCCTTAGGTCTCATATGGTCTGTACAGAAGAGACTCCCATGGGTGAAGAATGGCCTCATGCAGGGTATGGCTGGATGTTGCCGCCATAGCTAGGTAAGGGTTTTGCACAGTGTACTAGAAGTTAGAGAATGTACAAGGCTGCAGGGGAAAAGCTGGGTCATGTGTCAGCAAGAGGATTAACCTAATATACACCTTTACACCCCTGGGGAATCTCAGAGAAAATACATAAACATTTCTGCAAAAAGTTGTCAGATTTGCAGACAGGCATATGAGGAGGTCATGTTAAGGAGAACACCAGCTTACTGTGCCACAGCCAGTGAGTAGCACTCACTATTAAGACTTAGACAGGGCACAGAGATGCAACAAAGCTGCAGTCGTGAGAAGTTTGTACTAGGCGGTGGAGATAGGGTCCACTTGCCCCAACAAAGGAGAGCAAAGAGTTTCAGTCCTGAATCCATCTGCCTCTAAGGAGCAAGGAGATATCTGCCTGTTTAGCCACACTAAAGGAGTCTTGAGACACCAGGTTTGGTTAAGAGAGCAGGCCCCAAATAAGGAGGACTCCTGCCAAGTGGAAGTGACAGAGTGGTTGTGACATCTTGTGCCACCGTACTGCAAGCTTTGTTCCTGCTGCTACTTACTTAATGTCCGGTAGTCCTCTCTTGCCTTGTTGGCCTTCAGGAACGCTTGGATTTTAACGATTTCTTTTTCCTAAACAAAGAAAAGTGCCTGTTACTCTATTGCCGCCAACCATACATGATTTATCTCGTGTTTTATTTTGTCTCATGGAAAAGGAATAACATACATGGTCCTTGAAAAACTTCATTCTCTTCTGGTATTCTCTTCTGGCTTTTATCATACGGTACCATGATTGAATCTAAGTGACACACATAAATACATTAGTAATGGATATTCCATTTATACGAACACTAACTGTAGGTTGCATTGCATCAAAAGTAGGAAGGCTCAAGTCACAATGGATTGAAGACAAGACCTATGTAGTTATGTATATGTAACCTTTCTTATTACCTTAAGAAAACCTAATGGCATACCAATGTCAAAGCTATAAACAGATTTTGCTGAAGGGATTGTTATCTGAAGGGCATTTCTGTGGTTCTCATTTTCTCTTGCTTTTACACTATTATTACAGCATTCTGCAGATATTCTCATCATTCACTAACCCAAGTAGTGCTCACAAATCGAAATTCCTTATCAGTATATATTTGGAGTATGGGAGAGTATCCTGGAGGAAGCCTATGCAAACAATGAGAAAACCACAATCTTTATACAGAGGTTGCTCGTGGTCAGATTTATACCCAGGACCCCAGTGCTGCGAGGTGACAGTGCGAACCACGGAGCCACTGAGATCTCCAACATCTCCACATTTAACCTGTAGTCCTCAGCAATAAACGCTGATTATTGGGGATTTCTGAAGCTGATCCCAATGGTACCAGATCCAAAAGGAATTGTATTAGAAGCTGCGGGACCATCCAACCATGGGGTCGCCCCCATCCACCAACTCCTCCCTGATGGCAAATGAGAGGAATTGGATGTGAACATGCCTGGTCTTTTCTACTCAGAAGATAAGCCACCCCCATAGGTGAATAAAGTGTGAATATTCCACACATCCTATAAGGAACATATGTGTATGCATGTACAGTATATGGAGGGTGGGTCAAGACATACCTAATGTGCACGGCCAACCTTAATAGGAGTTTTCTTTACAGGACAACCACTTTAAATGTCATGGACATTTTTTGTTGCAATGGCATCAGAACAACAACAGACACTGATAAGTTTTGTCACCTCTTCCACCATGCCATTCCGATTGAATACCAATACTATTTTATTCAATTCAATTTACGTCCAAGGTTTATTGTCCACTAACTTTGTGTTGTGGAAACATTCAAAACTCAGGATTTTTAATGACTGTCTAGTTCACAAAATGTCAATCTTAAATTTTACACCTCCCCCTTTTGAGGCTCTTTGAGTATATCAAATTGCCCAGTTTTTGCATTCTTACAGCTGTTACTTCTATGGCTTTTGAGAAACTGTCTTTGTAGTGATTCAGATGGGGTTTACATTTTTTATATGTATAATGAACTGACCCCCCCCCACTTCCTTCTTAATTGAATTAGATTTATATATGACGACACTTTTCCTGGAGATGCATTATGCCTGCACCATAATTGGTAAAGAAAACCAGCAAGTCACATGTAATGGAGTCCTCCTTCAAACAGTAGAACATATCTAGTTGCCTCAAGGCTACACCATCTCTATCCAAAGGTTTCTTCATTTTACTGTAGGTGTTTTCAGGATACAGAAAACACTCTACATATTTGGTGGTCCTGCCAGAAAAATACATTATTTATTTGCAGAGAATGGAGCAGGAAGCAGACAGCTCTTCATTGTTGGGTGTGCCATGTGTCAGACATCCTATCAATGGCCTATCCCTAGGACACGTCACTAAGACTTTTAGCCTGGAAAACCCCTTTAACCCTGGTAAGCTAGGCCAAAATGCCTTCTCTCTTCATGTCATGTTCTTCTCTCTGACCCTTAGTTTTTATATTTGATGTTAATCTGAATAGATGTGGATTATGACATCTATACTTGGATATGTACCATGCTTCCTTATTAGTATGATCTAATGCTTGGATTGTATTTCACTAACACTTTGGACATACAAGACTTTTGTTATATTCATTGTTGATTTATTTCATCACCACCTTCGAGTATTCTGCAGAATTTCCTGCCATACTTGTATATTTGTTTTACAACAAATACCATTGAAGCGAATGTCAGAAGGTTTCAGGCAGGAAATTACTCCTTTCGTTTCTCCTCCATTCTGCTGAACAGACAGATCCAGACACAAAGGTCGAGGATCTTTAAGAGGATCCTGGTATTGTCAAAGAATTGAACACAGATGTTTATCATCTTATTTTTTTCTCTAACTTCTCAATAGGTGATGTCTCAATCCCTTTTAAAGACAGGAAATCTTACTCCTAAATAACTGCAGGGAGCGAAGGGGCCAAAATGGTCAAGTTTCTTTACTCTGTTTGATTATAATTCCATTTTATCGGTGGACACTAGAGACATGTCTATGTAATATCTTCATTATATAATATTAGTAAAGTCCATACCTTGACAATGCCTACAATGTTTCCTTGTAGTAGCTTTATTCTGTCTGTATAGGACTTTCTCTGTTTATATCCTTTCCAGGTGGCCTGTCCATCAATGATAGAATAAAATACATTATACATGACCAAGAATGATGTACAATAGGCGTTACGTGTAGTTGGAAACATTTCAGCCGATATAGTTTTATCAGGGTCATTATTCTATTACTAGCACAGTCTATAAAAATCACATTTGAGAAAACACCATTGAATTAAAATTGGTGAAACTTCATTTAAAGGGATCCTATCATTGGATACCCTTTTTTTTCTCCCCAACACGTAGGAATAGCCTTAAGAAAGGCTATTCTTCTCCTACCTTTAGATGTCTTCTCCACGCCACCGTTCAGTAGAAATCCCGGTTTTCTTCGGTATGCAAATGAGTTCACTCGCAGCACTGGGGGTGGTCCCCAGCGCTCAAACAACGCCTCTGTCTTCTTCTGGAACGCCCTCTAACCTAGGTCTTCTTCCGTCCTGGGTTTCAATCTTCTAGGCTTCGGGCAGAGCTGACTGCACATGCCCAGGCCACAAGAAAATGACCGCTTACACCAGCTTACTGTGTAAGAGCCACACGAAAATGGCCGCTCACACCAGTTTACTGTGTAAACGGCCATTTTCTTGTGGCCTGGGCATGTGCAGTTGGCTCTGCCTGAGGCCCGAGGCCTAGAAGATTGAAACCCAGGAAGGAAGACGACACAGGAAGAAGTCATTCCAGACAAAGATAGAGGCGTTGCTGGAGATTTCTCTAGCAGCATTGGGGACTGCTTGAGCACTGGGGCCCATGCATACCGAAGAAAACCCGGATCGCTACCGAACGTAGGCAAGGAGAAGGCATCTAAAGGTAGGAGAAAAATAGCCTTTCTTAAGGCTATTCCTACGTGTTAGAAAAAAAAAAAGGTATCCAATGATAGGATTCCTTTAAGCTAAAGAGCTAATTTCTTCTGTTCAGCCCATTTGGTAAAAACTTACCATAAAATAATAATTCTGCAACATTTTTTCTTAGAATCCTGCATAGTGTTATACCCCTGTTATTGCTCGTGGAAATGTGTGAACAAATTTACAGTCAGGCGTTGCTTTTACCCCTGTTAATGGGGACAGAGTATCGCAATACAATTTGTCACTGTCACTATGCAATTGGACACACCCCACTGACAGGGGAATGGTAACACCCAGTTGTCAACATAAACTTCCATGAGGAATAATAGAGGAACAGCACAAAGCAGACTTCTAAGTAAATGTTGAAAAGATTCCAAAAATCATTAGAAATTCATGTGTACAAAGGACAAGGCTGATGGTCCATATTGGATGCTTATGATCTTTGGGTCCTCAGGCAGCATTGCATTAAGGACAGGTATGAATAGATGCTGCAAATCATTACATGGGCTCAGGAACAGTTCCAGAATGGCTATCTATGAACACAGTTCACTGTGCAATCCACAAATGCAAGTTAAAGCTGTGTCATGCAAAGAAGAAGCCTCTCTCCTTCTGGCTTCACAGACAAATCCGGGTGCTGAACTGACCTGCCAGCAGTCCAGACTTTTCACGAATAGAAAAGATTTGGTATTACAAAACAAAAATTTCTGCAAATAAGACCCAGGAATGCTATAGCTAGAATCCTACATCAGACAAGAAGGGGACAACAATCCTTTCTCAAAACTCCAGCAATTGATCTCTTCACTTCCCAGAAGTTTACGGATTGTTGTAAAAAGAAGAGAGAATGCTACACAATGGTAGACATGGCCCTGTCCCAACTTTTTAGAAATGTGCTGCATACATAAATTTCTCAATGAGTTAATTTTTATCAAATTAAATGGATATCTATTTATTACTTTCTGATGTGTTCTGTTCTGGTGCAAAGAAATTATATGGTTATAGGAGATTTCCGAATCATTGCATTCTTGTTTTAGTTATAGTTTACACAGTGCCCCAACTTTTTTGGAATTGGGTTTGTACCAAAACAAAACATATCAGAAGGTTTTTCAGAGCACAAAAGACACTGGTGGCATGTTACTTGGCATGGTAGTAAGACAGTGTCCAGCTACTTCAGCTTTGATTGGCTTTTTTCCTTGAAGGTCACATGATGCGCCCATTATGGTGGCCTACAAAAAATTTGTACAGTTTGCTTGTTTGTTTTTTTTTGTTTTTTTTTAAATCTTAAACCTTCTTGTTCCCTTAGGTAACATTGTAGACTATATCCAGTTCCTTATCTGCATTACCCTAGTCCTACCTGTATTTTAACGGCATATGGCTCTTGTTGGTGGAGATAAGTTTTCCTCTCCCGGAAGGCCCTCCTGGTCAGGTAGCCCCTCATGTGAGCTTGCAGCAGAGTGATCAGGTTTTCATTTGCCATCCACAGCTGTTCCCGGTTGTAGTCTGAGGTTACTTTTCCACAAATGGTCTGAGAATAAATGAACATAAAAATGTATTTATTTACGGTATTTTATTCCTATCAATTGCTTCTTCATTTCTAGGATGGACGGACCAAGACATTCGGATACATTGGACATATAATATAAACTTATTCAGGCTACGTTTGGTCACTGTCATTTGTGTCAATTAGAGATGAGCGAGTAGTACTCGATCGAGTAGGTATTCAATCGAATACTACAGTATTCGAAATACTCATACTCGATCGAGTACCACTCGCTATTCGAACGTAAAAGTTCGATGCGGAACCAGCATTGATTGGCCGAATGCTATACAGTCGGCCAATCAACGCTGGTTCTCCTCCTACCTTTAGAAGTCTTCTCCGTGCAGCTTCCCCGCGGCGTCTTCCGGCTCTTCATTCACTCCGCCAGGCATCGGGCCTGGGCAGAGCCGACTGAGCATGTCCGTTTGTAGTGCGGGCATGCGCAGTCGGCTCTGCCCAGGCCCGACGCCTGGCAGAGTGAATGAAGAGCCGGACGACGCAGGGACGCTGCAAGGAGAAGACTGCACGGAGGATCCAGCCCGACCCTCACTTGTGGACTTGGTAAGTATAATTTGATCGAACGTTGCCTACCCCTGAAACGAGCATTTTCCCCCCATAGACTATAATAGGGTTCGATATTCGATTCGAGTACTCGAATATTGAGGGGCTACTTGAAACGAATATCAAACCTCGAACATTTTACTGTTCGCTCATCTCTAATGTCAATCAGTTCTGAACTTCTACCATGAGGAGGATTTACATGGTACATGGAAACAGAAAAAAGGTGAAAAAACGGTAATAAATGGCATCCTGCACGATAGGATTTACAACTGGACTACTAAAATAAAAAGAACATACAAGAGCTATAAAGAAAGTTGCAGCAGTCATATGACAGTGGATCTTGTCTCCATTTCCTGCATTGTATTCAGTTCACAAGTTGTCAATTTGGGGTATACTTGGCCTTGTATTTGCCTTCATCTTCTGGACATTGTATCTCCTCGCTGTGACTAGAATAGAGTTGAAGGCCGAATCATCTTTCGCACTCACTTACCCTCCAGCTAAACATACTTGTTATTTTAAGTGGGTGAGGAAGATAAAGAGCTGCCAGATATCTCAGATGCTGTTTATTTCAAGGGAAAGAAATTTACCTAGTCAAATCCTTGTTTTCTCTGATGGAATACATCAGTTTTGTAGTCCCCATAAGCATTACATTGAAATACTGTATACAGTACTAATGCACCTCGATCCTCCATTAGGTAACCACTAGCATCAATAGGTTTCCAATTGGTTTTTCTACTCAATACAATACGACCATCACTAAAAAAAAGAATGGTCACCATATAGGTCCACCACCAATCTGCATTGGATCCTGCACTATATTGCCCACATAACCAAGCAGAAACTCCTGAAAATCTGCTTTTTTTTATTTAGTTCGAGAGCCACTGCCGTTGGGAAGTTACTTATGGAAAGAGGAATGATCACACCCCATGTCAAAAGGTCGCCACGGGACCCACCATTCCTACTTATGCCACTGATGTCCATCTAAGTTTGCAATGTCTATTAGTTAATCTGGGCCAGTGTATCAGTTTTTCCTGCAGCGTTTACAGGCCCATATGAACCACATTGTAATTCAGTCTAGAATTTAAGTAGATGAGGACGATAAGGAGATGCCCAATACCTAAAGACAAGGGAAAAATTCAAGGGAAACACAAGGGCTCCATCTTACAAGTGCCAGGGCGCCAGGTTTTCTTTTATTATTTGTCGATACCTAAAGATACTGCTTATTCCAAGGGAAAGAAATTTATCCTGCCAAATCCTTGTTTTTTCTGAAAACATCAGTTCTGTTGTTCCCATAGACTTTACATAGAAATACGGGATATATCATCACAATCCCTATCTGCGTAACCATGCTGTTTGTTTCCATTTCCTTTTATAACCTTACCCACATATATTACACAGACTGGACAGCGTCACAGCCCTAGAACATTTTAGGATTACATCTCGGTAACGGCAACATCCCTTTCCATTAGCTACCATAATGAAATTACTGCCGCCTAATGTTTGCATTAAGGAATTCTGAAACCCAAACATCTTTAATTCCGAGCAGTACGCGGAATATCAATACAAGAGACTAATGTTAGGCTGATGGGAAAGCGCTGTAGGATCACAGTCTGATGCGTCCCAGCTGGCAGGAAACCGCTGTGTAGGTTGAGTTTGGACACAGATCTGAATCTGAAAGTGAACTTGAAGTATTATGCTTGGATTTTGAACAAAGGATGTAGTATAATCTTAAAATGTGAGAAGTAGGGTGAGCGATCGTGTTCGGAAAAAATCGGATTCCAATTGGCGATCGAGAAAATTTCACGATCGCGATCGGAATTCCGAACACGATTTTTTTAGGTGGGATTGAGATCGGTAGTATTTCCCACAATGCCTTCACACTGAGTATATAGTGTATACTCAGTGTGAAGGCTCCGCTGCGGTTCCATAGGAATGAATGGAAGCAGCCGGCACACAGCCTTAACCCCCTGCGCGCCGGCTACCTCCATTCATTCTAATGGGAGACTAAAAGTAACATCTCTAGTAGCTACTTACCTCCAGAGATGGCTGACGTCTCCCCTCCCAATACCCGCCCACACTCTCCTAACCCACTCACACTCTCCTAACTTGGGAGGCAGGGGACAGCGAGGTGAAGAAGACTGCAGCGTGGAGCAGTAGCGAGGCGAAGAACACCGGAGCAGCCATCTCTGGAGGTAAGTGGACACCACGGGGGACTAAGTAGCCAGAGGATTAAAAAAAAAATCCTCGGGCTACTTAGTGAGTCACTACACAGTGTGGATTCTAACAATTGTTAGATTCCATGCTGTATAGTGAATAGGATTGCTTTTAAAATCCGATCTCCGATTAATAAAAAAATCCCATTGACTTGCATTGGGATCGGAATTGGGATTGAGATCAGGTTCAAATGAAAAATGATTGGAAATCGGATTTTAAAATCGATCCTGAAAAGTCAGGATCGGCCCAACCCTAGTGAGAAGATGTACCTGAAATATTTTACTGCCATTTTTTCTGGTCACAGCTACATATAAACATATCCTACTATTATTATAAATTAGCATCCGCCCACGACTTCGTCTGCGGGTTGGCGTTGGCGCTGAGCCGCTTATATTTAGCCAATGGCTGTTGTGGATGATCTGCCTGCTCCCGCGTCTCAGCTCTGGTTGGTTGAGTCAACTTTAATCCATTTCAGCTGGCTGCAAGTGTGATTTAGTTATTGCCATCACCTGTTAGGTGCCTCAGGTAAGTAACAGGTGCTGTTAATTACACAAATTAGAGAAGCATCACATGATTTCTCAAACAGGGCCAATACTTTTGTCCACCCCCTTTTTATGTTTGGTGTGGAATTATATCCAATTTGGCTTTTTGGCAATTCTTTTTTGGTTTTCCATTGAAGACAAATTAAACGAAGATAATAATTCCAAAGAATTTGTGATTGCAATCCTTTTCTGGAAGAAAATGAGTATTATCTGACAGAATTGCAGGGGTGCCAATACTTTTGGCCAACACTGTAATGTGTATGGCTACTTTTAGTCTCTGAACATGAAGTGTGCGCTATTAAGCTGCCCATACACAAAACATTAATGTAGAATAGATGGCGGATCAATAATATTTTCCATAATGTGGCTTCATCTATAATACTTATAGGAAAAGACATCCACTAGAAGCTTTGAAAGAAAAAAAAAAACTGCTAGTCTATGTCCATCCTCCATACATCAGTCCATGTCAAAATTGGAAAATACTAAACAAAGAGCGAATAAAAGTTGATCTCCAGATTTCTCTACATCTTGAAGACATTTTTGGCAACCTTTACTATTACAATACAAAATATTCGGAAGTTTTAAAGCTCCCCTGCCGTTATTAGAATAGCTGAATATTACTGTGTGTGTTTAGTCTTGGCCATTATAAAATACCACCAACTAAATTTTAATTTCCCCTCCACCTGGGGTAGAAAATAAAACCCAGAATATTTCTGGCCATAAACATCAGAGTAACCAAAGTAACCAAGGTCTATGAAGATTGCAAGAGCTGAGCCATTCTTATCGGGAGTCATATTCCAGATATAATGGGCTGTGGCCAAAACCAATAAGAATGTCAAAGAGTACAATCTGTTCTGAGTGTAAAGTAATGCTCAATTATATTGAATTACACGGTGACTCATTGGACAATAATGTCATTAAAACACAAGACATAAGGCCTCCCTTTAACACCAATCCCACTACTGTTTGCCTTAAACAAATAGAATTTCCAGCACAAAAAAAAAAAAGGCAATTTTTTTTTTTTTTTTTTTTTTTTTTTTTTTTTTTTTACAGTGCCACACTTGCCCATAGGTTGTGCCTGGTATTGCAGGACAGACTCACTTAATTAAACAGAGCTGAGCTGCAATACTGGATACAATACGTGAACAGAAATGGTGAGGTTTCAATGCTACTTGGGCAAAACTATCAAATCTATCACAAATATTGTTTTTTTGTCTTAAGTACCTGAATATCTTCTCGGCTAAGCCAAGTGGTTTTCGGAGTAATTCCTTCTGGAGGAGTCCAGCAGCCAACATTTGTCTCAGTATTATAATAATAGTCAAATTTATCATTCAGCCTTATCTTCAGCCATGAACTCTCTTCTGCCTCTGCAGGACCTAGTGGTGGAAAATTGGTGCAATTTAGAGAAAAAGGTATACAGCTTTATAAAACCATAACTTAAGGAGCCCCCGAGTGACATGACTGTGTAAAGAGCAATGACTGAGTATGCGTGCTAGAACTTCAGCCATACTCAGAGGGGGTTGTGTAAATATCTTGTGTCCGATCCTCCTACTATTTAATTATTATATCCTTGTGATGGAAAAAGCAGGATATTACAGCTATAGCTCTATAGACCTAGTAGACAAAGCATAAAAAATACTGTGCCATTTGGCGTTTAGTTGCACTGAATTAATGCTTGGGCCACATGGCTTATGAGTCGAGTGTATTCATGAAAATAGTTGCCCCCCCCACCCCACATACCTTAGGGGAGTAAGTTACACTATGTTGTGTATTAACATGTACACACTAGACGGTCAGTAACCACAGAGAGCAGCAGGGAAAATTATTACACTCATACACTCATTAATACACTGGACTCACAAGCTACATGTCCAGAGTATTCTTTCATCACTCCCGGTAGCCAAAAAGCACAGCATATTTTTTTATGTGTTTTGTTGTTTTACGACTATGGACCTGTAGCTAAAATAAACTCTTCCAACCAGTAGATAAAGCGCCGAAACCTCCATAGAGTACAATTATAAATGTCTGTGGCTGTCTGCAGCCACCACTAGGGTAGATTTATGACTTTTCCAAATACAAATGTAACTGTAAACTTAATAAGAGCTGTATGCAGTAACCTCTTAAGCGCCATCTAGTGGTGGCTACAGACAACCAGATTTTTTTAAAATCTATGCCGACTATTTGCCGTGTAACCCGGCAAAATCACACGGCCAACAACGAAAAACCCCTAAACAATAGTTAATAAATGCAGCTGAAAACACTGGCGGCACAGTCGATCTTCATGTGGTGGCAGTTTCTGTTGCCCCATCAAGTTATATCTTTAAATTTTTTTTTTTTTTTTTTAGGATGTTACTCAAAAATCTGCATCCTTCAGGGGCCATGCACCTACCTGGAAATCTATGCCAGCTGATGTCAGGAATCATTTACACCACGTAACTGGTATAGACTATTATGAATCTGGCTGGGTTACGGTTCCCACACACAGCACACGCCAACTTATGACATTAAAGATTTTATTAAGTGTCAGGTACATTCTAAAGGAACTTCTAGACATTACCTTCAGTGGCCTTCTTTTTCTTGGCCTCCGATAGGTCTTTGTGATAGACCTCAGCACACTCTGGTAGGATTCCCTTCAGTCCAGCATTAGATGACTGTAGTGCTTGCAAGGTTTGCTGAGAATCATCCTTTTCCAAAGCCAGGTTAATTTCTGCCACACCGGCCGCCACTAAATGTGTTAGAGGGAAAGAAAAGGTTAAAAAGTTGCATTAAACAAAAGTAAATTTGTTTTAGTGTTGCAACTAGAGATGAGCAAACACTAAAATGTTCGAGGTTCGAAATTCGATTCGAACAGCCGCTCAATGTTCGTGTGTTCGAACGGGTTTCGAACCCCATTATAGTCTATGGGGAACAGATACTCGTTAAGGGGGAAACCCAAATCCGTGTCTGGCGGGTCACCAAGTCCACTATGACACCCCAGGAAATGATGCCAACACCTCTGAAATGACACTGGGACAGCAGGGGAAGCATGTCTGGGGGCATCTAACACACCAAAGACCCTCTATTACCCCAACATCACAGCCTAACAACTACACACTTTACACACTCAATACCACCTCTCTGACAGTAGGAAAACACCTTGAAACATGTGTATTTGGCACTTGCAGTGAGGAGAGCTTGTCACCAGCAGTGAATATGGCCCTTGTAGTAAGTTGAGGTTGGCACCAACATTTGTTTTGAAAATCAGGGTGGATTGAGCCTCTAACCAGCAGAGTTTGGGCAAATTCATGGTGGAGGGAGCCTCTAAAACCCCCAGTTTGGACCAATTCATGGTGGAGGGAGCCTCTAAAAACCCCAGTTTGGACCAATTTATGGTGGAGGGACGTAACCCCAATAAATTCTTTGAATTCCCAGTCAGACAATGGCACTATATACCAGTAGCAAGAAATGAGGGTATTTATAACCCCAATATATTCTTTGAATTCCCAGTCAGAAACTGGCACTATATACCAGTAGCAAGAAATGAGGGTATTTGTAACCCCAATATATTCTTTGAATTCCCAGTCAGACAATGGCACTATATACCAGTAGCAAGAAATGAGGGTATTTATAACCCCAATATATTCTTTGAATTACCAGTCAGAAACTGGCACTATATACCAGTAGCAAGAAATGAGGGTATTTGTAACCCCAATATATTCTTTGAATTCCCAGTCAGACAATGGCACTATATACCAGTAGCAAGAAATGAGGGTATTTATAACCCCAATATATTCTTTGAATTCCCAGTCAGACAATGGCACTATATACCAGTAGCAAGAAATGAGGGTATTTGTAACCCCAATATATTCTTTGAATTACCAGTCAGACAATGGCACTATATACCAGTAGCAAGAAATGAGGGTATTTGTAACCCCAATATATTCTTTGAATTCCCAGTCAGACAATGGCACTATATACCAGTAGCAAGAAATGAGGGTATTTATAACCCCAATATATTCTTTGAATTCCCAGTCAGAAACTGGCACTATATACCAGTAGCAAGAAATGAGGGTATTTGTAACCCCAATATATTCTTTGAATTCCCAGTCAGACAATGGCACTATATACCAGTAGCAAGAAATGAGGGTATTTGTAACCCCAATATATTCTTTGAATTCCCAGTCAGACAATGGCACTATATACCAGTAGCAAAAATTCTGGGTGCACGTTACCCCAATATATTCTTTGAATTACCAGTCAGAAACTGGCACTATATGGCAGTAGCAAAAAATGAGGGTATTTGTAACCCCAATATATTCTTTGAATTCCCAGTCAGACAATGGCACTATATACCAGTAGCAAAAATTGTGGGTGCACGTAACCCCAATATATTCTTTGAATTACCAGTCAGACAATGGCACTATATACCAGTAGCAAGAAATGAGGGTATTTGTAACCCCAATATATTCTTTGAATTCCCAGTCAGACAATGGCACTATATACCAGTAGCAAGAAATGAGGGTATTTGTAACCCCAATATATTCTTTGAATTCCCAGTCAGACAATGGCACTATATACCAATAGCAAAAATTCTGGGTGCACGTTACCCCAATATATTCTTTGAATTACCAGTCAGAAACTGGCACTATATGGCAGTAGCAAAAAATGAGGGTATTTGTAACCCCAATATATTCTTTGAATTCCCAGTCAGACAATGGCACTATATACCAGTAGCAAAAATTGTGGGTGCACGTAACCCCAATATATTCTTTGAATTACCAGTCAGACAATGGCACTATATACCAGTAGCAAGAAATGAGGGTATTTGTAACCCCAATATATTCTTTGAATTCCCAGTCAGACAATGGCACTATATACCAGTAGCAAGAAATGAGGGTATTTATAACCCCAATATATTCTTTGAATTACCAGTCAGAAACTGGCACTATATACCAGTAGCAAGAAATGAGGGTATTTGTAACCCCAATATATTCTTTGAATTCCCAGTCAGACAATGGCACTATATACCAGTAGCAAGAAATGAGGGTATTTATAACCCCAATATATTCTTTGAATTCCCAGTCAGACAATGGCACTATATACCAGTAGCAAGAAATGAGGGTATTTGTAACCCCAATATATTCTTTGAATTACCAGTCAGACAATGGCACTATATACCAGTAGCAAGAAATGAGGGTATTTGTAACCCCAATATATTCTTTGAATTCCCAGTCAGACAATGGCACTATATACCAGTAGCAAGAAATGAGGGTATTTATAACCCCAATATATTCTTTGAATTCCCAGTCAGAAACTGGCACTATATACCAGTAGCAAGAAATGAGGGTATTTGTAACCCCAATATATTCTTTGAATTCCCAGTCAGACAATGGCACTATATACCAGTAGCAAAAATTCTGGGTGCACGTTACCCCAATATATTCTTTGAATTACCAGTCAGAAACTGGCACTATATGGCAGTAGCAAAAAATGAGGGTATTTGTAACCCCAATATATTCTTTGAATTCCCAGTCAGACAATGGCACTATATACCAGTAGCAAAAATTGTGGGTGCACGTAACCCCAATATATTCTTTGAATTACCAGTCAGACAATGGCACTATATACCAGTAGCAAGAAATGAGGGTATTTGTAACCCCAATATATTCTTTGAATTCCCAGTCAGACAATGGCACTATATACCAGTAGCAAGAAATGAGGGTATTTATAACCCCAATATATTCTTTGAATTCCCAGTCAGACAATGGCACTATATACCAGTAGCAAGAAATGAGGGTATTTGTAACCCCAATATATTCTTTGAATTACCAGTCAGACAATGGCACTATATACCAGTAGCAAGAAATGAGGGTATTTGTAACCCCAATATATTCTTTGAATTCCCAGTCAGACAATGGCACTATATACCAGTAGCAAGAAATGAGGGTATTTGTAACCCCAATATATTCTTTGAATTCCCAGTCAGACAATGGCACTATATACCAGTAGCAAGAAATGAGGGTATTTGTAACCCCAATATATTCTTTGAATTCCCAGTCAGACAATGGCACTATATACCAGTAGCAAGAAATGAGGGTATTTGTAACCCCAATATATTCTTTGAATTCCCAGTCAGACAATGGCACTATATACCAGTAGCAAGAAATGAGGGTATTTATAACCCCAATATATTCTTTGAATTACCAGTCAGAAACTGGCACTATATACCAGTAGCAAGAAATGAGGGTATTTGTAACCCCAATATATTCTTTGAATTCCCAGTCAGACAATGGCACTATATACCAGTAGCAAGAAATGAGGGTATTTGTAACCCCAATATATTCTTTGAATTCCCAGTCAGACAATGGCACTATATACCAGTAGCAAGAAATGAGGGTATTTATAACCCCAATATATTCTTTGAATTCCCAGTCAGACAATGGCACTATATACCAGTAGCAAAAATTGTGGGTGCACGTAACCCCAATATATTCTTTGAATTACCAGTCAGACAATGGCACTATATACCAGTAGCAAGAAATGAGGGTATTTGTAACCCCAATATATTCTTTGAATTCCCAGTCAGACAATGGCACTATATACCAGTAGCAAGAAATGAGGGTATTTATAACCCCAATATATTCTTTGAATTACCAGTCAGAAACTGGCACTATATACCAGTAGCAAGAAATGAGGGTATTTGTAACCCCAATATATTCTTTGAATTCCCAGTCAGACAATGGCACTATATACCAGTAGCAAGAAATGAGGGTATTTATAACCCCAATATATTCTTTGAATTCCCAGTCAGACAATGGCACTATATACCAGTAGCAAGAAATGAGGGTATTTGTAACCCCAATATATTCTTTGAATTCCCAGTCAGACAATGGCACTATATACCAGTAGCAAGAAATGAGGGTATTTGTAACCCCAATATATTCTTTGAATTCCCAGTCAGACAATGGCACTATATACCAGTAGCAAGAAATGAAGGTATTTGTAACCCCAATATATTCTTTGAATTCCCAGTCAGACAATGGCACTATATACCAGTAGCAAGAAATGAGGGTATTTGTAACCCCAATATATTCTTTGAATTCCCAGTCAGACAATGGCACTATATACCAGTAGCAAGAAATGAGGGTATTTGTAACCCCAATATATTCTTTGAATTCCCAGTCAGACAATGGCACTATATACCAGTAGCAAGAAATGAGGGTATTTGTAACCCCAATATATTCTTTGAATTCCCAGTCAGACAATGGCACTATATACCAGTAGCAAGAAATGAGGGTATTTGTAACCCCAATATATTCTTTGAATTCCCAGTCAGACAATGGCACTATATACCAGTAGCAAGAAATGAGGGTATTTATAACCCCAATATATTCTTTGAATTACCAGTCAGAAACTGGCACTATATACCAGTAGCAAGAAATGAGGGTATTTGTAACCCCAATATATTCTTTGAATTCCCAGTCAGACAATGGCAATATTTACCAGTAGCAAGAAATGAGGGTATTTATAACCCCAATATATTCTTTGAATTACCAGTCAGACAATGGCACTATATACCAGTAGCAAGAAATGAGGGTATTTGTAACCCCAATATATTCTTTGAATTCCCAGTCAGACAATGGCACTATATACCAGTAGCAAGAAATGAGGGTATTTGTAACCCCAATATATTCTTTGAATTCCCAGTCAGACAATGGCACTATATACCAGTAGCAAGAAATGAGGGTATTTGTAACCCCAATATATTCTTTGAATTCCCAGTCAGACAATGGCACTATATACCAGTAGCAAGAAATGAGGGTATTTGTAACCCCAATATATTCTTTGAATTCCCAGTCAGACAATGGCACTATATACCAGTAGCAAGAAATGAGGGTATTTGTAACCCCAATATATTCTTTGAATTCCCAGTCAGACAATGGCACTATATACCAGTAGCAAAAATTGTGGGTGCACGTTACCCCAATATATTCTTTGAATTACCAGTCAGAAACTGGCACTATATGGCAGTAGCAAGAAATGAGGGTATTTGTAACCCCAATATATTCTTTGAATTCCCAGTCAGACAATGGCACTATATACCAGTAGCAAGAAATGAGGGTATTTGTAACCCCAATATATTCTTTGAATTCCCAGTCAGACAATGGCACTATATACCAGTAGCAAGAAATGAGGGTATTTGTAACCCCAATATATTCTTTGAATTCCCAGTCAGACAATGGCACTATATACCAGTAGCAAGAAATGAGGGTATTTATAACCCCAATATATTCTTTGAATTACCAGTCAGAAACTGGCACTATATACCAGTAGCAAGAAATGAGGGTATTTGTAACCCCAATATATTCTTTGAATTCCCAGTCAGACAATGGAACTATATACCAGTAGCAAGAAATGAGGGTATTTATAACCCCAATATATTCTTTGAATTCCCAGTCAGACAATGGCACTATATACCAGTAGCAAGAAATGAGGGTATTTGTAACCCCAATATATTCTTTGAATTCCCAGTCAGACAATGGAACTATATACCAGTAGCAAGAAATGAGGGTATTTGTAACCCCAATATATTCTTTGAATTCCCAGTCAGACAATGGCACTATATACCAGTAGCAAGAAATGAGGGTATTTGTAACCCCAATATATTCTTTGAATTCCCAGTCAGACAATGGCACTATATACCAGTAGCAAGAAATGAGGGTATTTGTAACCCCAATATATTCTTTGAATTCCCAGTCAGACAATGGCACTATATACCAGTAGCAAGAAATGAGGGTATTTGTAACCCCAATATATTCTTTGAATTCCCAGTCAGACAATGGCACTATATACCAGTAGCAAGAAATGAGGGTATTTGTAACCCCAATATATTCTTTGAATTCCCAGTCAGACAATGGCACTATATACCAGTAGCAAGAAATGAGGGTATTTGTAACCCCAATATATTCTTTGAATTCCCAGTCAGACAATGGCACTATATACCAGTAGCAAGAAATGAGGGTATTTATAACCCCAATATATTCTTTGAATTACCAGTCAGAAACTGGCACTATATACCAGTAGCAAGAAATGAGGGTATTTGTAACCCCAATATATTCTTTGAATTCCCAGTCAGACAATGGCAATATTTACCAGTAGCAAGAAATGAGGGTATTTATAACCCCAATATATTCTTTGAATTCCCAGTCAGACAATGGCACTATATACCAGTAGCAAGAAATGAGGGTATTTATAACCCCAATATATTCTTTGAATTACCAGTCAGACAATGGCACTATATACCAGTAGCAAGAAATGAGGGTATTTGTAACCCCAATATATTCTTTGAATTCCCAGTCAGACAATGGCACTATATACCAGTAGCAAGAAATGAGGGTATTTGTAACCCCAATATATTCTTTGAATTCCCAGTCAGACAATGGCACTATATACCAGTAGCAAGAAATGAGGGTATTTGTAACCCCAATATATTCTTTGAATTCCCAGTCAGACAATGGCACTATATACCAGTAGCAAGAAATGAGGGTATTTGTAACCCCAATATATTCTTTGAATTCCCAGTCAGACAATGGCACTATATACCAGTAGCAAGAAATGAGGGTATTTGTAACCCCAATATATTCTTTGAATTCCCAGTCAGACAATGGCACTATATACCAGTAGCAAGAAATGAGGGTATTTGTAACCCCAATATATTCTTTGAATTCCCAGTCAGACAATGGCACTATATACCAGTAGCAAGAAATGAGGGTATTTGTAACCCCAATATATTCTTTGAATTCCCAGTCAGACAATGGCACTATATACCAGTAGCAAAAATTGTGGGTGCACGTTACCCCAATATATTCTTTGAATTACCAGTCAGAAACTGGCACTATATGGCAGTAGCAAGAAATGAGGGTATTTGTAACCCCAATATATTCTTTGAATTACCAGTCAGAAACTGGCACTATATACCAGTAGCAAGAAATGAGGGTATTTGTAACCCCAATATATTCTTTGAATTCCCAGTCAGACAATGGCACTATATACCAGTAGCAAGAAATGAGGGTATTTATAACCCCAATATATTCTTTGAATTCCCAGTCAGACAATGGCACTATATACCAGTAGCAAGAAATGAGGGTATTTGTAACCCCAATATATTCTTTGAATTCCCAGTCAGACAATGGCACTATATACCAGTAGCAAGAAATGAGGGTATTTGTAACCCCAATATATTCTTTGAATTCCCAGTCAGACAATGGCACTATATACCAGTAGCAAAAATTGTGGGTGCACGTTACCCCAATATATTCTTTGAATTACCAGTCAGAAACTGGCACTATATGGCAGTAGCAAGAAATGAGGGTATTTGTAACCCCAATATATTCTTTGAATTCCCAGTCAGACAATGGCACTATATACCAGTAGCAAGAAATGAGGGTATTTGTAACCCCAATATATTCTTTGAATTCCCAGTCAGACAATGGCACTATATACCAGTAGCAAGAAATTAGGGTATTTATAACCCCAATATATTCTTTGAATTCCCAGTCAGACAATGGCACTATATACCAGTAGCAAGAAATGAGGGTATTTATAACCCCAATATATTCTTTGAATTCCCAGTCAGAAACTGGCACTATATACCAGTAGCAAGAAATGAGGGTATTTGTAACCCCAATATATTCTTTGAATTCCCAGTCAGACAATGGCACTATATACCAGTAGCAAGAAATGAGGGTATTTGTAACCCCAATATATTCTTTGAATTCCCAGTCAGACAATGGCACTATATACCAGTAGCAAAAATTGTGGGTGCACGTTACCCCAATATATTCTTTGAATTACCAGTCAGAAACTGGCACTATATGGCAGTAGCAAGAAATGAGGGTATTTGTAACCCCAATATATTCTTTGAATTCCCAGTCAGACAATGGCACTATATACCAGTAGCAAAAATTGTGGGTGCACGTAACCCCAATATATTCTTTGAATTACCAGTCAGACAATGGCACTATATACCAGTAGCAAGAAATGAGGGTATTTATAACCCCAATATATTCTTTGAATTCCCAGTCAGACAATGGCACTATATACCAGTAGCAAGAAATGAGGGTATTTATAACCCCAATATATTCTTTGAATTACCAGTCAGACAATGGCACTATATACCAGTAGCAAGAAATGAGGGTATTTGTAAACCCAATATATTCTTGGAATTCCCAGTCAGACAATGGCACTATATGGCAGTAGCAAGAAATGAGGGTATTTGTAACCCCAATATATTCTTGGAATTCCCAGTCAGACAATGGCACTATATACCAGTAGCAAGAAATGAGGGTATTTGTAAACCCAATATATTCTTGGAATTCCCAGTCAGACAATGGCACTATATACCAGTAGCAAGAAATGAGGGTATTTGTAACCCCAATATATTCTTTGAATTCCCAGTCAGACAATGGCACTATATACCAGTAGCAAGAAATGAGGGTATTTGTAACCCCAATATATTCTTTGAATTCCCAGTCAGACAATGGCACTATATACCAGTAGCAAAAATTGTGGGTGCACGTTACCCCAATATATTCTTTGAATTACCAGTCAGAAACTGGCACTATATGGCAGTAGCAAGAAATGAGGGTATTTGTAACCCCAATATATTCTTTGAATTCCCAGTCAGACAATGGCACTATATACCAGTAGCAAGAAATGAGGGTATTTGTAACCCCAATATATTCTTTGAATTCCCAGTCAGACAATGGCACTATATACCAGTAGCAAGAAATGAGGGTATTTGTAACCCCAATATATTCTTTGAATTCCCAGTCAGACAATGGCACTATATACCAGTAGCAAGAAATGAGGGTATTTATAACCCCAATATATTCTTTGAATTACCAGTCAGAAACTGGCACTATATACCAGTAGCAAGAAATGAGGGTATTTGTAACCCCAATATATTCTTTGAATTCCCAGTCAGACAATGGAACTATATACCAGTAGCAAGAAATGAGGGTATTTATAACCCCAATATATTCTTTGAATTCCCAGTCAGACAATGGCACTATATACCAGTAGCAAGAAATGAGGGTATTTGTAACCCCAATATATTCTTTGAATTCCCAGTCAGACAATGGAACTATATACCAGTAGCAAGAAATGAGGGTATTTGTAACCCCAATATATTCTTTGAATTCCCAGTCAGACAATGGCACTATATACCAGTAGCAAGAAATGAGGGTATTTGTAACCCCAATATATTCTTTGAATTCCCAGTCAGACAATGGCACTATATACCAGTAGCAAGAAATGAGGGTATTTGTAACCCCAATATATTCTTTGAATTCCCAGTCAGACAATGGCACTATATACCAGTAGCAAGAAATGAGGGTATTTGTAACCCCAATATATTCTTTGAATTCCCAGTCAGACAATGGCACTATATACCAGTAGCAAGAAATGAGGGTATTTGTAACCCCAATATATTCTTTGAATTCCCAGTCAGACAATGGCACTATATACCAGTAGCAAGAAATGAGGGTATTTGTAACCCCAATATATTCTTTGAATTCCCAGTCAGACAATGGCACTATATACCAGTAGCAAGAAATGAGGGTATTTATAACCCCAATATATTCTTTGAATTACCAGTCAGAAACTGGCACTATATACCAGTAGCAAGAAATGAGGGTATTTGTAACCCCAATATATTCTTTGAATTCCCAGTCAGACAATGGCAATATTTACCAGTAGCAAGAAATGAGGGTATTTATAACCCCAATATATTCTTTGAATTCCCAGTCAGACAATGGCACTATATACCAGTAGCAAGAAATGAGGGTATTTATAACCCCAATATATTCTTTGAATTACCAGTCAGACAATGGCACTATATACCAGTAGCAAGAAATGAGGGTATTTGTAACCCCAATATATTCTTTGAATTCCCAGTCAGACAATGGCACTATATACCAGTAGCAAGAAATGAGGGTATTTGTAACCCCAATATATTCTTTGAATTCCCAGTCAGACAATGGCACTATATACCAGTAGCAAGAAATGAGGGTATTTGTAACCCCAATATATTCTTTGAATTCCCAGTCAGACAATGGCACTATATACCAGTAGCAAGAAATGAGGGTATTTGTAACCCCAATATATTCTTTGAATTCCCAGTCAGACAATGGCACTATATACCAGTAGCAAGAAATGAGGGTATTTGTAACCCCAATATATTCTTTGAATTCCCAGTCAGACAATGGCACTATATACCAGTAGCAAGAAATGAGGGTATTTGTAACCCCAATATATTCTTTGAATTCCCAGTCAGACAATGGCACTATATACCAGTAGCAAGAAATGAGGGTATTTGTAACCCCAATATATTCTTTGAATTCCCAGTCAGACAATGGCACTATATACCAGTAGCAAAAATTGTGGGTGCACGTTACCCCAATATATTCTTTGAATTACCAGTCAGAAACTGGCACTATATGGCAGTAGCAAGAAATGAGGGTATTTGTAACCCCAATATATTCTTTGAATTACCAGTCAGAAACTGGCACTATATACCAGTAGCAAGAAATGAGGGTATTTGTAACCCCAATATATTCTTTGAATTCCCAGTCAGACAATGGCACTATATACCAGTAGCAAGAAATGAGGGTATTTATAACCCCAATATATTCTTTGAATTCCCAGTCAGACAATGGCACTATATACCAGTAGCAAGAAATGAGGGTATTTGTAACCCCAATATATTCTTTGAATTCCCAGTCAGACAATGGCACTATATACCAGTAGCAAGAAATGAGGGTATTTGTAACCCCAATATATTCTTTGAATTCCCAGTCAGACAATGGCACTATATACCAGTAGCAAAAATTGTGGGTGCACGTTACCCCAATATATTCTTTGAATTACCAGTCAGAAACTGGCACTATATGGCAGTAGCAAGAAATGAGGGTATTTGTAACCCCAATATATTCTTTGAATTCCCAGTCAGACAATGGCACTATATACCAGTAGCAAGAAATGAGGGTATTTGTAACCCCAATATATTCTTTGAATTCCCAGTCAGACAATGGCACTATATACCAGTAGCAAGAAATTAGGGTATTTATAACCCCAATATATTCTTTGAATTCCCAGTCAGACAATGGCACTATATACCAGTAGCAAGAAATGAGGGTATTTATAACCCCAATATATTCTTTGAATTCCCAGTCAGAAACTGGCACTATATACCAGTAGCAAGAAATGAGGGTATTTGTAACCCCAATATATTCTTTGAATTCCCAGTCAGACAATGGCACTATATACCAGTAGCAAGAAATGAGGGTATTTGTAACCCCAATATATTCTTTGAATTCCCAGTCAGACAATGGCACTATATACCAGTAGCAAAAATTGTGGGTGCACGTTACCCCAATATATTCTTTGAATTACCAGTCAGAAACTGGCACTATATGGCAGTAGCAAGAAATGAGGGTATTTGTAACCCCAATATATTCTTTGAATTCCCAGTCAGACAATGGCACTATATACCAGTAGCAAAAATTGTGGGTGCACGTAACCCCAATATATTCTTTGAATTACCAGTCAGACAATGGCACTATATACCAGTAGCAAGAAATGAGGGTATTTATAACCCCAATATATTCTTTGAATTCCCAGTCAGACAATGGCACTATATACCAGTAGCAAGAAATGAGGGTATTTATAACCCCAATATATTCTTTGAATTACCAGTCAGACAATGGCACTATATACCAGTAGCAAGAAATGAGGGTATTTATAACCCCAATATATTCTTTGAATTCCCAGTCAGACAATGGCACTATATACCAGTAGCAAGAAATGAGGGTATTTGTAACCCCAATATATTCTTTGAATTCCCAGTCAGACAATGGCACTATATACCAGTAGCAAAAATTGTGGGTGTATATAGCCCCAATTCTATTGCTAGGGGACTTGCAGGGTATTTCTGGGGTGAAGGTGGGGGGGCACACCGTTGGAACGGGGATTTGGGGTGTATATATGGGGTATACGGGAATACACTGTCAGTGTATTACATTCAGGATCCGGGGAAAGCTGGGTTGCGGCGATTGAGCCTGTCAGTGCCACGTTACACTGACAAGCTTCTCCCTGGAATTTAGCTCTTACAAGAGCTGTTGGTTGTCTTCTCCTTCCTATCTAGCCTGTCCCTGCCTACCCAGAATCTAAGCCCTAGCTAACTGGACGGAAACCTCCGTCCCCGGTGAATTGCAAGCTCAGAATGACGTGAAGCTGGGCGTCGCTGTTCTTTTAAATTAGAGGTCACATGTTTTCGGCAGCCAATGGGTTTTGCCTACTTTTTTCAACGTCACCGGTGTCGTAGTTCCTGTCCCACCTACCCTGCGCTGTTATTGGAGCAAAAAAGGCGCCAGGGAAGGTGGGAGGGGAATCGAGTAATGGCGCACTTTACCACGCGGTGTTCGATTCGATTCGAACATGCCGAACAGCCTAATATCCGATCGAACATGAGTTCGATAGAACACTGTTCGCTCATCTCTAGTTGCAACATTTTCTAGCAATACTTAAAAGGAGATGCCCAGGTTTTAGGATAGGCAAATAAATATTTGATCAGTGGGGGCCGACATCCTTACAATGCACCTACTACAGTAAAGGGCTGAAAGGAGATTGCTCCATTCCCTGTATAGGGGCCAGGCACCAGTATTGCAGCTCAGCTCCCCCATCAGATATTTAGGATAAGCCATAAAATCCTAAAACTGTAACAACCTCTTTGAAAGAGACCGTCCTAATATATATATATATATATATATATATATATATATATATAGTAAAAATTCAGATTTTTGGACATTAGAACATGTCTGATGTTTTTTGGAAAACCCTTTATGTTTAGTTTTCCATCGTGTAGACTAGAGTTTGTTCTGTTTAGGGATAGGGCTCGAGCTGGGATAGACACTTGACAGACATATCACACAATGGTACAAACTGTACTCAAACATAAAAGCTTACGTTCTTATCTATACGTCTAGTTAAACCCTACTCGACAGACACACAATAAGGACAATGATGTAATGTGCCTGGAGGAAGTCGGATACGTGACACCATAAATATCATCCTTATTCTGGGTTACACCAGGTTATTTACAGTGACTAATGTTTTACATGCCACATAATGCCACATTTACTACTGATAAGATATTGGACAATTCAAACCGAGCTCTGATATGTGTAACATAGTCTTATATGAGATATGTAGGTCTTTTCACATACAGATAGTGTATTTGGACAGCTGACAGCTTTAAATATAGCATCACTAAAGTGTGTTGTATATAATGTCAGCTACATTTTCCGTAGCTCTATATGACCCGCAGCGGTATCAAGTTCATGGGAAATAGCATAAAAAAAACAAGAACACCCTATGACTTGATATTGATGGGATCTATTGATCACGATCTAGTGTATATAGGGTCTCAGGTATGTTGACTTCAATAGGAGATTCCTTCTATCCATAGAAATCAACACTTGCTGTAAGCCAGGTCCAGTATACGAGACAGCTTTTGAGTTTTTACTCATCTAAGGCTGGGGCCCCACGTTGCGGAAATGTAGTGTTTTTAGTTGCATAATTTGCTGAAGTTTTTTTTAGCCAAAGTAAGGAGCGGCATGAAAAGGAATGGAAAATATAAAAGGAAGCTCTTATACTTCTCCCTTCTGTGTAATCCAGTCCTGACTCTGACAAAAAAAAAACCGCAGCAATATTTCCAACAAAAAGCACTGCATTTCCACAACATGAGTCCTTAGACTAAAGGTGGCAGTGTAAGGTTTATCGATCTAAGAGTTATTTCCTTGCACTCTCCGACATACATATATATATATATATATATATATATATATATATATATATATATATATATATATATATATACACATACATACATACATACATATACACACACACACACACTCTCTCTCAATTGTACGTTCACTACTTCAACAGAGAGCAGAAAAAGTTCCTTTAAAGGTGCTTTATCAACCAAAGCAAAAAGGCTAGGGTATGTTAATATCTTATATGTCTAGCCCTTCTTTTAATCCCTTACTTCTGCCACTAGTGGAGCGTCCAGGGGACCCGCACAAATATAGTACAGACCAAAAGTTTGGACACCCCTTCTCATTCAAAGAGTTTTCTGTATTTTCATGACTAAGGCATCATAACTATGAATTATCACATGTGGAATTATATACTTAACAAAAAAGTGTGAAACAACTGAAAATCTGTCTTATATTCTCGGTTCTTCAAAGTAGCCACCTTTTGCTTTGCACACTCTTGGCATTCTCTTGATGAGCTTCAAGAGGTAGTCATCGGAAATGGTCTTCCAACAGTCTTGAAGGAGTTCCCATAGATGCTTAGCACTTGTTGGCCCTTTTGCCTTCAGTCTGCGGTCCAGCTCACCCCAAACCGTCTCGATTGGGTTCAGGTCTGGTGACTGTGGAGGCCAGGTCATCTGGTGTAGCACCCCATCACTCTCCTCCTTGGTCAGATAGCTCTTACACAGCCTGGAGGTGTTTGGGGTCATTGTACTGTTGAAAAAAAAAATGATGGTCCAACTAAATGCAAACCGGATGGAATAGCATGCCGCTGCAAGATGCTGTGGTAGCCATGCTGGTTCAGTATGCCTTCAGTTTTGAATAAATCCCCAACAGTGTCACCAGCAAAGCACCCCCACACCCTCACACCTCCTCTTCCATGCTTCACGGTGGGAACCAGGCATGTAGAGTCCATCCATTCACCTTTTATGCGTTGCACAAAGACACGGTGGTTGGAACCAAAGATCTCAAATTTGGACTCATCAGACCAAAGCACAGATTTCCACTGGTCTGATGTCCATTCCTTGTGTTCTTTAGCCAAAACAAGTCTCTTCTGCTTGTTGCCCGTCCTTAGCAGTGGTTTTCTAGCAGCTATTTTACCATGAAGGCCTGCGGCTGCACAAAGTCTCCTCTTAACAGTTGTTGTGTTGTGTCTGCTGCTAGAACTCTGTGTGACATTGACCTGGTCTCTAATCTGAGCTGCTGTTAACCTGCCTTTTCTGAGGCTGGTGACTTGGATGAACTTATCCTCCGCAGCAGAGGTGACTCTTGGTCTTCCTTTCCTGGGCTGGTCCTCATTTGAGCCAGTTTCTTTGTAGCACTTGATGGTTTTTGCAACTGCACTTGGGGACACTTTCAAAGTTTTTCCAATTTTTCGGCCTGACTGACCTTCATTTCTTAAAGTATTGATGTCCACTTGTTTTTCTTTACTTAGCTGCTTTTTCTTGTCATAATACAAATTCTAACAGTGTATTCAGTAGGACTATCAGCTGTGTATCCACCTGACTTCTGCACAACACAACTGATGGTCACAACCCCATTTATAAGGCAAGAAATCCCACTTATTAAACCTGACAGGGCACACCTTTGAAGTGAAAACCATTTCCGGTGACTACCTCTTGAAGCTCTTCAAGAGAATGCCAAGAGTGTGCAAAGCAGGAATCAAAGCTAAAGGTGGCTACTTTGAAGAACCGAGAATATAAGACATAGTTTCAGTTGTTTCACACTTTTTTGTTAAGTATATAATTCCACATGTGGTAATTCATAGTTTTGATGCCTTCAGTGTGAACCTACAATTTTCATAGTCATGAAAATACAGAAAACTCTTTGATAGAGAAGGTGACTCCAAAGTTTTGGTCTGTACTGTAGATGCCTAATACAGTGTTCACATGATGCAGGAAAGATAGACAGAGAGGACTATACATGGTACCGTATCCTGAACCAAGTACGGCAATGCCACCATTCACACTGCGGTGTATCCCCTTATCAATATTTTTACCGTGACCAGATTATAGCATATAATGGGTCAGTTTACCTGGGCCTCTACCATTTACTGGTGTCCCCCGGCCATCCCACTACACTAAGCTTCTACATAGCAGATCATTAGAAACTTACTTCAGTGTGCCCGCTCTTACTGTATAATTTACACAGTGAATTCTGAAGCTGCCCTGTATGTAAGGGTCCATTCACACGGAGTAACGCGAGGCATTTTTTGTGCTTATTTTGTGCTTATTTTTACGGCCGTAAAAAGACGTTTCCATTGAGTTCTATAGTAAAATATGCCTGTATTTTTACGTCCGTAATTTTACATCCGTAAAATAATGGGCGTAAAATTACGGACGTAAAAATACAGGCATATTTTACTATAGAACTCAATGGAAACGTCTTTTTACGGCCGTAAAAATAAGCACAAAATAAGCACAAAAAACGCCTCGCGTTACTCCGTGTGAGTGGACCCTAATATAATAAGGTTACATTACAGTTATTATTATTATACTGCTCTTATTTCATTATAAGCATTACGTTTAGTAGCCATCTTTGTGTGATTCCACCAGATCAGGAAAGCCATAGGTTATTACTGGGTCCCACAGTCAGACTGTATATAGCTTTCTGCATGGTGTTCATACGTCATATGGACTGAATTCTGAGACTTTTATATTTTTGATAATGTTATTTCTAATTTTCTATGTCACTATCTAGGTTTTAAAAAAGGACTGTGTCCTGCAATTTTCACACTGGTCACTAAGCCTAATAATAGACTGACACTTTGCAATTCTATAGCACTTTTCTTCTCAGCAATCTCTTTGTTTCATAGACTGGATTACAATTGAAGATAACACATCTATAGGTAACACCACTGACCCATCATTAATTTGTACATTAGAGGTCACAGCGTTTCCTCTCCCCCTCCCTGCACTGAGCATTTGTAGAAAACTCTGCCATAGATCACAATGAATCAGTTTCAGACCATTACTGCTTATGCCCAGGAGTAAAGCATATCACTAAATGCTGTTAAAAGAAATATAAAAATATAAAAACACAGATTAGAAAAAAAAAAAAAAGTAATAGATTTCACCATCTGGTTTTAATAAATAAATAAAAAAAATATTGGCGATACAATCCATTTAAGATATTTGTGAATGCCCATGAAGACAAATCACTCAGCACAAGTGTAAAGTACACGGCAAGGTAAGAAAAGAGATGCAAAGATACCTGTGTTTGCATCTTGTCTGTTCTGATTGGCATCATTAATCCCATTCTGTATTTCATCCAGCCACAGCGCGGCCGACTCGTCCTCAGAGTCCTGAAACAGGAAATGAATAGAGATGAGCCGACGGTCATAACTCGGAGTCTGGAGCTCCTACAATAATGCAGTATAAGCTTTCTTATGTTTTAATAGACAAGTCTTGATACACTGCGCCAGAACTTCACTTGATGCGGTAATAGAGCCTGACCGCTCTATAGAGCCTGACCATCTCCTGTGCTAAAGGAAATTATATCTACTTTTTAATAACATAGGTGGCAGTGGAATATTCTGCTAGACATACAAAGTTTCCAGGCAAAGGTTAAATGGGATTTCCTTATAGATTATAGAATTGTAGAATATAACAAAAGGAGAAAATTTTCATCCGTTCCGACAATTTTTCCCTGGTACCCCACAGGTATAGGTTTGCCCAGCTCCAGCAATGTGGAGTCAAAAAGACCAGTGTCTGCTGCAGCACACACCATGTTCCCTCTGCCGCTGACAGTCAAATCTGGGTGAGCATATAAGTGAATGGCAGAGCCAGAAAACTATGTAGCGCAATGACCTATGTGACTCTGAAACTTGTGAGGTGCAAACTAATCTTTACCCTTAATAAAAAAAAAAAAAAAGAAGTCAAGCTAAATGGATATGTTAGTTGGGACTTAAATGGTGGGCGATGGAGATAGATACCTATCTATCTATCTATCTATCTATCTATCTATCCATCTATCATCCTAGGATACAGAGCTTTACAACCTTTTCTCAGGAAGTAACCTCACGTTTGTTGGTTACATGACCAGGCTGCATTTAAGTCCCCCCTTTAAGGCATTCTTTCAATTGCATCCAACCTCTATCTATCTATCTATCTATCTATCTATCCACAAAGTCATGGCCGTAAACGTTGCCATCCCTGAAATTTTTCCAGAATATGAAGTTTCTCCCAGAAATTTGTCACAATTACACGTTTTGTTATACACGATTATTTCCTTTGTGTGTATTGGAACATCACAAACAACAGGGGTGCCAATACTTACAGCCATGACAAACACTGTATATATATATATATATATTATATATATATATATATATATATATATATATATATATGCGTGTGTGTGTACTTGTGGTATTTATGGTATTGCATGTAGACCCTATACAAATTGGTTGGTGTTTAATCCAGAGAGAACACTATTAATAGATTCAGATTTAGAGTTTTTGTCTTTCTTAATGAAGTGTAAGAGACATTGCTCATATTGTCACACTCTATGTAGACTCCACATTTAACAACTGGACAAGCTAACAGTGTAAGTAGGGCTGTGGCTGAGGTATGCTAACATGTTTCTTCCTGTTTAGACATGACATATTACGGGAATTCACAGTCCTATTTCACATGTTCCTAAGAAAATAAATCTGTTGCCAGAGATTTCTACGGTGTAATGTTACCCTATGAAGAGGACCCACTTAGGAGACCATAATAAAAGGAAGAGAGTGCTGATGGCGGCACCGTCCAGACCGACGTACTGACAAGAGTGGATATCCTGTGATACATTTTCCAATTTACAGAATAAAGAATTTCTGTAAATGAAATATTGAAACCAGTAGTATTCCCGTAAATGCAATTTAACCAGTCATTGAATGTCACATCTATCTTATGTAATAGCCTACAGGATCAGCTTTACAATAAAAACTGAACCCGTGTGACTATGTAATGTACCAGTCCCTTTCCCAGTTACAACTGATGCAGAGACATGTTCACACTAGCGTCGTCTGTCCATTGTTCTGGTCCATTAAATGACTAGAACAATGGATAAGCAGACAACTAAAATATCAGTTACATATTACGCCCATGTATTAACAATAATGCGGTCCATTATGTAACCATTATTTTTAAAAGTGTGCGAGCAGGACTTTGTGAGATGGACATTGTTACGGGGTCGCCATTGCAAATGGGCACATAGCCTTAATGGCTGTACTGAGCTATGCAGTCAGTTTCATTCAGGCAGGCTACCTGTATTATTTCCAGAGATATCAGCAGATGAACCTACAGGTGGGATTGGTACATATGCAGCTGCAGCTACTACTTTTAATTCAGTTTTCAACTGCTGATGTAACTAGAAATAAAAAGGTAGAAATGAGAATCTTATCTTTCATACTACACCAGAACCACAGTTCTAGGTTTTATAGAGCTTGATATATTTCTGCCTGATGTGATTCCCCATACCAGTCTCAGCTTCCCTACATTATAGAAGAGTCCGGCCATGCATACTCTTAGTGAAAATCAATGTACAGATACAATACCGCCAGAATATCCCCAAAAATACTTCAATATTTATATAATTTCTTCAGGTTCACTTTTGCTAAACATAAATTTACTGATTTTTATCCTGATCAAATTACCTGTAATTCAGTTTTATGAGTATCCTTTGAAATATTTTACATTGTTCTCAACCTATCACACCTTTCTCCCCGGGCATGGGTCCAGGCTCACCACTCCCCACAGATGACACATGTGCGGCATCAATTTTCAGCATAGATGGCACAACAATGAATCGGAAGTCACATGACTTCGAAGTTTCTTACAAGTTTGTTCTCGATAGGAAGAACATTATTAGATTTCCTCAGAGCATTGTCAGGGTTATACGCAGATTCCAACCAAATGAGCAGGAGGCAGGAAAGGGTTTTATTGCTGCCAACCTCTGAAGTGTTGCTGGAGGCATCAAGAACCATGCAAGAAAACGATTATTAACCAAGACATAAAAACGAAGCGAGGTCAAACCAGTTACTATGACTAATCGGAGCATGTGGTATACGTAGTTTTGTGTCTCATTTCAGAGAAAGTCATTATAGACAAAACCCAGAGTGGAGTATCCATTCTCAGCACACTGCTGGTGTATCATACTTGTGGATATAAAAGTATAGGGAAAATAGCGTAGTACCGGGTTAGCCAGAAACACAAAGCTCCAGCCGGATACTCCAGTAGGAACACACTTCTCAGGGCCAGACCACAGCTTGTCAGACTTAAAAGTCCTGATCCTAAAAGGTCACTTCAAGAAGTAATTCAAGCGGATGATACAATTCAGATAATTGACTTGAGGACTGAATCTAACACCTGGATTTATGATCCCTTATATTAGGGCAGGGAACCTTAGCTCTCCAGCTGCTGTGAAACTACAACTCCCATCATGCTCCATTCACTTCCATCAGAGTTCCAAGAGCAGCAGAGCGTGTATGCTGGGAGTTGTAGTTTTGTAACAGCTGGAGAGCCAAGGTTCCCTACCCCTGCCTTATATGGACACAATTCATCCCCCTCCATCAGGCTAAACCATATGACACAAACCCCCCTCCCAACATCTGACCTCTGTTTTATTACCCTACCTTATCTTACTAATATAATTGCCTTTGTGTAGCATCTTGGTAACATTGTGTTCTCAGACATTCATTGGAGAGCCTGAAGAAAGAGCGTCTGTTCTTTCAATGCTTGTAAATGTCATTTTTCTGGTTATGCTAGATTCATACTAGCGCTAGGCTCTCTGTCATTTGGGTCCATTGGGGGACCAGAACGATGGAGAGCTGGACCATTAAGTTCAATGGTTACAAACGGAGATTGGCAGACCCTATTGACGATGGGATCTGTGGAGAAAAAAGTCATCTGTGCAGAACTGTTTTCAGCAGTCTCTGAGACGGACTCTCCAACGGAGACGCTAACGCAGATGTGAACCTAGCCTTACCCAATAAAGGTATCATACCCATAACACTTTTGTCTTTCTAACACAAAAAGTATCAAATATTGCATGGAAGTAACAATGTATTATAAGAATGGTGAGGGTGTCATTATACTCATGTCATTGTGGAATATTAATGTGATATGCATGAAGCCATGGCCCATTTCATTGCAGTATGGGTGATGTTTTTGTAATGATATGTCAAAGGTCATCTCCATGTGGTGACTGACTTATCTCACGGCATCTTGTTGTGCTGTGCCTAGGGAAACAGTTGATTTTCACTGTGACTAGAAATGTCTAAATTTATAAACCTTGGAGAATTGTGCAAGTTTACGTCTACATAGGAAGGAAAGCGAGCAGCTGCCAAACACTTCCGCAATTGCCGATTCCTGTGATGACAATAGGAATCAGTAGGGAAACTCCAACCTGTCCATTGTAATTCCCCCTAAATCCAAGAAGAGTTTCCGAAGGGACAACAACAACAACTGTTCAGTAAATATACACTGAGGCCCGGTTCACATCTGCGTATCTGCATAAAAAAGTGGTTACTTAAGGAAACCTGCGGACCCTATAGACTATAATGGGGTCCATGTGGTTTCTGCACGAAAAATGCAGAGAGAAAAGTGCTGCTTGCAGAACCTCTCTCTCCAAATATTTCATGCGGATAGGGGAATGGAATGGCCCAAACACAGATGTGAACTGGGCCTAACCCATGGTGAATGATACACCAATGGTTTACATTGGTTGTGTATGCTTAATAATTGGCCATCATGGACAGTATCACCTCAGCGCTACATTTACCATGCATTTTCCCACCCTGCTAGATGCAAACACAAGAGTGTATCATTTTTAGAAATTGCCATGAAAACTTATATCTGAACTGACAGGAAAACATTCTGCAAATATTTGCTGATCACATATAGATCTAGATATTTATGGTGTATATACTTGAACTCAAGAGCAATGACATGTTTGCCTAGCACTACTAGCACTGTGTTCACAAAGGAAGTGACTCACTAGAATTCTGTGTACTCAACCAACCTAAGGTCTCTTTACGCTTCATTCTGCTTCGTATTTGTTGTATGCCCTGGAAAACTCTTGGGTCACTCATCAAAAATTCACACAATCCCTAGTCTGGTTCGAGAACTGCATTATCAATATAGATAATATATATGTATTACTCAAATCTTTCCTCATGGGCGGGAACAATTCCTGGGGAAAGATGACAAATTCCCTGTGGAAGCCTAGGGCAGCAAACAGTGCGGATACAAACCATCAGAAGGGATTTGCGTGACACTGGGCTACAAGGGGGCTGAAATGAAGATCTATCCTCTTCAGCAATAAGTCCCGTCTTTGTCTTCGAAGCAAGAAATGCTGGAGATTGGTCTGGAGACAATGTGGATAACACCTACACCCGGGATTATGGTGGAATATACGGTAGCCACATTTCCTCTAGTCTTCATTTCCGTTCAGCTCAGTGTTACATTGATTTGGTCGTTGATCCAGCGTCCGGCCATTTCTCCAAATTGTCCCAGGTTCCATTTTTTAATATGTCAAAGTCGGGCCACATGTTGCTCATGCTAATGTAAGCAGCATGTGTTACCATGGCCTGTAGCATCTCTGGATTCGTCTTCCATCGAGCACAGCATGGGTCGCCAATTGGCAAGGGAGCTTCCAGCAGCAGCCCATCTTGAGCATATGTGTGCCCAAGTGTACTCAGCACGGTATAACATGCCTTAGACAACCATTAACCACTGCACATGCCAAGGCGTGTAAGTGCATTTGTTCACCTGGTGCTCATACTTTGCAAATCAAGAATTTTTGAGCATTTAGTTTACTAATGTTTATCATTTGCATATCATTAACAAGTCAATTGATTCAGGGATTTCCAGAATTCCAAGACTTCTTGGTGTTGCCATTTCAATGTTGAGAAATGGAAATGATTATGGAAATAAGTGAACTTCATAGTCTTTGTGGATTTATGCAAGATATCATTTTCCGTAGACTACAAGCAGCTAGTTAAGAAATTACTAACTATACAAGCTTCACTATCGGTAGGGATCAGTGAGCTCACACAGCAGTCACGCAATTCAGACCACACCTTTATATTTACAGCTGAAAGTGTTATCATGGCTGAAAGCTGAACAATGGCCGGATTTCATCCTATCGAACCACAATTTCAGATAATCTGAGGTGCTTAAACTACACCATGAGTGCGGGTTGGCCTGCTCATCGTCAGCAGTAAAAGGAAAATATGTCAAACTATTAGCTATAGGCCATGTGCTATATAATGTAAATAAAGGAGCCATCATAAGCACACGACCCTGCGAGATTAGAAACATGCCTATGCTCCCAATCTTAAGGGCGGTTTAAGTTTTAAATTGTAAAAACATTCCGAGATAAAAAAGTAAAAAAAAAACAACAACACACTGACTCATTGGACAGGGATCACTAGGTCAATCCCAGTAATAAATTAAAGGGACTGTTCAATATTACAAGAGACTGGTTTGCTTTCTTTTTAGAGATAGCTACATGTTTCTCCATGGCCATGTCTGGTGTTCCAGCATTTAAATGGAGCCAACACCAGACAAAACAAAAAACAAACAAACACATTTTTCTAAATTTTTAACCTACTGATGTAAACCGTATTTTCATTTATAGCATCTTCTTTAGATTATAGTTTACATTATATGTACACACCAAAATAATGTTGCTATAAACTGGGTAACTGGGGGATCTAGACCAGTGATGGCCATGTCTGTAAACATCAAAGTAAGGACTTAGACCACCATGCTGTTCTAAAGCCATGGACGCCTCAGTCAGTCTTATAAAGTAAGTTGGTGGGAGTTATATTTGAAGTCTATGCCCGTTTCTGAATGGTGTAGAATTTATTTCTGTTGTACGAGACCCTCCCGCAGTTATTAATTGTGGTCCATCTGCTGCCATTACTCTGAACACTAAGAGTGGCGCTATATGTGCAGGTCTTAATTTCTCCCCACTGCAGCCTATAGAATGACAGGATATGCAAGGAAAATAGTAGCAATGCCCCATCCATGTCCGCTGGTATATCAGCTAACCTAAGCAAAAATTAGAATCTGTCTGGAAAAAGTATCACCACTCGTGGTCCAAACCACCAAGTCTAGGCTGTTTGGCTGCAACCAGATTGTGTTTTTTCTTTTTTTTTCTTTCAAGTTTATAATTGTTATAGGAAAAGGAGGTCAAGCCCTCAACAAAGTAACGGTCAGAAAAATTGTTGTTCAACAGACAATATCTCTCCCCAATTCCCCAATAATAGACAGAAATAGACTTGACAGGCTGATTAGAAGAGCCAGCTCTGTCCTGGCCCAGTACAGGTGGTGGGTGACAGAAGGATACTGTCTGTGGTGAGCTCCATGCTGGAGAACAACTCCCATCCCATGTATGAGACTGTGATAGCACTGGGCAGTATTGTCAGTGACTGACTGCTTCACCCCAAGTGTGAGAAGGAACTATCGGAGGTCCTTCCTCCCAACTGCGGTCAGGCTGTATAATCTACATCAGGCTAAGTGAAGATCACTCCACACAGAGAACTAAATCATCCTGAAGTCTTTCTTTTCTTCTTAGTTGCTATGACTCCTATTATCTTTTCTATCTAGTATGAGCCTGTATGGGTTCTTTCTTGTAATATATTACTGTATTATCCCCACTGCTGTAACACACTGAATTTCCCCATGGAGGGACTATTAAAGGATTATCTTATCTTATAAACATGCTTTCTCTGTTCATCTCTGCATACATATGTTCTGAATAACAAGGGAGAAAAGCCATCACCAGTGGTATTGATATCTCCCCAAGAACAAAAAGGGTCAGGCATGCTGAAAACCAACAGCACAGCACAATCCTTACCTCTCCTAACATTTGTCATCTGGAGAGAGATAGGGTATCCCGACAAATCGGCACATTCAGCCTATATGAATAGTTTTAGTTTATAAATGGAAGGTCTCTATTTCCAGGACTCAAATCTACTTTTGGCCCTTTATCCATTGCTTTTGCCCTAGTAGGACCAATCTATTATTAACACAGTATGCCATGGCAAATCTTTTGGAAGGCAAGGTAAACTTTTCACTACTACCAATATTATTAATAAATTAATTATTATTATTATTAGTAGTAGTAGTAAATAATACTGTAATAATATAATAAATAATAATAATAATAATAATAATATTGTAAGCCGTGGATATTCCCAATGACACAAGATAAATATAGTACAATCCATACAGACATAACAAGGCAGAATGAAAAAGGTTTTAGAAAATAGTAGTAATGTGATAAACTGGAATAATCGCCAGGAATTTCTGCAGTTTCCTGGTAGACCGTTTTATGGCATTCACCCTAGACACATCAGACTGGCTCACACTTTTTTCTATTACTTTGATCATGGGAAAAAAAAAGGAAATTGCAGTCATAACATTGAAGAGAACGGGGCCAGACAGGTAAGAGTTAAAAAGTCAATCTGAAAACTTTTTCTTCCTGTAGCTTTGTCCTGTCATGTATGTTTGCATGCGTCATTATGTGTAGGGAGGAGGAAACCTTACACAGCCCTCTGAGCTCCTGCAATGTTTGACAAAAGCCATATGGCATGAAGCCACTGAGGAGACTACACCGCCTGCTCTACAGGACGTCCAGGACCATGGAGTAACAAACAAAGGAATCAAAAAGCCCAGAAAATGGACATGAAGGTCTTGCTGAGTCTGATCTTCCTGTCTGCGACAGTCCACAGCACAAACAGTAAGTAGATACATATATATGTATATCACATGAGATCTCAGGTATTGTATGACCAGTAGAGGAAAGCATAGGGGTGTAAGGTTGTGAAAGCACAAAAGCAAGAAAATCTGGTTTTACTTTAGTACAGTACGATACACTTTATTCCTGAGAATATTCAGGTATGTTACATAAAAACGTATTGAAGCGTATACATCACATTCCTATAGAGAGCTGTAGGCTAAGCTTGAGGATTCAGAAATCTGAAAGTCAATCTCAAGAAACGTACTTATTAAGTTTGGAGATCTCAGCTCACGATCTCCACCAATGCCATTATCTGACAATATATTACATATACACTATAAAAGGACCTACACATCTTTAGATCAAGGTCTGACTGGTGGCGGTCCAACTTTTGGGGCACCTTCCGATAAGCACAATAAGGGTTCAAGTGAACCCTATAGTTATTTGCTAGTACTGCTGGGGCCTGTGTGACCACTGGTTTCCATGTTCTCCATTTCTGAGCTTGTATATAATGTTTTGGGTTTTTTTCCAATTAACACAGACTTCTCCAAAGTAGCTTTTGCAGGAGTTATATTTGACAGTACCATTTTGGGGTACATCTATCTTATCTATCTATATCATGTGGTATGGGAAGGGGATAATGTAAAACCAACAAATAAAAAACCAACAACCCAAAATTATGGCAGAGGGCAAAAAGAAGACCATTATCTTGATCCCTTTAGGTGCTGAGGTCACAGCGGCTTTGGAGGGATTAAACTACTGAGATCTGAGTGATCTTTAATCTTATCTATGGTCCTGGAAGGCCAGTTATCTATCTATTCACCCAGGAAGGGCACACTATGCTGAATATTTATTTCACTGGTCTTTAAGAGTAGGGTTTTGGGGCTGTGGATATATATATATGATGCCTAGGGGTTAATGGGAGACACTTAAATAATGAGGGTGTCCTACTGACACCACTAATAATAGGGAACTCCCGAATGGTATTAAGGGAAGAAACTCTGCTGTCACTTGTAATAATGTAGGGGATACGGTGTGGACACAATGGGGGGGGGGGGGCACAATACTGTTGTTCTTTACAATGGGGAGGCTAGCTCTAGTAATAAATTGTAATTTAAGCCCTTTCCTTGCTGACCATCCCACCTCCTATGTAATAATAACAACTTTACTTCACAGAGGATGGTTGGGCAATCTTCGCTTGCTTCTGGAGAGGTTATGGTCACGTAGGTACATGGTTCACAATTATCTGAGCTTTTCTTGTCCTCCAGTGCTAATTTTTACTTCTGGCAGGACTGTAGGCAAAACTACTGACTTAAGAGTCACATTCCTCTAATTTTCCAGTGCCCAGCTCAAATTGCTCTGACTTCAACTCCTTTACAAATGGCCGACAGCCATGGCCAGTCTGGTGACTGAATTCCTATGAAAGTAAATATGCAACTATACATCTAATAGCACATTATTAATAATTTAAAAATTGTAATTAAAAATAATTAACCATTTTATTTTGTAGCCGGAGTCCGAGTCAGTAACTTTTTCGCTATTCCTTGCCCTAGCTTAGGAGAACCACTGGTCAGACTGGTCAAAACATCTTCAGAACATTTGTGATTTCCATACACACATGCAGGGGATAAAGAATAAAATAAACCTATATACGTTTTATTTTTCAGGTAAAAATTTCACATTGGAGAAAAATGAATCTTACATCGGACGGACCTTTCGAACACAAAAAATTAAATCAGACTATGAACAATTTCCTATAAACACAGATAATACATCAACTCCTGGAGCTTCCAAGAATAATTCAGATCCCAGACTCTTAAAGCCTTCATCAGGACGAAGAGAGTCAAAACCTTCAACAGGACACAGAGCCTCGTATCCTTCATCAGGACATAGAGTCTCTGATCCTTCAACAGGACACAGATCCTCAGATCCTTCATCAGGACGTAGAGCCTCGGATCCTTCATCAGGACGTAGAGCCTCGGATCCTTCATCAGGACAAATCGCTTCAAAATCTTCAAGAGCACATAGCTCCTCCTCAAGTACTATTACAAGTCATAGTATCTCAAAACCTATACCGGATTCTCCCTACAAGATAAGCACGTTTAACTATACGGTCGGAAACGATGCCATGTTGTATTACACAAGCTCCATCAGCACACGGCTGATACCAGCCATATACATTCTAGTCATTCTAATTGGGATACCTTCCAATGCCATAATCCTTAAAATGCTCTTTTCCAAAGACAGAACTGTCTGCACTGCCATATTTTACACCAACCTTGCCATCTCTGACTTACTTTTCTGCCTCATGCTACCATTTAAGGTTGCGTATCACCTGAATGGGAACAGTTGGATATTTGGAGAAGCGATGTGTCGCATTACGGCACTTTTCTTCTATGGAAACATGTACTGCTCAATCCTCCTCCTCATGTGTATCAGTATCAGCCGTTACGTTGCGATAGTCCACCCTTTCATATACAGGAGTTTACCCAAACAGACCTGCGCCATTCTTCTGTGCGCCTTCGTGTGGCTCACAGTCCTCATGTTCATGATACCATTCTTTATAAACAAGCAAACCTACAACTTACAGGAGCCACCAATAGTCACCTGCAACGACAGCTATGAGATATCGGATGATGCCTTTCAGTTCTTCTATTTCATCTCACTGGCTGTGTTCGGATACCTTCTTCCATTCTCGGTCATCGCATTTTGCTATTTTTCAATCATTAGAACCTTGGGAACCCATAACCAGAAATGGCATCTGTACCTAAAAATAACCATGCTGGTTCTGGTTATATTCACCCTATGCTTCACTCCAAGTAACGTCATTCTTATTATACACCAAGTCAGATACCATTACACCAAGATGGATGACATGTATGGGAATTATCTCATTGCTTTAAGTTTTAGCAGTCTGAACAGTTGTCTAGATCCTTTTCTTTATTTTCTGATGTCGGAAATGACTAAACCCTCCAACAACTACGCCAAAATTAATAAACTGTCTCCTGAAACACACATGACGTTGCTCGCCTCCTAAGTGCAGCCGCCACCCTGACCGTATCTCGTATCCATTATTATGGCACCATCTGCTGGTCTCTAATGGGATTCATGAAAGGAAGGGAACGTTGCAATATAAAATAACCATCAAATGTGAAACACATGAATAGGATTTGTTCCAATCTTGTGATAAGGATTTCAACAGCCAACACCATTGACAATGATACACTGATGTACTCTAGGGCTTTATAGCACTTTACAGACATTGGATATCAAGGGATTGAAAGGCCAAGGCATGACATATCCATCTATAGATGCTGTTATGTGACACAATGGCGCTTCCTTTTTGATCTATATGGCTAAAAAAATGACTAATTTGGACTAAATGTTTTATATTAAATGTAATGGGCAAAATGTTATACTTCTTAAATATTTTACTTTGCATGAATATATAATACAGAGTTTCTAAAGTTGATGATATATGTTGAATTGATTTCCCACTTTCCGGAATGGTTATTCCAGAACAAGTGTGAAGTCAGACATACACGAGATACCAGACTGTCGATGACTTGTTCAGCCAACAGCTATTTCACCCAACTCCCCTGTATACATGTGCTTTGTCGCCAAGGATTTTCCAAAGGTTTTCTATTGGGTTTAGGTCAGGACTTATGGCTGGCCAGTTCTTTATGTCAATGTTTTCAGTTTCATAGAACTGCTTCACCCGTATTGCTGTGTGACGGGGGCATTGTCCTGAACGAGAATCGCTGGTCACTGAGTGAATGATGAATGCAGGCAAGGAACTATAGGTTGTCAAAAAAGGTTCTACTAACCCTGCCATGTAACTGTTTAAGAGACCCAACTACTGCTGCTAAAAACATACCCTAACCTATGACACTTCCTCCTCCATCTTTTATGGACTTCTTTAAACTCTTTGCGTTTGGTCTTTCCCCAGTTTGACAACAAAACAAATGTTTCCCATCGAACCAAATAAATTAAACTTTCTTTCATGACTAACACAAAGGTTCGCCAAGCCTTTTAATTCTATCTGCTATAGGTTTGGTCACTGCTTGGTGGGCTTTCACTCAAAATGCTCTTAAATGGCGATACATTGTATGATGAGACAGATCATCACCCTGCTCTGTGCTGAACTGTCAGCAATTCCAGCTGTAGGGTTTAACCAATTGACCATTGATATTCTGTCCTCTACTGCATTTGTCTTAAGTGGAGAACCAGGCTTCTTGCAGGACTTGAGTTTGTGATGTTGCAAATTGCAATCTTGCAGTCAGTGAAGACTAGAATGTTAGGCTGCCAGTTAAATAGTGATTATCATAATTAAGGAAATTGGCCCAGGGAACATCAGCCCTATAAAAATCAAACGTCCAATACCCCCCCCCCCCCCAAAAAAAAAAAACAAAAAAAAAAAACATCTGCCTTCAGGGGAGAATTGCGAAAGCTCCAAACCTCAGATATATTAGATAAAAATAATCGTTTTGGAAGGGACAAGTTCAGTTTTTGAAAGATTCAATTTCAGATAAAGAGAAGACATGATGTTAGAGACAGCAGAGAGACCGTCACCGGTGTTCTGTAGTAGAGCAGGGGTGATGTCACGGCATAGGGTATATAGCTGAGTGTCATCAGCATAAAGATGGTATTAAGAGTCAAATCTGCTGATGGTTTATCCAATAGGGGCTGTGTACAGAGAGAAGAAAGGAGGGAAGGGAATGGAGACTGCTTGGCCACAGAGCTATTTCCTTATGGAGGTTGTTGATTTTGTCAACAAAATACATGACCACGTCTTGAGTACTGAGGTCTTTGACAAATGCCTGCACCATCAGTGTAAAGAGGGAGTGAAAGGTATCGGATTGGTTAGAGGAGAGAGGAGATGAGAGGGGTGAAGTAGACTTGTTTGGCGAGGTGAAGGGTTATAGGCTTTGAACATAAACCTGAAGTGAAGGAAATCTGCAGATGTGTTAGATTTTCTTCACAGATATTAAATCACTAGATCCTGTGGCCATCCCTGAAGATTACGCCTTGTACTGTAATACAGCAGGTCAGCGGTGAAATTGCTGGCATTGTTTACTCTGTCTTTTCGTGTTGTCTTTGGTATAATTTTATTCAGTGTATATACTTTATATGAATATATTATACAATATATAGGTAGTGTGCAACAAAATTTTAGCAATTTTTTATTTTTTGGCATAAACTAAGCCAACTAATAGGAAGGGTAAAGTTAGACAAGATAGTCCAAGACTATGGCAGAGGTATCAAGAAGTTCATGCTGCTTATAAAATCACTTCACCGACTGTATTTTTAACCATTGCTCTCTCTCAGGTTCTTTCACAGCTAGTACTTCAATCTTGGCAGAGTAAGAAAGCCGAGAATCTCAGGTTTCTTGTAATATCAGAACCATTTCCAATAGAGATGAGCGAACAGTGTTCTATCGAACACATGTTCGATCGGATATCAGGGTGTTCGCCATGTTCGAATCGAACACCGCGTGGTAAAGTGCGCCAAAATTCGATTCCCCTCCCACCTTCCCTGGCGCCTTTTTTGCACCAATAACAGCGCAGGGGAGGTGGGACAGGAACTACGACACCGGGGGCATTGAAAAAAATTGGAAAAAGTCATTGGCTGCCGAAATCAGGTGACCTCCATTTTAGACGAATAGTGGATTTCAAATCCGGGTCATATGAGAATGTGAACTTTGTGACTATGAGACAGGGATAGCTGTACAGGCAGGGATAGCTAGGGATAACCTTTATTTAGGGGGGAATGTTATTAAAAATAACTTTTTGGGGCTCTATCGTGTGTGTAATTGTGATTTTTGTGAGATAAACTTTTTCCCATAGGGATGCATTGGCCAGCGCTGATTGGCCAGAGTACGGAACTCGACCAATCAGCGCTGGCTCTGCTGGAGGAGGCGGAGTCTAAGAGCGCTCCACACCAGTCTCCATTCAGGTCCGACCTTAGACTCCGCCTCCTCCATCAGAGCCAGCGCTGATTGGCCGAATTCCGTACTCTGGCCAATCAGCACTGGCTAATGCATTGTATTGGCGTGATGAAGCAGTGCTGAATGTGTGTGCTTAGCACACACATTCAGCTCTACTTCATCGGGCTAATAGAATGCATTGGCCAATCAGCGCTGGCCAATGCATTCTATTAGCTTGATGAAGCAGAGTGTGCACAAGGGTTCAAGCGCACCCTCGGCTCTGATGTAGCAGAGCCGAGGGTGCGCTTGAACCCTTGTGCAGCCTCGGCTCTGCTACATCAGAGCCGAGGGTGCGCTTGAACCCTTGTGCACACTCTGCTTCATCAAGCTAATAGAATGCATTGGCCAGCGCTGATTGGCCAATGCATTCTATTAGCCCGATGAAGTAGAGCTGAATGTGTGTGCTAAGCACACACATTCAGCTCTACTTCATCGGGCTAATAGAATGCATTGGCCAGCGCTGATTGGCCAGAGTACGGAACTCGACCAATCAGCGCTGGCTCTGCTGGAGGAGGCGGAGTCTAAGATCGCTCCACACCAGTCTCCATTCAGGTCCGACCTTAGACTCCGCCTCCTCCAGCAGAGCCAGCGCTGATTGGCCGAAGGCTGGCCAATGCATTCCTATACGAATGCAGAGACTTAGCAGTGCTGAGTCAGTTTTGCTCAACTACACATCTGATGCACACTCGGCACTGCTACATCAGATGTAGCAATCTGATGTAGCAGAGCCGAGGGTGCACTAGAACCCCTGTGCAAACTCAGTTCACGCTAATAGAATGCATTGGCCAGCGCTGATTGGCCAATGCATTCTATTAGCCCGATGAAGTAGAGCTGAATGTGTGTGCTAAGCACACACATTCAGCACTGCTTCATCACGACAATACAATGCATTAGCCAGTGCTGATTGGCCAGAGTACGGAATTCGGCCAATCAGCGCTGGCTCTGCTGGAAGAGGCGGAGTCTAAGGTCGGACCTGAATGGAGACTGGTGTGGAGCGATCTTAGACTCCGCCTCCTCCAGCAGAGCCAGCGCTGATTGGCCGAATTCCGTACTCTGGCCAATCAGCACTGGCTAATGCATTGTATTGTCGTGATGAAGCAGTGCTGAATGTGTGTGCTTAGCACACACATTCAGCTCTACTTCATCGGGCTAATAGAATGCATTGGCCAATCAGCGCTGGCCAATGCATTCTATTAGCGTGAACTGAGTTTGCACAGGGGTTCTAGTGCACCCTCGGCTCTGCTACATCAGATTGCTACATCTGATGTAGCAGTGCCGAGTGTGCATCAGATGTGTAGTTGAGCAAAACTGACTCAGCACTGCTAAGTCTCTGCATTCGTATAGGAATGCATTGGCCAGCCTTCGGCCAATCAGCGCTGGCTCTGCCGGAGGAGGCGGAGTCTAAGGTCGGACCTGAATGGAGACTGGTGTGGAGCGATCTTAGACTCCGCCTCCTCCAGCAGAGCCAGCGCTGATTGGTCGAGTTCCGTACTCTGGCCAATCAGCGCTGGCCAATGCATTTCTATGGGGAAAAGTTAGCTTGCGAAAATCGCAAACTGACAGGGATTTCCATGAAATAAAGTGACTTTTATGCCCCCAGACATGCTTCCCCTGCTGTCCCAGTGTCATTCCAGGGTGTTGGTATCATTTCCTGGGGTGTCATAGTGGACTTGGAGACTCCAGACACGAATTTGGGTTTCCCCCTTAACGAGTTTATGTTCCCCATAGACTATAATGGGGTTCGAAACCCATTCGAACACTCGAACAGTGAGCGGCTGTTCGAATCGAATTTCGAACCTCGAACATTTTAGTGTTCGCTCATCTCTAATTTCCAACTATATGGTATACAACCAGAGATACAGCCAATAGAAAAAAAAAAAAAAAAAAAAGGGGGGGGACAAGGTATTTTCGTCTATTTTTAGGATATCCTTGAAATCTTCACATAAAATGCGATCTGAACTTAAGTCTTAGGGTGCGTTCACACGATGTAACGTTGAGCGTGATCTGGCACGTATACGGCGTGTCAGAGTTTGCATGCTCAAAAAGATCCAATTGAATTCAATGGGAGTTACGAGCGTATACGCTGCATTATTTTGTACCCGCAAAATTACGTGGCGTATATGCTGGTAACTCCCATTGAAATTAATTGGATCTTTTTGAGCGCGCAAACTGCTGACACGCGTAGACTTGCCAGATCATGCTCAACGTTACATTGTGTGAACGCACCCTTACAGTAGTTTTTTTTTTTTTTTTTTTAATAAATAGCAAAGGATAATCTTAAAATTGCAGCAGTCCCCATAGATCAGCTGTTTCCACCATGCCAGTGCAAGCTGTGGCCCTCACTTGCTGTACTTTAATAGCAGCCATAATGAATACTGCAGGTTGTCCCACCTATAGACAGGACTTCAATTTTAAACTGCTAAATTAACCCCTTTAGGCTGGGGCTCATGTGCCGTAAACCTACAGTACCTGCAAAATGGATGGGACTCCAACTAATCCCATCCACACATTGCACAAAAATATCCACCATTGAGATGCCTTGATTTAAAAAACCATTGCGTTTTTTTAAATCGCAGCATGTCAACTATACTTACGGAAACGCTGGCGTTTTCCGTATAGGTATAATTGAATGACAAAGTCCACAGAGGAAAACTCTGCAGACTTTCTGTGAAAAGCGCTGCGGGAAATACTACAATGCGTTTCCGCCGTGGCTCGGTTTGGCTGCGGCTCACCATGTAGGGACTTAGCTATAAAGCCATTTATTCGTGCCCAGAAAACGAGTTTAGATACACAATGAGTGAGCAGATGTAAAGGTTAACAACTACATCTGTTTGCACCGTAACAATCTGTTAGCCATGTTCAGAGGCCTAAGGTGACAAGAGCCGACAAGTACAAGTTATCAGCTCTGGCTCTGCATCATAGTGTCATGTACTATAAAACAAGGGGAAAATTTCAGGCAAATGGCAATGTCTACTCCAACCTGATATCAAATGGGTTAGTGTTCTCCTTATCCAAAGGTTTGTAATCCTCTTTATCTGTATTTTATGTATCTGTAGATGTCATATCACCCTGAGCCATTTATCATTATGGGACTGTAATTACAGTAATTATCTGTTGTATAGATTTTATATTTTAATAAATATTTATAGCAATTGATACTTTTTCCATCATTTTTTTGTTTTTTTTCATATATTATGGATGCTATCTGTGCATGGAAGAACTGTGATAATGTAATAGTTTCTATTATCTGCACACTCATGGTTAAACATGGAGTACAAGCTTCCAAAATATATATTTGGAGTGAAACTACTGTCACGTCTCCAAACAGGTGATCATAGAAAAATTTGTGATCAAAGAAGAAAAGTGAAACAGGTGGTTCAGTGGTTAGAACTGCTGCTTTTCAGTGCTTCCTCCAGGTACTCTGGTTTCCTTCTACACTCCAAAGACATAATGATGGGAGATTCAGATTGTAAACCCGATATGGGACAGAGACTCACAATGCGGAATATGTTGGCGCTATATAAGAGAAATGGCTAAATAACTAATATAGATGCTTTAAAGCATAGCTCCCAACAGTCCTGGACCTGACAGGACAGTCCCGGTTTTTCACTGTTGCCCCGCCATCCCAGATAGTTTACGGTTTGTCCCACTACGCCCCTGAAATGTTTTGCTGTTAACAAACTTTGCAATCCACCAGCTCTTATCTCAGGGTAGGGTAAAGGCTAAATGTTAGACGCTAGAGTTGATTCGAATAGTATTCGAAACCTAGTTTCGAATACCTCGCTCCCATAGGAATGAATGGGAGCAGGTGAACTGCAAGGGGTTTAATGACGGCAGCCGGCGCTGACCACTCCCATTCATTCCTATGGAGCTAGGCATCAGCTGTTATTCCCTGACCCTGGTCCATAGTCTCTCACTCGCCAAACTAGTATCCCTGCGCTATGCTGACGAGGTCCAAAAGACCGAAACAGCGCTGTCCACAGCTGGGAATCTGTTCCTTTTGGAATAGAAATACTAGTTTGGCAATAAACCCCGCATCATGTCAGTAGGCTTATTAATTGAGTCATGCATGATGTTAAGGGGGCTGCCCCTAGAGGACAGCATACAGAGGCACTGTTCTCCTAATTACATCCTGGAGAATAGATTTGCATATTTTTTACCCTGTTATCTCATTGGGAATACAACTACCGGTATTCTCTAAAATAGAAAAATGTAATCTTTGGCCTAAAGCTACAGATTTATAATACTGCACAAATGCTCCAAAGCAGGGCTACATTCACACAGCAGTCAGCAATATTTGGAGTGACCACCCTTTGGAGGAAGAGTCCTAGAAGTGATGATATCACCAATACAGAGCTGATCTCATCATTATGGTTATCCCAGTCTGTCTGGGATTACATGAAGAGACAGAAGCAAGCCTACATCCAAAGAAGATCTGTGCTTAGTTCTCCAAGATGTCTGGAACAACCTCCCTGCTGAGTTCCTTTTTACTTCACCCCTTTGGAAATGCATTTATGCTTCCAGGTCATGAGGGCTCTAGTGGCATTGGCCATTACTTTGGGTTACTTTTTCCCACACATCGAGGGCCACTATAACCATAAGGCAAACTGAGTCCCCTCAGCCATGTTCAGACAGATGCAGTAACGTTAATTAATGAAAAAGCCAAATATTGTGTATAACAGTAAATATGTATCTAATTAATTATACAATATCAATGATCATATAATATAATTCATAGTAATTAACCATTTTGAAATCATGGACAGATCACCTAAAACTGGTCCCAACTACAAACTTCCACAGCCCCGCACAGGACCCCAGTTCTTGGGATCAGTGGGGTCCCCAATGGTGACCTCTTATCCTCTCCTGTAGACGAACCCAGTGATAATAATGGGACAACCACTTTATGGCTTCAGAAGAATTCACTTGATCCCATACACTGCCAGGGTTATCAACCATTACTTCCAGTCATAATGTGGGAAATTCTAGATGGAAGGGTAACAAGGCTACTAATAAAGAAAAATCTAGTAGCTTTGCCAATAATGCCCATGACTATAGTACAATATCTATAAGATGTGAGTGTTCAATCTCATAGTGTTAAGTAAACAGCAGATGGCAGTAGAAGACAAAATAAGAGGTTAAGTGGCCATAATAAGTAAGAAAAACACCATCTTCCGAAGAAGGAAAGAACATCTGCAAGTGTGAACACAACAGACGTGAAATATTACACAATGCAGCTCCCACAAGATCCATCATAACAAGTATCTTAATGCACTGATCGTGTACATGGGGTCTTCAACGCTTGTCTTCATTATTACAGCAAGAAAACACATCTACTGAGCCAATAATAGGTCCTTGTTTCCATGGAGCTCGATAGAAGACGCATATTATGGAGACAGACTCTGAATTTAGCTTCCGGTAAGAAAAAAAGGAGTAGAGAACAATATTCATTGTGCTAATAGATAGATATAGATATATATATATAGGCTGCTGTTCTGTTCATTTCTAGGAAAGCACAAAGCCGTCCTTGGTCTTTTTCTATTAAATCTGTGAATATCAGACCTTGAATAATTCACCGTGTGGTTAGGTGCCTTGGTAAACACGTTAACTATTATCAGGGCCGCCATCAGGAATTTTGGGGCCCCATACAGCCTAAGTGTCTGCCCCCCCCCCCGCCATTTTAAAACTACTTTATTTTGCGACATACCAATTCTGTATTACATTTACCTTTATTTAGCAGCTTTACAAGGCTTAATCAGGCCCCAGTTCCCTCTCCGCAGTGCCGCACACCCGATGCCCCAACAATCCCCCTCCCCCCCCCCCCCGTCCACCTTCTAACATCTTTGCACTGCCCCCTGTACCCATACCTGCCAACTTTTGAAGAACCAAAAGAGGGACAAAATGTGCGGCGCGGCAAATTTAGCCCCACCCACCGTTATGTTGACTCCACCCATTCTCATTAATTTTTCATGTGCCCGCACACAGTATAATCCTCCTACAGTCACCCGTACATTATATGTCCCCCCTCTATCTCTCCCCCAGCTTCATATACACCCTTCATCTACACCCAGTTTCATGTCTCCCACCCAATCTCTGCCCCCAGATTCATGTCCGCCCATCCATTTCTGCCCCCAGTTTCATGTCCCCTCCATCTCTACCCCCAGATTCATGCCCTCCATCTCTGCCCCCATATTCATGTCCCCTCCATCTCTACCCCCAGATTCATGTCCCCTCCATCTCTGCCCCCATATTCATGTCCCCTCCATCTCTGCCCCCATATTCATGTCCCCTCCATCTTTGCCCCCATATTCATGTCCCCTCCATCTCTGCCCCCATATTCATGTCCCCTCCATCTCTGCCCCCATATTCATGTCCCCTCCATCTCTGCCCCCATATTCAGGTCCCCTCCATCTCTGCCCCCATATTCATGTCCCCTCCATCTCTGCCCCCATTGTCATGCCGTCCTCTCCATCTCTGCCCCCATATTCATGTCCCCTCCATCTCTGCCCCATATTCATGTCCCTCCATCTCTGCCCCCATTGTCATGTCGTCCTCTCCATCTCTGCCCCCATATTCATGTCCCCTCCATCTCTGCCCCCAGATTCATGTCCCCTCCATCTCTGCCCCCATATTCATGTCCCCTCCATCTCTACCCCCATTGTCATGTCGTCCTCTCCATCTCTGCCCCCATATTCATGTCCCCTCCATCTCTGCCCCATATTCATGTCCCTCCATCTCTGCCCCCATTGTCATGTCGTCCTCTCCATCTCTGCCCCCATATTCATGTCCCCTCCATCTCTGCCCCCATATTCATGTCCCCTCCATCTCTGCCACCATATTCATGTCCCCTCCATCTCTGCCCCCATATTCATGTCCCTCCATCTCTGCCCCCATTGTCATGTCGTCCTCTCCATCGCTGCCCCCATATTCATGTCCCTCCATCTCTGCCCCCATATTCATGTCCTCTCCATCTCTGCCCCCAGTGTCATGCCGTCCTCTCTCTGCCCCCAGTTTCACGTTCCACATTACACTGACTGACTTACCTTCTCCTTCGTTCCCTCGCAGCTCTCTGCGCACCTCTCTCTCACTGGCGCACAGTTATAGACGCGATGTGACGTCATCACATCGCGTCTACAAGCCAGTAGCGGAGGCGGAGAAGCGAGGAGCTGACACAGGTCAGCTCCTCGCTTCAGCCGCATATGTGACAGCGAGAGAGGCGCGCAGCGCGAAGCAAGGAGCTGACCTGTGTCAGCTCCTCGCTTCGCCGCCGGCTACTGGCTTGTAGACGCGATGGCTGAAGCGAGGAGCTGACCTGTGTCAGCTCCTCGCTTCGCTGCTGCCGCCGGCTACTGGCTTTTAGACGCGATGTGATCACATCGCATCTACAAGCCAGTAGCAGCGGCGGCGGCGAAGCGAGGAGCTGACACATGTCAGCTCCTCGCTTCAGCTGCATATGTGTCAGGGAGAGAGGCGCGCAGCGGCGAAGCGAGAAGCTGACCTGTGTCAGCTCCTTGCTTCAGCCGCGTATGTCTTCAACTCAGATCTGCGTCCTCTAGATGCAGATCTGAGTTGAGATAGGACATACACAATGACTGCTACGGGCGCCAGGGGGGCGGCACACGGTGGCGGGCCAAAACCGGGCCCCCCCCATTTTTCAATTTGGCCGGGCCCCTGACGCCAGTACCAGTAGTACTGGCCTATCGGCGGCCCTGACTATTATTAGGGTATTAGAATGGGAAAAACAAGGACATATTCCTATTGGGAGGAAAGGCTATGTTTTCTGTAAAGCTACATTTGATCAAGGACTTGGGTTTTCCATTTTTAGTCAATCTTTTTTATTAGATGGTTTCCCAGGGGGAGGCCATAGGATACTCTACACCGTAAGAAGACACCAATATTAGAGTTATCACGTGGAAGTGGGTGTCCAGTTATATGTTATATTGGGACCCAAAAACTTCAAGTTATGCCTCTACCATCAGCAATCTTTAATATATATGGAGAGGGACCTGGGAGCAGGTGTTCAACTCCCCAACAGTGCCCCCACTGGGCAAATGCAGCATTAGCTGATGGGTGAGGGTCTGACTGCTGAGACCTCACTGATACTTAGAATGGGGAAGACAGAGGGAGGAGGGGTGAGGGGAAGGGGGAAATGATGTTTTCCCCCTGCTGGGAATGCAGTCCAGCTGAAGTTAGGAGCCCCTTTGCTGGATGGGACTTCACTTAAATGGGATATCCAAGATACAGCAATTGGCCAATTCCAGTGCTCCCATTGAAATAAATGGGGCAGAGATAGATCCTGTCCAGCAGGTATATGCCTACATTTAGCTGGGCTGCACTCCCGGGGGGAAAGTAAAACATCTCCACCAGTTCCACTAATAAGATCTGCATCATCTACACTATGGATAGAAGATACATATGCTTTGTGTCATCCTATTAATATTATAAAGGTGAAAGTTTGTGAGTTTGTGTGTTTGGATGTTTGTTCCTCAATCACGCAAAACCTGCTCCACCGATTTGACTGAAATTTTCCACAAACATAGTTACTACACTGGATTGCGCAATAGGCTACTTTTCGTCACAATAGCGCACATACGTTTTTCCCAGGACCCTCACAAAACCCAGATTCACATCACTATCTCTGCAATCTCACACACTTTGGACCATAGCAAGCCACAAAATTCATATTACCCTCTACAGCAGAGATCAGCAACCCCTGGCACACGTGCCAAGAGTGGCACTCCTGCCATATTTCACTGGCATGCCAGCAGCACAGGACCTGCAAGAGTTAAATAAGTCCGAGCGTCCCTTCAGTGCTCTGCTAGAGCTGAGGCATAAGGACACTCCCCTTTGAGAGGGGTGCAGGAAACCCAGGGGGTGGAGCTTAATCGCTCAGGTCTCTGCCTGCTATAGTGGTCTGCATGCTGCAAAGATTCCCCGATGAGGAGAGGAAGCTGCTAGCAAAGTGCAAGTAAGAAACACACAGGTTCCTTCCTTTAGTTCCTATTCTCATTAATGTCAGGCATTTGGGGTTATTAGTTTAGTGTTAGTAACTCCATGTGCCTCACATTAATAGGAATAAACCCCATCATGTCCCTCATATTAACCCCTGTGTGCCTCATATAAAGGTTACTAATATGTGAGACATATGGAGGTACTAATAGAAGACCTCAATAATGAAGATACTTAATTATTACCTCCAAGTCTCTCACATATCAGTAACTCTTACACAAGGGTTAATGTGAGGGACATGATGGGGTTAATTGCTATTAATAAGAGGCACATGGAGTTACTAAACTGTCATGCACAGGGCCAGACTTTTATCTAAAATTGTGGATAACACTATGGTCCTGTACATTTCAATGGGCCCATACATATAGATCCTGTTTTTGTGGCTGTGTGTCCGGGACAAATTGAGCTGTAGAATATAGAGCAGGTCCTATATATGTCCTATACCTTCCCTACACCTTTCCGTATTTGCAGCCCTGTCAATTTATTTTTAATCTATAGGTCAGTGAAAACCATATCCGTGCCATTTCTGTGCAGGAGGCCTAAGGCTGAAGCACCACGTTGCGTTAACACAGCGTTTTGGTTGCAAATTTTGCTGCGGTTTTATGAGCCAAAGTCACCGATGTACCGTTTCAACACACCACAAACACGTAACGGTTAGAGATGAGCGAACACTAAAATGTTCGAGGTTCGAAATTCGATTCGAACAGCCGCTCACTGTTCGAGTGTTCGAATGGGTTTCGAACCCCATTATAGTCTATGGGGAACATAAACTCGTTAAGGGGGAAACCCAAATTCGTGTCTGGAGGGTCACCAAGTCCACTATGACACCCCAGGAAATGATACCAACACCCTGGAATGACACTGGGACAGCAGGGGAAGCATGTCTGGGGGCATAAAAGTCACTTTATTTCATGGAAATCCCTGTCAGTTTGCGATTTTCGCAAGCTAACTTTTCCCCATAGAAATGCATTGGCCAGTGCTGATTGGCCAGAGTACGGAACTCGACCAATCAGCGCTGGCTCTGCTGGAGGAGGCGGAGTCTAAGATAGCTCCACACCAGTCTCCATTCAGGTCCGACCTTAGACTCCGCCTCCTCCGGCAGAGCCAGCGCTGATTGGCCGAAGGCTGGCCAATGCATTCCTATGCGAATGCAGAGACTTAGCAGTGCTGAGTCAGTTTTGCTCAACTACACATCTGATGCACACTCGGCACTGCTACATCAGATGTAGCAATCTGATGTAGCAGAGCCGAGGGTGCACTAGAACCCCTGTGCAAACTCAGTTCACGCTAATAGAATGCATTGGCCAGCGCTGATTGGCCAATGCATTCTATTAGCCCGATGAAGTAGAGCTGAATGTGTGTGCTAAGCACACACATTCAGCACTGCTTCATCACGCCAATACAATGCATTAGCCAGTGCTGATTGGCCAGAGTACGGAATTCGGCCAATCAGCGCTGGCCAATGCATTCTATTAGCCCGATGAAGTAGAGCTGAATGTGTGTGCTAAGCACACACATTCAGCACTGCTTCATCACGCCAATACAATGCATTAGCCAGTGCTGATTGGCCAGAGTACGGAATTCGGCCAATCAGCGCTGGCTCTGCTGGAGGAGGCGGAGTCTAAGGTCGGACCTGAATGGAGACTGGTGTGGAGCGATCTTAGACTCCGCCTCCTCCAGCAGAGCCAGCGCTGATTGGCCGAATTCCGTACTCTGGCCAATCAGCACTGGCTAATGCATTGTATTGGCGTGATGAAGCAGTGCTGAATGTGTGTGCTTAGCACACACATTCAGCTCTACTTCATCGGGCTAATAGAATGCATTGGCCAATCAGCGCTGGCCAATGCATTCTATTAGCGTGAACTGAGTTTGCACAGGGGTTCTAGTGCACCCTCGGCTCTGCTACATCAGATTGCTACATCTGATGTAGCAGTGCCGAGTGTGCATCAGATGTGTAGTTGAGCAAAACTGACTCAGCACTGCTAAGTCTCTGCATTCGCATAGGAATGCATTGGCCAGCCTTCGGCCAATCAGCGCTGGCTCTGCCGGAGGAGGCGGAGTCTAAGGTCGGACCTGAATGGAGACTGGTGTGGAGCGATCTTAGACTCCGCCTCCTCCAGCAGAGCCAGCGCTGATTGGTCGAGTTCCGTACTCTGGCCAATCAGCGCTGGCCAATGCATTCTATTAGCCCGATGAAGTAGAGCTGAATGTGTGTGCTTAGCACACACATTCAGCTCTACTTCATCAGGCTAATAGAATACATTGGCCAATCAGCGCTGGCCAATGCATTCTATTAGCTTGATGAAGCAGAGTGTGCACAAGGGTTCAAGCGCACCCTCGGCTCTGATGTAGCAGAGCTGAGGGTGCACAAGGGTTCAAGTGCACCCTCGGCTCTCCTACATCAGAGCCGAGGGTGCGCTTGAACCCTTGTGCAGCCTCGGCTCTGCTACATCAGAGCCGAGGGTGCGCTTGAACCCTTGTACACACTCTGCTTCATCAAGCTAATAGAATGCATTGGCCAGCACTGATTGGCCAGAGTACGGAATTCGGCCAATCAGCGCTGGCCAATGCATCCCTATGGGAAAAAGTTTATCTCACAAAAATCACAATTACACACCCGATAGAGCCCCAAAAAGTTATTTTTAATAACATTCCCCCCTAAATAAAGGTTATCCCTAGCTATCCCTGTCTCATAGTCACAAAGTTCACATTCTCATATGACCCGGATTTGAAATCCACTATTTGTCTAAAATGGAGGTCACCTGATTTCGGCAGCCAATGACTTTTTCCAATTTTTTTCAATGCCCCCGGTGTCGTAGTTCCTGTCCCACCTCCCCTGCGCTGTTATTGGTGCAAAAAAGGCGCCAGGGAAGGTGGGAGGGGAATCGAATTTTGGCGCACTTTACCACGTGGTGTTCGATTCGATTCGAACATGGCGAACACCCTGATATCCGATCGAACATGTGTTCGATAGAACACTGTTCGCTCATCTCTAGTAACGGTCGATAATAATGTCACCAATCTGCCTTACTGCCCACCTTAGAATTACCCGGCGTCCCTTCACATAAACTAGAACTCAAGATTGGCTTCCCTGTTCTACTCATGCGTAATCTGGATGCACTCCGATTGTGTAATGGCACGAGGCTACGTGTCACACTACTAGGAACAAATATCATTGAAGCCACTATCCTTACAGGAGCAGCTAAAGGTGACAGTGTATTAACCCCACGCATTCCAATTATATCAAATAATTTCCCATTTCAATTCACACGACTACAATTTCCCCTTAAATTGGCTTTTACAATGACCATTAATAAATCCCAAGGACAAACGCTGAAAGTAGCAGGAATACATTTGGCCACACCAGGCTTCTCACATGGACAACTTTATGTGGCTGCTCAAGAGTATCCTGTGCCCAAAACTTACATGAACTAGCGGAAAATAACAAATCATACAATGTCGTATATCGAAGTATATTAACTTGAAATACCTCTGTCCCAAAGACACTATGTACAGTTTATAACAACACCGTATAGCAGCTGAAATACAAATTACGTTCAACACAAAAGTCTCACATATTCTCAGAATTACAAAAACAAGATACAAAGTTACATTTCATATCCCATACCTTATACACAGTACTAAAACCTTACCCGCGCCTGTATTTACCCACTTCTACAATCACCGCAGACGAAGTCGGGGGTACCAGCTAGTAACCCATAAATTTGTTATGTGAGCTAATATTATTAATTGTTCTTGATAGAAAAAGGCCTCCTTCTACAACACCATCATGGGTACAGTGTTTGAGTCTGAAGAAAACACAAACCTTGCATTTCTGAACCTTGGCCAGATGGAGAATGTCTTGGTAATGCCAAGCGTTGTCTGGCGAAACTGCTTGAAGTTTGGCACTTGGTGCCAGAAGAGCTTGCAGTGTGTTCTCTGGATTTCCCTGCTCAAGGGCTTCATTAATGATCCCAATGGCAATAATACCTAAAAAGAAACAATAATGGTATAAACACATATGTACAGTATGTAACCCAGCAACTGAACTGCAATACACATCTAGGACTTACGTTCATTTTCTTCATGGACTTCACTATTGACTACATCAACGTAGTTCTGAATTTCATTCCAACTTAAGTAGCTGTGTCCTTGTGCTGCAGCTTTCTTCTTACTGGATACCAGTGTACTGACATAACTGGAGAACGGAGAAAGAAGGATTCAGTATGGAGGCAAGGCTCAAACCTAAGCCATTACAACTGGTTCATACTGGAGACCAAACTACAAGCAATACAATGAAATCTTTCCCCACAATATTGCGACCAAACCCTCTATAAAAGTATGTATAACCTATTAGTAATACAGTAACACTTGAGGGCTGTAATATGACAATAGTACTGCATATTAAAGGGTTTACCCAGCCTCCAAAGCTAGTGAGCTTGCAAATGAAACGTCACAAATGAGGTCAATGACCTTAAAGTAAATCAGATAAATGGTGCTGAATTTAAACGGTTTATATATTAGGAATAGAGATGAGCGAACAGTGTTCTATCGAACTCATGTTCGATCGGATATTAGGCTGTTCGGCATGTTCGAATCGAATCGAACACCGCGTGGTAAAGTGCGCCATTACTCGATTCCCCTCCCACCTTCCCTGGCGCCTTTTTTGCTCCAATAACAGCGCAGGGTAGGTGGGACAGGAACTACGACACCGGTGACGTTGAGAAAAGTAGGCAAAACCCATTGGCTGCCGAAAACATGTGACCTCTAATTTAAAAGAACAGCGCCGCCCAGGTTCGCGTCATTCTGAGCTTGCAATTCACCGGGGACGGAGGTTTCCGTCCAGTTAGCTAGGGCTTAGATTCTGGGTAGGCAGGGACAGGCTAGGATAGGAAGGAGAAGACAACCACAACAGCTCTTGTAAGAGCTAAATTCCAGGGAGAAGCTTGTCAGTGTAACGTGGCACTGACGGGCTCAATCGCCGCAACCCAGCTTTCCCAGGATCCTGAATGGAATACACTGTCAGTGTATTCCCGTATACCCGATATATACCCCCGATACCCGTTCCAACGGTGTGCCCCCCCACCTTCACCCCAGAAATACCCTGCAAGTCCCCTAGCAATAGAATTGGGGCTATATACACCCACTATTTTTGCTACTGCCATATAGTGCCATTGTCTGACTGGGAATTCAAAGAATATATTGGGGTTACGTGCACCCACAATTTTTACTACTGGTATACAGTGCCAGTTTCTGACTGGTAATTCAAAGAATATATTGGGGTTATAAATACCCTCATTTCTTGCTACTGGTATATAGTGCCATTGTCTGACTGGGAATTCAAAGAATATATTGGGGTTACGTGCACCCACAATTTTTACTACTGGTATACAGTGCCAGTTTCTGACTGGGAATTCAAAGAATATATTGGGGTTACAAATACCCTCATTTCTTGCTACTGCCATATAGTGCCAGTTTCTGACTGGTAATTCAAAGAATATATTGGGGTTACGTGCACCCACAATTTTTACTACTGGTATACAGTGCCATTGTCTGACTGGGAATTCAAAGAATATATTGGGGTTATAAATACCCTCATTTCTTGCTACTGCCATATAGTGCCAGTTTCTGACTGGGAATTCAAAGAATATATTGGGGTTACGTGCACCCACAATTTTTACTACTGGTATACAGTGCCATTGTCTGACTGGGAATTCAAAGAATATATTGGGGTTATAAATACCCTCATTTCTTGCTACTGGTATATAGTGCCATTGTCTGACTGGGAATTCAAAGAATATATTGGGGTTACGTGCACCCACAATTTTTACTACTGGTATACAGTGCCAGTTTCTGACTGGGAATTCAAAGAATATATTGGGGTTACAAATACCCTCATTTCTTGCTACTGCCATATAGTGCCAGTTTCTGACTGGTAATTCAAAGAATATATTGGGGTTACGTGCACCCACAATTTTTACTACTGGTATACAGTGCCAGTTTCTGACTGGGAATTCAAAGAATATATTGGGGTTACAAATACCCTCATTTCTTGCTACTGCCATATAGTGCCAGTTTCTGACTGGTAATTCAAAGAATATATTGGGGTTACGTGCACCCACAATTTTTACTACTGGTATACAGTGCCATTGTCTGACTGGGAATTCAAAGAATATATTGGGGTTATAAATACCCTCATTTCTTGCTACTGGTATATAGTGCCATTGTCTGACTGGGAATTCAAAGAATATATTGGGGTTACGTGCACCCACAATTTTTACTACTGGTATACAGTGCCAGTTTCTGACTGGGAATTCAAAGAATATATTGGGGTTACAAATACCCTCATTTCTTGCTACTGCCATATAGTGCCAGTTTCTGACTGGTAATTCAAAGAATATATTGAGGTTACGTGCACCCACAATTTTTACTACTGGTATACAGTGCCATTGTCTGACTGGGAATTCAAAGAATATATTGGGGTTATAAATACCCTCATTTCTTGCTACTGCCATATAGTGCCAGTTTCTGACTGGGAATTCAAAGAATATATTGGGGTTATAAATACCCTCATTTCTTGCTACTGCCATATAGTGCCAGTTTCTGACTGGGAATTCAAAGAATATATTGGGGTTATAAATACCCTCATTTCTTGCTACTGCCATATAGTGCCAGTTTCTGACTGGTAATTCAAAGAATATATTGGGGTTACGTGCACCCACAATTTTTACTACTGGTATACAGTGCCAGTTTCTGACTGGGAATTCAAAGAATATATTGGGGTTACAAATACCCTCATTTCTTGCTACTGCCATATAGTGCCAGTTTCTGACTGGTAATTCAAAGAATATATTGGGGTTACGTGCACCCACAATTTTTACTACTGGTATACAGTGCCATTGTCTGACTGGGAATTCAAAGAATATATTGGGGTTATAAATACCCTCATTTCTTGCTACTGCCATATAGTGCCAGTTTCTGACTGGGAATTCAAAGAATATATTGGGGTTACGTGCACCCACAATTTTTACTACTGGTATACAGTGCCATTGTCTGACTGGGAATTCAAAGAATATATTGGGGTTACGTGCACCCACAATTTTTACTACTGGTATACAGTGCCAGTTTCTGACTGGGAATTCAAAGAATATATTGGGGTTACAAATACCCTCATTTCTTGCTACTGCCATATAGTGCCAGTTTCTGACTGGTAATTCAAAGAATATATTGGGGATACGTGCACCCACAATTTTTACTACTGGTATACAGTGCCATTGTCTGACTGGGAATTCAAAGAATATATTGGGGTTATAAATACCCTCATTTCTTGCTACTGCCATATAGTGCCAGTTTCTGACTGGGAATTCAAAGAATATATTGGGGTTATAAATACCCTCATTTCTTGCTACTGGTATATAGTGCCATTGTCTGACTGGGAATTCAAAGAATATATTGGGGTTACGTGCACCCACAATTTTTGCTACTGGTATATAGTGCCAATTTCTAACTGGGAATTCAAAATGCGCAAGGCTCCCGGAAAGGGACGTGGACGAGGCCGTGGGCGAGGTCGGGGGAATGGTTCTGGGGAGCAAGGTAGCAGTGAAGCCACAGGGCGTCCCGTGCCTACTCCTGTGGGGCAGCAAGCATTGCGCCACTCCACAGTGCCAGGGTTGCTTGCCACATTAACTAAACTGCAGGGTACAAACCTTAGTAGGCCCGAGAACCAGGAACAGGTCTTGCAATGGCTGTCAGAGAACGCTTACAGCACATTGTCCAGCAGCCAGTCAGACTCTGCCTCCTCTCCTCCTATTACCCAACAGTCTTGTCCTCCTTCCTCCCAAATTTCCCAAGCTTCACAGAACAATAACCCCAACTGTCCCTGCTCCCCAGAGCTGTTCTCCGCTCCTTTCATTGTCCCTCAACCTGCCTCTCCACGTCACGATTCCACGAACCTAACAGAGGAGCATCTGTGTCCAGATGCTCAAACACTAGAGTCTCCTCCATCTCCATTCGATTTGGTGGTGGATGACCAGCAACCCACCCTCATCGACGATGATGTGACGCAGTTGCCGTCAGGGCATCCAGTTGACCGGCGCATTGTGCGGGAGGAGGAGATGAGACAGGAGTTGGAAGAGGAAGTGGTGGATGATGAGGACACTGACCCGACCTGGACAGGGGGGATGTCAAGCGGGGAAAGTAGTGTGGATGTTGAGGCAAGTGCAGCACCAAAAAGGGTAGCTAGAGGCAGAGGCAGAGGTCAGCAGCTTAGGCGAAGCCAGGCCACACCCGGAATCTCCCAAGATGTTCCAGTTCGTACCCAGCCCCGAAAAACTCCCACCTCGAGGGCACGTTTCTCGAAGGTGTGGAGTTTTTTCAAGGAATGCGCCGAGGACAGATATAGTGTTGTCTGCACAATTTGCCTCTCGAAATTGATTAGGGGCTCTGAGAAGAGCAACCTGTCCACCACTTCAATGCGCCGTCATTTGGAATCCAAGCACTGGAATCAGTGGCAGGCAGCAACGGCAGGACAAAGGCCGCCTGCCGTTCACGCCACTGCCACTGCCTCTGCCACTGCTGACTGTGCTGGCGATGCACTCCAGAGGACGAGCCAGGACACCACTTCATCTGCCTCCGCCACTTTGTTGACTTCTCCCTCATCCTCCCCTGTTCCTGTCTTATCTCCTTCTCCTGCACCATCAAAGGCACCATCAGGCGCTTCTTTACAACAACCCACCATCTCTCAGACATTGGAGCGGCGGCAGAAATACACTGCTAACCACCCACACGCGCAAGCCTTGAACGCCAACATCACTAAACTGCTGGCCCAGGAGATGTTGGCGTTCCGGCTTGTTGAAACTCCCGCCTTCCTGGACCTGATGGCAACTGCGGCACCTCGCTATGCCGTCCCTAGCCGTCACTACTTCTCCCGGTGTGCCGTCCCCGCCTTGCACCAGCACGTGTCACTCAACATCAGGCGGGCCCTTAGTTCCGCGCTTTGCACAAAGGTCCACTTGACCACCGACGCGTGGACAAGTGCATGCGGACAGGGACGCTACATTTCACTGACGGCACACTGGGTGAATGTAGTTGAGGCTGGGACTGCTTCCCAAACTGGCCCGGTGTACCTCGTCTCCCCGCCTAACATTCCTGGCAGGGACACGAGAAGAACACCCCCCTCCTCCTCCTCCTCTACCGCCTCCTCCTCCACCACCGCCTCCTCCGCCGCCACCGCCTCCTCCTCCGCTGTTAGATTGACCCCAGCTACGAGTTGGAAACGTTGCAGCACTGGCGTTGGTAGACGTCAGCAGGCTGTGCTGAAGCTGATCAGCTTGGGGGAAAGACAGCACACTGCCTCCGAGGTGAGGGATACCCTCCTCGATGAGACGGCAATATGGTTTGAGCCGCTGCACCTGGGCCCAGGCATGGTCGTTTGTGATAACGGCCGGAACCTGGTAGCAGCTCTGGAGCTTGCCGGACTCCATGTTCCATGCCTGGCCCACGTCTTCAACCTAGTGGTGCAACGTTTCCTAAAGAGCTACCCCAATGTTCCAGAGCTACTGGTGAAAGTGCGGCGCATGTGCGCCCACTTTCGCAAGTCGACAGTAGCCGCTGCTAGCTTAAAATCTCTCCAGCAATGCCTGCATGTGCCACAACACCGGCTTTTGTGCGACGTCCCCACACGCTGGAACTCAACGTTTCAGATGTTGAATAGAGTGGTTGAGCAGCAGAGACCTTTGATGGAATACCAGCTACAAAACCCTAGGGTGCCACAAAGTCAGCTGCCTCAGTTTCACATCCATGAGTGGCCATGGATGAGAGACCTTTGTGACATCCTACGGGTGTTTGAGGAGTCCACAAGGAGGGTGAGCTCTGAGGATGCGATGGTGAGCCTTACAATCCCGCTCTTGTGTGTTCTGAGAGAATCCCTGATTGACATCAGGGATAACTCAGATCACACAGAGGAGTTAGGGATAGCATCCGATCCGTCACAGCTGGAGAGTAGGTCCACACATCTGTCCGCTTCACTGCGTTTAATGGAGGAGGAGGAGGAGGAGGAGGAGGAGGAGGAGGAGGAGGAAGAAGAGTTGTCCGATGATGTGATGGTGATACAGGAGGCTTCCGGGCAACTTCGAATCGTCCCATTGTTGCAGCGCGGATGGGTAGACATGGAGGATGAGGAGGAAATGGAGATTGAACTTTCCGGTGGGGCCAGAGGAGTCATGCCAACTAACACTGTGGCAGACATGGCTGAGTTCATGTTGGGGTGCTTTACAACCGACAAGCGTATTGTCAAAATCATGGAGGACAACCAGTACTGGATCTTTGCTATCCCTGACCCCCAGTATAAAAACAACATCTCGTCTTTTATTCCGGTAGAGGGGAGGGCCAATCGCATCAATGCTTGCCACAGGCAATTGGTGCAGAATATGATGGAGATGTTTCCAGCATGTGACGTTGGCGGCAGGGAGGGCAGTTCCTCCAGTAGGCAACCAAGTTCTCACCGGTCCACACAAACGAGGGGCACACTGTCTAAGGTCTGGGACACCTTGATGGCACCCCCTCGCCAAAGTGCCGCCACGGAGGGTCCTAGTGTCACCAGGCGTGAGAAGTATAGGCGCATGTTGCGGGAATACCTTTCCGACCACAGCCCTGTCCTCTCCGACCCCTCTGCGCCCTACACGTATTGGGTGTCGAAGTTGGACCTGTGGCTTGAACTTGCCCTATATGCCTTGGAGGTGCTGTCCTGTCCTGCCGCCAGCGTCCTATCTGAGAGGGTGTTCAGTGCAGCCGGTGGCATCATCACTGACAAGCGCACCCGTCTGTCAGCTGAGAGTGCCGACCGGCTCACTTTGATAAAAATGAACCACCACTGGATAGAGCCTTCATTTTTGGGCCCACCTGTGTAAAGCACCCCAACATGAAACTCCATGTCTGTACTCAACCTCTCCAATTCCTCCGCATCCTCCTACTCATCCACCATAAGCGTTGCACAATTCTGCTAATACTAGGCTCCCTCCACCCTGATTTCCCCCAACTCTGCTGGTTAGAGGCTCCCTCCACCCTGATTTCCACCAACTCTGCTGGTTAGAGGCTCCCTCCACCCTGCTTTCCCACAACTCTGCTGGTTAGAGGCTCCCTCCACCCTGCTTTTCCACAACTCTGCTGGTTAGAGGCTCCCTCCACCCTGCTTTCCCACAACTCTGCTGGTTAGAGGCTCCCTCCACCCTGCTTTCCCACAACTCTGCTGGTTAGAGGCTCCCTCCACCCTGATTTCCACCAACTCTGCTGGTTAGAGGCTCCCTCCACCCTGCTTTCCCACAACTCTGCTGGTTAGAGGCTCCCTCCACCCTGATTTCCACCAACTCTGCTGGTTAGAGGCTCCCTCCACCATGAATTGGTCCAAACTGGGCTGTTTAGCGGCTCCCTCCACCATGAATTGGTCCAAACTGGGGTTTTTAGAGGCTCCCTCCACCATGAATTGGTCCAAACTGGGCTGGTTAGAGGCTCCCTCCACCATGAATTTGCCCAAACTGGCCTGTTTAGAGGCTCCCTCCACCATGAATTTGCCCAAACTGGGCTGTTTAGCGGCTCCCTCCACCATGAATTGGTCCAAACTGGGGTTTTTAGAGGCTCTCTCCACCATGAATTGGTCCAAACTGGGCTGTTTAGAGGCTCCCTCCATCATGAATTGGTCCAAACTGGGGTTTTTAGAGGCTCCCTCCACCATGAATTGGTCCAAACTGGGGTTTTTAGAGGCTCCCTCCACCATGAATTGGTCCAAACTGGGCTGTTTAGAGGCTCCCTCCACCATGAATTGGTCCAAACTGGGGTTTTTAGAGGCTCCCTCCACCATGAATTGGTCCAAACTGGGCTGTTTAGAGGCTCCCTCCACCATGAATTGGTCCAAACTGGGGTTTTTAGAGGCTCCCTCCACCATGAATTGGTCCAAACTGGGCTGGTTAGAGGCTCCCTCCACCATGAATTTGCCCAAACTGGGCTGTTTAGAGGCTCCCTCCACCATGAATTTGCCCAAACTGGCCTGTTTAGAGGCTCCCTCCACCATGAATTGGTCCAAACTGGGCTGGTTAGAGGCTCCCTCCACCATGAATTTGCCCAAACTGGCCTGTTTAGAGGCTCCCTCCACCATGAATTGGTCCAAACTGGGGTTTTTAGAGGCTCTCTCCACCATGAATTGGTCCAAACTGGGCTGTTTAGAGGCTCCCTCCATCATGAATTGGTCCAAACTGGGGTTTTTAGAGGCTCCCTCCACCATGAATTGGTCCAAACTGGGGTTTTTAGAGGCTCCCTCCACCATGAATTGGTCCAAACTGGGGTTTTTAGAGGCTCCCTCCACCATGAATTTGCCCAAACTGGGCTGTTTAGAGGCTCCCTCCACCATGAATTTGCCCAAACTGGGCTGTTTAGAGGCTCCCTCCACCATGAATTGGTCCAAACTGGGGTTTTTAGAGGCTCCCTCCACCATGAATTGGTCCAAACTGGGGGTTTTTAGAGGCTCCCTCCACCATGAATTTGCCCAAACTGGGCTGTTTAGAGGCTCCCTCCACCATGAATTGGTCCAAACTGGGGTTTTTAGAGGCTCCCTCCACCATGAATTGGTCCAAACTGGGGTTTTTAGAGGCTCCCTCCACCATGAATTGGTCCAAACTGGGCTGTTTAGAGGCTCCCTCCACCATGAATTGGTCCAAACTGGGGTTTTTAGAGGCTCCCTCCACCATGAATTGGTCCAAACTGGGGGTTTTTAGAGGCTCCCTCCACCATGAATTTGCCCAAACTGGGCTGTTTAGAGGCTCCCTCCACCATGAATTGGTCCAAACTGGGGTTTTTAGAGGCTCCCTCCACCATGAATTGGTCCAAACTGGGGTTTTTAGAGGCTCCCTCCACCATGAATTGGTCCAAACTGGGGTTTTTAGAGGCTCCCTCCACCATGAATTGGTCCAAACTGGGGTTTTTAGAGGCTCCCTCCACCATGAATTGGTCCAAACTGGGGTTTTTAGAGGCTCCCTCCACCATGAATTGGTCCAAACTGGGGTTTTTAGAGGCTCCCTCCACCATGAATTGGTCCAAACTGGGGTTTTTAGAGGCTCCCTCCACCATGAATTGGTCCAAACTGGGCTGTTTAGAGGCTCCCTCCACCATGAATTTGCCCAAACTGGGCTGTTTAGAGGCTCCCTCCATCATGAATTGGTCCAAACTGGAGTTTTTAGAGGCTCCCTCCACCATGAATTGGTCCAAACTGGGGTTTTTAGAGGCTCCCTCCACCATTAATTGGTCCAAACTGGGCTGGTTAGAGGCTCCCTCCACCATGAATTTGCCCAAACTGAGCTGTTTAGAGGCTCCCTCCACCATGAATTGGTCCAAACTGGGGTTTTTAGAGGCTCCCTCCACCATGAATTGGTCCAAACTGGGGGTTTTTAGAGGCTCCCTCCACCATGAATTTGCCCAAACTGGGCTGTTTAGAGGCTCCCTCCATCATGAATTGGTTCAAACTGGGGTTTTTAGAGGCTCCCTCCACCATGAATTGGTCCAAACTGGGCTGTTTAGAGGCTCCCTCCACCATGAATTGGTCCAAACTGGGCTGTTTAGAGGCTCCCTCCACCATGAATTGGTCCAAACTGGGGTTTTTAGAGGCTCCCTCCACCATGAATTGGTCCAAACTGGGGTTTTTAGAGGCTCCCTCCACCATGAATTTGCCCAAACTCTGCTGGTTAGAGGCTCAATCCACCCTGATTTTCAAAACAAATGTTGGTGCCAACCTCAACTTACTACAAGGGCCAAATTCACTGCTGGTGACAAGCTCTCCTCACTGCAAGTGCCAAATACACATGTTTCAAGGTGTTTTCCTACTGTCAGAGAGGTGGTATTGAGTGTGTAAAGTGTGTAGTTGTTAGGCTGTGATGTTGGGGTAATAGAGGGTCTTTGGTGTGTTAGATGCCCCCAGACATGCTTCCCCTGCTGTCCCAGTGTCATTCCAGAGGTGTTGGTATCATTTCCTGGGGTGTCATAGTGGACTTGGTGACCCTCCAGACACGGATTTGGGTTTCCCCCTTAACGAGTATCTGTTCCCCATAGACTATAATGGGGTTCGAAACCCGTTCGAACACACGAACATTGAGCGGCTGTTCGAATCGAATTTCGAACCTCGAACATTTTAGTGTTCGCTCATCTCTAATTAGGAAGTGTTTTGTATTGTTGCGTCCGGTTATATGGCCCATATTTATTAAAAAACGGATAACCCCTTTAATGAATATAATTACACTACAATGAATACAATAAAATACAATATAACATCAGTATTGCCAATAAATATAACACTACAATATGACAATAGTACTGCATATTAATACAGTAATACTACATACTATATGACAATAGTACTACATATTAATACAATAACACGACAATATGACGATTACTCTTTATTAATAAATACAAAAACACTACAATAGGATATTACAACTACATGTTAATTCATACAATAACACCACATAAGGACTTGCCTACTGCAGCACATTTCCAGCTTACCACTTGCACCCACATGTAATACGAGAGGGAGGGATTGTTAGTATAAAGCTGGCTATATGCTTTTAATTGTTGTCAGCCGAATGCTCAATTTCAGCTGCCAGCTATTCATCCCAACTCCCCCATACACACGCTGCTTGTGTCTGTATTACAGCCCATATTATTCTTTACCGTTTTTGAGCGTTTTGACTTCCAAAGAGTAGATGGACTTTTTGATGTCAATTTTTATATTATAGACATGTCAAAGTAAGGAGTGCACAGATGATGGCACAATATACATTTATATCCATAACAAGGCTATCCATTTACAAATGTATGCAACACCTTTAAGACTATTATATAAGGAGGGAAAAAAATGTCATTCTCCAGTTTACTATAGTTCATAACATTGTTTTGGATGTTGCACAGATTGTACCTACCGCTGCATATTGTCCTCCTCCAGATTATTGAGACCTATGGCCGGACTGATAAGGTGGTTGTGGGCAGAGGTGACATCATTTGTCTCCAAAGCTTGATTCACCAGCGCAACAGCAGACAACATCTCCACAGCAATGAACAGCTCCTCTTGTGTCAGGTGGTTCTATATACACAAAGTACAGGCATTACAGGTCATTTACTGCCACATCTCACATGAGCAATGATATGTACCCTTGTACTGTGTAATAAAGAGTGACATCAGATATATGTAGAATTCAACTAAATACAATGGAACTTTTTCGAGTAAGATCTATGGTAAGAAGAAATGGAATCAGGTCAATATGGGATTTTTTTTTCTATTGTATAATAGCGACATATTAGAAGAAACGCTACTTATATTAAACTGGCCGCTTATCAGTGGTCTCTTACCGCAGGATTTTGATTTTGCAGACTTAAGAGTTCATTCTGGTACAGGGTCTCGGCAAATGGGTGGACAGCTGGCATGTGTGCCTCAGGGAGCTGCAGAGCCGCCAGGGTTTGGGAGGAATCTCCATTGCGGATGGCAGTATTTATTTTATCCACAGCTCCTAGCGCTAAATTACAGTAGATCAAAAAGGAAAGTTAGTCAGGCCATTGCTGAATGGTGTACAAAAGAGACAGCTATACTTACCTGAGTGAGATACTATATTAAGGAATATTAAAATATGCTTTATAAAAAGAAATAACAAATCTAAGTGTGAAAGATGGAAGGAAAGTCAAACGTGACAATCTAAACCTAAAAACACAACTAACCACCAATTATACCACAAGCAATTATATTGTAGGGTCAATGATGGGCATCAAGAAAGTATCAGGGTCTAAAAAGGTCCCCACATACCATCAGAATTATTATTACAAATTATGTATCTATGCTGCCCATAGAGCAAGCGGTGCACGGATGGATGGTCAATGTACTGACCCATAGAGTCATAGACTGATCACGCCATGAGTATTTATGATTATTTTAATAGGGAGAAGGTGTAAGTCTCAGCCAGTCATGTCCAAAAGCCTATTATATCAAAGAGGAACACAACGTCAGACATGTTAAAGGGTTTGGTCCACAATAAACATTTATCCTCTATTGATAAATATCTGGTCATTGGGGGGGCTGACTGCTGAAATCCCCCACCAACCATGAGAGGTCCCATGTCTCCCATTTGGATGAAGCAGTGGTTCCTCACATGCACTGCAGCTCTATTCACAGATCATGGAATGGGGCGGATCGATATTAATTGGGTGATATTCCCCGTTATGTCAATCGGTCCCGTGAAGACTGACCAGAGTGGTAGTGCACATGTCTGGTCACTGCTCCTTTCAAATGGGGACAAAGGACCCTTGTAATTCATTGGGAAGCCTCGGAAGTTGGATTCCCAGACCACACACATTTATCATCTATCCTCCCAACGGGTGATGTTTTTCATGGATGAACCCCTATAAAATGTAACATGCCTACTCATTGTTTCTCTAGATAGAAGAGCTTATGGCCCATTTGGGGTACCCCGTACACGTTACAGTATTGATCAATTCACCAATAATGGAAAGTTTGGACAACATTGGTTGAATATTTATGGCTAGTTGAAGGATTGGTTTTTTAGATGTGTTAGTAATGAATTGGGCTCCACAAAAACCTCTTACTATAGGATATGGGAGGGATTGAGATGATTTGGACATAACCATTATGGGCTCTTGACCATCCCCATGCCCAGCTTGCTTATGAGAGTCAACTTCAGAACAAGCACAAGACTCCAGGTAGTGAAATTTTTTATTTCAGGTTGATATTACTTTTATAAACAAGTTGATATTTAGTGCAGAAATGTAATGTAATACTCAACAAAAACGTTACAGACTACATGTAATGTTCAACGAATGACAACCATCCCTGAGTACCTGTCGGACCTATATGACAACACCGTAAAGATTCATATTGTGACGACACATGGGAAGAATTAGATATGTACGACCCAGACTCACACGCTCACAGCCAAACCTGCACCAGGCAGCAAACCATGTTAGTACATTCATGTTAGAACACAGAGAGTGCGTCAGATCATGTTCAGCGATTGTAATCCTCAAAGGGACAATTAGAACAATACACATGCAGGCACTGCACACAGGAATGGATGAGCACAGACGCTAGGGGTTAATTCTAGAAGCGCTTGGTTGGAAGTATGCAAGTTAGTGGAAACATAAAAGACTATGAACTTAAAAACCCTCTTTGCAAGAAGAAAATAGACGTTGGATTGTATGCTATGGTATGTCAATGATTTCATATGACCATGAAATGCTGAAAATTCCTGATTCACCTGGCGGAGGACGTAACATAGAACATAACAACATGAAACAGGATTGATATTCTCCACTTTGTCCAAGCGGATTCTGTTCACGCATTTATACTTAAAGGAGTATTCTCATCTTGTAAAGTGATGGCTCTTGGGTCGATTAGGCTATCACCTTATGATCGGTGAGGGTTCGACCTCTGGGGCCACCAAATCTAAGAATGAAGGGGCTACAGCGCTGGGGTAGAACCGCCTCCCCAATTTTTTCTGCCCATTGCCCACCCAGATGGAGCCGCGTTACAGTTCCTCTGCACAGTAGATGGTCGCGGCGATGCTGTACAAATCCAGGTACAACCTCTTCATTCTCATGACTGGTGGTGTATTATGGATCAGACTCCCTGATCATAAAGTAATGGCATATCCTAGCAATAGGACATCACTTTGTAAGATAGGAATTGGCCTTTAAAGCACAATTTCTATTCTGTAGACATAGTTATATTGTGAACCGTGAAGAGAACACACCTTACATGCGACAACAATATAATGCTCCTTTCAATCCTTAAACAACTGAGAGTGATAGTCAGAGAGCACCAGGACAACAGTCCCTCTCCATATGTCACACCACGGGATACGAGCACCATAAAGGGTCTCCTCCATGAGCTAGAATGGAGAGCAATAATACATTTATAGTAATAGTAAGTATGTCAGGCCGAGGTGTCTCCACTTTAATGTCCTTGGTTCTCTGCCCACTTTTATAAAATTGAGTGGGGTACAAGAAAATCAAAATGGCGCATCTTTGGAGCAAAAGGAGGCCATGCACCAATGATGTGCCACACGATGTTTCTTGCGTAGAGGGAATAGTAAATCCCCCGAATGTATTTAGAATTATTCACTTATATATGTAGGTTATAAAATGAAAGGATTAAACAAACCACAATGTAAAGGTGTGATCGCGTTCTTCAGTCATGAAAGGAGCAGTAATATTGCAAATGGCTGATGTGTGATCTGTAAAGCAGTTTCAGCAGTTACTGTCACTAAACCGCTGAAAAAGCTGTACACATTGAAACAAAGAAATGTTAACTACCTGATACATAAAGAATATTCCCAACACTGCATAAAGTGGTCATTGGAGCAATTGCAACACTGAGAAGGACAGTAACAGAAACATTTATTGGAAAAAATTGGTGTTTTATTAATCAACACAGCTACAGTCTCCGCATGCACTATTATGGAGATTACGGTGTCAGACACACAGGCATGTCAAGGGTTACTCACTAAGCACATGAGCCTCAGCTTCATTATTGCCAACACTAACTTCCTTCTGAATCTCGCTTTTGTCAAGAGAACTGGGGACACCTGCTTTCTGGGATCAGGAGGAGAGAAACCTACAGGTTAATGTTACATCTTTGGAAAGAACCAGTTGTCGTGTTTCTGATGACATAGATGAGATGATGACCAGCAACAATTCGAAAATGTATTCCCAGTTTTTACTACATTTCAGGTTCAAGTCCACATACTGTATAATGTTGAGCAATTTTGCAAATACATTGGTTATTTTGTAGTAACCCTGAATAAGTTTGTGTCCTCCTGGTTTCGTATCCACTTCCAAAATTGGAAACAGACAACAGCTTAGGTGATGTCAGACATGTGACCTCACAGCTTAGTCCTAGGGGTTCAGATAACATTTGAAACCCTAGTGAGATCTGTTCTCCAGTATAAGGAAACTTTTAGAAATTCTATTTTATGTTTGTATGTGAACAGAGAGAGAAGGGACCATGGTGAATACTTAGAAAAGAGAAAAGCAAAAACTGGGAAAGTTTAGAGCTCTACTGGTACTCTTGTTCCAATAATGGAGGTCGGACCAGGAGAAGTAGGCAGTCACAAACACTTTATTGGTTCCAGGGACAAACAAGGCAACGTACCAGTGTCTTCATCAGGCCAATAATGAACTGTCCAAATGCAGACCAGTCAAAGTCTTTTGATTTCCAGGCCTGCTTTTGGACAGTTCATTATTGGCCTGACGAAGACCCCAGTACAGAGTCGAAACGGGTTGCCTTGTTTGTCCCTGGAATCAATAAAGTGTTTGTGACTACCTACTTCTCCTTGTCCGACCTCCATTATTGGAATACCTGTACCTGTAGCATTCTAAACTTTCCCGGTTTTTGCTTTTCTCTTTTCTCAGTACTTACCACCACCTACATTTTGGGTTGGTGTATGGGTAAGAGCTGCAGCTGGCATTTTAGAATATGAGTCTAGTTGTCCCATGGCTGCCGGGTCACCTTTTTGCTATTGTATGTTGAATACTTAAGGAGGACCTGTCAGTTTCAATACTCGTACAGCCAATGAAATAAGTCTGGAACATCTTTAGTTATAAAGCTGGGTTCTCATCTGTGTTTTGGTCCATTCTTCTGTTCCATCATAGGACTAAACATTAAAACATATCTGTTGAACAATGAAAGATGCCAGGGATCCCTTTGACAGTAATGGGGTCTATCATGTATGTGTTATATTCTTGATGACTTGTAAGACTTTTCATACCACAATTTTAGATGGACAGAGCCTCTGATGCAGATGTGAACATGCTCTTACTCGTGTTGTGCCTCTGTTTGTACTGGGCGTTACAATGCTCCATGTCAAAGAGGCGTGTTCCTACACTGTCTGGCATGGTTAGCAGGGACTGTAACTATCACAAGGTGTATGGACACCCCACAAAACGGTATCATAGATTTGTCATTTACCGTATATACTTGAGTATAAGCTGACCCGAATATAAGCCGATCCCCCTAATTTTACCACAAAAAACTGAGAAAACTTATTGACTCGAGTATAAGCCGAGGGGGGGGGGGGGGGGGGATGCAGCAGCTACTGGAAAATTTCAAAAATTAAAATGGTCGGGTTTTTGGGTGCTGGGAAAGGGGAGGGGGTGTTTTGATGGTTTGTCTGCCCCTTCCCTGAGCTTGAGGACTGGGATTTTTTTCCCCCACTTGGAATTCAGCCTGGCTGAATATAGGGTATCTGCAGTGCTCCTATTAACCCCTTCCCGACGGAACAGGAGCACTGCAGATCCCCTATATTCAGTAGACCGGGCACTCTCAGACACAGGGATACCTAATGTGTTTGTGTTTCACAGTCATTTTCTACTTTTATATGTATTCTAGGAAAAGGGGGGATTTAGAACTTTTATTTACTTTATTTTTTATTATATATATATATATTTTTTAAAGCTTCTTTTTTTCCCCACTATTTTATGGGAGATTCTAAACAATACTATTGTGGCTGGTCATAGACCCCCCTCCCAAAAAAAAATAAAAATAATATTTTTTTTTTTGCTTGACTCGAGTATAAGACGAGGGGGGCTCTTTCAGCTTATACTCGAATATATACGGTACTCACAAATTTCTAGGAGGACTATCAGAAAAACATCACAGCTTAGAGTTATAAGAAAAGATGCTCCAGGATTGTTATTTTAGGCAGAATACACGTAATTACTAACCCAACGAAGCCAGAAAGTCAGTGGAGGAAAGATATGACCAAAAAAAAGAAGTATAAGCAAAATTACTCAATATTACTCGAGTTAAATTGTGAAATATTTTAAACACATGGAGTTGAACCTTACACTATATTCATATACAGAAGAGGCATTTTGCATAAGACACAAGGGAGGGGTTTATGAGAACTGCAATAACTGCAAAGTTCCCCATAACAATTTGCTATTAGGGTATGACTTAATAAATTTTGACTTTTTTTTTCCAAAATTTATTTGGTCATATTTTGTCCATAGAAGAATCACCCAAATAAACATAGAAATGGATGGTTCACTTAATAACCCTATGAAATTGTGCCACACAAATGATGTAGAAAAGTACTACACCCAGGACACACTAAGGTTCATATAGACCAGATGAGTCCCCATAATGTGCTGTTTTAGAGGCCATCTTGCTATGGTTATACAGCAGAGGTACATGGTAAGCAGCAATACTTGTATGTGTCAGGAAGTATACAGTGCAGTAGAATTTATTGCAGTGAGTGGCACATTATATTGTACAAACAATGATCCCTTTCGCCATAATAAACTACTATGTATTAGATGTACATCTAGATGGTGAAATGATCCATTAATGACAGTACGGCCAAGAAGTAGAAACAGAACAAACCCTTATCAATACCCCAATGCTGAAATATCTCTACCCATATCTTCTACCAGATAAGTAAGGAATGTAAGAAAATAACATTGAGAGCCGGCTCCCTATGGATCCCTAAGCAATTCTCATCTCTACAAAAGTTTGTGAACCCTTTTGAAGCTGGTTGGACATGGAATCTTGTATATGAAAATGCTTAAGAAGAAACTACCACAACCTCAGTTCTTTTCACCCTTCTCTCACACTTTCTCTAGCCCTCATTATATGGTGATTTACAACTTTTTAATGCCACTTGCAACTAAAATAGTGTACAATTTTACATCAGCCTTTCCAATTCCAAGTATGGGAGTGGGGCAAGGCCAGAACCAGCACGCCATGTCACATTGACTAATATGTATGCCACAGTATCACAAATGTGGAATGAAGTCTACACCAGTTATGAGCTGGCATAGATTCCTGCGTTACCCGATGCCCTATTCATGATGGGGGCTCTACCTCTTCAGGAATCTGGTGAATCCTCCACAAACCAAGGGATCATCAAGACCGACATATAACAAGCCAGTCTTAAGGACTCCACCCCAGTGTGTTATCCCTACTACAGGGCAATGTATAACAAAGGGATTTCTTCTTTAGTCTTCTATGTATCTGTGTGTTATGTGCTTCTTTTTGGCCCTGCACTAGGCATAACAATATTAGTTTTGCAAGGGGTATTTCTTTAAAGAAAAAGGGTTAAAAAAAAAAAAGGACTTTTAACACTGTATAACAAGGATAAGTTCTCTGCGTGACTAAAGCAGTGGCCATGCACACGGAGCATTCAAGGGAACTTGTGGGTCCCTGTTCTCAGGATTGCTACAGGTCCAGCAGTCAGATCCCATAAAGAAATCAGACATCCCTTATCCATATAGGGGACAAGCCAGTATGAAATGTATTTAGAGGAGGTGTCATTTCCATTTTCCACTGAATTTTTAAATTATACAGCAGCTTGAAAATATTGATGGGGAGACAAGTGCATTCCAGTGGGGGATGGGGGACAATTACATTGCAGCAAAATTAAAAGTGTTCGGTTTTATAGGAATAAATATTTAAAAGGACCTTTCACCACCTCCAACAATTCCAGCTCTTTACATTTTCTGCTCCAGTTATTCTGGCACAGGTGGAATTTTATTTTCTAGTTCCCACTGTTTGAGTAATCGGTGTCATTAGTTTTGGTGCCTGATATACTATTTAAGTTCTGAACTGTCAGGGGGGCGGTGTCAGGCAGGAGCAGACATGGGGGTGTGATTCTGAGCTCTAACACTGGCTGACTCTGAATGGAGCTGAATCGCATCCCCTGCCTGACCTTCACTTCTGACATTACAGAATCAGGCACCAAAATTAACTGTGCTTGTTGCTTGGGAACAATGGGGACTGGAGAAAAAAAAAATTCCAATCTGTGGAGCAACGACTATTAACAGGTGCTAAGAACTTGAATTGGTGGATGTGGTGAAAGGTCCTCTTAAACCCTACTAGTATGAAGACATAAAATCTCATTATAGGCTTAGCTAGCAAAACTTCTATTTCTGCTTCTACTATAAACCACTTTTTTTGAGAGATCCAGGTTACCCTTGGTTCACATCTGTGTTGGTAATCTGTTTGGGATGTTGGCATTGGGAACCCCCGAACGGACTACCGAACGCATTTGCAAGCGCTGTGCAGTGAAAGCACATGGACCCCATAGACTATAATGGGGTCCGTGTGCTTGCTGCGAGATCTCCGCACGAGTCATGCAGACAGAAAAGTAGATTGTGAAGTACTTTCCTGTCTGCATGCTCCCTGTGGAGATCTCGTGGCAAACACAAGGACCCCATTATAGTCTATGGGGTCCGTGTGCTTTCACTGCACACCGCTTGCAAATGTGTTCGGTAGTCCGTTTGAGGCGGTGGGGGGGGTGGGGGGTCCCCATGTGGACTCCCCCAATGAATTACCGACGCAGATGTGAACGAGGTCTTACAGAGGAGTTGTTATTGCACAGAAATGTCTTTTTAGAAATATATAGTGTATTCTCCATAAAACAACAATTCTGTAATATATTTTCTGGTAACTCTAAATTGTGCCGTTCTCACCATTACTTCTAGAAATTTAGGAATAAATTAACAACTGGTAGTTACGAATCTCTGTCAGTCAGATTGAGAATGTGTCACTATACTGTCTGACATTACCCAAAGAGTAACATCCAATTGTCAATTTATGCATAGACTTTTAAAGTGGAACAACAGAGGAGCAGCACCAAACAGTCCGAAGAAAAGATGCTCCAGAATAGTTTTTTTCGCGAACAATACAAGTATTCACAAAACAAGTAATACAGACATTTCGGAAGCAATGACAGGTCTCCTATTAGTGTTAAATAAGCATGGCCTGGGACTTTACTGTATAAATATAGAACAGATCGTCTTGTACTCATGTGCATATTAGACCCCCGCCCCCCACCCCCCAGTTTCCTCATTGCTAAGGGACTAAAATAGTAGGGTTTATATATGGTAGTATAAAGCCAGTGCAATAACTCCAGGTTAGCCGTACATGCAAAAAGCATTAATATAACATATCACATTACCGGCAATAACATGGGCTTGACACATATACAACATTCTTTTCAGTAACAGGTTAATAGCAAGGAACACGTGCAGTATGTTAATGGAGCGATGGGCATGATGATCTTGGATGTCGCCATTACCTGTGTTTTCTGGTCTTTAGCGATACTCAACTGAGACAGGTACCAGGGTGAATTTTGTGGCTGAACATCAAAAAGGCTCAGCATAGGAATCATCAGGGCCTGTAATAATCCCGCCTCATCATTCCTGTCAATGGCCTCATTTACTTGGACTAAGGCTACATTGGCTGAAACAAAAGACATGCTTACAAAACTGCATAAGGTTATTCACAAGGTCTTCTCTTTTCTTCAGCTCTCCATTTTAGTACATATTTGCAGACACCATAAATTACTGGTTGAAAAAAATAAATAAATAATAATTTGTTAAAAAACCTGTTCAGCCATATTGTCAAGTCCCAGAGATGGGGCTGCATCTATCTCTAAAATAAACCCCCAAGGATCTGTTTCTCAGTGACCTCACTAACAAGACTCTCCTCAATGATCAGGTTTTACAGAAACCCCATAGATCTAGGAGTTACATGGTTTCTGTAATGTTCGTAGAAGTGAATGGGAGTTACAGAAACTGCGTAAAACAGTGAGGTACGCTGTTTCCATAAAGCCAAACCATCGAGGACAGTCTTGTCAGTGAGGCTGCAGAGAGGTAAAAGCTGGAGGGTAAAAACTGAGGAAGGGGGCCGCATCTAGCAGACATTAGATATGCGACAAATGTCTTTAAAAGAAAAAGCCCTTTAATACCAAAGATACACTACAAGAATACACTGAACATTGGAGGACCCACCATGTCTTGCATTAAATTACCACTCATTGATCTGTATCAGATCCAGCAGGACAGTTCTGGATTTCAGGTCTTGTCCCGCTGTCCCCTCATGGCTTCATCACCGTGCCCCTGAGTCCGGGGCAGATGGAGGGAGAACATTAAACAGGAGGGATAGGCACATGGAGCTGGGAGGGAGGGGGGCAGATGGAGGGAGACATTACAGTGGGGGCAGCTGCCCCAAGTTTAATGTCACCCTCCAACTACTCCAAAGATTAATATCCTCCTTCAGCTGCCCCAGTTTAATGTCCCCCTTGTTCAAACTGGGGCACGAGGAGAGGGTGCCACACATTCTGTCCTTTGAAAGTTGGGAGGTAAGGTGCAATGCTTCATTTCACCTGTAGTGGTGCTGTAGGGAAGTTGAACACTTGCTGCAGGATTACTGTACAGATTACACCTGATCACTGAGGATCGCTGCAGGTAATACGTTTATCAAAAAAACTAAACCAAGAAGAAAATGGCTGAACAGGATTTTAACCATTTGAGATGATAACAAGACTTCTATTCATTGGTGATTATTTTCAGTTTGGATCCTCTTCCCCAATAATTTGGAATTTTGTCTGTAGATTGACTGTGTGTTACAGAGGGCTTGGAATGTACAAGGTAAAGTCTTAAGCTAGAAGCAAGAATATTAGGCAGTTCAGCAAGCTGCAGGAAGCTTCTTACTATAGCTGCAGGTTAAATACAAGCCATTGCAGGGCAGTAAGATTCATGCAGCAGAACGCTATTCCTTCCATCACCCGATCACATCCTCAGTCGCTCGCTCATTCAGTGACTCTTTCCATGTGGATGAGGTACTTACTGTTAACCTTATTAATGTGGCCTTGTATCTCAGCTTGAGTGAGGAGCTCCTCATAGACGTCTCTCTCGTCTTCAGAAATGCTATTGTTCTGTAGAAGTATCGCATTCATTAACAAATCAGTCAACCATAAAGACAGTATAATAAGAGGTGACAGCAGAAATAAAACATATTAGAAATATTTAGTACATAAGTAGTCATCATAGAAAATAACCGATCATTTACATTAGGCTGGATGTGAATAGAAAATAGGAACTGCTTTCTATCTCTTTTTTTATCCCCAGAAGCAGCGCCACTCTTGTCCATGGGCTGTCTCTGGTAATACAGCTAAGACTGGCCATACACATTGCATGAATGTCTGTGAAAACTGCGGATAAGGGCAGGATAGGTTGTGTCTGATGGGATGTTCTGATTCTTCCTCAAAGAATGATGTAAAGGAATAGAAGGGTCAGACATGTGGAATTTCAACATGTCCATTCCTTTTGTTCTCAGGAGAAATGGGATATTGCAGACCCCTAAACGGTATTAATCGGGAAAGTTGACTCCTTTACTGCATTTAAACAGAACTCTTCACCACCTCCACCAATTTAAGTTATTGGAATATGTTAATAGGTGCAGTTCCACTGATTCTAGCACAGTTGGAATTTTTTTTTAGCCCCCACCACTCCTGAGCAACAAGCGCAATTAGTTTTGGTACCTGATGTGCTATTTAAGCTTTGTAATGTCAAAAGGGGAGGGTCAGGCAGGGGGTGTGATTCAAAGCTCCAATCAGAGGCAGCCAGTGTCAGAGCTCAGAATCACACTCCCTGTCTGCTCCTGCCTGGCACTGCCCTCCTGACAGTACAGAGACTAAATAGTAGACCAGGCACCAAACCTAACAGCGTGGATTGCTTGGGAGTAGATACCATTGCACAGATTCTAGATTTTGTTTTCTCTAGACCCCACCATTCCTGAGCAATAAATGCTATTAGTTTTGGCACCTAATAGGCTAACAACATTCTCTCAAATCAAGTGAGAGGCATCAGGCAGGAGAAGACAAGGGGCTTGATCTGGACTCTGACACTATCAGCTGCTTACTGAAGCTCTCAGTCTCACCCACTTGCCTTCTCTTCCCTGTCGCCACCTACTTGAATCTAGTTGTCATATCAGGCACCAAAACTAACTGCCTCTGCTTGGAAATGGCAGGGGCTAGAGAAAAAAATCCAACTATCCCAAAATCAGTGGAGGCTTGCATATTAACTGATGACAAGAGCCCAAGTTGGTGAAGGGTTCTCTTTAATGTAGTAGATCATTGATATTGTATAGGTGTGAACTAATTGTTCATCTCCATGCAGTTGTTGACAGCAGGTTGACCGATCTACATTGGGTGATGTGCTGCTGACTACATAACATCTTATGTACTACAAACACTCAACATCTGATCATTTGCTTGACAGAGTGGAGTCTTCTTAGGAATACTAGTTCCCTATAACTGGTTTAATAATAGAAACCTTAAGACTGGTGGATGAATATGTGACCATTGAGAGGGCAATAAGCGATCTCATTCCTTACCTTTAATTTTGCATTATCTTCTTTAATTTTCTTGGCCTGATAGAGCTCATCGTGATACTGCTGGTCAAATCCCTCCTGCACATTTAACAGCATTGCATTTGGGTTCCTCAGGGTCACCATGGTCTGGCTAGCTACCCCTTTATCCACAGCTTCATTAATCGCAATTACAGCGGCATGTACTAAAGACAGAGGAATAAGCAGGATAAAACGTTACAGTGTGATCTCCTCCTGAAACAGGGGACAGGAGCCATATAAGAATATAACAGATATTCCTGTCTCTGGAGGACCCGCCATGTCTGTGCATTACATTACAGCCCACTGACTTGAATAGGAAGATGTGTAGTGCTTCATTTGTCCTGAAGTGGTGCTGTAGGGATCACAGAGTAGGTCCTGTGATTAGGTTTATAAGCAACTTACTGCTGACAGACTCCCATTAAATACTGACTATTGGTATATACTGCAAGTAGACAGGACTTCAAGGGGAATTTCAGTCACAAACATTTATCATTCATCTACAGACTAGATGATAAAAGCTATATTGGTGGAAGTCCAGCTACTGAGACTCCCAAGAATTGCCAGAATGGAGAACCCCAGCCCTGTTCCCCACAGCTGGAGTTTAGATAGAGCTGGGTTTGAACATGTCCCTATCCATGGTTTTTGTTTGGTACTGATCCATCCAATGAATGGGGCTGAGCTGCAACACCATACACAACCGGTGGACTGCTGTTAGTGTTGTTTTCGGAAGCCTTTTTTCTAATCCAAGACAACTCCTTTACAGGGGATATGCCACAAAAAGTATTTATCCTCAATCCATAGGAGAGAGGATAAATACCTGATCGGTGGGGGTCAGACTGCTTTCAATCTAACCATAGCCAGGATGAGTGTGGGTGTGACTGATGGTGGACATTGCTATCATTCACTTCAATGGCAGCGCTGGAGACGGCCAAAGTACAGCACTGCGTTATCTCCGGCGCACCCCGTGAAGTGAGTGGAAGCCCCGTCCACCACCAGTCATACCTGCTGCGGTCATTAGGAATATGCAGAGGGGGAAAGCTTCCCCTCTTGCCTCATGGGAAAACCCCTTTAAGGAATATGAATGCCTATTAAGCTAATATGGGAGGAATATGCAAATCTGTCTCCCAAGATGTAAACAGGGAGACAGTGCCTCTGTTATGCTGCCCTCTATAGGAAGCACCCTGAACATCATGCCCGACTTTCCCAGAATCCTTTACTGCATAATGTGGGGTTTTTACCAGGTCAATTTCTCAGCTATGGACGGCCGTTTCGGTCTGGTTGGACCTCGTCAGCACAGCGTAGAGAGAACTGACTTGGTAGAAGTAGCTATTAAGCTAATAGTTACAACTGAAAACTCATTTACAAATCACGTGGTACACAAAAAGTTAATATCTGGTTACCTGCCAAATTATTACAATAGATTCAACAGATTTCCATTTTTACTTTTTCGTCATTAAAGCAATGACTCGAATAGAAATCATTAAAATTACAAGCAAATACAACATTGTGATAGGACAATAGCGCTTCCTAATTTATGCTGCCATACCCTCTGCTGCCACTAGAGGGTACCAGACTGTAACATCAAACAAACCATTGACTAACTAGAGAAGTCAATACACTTACAGGCGGCTTCGTCCACTGAGAGTTCATTAGCGAGAATCCCTCCGATTTTGCTGAATGATGGCATCTGGATCCCATACTTTTCCAGCTCTTTCCTCATGTTACTGATTTCTTCCTCTATATACCACATAGAGGTGATTAGTACAATGGGCAATGCATTTCATATACGACTTCCATATTTATGACCTTCCTATGTGATATTAAAATTATCGAGCAAAGGTTTCTCAACTTCAAACAGACTAATATAGTCGGAATATTACAGGGGGCTCCGGAGTCATAGAAATGAGTTACAGTAATAAGGAATGGGTAACGGTGATTTAGGAAATGTATATATGATGAAAAGGATTTTGAAATTGATGTGTGAGAGATAAACCGAAAAATGGCAATTCCAGAGGTATAACCTGATGTCCTGTACCCCAATGCAAAATGTGCAAGAGTCTCCCCAATTACCCCATCCCACAATACTGCCTTCTAATGGCAGAAGGTCCTTAGGGCATTCTAAGGTAGAGGGTCTGCTATGCCCCCCTTTACAATGCCCCCCACTGTATTTGGTTACCTGTGAAGTCCACTTTGCCCAATAAGTCTTGTATTTGAGGGGCAATGCCAAGCTTAAACAGGTATAAACTGCAACAAAAGAAAAAATACAACAATCAGACAAAACACACATTTGTATTTGATAGAAAAATGATGTTTTAGAAGAGAATAACACACACAAATATGTATTCTATAATGTTTTACACAGTATTAATATCTATATCAAGTGCATGGTCAAGGATAGGTTTAGGATAGGTCATCTATATATGACTGGTGTGGGTCCGACTCCAGGGATCCCATAGATAAGCTGATTGAAGAGCAGCATTCAGTGCTGAATACCAAGCACAGTGCCATACATTGTGTAGAGGTTGTGCATAGTACTGCAGCTCAGCCACATCCACTTGAATGGAACTGCGCTGCTGGAATACTATGTGACCAATGAACATTGGCAGAAGACCCCATCGATCTCACATTGATGACCTAACCTAAGGATATGTTGTCAATATGCAAGTTCTGGAATACCCCTTTAACCAAAATTCCAACAATGAATTTTCATTGTATATTTTTTTTTAAACTTGTAAGGGCACATTCACACTTGCGCCTGGTGGTGTTCCGTCGTGAATCCTTCGAAATTGCAGAAAAACAGATTGGAAGCGGTCCATTTAATAATCCATCCACTTCAATGGGTGTTTAAAGCAATCCACAGGTGTCTATTTTGCAGCCTCACCGCCATGAATCCACTTTTTTTTTGGACGGACACAAAATCAAACATGCAGGACTTTGTGTCCATCCAAACATAGCAGATTCACGCCAGAGAGTGTGGATTGCTTTAAAAAATCATTGAATTGAATGGGTTTTTAAATAGACCGCTACCAATCTGTTTTCTGCACCTTTAGCGAATTCACGATGGACGGACAGCAGGCACAAGTGTGAATCGCCACAATGTTATTGGGTAAGTAATACAGTGGGGCAAAAAAAGTATTTAGTCAGTCACCAATAGTGCAAGTTCCACCACTTAAAAAGATGAGAGGCGTCTGTAATTTACATCATAGGTAGACCTCAGCGTACTGTCGGACGCCTGCGCAGTACGCTCTGTTTGACAAAGATTGCCGAACGTACTGCGGGCACCGCACTTTCGCGCATGCGCAGTACGTTCGGCAATCTTCGCCGAACAGAGAGCATACTGCGCAGGCGTCCGACAGACGCTGAAGAGGCAAGGGGAGGACACCGAAGACCGGAGAGGCGGCGCTGCGGTGAGTTTTCGAGCTGCAATGGGGACGCCCCATCGCTGCTCCTGCGATGGGGACGCCCCCATTGCTGCGAGAGAACTCATTAGCATACTGGTACAAACCGGTATTTTGAACGAACGGCGCGGCGGAGAGCACTTCCACAGGTAAGAGACGAATAGCCTTTTTAAAGGCTATTCCGACGTGGTAACTAGAAAAAAAAGTGTTTTAGTGGTAGAATCCCTTTAAGAGTCTCCTCTTTCCTCCACTCATTACCTGTAGTAATGGCACCTGTTTAAACTTGTTATCAGTATAAAAAGACACCTGTGCACACCCTCAAACAGTCAGACTCCAAACTCCACTATGGTGAAGACCAAAGAGCTGTCAAAGGACACCAGAAACAAAATTGTAGCCCTGCACCAGGCTGGGAAGACTGAATCTGCAATAGGCAACCAGCTTGGATTGAAGAAATCAACTGTGGGAGCAATAATTAGAAAATGGAAGACATACAAGACCACTGATAATCTCCCTCGATCTGGGGCTCCACGCAAAATCTCACCCTGTGGGGTCAAAATGATCATAAGAACGGTGAGCAAAAATCCCAGAACCACGTGGGGGGACCTAGTGAATGAACTGCAGAGAGCTGGGACCAATGTAACAAAGCCTACCATCAGTAACACACTACGCGGCCAGGGACTCAGATCCTGCAGTGCCAGACGTGTCCCACTGCTTAAGCCAGTACATGTCTGGGCCCGTCTGAAGTTTGCTAGAGAGCATTTGGATGATCCAGAAGAGTATTGGGAGAATGTCCTATGGTCTGATGAAACCAAACTGGAACTGTTTGGTAGAAACACAAATTTTCGTGTTTGGAGGAAAAAGAATACTGAGTTGCATCCATCAAACACCATACCTACTGTAAAGCATGGGGGTGGAAACATCATGCTTTGGGGCTGTTTCTCTGCAAAGGGTCCAGGACGACTGATCCGGGTACGTGAAAGAATGAATGGGGCCATGTATCGTGAGATTTTGAGTGCAAACCTCCTTCCATCAGCAAGGGCATTGAAGATGAAACGTGGCTGGGTCTTTCAACATGACAATGATCCAAAGCACACCGCCAGGGCAACGAAGGAGTGGCTTTGTAAGAAGCATTTCAAGGTCCTGGAGTGGCCTAGCCAGTCTCCAGATCTCAACCCTATAGAAAACCTTTGGAGGGAGTTGAAAGTCCGTGTTGCCAAGCGACAGCCCGAAAACATCACTGCTCTAGAGGAGATCTGCATGGAGGAATGGGCCAACATACCAACAACAGTGTGTGCCAACCTTGTGAAGACTTACAGAAAACGTTTGACCTCTGTCATTGCCAAAGGATATATAACAAAGTATTGAGATGAAATTTTGTTACTGACCAAATACTTATTTTCCACCATAATTTGCAAATAAATTCTTACAAAATCAGACAATGTGATTTTCTGGATTTGTTTTCTCATTTTGTCTGTCATAGTTGAGGTCTACCTATGATGTAAATTACAGACGCCTCTCATCTTTTTAAGTGGTGGAACTTGCACTATTGGTGACTGACTAAATACTTTTTTGCCCCACTGTACATTTCACTGCAGTAGTCACTACAAGGTAAAATACCATGTAACACATGTATGTGCCGATGTTACAGATTCTCTACTCTCATGTGGCATATACATGTTCTTTACTACATTGGTTTCCCTCTACCTCTAAAAGTCTGAAGGTGCCCATAGTCAAAAAAGTCAATTTTGTCAGTACCATAGACTAGTTTAGTGCATGGGAGTGTGCCAATCCTTTCCAACGTGTCAACTGTTCATACGTGCCTCATTGTTTGAGGTTCCAGAATAATTGTACCCATTATGAACACGTGCAAGCTTGGCTGAACCAAGTGTGCATGTATATATAGTAGGTATGGCGTAGCTACTGAAGAACATTCAATGTACCGCACTACAGAATATGTTGGGCACCACTTCAAAGTAGGTAGTTCCTCTATCATTTCTAGGGAACGGTCCACTTCCTTTAGTCTAGGCGTCCACTCATCATATATTATTTAAATTCACTACAGTGAGCAGTCCTCCACTAGAGGGCGCTACTGCCAAGCATTGTTCTTCTCTTCTGTTTTTCACGTTTTAACATTCACGTTTCGCCATTGTCATAGTTGCCCACCAGAGAATACATGACAGCGAACTTGGATTGGGATTATTTTGAGTCTAAATGGTCTGATTTCAAGTATTAGACAAAGAAGAGACCTTTGGCACAGAAAACTCAGCAAAAGGGAATTTCGATTTCAACAGATTGTTCCAAAGGAACAAAGGTTTGTTGGCAGTCACTTCTCATGCAGGGTTTGACACAGATTAACTCTTGGAAGAGGGAAAAAGTTTGAGAGCCCTTGTTTTTTTTACTTGATGCCCAAGTGCTGGATATTGCTAAACAATTAAAGATGTATGGCATATTGTAAAAATCTACAATTAATGGGGCTGTTTCGAGGGACCACTGGCAAACAAGGTATTCTTCTAATGGGAAGAGCCTGCCAGATATGCATTTCACATGAGTCTCTGCTGGTAGACAATGCTCTAATCTGGCTCATAGAGGGAGACCCACCTATAGGAGATCTATATACCTTACATGGGGTTTTATAGGCTAAAAATATTTATGATCTCTCCAAAGGAGATTAATATTAATATCAGATTGGTAGTGGTTCAATACACAGCACCCCTATTGATCTGTTGTTCTCAGTAGCTGATACACAGAGAGTGGAACAGGAAGCACGCAGCTCTGTTCTGTGTGTAGTGGCCAGAACAGGTACTGCAGATCAGTTCTCATTCATCTAAATGGAAGTCAAAATGCAAAGACTCCTTTCAGCCCCTACACAAATAACTGTCTGCTGATCTGTGTATCAGATGCTGAGGACAGATAATTAAAGGGGTTGCACCATTAAAGGCACTTATCCCCACAGGATAGGGGATATGTGTCAGATCACTGGGGGTCCCAACACACCATTTACTGCTATGCAGCTGCTGGGACTCTTTGGCAGATCCAAAGCAGTGAATGGAGTGCCAGATAGTGCAATTGTGCTCTATTGACATGGAGAAGATATGGGGGACTTTTGGTCCCCTGTTCTTTTTATGGCTGAAGGTCCAAGCTGTGGATCCTCAGTGATTAAAACTTATCTCTTCTCTAGATTTCTTTGTAAAGGATCTTTTTGTCTGTACTTTAACCCTACACATTGCACAGTGCTCTGGAGCACATTGGCGCTATATAAATAAAATGTATATTATTATTATTTGGAATAAGCACCTACAATGGCACAACCCCTCCAACAGAAGTGCTGTGTGTCAGACCCCCATAGATCTGAAATTAGTGACCTATTTTTAGCACAGATCATCAACATTTTTAGCCTGTAAAACCCCTTTAATAGGGCATATGGACTGGGTTTGTCCTGATGGGTAAAGCATTATATATCCTGGTTTAACACGTACTTTACCAGCTCTACACACTCTAAATTTGCTTGCTAGTTGCTCACACACCATACAGCTTATGGCCAGCAGTGCGCACATACCATACAGCTTATGGCCAGCAGTTCGCGCACGCCATACAGCTGACTGCCAGCGGTGCGCACACGCCATACAGCTGACTGCCAGCGGTGCGCACACGTCATACAGCTGACTGCCAGTGGTGCGCACACACACCATACAGCTGACTGCCAGCGGTGCGCACACACCATACAGCTGACTGCCAGCGGTGCGCACACGCCATACAGCTGACTGCCAGCGGTGCGCACACGCCATACAGCTGACTGCCAGCGGTGCGCACACGTCATACAGCTGACTGCCAGCGGTGCGCACACACACCATACTGCTGACTGCCAGCGGTGCGCACACACCATACAGCTGACTGCCAGCGGTGCGCACACACCATACAGCTGACTGCCAGCGGTGCGCACACGTCATACAGCTGACTGCCAGCGGTGCGCACACACACCATACAGCTGACTGCCAGCGGTGCGCGCACACCATGCAGCTGACTGCCAGCGGTGCGCACACACCATACAGCTGACTGCCAGCGGTGCACACACACCATACAGCTGACTGCCAGCGGTGCGCGCACACCATGGTAGCTGACTGCCAGCGGTGCGCACACACCATACAGCTGACTGCCAGCGGTGCGCGCACACCATGCAGCTGACTGCCAGCGGTGCGCACACACCATACAGCTGACTGCCAGCGGTGCACACACTTGACAGCTACCTGCATTTTGCACTACAAAGAAAAGATAGAAGAATGGCCAAAGAGAGGGAATACATTTGACCTATGAGTGGTGACCAACAAAACACCAAATCTCAAGACTCCTTTAAGTGGAGTGAAACACTTGTGTTATATTTGTCAGAAGCTGCGGATAACAATTTACCATTATAACACTTGAGTGTTGAGGACTTTAATGAATAGAGGAAGTCAAGGTGTGAAGAATCAATTTGGTTCATTACTACGACAAACTCAAGCTGACGCACAGTCTTTAGAAGCAGATCCTGGCCTGAAGTAAATTCAATTTATCTAGTTTTGTTTAGAAGCTTAATCTGTCCTTAAGATGAAAAGTTCTCAAAGTACTAAACCAGAAAGAAGTCTGGAAGTGAAAGAATCCAAGGGAGGCTACGTCAATACGAGCTTAAAAGGCCACGGAAACAGAAAATCTACGTAAAGAAAAACGACCGTGTACTGGCACATTCTAAATGTTTCCGCAGTCAAGACCCTCAGAGGACACCAGACAAAAATCAAAGCAGGAATGATAGAGTCTTCCTATGGGAACCTTCAGCAACTGGCCGAGAAAATAGAGAAGGCTCTAGAAGAAAGTTTTTGGCGAAAAAAATTGGACTTTTTTAAAAAAACTTTTGCACCACTTCACCAAAAGGTGGCATGACATGGGTGGGTAGGACCATCAACCCCGCCAGATTGGTCATCACTTACATGATCTGGGAATTGTACACTAAGAGCTGACAGATTTCCCCTCCAAGTGTATGGCCCAGCGGAGGGTGCGTGTCATTTATGAGGGGGGATGCACTTAGTCATAAATGAGGCGCTCCCTTTGCCGATTTTGGGATTGTGAAGACTGGTGTTAACACCAGTCTTCATAAACGTGCCCCAATATAATTTGATTTTTAATCGGAGAAGATGGGACATAATGGGGCACATTTATTATGCCTTGTCCTCCATTTTGTAACAAAAAGTTCTGTATGCAAGATTTTTTCTTCCCTCAGAAAACATGACAGAAAAATCTTCTGTTGTACTTTTTTTTTTTTTTTTTTTTTTTTTTTTTACACATGGGGTGAATGCAGATGGACACCAGATGAAGGGAGCTCTGCCTATCATTTGTCATCTACTGTCCATTGCCAACATCTTGTGAACCCAAATCATCTCTTGTTGGTTTCTAAATTCAACCAAATACATAAGATACCGATATGGCGGTTCACACCTGTGCCCGTGCCCGCTTTAGACAATCCTGCCGGTTTCCTTCTTCTGCCCCGAGAAACTGGACAAGCGTCGAAAACCCAGCAGTCAATTTTCAAACCCATTCACCTGAATGGGTTTGCAAAGTGACCGCCCATGAGCGTTTTGTGCCTGTCCGCGTCAAAACAGGTTTTTTAACCGGACACAGTCAGACATGCAGGACTTGTTCGTATACTTCAATAAAAAGTTTGCTTTGAAATTTTGGCTTGTGCCTCATCCTTATCACCAGTGAGTGTGGATCTCCTGCTACAGACCTCCAGGTCCTTGCTGTTTGTCCATTGTTCCTCCGGTGCACAGGTTGAACCGCTACCACTCTCACCAGGCATTTACATTTATAAACTTTATAGGGGGTTGTGACGTTTCACAACTCTTTCAGGTGAGAGGCCATCTGGTCGTTCTATCACTCATTTACCACATCATGGAATTATATTGTCATTCTACACTTGCGCTCGGTGTCTCTCTCCTTTTTGTTTTTTCACATTCAGGATTGTGTATCCGGTTAAAAAAAAAAAAAAAAAACGGTTTCGCCGTGGACAGGCACAAAACACTCACGGGTGGTCACTTTACAAACCCATTCAAGTGAATGGGTTTGAAACTGACTGCCGGGCGTCCGTCCCCGGTCCAGTTTCTTGAGGCAGAAGACGGAAACCCAGCAGGATTGCCTAAAGCAGACACGGGCGCAGGTGTGAATCTGCTCTTAGGCCTTCTTCTTAGGTGAAATTCATTTCAATTTTCTCCAGTTACCGAGTTAACCCAAACCTCTGCAATTGGTTAAATTTTTGCCGCGGGTAGTCTTATCACAGAACACAGAAAAACAATGAAAAGTCATTGAAAAATTTTTTTGCTGATGACTTTTCATTGGTTTTTGTTGTCTTCTGTGATAAGATATCACACTACAGCAATATAACCAAGAGTTCGGGTTATCACAGAAGACAACAAAACCAAACAAAAGTCATTGGCAAAATATTTTTCAATGACTTTTCATTGTTTTTCTGTGTTCTGTGATTATATTAAACGCATGTAACCAATCGCAGAGGTTTGGGTTAACTCTGCTACATCTAGAACTCTGGCAGAAGTTGAATGGAAGTCTAAGAAGAAGACCTAAGATATTAGGGTTCATATTACTGCTTTATGTAATGTCCGTTGTTCTCATCCGTCAGACTAGTATTGGATATAATAAAGCCCTCATGAATACAATGAATGCTACTAATTACATTACATAATAATAATTACATTCCAAAAGAAATCTTATTAATCCCAATTATAACGCAGATAATTTACCTTTATCTCTGCTAAAGAGAATAAAAACTGGATGAGTCAGCAGAGAAATTCGGAAAATTGCTTCTATTTCCTAAGCGCTCTATAATCATATTGGATTGTATTACGAGCAGTCTTCTGTTCTGTTTTCATAGGGTGAAGTTGGCTTGACAATTCGTATACACGGCGAGGTCCTGTGACCACACAAGAGACACTGCCTGTCCACATGTGTTTCTGTTTAACTGACTTTATATCATTCCTTAATCCACGCTACGGAATCAGTCCGTAAAGACGTTTCTTACCAGGACAGATCAGATATAGATTGGATATATTCCTGCTGAATCTAACAATTCTCGGACTCTGCACTGAACAAAGCCATGCACCTGTGTGCTCAGCATGATGGACTGGATGGATGGATTTTTCCAATGAAAGTAAATAATGGAGGTTCCCATTCAACACCTATTTACGGATGCCCTAAATAACGTGATGAATTCATATACATATTACATAAAAAACCTTCAATGTTCAGATTTAGATGCTGAAGATTGGTTGTTGTCAGCTGACACATAAGCAGGGCTTGTACACACTACCGTTTTTAAAGTCCATTGCCGTCGTAGGATGAGAGCAATCGGCATTAAGGCTAAGGCCCCACGTTGCAGAAACGCATTTTTTTGAGCCAATACCAAGAATGGCTACATAAGGAATGGGATATATATGAAGCTCTTATATTTCTCCCTTCTGCTGAATCCACTCCAAAATCGCAATAAAATCTGCAACAAAAAATGCTGTGTTTCCGCAATGTGGGACCACAGCCTAAAGTAGTAAAGTAACAGACACAGACAAACTCTCCCCACACCTTTGTCTCATTCAGTTACTATTGACACTAATGGAAAAAAAAAAAAAAAAAAAAAAACCAAAACCCACACCACACAAACATGAGTGACACTTTCTTGCGCCGTGTTTTTTTCTTCTGTTGCAAAAGTAAACAAAGTCCAGCATGCAGGAATTTTTCATTCATTAGAAAAATAGAAAACCTGATGAAATAAAGCTTCAGACTTTTTTTTATTTTACACTGGAGTGACAGATAAGAGCAACGGACATTAAATTGACAGTGGTGTAAACCCATCCATACAGTCTAATAGGCTAATTGTGCAGCGTTGTTCATCGCACGACCTGGTCTTACCCCTTTTTTTGTTCTTTGTCTTTTTTGTGAATATTTTCAGGACTTTTAGGCTAATGCCCCACGGGATGTTCCGCAGCTCTAAAGCGCTGCGGGAAAAACCGCAGAAGGAACGCATCGCGGTTCTTCCCGCAGCACTTTGAACAGAAAGTTCACGGAGTTTCCTCCACGGACCTTCTGTTACCATTATATTTACAGGAAAGCCGCCGGCGTTTCCATAGATATAATTGACATGCTGAGATTTCCAAAACCGCGCTGGTTTTGGAAATCGCAGCGTGTCAGTGCTGCAGTTTTAAAGGCAAAGTGGGCATGGGATTCACATGAATCCCATCCACTTTGCAGATACTGTTTCCTGCGGCATTTCCGGCCTGTGGGGCCCCGGTCTTACACAAGTTTTACGTTTTTGAAGGTGAAAGTGACCGTGATTTAGGATGCATTTATAATGTGCACCTTTTTTGAAGAGATGCAAAAAAAGGGCACAATTGCTTCTTGAGGGTAACTTGTGCAAGATTTATTACACATTGTATGACTTTTTAGTAAATTAGGCTTGTGGTAACATACCTCAGAAAGAAAGGTAACCAGAAAGACAAAAATAAATAAATAAAGAATCCCCCCCCTCCCCCAATAACTACAAGCACAGATCTTGAAAACACACAGGAAGTAATTTTAAGAAAACTGCAGAAACATTTTATTACGCGAGCAATATACCATATTAATTAAAACTATTAATCAAAAATTAACGGCACTGATTGTTAGAGAATGGCAGCGGCTAGAGGAAAAAATCCAAATGTGCCAGATTATGTGACACAGCACCTACTAAAAAGATGCAAAGAACTGGGCTTGGTAGAGGTAACGAAAAGTCCCCTTAAAGAGGACCTTTCATGTCCTCGAGGACATGCGGTTTTATATACCGCTAGAAAGCCGAATTCAGCGCACTGTCAGCCTTCCCGTTATGTGCCCCTGGGCAAGAAGATATTAGTGCTATTACTGTTCTCTGTCAGAAGGGCGTTCCTAACAGTCTAGCAGGGCTGTGAGGAATGATCCCTGACAGCCCTCGTCCATAGCCCTCTACTATCTGAGGGGGCGTTCCTTACTGACCAGCTAGACTGTCAGGAACGCCCTTCTGACAGTGGGCAGAGATCGGTAGTGACACCGATATCTCTTGCCGAAAAACACATAACGGGAAAGCCGAAAGTGCGCGGAATTCAGCGTACTGTTGACTTTCTAGCGGTACATAAAACCGCATGTGCCTGAGAACATCAAAGGTCCTCTTAGTGGTTTCCCAAAATGCTATTTTTTTTCCCTATTATGAACTTGAGCAACCGAATAGATAAACCATCTGCACTGCACGTGTCACTTCACCCGCTTCCTATTTGCCCTCTTTTTCAAGATCTGCACCACAATAGCACCATTACGTTTTCACCTTCTTCTTCACTAGGAAAACTACATTTCCCAGGTGCACTTGCTCAATGTGCTTTCTAGCTGTCTATTCTTCCTAGCAGAAATATTTTCTGAATTTCACATACTCCATTTGTTATGACAGAGCATGCATGGTAGTCATTACCTAATAAGCAGCTAAAGTGAAATGTCACTGAGCATGCTCGTCCTGGATGTAGATAGACTGCAGGTCGCAGCCATTGGCAACAGCACTCTATTGGGGATCTACTGGGATTTTTCATATACACTTTTAGTTAATTACTTTCTATGGGTTACAGTGATATTTTGTATATTACTTTTATATGAAATACAATGTTTATCAGAATACCCCTTTAAGTGGTGAAATGAAATCTATCGGGGCACATAATCTGTTACGCTATACATTTCACTTTTCTCTCTCCTATTTAGGTCCAGTAAATGCAAACTCTACGTGGCTACCATTAATGGTGTCCTACCGAGACTCCGAGCTAATCTATTGCAATTTCCTTCCCAGGGGTTTGACACTTTCTGGAGAGGTCTGGCTCGGTGTCACATACTGCAGCAATATGTCACTTATCTGGACTCATCTTAAATACAAGGCATTGTATCCTGCTGGGAATATCTGAAAAGCGCATAAACAAAAAGTTATCCGAGTGATCTTCTTCTTTCTTATTATAGTAAGTCTATTATAGCATCACACAATATCAGCCTCTTGGGAAGGATGGCTTTTTGACTTTGAAAACAGAAGCTATCTCCTGAAAGATGGTGAAAAATTATTATTATTTCTGTATCAAAACCTTTTCTGCTTATTGAATCTTCCAGTTTGGGCATCCTGCAGGTTCCCATATACATACGTCTCAATTCACACTAACATGTTGTTAGAGAGCCTTTAAAAAGTAGCCCATGCTCTTCTACAATACTTCCGTATTCACAGACCCAACTCTCCCACTGAAAGCCAATGGATTCACAAACACCACACTGGAGCTGACTTGGCTATAAAAAAAAAAATATCTGGCTGGGAATCAGCATGTTCATGTGAATTTTGCCTAAGAGCACCATCGAAAGTCAAAAGTCATAAGGATTGATTGTTCTGAATTTTAACACGTCCAATCTCACCCTCCGCTCATAACTGTTCATGGCATACGACCAAGGTGAATTTATGGGCAAGTTCTGCACCTATACCATTCATCTCAATGGGGCTTGAACAAATCCACATTTTTGCTGCCAAAGCATCTCCTTTTAATGGAACGGATTTTCAGGCACAGAAATTTCTGCAATGTGAATACACCCTAACAATATAGGTAAGGATAGAGCAATAATGGGTAGAACAATAATGGGTAAGGGCGTATATCGTTGCCAAGCAGCACTGAGTTCCAGGATCAAGTTCATCCACTGACAACATGGAGTTTTTTGTGGGTTTCCTCTGGGTACGGCGCCGCACCCAATAGAGTGGGGGCCCACTATGCAGAGGTCATTGTGAAGTGGCTAGTGGTCTTATAAACCTTGATCAATGGATCATATTGGAATGTACGGTTCATAGCTTTTTTACTAAAATATAGGTTTCCTCCTATACTTCAAATCATAAAGGGGAAAAGTTATGAAGTCTTGCGTTTTCTATTCCATCCATCATCAATGTGCGCTGGAGTGGAGATGCACCTTGGAGCAACATGCCTCGTAATAAATTAGGCACATTTTATGCCCTCCCATCTAAGAGGTGGTATGGATATAATTGACATCAGTTTATGGTGTACATTATACTAATGCCCCCCCTCCCCCCCACTAAGTCACAACCCCAACATGAATGCAGATGGCACAAAACCCAAAATAAATTAGTCTTTGGTGCAAAATTTGCCGTTTTGTTTACCCCAATTCCTGCCCTAAATGGGATGATAAAACATTCTCCGTTGATAGATTAATTGACTTCTTATAAAATTGGGGAAGGCAGACTATGAGTCCAAGAAGGGATTATGGACTAATGTCTATAGTGACAATTTTCTAGTGTCACAGCAGGAAATAAAATATATCAATTTTTACTGATATTCTGTGAGTTTATAATGAAGAAATAACTATTTCCAAGAAACTGAAAAATAGTGCAGAGACTTTAATTGATTCTGGTTCTTGACATATTGTATGATGGTCATGGCCTCGCGTTCTCTGCTAGCAGAAAAATAATGGTCACCGCAAAATAAGATAGATGATATAAATACAGTACATAGGTCTAATGGTGCAGAGAGCGCTCATTGTGATAATGAAAGGAGATCAGATTGTTAGTTGGAATAAGATAAATTTCAGTTTCCATGGCAAACCTTACACTAGACTAAGTAAATTATACCCTCTAAGGTAACATACAGATGGTGTAAGTACTAATGGGACAAGATGATACTGAACCCGTGGATCACTGCTAGCAGTCAGTGTGGTTAAGAGCTAGTGACAAGCCACGGGCACTATTGTGACAGATAGGACCCCTCTCTGGTTCAGTGCCAGACTAGCTCACCAGAGTACAAGAAGGTCCTCCAGTAGGCCCAAACTAACACGGTAACGCACCCAAATTAGAAGGTTACTATCAGAGGCATAACCTGAATCTATTCAGTCCCAATGCAAAATTTGTAAATAGGTCCCTACTTATCTTATGTTTACCCTCGAGCTAAGAGGTGGCATAGATTTAAGTAACAAGTTACATCAGTTTATGGCGTACATTATAGCAAGTCTACCAGGCCGTGGGAGGCTACGGCCCCTCCTGCTAAGTCATAACCCCAACGTACCTTTCTTATGCCATTTAAAGGGGCTCTATCATTGGGAAAACTCATTTTTAACTAAGCACATACTTGCATAGCCTTTAGAAAGGTTATTCCACACCTACCTTTTGTATGTTAATCCTCTAAGTAGTTCTTGAATGAGCCCGTTTTTATATTTATGCTAATTAGCCTCCAGCGAACACTTGGAAGTGTCTGTGATCACAGTCTGCTATTGTCTATGTGTGTGTGAGAGCAGGGAGAGGAGTCATCATCAGCAGCAACATCAGCAGACAGTGCTCACTGAGACTCCCGGAGCTTGCTGGAGGCAAATTAGCATAGGAATAAAAGCAGGCTCATTCAAAAACTACTGAGGCAATCTACATACAAAAGGTAGGTGTGGAATAGCCTTTCTAAAGGCTATGCAAGTATGTGCTTAGATAAAAATGACTTTTCCATGAGGTGAAAGGAGATGTGTGGTTCTGTCCTGTAACTGAGTCCGTTGAAACTATATTGCTCCTGTTTTGTTCGTGTGGCTGGTAGTAAGCCACACGTATAGTTAGGTTATCCGTTCTGTTAGCTAGGGGCTCAGACGAGAAGGGTTATTTTTTTTACCTGAAGTCAAGGCTGTATATTGTTCTGTTCATTTTGTGCCTGAAGTCAAGCTTTATTTATTTTCCTGTTTTTCCTCTAAACAAACCAGTTTGCTGCACATTTGTTGTCCCTGCCTTGACTTGTTTAGGTCCGCACCACTGCTTCTACCGAGCTAACTTCTCCAAAGTGCTTTTATATATTATTGTGTCAATATTGTGCAATATTATGATGCCAATATTGTGCCAAAAATTAATGGATGAATGTCTTGTGTATATGTATTCCTTTTTTTTTTTTTTTTTTTTTTTTTTTTTTTTAAGATGTCTGGACAGTATAATACTCCATGTCAAATCAGAAGAGCTAGCGAAAAGTATACCTCCACGAAAACTAAAACAATGCCACACTTCTCCAAGGGCTATGTCTGGTATTGCAGTTTAGACCCAAAGTTGAGCTGGGTATAAAAGTTGCAATACCAGACAAAGACATGACCAAGGGTGTAACAGTTTCAGGAAAAACGCAAACCCTTTAGATCTATATATTATATATAGTTATAAATATTTCAAACAAATCCTCCTTCCTTGGCAGGTCCAGAATACCAGTTTTATTAAATACCTTTCCCTATTGACATGGTAATACAATCAACCGCATCATCAACTTCATCTTTAAAGCTGAAGATCTGGAAAATTTAAAATTCTGCACCTCAGGAAAACAAAAGATTACGCAAGACACATGATACGTGATATGCGGCAGAATAAATGGGAAGTCTCCAGAGTGAAAACCACATTAATACCCAGTAAGAGGTAACATCTGTTTTAGCGACTGCTGCCCCAATGACATAACATTTGCTGAATTTCCATTTCACTCAATTCCTCATTCCTCTGCAAGTCACAAATCAGACAGACATTCTCCCCCATTGCTCCTCACTATGGCTGTATCTACAGAAGCTAAGGCTTTCTAAATCCTATGTAAAATCAGGTATTTACTATGGTAATAAAGCATAAAAGTGGACATATGCAGAAGTACTTAATAAAAGCTTACTCAACAAAAATAATATGTGGGAAAACCTCTGTCAGAAGCCCAAGTGGTCACTCGTGCCATAAACTAGTGTGCTAAGTATCTATGGATAGCCCCAACCTAGAGAATGAGATATCTGATTATTTATATATATATATATATATATATATATATATATATATATATTTTATGTATAAATTATCCTACTCTTATCACTCTGATCACTCCTCGCATTTAGTCATCCTATCCACAGATAGATCAATTTACAATGAAGCCTTCTATGAAGAGAAAAAAATAAGGAAGTCACAGGGCAGAGAGAGACATGAGGCCATCTCCAATATTTCACTTACAATGTTGCTGGATAATAATTCACCTGATAACCTAGCTCTTCTGGGAGAGAAATCTGTCCTTGTGTAGTGAGGGGTGTTAGCCCTCCCTCTCCCCTCTCCATAGATTTCTATTGTCTACTGCAAAGCTAAACAGACTTCAACCTCAGATAAAATCCATCCACGTTAAGAGGTGAATAAGTGACAAAAAGGCAATTTTATTTTTAGGGAGTCTGTCAGCAGAAAATTGGTTATAAACCAAATCCCAGTACCTTGTAGAGCGTCAACAGTTTACAATTATGCCTCTGTTATTCAGCTTTTGAACCCCATTTTTATGTAAATTGTCATTTTATTATCAGCATATGTGCTTTGCCCAGGAATCAGGAATGAAGGCCAAAGCCCAGACATGCCAAGATCGTAGTACTGCCATGCCAAGTACTGTTACCCTCAAGGCGATTATAAGGGACATTCTACTGCTGGGGCCACATTGAGCAGGTAATAAAGTGTGCCACAATAAGGGGCTACAAATATACTATGTGAGGATCACAAGGAGCATGATACCATGTTGTGGCAACTAAAGGAGCATTATACTGTGTGGGGGAAGAAATGGGACATGGTTGGATATAGGCAGAGCCAAAGTGGCCATGGATGGGGCTGGAAGCCTGGCTTACAATACTTAAATTCACTGCAGATTTTGTACCTCTTCCAATAATTGCCTCCATAGCATAGGAATTAACTTGCAGATTTGTGACCCCCACTGATCAGAAGATCAAAGGACTCTCTGTTTCTATGGTAGTGTCAGAGATCTTTAATCACAGTGCTATGGCTATTTCCAGAACCCCCTTTGAAATGAATGGATCGGTGTGGGAGTTGCCCGACTACAGCTCCATTTTGAAGTGAGGCTGAAAGACTCTCGTTCTTCTAAACAGTGGGAGGTCTCAGTGGTCGGACTCCCACTGATCTGCAAGTTATCTTCCTATGGATCCCTATGGATATGGAATAACTTGCTTTATGGGAAAAATCTCTTTCGGTTGAAGCCCTACATTGTGAAAACAGAGAGACTGTTGTGTTTTACAGTACCTGCAAAGTGGATGGGATTCTGGCTAACCCGAACCACACATTGCAGGAAAAAAATCTGCTGTGGAAAAGCTAAGATTTCAAAGACGCTCCCCTTTTTGAAAATCGCAGCATGTCAATTATACCTACGGAAACGCCGGCGGTTTCAGTATAGGTATAATAGGGGCAGAAAGTCCGCAGAGGGAAACTGCACACTCTGAAAAACGCTGCAGAAAAAAAACACAATGTCTCCGCCATGGTCTTTTGCACAGTGTTTTTTGGCCGTGGCTTGCTACATGGGGCTTTAGTCTTAAAGGGGCTCTATCATCAAAATCATGCTGATAGAGCCCCACATATGCGTGAATAGCCTTTAAAAATAGCCTTTTTAAAAATTTCCTGTAGCCGTAGTAGAAGCCGCATGCTACTGCGCATGCGCCCAGGCCATTTTTTATATCAGTGTCAGTTCACGAGCGCCGGAGGAGGACGGAACCGGAGGAAGAAGAGGCGTGGATGAAGAAGACGGCGCACCCTGAATGCCCACCCAGCGTGCACGTTCAGTACGTTTATCGCATTCTGTTTTAGGGTTTTATTTTAAAACTGGGTGGTAGCTTAATATACCTTTTTAAAGGCTATTCACGCATATGTGGGGCTCTATCAGCATGATTTTGCTGATCGAGCCCCTTTAATCTACTATGTATAGCTTAAGATGGAAATCGCCCTTTAAAACTTAACCTGCAATATAACATCTCCTCAGTTTAGTATTTTCTAACACATTATACCTGCGCCAATTTTCACATGAGGTCTGATGTGGTAGACACGCGATATTTACTGGTTGGCCTTATTTACTACATAATGGAGATTGCAGTGTTTGTATTGCAATACATTAGCTAAATACCTGCCATCAGTACAAATTAGAAGAGGAAAAGCTTTCTATAGACAGGAAACAAGACGACAAGGCCAGGAAGTAGATAATGTAAGCCTCTAGGTAGCAGATGCCTGGAAGCCTATACTGCAGCTTGCGGTCACAGGAAACACAAGGCAGATGTTACAGGTTCTGTGTAACTCACTTAAACAACAATAACCCATGTCTGTTAAATGAGCAGTAAACAGATGACTTCTCGAGTCCAGAGAAACCAAAATCTGACCTTTCATAGAGGGTAGCAGCTCGAGTCACCCAAAACTGTCTGCTTTATGTGAATGCCTGTGAACAAATCTGCTGTAGATGAAGTTGATAGAAATTGGGAAGGACCTGATCCAAGATCGTCTGGTTTGAGAAGAAAACCCTTCCAAACAGATGGAATTATTAATAACCCCAAAGGTTAATGCAGCTGAGAGTCTCACATCTGCAGCGATCGCTTGCACAAAGCCAAAAATCGTAACTTGCAGCTGAGTAATGTATGCTTAACGTCATTACAATGGGCTCCGGCCAAGTCTATCTACTAATGATAGATTGAGGTCAAAATCAGATCCAAATATCAGATTCCCTTTTAAGTTACATTCTGTATCCAGGCCACATACAGGGCCTAATATATTGTACATGCAGATTTTAACAGCAAACTAACTAGTGTTGGGCCAACCGGGGAAAATGAGCAATTCTGGTTCTTACCCTGTAGATACACAATATATGCATGTCCACTACAATAAGTTCTGCTGTACACAGGCCATATAATAAAGAGAAACCCCAAAAGTAACATCTGAGTGCATTCCGTGATACATTCACATCTATGGGGTTTCCGGATCTATTTCTTTCTGATAACATGGAGGATTATAGAGCAGGTCGTATTCTGATATTCCGGAATGGAACAGATCCAGAATCCCCAAAGACATGAATGTGTCACAGAATGCACTGAAATGACACTTGGATAACACACAGAGTATCATCCAACTGTATTCCGTGATGAACTTGGCGCCCCAACTGGGATGCACCCTTGGTCATGTTCATGGGCCCTAAAACGGGTACTCCCTTCTTCCACCCTGCCTCCTCAGAGCGCCTTCTGCTCTGAATAAAACATATCTACCATATCTATATATTATATCTCTTCATATTATACTGTGGGCAGAATGATAATAAAATACAAGTTACTAAACCACCATTAGGAAAAATCCACTTTATATATGGGTTGCCCAGGAATAGAGGCAACACTTGCGGAGGCTTGGGGAGGGGTTCAATAAAATGCAGCATACTCACCTCTCCCTGGCGCTCTGATCTACATTGCCAGTGTCTGTATGGCAGAAGTTCTCAACCTCATGTGAGGTCAATCAGTGGTTATAGGAAAAAGAACTGGCGATGTGTATGAGGCATCAAGGCAAGACCAAATGGACAGAGAGTGCCAGGGAAAAGTATTTATTTATTTTACGCCTCGCCAGCGGTTGCTCCAATACTTGCACAGCCCCTTGAAGCCAACCATACACTTAAGATTGATGTTTGCTGAGCAATTCTCATCTTGGCCAAGCAGTGCATGTCTTTTTAGGAGATAAAGTCGCTGACAATCATCTCTCACAGCAGCTTATCTCTTCCAGAACAAAAGGATCGCGGAGTGGGCAGGAGACAATTCTTGCTTTATACTTCCTTGGCTTTCTGAAATGAGGACTTTATTCCTATAAATAATATGGCAACCGTTACATTTCTCTTACCTTAATGCATGGATACAATATATAACACGAGGGATGTTTTTCCGATCATAAACATCTGTGGTCTCTGGATAAAAGATCTATGAATGTAAATCAGATGAGAAGTTTATTGTGATGGACAGAATTTCACTTCAAAAGGGTAGTATTCATCTTAGGAAACAAAGAATCGCATAACTGAATACATAAAATATATAGAATACAACAAGGATGACTATTGAGCCTTACTCTTTATTACAGCCCAGCTTTCCCGTTACTCTAACAATTGCCATTTAGGATGTGTTCAGATTACAGTTAAGGTGCGTTCATAAACTGCATTAAAACCACATCTGAAACACAGTTTGATTTGGTGCGATTTTTCACGCAGTAACCATTTTTAGGCTCCATTCGCACAGACACTACGACTGCAGATTCTGCCCCAAGTTCAGGGATACATTAGTTCCCGATTCTACTTTCCATTGTTTTCAATGGGAGGAAGAGATTGGAGCAGGACGCTGAAATAAAAGGCATGCTGCTTATTCTTGCCTAGAGTTCTGACTCCTTCTTTACTGGTCTCGCTCATCTAGGCCTAATCCATAGTGAAAGGTGCTATGGATTCAAAATGAAGAGGAACCCGAGCGGGTGGAGGAAAATTCCTCTCCATTTTCTGATTTGTAAATGGGCCTTTACAGGTAAAACACATTGACATAGCAGTAGAAACTGCAACCACAGCAAAACCATATTCAGCTACAGTTTTGTTGTGGTTTTAACTACACCCCTCAACCACAGTCTGAACACCCTTATTCTGAGTTCTAGGAATAAGAGTGTCTGACCATTTCTCACTGTGGAGACCCAACACACTCATGTATAGTATTACACCGAGAGCTGTGACTTGCTCCATTTCCAAGTGGTTGGACCAGCGATCAGGAGAATTGGGAACAGAAAGTCCTTGTGAATGAAGTGCCGGTGTGCTTGTGTGACCGACACTCCAATCACTTCTATGGGGCTGCCAGAGATTGCATAGACGTGAATGGAGTACTGACCTCACAAGCGCACTGGTGCTTAGTTCACCTAGAGGGGGCTTTTACTTCCCCGTTCTCCTGATCATTGTGGGATGGATCACAAGCGATCTAACAATTATCCATTATCTACAGGATAGGGAATAAGTGTGTGAATTGGCAAAACCCCTTTAACATTTGCAGCAGATTACAGCCGGTTGTCATCTGATCAGCTAAGCTTTAAAGGACTTTTCTGACATGAAAATATCTCTGAAAGTGGAAAATTCCTTTAAGTATTAAAAAATATTTATGATGTATCCCCTTATGTCAACAGGACCATACTATAGTCGTCCAGAGACAGTAGGAGGGCAAAATAAAATCCTCACTGATGCCCTCCGTCCATAAGCAGACTACAGACAGCTTCTAGTGTAGAAGAACAAGAAAGGATCGGAATCTTCCACACCTGGCTTCTTAATAAAACGTAGCCTTTATTCCATTTCCAAGGTTAAAAAATATATACACAAGACATAGTGAAAAGTTTGAGAAAAAACATTGTGCAAAAGATTAAAAAATCGCAGTTCTAACGCGTTTCGGGATACGAGATCCCTTAGTCATAGCATAGCTGAAAAAAGGAAATACTTTTTTCAGCTATGCTATGACTAAGGGATCTTGTATCCCGAAACGCGTTAGAACTGCGATTTTTTAATCTTTTGCACAATGTTTTTTCTCAAACTTTTCACTATGTCTTGTGTATATATTTTTTAACCTTGGAAATGGAATAAAGGCTACGTTTTATTAAGAAGCCAGGTGTGGAAGATTCCGATCCTTTCTTGTTCTTCAATATTTAAAAAGTTTTGTGGGTCCCATCTCACACCCTGAAGCCTTCTATGCTAAAATTGGTGAGTGAGCCACTTAAATATTACTTTTTTCTTTAGCTTCTAGTGTAGGTTTTGGGCAGCCATGAAGAATTTCCTTGTCCCTTGGCTACAACTCACAAACAAAAAGAGAACAATCCTAGTGATAGAAATACACAATGGAACGTGCAAATACATAAATAACATATGGAATCTAAGCTTTAATACTATGTACTAAACCACACGGCCTAGGTCCTCCTCTATCAAAATGGTGTCATAGCAAGGCAGTCCTTGTTACCTATAGCAATTTAGCAACCAATCAGAGCTCAGCTTAAATTTAGTCAGAGAAGTTACCAAAATGAAAGCTGACTGCTAATTGGTTATGAGCAACACGTGCTGCCTTACTATGGCCTCCCTCTGTTTATCAGTTACAGGATCAGTTACATAACCCTACAAAAAAGCAAAATCATGAATTAATCCAAATACTCTTCTTACCTTAGGCAGTCCAATAGACTCCATAGCTCGTAACCACTGTACAGTATTATCTGTATGTCGAAAGTGTAACCCAGAGCGCTAAAAACACCAAAAACAGCACAAAATCAGTATTTTAGTATTTTTCAGTATTGAAAATGTGTCAGGCAGATAGGTAAATAGTTACAGATGAGGTCTAATGAGAAACTGGGTCATTCCACAAGAGGGCGTAAAAACATTTCCCCATTACCCTCTCAGAGGCTACTCTTGGGTGGTATACCTCTTAGTGAGCCATTATTGATGGCTTGACATGTCTCTACAACGCACTTAAAAGACATTTTGTCTAGTTGACAGACTTTGAGAGGGGGCACATCATTGTACTGAGAGAAGCAAGCTGGTCATGTCAACTAATGGCCGCCATCTAGGCTCAGCTTTTAGGAGGTGTTGGGATCAGCAGTTACTTTAGTGTACATACATAGGGCATACAGGCCTTGACAGACAAGACACAAGTGGTACCTTCATTACACACCCCCTTTTGTGTTCATTAACCATAAGCTACAATCACCTTTGTGATATGAAGGTGAAACCTACAGTGCTACAGACTGGAACCATATTGTCTTTAGTGATGAATCCAGGTTCCGTTTTGGCTCTGGATCTGGTGATGGTCAGGTTCAAGTATGAAGGCCCCGTTGTGACACTTCATTCCTGCTTTTGCTATGTAGCAATACACTACCTCACCGCTTGGTGTAATGATCTGGGGAGCCATTGCATATGGCAGCACCACCCTTAATAGTGATACAAGTGATATGTTCAGGGCATCCTGCTGCCCTATGTGTTGCCTTTGATGGCAAGGTTTCTGAGTGAAATTTTCAACAGGATAATGTTTGCTCACATACAATGGGCATCTCAGGAATGACTCCCCCAGATTGCCTTGGCCTGCCCAGTTGCCAAATTTATTGCCCATCAAGCATTTAGGGGACCAACTGGGATACCAGCTATGGCAACTTACAAGTGTGCAGAATCTACAGGCCCAAATATGTCTTCTTTGGACAAATGCACCACAGGTTAACATATGAAACCTGTGTGCCTCCATGCCCAACTGTATCTCATCTTGTATCCAGACTAGAGCCTCCTCTCATATTGAACAATTGTCCCAATTTTGCCCAAGTTATCCTGAATTTTCAGGAACAATCCTGCCAAATTTGTCTTGTCCCAGCCTAAAAGGCATAGCGTTTACACAAGCCCCAGCCAAAGATGGGTGTTCCTATTTGGATGAAGTATTGGGAGCCCCAATTTTTCCAATAATCCATTAGGCTTTATTGAGGTGTCAGATTTTATGGTGTGTACATGTAAAAATAGAAAATGGGCCCTTAACATTATTTCCTCTGATGGGCCCAGGATAGAACAGCCAGAAATTGGTTTTACCTAGGAAACTGCAGCTACCGCCCGGTATTATTGAGATTTAGAGCACGTTAGGTAACATCCCGTAGCATGTCATGGAACTGGGTCAGCTACTCCTGGCACAAACATTGCGCTGTGACAAAAGCAGCTACAAAATGTCAATTTTTGGAAAGAATAATCATGCTGGCTCGGTTACAAGAAACAATACTGTATTTACTCTGCAGTAGCTGTCTAGACAATGCTTCAGAGGGGCGGACCTGTCAGTTTAGCAGTGTTATTTACAGTCATACATTTGAGATTTGCAGTCTAGATAAGACATAGTAGTTTGTCTTCTACACTCAATTCATTGTGGTTCATTGCAATGTATTCAGATGTCAGGGACCAAATGAACAGTCGAATTTACTTCTAACAACTCACCACATACAATGGCAGCTCGGAATAGGTTACTATATGTTAATGTAAAATTATAACAAGCAGTATAGCTTGTGTCAGCTCTACAGATATGTTAAGGTTTTAAAAACAAAAATACATTTTTAGGCCGGGGCTCCACGCAGCGCAAACGCCGCAGTCTTTTCCACAGGGCTTTTATGTTGTGGCTCAATACGTGGGTCCTTAGCCTAAAAGTGGGTTGGAAGGGTTGAAGATAATCTGGAGCAACATAAGTAAAATCAATTAAAATATATCAATTAATAATATATTGGTAACTCCATACCATTTGATTCAACCCATACATTTATGTACGGTTTATCAACCTGTGCAATGTTTTTAAAGTGACTTTTCGGGTTGAGCTACCATTTGTATGTACATGAGGAATAACAATATTTTCGACAATTACTGATTTAGAGAAATATATATTTAAAAAAATAAAAAATATAATAAATAATAATAATAATAATAATAATAATAATAATAATAATAATAATAAATCATCATCATCGTAGTACAAATCAATTTTTCCCTCTGTTGGACATGTCTCTAGTTAGCAGTTCTCCCAGAGTTGGAGGGTGGGAGCTAGCGACCATATACTGTACATAGTAAGTTGAACAGATTCTTCTTCTTGCCTTTCTATCTCTCACTGAGAAACAGACCCCAGGACAATGCATGGCATATATAGAGAAGTACTGACACGTATTGGTGTGAGTAAAGCAATTGGGCTGATTCAGAAACTTCCTAATTAGCTAAGTGCAGTCTTCCACAAAGATCACACTACTGTCATTCAAGTCCATTGTTCTGATCAGTCATAGGATCAGAGCAGCAGACTGAAATGGCAACAAAATGACTGATTTAGACAGAAAATGGTTGATCTTCATCAGTTTCCTTTCACTGTAATGTAAAAAAAAAAAAAGTTGTTTTCTTCAGTTTTGTTGGTTTACTTTAGAAGTTGAATATAAAAGTGTCTGGAGAACTTTGGAAACTATACAAAGTGGAAGAAAACTTTATTCACAGTACTGTTATAAACAAGACTTAGGATGGATCAGTCATTCCATCCGTATTTCAATATGTTACTCTGATCATATGACAGATGAGAGCCAATGACTTGAATGAGGACAGTGTGAATGTACACCAAGCTTGTGTCCCTCTTAGCTGCTACTGCTCACCTCACTCCTCTCTGTCCCCTCTCCATAGACTTCTATTAACATATGTAATCTGACATTTATGTGAGCTGCAACTCATCTCAAGATGGATACAAAGACTTGCAAATATATGTCATTTTGTCATGAAAAAAAATAAAAAATCAAGTTTTCCCATAATTCCATGGTGGTCCATAAATTGTGAACCAAGTGGTAGTGGAGAAGGTAAATATCTTTTTTCTAAGTTTTACCAATAGGTAAACATCAACCATTGTGATTACTAACATAAAATGACATGGAGGAGAGGCTGTATGGGTTGAAGGAGAGATGGGATAATAGATCGCTCAGGATTTGGCAGTCCATTTCTGATATACATTCTTACTTAGCTTCATAATGTAAGGTCAAAACACACCTGCAAAACAATACCGCTATAAAAGCTGAAGAACAAACCTGAAATCTTGTCTGTTCCACATCATAAATCTTCTTTTCAGATATCAATTTCGGAGCAAAAAATCTGCCTAGCTTTGCCAAATAAACGCCATTTCTTAAACCTTCTTCCAGTTCTGTAGTTGGCGGCAGTTCCTCCACAAGACAAGCTTCCATCCACCTGCAAATAAGTAACAAAAAAAAAAGTTTTGGCACATGGAACACATCCATTGAAGAAAACCATTTTATCAGACACACGTTTCTTTAGACGTTCTCCCATAAATCCTAATCCAGCAGTGAGATATGAAGAACAGTTGTTTGAGGTCAGGTGTCAAAAATGATACGAGTCTCAATTACTTGACATATGTATCCAATATAGAATGTGTGTGAGCCAAGAACCTACAGGTGAAATATAGCGCATATTTCTCATAACCCTGAACAAGACAAGTATTGTAGATGAAGACATTACAGATCTTATCAGATTTCCACAAGGTTACAGATAATAATGATAGTTTCTCAATACTCTGAAGAGCAGCGATGTAACTAGAGGCTCCTAGGGAAGATCTGGGCACTCCAACTGCTACGCGTCATGTATAGCACTAGTGTCATTATAGGGATGTTCTAGACCCGTGAAGGCGAACCTATGGCACAGGTGCCAGAGGTGGCACTCAGAGCCCTCTCTTTGGGCACCCATCTGTGGAACAGATTATACTGTGTAGGGGCCACTGTGCAGCAGATTATACTGTATGGAAGCCACTGTGGAGCTGATTGTACTGTGTGGGGGTCACTGTGAAACAGTTTGGACTGTATGGGGGCCACAGTGGAGCAGAAAGCTCTATAAAACCTCATTCACATGACCGTATTTTGCAAGTCTGTAAATGTCTGCAATTGTGGATCTGCACATTATTAAGGTTAAATTCCCGTGTTGGCACTTTGTGATAAATTAGTGGGTTTTGGGTTGCAGTTTGGGCACTCAGTCTCTAAAAGGTTTGCCATCACTATCCTAGACCCAAGTGTGACAGCAACCTTTATACCTTCTAAAGTTACCCCTGGGTAATTTGGAGATAGCTATAAATATTACCACAAGTTGACTTTTCTAGTATCCCACACACCCCATATGTTATATTTTATTTTTCTTCTCTTAAAGATGACTTTTTACCACTTTCATCAACTGCAACTCTTTGCAGCGTTGAACAGGGGCTACTCCACTGATTCTGGCACATTTGGATTTTTTCTCTAGCCCCTATTGTTCCTGAGCAATCTATTTTTCAGCACCCAATAAGGTAACTAGGCTCTCTACTTTCAGGTGGGTGGTCCTGAGTTGGCTGCTCCAGCTCTGGACCACCCCCCAGACAGGGGAGAGTATAATTAGCATATTGGGTACTAAAACTACCTGTACAGATTGCTCAGGAATAGTGGAGACTAGAGAAAATAGTCCAACTATGCTGAAATCAGTGGTGTAGCCCCTATTAAAGGGTGCAAAAAGTTGGAGGTGGAGAGTCCATGCAATTCTCCTTCTCCTGCATGTAAAATCTGCTGATGGATTCAATCTCCTGATGCATGCCACTGACCTATAAGAATTGTCCCATATACCCCACTGAATTATTATTTTTTTTCTTTTTTACAGAAAGCACAGCCCATCTGATTGTACTATACTTTGTTAAAATACCACACACAGGAAACCCTAATGAAAAGGGAAACACTATAATGTGAACAAACCCTAATAGTAATTCAACATGTAAGAAGATCTGCATTTTATCATGTATTATAGACTAGCCCCAGCTATTGCAGTATTGCATTTCATAATGTCATTATCAGATTTCTCTTTTCCCTCTGATATTCCTTGATATTTTATAGCACATAAACAGGATGTGCTGACTACATGAGAAGGTGGCTTCACTGAAACGCTCCAAATAGAAATGGGCAAGGAAGAAAAACTACAAACCAACTATTGACATTCATCAAAATTGGTGCAAAGGAAATTTGGGGCAGATGTCCCTAGAAACCAGATTCTATTTACAGAAATAAGTTTACTAATTAAAAAATTAAAACTGATTGGTCTCATCTGATGGGATGCCCGGGGCTATAGAGTACTGTTGGTGCTGCCATCAGGGGCACTGTCCCAGTTCTAACAGAAAGGGATCCTCTATCAACACCAGTAGTTAAAATCATATGATGTATATAAATGATGCCAGGCCCCTGTCTATTAGGAGGAGGACCTACTATTGGTATTACATCAACTGCACGGTGCCACTTCCGCCTGCACGCCTCTGCAAATGGGGGACAGACAATAAGTGGCTGTGTCATCCACTTTATTACTATTCACCTCTGACATGGAAGTCATTGCAGTCACTGCTGTAATACTGTAAGTCTCTTGTTCTGGGATGTTCGGGGAGCTGCAGGCGCAATGTTAGTGACGTCATTACATCGCGCCTACAGCTTCTGGAGCCGTAACACGTAGGGACACCGTTCACCGTGGTGGGGCAGAAGCTGTCCACTCCTGCTTCACCACTGTATTCAACTCCATTACACAGATGAGCTGAATCCAGGACATACCTCCACCGACCGGGACTGCAGGACAGGACTTGGAATCCTACATGGCCTAACCCACCATCCCCCAAATCATATAGGCCATGTAGGATGAAAAACAGTAATATAGTTTTAGAGGGGACATTCAATTAGTTTGTATGAGGCCCCAAAATTCCTAGCAGTCCGGGTGAAGATGGAGCATTGTTCTGCCCAATATTTTACTGCACTGGCATAATGTTCTATGCTTTTCAATGGTTTGGCCTTAAAGAGCTTGTCCAAGATTTTTTTTTATGATCTCAGAGATCTGGGAGGAGGATTGTATCATAGCATCTTCCTCCCCTCCTCCCCCACTGCAGATCTTTGATCCGTTTACCAAAATTTTCTGTACAAGAGATTGTTTTCTTGCAGTTTATGAAAAGGAACTAACTTCTAGAACAATGGTTTAGAAACAGAAGTGTTGCATGCTTATACACAGGGCCGCCAGCAGGAATTTTGGGGCCCCATACAGCCTAAGTGTTTGGGCCCCCCCCCCCCCCCCGCCATTTTAAAACTACCTTATTTTGCGACATACCCATTCTGTATTACATTTCCCTTTATTTAGCAGCATTACAAGGCTTAATCAGATTCTATTTGCAGGTAAAATCTACTATGTGTAGAGAGCCAACACCATTTATAAGAGCCCTCCTAATAAATCCTCAGGGCTTTTTCATGTTGCGTTTTTGGCCTCCCTTGCCGGGATACGTTGGTAACCAGTCAGAATCAGCTGTCAACTTATCCCTGCACAAAGAACTGGCCATTAAAAAAAGGGGGCCTGCAGTTCTCCGTGCAGGGATAAGTGGGTAGCTGATTGTGACTGGTTACCAACGTATCCCGGCAAGGGAGGCCAAAAACGCAATGTGAACACTCCTTTAAAGTGAAAGTCCCACCCCCAAACAGGCTGCTATGTAGTAGCATAGCTGCCTACATCATTATTAATACAAAGCACACATACCTTTGGAGGTATTGTGTGCTTTGTAGTTCTCCAGCTAAAAACTTATATATTATATATTATTGCCCCAGCTTCCTCTCCGCAGTGCCGCACACCCGATGCCCCAACAATCCCCCTCCCCCCCCCCCGACCACCCTCTAACATCTTTCCATTGCCCCCAGTACCCATATCTCCCAACTTTTGAAGAACCAAAAGAGGGACAAAATGTGCTGCGCGCTTTGCGCGCCGTGGGAAATTTAGCCCCACCCACTGTTATGTTGACTCCGACAACTCATTAATTTTTCATGTGCCCGCACACTGTATAATCCTCCTACAGTCACCTGTAAACTATACGTCCCCCCTCCGTCTCTCCCCCAGCTTCATATACACCCTTCATCTGCCTCCAGATTCATGTACCCTCCATCTCTGCCTCCAGATTCATGTCCCTCCATCTCTGCCCCCAGATTCATGTCCCCCTTCCATCTCTGCCACCAGATTCATGTCCCCCCTCCATCTCTGCCCCCAGATTCATGTCCCCCCTCCATCTCTGCCCCCAGATTCATGTCCCCCCTCCATCTCTGCCCCCAGATTCATGTCCCCCCTCCATCTCTGCCCCCAGATTCATGTCCCCCCTCCATCTCTGCCCCCAGATTCATGTCCCCCCAACTCTGCCCCCAGATTCATGTCCCCCCATCTCTGCCCCCAGATTCATGTCCCCCCATCTCTGCCCCCAGATTCATGTCCCCCCCATCTCTGCCCCCAGATTCATGTCCCCCCCATCTCTGCCCCCAGATTCATGTCCCCCCATCTCTGCCCCCAGATTCATGTCCCCCCAACTCTGCCCCCAGATTCATGTCCCCTCCATCTCTGCCCCCAGATTCATGTCCCCCCATCTCTGCCCCCAGATTCATGTCCCCACATCTCTGCCCCAGATTCATGTGCCCCCCATCTCTGCCCCAGATTCATGTCCCCTCCATCTCTGCCCCCAGATTCATGTCTCCACAGCTCTGCCCCCAGATTCATGTCCCCCATCTCTGCCCCCAGATTCATGTCCCCACATCTCTGCCCCCAGATTCATGTGCCCCCCATCTCTGCCCCCAGATTCATGTCTCCACAGCTCTGCCCCCAGATTCATGTCCCCCATCTCTTCCCCCAGATTCATGCCCCTCCATCTCTGCCCCCAGATTCATGTCTCCACAGCTCTGCCCCCAGATTCATGTCCCCACATCTTTGCCCCCAGATTCATGTGCCCCCCATCTCTGCCCCCAGATTCATGTCTCCACAGCTCTGCCCCCAGATTCATGCCCCCCATCTCTGCCCCCAGATTCATGCCCCCCATCTCTGCCCCGAGATTCATGCCCCCCATCTCTGCCCCCAGTGTCATGCCGTCCTCTCCTTCATCTGCCCCCAGTTTCACGTTCCACATTACACTTACCTTCTCCTTCGTTCCCCCGCTGCTCTCTCGGCGCCTCTCTCTCTTACTGGCGCACAGTTGTAGACGCGATGTGACGTCATCACATCGCGTCTACACTGCCGGGTAGCCGGCGGCAGCGCTGAAGCGAGGAGCTGACCTGTGTCAGCTCCTCTCTTCGCTGCTGCCGCCGGTCTCGCTGACACATATGCGGCTGAAGCGAGGAGCTGACCTGTGTCAGCTCCTCTCTTCGCTGCTGCCGCCGGTCTCGCTGACACATATGCGGCTGAAGCGAGGAGCTGACCTGTGTCAGCTCCTCGCTTCAGCCGCATATGTGTCAGCGAGAGAGGCGGCAGCAGCGAAGAGAGCAGCTGACACAGGTCAGCTTCTCGCTTCAGCCGCGTATGTCTGCAACTCAGATCTGCGTCCTCTGGACGCAGATCTGAGTTGAAACAGCAGACATAGAATGACTGCTGCGGGCGCCAGGGGGCCGGCACACGGTGGCGGGCCAAAACCGGGCCCCCCCATTTTTAAATTTGGCCGGGCCCCTGACGCCAGTAGCAGTAGTACTGGCCTATCGGCGGCCCTGCTTATACATATTATATACATATTTTATAGACATAGACAAGTGCCAACATCTGTGCTTGTAAACATCATAAAAACTGCGTAAGACATTTCCCTATTAAAACAGAGATCATTTGCTCCAAATAGACCAACCATGTGATATGAGAGCAATGGAACACATTCAGTTTCTGTTTAACCACAACCCCCTAGGGCCCATTATTAAACCATGTGGTCTTGTCCATGGCAACCAGAATTACATCTGATTTCTATGAGAACATGGCCTATTTAATCTTAAAGCAAACTTGTCAGGTTCCCTGCCTATATGGAGGGAGTGACAGCCATATCTGTACAAATACTGATACCAGGAGAGCTGTCAATCATCTCTGCATGGGCAGAGTACACAAAACTCTCACTGACCCACCTAGGAGTCCTGTCCGGATTTACTCTGATCTTCCCCTCAAAAATTCTGCTCCAAAGCAAAGCTTATCCCCCTCTACCATATCATGCACTCAAGTGACTTATCCATTAAATGCCGACAAAGTTTCATTTTGCTGTTGTGTTGAGGGTTTGGTGATCATTTTTGTAATATACTTTGTTAACCCATCTAACTTCCTTTTTTTATTATAAAACAGGCTTTAATATACTCCCTAGCAATACTGAGTTGTTGCTAGGGAAAGTCCATACACATTTGTATTGTACACATACAAAGCTGAAGAATTTACCAAAGGAGGGAGGTCAATTCAAATGGTTGTATCTCCAGCTTTATATCGCGTACAAAAATGGTTCGGAGATTCCCTGCCAAGATTGTGGTAAGACTGTATTTTATGAAAGCTGAGAATCATAGGGTAAGTTCACAAGGGGTTTTTTAGTCAGGATATTGAGGCCGTATCCACCTCAAAATCCTGACCAAAATGACGGCTGATTGAATCAATGGGAGCCGGTTAGGTCTTTTTTCCGGCAGCCGTTTGTTCCGGCTCCTGGAAAAAGAAGCATGATGTTCATTCTTCATGCCGATTCGTCTCACGATTTGGCCTGAAGACACACCCTCCTCCCGACTAGGCCCATTCATTGTGCCTAATCCGGAGCAGAGTGCGTGACTGAATGCCGGTGCAGGTTTTTTTGGTCTGGAAGGCCACCTCAGGTTCAAAAAACCCCGTGTGAACTTACCCTTAAGCTTTCTTGTGATACTAGAACCACTTTCTAGGTAGTATATAACTGGAGATACAGCCATTTGAAGTGCCCATCCTACTTTGCTAAAGCCCAGATTCAGCTCTATATACTGTATTGAGTACTTGTGTACGGACAGTCACAAGTCAGAACTTTACAGCCCGTTTTTTTTATTACAAGGAAATGTGATAGGTTAATAAAGTATATTACTAAAATGTTCAACCACCTCCCCCCATCCCCTGACAAAATAGAAAAATAAATAAATAAAATGGGAGTTACACTTTAAAGTTTGCTTTAAACAGATCCATTGCTTAGCTGTTGCCATTTATCTTTACGAGAGGAGGCAGGCATATGGAATGTATGTTATGTATTAGTTATACATTCTGGCTTTCTGACACTGTGCACATATTGATGTCCGATCCTTAAAAAAGACATACATTTTAGCTGTTGACCGAATGCTTGTTTGACTAACACCTTTTCTCCCCAACTACCCCATACACTTACAAGCTTGGCTCTCTACTGTGTTCTCTATAGGTAAAGAGGAATAAGCTGCTGCCAGACATCTCTGGTGGCAACTCATATCCTCTGAGAACAAACAGAATGGGTTTCTTAAAGGGAGTCAACCACCAAACCCACACAGTCAGCTGCTGTAACGGTTAGGTAGAGTTCACATTACATTGATTCCGTTCAGAAGGTGTTCATTTAAAAAAAAAAAAAACGGACAGTTATCATAATGGATGGTAACTGATGGCTATCAGTAACTGTCCTTTAGAAGTCCCGTTGCCCATAGACTTCAATGTTAAAAAAAAATATCGGACACTTGCTGTCCGTTTTTTTCAAATGGACAGAACAGTCCTGCATGTAGGACTTTTTTGTCTGCTTGAAAAAATGGACATGGCTGTAAACGGAAACAAACCGACACTAAAGGACACAAGATACAATCCCATTGAAATGAATGGAAATTTCAGAGCACATGACAGTGATAAACAACATACCCTTGTTATGTATTTGTGTATGTCACTTCTGTAGAGTTACAGAAAAACAACTTTGAAATCTCATACAAGTGAGGCAGTTGGTGCAATGGAGGCAGGCCTTCAGCTCTCTGGAGCACTGCTCTTGGCCACCCAGACCCCTACCACCTACCAACTGCTACCCAGGGAAGTTAAAATTGACACGCCCCCCCCCCCCCCCACACACACACACACACATACTGTTAGGATGTGCCTACTTCAGCGACAATAATAGTGCTCCCAGGGCTGAAGGCCCGCCCCCAGTGCACATAAAGCCTCTTTTTCCATATAACTTCAGAGTTGTTTTCCGCCAAATGTAACAAAGTGACATACATAACAAGGGTATGCTCTTTATCACTGTAATGTGCTCTGTTACATGGTGGTAGACTACCTTTAAATGTAACAGCCCAATCTTTCCTAAAATTCAATAGCCAGAAGTTTTGGAAATATAGTGACAACTCCATACATAGTAGATGGTCAGTCAGTCCCACTTAAAATTTGCTCGAACAACTGGTTGCAAGTTACGACCACCAACACAAGACTTATAGATTTGGGGAAACATGGTGGCTCAGTACTTGGCACTACAGCCTTGCAGTGCTGGAGTCCAGGGTGTGAATCCCGCCAGGAACAACATCTCCAAGGAGTTTGTATGCTCTCCTTGTGCTTGTGTGGATTTCCTCCCATTCTACAAAGACATACTATAAGGGGGGGGGGAACCCACTGACGTTGTGTTCACACCAGCGTTTGGGTCTCCGCTTTAAGTTTCCGTCCTCTGCATGCAGAAGACGGAAACCTGTCATGCAGAGTCTGGCCGTGAGCGCCGGTGAGTGTTTTATGTTCTCCGCGGCGAAACCGGTTTGTTTTTTTTAACCGAACACAGAGTCCTGCATGTCTGATTCTGTGTCCGGTTAAAAAAAAACGGTTTCGCCGCGGAAAGCATAAAACGCTCACCGGAGCTCACGGCCGGACACTTTTCAAACTCACTCAAATGAATGGGTTTGAAAGAATCCTTCAGGTTTCCGTCTCCTGCAGGAAATGGAAACCTGCATAACGGAGGCCCAGGCGCAGATGTGAACAAGCCCTTATAGAACCCAGGTTTTTCTATACCTCCTCCCATAATGGAGAACAGGAGTCACACGGTTTCTGTAGCTCCTATTAACTTCTACTGGAATTACAGAAAGCAAAATACACAAAAGCCAGATTAAGTTGGTATATACGTCATACAAGAAGCCAATATAATATACATTACTGTAGCCCCACAATACTCCTTGTGTTGCACTTTCGTACAGTAATGTTCTGCACTTGTGATACAGACAAGACATGTAGATTGAGGACACACGAATTCGCTAGAAAAGTTTCTATGCAGCACAAGTGAAGCAAGACTTTATGTCTATTATGTATATCTAAAGAGTTCTGCTCTGAAGTCAATATAACAAAACATCGCAGCAGACAGGAATACAAAGAGAGTACTGAAGCGTGTTTACTCCGGGAACATTTCAGAGCAAAATGTGAAAAAGAACTATTTTGTAATATTCTTATAAAGTTAGACAGATGGGAAAGAAACTGAGAGGCATCTATAATAACATCCCACCCTCCTCTCCATATGGAGCAACGATAATGGATGACTGCAATGTTCTGCTTACAGTTCATCGACAAGAACATGCAAAGTTAAAGCCGTACTACACCCAGATTATACAATATATGGATCAACCTTGATTTATTCCATTTTACCATTTTGTTCAGCTGTGAATAAAACAGAAAAACAACAAAGAATAGTTTTATTACAGATAATCCCTTTAACTCTTTAAGGACTAGGTTAATTTTGGTTTTTGGGTTTTTGTTTATTACTCTCCGTTCTTAGGATTGGTCATCCATTTTAAAGTTTTGGTACATCTTCGTGATCGGATAGGAGAGAAAATTGCTGTTGGTTGTTGATTTCTCCTACAGCAGCCACTACAGGGAAAATAAGGTACTACACACAGTATACATTTACTACTGAGGCACAGTTCACATCTGCATTCGGGTTTCCTTTCAGGGAGTCTGCTTGGGGACCCCTTGAATGGAAACCTATCCACCTAAAAAAGCGGTTACCTAAGTAAACCCGTGGACGCCACTCTAATTTTCCAGTTTTTTTCCAAGACTAAAATGCTGATGGCCTACCCTTAGGTTAGGTCATCTTAACGGATTCAAGTAGCAGCAAGTAGAGATTCCACTTCATAGTGTACATTATGTCATATTCACTATTCACATGATCGGTGGAGGTCCTGGGTGTTGAGCCCCCACCGATCAGATACTGCTGACCCATCATAAGAATAGGTCATCAATATCCAAGTTGGCTAGATTCACATCTGCATCAGGCTCTCTGTCTTTTGGGTCCACCAGGGGACCCATATGACGGAGAGCCTGACTACTAATACAGCAGCTACCCGCGGACATAGGCAGACCACATAGATTATAGTAGGGTCCATTGGCTGTCCGCCATTTTCATATGTTTCTCTGCAGGTCTTCTCTTGCTTCCAATTTCTACGGCAATATCTCCAACAGAGACTCCGATGCATGTGTGAACTTAGTCTAAGCCCCTTTAAAGCTATCTTTTATCCACAAGATAGGAGGTAAGTGACTCATTGGTACAGGTCTGACCCTTACCACAATTTCCTCTCCATTTAACTTTCCCTTGATTCTTTATTAAAGGGGCTCTATCAGCAAAATTATGCTAATAGAGCCCCACACATGCATGAATAGCCTTTAAAAAGGCTATTCAGGCACCGTAAATGTTATATTAAACCCCAGTCCCGTTTTTAAATAAAAGCAATAAAACATATATGCTAATCGCACGGTGCAACGTAAGCTTCGGGCACGCGTACCTCTTCTGTCTTCTTGTAGTGACGCCCTCTGGTTCCGTGTCTTCTTCTGTCTTCTTGTCTTCAAATCCTGCACCTGCGTAATAGCGCTTCCCTCCAGAGCGCTACTGCGCAGTACACTCGCGAACTGCCATTAAAGGGGCTCTATCAGCAAAATTATGCTATTAGAGCCCCACACTATGAAAGATGAAAGTTTATAGGTTTTATATTGCCTGAAGCGATCTCCCACCTCGATTTTCACCCTTACACACAAAACTGTACACCGTACACAGTGAGAAGCAGGGCACAGCTCTCAATAGAGAAGCAAAGGAAAGGATTTCAACGAAAGGAGCCAAAAATGTAATAACGTATATTATAAAATGTATTCAGGACACAAATACTGCCAGAAAATCAAAAGTTGTCTGAAATTTTAGTTCCATTTTAATTTGTACAAAAAAAAATATTGGCGATTCATTCCCATTAAAACACAAAATATGGTCAATAGGAAGCAAACACTACAGACAGAATCAAATGTGCTTTCCGATCTACTCCACGTAAGCACCATGCCACAACATGCAGACTTTGTCCTCTGAATTCACCGGTCTCAGGCACCATTATTCTATATAAATAGAGCAGATTATTGGCCATTTCTTTCTTCCTGCGGTACAACAATTATGACGGTTACAAATCATTTGAGCAGCTGAATAATATCTTGCTTCTCCTTTGTTCGGATGAGTGCTTTGTATTTGTCAGCTCTGAACAAGCCAACCTGAACCTCACACTGCAACATAAGCCGTTTTATTACTGCAGACACATCATAATGTTTTCACAGATGCAAGTACTTCAGTACAAAATAAACATTTACGCTAAAGCTTTTCTCTTCTTCTTGAAAACCTCAGAATGGCTGTCATGGAATTGGGTCACTTTAGTATCCATCTTGGATAGTCAGACCACCAATGACATTATGTACATAATGTAATTGATTTAATTCTTAACCCCTTCCCGACATGCGCCGTAATAGTATGGCGCATGTCGGGTCTGTATCTATGGCGACCGCCCGGGAGCCGGGCGGCCGCCATAGCCGCCAGGTGTCTACTGCTTTAAGCAGTAGACAACCAGCTCTCATGCCTCCGATCGGTCCCCGGACCGATCGGAGGCATTAACCCCTCCGGCGCCGCGGTCAAAGGCGCCGGAGGCGCCATTTTCCCGGCGGCGCATGGGCACCGCCATTTTGGCCGGGATCGCCAGCTCCTGGAGCATGCTCCAGGGCTGATGTCCCGTTGCCATGACAGCCGGGAGCCTTGTACAGGCTCCCAGGCTTGTCTGCAAATCCTCTCTTTTGCAGGCTGGTCTATGCAGCCTGCAAAAGAAAGGATGCTTTTTTGTAATGCATTGCAATGCATTAGCATTGTAATGCATTGCATTAGTGATCAGACCCCCTGGGGTTCAACACCCCTAGGGGGTCTAAAAAATGCACAAAAAAATTTTAAAAAAAAAGTTAAAAAAAATATAAAAAAATATAAAAAGAATTAAAAGTTCAAATCACCCCCCTTTCCCTAGAACACATATAAAAGTAGTTAAAAACTGTGAAACATATACATGTTAGGTATCCCCGCGTCCGAAATCGCCCGCTCTACAAATCTATAAAAATATTTTTCCTGTTCGGTAAACGCCGTAGCGGGAAAAATAGTCAAAAGTGCCAAACCGCCATTTTTTCACTGTTTTGATTCTGATAAAAATTTGAATAAAAAGTGATCAAAGCAATAACATTTCCCGAAAATGATAGAACTAAAAAGTACACCCGGCCCCGCAAAAAAAGACGCCCTATACATCCCCGTACACGCACGTATAAAAAAGTTACGGCCGTCGGAATATGGCGACTTTTAGAAAAAAAAAATTTTAAACACAGTTTTGGAATTTTTTTAGGGGTCAAAATGTAAATAAAACCATATAAATTTGGTATCCCTGGAACCGTACCGAAACACACAATATAGGGGACATGTCATTTTGGCTGCACAGTGAACGCCGTAAAACCAAAGCCCGTAAGAAAGTCGAAGAAATGCATTTTTTTTCTTCAAATCCACCCCATTCTGAATTTTTTTCCTGCTTCCCAGTACATTATATAGAATAATTAATGGTAGCATCATGAAGAAAAAATTGTCCTGCAAAACTTAAGACCTCATAGGGCTCTGGGAGCAGAGAAATAAAAAAGTTAAGGGGTTTAGAAGGAGGGGAGTCAAAAACGAAAAACGAAAATCAAAAAATGCCATCGGCGGGAAGGGGTTAAAGGGGCCTGTCCTAGTCCAGAGACTGCATATTATAGAGCAGGAGGAGCAGAGTAGATTCATATATAATTTTGTTACAAAAGTTTCAGTATAACAAGTAGGGTTGAGTGATCGGGATCGGTTCACGATCGCAATTCCGATCCCGATCTTTTTAGGCGGGATCGAGGTCGGAGGTTATTTACTACAATGCTTTGCTACTGGCCAAGCATTGTGGGAAAAGCTAACAACGTTAGCTAACATCTCTAGTAGCTAACGCTTTCCTGCACAGATCGCTGCTGCTCCCCGCTGTTCTCGCTCCTCTTCTCACCTCGTTGCACTCACTTCTCCCCACCCTGTACCCGCCCACACTCTCCTAAGCCACATGCCCCGCCTTCTTCCTAGGTCTGTAACACTAACCTGGGAGGCGGGAGCAGCGAGAAGAGTAGTGAGAATAGCAGGAGCAGCAGTGAACTGTGCAGGTAAGTGGACACCAGGGGGGACTAAGTAGCCAGAGGATTTTTTTAATCACTACACAGCGTGAAGTCTAAAAATTAAAACATTCAATTTTTAGACTCCATGCTGTGTAGTGAGTAGGATCCTTTTTAAAATCCAATCTTCGATTATTATTATCTTCGATTAAAAATCCCACTGACTTGCATTAGGATCGGAATCGGGTTGGAATGGAAAATGATCGGAAATCGGATTTTAAAAACGATCCTGAAATCTCAAGATTGGCTCAACTCTAATAAGTCATTAATATCTCAGCTAATTTTGGGCTTAGGAGTCCAGTGGGTGGGTAGCTGTCATTGACAGGTATTTCTGTATGCAAATTCATTGAATAGGACCGCCTACTGGACTTAATCTCAGCTCCGGCAGCTCTATAACATGATGGTTCCAGATTAGACACAGTTTTTAACGCAACGGTTCCAGTAATGGCCATGTCAAAAAAAGACATAACACGTATCTGCAATCCTCAACTTTGCAGATACAAGTAAGGAACAGTCACAGCGCCCCGTTGTCTGTTACACAATTGGAACGATTTTCTCATCACTGAATTCTCAGAATGTACTGTACGCTGCTGTAAAAACCATCTACAGTCAGGAGAAGAAACAATAGTCCGGTCTTTGAATTATATGGTTTTATGTATCAGGACACAATACATAAAACACATGTGGTCCCTAGAAGGCTTTACAATTAGGTATATACTAGCTCAGATGAATACAGCATACAAAAAATTCCACTGTGTCTGTATTATTTCACAAAGATAAATCAGATATGGAAAAATCATGTTTGGAAAAAACTTAGTCCACCACATAGATCAATGGCTTGTAGAACTACCTTTAAACCCTTCCCCCTCGGGCATTTTTGAGATTTTCATTTTCAATTCCCTGTTCCTCTGTTCACAGACATATATGAGGGCTTAATGTTTGCGGGTCAAATTTTACTTCATTAATGTTACCATTTAATATTCTGTATGATGTACTGGGAAGCTGGAAAATAAATTCAGAATGGCATGGAATTGGAGAAAAATCACATATGTGTGATTTTCTTATGGGTTTTGTTTTTATGGCATTTATTGTGCAGTCAAAATGACAGGTCACCTATCTTCTATGGGACAGTATGATCAGGGGGATACCTAATTTATATGATTGTAATCTACATTTTACTGTGTTTAGGCCTAGGGGAGATGATCAAACATAACAGAGTTATTCACCTTTCCTGGACTCCGATGCAGGTCTTCCGGCCCCTTCTGGTCATAGCTCTGTTTATTATGTTTGATCACATCCCCTGGGCCACCACTTCTTATACTGTGGGGTCTGGAGTGAGAGGAATTGGAGATTATGTACATACATAGTAAAAAACCTTCAACTATTGCAACTATGCCCTAAAACCTCCTTTGGGCTAAGGCTCCACTGGGCAGAAACAGCGCAAAAAAGCGCAGCATAAAAAACCGCAGAGAAAATGCTGCGTTTTCTGTTGTGGAAAAAGCGTGCATGTACATGCATTTTTCAGTTTTGTGCTGCATAAAGTCATATGAATTTTCTGTTGAGTTTTCATTGTGTTTTTGCCTAAGTTTCTCATGTGCAATAAAGGTAATTGAAAGGCTATGTTGAAAATCCTAAGGAATTATGGTCCTCTGCTATTTAGGTTGGGGCCACACGGGCCGGAAACACCGCGGGATAAATTGCGGCGTTTTACAGTACTTGCAAAATGGATGGGATTCATGCAAATCCCATGCCCACTTTACGGGGAAAAAAAAATAAATAAATAAATAAAAAAAAATCGCAGCACGGAAACGCTGTGATTTCCAAAACCGTTACAGTTTTGAAAATCTCAGCATGTCAATTATAATCTACGGAAACGCCGGCGGCTTTCCCATAAATATAATTGTAACAGAAAGTCTGCGGAGGAAAACTCCATGAACTTTCTGTTCAAAGCGCTGCGGGAAGAACCGCAATGCATTCACGCTGCAGTTGTTCCCACAGCGCTTTAGTGCGGTGGTTCTTGCCTGTGGGACCTTATCCTCAACCAAGCAAAACCGTGAGTTTTTGTCTGTGGATTTTGATGCTTCTCCGCGGCATTTCTGCAGCGTTTCTGCAACACATTTATCATGCTGCGTTTTTGCTGCAGTTTTCACACGCTCCATAGAAATCTAGGGAGGGAAAAGCTCAGTGTTTCCGCAACAATAATTGAAATGCTGCGTTTTTCATAAATGCAAACTGTTTTGAAAAACACAGCTTTTCCGCAGCATTTTTTTTCCCGCAGTGTGGGGCTAGGATTAGACAAAATTGCATTCACTATGCTCATACTGTAAAACGCTGCGTTTTTTTTCCGCTGTGTTTCCGCAATGCCCCAAAACACGACACATCTGTACAAAAACTAACCCCTGATGGCTAACCTATGACAGGTGTGTCACAGGTGACCCGCTGAGACATTTTTGCTGACATGCAGCATCCGGAGGCAGGGCAACTCTCCTGCTACTTGTTGAGAGAGCTGCACGAATGGAGGCCATCTTACCTCCATTAACAAAGTTTGTGTTAGGGTTAGGCAGTTAAGCCAGAGCTTCCACCTGCACTAAATTTATTGCAGACTTGTATCCAGACAGCTGGGAACACTAGAACTGTGTCCCACAGCTGCCCCATCAACGGCAGACAGTGGGACCAAGGTCCATTCCAGTGGCCGCAGGGGAATAGGAGAGTCATCTCAGGCGTGTGCTCCTTACACCACAGCCATTATCTGAAAGCAGCTACCAAAATCTCACCCTGCTGTCAATGTACCAACCACAGTTACCACTCAGCAATACGGGGGGGGGGAAGAGAACACCCTAGAGACCGTTAATTCTGCCAAAACCTCACTGGTCTCAAAGTATACGAATTACCACCCTTCAATGGAAGATTTAGCAAAAGAAATTCAACAACAAAAAAGTGGTAAGGTAAAAATTTTTTTTTTTTTGCTTTATTAATAAGTATATTACACATATCAAAAGTATTACTTTTTGTTATTAGAGCTACAAATATCACAAAATTAAGGATTTTTCTTGAAGTGACACACCACCCGAGTTAGGTCCGCTTCACATCTGTGCTCCGTATTCCGTTCAAGGTGCCCACTTGGGGACCGCCCGAACAGAAACCTATACACATTAAAAAAAGGTTATCCAAGATACCACACGAACCTTATAGACTATAATGGGGTCTGAGTGGTTTCCACATGAAACGTGCTTGTATGCAGTACTTTTCTCTCCACAAGATTCATGCCGACAAAGAGCTGAAACCACATGGACCCCATTATATCCTACAGGGTCCATGTGGATTCTTAGCTAACCGCTTTTTAATACATATAGGTTTCCATTCAGGGGGTTCACAAGCAGAACGGAATACCAAATAAAGATGTGAACCGGGGCTTGTGCTTTTTTTTTTTTTTTTTTTTTTTTTTACAAATTTTGATATACCGGGCTCAGAAGGTTGGCCATCACTGAACTAACCACATTACATTTATAAAACAAGACAATCTCCAATAGCAATGAAAGAGAAGTACATATGGTAGTGGAAATACAGGATGGATAACTGGGGCTGCCTGGAAACTATTGTGGCATTCACTTATATTTATGCAGTCTACATACATGTACTTCACAGGGTAGATAAACGTAATTTTTCTATAACAGATGGTATTTAACATCAGTAAAGAGCGTTTCCAAGCAACTAAATATATTTTATCTTTCTTAGAACTGATAGAGCTGAACAGAAAAATTAAAAGGGATATTTCAGGTTAATCCATGTATTGAGCATCTGCCTTGAAGGGAGTCAGTCAGCAGGAACTTTGGTAGCAAACTAATGACAGTACCATGTAGGGCTGTTTCTACACTTTCCAAATATACCTTTCTTATTCGGCATTGCAGCTCCATTTTCATGAAAATTATTTTATTCATATGCAAATTAGCTGAGAAGAGGCTTTAGGGGAATTTCTTCTCCTGCCGAATTATTGCTTTCTACTCTAGATAACTGCCCCTCACCCATTGTTCAGTGACATCTCCCACTTTGTTTGGGGCCATTATCTGGAATGGAGAGAAGCATAAGCAGGGAAATAAATGCCTCTAAAGCCCTTTTCTACTAACTTGAAAATGGAGCTGCGGTGCTGAATAAGAAAGGTATATTTGGAAAGTGTTGAAACAGCCCTACAAGGTACTGTCATTAGTTTGATACCACATTTCCTGCTGAATTGCAAAAGTATAAAATAGGGATTTTCAAACAAGGCAAAGCAGACTAAGTCAGACATCTTTGGAAAGGGTTAGCAGCCACCCTACATCTTTGTGTATCAAACTAACGATGACACTGTTTGACAGCCATTTTTCTGCTGACAGACTCCCTTTAAATATCTTTGCCTGGAATACCCCTTTAAGCTTTGTTACCGCTAATGCATCTATAGATGGCACATTAGCCTGCAGGACAGAGCCTTAAAAAGGTGGATGTAGCAACACAACAAAAATCACTGAAAATGTTGAAGGGTCTTTTAAACAGAAGCACAAAACCTCTTATGACTTCCATGGACTCCAGCTCCTGTAATCGACAACTTTCGACTAATTCCGGTACAGTTGGAATTTTTTCTCTAGCTCCCACCACTCTCAAGTAATCAGGGCAATTATTTTCAGTTCCCAACATGGTTATTTGGTTCCCTACTGTCAAGTGGGCGGTCACACAGGTGGTTGTGATTCTGAGCTTGCTGACACTATCTAATCGGTGACGGACATCGTCAGGGTGCTCAGTATTTCACCCACTCCCTCTTTTATGTAGAGAACATATTTGACACATCAAGCACCAAAATTCATGGGACAAATTGCTTAGGAATGGTGGGGACTAGAGAGAAAATTCCACCTACTGAATATAGGAGAGCACCCCTGGAATTAGTAGAGGTGCTAAAAGGTCCTGTTTATGTACCCCTTCTAGAAATGATTCATTTCCTAAGGGATGGTGGAACTTTGGGCACTCTGGCTGATGTGTGCTGCATTTGGAGCAGGACGTTCCCGAAATCTCTAATGATCCTGCCTTCACAGCTCTGTAACACTTGGGAGATAAGAGGGTTGCCATATAGGTAGTTTATTTGTACTAATGTAACAAATACAAACCCTATGAGAATTCACCTTGAATATAGGCTGCTGAAACAGATGGCAGGATCACACACTGGTTCCTGAGCAAGCAAGGTGCCCCTAGCTGTGCCACCAGAGACTAATTTGGGTTGTTATTGTGCAATATGGACATTTAGATGACATTTCCCTGGAAAATACTGCAGCATCTGAATGATATTCAGTAGGAGGTAACTTTCTATATGCAGCAGGTGTACACTTCCCATGCTCATTACCAGCAATATTAGATCCATACTCATTGTGCATATACGTAGCCAAATACCAATTACGTCACTCGGCACGTTTTATCTCACAAGGTGGCAGCAGAGAATCTACAGTCCATACATTCCCTCCATTGTTTCTGGGTTAATAAGTGATTAAAATCCAGTCTTATCCTGCCACTCACAAGCGTCCTGGATGCAGAACACCAATGGTTGGTCTGACGCTCGCAGTCAGCAATTCATCTGACCTAAGCTACCTTAAGCTTTGTTCACTCAGCATTTCCTACAGCTAGTATCCGATTCTCCCAATATAACTGTCACAAATCCAAGAATCACACTTCCATACGCTTCATGCACCCGTACTGTTTGCTGGTGTAAGTATAGCAATGCATGCATGCTGTAATAAAAATAATATGCTGACGCTGCAAATCTGGGTCTGGCGTTTCCATTGTATCTGTGTGTATGGCAAGCTTACTCTATGCAAGGCTCAAATAAACAATAGGCCGATGCTGATCCAGTTATGTGTCACTCATCCTATAGAACACCGTGAACAGAGCTAGCAGGTAACCACCTAGACTTCAGGATCTCAAACTTGGCCACAAATTCTTTTGTTATAATCCCAGTTTTGATTTAAAGCATTTATCCATTTGTTAAGACAAAGTGGCAGATTATTAAGATTCGCAATTCATAAATGAGAGTCTGTCGTAAATTGCGCAAAATTTATTAGGAGGAGCATGTGCTATAATGGAAGCTCCACCTAGTGGCAGACGCAGGTAACCAGAATGTTATTATTTAAAGCGCATTTCCAAACCCCATATGCATGGTTTATACAGGATATGTCATCAGCTTCTGATCTGTGGGTGTCCAACATCAGGATCCCGCCCGCACAACTCAACTGTTCTAGTAGCCTCTGTGCACTGGATACAGTCTGCTCCTATTCTAGCTGCAGCAATGTCTACTCTATAGTAGTTACTGCAACCCCCCTCCTATTACTTGAATAGGAGCAGCCCCACTTCCACCCCGGTCTACCACTGCAGTTTCCGGTACTTTGATGCTGCCAGAACAGCTGATATGTACAGGGTTTATGTATCAGACCCCATAAATCAGATACTGACACAGATCAAACCAAAATGCTCAAAACCCATATAAAAGGAAGTCTGTCAGCAGGAAATCAAACTATTTTATTAATCAAACTAATGACAGTACCGTGTAGGGTGAATTCCACACTTTCCACAGAGATCTTCCTTATTTAGCATTGCAGCTCCATTTTCATGACTATCAGCATTTTACTCTTATGCAAATTAGCTGAAAAGGACTTTAGAGAGTGAGAATTTCTTCTCCTGCGGGGCATCACTCTCTGCTCTAGATAACATCCTAATTGCGGCCCAGCTTCACCCCACTGCTTGAGTGACATCTCCCACTTTGTCACACTTAGGCTGTATTCACACAGAGTAACGCCAGCCGTTTTTTGTGTGCTTTTTGCACATAGCGCCGCGTTAACGCCGCGTATACGCCACGTTAACGCCGGGCAACGCCACCACTAAATAGCGCGGCGTACACGCGGCGCTATGTGCAAAAAGCACACAAAAAAACAGCTGGCGTTACTCTGTGTGAATACAGCCTTAGTCTGGAATTAGGGACGGAGTGGAGAGCGAAGAAACAATGATGGAAAAAGTTGCAATACAGAATAAGAAAGACATGTTTGGAAAATGTAGAACCGCTCTACAAGGTACTTTTATTAGTCTGATAGCGATTTTCCTGATGCCAGACTGCCTTTAATCAGTTGACAACATTCGCCATACTATTACCAGGTCTTCAAAGATGGCAGCCACTATGAAGCAAAGCAGCCACCACAGCCACCAGGTAGTGGCTTTCTTTTTGTAGTGCCCCCCTAAAGGGGTTAAAGTGAATATATCACCATTTTTTATTTATTTATTTATTTAATTCATTCATTAAACCAGATAGTAAGCTGCGACATTATCATTTCTCAGTAGTGGAAGCAAGGATGGGTCAGTGGTGTTATCTATAGACAGTTTTTATCTATTGTAACCATGCCTAGAGACAGTGGTGTAGCTAGGAATGGTGAGGCCCCTTGGTGAAAAGACCCATTCCTAAGTATAATGATCGTGTCTGTGGGGTTCACGGGCCTGCGGCCTCACTTACCAATCACAGCTCCTGCTCACAGCCGCCTTCGCAAAAGGGGAAGCACCGGTGCCCATGAGCAGGAGCAGGGATCAGTAAGTAAATAGGGCCTGTTACCTGCTGGAGTTAATAATGAAAAATAAAAAATTTACAGCGTTAGCGGCTGCCGCTGGGCACCCTGATGTCCTGGGCCCTGTGGCAGCCGCTACCACTGTTACCCCAGTACTTACGCCCCTGCCTAGAGAACAAATCATTATCGAGTGAACTCTGGCACTTTATTTTTAAAAAAACTGTAAATTAGATAGTGACAGGGAAAATGTAAAAAAATATATAAAAAATAAATTTACAAATTCTTTAAAGATATATTTAGCACAATTGGTCTAGAAAAATAGGTCATTTTCACATTTTCTTTAAATGTTACATTCTTAAACCCTTAACGATGAATGGCAGAGAAGTTCATCGTTAGTGGGTGATGGCCTATCAATGTTATACTGCCAGGATATCCCTAAATTATATTATGCAGAGTACTGAATCAGCATAAGCCATATATATATACTGCATAAAAATCCTTATTTGCTTCTTAAAGGCTCCATCTATCCATATTCAATTAATTTTGCCAAATTTCCTTCTAAAACTATACTGTTCGGTGTACAGAATTCCTCTGCAGATTTATGTACCTCCTTGATAACTGGCTACCACCATACTCTATGGGCGAGATTTATGAAGACCGGCACTGTCATCATAACACTCCATATCCCTTGCACTGGAGGATGGTGCGCCTCACTTATGATGTGACCTACGCCTCCTCAAAAACTTTGGGCAACTCAACTTCCCTATGTGCCTGCTCTTAGCAAACTAGCGTAAATGACCATAACTCTGATGAGCGAATAGCCACATCCATGCTTGCCCTAACCAGGCCCCCTTTCAGAAAAGGCCAATGTACGAAAGGAAAAAAAAATTGCACAATATTTTTGGAAACTAGCCATGGCTTTCATGGCAGAAGGCTGGTGTATAAGGAAAGTTAGAATGACCCCTGTGTTTAGTCTGATCCTACAGCTGGGCTGCCCCACTCCTGTAGATGTAGTACAACTGAGAGGGCAAATAGAAGAAATTAACACATGACTGCGGGAAGGTTTGTAGTCTGTAACCATGAAGACACATAGGTGTATATGTGACCAGTATACACAACATGTTTTTAAATTTCTAAAAATATTTTTGGGCAACGGGACGTGTAACCAGACATCTAGACAGGCAATGTAAGTGAATCCATATACTAATGAACATCACTCCATCCACAATGCTCGGAGGTTTAGTTACACATAAGCTGCCAAACAGCTTTATGAGTTAGTGCCTAATTATATGGTCTAATTGACTGCAAAAAATATTTATAATTCCAGTTCTAATCCTGCCGTGCAATTAGAGATTCAGTCGAGGATAATCCCTTCATGTTTGCACCTGGATTACTGGATATTTTACATCAAATGCAGCCACAATTTCTTTGAATGTCGACCCAAGTCTGAACCCCAACCTTACAGTGCACAGGCGGGTATTGTGCTTTTGAGAGTTTTATATTAACTTGACTTCCAACAGTAACGTCAATCACCAATACAAGTACGAGCTGACAAAATAACCTCATTGACAAAATAATAATAATAATAATAATAATAATAATAATAAAAACCCACTAAAACGTGAAATTGCTGCAAAACTTGGCACAGAGTTAAGTCTCAGACAGATATGTAGAGGATTATGGTCCGATTATACACTGGGTCTTGCCACAAGAGGCTGATAAAGGATTCACCCACTGCCCTATAAAATGGCTCCCAGAGGCTAATATTGGGTGCTGTACCTCTCTGTGACAGACCTTTGACTGCTGGACATGCCTCTACAATGTACTTGAAGAAATTCTGTTCAGTTGATATCACTGGACTGAGAGAAGCAGGATGGAGAGAAAAAAATTCTTCCCTTTTTTTCTTGGCTTACTTTTAACACTGTGCAATAAAAGTGACATTAAACAAGTTGTCAAGTTCTTATTTTTATTATTTAGTGCTGCTGCTACAGAGGATAAAACAAACAATTACTCACCTCTCCCAGCACCTGTTTCCATTGTTGGCAATGGAAACATCCGATTCAGTGTGTGTGAGTATAGCTCCAGCCAATTACAGGTCTCAGCAGTCACATGACGTTTGTGAAGAGGTCACCGCAAAGGCCTGTGATTGGCTGAAGCTGTTCCCTCAGACACACCTATATACAGTGAAAAGAGCTGCCACTAATGTAAATGGAGGGTAGAGGTGAGTACTTGTCTCTAAGTTTATATCGCTTGTAGCAGCAGCACAAAATTATTAAAAAAAATAGGAATTGGAAAAAACCTTTAATTTTATTTTACTAGTAAGTACAAATACAGGAGATACATTTTGTTTTGGTTTTGCTTCGATACCTTAAAAACAAAATGTAAAGCAAAATTTGAATAGCCATGCTCGGACCAACTTTTTTTGTATATTGTATTCTTTGGAGCTGTTTTAGCAGGCTTGGACTGGCCACAGGTAAACCGTTGATTTCCCTGGTGGTGGGCCCCTGAGCCAGGGTGGGCCCCGCAGCACAATCACTGTACTACATACAGATATACAGCATCTTAAATTGGTACACTAATTAAAACTCCCCTGACTGCACTATCTGAGGAGCTGAACTTTCAACATCTGAATTCATGGCCAAGTTTAGCCGAAACTGGAATCAACGTGTTTAATAGTCACATCTGAATTATATGTAGTTCTCAAAGCATCAACTCATTCATAAATCATTAGTAGTAAGTAGAGATGAGCGAACAGTGTTCTATCGAACACATGTTCGATCGGATATCAGGGTGTTCGCCATGTTCGAATCGAATCGAACACCACGTGGTAAAGTGCGCCATAATTCGATTCCCCTCCCACCTTCCCTGGCGCCTTTTTTGCACCAATAACAGCGCAGGGGAGGTGGGACAGGAACTACGACACTGGGGGCATTGAAAAAAATTGGAAAAAGTCATTGGCTGCCGAAATCAGGTGACCTCCATTTTAGACGAATAGTGGATTTCAAATCCGGGTCATATGAGAATGTGAACTTTGTGACTATGAGACAGGGATAGCTGTACAGGCAGGGATAGCTAGGGATAACCTTTATTTAGGGGGGAATGTTATTAAAAATAACTTTTTGGGGCTCTATCGGGTGTGTAATTGTGATTTTTGTGAGATAAACTTTTTCCCATAGGGATGCATTGGCCAGCGCTGATTGGCCGAATTCCGTACTCTGGCCAATCAGTGCTGGCCAATGCATTCTATTAGCTTGATGAAGCAGAGTGTGCACAAGGGTTCAAGCGCACCCTCGGCTCTGATGTAGCAGAGCCGAGGCTGCACAAGGGTTCAAGCGCACCCTCGGCTCTGATGTAGGAGAGCCGAGGGTGCACTTGAACCCTTGTGCAGCCTCGGCTCTGCTACATCAGAGCCGAGGGTGCGCTTGAACCCTTGTGCACACTCTGCTTCATCAAGCTAATAGAATGCATTGGCCAGCGCTGATTGGCCAATGTATTCTATTAGCCTGATGAAGTAGAGCTGAATGTGTGTGCTAAGCACACACATTCAGCTCTACTTCATCGGGCTAATAGAATGCATTGGCCAGCGCTGATTGGCCAGAGTACGGAACTCGACCAATCAGCGCTGGCTCTGCTGGAGGAGGCGGAGTCTAAGATCGCTCCACACCAGTCTCCATTCAGGTCCGACCTTAGACTCCGCCTCCTCCGGCAGAGCCAGCGCTGATTGGCCGAAGGCTGGCCAATGCATTCCTATGCGAATGCAGAGACTTAGCAGTGCTGAGTCAGTTTTGCTCAACTACACATCTGATGCACACTCGGCACTGCTACATCAGATGTAGCAATCTGATGTAGCAGAGCCGAGGGTGCACTAGAACCCCTGTGCAAACTCAGTTCACGCTAATAGAATGCATTGGCCAGCGCTGATTGGCCAATGCATTCTATTAGCCCGATGAAGTAGAGCTGAATGTGTGTGCTAAGCACACACATTCAGCACTGCTTCATCACGCCAATACAATGCATTAGCCAGTGCTGATTGGCCAGAGTACGGAATTCGGCCAATCAGCGCTGGCTCTGCTGGAGGAGGCGGAGTCTAAGGTCGGACCTGAATGGAGACTGGTGTGGAGCGATCTTAGACTCCGCCTCCTCCAGCAGAGCCAGCGCTGATTGGTCGAGTTCCGTACTCTGGCCAATCAGCGCTGGCCAATGCATTCTATTAGCCCGATGAAGTAGAGCTGAATGTGTGTGCTTAGCACACACATTCAGCTCTACTTCATCAGGCTAATAGAATACATTGGCCAATCAGCGCTGGCCAATGCATTCTATTAGCTTGATGAAGCAGAGTGTGCACAAGGGTTCAAGCGCACCCTCGGCTCTGATGTAGCAGAGCCGAGGCTGCACAAGGGTTCAAGTGCACCCTCGGCTCTCCTACATCAGAGCCGAGGGTGCGCTTGAACCCTTGTGCAGCCTCGGCTCTGCTACATCAGAGCCGAGGGTGCGCTTGAACCCTTGTGCACACTCTGCTTCATCAAGCTAATAGAATGCATTGGCCAGCACTGATTGGCCAGAGTACGGAATTCGGCCAATCAGCGCTGGCCAATGCATTCTATTAGCCCGATGAAGTAGAGCTGAATGTGTGTGCTAAGCACACACATTCAGCACTGCTTCATCACGCCAATACAATGCATTAGCCAGTGCTGATTGGCCAGAGTACGGAATTCGGCCAATCAGCGCTGGCTCTGCTGGAGGAGGCGGAGTCTAAGATCGCTCCACACCAGTCTCCATTCAGGTCCGACCTTAGACTCCGCCTCCTCCAGCAGAGCCAGCGCTGATTGGCCGAATTCCGTACTCTGGCCAATCAGCACTGGCTAATGCATTGTATTGGCTTGATGAAGCAGTGCTGAATGTGTGTGCTTAGCACACACATTCAGCTCTACTTCATCGGGCTAATAGAATGCATTGGCCAATCAGCGCTGGCCAATGCATTCTATTAGCGTGAACTGAGTTTGCACAGGGGTTCTAGTGCACCCTCGGCTCTGCTACATCAGATTGCTACATCTGATGTAGCAGTGCCGAGTGTGCATCAGATGTGTAGTTGAGCAAAACTGACTCAGCACTGCTAAGTCTGCATTCGCATAGGAATGCATTGGCCAGCCTTCGGCCAATCAGCGCTGGCTCTGCCGGAGGAGGCGGAGTCTAAGGTCGGACCTGAATGGAGACTGGTGTGGAGCGACCTTAGACTCCGCCTCCTCCAGCAGAGCCAGCGCTGATTGGCCGAATTCCGTACTCTGGCCAATCAGCACTGGCTAATGCATTGTATTGGCTTGATGAAGCAGTGCTGAATGTGTGTGCTTAGCACACACATTCAGCTCTACTTCATCGGGCTAATAGAATGCATTGGCCAATCAGCGCTGGCCAATGCATTCTATTAGCGTGAACTGAGTTTGCACAGGGGTTCTAGTGCACCCTCGGCTCTGCTACATCAGATTGCTACATCTGATGTAGCAGTGCCGAGTGTGCATCAGATGTGTAGTTGAGCAAAACTGACTCAGCACTGCTAAGTCTGCATTCGCATAGGAATGCATTGGCCAGCCTTCGGCCAATCAGCGCTGGCTCTGCCGGAGGAGGCGGAGTCTAAGGTCGGACCTGAATGGAGACTGGTGTGGAGCGACCTTAGACTCCGCCTCCTCCAGCAGAGCCAGCGCTGATTGGCCGAATTCCGTACTCTGGCCAATCAGCACTGGCTAATGCATTGTATTGGCTTGATGAAGCAGTGCTGAATGTGTGTGCTTAGCACACACATTCAGCTCTACTTCATCGGGCTAATAGAATGCATTGGCCAATCAGCGCTGGCCAATGCATTCTATTAGCGTGAACTGAGTTTGCACAGGGGTTCTAGTGCACCCTCGGCTCTGCTACATCAGATTGCTACATCTGATGTAGCAGTGCCGAGTGTGCATCAGATGTGTAGTTGAGCAAAACTGACTCAGCACTGCTAAGTCTGCATTCGCATAGGAATGCATTGGCCAGCCTTCGGCCAATCAGCGCTGGCTCTGCCGGAGGAGGCGGAGTCTAAGGTCGGACCTGAATGGAGACTGGTGTGGAGCGACCTTAGACTCCGCCTCCTCCAGCAGAGCCAGCGCTGATTGGCCGAATTCCGTACTCTGGCCAATCAGCACTGGCTAATGCATTGTATTGGCTTGATGAAGCAGTGCTGAATGTGTGTGCTTAGCACACACATTCAGCTCTACTTCATCGGGCTAATAGAATGCATTGGCCAATCAGCGCTGGCCAATGCATTCTATTAGCGTGAACTGAGTTTGCACAGGGGTTCTAGTGCACCCTCGGCTCTGCTACATCAGATTGCTACATCTGATGTAGCAGTGCCGAGTGTGCATCAGATGTGTAGTTGAGCAAAACTGACTCAGCACTGCTAAGTCTGCATTCGCATAGGAATGCATTGGCCAGCCTTCGGCCAATCAGCGCTGGCTCTGCCGGAGGAGGCGGAGTCTAAGGTCGGACCTGAATGGAGACTGGTGTGGAGCTATCTTAGACTCCGCCTCCTCCAGCAGAGCCAGCGCTGATTGGTCGAGTTCCGTACTCTGGCCAATCAGCACTGGCCAATGCATTTCTATGGGGAATAGTTAGCTTGCGAAAATCGCAAACTGACAGGGATTTCCATGAAATAAAGTGACTTTTATGCCCCCAGACATGCTTCCCCTGCTGTCCCAGTGTCATTCCAGGGTGTTGGTATCATTTCCTGGGGTGTCATAGTGGACTTGGTGACCCTCCAGACACGAATTTGGGTTTCCCCCTTAACGAGTTTATGTTCCCCATAGACTATAATGGGGTTCGAAACCCATTCGAACACTCGAACAGTGAGCGGCTGTTCGAATCGAATTTCGAACCTCGAACATTTTAGTGTTCGCTCATCTCTAGTAGTAAGCATTTACCCTTGAATTCTGGGAAGCTGGCACATTAATATGGCTTATCAAGCAGTAGTGTACATTGCGGATCACACCCTCACTGTAAATATGAATAGGCAGTAGCCAACAATTTCTGGCTTAAAACATTCAGAATATATACTGTATCTACATTGTACTATAAAGCAGAGCAGTACCAGGCCATGGATTTCCTGGTACTGGGCAGGCCTGTTAATCTGGAACCTATGGATGTGCGCATCTTTTATTCTGCTCCTAAAAACCTTTGCTATGGTGCCACTGGGATTGTGGAGCAGAATAGAAGATGCACACATCCTGTGTGGGGAGGGGGGACTATTACCTGTGTGGGGGAGAGAATTAATAGGCCACTATTACAGTAATAGCGCCCCCCACAGTTAATAATATTACCAGTTGGGAGGGCACTACTACAATGCTAGTACTACTAGTGCCCCCCTACAGTTAATTACAGTCCTCCCACACACAGGTAATGTTATTAACGGGTGGGGGTACTATTATTGTAATTGTCACATAAACACACATAGATAATATTACGTTTGGAGTGGCACTATTACAGTATTAATGCCCCCTGAGTGTTGATCCCCCTGCCATACCCATACTTTTATTAAGGGAGCGTGGTCCATATCACCAATAAGTTATGCATGATATGGAGAGAGATCTCCCTTAATAAAGTATAGGGCAGTGATGGCAAACCTTTTAGAGGCAGAGTGTCCAAACTGCAGCGCAAAACCCACTAATTTATCACAAAGTGCCAACACATCAATTTGACCATAGTACGGACGGTCTGTAATAATATAACTTGTCTGCTATAAAACAGATACTGTGTGATAAAAATGGTAAGTGAAGGGACCCAACACAGTACAATCTGCTCCACATTGGCCTGACATAGTACAATTTGACCCATAGTGACCCCCACATAGTACAATCTACCCCACAGTGGCTCTCACACAGTAAAATCTGCAGCACAGCGGCCTCCACACAGTACAGTCTGCTCCACAGTGGCCTCTACACAGTACAGTCTGCTCCACATTGGCCTCCACACAGTACAGTCTGCTCCACATTGGCCTCCACACAGTACAGTCTGCTCCACAGTGGCCTCCACACAGTACAGTCTGCTCCACAGTGGCCTCCACACAGTACAGTCTGCTCCACAGTGGCCTCCACACACTACAGTCTGCTCCACAGTGGCCCCACACAGTACAGTCTGCTCCACAGTGGCCCACACAATACAATCTGCTCCACAGTTGCCCGTAAACCGTACAATTTGCTCCACACAGTAAAAACTGCTGCAAAGTGGCCCCCACACAGTACAAAGTATTCCACAGTTGGGTGCCCACAGAGAGGGTTCTGAGTGCCACCTCTGGCACGCGTGCCACAGGTTAGCCACCATGGGTATAAGGACACGTATAAATGTAATCATTAAACATAATTGTGTTTTCTTATGAGAAACCCAATTATCCCAACCCTGCCCCGCCATGGCAAAATTGGCTTACATGTAAGTGGTCCTTGGTACACAAAAATGGAGTGGGGCTCAGGGTAGGAGGTGTCACAAGCAGAAAAATACTGAATCTGCGGCAGAAAGAATTACCATTGTTTCATTGTTCTATCACTTCTCGAATAATGATCCTTGCTTTCAGCTTGTATTATAGTCCGAAGCTGCAGTCACAATTCTGCACACCACAGAACTGAAATCTCCCCGGACTCTTAGCTGACTTCATACCCAGTACTGATGGTTATGGACATTCTGCAAAGTGTAGTCAATGCAGCCCTGGACAATTTACACCGTCATAATAAGTCTGTATTATAGGAAAAATATTACAGACAAAAATCCACTCCCGGCCACTTGGATAATGACCTGAATTTATGGCATCATAGGGATCTATTGTGCTGTAACTTCAGGTCATTAGGCCTATGGTCAGGATGGGAGCTGTGGCTGCGATGCAGCTCTTTAATAATAAAGTATTACTGCCATGTAAATGTGGCCTAAGGGTATATTCACAAGAAAAAGTTTTGTGACTGAGCCAATCGTGAGTGGGGTTTAAAACTCCATTATAAAGTATGGAATGGATTTTCAGTGGCAGGAGATTTTACAACAAATCTGTCCTGTGTGAATATAGCTTAATACAGAATGTAACTCGGCACGGGATAAGTACAGTAATACAATATATTTCAGAAGCTTCTAACCTATTATGTAGCTTTATTCTATACATAAAACTAGAAAAATGTTCTTAAATGTGATTATATTTTAAATGTCACTTTGAACAAAAATATTTTAGAATTATAATACAAAGCAGAATCCATAATCCTGCAAACTCTAACCAAAACCCCATTTACAACCAGTTATTTACATTACCTACAGCTGGAGGCTATATACACACGTTGTGGAGTACACAGGATTGCAGATGAAAAATTAGCAGCGTGTTACATCAGCATTTAAGACAAAGTTATTTTCTTTGTACAACTTTTCAGCCGGGATTTCACCTTTTTTGATGAGAGGAATGTGTGACAAAGCCACAACAAAAATCCACATGGATTTGTTGAGTCACGGATTCTGGCGTAGAAAATATTTCTATGTGTATGTATCCTTACTGTAAAGTTATGTGCTCCTCTCTTCTCCTATAATGCACACTGTTTCCTGTATGAACAGGAGATCAAACTGTCAATGCAAGTCTATGGGAGTCAGATTGAAGCTCTGATACACTTGCATTATGAATTAGTATACATTGTGCGAAGCAGAGGTAAGGTCAGTGCTCCAGAAGGGAGCACATAATTTCAGAATAAAACTCCGTAAGTGATTCAATAAAATTACAATACACAAAGGCTCATTTTGTTTCTTTAAACTTTGTATTCTTTATACTCTAAGTCAGTTTAATATATCATATTATGATAAAGCACTGCATTATGGGAGTTCAGGTAAATGTTAAAGGGGTTGTCCATATAGGTACATCCTTTTAAAAGCATACAGACATCATAAAAGTAGGTCTAGCACTAGGCACCCCTTGTTAGAGCCAAGATGGAGACCTGCTCTGATGGATTGACTTAACCTATCCTTTAATTAGAAGAACAGCCATTCATCTGACTGGGGCAGCTAGATTTCAATGCAGCCAATTCTTTTCTTCTAAAAGGGAAAAGGGTCAACACCCTATGGAGAACACAAGCACACTTATCTAAGCTAAGCATGCATGAGCATGTAGTGATCAAGAGGAATGGCTAAAGCATATGGCCTTTTTTAGTCAGAGAGGGACATAACTTGACAGGGTGCAGAAGGTGCCGTCACATGCAGGCCCAGGAGCCTTTGGGGACCAAGTTAGACCTCTGGTGCTAAAGCTGTATCCGTTTCAAGTATGTGAGATACCACTGCAGCACCTGTAGCCATCACTATTAAGAATTTGCTGTAGGGAGGGGGTAGGGGGCCTTGGACAAAAGATTGCATCGGGCCCCACAAGACTTTAGTTATGCTACTGGTCTGACATCAATCTCATGCCAGTGGAAACCAGCAGAATTGTGAGGACTTTTGAATAGAATAAAGGCAAGTAAAAGATAAGAAATACAATGCAAAGTGTTTTATGGAGATTAGAGTTTTGCCTACATTTTATAATACTATGGATAAAAAGCAAGCCATCCCATAATCCAGCATAAAGCGGCCATGTATTCACTACTGCATTACGTATGAATCATACCCCAATGGCTTAGTGTGATTCATAGTGATTAACTCACTGAGCCCAGAACTCTTACCGGAAAGGTTAAGCTTTGCCCGGATCATTTGTACTTGGCAAAACATTTTTATTATTACGGGGTAGATCTGGCAATAAAGTCACATGCATTATTCTGAAACGTTATTCATCTAAATGAAGAGGATCCAGTTCTACAGCTTGTCATCCACACACTAGACCTTTGTCATACAATCCCTTCTAAACAATACTCTTAGTCTATTAAAATGGTAATATCCTCAAAACCTGCATTCCAGGTCAATGTGAATAGGATGCTGCACACCGGAGTATTATTGTATGTTATATTTCTGTGCAAGTCTCAGGACTGTATATGATATTTATGGAGTGAGAAAATCATATTGGTGCATGGACAAGCAGGGTCTGTCCCCAAATGCAAAGTGAATAATAAAAATGGTGGGCACCCAGCACGGCCTTAGATTTTATCCCCGAGTGCTGGAAGCCTTCCATTTCTATATGCTTTATTTCAACATTCCATTCCTTCTGTTCTAAAGAGAGATAAGACATCGCCAGAGGTGTCTGGCAGCGACATCCTTCCTTCCTGCCACTAATGAGAACACACGAATTCTTGGTTGAGCCAAGCGTGTATGTATATGGGAGGGTTTAGACGTAATAACTGTCAGCAGACCCAACAGCTATCTAAGGTATACGGCTAGTAAAAGAATGTGCAAACACAAAGAAAATTCTTTAGAATTAGATTTCAAATTGCACCAGAAGAGTGAAGTTCACTGCGTGCACCAAATGTAATATTCTTATTCTACCCAAAACATAATCACCCATTACTACAGCACATTAGAGTGAGAACTTACATAGCATTTTTAAGTATGCCACATTTGTAGATTTGGAGAAAAACCAAATATGAAGCAATATACACATAATGCAGTAAGGGCTAGTTCACACAGGGCAAGAGGGGGCGAATTTTGGCATGGAATCCACCTCAAAATCCGCCCCCTTACAATAGAGGTCTATGTAGACCACTAGCGATCTTTTTTCTGTGAGCGGTTTGTTCCTGCTCGTGGAAAATAGGAGCGAACTGTCCTTTCTTGAGGCGGACGCCGCGGTGAAATGGCCGCGACACGTCCACGTCAAGACAATCACTCCGGACTAGGCCCATTCATTTGGGCCTACTCCAGAGCGGGAAGTTGCGACTGTCGGAATCCGCGAAAGTCACGGCTAGCCGCAGCAGGCGCATTTTGGTCCTGATTCTGACACGCTTCCCGCATCAAATTCAGGACCAAAATACGTGGTCACTAGCCCCTGTGAACTAGCCCTTAGTGCAACGGGGCCTGGTCTTCAACTCCCTGGAGCACTGCTCTTGCCACTCAGACACTTATGGTTATCTGCTCTATGCAGTGGGAATTGATATTCCCCATCACCAATACTTAAGCAGCAAGCGCAGTGCTCCGAGGGCTGAAGGCCCACCCCCAGTGCACCAACTTCTTCATTTGTATAAGATTTGAGTGTTTTTTTCTCCAAATCTAGAAGAGTGACATACATAACAGAGGTATGAGGTTTATGACTGTAACACTGCCATAGCCTTTGCATAATCTTGAAAGTAATTGGGCTCCCTTTAAAGGGATTCTACCCTTGAAATCAAATTTTTTGTAGATCACACATAGGAATAACCTTAAGAAAGGTTATTCTTCTCCTGCCTTTAGATGTCTTCTCCGCACCACCATTCAGTAGAAATCTCGGTTTTCGTCTGTATGCAAATGAGTTCTCTCGCAGCACTGGGGGTGGTCCTCAGCGCTCAAACAGCACAGGGGGCATCCCCAATGCTGCTAGAAAACTCTCCATCTTCTTCAGGAACTGGTGGTCAAACTACTAGGCCTTGGGCAGAGCCGACTGCTTATGCCCACAGGCCACAAGAAAACTGCCCGCTTATACAGTAAGTGGCCAGTTTTCTTGTGGCCACGGTCATGTGCAGTCGGCTCTGCCTGAGGCCTAGAAGTTTGACCGCCTGCGCCGAAGATGGAGGCGGCACTGGAGAGTTCTCTCACAGCATTGGAAACGCCCCCAGTGCTATGAGAGAACTCATTTGCATACCGGCAAAAAACGGGATTTTAACCGAACAGCAGCGCGGAGAAGACATCTAAAGGTAGGAGAAGAATAGCCTTTCTTAAGGCTATTCCTATGTGTGAGCTACAAAAAATGTGATTTTAATGGCAGAATCCCTTTAAGGCACTTTTTAATGCTTATCTTGATGTGTTGTGTTAAAGAGTAACAGTGATCCATATATTGTTATACATGTCTACCAACTGTGAGGAGGGATAAGGGGCAGAAATGTGTCTGAACTGACGAACTGCACTAAACATATCAGACCACCTGTAGGCTTTTTGGTAAAATTGGGGTAATTTACATCAATTTCTTGGACTTTAGATCATTTCTGAAATGAACACATAGGAAAAGTATGAATAACTGAAATTTCCCTGTAGTAGTTTCTAGGACAGTACAGCACAATGTCACACTAAATGCAGATAATATGCAACATTAACTATGAAATGTCATGAAATGTCACACTCCAGAAAGAGATGGCGTAGAGTCTGTGTGTACAGTGTATTCCAACTCATCCACGCCTCCAAAAGTACATTACAATAGAATTGGTTTTCTTATGCTTTTTAAGCACACAGTATCTGTCGATTAACTCTTTATAGTAAACTATAATATGTGCACATGATAAATAGCAGTATTTCTGATGATGCTATGAATGTATTCTACATTTATCAACAGTTCCCCCATCACTAATGACCATCCAGCACACAGGCAAAGTTGCTGATGAAGCAGCAGCATGGAGGAGAATACACAGCAGCATGGGGCAGTGTAGCAGTGAATTCAGAAATGGAGTGAAATTGCTTGCTAGAAGACACAATAACTCTGCTGGTCAGCATTGGATAGCAGTGTTAATTTGATCTCTCAGTGATCTGATAATTCAACCTAATTCTATTTCAATTGAAAATGGATTTTACTAATGAACTAAGAACGAGTAAAAAGCGCGATAAGGAAAATGGGAAGAAAGCGGTGAGTCTGACAAGTAGACAAAGAGGCATGTTACAAAGTTTCTTACCACCAACTGTACTATCAATCTATGGGGAAAAAACTGAATTGTTGGTGACCAACCCACCTTTTAGTCATAATATGATGAATCTGCTCCTGTTCTCTAAAGATGGCCATACACTTCAGCTTAATGTTAACCATCCAGAATTAGGAAAATGTTTGTTTTGGTACCGTGTTAGCCAGTGGTTATAAAATATAAAAAACAAAAAAACTTTGCAAGTCTTCAGTAGGTGATACCTTTTTTAATGGCTAACTCATAATGATGACAGAATATGACGTTTCAAAGCTTCCTCTGAGCTTCTTCTTCAGATATAACTAAAAAACACTCTGTAGAGGCTGCATATTTATGACTGGGCACAGGGCTAGAATTACAGGAGGGAGGGGGGGGGGGGGGAAGAGGCTTATTACTATATACTTATAACAACAAACAATCAATTGCCAGATCCCTGGTTCTTATCTTAATGGCTGTCTTAATGATCTGTATAAAAAGACATAAACCCAAGTGAGATGTTCATCCCATTGTCCAATGTCTGGAATAGGGTCATGGCCTTGTACTCATAAATCAGTCGCTGTTTCCTTGATTTAAAGTTCCCTTTTAAGATCAAGATTTTCATGTCATTGATGATGTTGTGATCTTCCTGGCAGAAGTGTTTTGGCACGGGAAGATCAGTTCTCTGTTGTTTGATTGTATGGCGATGTGAATTAATTCTCATTCTGAGTTTCTGACCGGTCTCTCCAACATACAGATTTTCAGTGGAACATTTGGTGCAAATGATCAAATACACTACATTAGGTGTGTTACAGGTGAACGTACCTGGGATTTTATATTCCTTGTTAGAGTTTGGTATCTCTATCCTGTCAGTGGTCAGTATGTGAGGGCAGGTCTTGCACCTCTTCTGTCCACATGGAAATGTTCCTGTGTTAGTTGGAGGTGACAGTGAGCTGCTAACAACCATATTCCTGAGGTTTGGTGGCTGTCTGTAGCATAGGAGAGGGGGGTCAGAAAATATGGATTTTAGACGGTTGTCTTTTTGCAGTAGTGGATGTAATTTGCGTGTGATTCCTCTCAGCGTCTCCAGGTGGGGGTTATATGTGACGACCAGGGGCACCCGATTGTTTTCCTGTTTGGTATTGTATTTTAATAACTCCGATCTTGGTATCCTGGTGGCTCTGGTAATTTGGTTATCAACTGTTCTTGGATGGTAACCCTGCCTCAAGAATGTGTTTTTGAGGCCCCCAAGGTGTTCGTCCCTATCTGCAGGGTTTGAACATATGCGATGGTATCTGATGGCCTGGCTGTATACAATGGAGTTCTTTATGTGTTTAGGATGAAAGCTATCCCATCTTAGGTACGTAGGACGGTCAATAGGTTTCCGATACAGCGATGTCTCAATTTTGTTGTCCTGTATCTTGATAACTGCATCCAGGAAGTTTATTTCAGAGAAGGAGTGATTGAGCGTCAGGTTGATGGTGGGATGGAACTGGTTGAACTGTTCATGGAAGGTTTTCAGCTGTTCCTCAGACCCGGTCCAAATGATTAGGATATCATCAATGAAGCGATAGTAGGCCCGAGGCCTAATGGTGCAGGTGGATAGGAAGTCACTCTCAAGCTTGGCCATGAAGAGATTAGCGTACTGTGGCGCCATTTTGCTCCCCATTGCGGTGCCGGTCCGTTGTAAATAGATGCAGTCACCAAAGGAGAAGTAATTGTGAGTGAGGATGAATTTTGTCAGTTTCACCACCGATTCAGCGTCCATACCTCGCTTTTCCATGAAAAACTGGCAGGCATTTATACCGTCCTGGTGTGGGATGTTGGAGTTTAGGGATTCTACATCCATGGTGGCCAGTTATCAAGATACAGGACAACAAAAGTGAGACATTGCTGTATCGGAAACCAATTGGCCGCCCTACGTACCTAAGATGGGATAGCTTTCATCCTAAACACATAAAGAACTCCATTGTATACAGCCAGGCCATCAGATTCCATCGAATATGTTCAAACCCTGCAGATAGGGACGAACACCTTGGGGGCCTCAAAAACACATTCTTGAGGCAGGGTTACCATCCAAGAACAGTTGATAACCAAATCACCAGAGCCACTAGGATACCAAGATCGGAGTTATTAAAATACAATACCAAACAGGAAAACAAATCGGGTGCCCCTGGTCGTCACATATAACCCCCACCTGGAGACGCTGAGAGGAATCACACGCAAATTACATCCACTACTGCAAAAAGACAACCGTCTAACATCCATATTTTCTGACCCCCCTCTCCTATGCTACAGACAGCCACCAAACCTCAGGAATATGATTATTAGCAGCTCACTGTCACCTCCAACTAACACAGGAACATTTCCATGTGGACAGAAGAGGTGCAAAACCTGCCCTCACACACTGACCACTGACAGGATAGAGATACCAAACTCTAACAGGGAATATAAAATCCCAGGTACGTTCACCTGTAACACACCTAATGTAGTGTATTTGATCATTTGCACCAAATGTTCCACTGAAAATCTGTATGTTGGAGAGACCGGTCAGAAACTCAGAATGAGAATTAATTCACATCGCCATACAATCAAACAACAGAGAACTGATCTTCCCGTGCCAAAACACTTCTGTCAGGAAGATCACAACATCATCAATGACATGAAAATCTTGATCTTAAAAGGGAACTTTAAATCAAGGAAACAGCGACTGATTTATGAGTACAAGGCCATGACCCTATTCCAGACATTGGACAATGGGATGAACATCTCACTTGGGTTTATGTCTTTTTATACAGATCATTAAGACAGCCATTAAGATAAGAACCAGGGATCTGGCAATTGATTGTTTGTTGTTATAAGTATATAGTAATAAGCCTCTTCCCCCCCCCTCCCTCCTGTAATTCTAGCCCTGTGCCCAGTCATAAATATGCAGCCTCTACAGAGTGTTTTTTAGTTATATCTGAAGAAGAAGCTCAGAGGAAGCTTTGAAACGTCATATTCTGTCATCATTATGAGTTAGCCATTAAAAAAGGTATCACCTACTGAAGACTTGCAAAGTTTTTTTGTCATCCAGAATTAGTCAGCCATCAAATGAGTATGGGGTCGTCCTGGACTGTTGGGGCATGACTGTTTTGTTCTTAGGGAAGATAAATCACAGACAAGAGGTTTCCAAATAGACAGATAGATAAGGTACTGGATGGGCTCTGTACAGATGATCGGTCTAGGGAACAAGTGATTGTCCCCTATCATTCAGAAATTTATGGCCTATCCCGAGGGGGGGGGGGGGGGAGTCCTGACAACCTCTAACTTTGTGATCTACAGAAAAATAAATAGTCTATTGTGACTGTACAAAATGCAAAAGATTTTTTTGAGGATGAACGAAAAGGACCAAAATTTTTTTTTTTTTTTTTAAAGAGAATTTTATTGTTATCTCATTTTTGGAGGATACATTCTTTTTAAGTAAAATAATGACATTATTTGAATCCTTATTTTTATACCCTGTGTATATAAAGCCAAGATGCCACAGCCTGGAATTTATTCTGGCACAAAGGAACTTTCTCCCACTAGCCGGTGACTCAAACATTGAGCACAGCTCTGAAATAGTTCTGAAGTCACACAAGCTTCCATCAACTGTGAAAGCACAATTTAATACTTGTTTGTGACATTAAAAATCTGGCCGTGAATCCGCAGCACAAACTGTCTTTGAGAATACCCAAAAGGCTGGAATTACACTGAATGTACTTAATGGCACTAAAGTAGAAATTCTACGACAGGGATCAAGATCTCACAGTGCCAGTAAAGGTCACAAACTCTATGTGAAATAGAAATGGATTACATCATCATATGAGCCCTAGAACTGACACATAGCCCCACATTTACTAATATTTTATCACTGAGGCTACACTGTCAAGAACTAGCAGGAACAAGGATCACTAGGGGAAAATGTATAAAACCATAAAAACAACTATTTATGGGTGCATTCACACTGAGTAAACGCTAGCTTATTCTGAACGTAAAACACGTTCAGAATAAGCGGCGTCTAAAGCAGCTCCATTCATCTCTATGGGAGCCGGCATACGAGCGCTCCCCATAGAAATGAATGGGATGCTTCTTTCACTCCGAGCAGTCCCATTGAAGTGAATGGGATGTGCTGGCGTGTATGGCCTGGCATGAGCAGAGCTTGCCGTACACGCCGGCACTCCCCATTCACTTCAATGGGACTGCTCGGAGTGAAAGAAGCATCCCATTTATTTCTATGGGGAGCGCTCGTATGCCGGCTCCCATAGAGATGAATGGAGCTGCTTTATACGCTGCTTATTCTGAACGTGTTTTACGTTCAGAATAAGCTAGCGTTTACTCAGTGTGAATGCACCCTCAACATTTCATAAATTAGATTGAAATCACCCCAAATAATCCATTAATTAGATGCACCACATGTTACCCCAGAGTCTAGTCATAGCCACAATAGTAAATCAGAGCCATAGTATTCATTGCCAAGCTTTCATATTACAGATGGATAATATAAGGAAGCTCCTTGTCATTGTAAAGTATTGTTTTATATAGGCTCAGTTCACACTTGTGTCCTTTTCCACCAGGGTTCATTTTTTTTTATTAAGGAATTTTTTTTTTTTTTTTAGAAAATAGATCTGTTGTGATCATCAGAATCTGTGGGAAAGTCATGTCTGTAAACAAAGATGTTGTGAGAGCTCAGTATATGCTTATACAGTGAATGTGTATATAGGAAGACATGAATACATTTACTAGGTATTCTAGGTATCTGTGCAGATTTTGATGAAATTCTACTAAATCTGTGGCAAAACCCATGTATGTTGCATTTGAAAGGTAAGATCTGAGATGATCATCTGCTGAAATTATTGACAAACTGCAGATTTCAGAATCAGCATTGAAGGTCAATTTAGAAGCTGAAAATGTTTACAACATACAATTCTCATGTACTTTGCAAGTATTTTAATACTGTGGTTTCTTCCCACTTTTGGCTCTTTGTGACATGGGATTCGTTCCACGTGAAGGAGGTGCCCAGCTACTCTTACTTGGAGATCATCCAATATGCCCTCTAGGGTCCATTCACACAGAGGAAAATGGTGAGGAATTTGGTGTGGAATTTCAGCGCTGAAAAAAAAAAAAAAAAAAAAGTCTCCCATTGACTTCAATGGGTTCCTTTCTCTGCTAGCAGAAATCAAGTCAATGGGAGGCTTCTTTTTCAGCGTTGAAATTCCACACCAAATTCCTCCGTGTGAATGCACCCTAAGCAGTTGTAAGCTCATCACATGGTGAGAACCTTTACATCATATCAACCATATTTGATTGCCTTAAAGGGGCTCTATCAGCAAAATCATGCTGATAGAACCACACATATGCGTGAATAGCCTTTAAAAAGGCTATTCAGGCACCGTAAAAGTTATATTAAACTACCCCCCAGTTTTAAAATAATAACCTAAAAAAGAATATGATCTACTTACGCATCGTGCACGATGGGCAGGCATTCAGGGTGTGTCTTCTTCATCCACGCCTCCTCTTCCTCCGATGTCCTCGGGTCCCGTCTTCCTCCGGCGCTCGCAAACGGACATTGATACAAAAAAATAAATGGCCGCGGCGGCGGCTTTTACTACGGCTACTGCGCACGCGCCCAGGCCATTTTTTTTTAATCAATGTCCATTCGCGAGCGCCAGAGGAAGACGGGACCCGAGGACATCGGAGGAAGAGGAGGCGTGGATGAAGAAGACGGTGCACCCTGAATGCCTGCCCAGCGTGCATGATGCGTAAGTAGATCATATTCTTTTTTAGGGTATTATTTTAAAACTGGGGGGGTAGTTTAATATAACTTTTACGGTGCCTGAATAGCCTTTTTAAAGGCTATTCACGCATATGTGGGGCTCTATCAGCATGATTTTGAAAGAAAGAAAGAAAAGAAAAACCCAAATAACTTGAATCTGCCAAAAAGTAATAAATAAAAATTCTAATGAAAAATGAATAAATAAAAGTCAGACATTGCTTTTCGCTTCAACAGAATTCTTTTAAAAATAAACCTCATGACACAGTCCTGGAGTCCTGGACAGAAATGATGGTTCCCTTAACTGAATATTTTGTTGCACAACCGTTTGAGGCAATGGCTGAAATCACACGATTCCTGTAACTGTCAGAGACTTCTGCACCTCTCAGCAGGTATTTTGGCCACTCCTCATGAGCAAACTGCTCCAGGTGTCTCGGGTGTGAAGGGTGCCTTTTCCAGATGGCAGGTTTAATCTCCTTCCAAAGATGCTCAATAGGTTTTAGGTCTGGGCTCATAGAAGGCCACTTCAGAATAGTCCAATGTTTTCCTCTTAGCCATTCTTGGGTGTTTTTAGCTTTGTGTTTTGGGTTATTATCCTGTTGCAAGATCCATGACCAGCGACTGAGGCCAAGCTTTCTGACACTGGGCAGCACAATTCTCTCTAGAATCCCTTGATAGTCTTGAGATTTCCTTGTACCCTGCACAGATTCAAGACACCCTGTGCCAGATGCAGCAAAGCAGCCTCAGAACATAGCAGAGCCTCCTCCATGTTTCACAGTAGGGACAGTGTTCTTTTCAAGATATGCTTCATTTTTCCATCTGTGAACATAGAGTTGATGTGCCTTACCAAAAAGCTAAATTTTTGTCTCATCTGTCCATTGGACATTCTCTCAGAAGCTTTGTGGCTTGTCAACATGTAATTTAGCAAATGTCAGATTCAAGTTATTTCTGTGACCATTGTGGGATTTCTTTCATTAAACGAGGGGTACCAACAATTTTGTCCACGTGTGTATAATCCTGATGTAATAAAACCTTTGTACCATATGGAAAAAGTTAAACAACATGCTTTACCCTTGAATGGAAATTCATATCTGTAGACATGACCAAATCTTCTTGGCTGTTAACCCTGCTGTTCTGTTCGCATTTGCTATACACTAGTACTGTTCCGGGTCAATATGACCCGACCTATTAATTGTTGATTTTTAGCTATTCTAATTGTTTTATTTGAATACTTTTTTCATTGAAATACTTTATGTGAACATGTTTGATCATAAACAAAAGAAAAATTTAAATTCAAACTTAATTTTTTATTTTTTTTTCATAAAAAGGTTACTCAGGCTTTTTGCAATTATCTTCGATTGTTGACATTCTGCACACAAATAATAAAGAAGCTTTACATTACTAAAACATGAAATTTATCTTTTTGAAAACATATTTTATAAATCAACAAATGAAAAATCATTAAAAACTTCAACCATTTTAGAAAGAAAAAAGAAAAAACTGAACATGTTCATGTGTTTTTACATTGAGCACAATAATAAGACACATGTCCTTTACACAGATAAATAATTTTGAACATCCAGCACATGTCAGATTAGTCTTATTGTCACAGGAAGATGGACAGAAGCGCCGTCTCTTCCTTTGTTTGCTGGTAGCTGTGCTGGTGGAGGCCGTGGATGTGGAGTCTCTTTCTTCAGCATGCTGGACACTTTTTACAATGGCTGCTGCTCCCTCACTTCTGGGGGTCACTTTTCTGCTCTCAATATATGGCCTCACCAGGGATTTTCCCAATTCCTCAAGAAATATTCTTCTTTTATGCAGCTTATTCCGGTTCCAATCCGGGTCGATTTCTCTCCATAAGACAAATGCATTGTATGCAGAAACGTCCAGTATGTTATAAAATAAAATCATTGGCCACCGATTGGTTTTGCGTTTGCATGTATATGTTGATATTACTTGGTCTAAAGTATCAACTGCTCCCTTTGTGGCATTATAATCCAAAATAATGTCAGGCTTTCTGTCTTCTCTATCACTTACGGCATTGTCATGGTGCATTGTGCTCATGAGAATTACCTGTTTGGTTTTTTTTGGAACATAAGAAACAACAGTTGTATTTCCAGAAAAATAAAAATTAGAACTGTACACCTCTCTCTTGCTAAGGATACCTTGCGGTAGTTTAGGTTTGTTTTTTCTCATAGTACCCAGCATGGTAAGTTGTTTTTAATTCAACATCTGGCCTAGTTGATAGGATTCAAAAAAGTTGTCACATGTGACATTTTGTCCTTTTAGTCCATGAGTCAAATCTAGAACAACACGCATACCCTGATTTTTTTTCAGGTCTTTCATCAGGGGCTTTTCCTGTATACACTTGAACATTTAGAGCACATGAACTTTTGCTGTCACAAAGTGTCCAGATCTTGATGCCATATTTTGCTGGCTTACTTGGTATATATTGTCTGAATGGGCACCTACCTCGGAATGCCACCAGTTGCTCATCAACAGTTACATTTTCACCACTGTTATACAATTTTGGTAGAATCTCTACCCATTGATTCCAAACATTTCTAATAGGGGCTAGTTTATCTTTAGCTCTTCTTTCCATTCTATCTGTTTTAGAATCAAACCGCAGTACTCTCGAAATGTCATGAAACCTTTCAAGACACATTGTAGCTCTAAATATGTGGCGACCGTTTTCGCAATTCCACAAGCTTTTACCCTTTGAATGATAGACAACCAGTCTCCTCTCTCACAAACAGACTAGATAATTACTTGCTTACTGATAAGAACAGTGAAACCACCACCATTTGGAGATGAAGAACACATAAAAAAAACATAACTTTTGCAGTCAGAAATATTCAAAGACCTGTAAGAACAGTATAAAATGCTATCGGGTCATATTGACCCGAACAGTACAAGTGTAACAATCAGCGTGTAGCAAAAAGTAAACAAAAAAAAAAAAGACAAAAACAAAAAAAAAAAAAAATGTAGAGCTCCACAAATGAGGAAAAGTCAAGGAACCACTAGTTTCAAATCCTCATTAAAAAAAATCTGCAGGGTCGCAAAAATCATTTCGGGTCATATTGACCCGAACAGAACAGCAGGGTTAAAGAGATACTTAGATTATAGGTGTTATTTACATTGTTTTTGTTCCCTAAGGGCAATCTTACAAGAAGAGACTGGCATGAGGATACTTCACTTGTGACATCTAAACATAACCAGCAAGAGCATCTAAAGTTCCAGATGTCTTTGTAAACACAAGTAATTCCAAAACCACCATGAAGACAATGTCTATTGTGTCTCTGAGTAAAGATAAATACCCTGACTGCCTTTAATTTGTGAATAGCCTTGGAAAAGTTTTTTTTTTGTTTTTTTTTTAAATCATTCAGTAAAATATTCATTACAGGGTAAAACTTGGATAAACAAACCTAAATCTTTGTTTGAACCTTCAAGAAACTTCTCACAATCAGTTTTCGACTGATTGACAAACGTATTAAATCGTCTGCTAAAACAAGTAAGAACCCTATGATGTAATATATATAGACAACTAGCAGCAGGACCCGGCTTCGCACAGGTATATTACATTTTATGTTTGTGTAGTGGCCCCATAAGAAATGTCCAATTTTGCACTGATGTATTTTGTATGTTGTTTCTGTGTATGTCCATAAGCGTCATGTGATTATGTGTATCTCATTTTGATATCAGTGAAAAACCTGTGATCAGTTGTTATGGATACCTGGAGTAAAGCTGTATCTAATCCTTCCCCGTGTAGTACTGTGTTTAGATGCAAGTATCTAATCCTTGTTGGTGTGGTACTGTGTGCAGATGCACATATCTAATCCTCCGGTGTGTGGTACTGTGTGCAGATGCGTGTATCTAATCCTCCCCTGTGTGGCATTGTGTGAAGAGGCACATATCTAATCCTCCGACAAGTGAAACTGTGTGCAGATGTGCGCATCTAATCCTGCCCCATGTGGTACTGTGTGCAGACGCAGGTATCTAATCCTCACCTATGTGGTAGTGTGTACAGTGGCGCGTATCTAATCCTCCGGCATCTGGTATTGTGTGTAGAGGCGCATATTTAATCCTCTGGCATGTGGTACTGTGTGCAGAGGCACATATCTAATCCTCCCCCGTGTGGTAATGTGTGCAGTGGCGTGTATCTAATCCTCCGGTGTGTGGTATTGTGTGAAGACTCATGTATCTAATCCTCTGGCGTGTATAACTGTGTGCAGATGCGCATATCTAATCCTCTGGCTGTGGTACAGTGTGCAGATGCACGTATCTAATCCTCCCCATGTGGTACTGTGTACTGAGATGCGTATCTAATTCTCTGGCATGTGGTACTGTGTGCAGACGCACATATCTAATCCTCCCGTGTGGTATTGTGTGAAGAGGCGCGTATCTAATCCTACGGCATGTGGTACTGTGTGCAGACGTGTGCATCTAATCCTATGGCATGTACAACTGTGTGCAGACGTGCTTATCTAATCCTCTGGTGTGTGGAACTGTGTGCAGATGTATGTATCCAATCCTCCAGCGTATGGTACTGTGTGCAGAAGCGCGTACCTAATCCTCCAGCGTGTGAAACTGTGTGCAGATGCGCGTATCTAATACTACGGCATGTGGAACTGTGTGCTGATGTGCGTTTCTAATTCTCTCCTGTGTGGTACTGTGTGTAGATGCGCATATCTAATCCTCTGGTGGTGGTACTATGTGGAAGACATGCGCATCTAATCCTCCGGCGTGTTGAACTGTGTGCAGATGTGCGTATCTAATCCTCCCCTATGTGGTATTGTGTGAAGAGGTGCGTATCTAATCCTCCCCCGTGTGGTATTTTGTGCAGACACACGTATCTAATGCTTCAGCATGTGGAACTGTGTGTAGACGCGCATATCTAACCCTCGGTCATGTGGTACTGTGTGCAGACGCACGTATCTAATCCTCCCCCATGTGGTACTATGTGCAGAGGCATGTCTCTAATTCTCCCCTGTGTGGTATTGTATGAAGATGCGCGTATCTAATCCTACGGCGTGTGGAACTGTGTGAGAGCGCCAAATAGATTAATATATCTATATACACAGCTCTTACTATTCAATTTCATTTGAAGTGTTTGGGGGACTTTATATTTCAAGAATCATTTGGACTCGACGCCTTTCCATTTCATGACCCCTATTTTACAAAACACATAGTAGAAAAAGTGGAGGATGGCCATCATGTGCATGTTCATTATCCAAGGTCCGTCAATGGGGGAATCTTCTTAGATAGGAGTTGGTCAGATAAGATGGATTTTGGCTGAAGAGTTAGGCTGGTCTTACACAACCGTAATGTAAGTCCGGAAATGGTCCGTAATTGAGGGTTTTCAATTGCAGACACATTATATTCAATGTAGCCTCTTACACCACCGAATATTTTATCCGTGATGTGGCCAGGCCGCAACCGTGGTCCGCAATTTATAGGACATGTCCGTAATGGCCGTGAATTGCAGCACTGCACGGACTCACCCATAGAACTCTATGGGCGAGTGCGGCAGGACACGGACATCTGCGGAGTCTATGTTGCCGATCAGCAAGAGATTGAATACTATAGTGGAGCACAGAGCTGCTATTCGCTCCATGCTCCATTATTCAGCTTTCAGCTGTTAATGTCTGCGGCAGGGAAGCGCAACAACTGTCAAGCTGAAGACAGAGTCAGAGCCTGCAGGTCCACAGGAACGCAATTTGGTGAGTATTATTTTTTTTTTTCTTTAATGTAACATTGGTGGTTGAAGGGGCCAGGGGAAACTAAGCTATGGGTGGGGAGTGGAAGGTATTGAGGGGCCCACTTTTGCACAGGGACCCCCAACACATTAAAAACAGTCCTAGTCCTGTACAGGAAACCCATGAATTGCTGAACCCGAAGAAGCTATTTCACTTGGAGAGTCTCTTCGTGCACCATATGGATGACTCCATGAAAGAGAGGGCCGATGTCTATGACAAACTGTATTTATGTTGACTACAATGGTACTGTTGGAGAGGTCATGATAAAATGATTGTAGCCACAATATGTAATAATAGAAGCATATATATATATATATATATATATATATATATATATACATACACAGTATATATATATATATATATATATATATATATATATATATATATATATATACATATATATATATATACACACACACTAGCATTTCCCGCGACTTCGTCCGGGCATCCCCCCCCCCATTGGCGCACTCCCTCCCGTCAACAGCTGCCCCACACACACATATACATACACACCGTATATACTCTAGTATAGCCCGAATATAAGCCGAGGCCCCTAATTTCACCACAAAAAACTGGGAAAACTTATTGACTCGAGTATAAGCCGAGGGGGGGAAATGCAGCAGCTACTGGAAAATTTCAAAAATTTAAATGGTTGGAGTTTTTAGGTGCAGTAGATGCTGGGTGCTGGGGAAGGGGAGGGGGTGTTTTGGTGGTCTGTCTGCCCCTTCCCTGAGCTTGAGGACTGTTTTGTTTTTCTCCCACTTGGAATTCAGCCTGGCTGAATATAGGGGATCTGCAGTGCTCCTATTAACCCCTTCCCGACGGAACAGGAGCACTGCAGATACCCTATATTCAGTAGACCGGGCACTTTCAGACACAGGGATACCTAATGTGTATGTGTTTCACAGTCATTTTCTACTTCTGTATGTATTCTAGGGAAAGGAGGGATTTAAAAAATTTATTTTATTATTATATTTTTTGTAAAGCTTCTTTTTTTTCACTATGTTATGGGAGATTCTATACATTACTATTGCGGCTGGTCATAGACCTAACCCCCCGAAAAACTTGGCTTATACTCGAGTATATACGAATATATATATATATATATATATATATATATATATATATATATATATATATATATATATGTGGGGGTTTTTTGTTTGTTTTTTTTAAATAGTATTGGGGGTCTGGCTGCTCTTCATTACAACATATGACGGAAGCCATGTTAGTGTTTTTCTAGATTCAGTTTCCTTGTGGGTATTGTTGAGCTGGAAACATTCCTTTCTATCAGTAACTGATGGAAGACTTTTCTCTTGTATTAACAAATGACCAAATAGTTTTAACACAGCAAAAGAAAAATGAAACCAAAGGAGAGAGAAACTATAATGAAATAGTCCAAGGCAGCCACATGGATATATAACCTTAAGTCTTACAAAAACATGAGATTTGCTGATCACAGAGAAACCTCATGGAGGTTAGTCATCACATTCCAAGCACGTAATGTAAAAACTAGAATGAATGGCGGGGCTACCTGATATACACAACCTATAGAAATATGCCTGCAAGGCAACTTCTGCAGGGTTTACATGGTAGCCAAGATAAATATCTTAACTGGGAGGTCCCTACTCCCAAGGTTTACCAAGGCTAGACATAAGGACACGGCAGAGCTGGGCGATTGCTCCTTTATTTCTGGATACAAGCCATGCAGAACATTGCAGGGCTAAGGCTACAACCTTACTTCTGCCTAGTACTAGTATTACTGCAGTTCTAGAACCAAAGGATGGAAAAACAACTTTGATCAGTGATTTTTCTCACGACAGGGTTTTCCCTTATTTATGCTCTGCTTCACCCTTCTGTATAATAGTGTATTTGTCGATATTGCCGTAGGACACGGGTCACAAGTGCTCACTGGAGTACATTAACCTTCTCACATAGGCATCCATGACTATTTAAGAAATAAATTTTAGATTTACAAAGCTCTGTTCTCATGTGGTTAGGAACTTCTGTTGAACATTGTGTCATATTAAAGAGGAACAATGGAGGACACCAAAATAGAACCCATGTTTATGCAGACCAACAGAGGAAACAAACATAACATTTCCACCACAGCCTGTTTTTTTTTTTTTTGTTTTTTTTTTTCTCTCCAGATTTTACCTGCTTTTTCTGCTTTTTTTTGCTGTCTGTACTATGCTAACATTCCCATGGTGCCTCAGCACAGCTAGAGCCAATACCATCTCTGCCTGCTAAGGAGACAATGATTATCCCCCCTCTATTTTTTTTCCTAAATAAGCTAAGAGACCTTAAGCATACAGTCTGGGAGAGTTAGCTATCATCCTATTCATTATAATGATGTGACAGAAGTAATTAATAATAGTGATAGGAGTTTATACCCCTATTTGTGAATACTTGTTTGATACAGACCGTGAAATTTTATTATCCAGGAAGTTCTGGTGCCTGTATGAAGGACACAGAGCTCTAGAGACTCAAGTAAAAAGCATGCCACTGTAGCATTATATTATTATTAGTATGCAACCCTCCCAGTGCAAAGTGTACACATTGACACAAAAAAAAAAAAAGTCAGACTGTTGTAAAACTCTGCTTACATATAGGTCTCTGACAGATATGAAAAGAATGACAGGTGTGGTCTGATTAAACACTGGGTCTTGAGGGCCATATGAGGGCATAAAAGTTCTCCCCAATTAAAAAAAAAAAAAAACAACTCTCAGAGGCTTCTTTTGGGTAGTGTACCTCTTGGTGGGAGATTATAAGGCCCCAGTCACACGAGGCACGGAATGGTGTATTTTGCTCCCGATTCTGAGAATGGGAAGCCACATCAGAATAGGACCAATATGCGCCTTCCACAACTGTCACTGCTTCCCACTCCAGAGTAGGCCCAAATGAATGGGCCCAGTCCGGAGGGTGCTGCCGCGAGGCAGACGCCGGGACTGAATCAGCCGCGGAATCCGCCTGAAGAAAGGGCAGCTCGCTCCTTTTTTCTGTGAGCGGCAACTGCTCATGGAAAAAACGAAGCTAGCGGTCTGCATAGGGGAAGGGAGCGGATTCTGATGTGGACTCAGCGCCAAAATCTGCCCCCTCTTGCCCCATGTGAATGAGCCCTAAGACATGTCTGTACAATGCCCTTGAAGACATTTAGCCCAATTGATGTACTTTGAGATTGTATTATCAACAGACACAGAGAAGCAAGATGATCATTATCTTTTGTACATTGGATTGAGATGAGCATTGTGCCTTTCATTCAGTCCAAGGATAGATACATAATTGGAATAGATACCTTTAAGGGTGCATGCACACTACGTAACGCCGGGCGTGTATGAGAGCCGTACACGCCGGCGTTACAGCAGGGCTGCCGAACACTTCCCATTCACTTCAATGGGAGCGCTCGTAAACGCCGCTGTTACGAGCGCTCCCATTGAAGTGAATGGGAAGTGTTCGGCAGTCTGCTGTAATGCCGGCGTGTACGGCTCTCATACTCGCCCGGCGTTACTCAGTGTGCATGCACCCTAAGGCCCGCTTCACATCTGCGTTTGGGTCATTTCATTTCCCTATCCGCATGAAATATACGGAGAGAAAAGTCCTGTAAGCAGCACTCTTTTTCTGCATTTTTTCGTGTGGAAATCGAACAAAAATCACACAAACTCCATTATAGTCTACAACGACAACGAAAGACTAACAGAAACTAATTGTCGTATTTCCTTTATTTCTAGAGATTAATATGCTTGGCTAAGCTAAGCATCAATGGACTCCCTGGATATCCATGTTTGCGTCATTGATATGGTCTAGCGTATTGGTATAATCCTCCCCCTCAAATACCAGTAGAGGTGCTGGAAATAAAGCAAGGCCCTCCTCTAGTCTATTTATTACACTACAGTATCCTGGCTCTGAAAAGGCCCAGGAAGAAACTAGGAGGAAAATAATAAGAATACAATCACCTCCTGACACTTGTATGTAACAGAGCAAACAGTGCTGCACCTATTCCAGTCTGCTAAACATTAACAGGACAGGAAATAAATCAATGCAATAAATCAAATAACCTCAGAATAATATCGACAAGCCCTAAAAGGATGGCCTGAAAATACATTCAGAAAACAGGAGAGGAGATTATACCAAGTACACGCAAGATCAGAGCATTTTAATTTCACATATTCCCTCCACTCAGGATTGTGATCTTAAAAGAAAAAAAAAAAAAAAAAAAAAAAAAGGAATAAAAATGGAATGTATCACCTGTTGGTTTGAGTTAGGCCTGGTTCACATCTGTGTTCGGTAATCCATTCAGGGAGTCCGCATAGGGACCACCCCCCAAATGGAATACCGAACGCAGTGGCAAGTGGTGATCCTATGAAAGCACACGGACCCCATAGACCATAGTGGGGTCCGTGTGCTTTCTCCGCACGGAACATGCAGACACAAAAGTACTTTGGATCTACTTTCCTCTCCGTATGACTCACGTGGACATTGCGCGGAAAGCACACGGACCCCATTATCTTCTATGGGGTCCATGTACTTTCACTGCTCACCGCTTACCGAATGCAGATGTGAACCACCTCCATCTTCTTCTGGAATGAAGTCTTCACCACGTCTTCTTCCGGCAGTAGCTTCTAACTTCTAGGCCTCGGGCCTAGGGCAAGCTGACTGCGCATGCCCACAGGCCATGGGAAAATGGACACTTCCAATACTGTGTAAGCGTCCATTTTTCTTGTGGCCGCGAGCATGCACAGTCGGCTTGCCCTAGGCCCGAGGCATAGAAGTTTGAAGCTACTTCTGGAAGAAGACGTGGTGAAGACCTCGTTCCAGAAGAAGATGGACGTGGCGCTGGAGAGTTCTCTGGCAGCATTGGGGACACCCCCAGTGGTGTTTGAGCGCTGAGGACAGCCCCCAGTGCTGCGAAAGAACTAATTTGCATACCAACAAAAACTGGATTTTTCACCAAACGGCGGGCCGGAGACGACTTATAAAAGGTAGGAGAAGAATCCCTTTAATGTGTGCGGTTATCAATGGGACAGCCAGAAGCTGGCCACAAAGGCCCAGATAATGCACCGAATAATGTTTCAGCACTAATGTTCCAACAAATATGTTGATATACATTTGGCTTAGTAACGACCAATTAAAAATTTCCAAGTTGTAAATGCAGAAGCTGGACATGCTTATATTAGATTTTATACCAGAGTAAGATAAAATGAAAGGGGTTCATACTGGCAAGGTAACTATATACCAACCTTAAGGAAACATGATCTAATGTAATGAAAGCTTAAGAGGCTAAAGCAGCAAAACAAAAACACCCTGACAAACACAAGACAAGATTAGAGGAGAACGTAGACGAAAAATATAAGTCAAGGGGCTTAGAAACAGGAATCTGACACCTTTCTATTATGCTTTGGGTTTTAATTCTCCATTTTCAAGATTTGTTAGCAGTCTATGAAAACATCTTTGTTTCCATTCAGAAGCTCCAATCTTGGACATACCTAGCCCTGCTCTCAGCACAGAAGTGGATACAAATGTATCATGGGTGGGGCAACACAGTTGCTAAGTGGTTAGCACTGCAGCCTTGCAGCGCTGGAGTCCTGGGTTCGAATCCCGCCAGGAACAACATCTACAAGGAGTTTGTATGTTCTCCCCGTGTTTGCATGGATTTCCTCCCATACTACATAGACATACTGATAGATTTAAAAAAAATAAAAAATTAATATGCATCATGGGTAGTGGTGCAGGTTTCTACTCTGGTTCACATCAGCGTTCGGTAATCTTTTCGGGGAGTCCCCATGGGGACCCCCTCCAAACAGACTACCGAACGCATTGGCAAGTGATGAGCTTATGAAATCACACGGACCCCATAGATTATAATGGGGTCCGTGTGCTTCCCGCGCAGTCTCATGATCTACTTTCCTGTTTGCATGACTTGTACAGAGACCGCGGGGAAAGCACACGGACCCCATTATAGTCTATGGGGTCCGTGTGCTTTCACTGCTCACCACTTGTCCCCATGCGGTCTCCCTGAATGGATTACCAAACACAGATGTGAACCAGGCGTAAGCTTTTGTAACACCCCAGAGGGGTGCAGGTTGGCCACCATGACACAGGTCTGAGAAAATACTATTACTAGTAAAATATACATTGGGCTATGCCATGAAAAATAATGCCTATCCATAGCATAAAAGATAAATTGCTGATTGGTGAGGGTGCACCCGTCTTCACAACTGGGATAAAATATCCCTGTTTTCAGTATTGGTGGAGATCTCAGCAGTTACGACCCTCACTGATCAGAAATGTACCCTATGGATGCTGGGCCATTTTAATAAATTAGGGGGCTCTGTTTAAAGTTTTTCTAAGTCCCCTCCCCCGACATAATTTAATCCTCCCCATAATTAGTCCATTCAAAGGCCCCATGCCCTCTGTTACTACACACAAAAAAAAAAAAATCCCTTGGGCCCGCAAGCTCCGGCTGTAATAATGTCTGTGGCTCAGCGCTCATTGCACTTCCCTACCACAGACAATATCAGCCAAAGGCTGAATAATGGAGCACAGAGCTATCAGCTCCTAAATACACACATCGAGTTGAAATCGCTGCCTGCTTCCCAGACCAGTGGGACAGCACCCGAAATGCGGGACTGTTCTAGCAAAAGGGACCTCTGCAACCATAGGGCCGGTGCAGATGCACTGTTAACCCTAAAGTTAAAGCAGCCCTCTATGGATGCAGAATAAATATTTTTAAAAGGTTTAGATAGAAACTGAATACACAACAGCAGGACGAGTTTTCATCTGAAATTTATTCCGCATATAAAATTTTACAAAGGAAAAATAAGTGCAAAGTCAAACAGGCAGCACATGGGCCAATAAAAGACAGCGGAAACATGACAATATAGTGCTGTAGGTGAGAAGTAGCCATATTGAAGCATAATTTGAGGCTCCCGAGCTCCAATGTAAGTGGTGTAATGGAGTCCCCACTCACCATGTTTCAATAGTGATGTTGTCTAGTGTTGTAGCGAGGCCTTTGGGCCAACTCAGTGTCCAGGCCCAGTAGCAATTACTACTTCAGCACCCCCTAGAACTACACCAATGTAGCAACTATATATTTTGGGAGTTGTCAAAGCACATCCACTAATGTTATGAAAGAAATCAGTCATGAAAAGATGCCACACGATCTTCCATTTGTATCACTATAATAATAATAATAATAATACATTTTATTTATATAGCGCCAACATATTCCGCAGCGCTGTACAATTTATAGGGTTCAGATACAGACATACATAACAAAGAACGTCATTTCACACAATGGGACTGAGGGCCCTGCTCAAAAGAGCTTACAATCTATGAGGTAGAGGGGGTGACACAAGAGGTAGCAGGGGCGGCATTGCTTATACAGTGTTCAGACAATTTTGTGCATTAGGAATTGTGATAGGCTTGTCTGAAAAGATGCGTCTTTAGCTTGCGTTTGAAACTGTAGAAGTTGGGAGTTAATCTGATTGTCCGGGGTAGAGCATTCCAGAGAAGTGGTGCAGCTCGGGAGAAGTCTTGTATACGAGCATGGGAGGTTCTGATAATAGAGGATATAAGTGTTAGATCATTGAGTGAGCGGAGAGCACGGGTTGGGCGGTAGACAGAGATGAGGGAAGAAATGTAGGGAGGTGCGGCATTATGGAGAGCCTTGTGGATGAGAGTAATAACTTTATATTTTATTCTATAATGAATAGGCAGCCAATGTAGCGACTGGCACAGACCGGAGGCATCGCTGTAGCGTCTAGCCTGATAGATGAGCCTGGCTGCTGCATTCAGAATAGATTGTAGAGGAGAGAGTTTAGTGAGGGGAAGACCGATTAGTAAGGAATTACAGTAGTCAAGGCGAGAATGAATCAGAGAGACAATAAGTGTCTTTAGTGTATCTCTGGTAAGGAAAGGGCGTATTCTGGAGATGTTTTTGAGGTGGAGGTGACATGATAGGTGGATTCACATGTTTCCCAACGACCAGAATGTAAAAACAGGCCATACTGGTCAAGTGACTGACATGATCGATTTCTTGTAGAAAGATAGAGGGATGTCACACAGATGGCGCAGGTAGACACCTGGTGTCTTAGCTATTGTGCAGACCATGAATTTTGAGGTGATGCACTAGACAGTTTTGCGGAATTCCCTCAATTTCTGACGTTACCAGAAAACATGTAAAATATCGCCTCTTGCAATCTGCGGATCCAACAGAAAGCGAAGGCAGAGAGAGATTACACAGTTTGGAGAGGACTCGGTGCCATTTTCTCAAAATCTTCTAACTGGTTCTTGAATTAACGTTATTGAGAGTTTCAGTATCATTACATACAAGCTCGTACATTGGTTAGATATTGATCTGTAGGTTTCTTTCCAGTTAGGCATGTCAGATGTGAATCTTCAGGACAGAAAGGAAAACAGCAAGAAAGAGTGGACATAGATGGACACTGATGGTAGAACTAGAGGGAAGTGGAGAACTTGAAGAGCCTGAAGGGCAAAGGGCATGGTTCCTCAGGAACAATTAGTCGTCTTGTAAGTCTTGTTTACTAGAGTCCCAAGCTCATAACCAACATTTCTTCTGAATAGGAAGGTAGGTTATCCAAGATGCGATAAAGTAGTAAAGTAGAGAGGGAGAGTTTGTGGTGTGGGAACAAAAGTGAGTGTTTATCATAGTTACAAACCCTCCTGAAATGTCCAGGAGGTTCCCACAAAAAGGGGAGACCGTCCAGTATTCCTGGAAGAATTGAAAAGTCTCCCAGGCGGGATGGCTCTTTCTTATATTACATGTGAACTTTACAAACCGTTTTTTTTTGTTTGTTTTCTTTTTATTAAGAAAAGTGCATGAGTTGCACATTTTATGCTGCTGTCACAAAAAAGGGAGGTGCAGGACGAGACAGAGGGCGAGTGTTGGAGTGACCAGGTCACGTTTACAAAGGAAAAACTAAAACCAAAATAACTGGCCTCATGGCAAGCATCAGTGAGAAGTTATGCCAGTGGGGCAACATATGGACATTGTATAGGTCACATATTGGCGGTTTGTAAAGAAAAGACCTGGACAGTGGAAGTGCCAATGTTGGATCGTTGGGAGGATGAAGAGGAAAGTATTGTTTATATTTTTTGTTTGCAGCTTATTATTATTTACTGCATGGATAATCCCTTTAATAAGGCTTTTAATACTATAGGAATATCCCTTTAAATATACATGAATCAGATAAAGTCACTGAACATGGCTGAATTAAAGTGATCACACCAGACTCTGGTCTTGAAGGAAATAATGTGCTGAGCCATTCACCTCTCCCACAGATCAATTACGGAGTTCAAGGGTCAGTACGGGATGTGTTATCTTAACTCTCACTGTACAGAAAGCTGATCTATCACATTTCTCTTTTCAATTAACCTCTCCATTCAAAACTCATTCGCCCAATCCGTGACCGCACTTAAAGGGGACTATGAGAGCGAGTCTGCCCTTGCAACCCTGGAGTGTGGATAATGGCGGCTTCATTCCCACTACAACGGATGGTCTATGTAATAATGTGAAATCACCAGCCAGGCAATACACGCAAGGAGAAAATGGCCTAGAAACTCATTCATGCACTCTCTGTCTCATTGAAATAAGGAACTAAATACTTGACTATAGGCCAAATTACTATTGTTATTATACCGCTACACATTATCACTGCGTGCATGTTGTGCATGTTCACATTTTTCTGTTTCACATTATGTTTTATATATACATGAGTGCTTCCTCCCACAGCAGAGCTGGAATGGAGCAGATTTCAGAACAATCATTACCTAAGGAGCTGAGAATTGGGCATTCCTCCTTTACTATTAGGCAAAATGGGCTACACATGGCCCAAGATCACACATACAGACAAATACTAAAAGAGTGATAACCCAAATAAGAGACTCCTATCAGTCCATGTCAAGCGCAGCAATACTAGAGGACTATAAAGATGGCAGAGTGCATTACATAGAAGTAGGTTAATAGTTGAACAAACGTTACATGCAGGGGCATAAATAGCAAAGACTGGGCTCCATAGCAAACTTTTGACTTGGACACAATATAGCACCCCTGTCCTGGCCCTCACACACTATAGCGACCCATTTACACAAACTATAATGTCACAAAGCAGCCTCCAGACAGTATAATATCCAACAGTGGCCCTTCCACATAGTAGAATATCACATAGTGGCCCATTCACACAGTATAATAGCTCTGGTAATGAGAACGGACAGTCCATAGGTTGAATAAACATGTCGGTTAAAGATTAGGCAGCACAGGGGGCCCCTTAAGCTGTGGGTGCCCTGGGCAATTGCCCAAACTGCCCCCCCCCCCCCTAACACCAGCCCTAATAACAGGTATAGAATAAATAGTCATCAAATACACTAATGGTTGTCTATATATAACTTCATAGAGGATGCTGCATATCTTGGCTAGTGAAGTGTGACTATAGGTGTCCATATGTCACTCCATAGACGCCAGTTGAATATGAAGGTGCCACATAAATAGCAACTCAAAGTGCTGTACTCACATAATGTATCATAGGAATTGTGGCATATAACGGCTGGACTTCCTTAACACATATCCCATAGTATGTTACAATATATTCAATATAGTAAGATCACCAGTGAATAAATATCAAATTAATACAACGTTTCGGTCTATTACAACCTTTTTCATATTGATCTGTGTAGCAGCAAGTTTGGAGCACTGTGCATTGCTAAAGCATCTACCTTTAAGAATAGGCCGTGGTTTTCTGTGGAAGGAAACCCACGCAAACACGGGGAGAACATACAAACTCCTTGCAGATGTTGTTCTTGGCAGGATTGGAACCTAGGACTCCAGCGCTGCAAGGCTACAGTGCTAACCACTGAGCCACCGCGCTGCCCCAATTTCTTTTTTATCACAGATTTGAAATCCTATGGCCAGGATTCCCATTGAAAACACAATTTTAAACACAAATGTTGGCACCACATATACATATAAATCCACCTTGAAAATCAGTCAGCTGAGCACGCCATGCCTTTAAGGTCCGTCATCAAGAATGGATGTCCACTGATCAGGTTATCTATTTTTCTAAGCGAAAGAAGCTATAGTGCTATGCAAACGTTTTAGACAGGCTTGAAAGAAGTAAAATGCTTTTGAATGATAGAAGTGTTAATATTTTATTTCTGTCAGTTAACAACATTAATTGAATGACCTTTGCTCTTTACATTCCATCAGTTCTTCTCGGTACTTGCAGACCGTTTTTGAAGGAAAAAAGCAGGGAGGTTGTTCCCGCCATCTTGGAGAACCAAGAACAGATCTTCTGTGGATGTCGGCTTGCTCCAATCCTTCTTTCTCTTCATGTGATCCAAGACAGACTGGATGATGATATCAGGGCTCTGTGGGGGCCATATCATCACTTCCAGGACTCCTCCTCCAAAGAGGGGTCACATAAATATTGATAGGACTTAGGTTTGTTAATTGACAAATTGTACAGCGCTGTGGAATATGTTGGCGCTATATAAATAAAATGTATTATTATTATTGACAAAACTGAACTATTAACACTTCTTTTTTTGAAAGCATTCATACTTTGCAGCATTTCTTTCCCCCCCCACCTGCCTAAATATTTTGCACAACACTATTGACATTTACAATTATTGTAGTACTGTATATTTAGATCCCTAAACAGGATTGGGTCCTGCGATGAGCAAGCAGAAAAAAAAAAAAAACCTCTCCTTAAGAAAGGAACTTTGGTGGGTTTCCTGCTTTGTAGAACAGCCAGAAGCTAGTCAAAATGTTAGCCACCAATATTACTATGAAATGGCTCTGTTCACACTAGTGACATGGATTCCATCCTAAAGGCAGTTGTCTGTTCCACTTTCAAACAGATCCTATTCTATTTTATCAGATCCTGTTGACTTATAATGGCGCCTATTGAGATTCTACATGGGGTCCAGGTAATTTTGGTAGAATAAAAGTAATGTTGGTCGCACTATTATTGCAACAATATAAATCAGAATCTTGAAAGGTGGCTTCACGAAGACCGCCATTGCCGATATGCTATTTTACAGCATGTGATCATAAAATGGGGTATCCATCTCAGGGTATCCAAGCAATATGTTACACGTCATTGGAATGGCTGCCATGTAATGCTTCTCCTATAGCTGTGGATTCAACAAGATTGAGATTTCCCTGGTGATAACAGCTGGGAATAGGGAAACCTAGCCTTTTGGCGATTGCCCGGCTGGCTTTAGTGCATGTAGACTATACATTTTTTGCATTGATGTGTTATGCCTGCGGGCTGCCTGAAGACATAGTATCATATGAATATAGGGATTACTGGTTACCTTTTTGCTTCCTCTAGGTGACATAAATACTCATAAGCAATGTTTTGTCGCCTTCTCTCATCCATTTCCTCTGCAGAAAGCCTTTCATCATCCACGATTGCTGAAAACAGGAAGAAAAGAAAAAGTCAAGCCACAGATAATTACAGGGCCGACCACTATTAAAGAACAGTAAGCGCCATTTAATAAGTGGTCTGGATATTTACATAGTTACTTCTGCCAAATACAAAATCATCATTTCAGAACCTCCAGGGAACAATGTGGAGTTTTCCTGCTCGGACCTGGAGTTGGCCTCGTGCTTGGCTTTATATTAAACATTTCCTTTTGTGTGTTTTCAAGTTTTGTCCTCTGCTGGTTACTGTTTTGTCTTGCTGGTAAAAACTCTATATTGCTCAGCCAAATCTAAGAGGCTGGAATAAGAGAAGGTGAAAGCGTAGCCAGATGTGCACAGAATGCATGGAATAAAGCAGAAAAGCCAGCCATAAGGGGAGTTTCTGCACCTTATTCTGCAGATCATAAAGTCACATAGGACAGGGCATAACAATGAGCCATTATTCTAAAAAAAAATTGTTAGAGGGGTTATTACAATGGAGCCAACTCCCATTTATAAAAAAAACAAAAACCACTGTGGCGATCACCTTAGGTCTGGCACGCATCACTTTCAGCAAATAACTGATTTTGGCAATGAAAAGTTATCTGGTCAAACCTTTTCAGGGGTTATCCAGTTACCAAAAATATCTGCAAACACATCCACAGCAATTTTAAACACTCACTGTTCACTTGTGCAGCCTTTATTTTACTTGCTGTTCCTTATATAACTGTTATTTGCCTGCAGTCAATATGTGGACAAACTACATTCCCCATGATTCATCTGCCTGCTCTCACTCTCTGTGTTTGCAAGCTCACTCCTCTCTCCCTATAAGTAGCAAACAAAGCATTACAGCTGCACATGACCTCAGATGTGGAAGTGATGTATTACCTGTGATTTCATTGCAGGGAGGGCCACACAGAGTGAAGGAGGCAGATGAATCATGGGAAATGTAGTTCATCCACACATTCACAGCATGTAAATAACAGTGATACAAGGAACAGCAAGTAAAATGAAGTCAAGCAAAGACTGCACAAGGAAGAGTGAGTGTTTAACATTGCTGTGGATATGTTCGCAGATAATTTCTGGAAGCTGGATAACCCCTTTCAAGCATACCTCAACTTGTAAAATCACTCTCCAGAAATGAATATTACAGGTTAGGAACTTTGTAATACATCTTATTAACAAATATGTTTCCACCTGCACTTATTAGGCTGCTCACCTCATCTTTAACTTTCACTCAGACACTTATCCCTACAGTATTCTGTGTCTTTAGCTGCACACACACAGAAGTCTATGGAGAGAGGCGGCTTCTATCACCTATGTAATTGACTTAATGCTTCACCCCTGGACCGAATGGGACAATATCTTGAAAAAGAGCTCTCTTATTCAGTGTAGTAAAGTTTAGCAACTATATTATTAGTAAATACTTTCTCCCTTGCTCTTTTGGTAGACTTCTTTGTAAAAAGTAAGTCAGTCAATCTGATAATAACACATATTACAAAGTGTCTTAAGTTCACCTGTGCTACTCATAGATGGAAATTTGCTTTATAATTGGAGGTACACTATAAACACTGGTTTGGATTTAGATTAGGATTGAAATCAGGACAGAAAGGGTTAAGTTATACAATATAGAAAGGAAAGTACATACAAAATAGATGAATCATAAACCACTCCAGAAAGCAACAGACACCTTTTAAATAAAAATGGGTAGAAACCTTTTTGAACATATGGTCAAGGTAGAAAACAAAGTAGCAGTGCAGAGACTGAATTTGAAAAATCCCCATCCCCCCGCACATAGGTTTCCGGCGACTATTCGGTTTCATCCCGAATTTCAAAAACCTATGGCTAGGCTAATTGGTTGGTGTAGCAGTAAAGGTGGCCATACACATTAGATAAAGCTCATCCAGACCCACCAATTGTGGAAACACTGGTTGACCATCTAATGCAGGGGTAGGGAACGTACGGCTCTCCAGCTGTTGCAAAACTACAACTCCCAGCATGCATACTTGCTCTGTTGTTCTTGGAATTCACATGCAAGTGAATGGAGCATGCTGGGAGTTGTAGTTTCACAGCAGCTGGAGAGCCGAAGGTTCCCTATCCCTGATCTAATGTATATGGCGGTCAAGATTCTACTTTGACGGGACAAGAGATGCCTGAATCTTTGTACTCAGGGGGGAATAAGCTGTCAGATTAGTCTCATATATAAAGATCTCATGTAAGCACATGAGTCTATTTTGGCTTAAAGTATGTGGTCACATTAAGCCCCATTGGGCACAGAACAGATGGGACATCTCCGCACAATGCTGCAAGCAAAGTGGATATAGCGTGCAAGCAAAGTGGATATAGCGAATAGAGAATCTGCAGTGAAGCAAGTAATAATGGAAAAAAACATATGAAGCAATACAAGAAGACACATTAGAAAAAAAAAGTATGGTTAGAAAGTACAGACAATTCCTTTGAACATATATGAAGCCATCTGGGCAGCAGAGGAGAGGACGGATATACAGTATATTATATTGAAGTAGCTTTTCACAGTTTTTCCTTCGCTGTATGATACAATGCGAACTCATAAGTGCGAATCTCATTAGGTATCTTATGAATATAAATGTAAGCTTGTCTGTGAACTGCAACTCAAAAATTGTCAATAAAATATTAAATATCTGGCAGCATAAATCTCTAAGCAATCTTCACCCAAAAGTCTTCTAAAAACTGATCTCCGGCCAATACCCCTTTAAACTTTAAATATAGAAAGGTCATTGTTTCTGGATTGTACCTTTTGTTTTCCTGCTGAGAAATAATTGATGTATTTCTACTTTTCCAGCCAGCCAGAGAGCTTCAACAGCGCTTAACACAATGTGTTGGCCATAGTACAAGAAAAACACCAAAGGAACTGATGCTCTCTGTTCTCAGCAGATCAAGCGTCCTCGCTAACTACTGTACATGCAATAGCCGGAGAGAGCAAATATGATTTTCATTAGTGTAGCCAATGCAAAACTAAAGATTTACCACGGCAGGCATGAACACACAAAGGATGTGCAGGACGGTGGTATACCATCCTTTTATTACTATTTCTATAGGACCAACATAAAATCAAAATATGAAGCTGGTTTTTGTGTGATTTTGTAATTGGCATATGGTTTAGGGCAGAAACAGCGTGTCAATTCCATACCACTCTTTTTATACAAGTTATTTGTAGGGTAAAATCCCATGCTGAATCTGAGGCAGGCATCAAAGGCTGGCCCTTGGCTTTCGGCTGCAAATTTGCAGCTTGATGCGGGGCAAATCTTACAGATTATCCCCAATTAAAGCTGCTGTCTATTCAAAACAGCTGCACAGCTGGGGTCCTAGGTGTTGGACCCCCACCAATCTGATATTGATGACAGGATACCAATATTACAATTCTGAAAACCCCTTTTACGTTTCTTAATGATGAATAAATCTGGGATTTATCTGGATGCTTTATAATAGCTTTCCTTTGACTATTTCCTCCAAATCTTTGCCTCATTTAATAGGTGCCACTACTAATTCCAGCACAGTTGGAATTTTTTTTTCTCTAGCACCCACCAATCCCAAGAATCAATTTTGGTGCAGAATAAAATTATAATTCAGAATGATAAGAAAAGTTGCTAGTGAATTAATTCATGGGAGGTATTTACTAAAACAGACATGTCAGGAAAGGTGACAGGTCCTCTTAAAGGGATGAATGTGTCATGATCCAGAAGGAGAAAACCTGATAGACACACCTGATGGGGCTTAAACGGGGTACCCAGGCTAGAAGTATTGATGATTTATCACAAGGATAGGTCATCAATATCAAATCGGTATGGGTTCAACGCCTGAATGCTTATCAGCAGCTGATGCATGGAAAATGGAGCAGGAAGCAGACCGCTATGTTCCCTATGTAGTGGTTCAAGAGAATGGGACCTGATCCGCAGTACCTGGTCTGGCCACTGCACAGAGAACAGAGCTGTCTGCTTCCAGCTTCATTCTCTGTCTATCAGCAGCTGAGAACAGCTAGGTGATGACTGTCAGACCCCTACCAATGTCATATCGATGACCTATCCTTAGGATAGTTCATCCATATTTTTAGAATGACATTATCTGAAATTTCCCCAATGTGGGACTATTAAAGGATTATCTTATCTTATCCCAGTATTTTTGGGAATGTATAATGAATTTAACCCAGACAAAACATTTTTTTTTTTATAGAATAGTAAAACGTTTTAATACAAATGAAGCAGAGTAGAAGGATTTTCTCTTTTTTTTTTTTATTGTAAAATTACATAACAGGACTGCAAAAACTCATGGGCGGTATGTAAATCTGTACCTTGTGAGTCTTGGAATAAGGTTATAAGCCAGTCTCAGATTTACATAAAATTCGTGAATATTTAAAACTCTGAAGGCAAAACTCTGCTGAATTGTCAAACAAACTAATATATCCTGTAGATACTGGAGCTCTGTGTCTGACTACACATGGACACTGACAACACATACTTCATGCTATTTCTATAAACAGCTCATTCATATAGAACCTCTTCTATTGCAGAAAGGACAAATGGATATTTCTTCTCAAATCATATATTTATAGAATTCCACATACAAGATCAATGTAAACTATTAAATTAATAACTATCAGTGGCGTAACTAGGAATGGCAGTGACCTGTGCCGAACTTTTGACATGCCCCCCCTTCTCCCCAAAGACCCCAACTGACCGCCCCCCCCCCCACATTGCTGCAGGCATTATATGCCCCATAGTGGCCCCTGCACACAGTATTATGCCCCATAGTGGCCCCCTAAGGTGTCAGGCCCTGTGGCAGTTGCTACCACTGCTACCTTGGTAGTTACTCCACTGAACTGTATATAAAATCCTCCATAAAGTGACCATATACATTAGAGAAAGGTGGAACAAACCTGATAATATTAATATTATGATAATTTGGAACCATATAATATGTATGGGATGTTCATTCATCCAAAAAGGACTGAGAATGTTTACTTGCCAGATCCTTTCTTCCCATAGCTAAGTTGTTTCCAGAGATGACTGGCTGCAACTTTTCTAACCTCTTCCACGCGCATGCGCAGCTCAAATCATGAGTGTGAATGTGAGGAATAGCGGTCAATAAGCTGTCACTCGGCAGTTATTGAATGTGTATGGCCACCTTAAAAGGGTTTTCTGAGTTATGGATTATGAATCAACATTGGATTGGTGGAGGTTAAACACCTGACACCTCAACTGATCAGCTGTTCTCAGCAGCAGCTGGAGCTAACACAGAGAATGGATCTGGAAGTTCTGCTCGTCTTGAGCTGTAAGGTTGCTGAGCTGCAAGTGTCTGGCATGACCACTACACAGAGAGTTGGGCTTGTGCTTCTAGGTCTGTTGTCGGTTTTAGTTTTGGCATCTGCTGAGAACAGCTGATCTGTGGGGTGTGCTGGGTTTCAGACCCTACCAAAATGATTTTGTTGATCCATTCTGAAGACTAGTCGTCAATATCAATGACCATAACCATTCTGCAATTGCTGCCCAGGAGAACAGTGTGCTAAGCGCTTTGCTTTGGCCTACTCCTGGACATTGTGGGAGAGTTGACAGGCATGTCCAAAGCCTACAAAACTCCTTTAAATTGAGGACATATTTTGGTCAATATTAGTAACCTGCCAAGAGTCCACTACTCGACCACAACACACCCCGGATGTCAGTTCGGAGTTTATCCATTTCCCATACATTTAGATGTTGCTACAGGAACATTATCATTTGCATTAAAGATGGGGTATGCGTCCATAATCCAAAAATAATAATCTATATAAAACTTACAAAATTGCTCTGCACATAGCAGCGAAGTAATCTCAGAGAAATGCCGTCTTCCGTATCTCAACCCTCACATACATATTACTTTAGATTGCTGAGGAATTCTTCCTGTTTATCCAATGCTGTTCTTAGATTCAAGGGAAAACAACATCTTCTATGATGATGAAAACATCTTAAGCGCTTCTGAAGCCGCAATGTCAGATAAAGTGTTATACCGCGTATGATGCGAAATATAGCTGCCAGAGACATATTGCTGCAACAGGGTCCCATGGCAACTGAATTTAAATGTCAGGCTCTAAATATGGATGTTGTTGCAGATTTCTATAAATGTGATATCGGAGAGTGAAGTCATCTCTGGAGTAGGGCTTTCCTCCAATTCAGAAAGGACTTCTTTTTATTATAAACATTGCACAGGCGTACAGTCATATTGTCATGGAAAGAAATTGTGCATTCAGCTCAGACATTAAGACAATTTCTTAGGGAATTACTTGGTAGAGACATTAAAGTAAACAATAAAAAGTAAGATACAGTAAACACTACGAACACTTCCAATAATAGCTTACACTTCCATAAAGGGGTTTTCTCATGAAGAAAGCCTTCGTCCATACGTCCTGTTAATGCACATGGATATCAAAGCTGTGAGTTAGTCCATTCGAGAGCCAACTCTACAGTAGGAGCTCCATTTCTGTTGAGGATAAAGGGATCCAATCATTGGAATCCCATTTTTTCTCCCCAACACGTAGGAATAGCCTTATTCTTCTCCTACCTTTAGATGTCTTCTCCACGCCGCCATTCGGTAGAAACCCCGGTTTTCTTTTCTATGCAAATGAATCCTCTTGCAGCACTGGGGGCGATCTCCAGCACTCAAACAGCACTGGGGGTGTCCCCAATGCTGCGAGAGAACTCTCTAGCGACGCCTCTAAAACTTTGTATGGAACGCCTCTCTCCGCGTCTTCTTCCGTCCTGGGTTTTAAACTTCTAGGCATGCGCAGTTGGCTCCTCAATCGGGCTTCAGGCAGAGCCGACTGCGCATGCCCACGGCCATTTTCTTGTGGCCGCCTACACAGTAAGTTGGTGTAAGCGGCCACAAGAAAATGGCAGCGGGCATGCACAGTTAGCTCTGCCCAAGGCCTGATGTAAGAGCAGACTGCGCATGCCTGGAAGTTTGAAACCCAAGACGGAAGAAAACGTGGAGAGAGGCCGTTCCAGACCAAGATGGAGGCGTTTCTGGAGAATTCTCTCGCAGCATTGGGAACGCCCCCAGTGCTGCAAGAGAACTCATTTGCATCCAAAAGAAAACCGGGGTTTCTACCGAATGGCGGCGGGGAGAAGACATCTAAAGGTAAGGGAAGAATAGCTTTTTTAAGGCTATTCCTACGTGTTAGGGAGAAAAAAAATGGGATTCCAATGATTAAATCCCTTTAAACCATCTTTGTATGACATTCATCTACAAAGCCGCCATGTAGTATTATACTGCATTTTTCGGGTGGAAATCCGGTGGACCCCATGGGTAACTGTTTTTTTTTAAGTGGATTAGGTTTCTGTTCATGAGGTCCCCAAACGGAAACCCAATTGCAGGTGTGAACCTAGCGTAAGAGGTAGCTTGCTGCAACAGTAACCAGCTACCACTGTGTCTTAAGCAGTGAATAAAGTCCAAGTTTCAGGAAATTTCACAGTCTGCTCTGTTACGAACGTGGAGTAACAGCTCTATGTAACATCTAAGTGATGCAGAAAACTTTGGAATAAATTTCTCATAGTTATTAAACGGTCACTTCACTTTTCAACAAATCTGCATAATAGCAATGATACAAAGGAATATAACTTTTTTTTTTTATTTATTAGATATTAGAGAAAAATGCCTTTTTCAATTTACTAGATAATTTTTCTAGTTCTCTCAACTCACTAAAATCTCTGCGGTATCAGATTTAAGAGACTGACAGCTCACTGAAGTATCCAATTACAGCTGCCCATAGAAGTCTATGGAGGGGGAAGAAGTGAAAAGCAGAGTGGAGACCGATAGAAGAAGCAGAGATACACAGATATATATATTGTTCAATCTGATTGAATGAGGTGAATCTCCAGCATTTTCCCATGTGCTTTCTAAGAGAGACAACAGGTCACCAGCCAATAAACTAAGGGATAACTGCAAATTAGAGGAGGAGCCTGCATATGGGAAAATGGGGAATACAAGTCAAATAATGGCCGAAAATTAGTGTTACTCTGTTTGTAGATGCAGAGCAGCCCATCTTAAAAAAGTAATCTAAGTTTACACACACCTTAAAAGTATAACTAAACTTGTAAAACTTTTCCTCTCTTTAACCACTTGCGTACCAGGCCAATTTCTGGTTCAGTTTTGTGTTTTTTCGTGTGCAGTTTTGAGAGCCATTACATTTTTAGCATTTCAGTTATCCAACTAATTTCAAATGGATAGACATCATGGCGTAACCCATAGCTATGCAAACAGTACTCATTGAGTGATTTTGTGCAACTGTTGAAAACTATTTGGATGTATTAGTACGTCCTTGCAGAACAAGAGAGTCAATCTCCAGATGTAAAAACCCAAATGGTTGGTCTGGAAGTGGTTAATAAAATATATGTCACCGTTTACTATTATTGCCTGCACTATTTTTTAAATGAAAGAAAACCAGCTGGGTTTCTTCTTCACCTATTTTCCTGTACTCTATGGATCTGGGGTACAACTCATGTTCAGATTTAAGAAAAGGCAATAGAAATCTATGGAGAGGGAGGTGGGGGCATTTTCTGGAGTAACAAGGAAGGCAACGAGATAAAAGACCACTTTACACTATAAAATAGATTTAATTTTAGAACGGAGATGGATTTTTAGGCAAATTATTATCTAGTTCTCTTGTAAAAAAATGGCTCATTACATACTGTAAACCGTTATGTTTCTCTGCCCTTAGAGGCCTTTCACCTCCTCCACCAACTCAAGTGCTTCTCATCAGTTGATAGTCGTTGCTCCACCGATTTCAGCACAAGTGAAATTTTTCTCTAGCTCCCACCATTCCCGAGCAACAAGTGTATTTCATTTTCGTGCACGACGTGCTACTTAGGTGGTGATTCAGAGCTCCAGCGTTGGCTACTCCTGCCTGACTCCTCCCTCCTGACAGTACAGAGCCTACTAGACCATATCAGACACCAAAACGAACAGCCCTGATTGCCCAGGAATGGAGGGGGGCTAGAGAAAAAAATCCCAACTGAGCTTGAATCAGCAGAGCAGCGACTACGAACAGATGCTAAGAACTGAAGTTGGTAAATGTGGTGAAAAGTCCGCTTTAAAGTCCATTCTTCAACAGAGTGTCTATCACATGACCAAGGTTTCTATCCACTGAAATTTAACAATGAAAGTTTTTACTGGAAAAAAAGCAAAATTATAAAAATTTTCATCATACAAAGATAGATAGGGTATTTCAGTTTCAGCAAATACAGATTTATGTTCTAGGGAAAGAAGTGGCCCAATATGACAGTTTGTGATGACCAGATGACCACTGTGCTCCCTGGAGGGCAATTATAAGCCTTTCTGGAAAAGATGACTAGACATATACTACACCATAGTTCAGGGGAAACTATCACTACTACATCCATAGAAGACATATGTGATAATACTACATCTGTAGCCCAATTATTACAGCCATTACACAAATTCTAGTTCCCTGTTAAGTGTCAAATAGGTTATATGGAGTAAACCTATCATTACCGATAAAATCCTTCCATTTGTTACCAGATCACAGCGTCCTCTCAGAACATTTTAGTAACCGTTTCCTTCTCATTTAAAAACATTGCCAAAGGCATTCTCAGGAAAAACCAGCAAAGAGAGCGGGATTAGGAATAAATCCATAACAATGTCTGGTACAAATGATGAGTAAGTGATTTTGCGCTCACTGTATACAAACCTAATGTCAGGAAATCTATGACAAGCCTTAACATTGTAATATTTTTAAAGAGACAGCAATACTCCATTTGTTATTTGCGTTACCCTGTGCTCCTCCAAATGCTCTTTTATAGAAGACTAGCTATAACTCGCGACTTCGTCTGCTGTCCCCTCACCCGATGCACCTGCAGGATGGCCCGTGGCCCCCCACGGCCCTTTCCTTGAGGCCAGCGCGGTCACCTCCCACAGCGTTGTGGGCCGGGACCCCACGGCCCAGCTGCGGCACCTCTGGCCCTCCCCTTTCCCTCCACCCGCACTCCCGGCTCTCCACTTACCCCCCCACCCGAGTCCCCGGCCCCCTTTCGGGTTCCAGTCACCTCCTACATCTACCCCTTCCCCCCACCACCACCTACCCGTGACCTCGGTTACTCTCCCCCTCCCTTTCTACATGTGCAATCTTGCCCCCCTCCCCCCTACTTGCCTTCTGCCCTTTGGTGTGAAATCCGGCCTCCTCTGTAACTCCTACCACCAGCACTTCCCCCAAACCAGCAACCCCTCCCCCCCGGCCCCTACCGATCACCCGTGCCCCCCCAGCCCTCTCCCCCTTAAGCAAGCTGGCGATCCCTGTACCCGCAGCACTCACCATATAGATGCTGGGGAGCTGTGTGTCCTTTCTGTGTGTGCAGTCCTTTCCGTGCTGTGTGTGTTCCTGGTCGCACAGTTCAAGGGTAGGTGCGGCTGGGCTTGTTCGGGCTGGGTGCGCTGCTGCATGCTACGCTGGCCTGAGGCAATGTGTGGCCGGGCGGCATGTCAGCGGCACTCGGAAGCATGCGGGCAGCCGCCATGTTCAGCAAGCAGTCCCTGAGCGCTGGCCACGCCCACAATTCGGTGCCAACCTATGGACCACTGTGTTGGCTCCCTATCCCGCCCACACACCGCCATGCACCAATAGGATTGGCGTCTAACTACCTAGGCGGACGTCATGCCCGGCCCGACAGTGGACCAGGCGACAACTTTGGAGGGTCGCGGTGGCGTTTTGGGGTGAGTGAGACATTTTTAAAGTAGCCTATTACCCCTTCCTGGCCAATATGTAGGTGTGCGTGAAATTTCGAGGAAATCCATTCAGCCGTTCGAGTGTGATTGAGGAACAAACATCCAAACACACAAACCCACAAACATCCAAACTCACAAACTTTCACATTTATAATATTAATAGGATTTATCATACTGGCTCCACCAAATGATACCAATCGACTACTGAGCTGTAACTGTAACTAGCTGTGTGATACACAGATTTCTCAAATTTCTTAGTAAAATGGAATAGATCCTGACAGGACTCCTAGGAGAGATAGTAAGAGTCCGAATCACCCTGCCCACATGAGCAATGACAGATTTCTCTGTATATTAGGATTATCACTCTCGCTCCAAGATTCAGGATTTCCACAATTTCATGCTTTCCTGTTCTGCTTCAAATCTTATAAAGCTTTGTATTAGAGTTCAGCTTCACTCCCTTTGTCATATTCTATTCTCAGAGCAGCAACAAAATTACCAGATTTGTTCACTTTAAGCATTTATAGAATAATCACAGCATATATCACACATGCTACAATGTGTAGGGTACTCATCCAGGGGCATTACTATAATGGGTACAGAACCAGCAGTCGCTACCATACCAAGACCCCGAGGAGGGCCCACAAAGTATACCGCTACAACCCCTAGCAAAAATAATGGAATCACCAATCCCAGTCTTTGTTGCACCACCTCTGGCTTTTCTAACTGCTTGCAGTCTCTGAGGCATTGACTTTATGAGTGATAAACCGTACTCTTCATCAATGGGATTTACATACAGAAAAGCTAAAAGAAAGCCATCACTAACACCCAAGCAGAAAAAAAACAAGGTTACTATGGGCTAAGGAAAGGCAATCGTGGACTGTGGATGAAAGTCATATTCAGTGATGAATCTCGAATCTGCATTGGGCAAGGTGATGATGCTGGAACTTTTGTTTGCTACCTTCCAATGAGATTTATGCAGACGACTGTCTGAAGAAAACATGCAAAGTTCCACTGTCATTGATGATATGGGGCTGCATGTCAGGTAAAGGCACTGGGGAGATGGCGGTCATTAAATCTTCAATAAATGCACAGGTTTACATTGAAGTTTTGGACACTTTTCTTATCCCATCTATTGAATGGATGTTTGGGGACGATGAAATCATTTTTCTAAAGGATAATGCATCTTGCCATACAGCAAAAATTGAAAACATTCCTTGAAGAAAGACACAAGTTCAATGCCATGGCCTGCAAAACAGTCCGGATCTCAATCCAATTGAAAATCTGTGGTGGAAGTTAAAGAAAATGGTCCATGACAAGGCTGCAACTTGCAAAGCTGATCTGGCAACAGCAATGGGAGAAGGCTGGAGCCAGATTGATGAAGAGTCCTCTTTATCACTCATTAAGTCAAATGAGACTGCAGGCAGTTATTAAAGCCAGAGGTGGTGCAACAAAGTACTAGTGATGTGTTGGAGTGGTATTTTGTTTGTTTTTCATGATTACATAATTTTTTCCTCAGAATTGACTGATTTCATAATTTACTCCCTGTGCTTGTTCTAAAAATCTAACTGTTACTGGCTACCACAATTACTTTTGATTTCTTTTAATGTTTCTTAAAGCCAGAAAGTTGCCATATGAAATGCCTTTAGTTTTTTTTCCATGGCTGTGATTTTTTTTTTCTACTCAGTTAAACAACTGAAGGAACATCCTTAGGGACTGTGAATTACTTAATTTTTGCTAGGGGTTGTATTCTAAATGGCAAATAGTAGTAGGGGCACCATTACAAATTTTGCAATGGCGCCCAAGAGCTTCAAGTTACATGTCCGTCCTCAACTATTGGAAGAACAGGAATCCCGAGACCTTCATTCATGAATTCACGCCCATCAGTCTCCATACACTTTGGTGCTGAGATGCTTGTGTGTTTTTTCCATTGTTTGCACATTTAGGATGAAGGTAATTGCAGTTTTATGATCCAAAGTTAGGGTGCATTCACACTGAGTAAACGCTAGCTTATTCTGAACGTAAAACACGTTCAGAATAAGCGGCGTCTAAAGCAGCTCCATTCATCTCTATGGGAGCCGGCATATGAGCGCTCCCCATAGAAATGAATGGGATTCTGCTTTCACGCCGGCACTCCCCATTCACTTCAATGGGACTGCTCGGAGTGAAAGCAGCATCCCATTCATTTCTATGGGGAGCGCTCGTATGCCGGCTCCCATAGAGATGAATGGAGCTGCTTTAGACGCCGCTTATTCTGAACGTGTTTTACGTTCAGAATAAGCTAGCGTTTACTCAGTGTGAATGCACCCTTAGAAGTGGAAATTGCAGGAAAAAGGGGGGTAAGGCCTTCCTCTAAATTTCTCATTCCTTTTGTATCCGCCCCTGGCCTTGGTTAAAAACACAAAAAAAAAAAAAAAAAAAAAAAAAAAAAAAACACTAAATCTGCATGTAGGATTCCACCCTTATTCCATGTCCCCATATGTTGTCTTACACAAAAAAACTGAGCCACCTAGAAAGCATAAATAATCAAAATGAAATCATATGTTGTCTTATCCAGGCCAGGACCATTATAACCATACTAATCTGATTTCTAGTCTTATAGAGCAGAACTGCAGCTAAAACCCAAAAGAATGCTATGAGGACACTGGAATTAACATCAATGCCAAAATCTGGATGAAGATGGAGGTAAACTACAGGATGTACTTTTCTGAAGACTTCCTACTTGTCATAGCATTACAAACAGAGCTGGTTAATGCATCCAGGGGACTATGTGGGCAGATCCTGTTTTTCAGTGTAACTAATTGGTAAAATGTGTAATAATTGACTCACAAATTGTTGGCACAACAACGATCACTCCGATACTAGAAAATAATATAATGATAAGCATTAAAGAATTATATCTCTAAATGTAGTCATGGCAAAGTATTAGTGCAATGTATTGTTTATTGTATGATGTAATGGAGGTAGAAAGTCATCAAAGAGTTATCAAATCAGTCTCAAGCTGGAAAATTACAATATTCACATTATGTACTAAACATCTAAGCACAAAGAGTATTTAAAGTGATAGTCCAGGCTTTTGCCCTTATCTTAGGATAGATGATCACTAGAGATGAGCGAGTACTGTTCGGATCAGCCGATCCAAACAGCACGCACGCATTGAAATGAATGGAAGCCGGCCGGCCACTTAACCCCCCACGTGCCAGCTACGTCCATTCATTTCAATGCGTGCGTGCTGTTCGGATCGGCTGATCTGAACAGTACTCGCTCATCTCTAATCACCATACGATCAATGGAGATCTGACAGCCATCACCCTCACCAATCATCTGCTGCCAGCAGAAACAATGTGGACTGGATGAATCTGGAAGCAGATGGCTCTGTCCAGGTATTCCTGTAGTTAGGGGCGCAGGAGGGGGTGCAGAGGATGCCCCAGAGCCTTAGGGGGCCCATAAACACTGGCATCTGGATTGAGATTGCAGCTTCCATCTGGCCCATAAACCAAGGAGACCCACAGATTATCCTAACCACACTAAGGTAGAGTAAACTCCTTAGAACCCATAATCATCACTATCAAAAATTCACTATAGGGATGAGGTATGGGGCCCTGGACAAAAGATTGCACCGGGGCCCACAAGACTTTCGTTACACCACTGCTTGTAGTCCTGCAAGTGAGTTTTTCATCCAGTGATTTCAGTAAAAAAAAAAAAACGACAACCACCATCAGACCCCACTATAGTCAATAGGGACATCAGGTTCCATCATGAAACGCATCTGACGTGTCTGTTTTTTGTTCTTCTGGTCTTCCAATGGATCAGAAGAACATAGAGAAGGTGTGAACCAAGTATACAGGGGACTTTTAAAATATGAAGAATTACTTTACTAAGAAAAGTTATTCTTTATTGTAAGCAAAACAAAATAATATCTGTCTTCTTCATTATCTCGTCATATTTCATGACTTCAGCAAAAATGCATTCGATATGTAATTTCCTTCCCTTACCTAGTAGCAAAACAGAAGTTATCGGAACAGAATTGACTGACATACAGCAGATTTGTTGCAGAGATTTCCAGAGATCAGAATAAGGATGTTACTCCAGCAAATCCAATGATTTCTGCAAGCTCCATTTAGAGTAGCAGGATGGTTGTCAAAATTTTTGCAACTCATCCACTCCATGAAAGTGTATGCTGCCAGCGCATTTTGTAGTGCAAGTCATCCTCTAGTTCTTGAATAGTTAAGTAGATTAGCAAATCAGTGAAAAGTGCAGTCACTGCAGAACACATCACATCCTGGTAGAAATGAAACGCGTGGTCTTCTGACACCTCTACTATGTTCACAGTGGAAAAACACGCTTAGTATCTAAATACAATTTAAAGGACACCTGACACCAACATGAGACTGCTCAGCTAAGTAATGGGGACTTTGAAAATGCAAAGTCTAAGCAGCAAAATGCAAACATAGGACCTTATTTTTATAGTCTCGTCCAACTTGTTGTATGTTCACGTGACACAACATTCCAGATTTCTTTTATGAATAGGTCATCAGCAGAGCAAATAAAGACACTTGAGAACTGGGTCTAGAGTTACATTTGCTCCGTGGTGTACCATTTTGGCTAGGGCTATAATACAAGAATAAAATTTTTTTTTTAAAAGTCACTTTCATAAGAATGCACAAGCAGCCTGAAAAAAAGCACTTCAGTGAGACAAGTTACTAGTGATTTTGTATAATATATTAGGGCGAGTTTGGCCGCCATATCTTCCTTTATATTTCCAATTCCTTTTGTAGCCAACTCCTAGTGAAAACCAACTTATGAACAAAGATTCTGCCTCTAAACATCAAATAACAGGGAAAACAAAAAGGTCACACTAACACCAAGTGAAGCCACATGGGTAAATACCAACCCTTCACCAATCCTGGGCAATATATACACGGCGCCAGGTAAGGTTGGTCTCACACGACCATAGTGGTTTTTACAGTCCACAATTCGCCAAAATCCACTATGGCCTTATAACCCAAAGAAGCCTAAACATTTAGGGGCAATATAATGGAATTTTATTCTCCACCACCTTACAGCGACTGGTAAAAGGAACACAATGCAGAATTTTAATGACAAAAAATCTGCAGAATGTTCATCCCATGTAGCCCCAGCCCAAGGCAGAGTCACACATGCATTTCTGAACTCGCCATTCACGTGTTTTCTACTGTAGTTGTAGCGGAATCCAAAAAGTTTGCCATTTTATTCAATATTTTGACTGATGCAAATACAATACAATACTTTATATAAAAGTGTCCCTACACAAACCAGCATTCACAATAAGAACTTGTTTTTAAAAGATAAAATTGACATTATAACATTCAGTACCGTGCAAAGTTTTTCTTCTAAATAACAGGATTCTAGAAGTCATGTGTTCTAGATTTATGCAAATATGCGACAAACTATACATCTCCCTACACAATATTAATAATTGTACAGTAGAATTTAATATAGTCACTTTATTTTGAAGCTGACGTCAGAAATTCCCTCTCCCCCACCTCTGATCAGGAGTCAACACAAAACCAGCCTAATTCCAACTTCACCATTCATGCAGATTTTGTTCACGTTGGATATTACAATATTGGCGAGAGTCTACATGCAGTTTCATTTGGACTGAACATGTCAGAATTGGAATTGCTATTATACTCTGGGGTCTTCCGTCTCTGTAGTATAATAAGCGGAGGCCCAGGGAGGTGAGCAAACAGAAAAAAAACTGTTATTCATCTTCCCTGGTTTCGGGGCCTGACTCCCTGTTCTCTCCAGCACTTCTGCCCAACATTAGGAACCGCGAGGACTGTCAAGTCTCAGCGGGTGACGAGGGGTTGTGACGTCTCGGCACAAGTGCCACACAGCACCATGATACATGACTGCTTAGGCCCAATCACAGACCATGTTCAGTCAGAATGAAACTGCTGGGCTAATATAGCAAGATGAATCTTGCAAGGTTCACCCAACATGAATTCATAATGATAAAAGATAAGTGATTAAAATGGCCATGACCTAAATAATTGCCATTAGTCATATTCAATGTAAAGTTCCCGATTAATCGGGATTTTGGTTCAGGTCATAATAGTCCAGCCCTAATCCTGCATATATCTAGTCTTGAAAAAATGCTTATAGAGGTACCATATGGCACTACACAGAACATCTACAGGCCCAAAGTACAGGGGTCATGATTTTTGATGTGTAGGAGGCCATAAAATAAGGAAAAAAACTGTATACAGAATCCAAGGTTATATTATATACTATACATGTAAATAGTCGCTTTTGGTTTTTCAAAAGTTTATCCTACAGTTCAATCCACAAGGAATTAGTCTGTTACAAATCTGTCTATCGCTCAAAAAAAATAAAGGGAACGCTCAAATAACACATCCTAGATGTGAATGAATGAAATATTCTCATTGAATACTTTGTTCTGTGCAGAGTTGAACGTGATGACAACAAAATCACACAAAAATCATCAATGGAAATCAAATTTATTCACCAATGGAGGCCTGGATTTGGAGTCCCCCTCAAAACTACAGGCTTATCCAACTTTTATGTAATGTCCTTAAACCATGTCAAAATGAGGCTCAGTAGTGTGTGTGGCCTCCACGTGCCTGTATGACCTCCCTATAACGCCTGGGCATGCTCCTGATGTGGTTGTGGATGGTCTCCTGGGGGGGTCTCCTCACAGACCTGGACTAAAGCATCTGCCAACACTTTGAAGTTCTGTGGTGCAACGTGATGTAGGTGGATGGAGCAAGACATGATGTCCCAGATGTGCTCAATCGGATTCAGGTCTGGGGAACGGGCGAGCCAGTCCATAGCTTCAATGCCACATGAGGTCTGGCATTGTCCTGCATTAGGAGAAACCCATGGCTAACCGCACCAGCATATGGTTTCACAAGGGGTCTGAGGATCTCATCTCAGTACTTAATGGCAGTCAAGTTACCTCGGGTGAGCACATGGAGGGCTGTGCAGCCCTCCAAAGAAATACCACCCCACACCATTACTGACCCACTGCCAAACCGGTCATGCTAAAGGATGTTACAGGCAGCAGATTGCTCTCCATGGCGTCTCCAGACTCTGTCACGTGTGCTCAGTGTGAACTTGCTTTCATCTGTGAAGAGCACAGGGCGCCAGTGGCAAAGCTGCCAATCCTGGTGTTCTGTGGCAAATGCCAAGCGTCCTGCACGGTGTTGGGCTGTGAGAACAACCCCCATCTGTGCACATCGGGCCCTCATACCATCCTCATGGAGTCGGTTTCTAACTGTTTGTGCATACACATGTACATTTGTGGCATGCTGGAGGTCACTTTGCAGGACTCTGGCAGTGCTCCTCCTGTTCCTCCTTGCACACAGGTGGAGGTAGCGGTCCTGCTGCTAGGTTGTTGCCCTCCTACGGCCCCCTCCTGTCTCCTGGTGTACTGGCCTGTCTCCTGGTAGTGTCTCCAGCCTCTGGACACTATGCTGACAGACACAACTAACCTTCTTGCCACAGCTCGCATTGATGTGCCATTCTGGATGACCTACACTACCTGAGCCACTTGTGTGGGTTGTAGAGTCCATCTCTTACTATCATGAGTGTGAAAGCACAACCAACATTCAAAAGTGACCAAAACATCAGCTAGGAAGCATTGGTACTGAGATGTGGTCTGTGGTCCCCACCTGCAGAGCCCTCCTTTATTGAGTGTGTCTTGATAATTGCCAATAATTTCCATCTGTTTTCTATTCCATTTGCACAACAGCAGGTGAAATTGATTGTCAATCCGTGTTGATTGGAGTTACATTGGGTTGCTTAAGTGTTCCCTTTATTTTTTTGAGCAATATATACACTCACCGGCCACTTTATTAGGTACACCTGTCCAACTGCTCGTTAACACTTAATTTCTAATCAGCCAATCACATGGCGGCAACTCAGTGCATTTAGGCATGTAGACATGGTCAAGACAATCTCCTGCAGTTCAAACCGAGCATCAGTATGGGGAAGAAAGGTGATTTGAGTGCCTTTGAACGTGGCATGGTTGTTGGTGCCAGAAGGGCTTGTCTGAGTATTTCAGAAACTGCTGATCTACTGGGATTTTCACGCACAACCATCTCTAGGGTTTACAGAGAATGGTCCGAAAAAGAAAAAACATCCAGTGAGCGGCAGTTCTGTGGGCGGAAATGCGTTGTTGATGCCAGAGGTCAGAGGAGAATGGCCAGACTGGTTCGAGCTGATAGAAAGGCAACAGTGACTCAAATAGCCACCCGTTACAACCAAGGTAGCCAGAAGAGCATCTCTGAACGCACAGTACGTCGAACTTTGAGGCAGATGGGCTACAGCAGCAGAAGACCACACCGGGTGCCACTCCTTTCAGCTAAGAACAGGAAACTGAGGCTACAATTTGCACAAGCTCATCGAAATTGGACAATTGAAGATTGGAAAAACGTTGCCTGGTCTGATGAGTCTCGATTTCTGCTGCGACATTCGGATGGTAGGGTCAGAATTTGGCGTCAACAACATGAAAGCATGGATCCATCCTGCCTTGTATCAACGGTTCAGGCTGGTGGTGGTGGTGTCATGGTGTGGGGAATATTTTCTCGGCACTCTGTGGGCCCCTTGGTACCAATTGAGCATCGTTGCAACGCCAAAGCCTACCTGAGTATTGTTGCTGACCATGTCCATCCCTTTATGACCACAATGTACCCAACATCTGATGGCTACTTTCAGCAGGATAATGCAATGCCATGTCATAAAGCTGGAATCATCTCAGACTGGTTTCTTGAACATGACAATGAGTTCACTGTACTCCAATGGCCTCCACAGTCACCAGATCTCAATCCAATAGAGCATCTTTGGGATGTGGTGGAACAGGAGATTCGCATCATGGATGTGCAGCCGACAAATCTGCGGCAACTGTGTGATGCCATCATGTCAATATGGACCAAAATCTCTGAGGAATGCTTCCAGCACCTTGTTGAATCTATGCCACGAAGAATTGAGGCAGTTCTGAAGGCAAAAGGGGGTCCAACCCGTTACTAGCATGGTGTACCTAATAAAGTGGCCGGTGAGTGTATATGTAGGAAAATGTCCAACAGGAAGAGGTTGTAGACTGACATAAAAATCCTACCACCGCAATAAATTACACAGTCTTTAAGGACAGCTCTATACTTCTAAAACTATAAACAGAACACAGAAACACTTAAAAAAAAAAAAAAAAAAAAGTTTATTAAGCTTGTAAAACAGAAGACCATAGTCCAAGTAGAAAGCCCAGAACTGCAATGAAGTGTACAAGTCGGTCAGAGTTCATAGGTGATGTAAAATAAGACACCCATGAGATGACGGACACAAGGAGTAAGAGTGAGATGCATTATTTCAAATGCTGACTGTGGTCATACCCCAAGGGTCTGCAATGTAATATCCATCTTTTTTACAACCTATATTTCAGTAATTTACAGAACACGACGCAAGAATGAGAAGAAACACAGACATTTTGTGGTTTTAGGATTGTCTCGGGATTTGTCCATATTAAACATGAACACCTTTGTACAAGAGAAGCAGAATAATATATCACTGAGTGGTTACATACAATAAATCAGAGTTACATTTATTAGCTTGTATAATTTGTAATTGGATTAGGCTTAATGAGAATTTATCATTGAACCATGGCTTAACAGCTTCAGACTAACCTCTGCCCTTGTCACTTGCCCTCTGAACTATTGGCAGGGACATATCTATAGGGGGTGCAGAGGTAAGAATTCCTACTGGGCCCTGGAGCCTGATGGGGACAAACACCTCTTCACAATGGAAGATTAAACCATTATGATAAATAGCACATGGTAAGTGGGGGCCCATTTACAGATTTGGCAAAGGGTCCTTGGAGCTTCCAGTTAGATCGCTGACTATTCGTATGCTTTAAAGTAAATTGACATTCAATTCAATAGGTAATACTGGCCCTTTAAAAAAAAAAAAAAAGTCAATCTCAAGCAGCTTGCACTTGTCTGGCCTTGAAATGCCACCATACAGTTTAGTCATATTTTAAGAGGTTTTTCCCACTTTAGATAATGGGTTTAGTGAGTTTTCCCACTTTAGATATGACTTCTGAAAGTCAAAGTGGTTATATCCAAGAGGAGGCTGTAAGCAGCATATGGGAGTTACAGAAAGGGGACCGCTGTATGTATTTAATGGGAAAAGGCTGGAAAAAGTCATCTTAAGACATGAATATATCTCAAGATCTAATTGATCACTGCAGGACCTCACCGAATACTCGTCAGGAAGAACCACAATAATGACAACCACAACTCAAAAAGTTATAAGTATTGAGCAGATTTTGATCCCAAAATATCACCCCTTACATTGGACCTGTTCACATCATAGTCTGAATTTCCATACTGTGTATTCACCAGAAAAACTTTTGAGGCCACAACAGAAGCATAACAATACAGTGGAATTAGTCACCCATAGACTTCCATTGTAATTAAAAAAAAGGAGACACCACATGGTATTCTTTCTTCTTTATTTTTTCTACAATATTCAGTACCTTTGTATGGAATATCATAGTCCACTCCTTACCTATGGGCTGTGTCTAGTATTATAGCTTGGATATATTAAAGTTCAAGATATTTTGCACTTTTTTTGGAAAAAAAAGGCGCCAGGTTTTTCTGATCCTAGACAACCTTCTTAGAGACTTGCAGGCAGATTCTGAATAGGATAATGGGTGGTCTCTCTGGTCTGCAACAAAATGATAGCAGTGGCATAACTAGATATGGTTGAGCCCCAAGGCCAACATTTGACATGGGGACCGACTGAAAAAGATCACAGAGTATAATGATAGTGGTATTTTGTGGGTTTCGCAGGCCTGCAGCCTTACTTACCGATTCCGGCTCCTCCACAGAAGGGTAAGCGCAGGCAGCATTGAGCAGGAGCCAGGATCGGTAAGTAACGAGGGCCTGATACCTCCCGCCAGGCCCCCTAATGTCCCAGGGCCTGTGGCAGCCACTTCGCTGCTACCCTGTTAGTTACGCCCCTAGATAATAGTCATGCAAAACAGCAATAAACTATGAATTTTACCATATAGTCATCATAGAGGTTGTCACTTTCTTTTCTTGCCATAATATACTTCAGTACATACGAGGAAAGACTTTCGTTTGGAGGAGACGCTGTCTAGACTGGAAGCACCTTGGATTCAATGAGGTCAGTGATTCAAAGTTATTTTCTTTTCTCTTTTATTTTCTTTAAGACTACCGTATTTTTCGGACTATAAGACGCACCCAGGTTTTAGAGGAGGAAAATAGGGAAAAAAAATTTTGAAGCAAAAACTGGTAAAATATTTAATATATGGGAGTTGTAGTTTTGCAACAGCTGCAAGGCCACATTGACAGGTGACCCTGCAGCTGTACGGGGATGCATAGAGTGTTTTTTTTTGCGGGTCCAGAAGTACTTTTTAGTTATACCATTTTGGGGAATATCTATTGCTTAGATCACCTTTTATTGAAAAAAAAAAAAACCCGGTGGTTTATTATATATGATTTTCTACTTTTATATATATATATTCTAGGGACAGGAGGTGATTTATAACTTTTATTTATTTCATATTTTTATTTTATATTTTTAAAGCTTTTTTTTTTTTTTTTTTTTTTAAACTATTTTATTCCCCCCCCCCCTGGGGCTTGAACCTGCGGTCACTTGATTGCAAGTCCCATAGACGGCAATACAACTGTATTGCCGTCTATGGGACATTCTGTGTATTAGTATTACGGCGGCTGGTCATAGAGATCAGCCGCAATACTAACACAGCAGTGACAGGCCTGGGAGCCTCATTAGGCTCCCGGCTGTCACCCGAACAGGTCGGCTCCTGCGATACCGCCGCGCAGGAGCCGGCCTGCAACTCTACAGGTACGGGGCCGGTGGGGATCGGCCCCGGGGGAGAAGAGGCCGCTGATACAGACTGCAGACCCGGCATCCGCTGTACTAGAGAGGCGGATGCCGGGGAGGGATAGACGCCGGGGCCTGAGACATCGCTGCCCTGCCCTGCATGAAGCCAGCGGCGGGGGAACGGAGGAGCTGCTGCTGGCTTCATTCAGGGCAGAGGAGCGCAGCGATGTCGCAGGCCCCGGCACCTGTAATGGCGTCTATCACTTGCCGGCTTCCGCCTCTCTATTACAGCGGATGCCAGGCGCCACATTCGGCCTATAAGACGCACCCTTCTTTTCCCCCCAAATTTGCGTGTGCGTCTTATAGTCCGAAAAATACGGTATATTTACAGAAAATCATGCTAGCTGAATTTAAGAGTTCCCAAGTCACTGAATGGAAGGGGAAACTTGCTGTCCACTTTTGTGAGAAGAACATCAATTTAGAAGGCTGGAATGTGTGCCTAATGCTCGCTGGGAAGATGTCAACCCCTTCCAAGAACTGAAGAACACAGGTCTCAATCCTGCTCTTCATATCCATTCACATCTCTCTTCTCTCTCTTTAAACTAAGCTTGATCTTCCTAGAAACTATAGTAACTCGCTGAATGTTAATGTATTCAGCAAAAGAATCTAATTTGATGGAGCGACCATTCATCTAGCAAATTATACAATGATATACCTTAGCCCTGACAAGAGGAATTAATCATGTTGAGAAGTATCAGAGCGCTAACAGGCACAATGCCACATTTCTTCTTCTTTGAAGTGACTTGGTGAAAGTGCTGCACACGTCCTTCTAGACTTTCTTCTTTACCATTTCGTTTTTAGGAATATGAACATTGTTTTCTATGCAGTCAATACAGTATAACTAACAAAATGGCAGAGAACACATTTTGCTTATTCTAATTTTAGCCAATAGACAGGTGGTTTGTCCGTTCGTGAAATTAAACTTCCCATTTTACTTGTGTAGGCAAAAGTATCTTCTGCAGGAATCACATGTAGTAGTATGTGAAAGTCATGAGGTCTTCGAGACAAGATGGTTTTGACCATACAGGCAGTGGCATAACTACCGGGGTAGCAGCTGCCACAGGGCCAGGTTACTCTAGACCAGACCTGGGAAAAGCCCGGCCCCCGGGCCATATCCGGCCCTCTGACTGATTCAGTCCGGCTCGCACAGCTTGACTAGGGAGGCGTGTCTTAGTGCCGGCAGGAAGATGGAGACATGGTGTGTGTCATAAAGTATTGAGAGATGTAAGGTGAGATGCAGGCTGGAGAGTGTGTGTGTGTGTGTGTGTGTGCGCGCGCATGCGTGTCTCTCTATATGTGTCTGTGTGTCTCAGTAACCTAGGGACAGAGATGGAAGGGGAATGTTATACTGGGGCAGAGATGGCAGATGGAGGGGGGAGATGGAGGGGGGGGACATGAATCTGGGGGCAGAGATGGAGGGGGGCAGAGATGGAGAGAACATGAATCTGGGGGCAGAGATGGAGAGAACATGAATCTGGGGGCAAAGATGGCAGATGGAGGGGGGGACATGAAACTGGGGGAGAGATGGAGAGGGGGCATGAAATGGGGCAAATAAAAGTGGATATGAAACTGAGGGAGAAATGGAGGGGGGGACATGAAACTGGTGGTAGATGAAGAGGGCACTTAAACTGGAGACAACTGGAGGGGGCATTAAATCGTGGAGGAAGCTGTAGGGGGACCTGTCTGCCTCTAGTTGCCCCTAGTTTAATGTCACCCTCCAGCTACCCTTACGGTTTATTGTCTGCTTCCAGCTTCCCGATTTTAATGTCCCCCTCTAGTTGCCCCCAGTTTCATGTCCCGCTCCAGCTGTCAATTTATTTCCCCCCTCCAACTACCCCCACTGTTTAATGTCCCCCTCCAGCTGCCCCAGTTTAATGTACCCTCTAGTTTCCACCAGTTTACACTGGGGCACCAGGAGAGGCACGTAATACTGTGGGGCAGTTGGAAGGGAACATTATAATGTGGAAAGAAGTAAGAGAACAAAAAAAAACCTGTTACTTACTAGAGATGATCGAGTACGATTCGAAACTCCTGTTTTGAATAGCACACACCAATAGGAATGAATGGACGCAGCCGGCACGCTGGGGGTTAAGTGGTCAACCGCCGGCAAAGTCTGCGTGTTGGCTGCTTCCATTCATTCCAATGGGTGCGTGCTATTCGAAACAGCCATTTCGAATAGTACTCGCTCATCTCTATTGCTTATCTCTCCGGGCTCCAGACAGGCTTCACGCCTACTTGTGTGACATGCCTGATGTCACATGACCGTGACGGCCAACACCACCGAGGAGAGTTTTCTATGTTGGTATTCTTCCTCGGTCTCCGATAATTGTTTCATTGAAAGTGTTTCCAATTCACACATTAGCAGAAAAATCATCTGAATATAGAGATGTTTAAGATCCAAATGTCCCTAGATCAAGAAAGAATATATAAGTTGGAGTCTCTTATCCAGGTAGGATCGAAAGAGATCGGCATTACTAAATTTACTATAATGCTCCAGAAGGCATTTAACAGTGAAAGAGGGACTAGGCTCAAAGTAGTCCAACAGGAGATCCTCTGCTGGGCCAGACTAACCCTAGAAAAAGAGCCTAAGAGTCTACTGCATCTATAAGCCTCCTTAGTCTGAAAGTCTAGGCAAGAAAGTTGGATATTACTTTGTGTGGACTATTAAAGGTGTCATCCAGAATTTAAAAAAAAAAAAAAAACATGGCTACTTTCTTTCAGAAAGAGCTCCACTCCCTCTTTTCTGGAAAAGACATCACGTCTGTTAGTCACATGGCCGGGCAAATGAGCTACAGAATGGCCAACTGATGGGAAATCACTGCAGGAGAAGATGTGGAGATCTTTCTAAAAGAAAGCAGCAATATTTTCTAATCGTTTTCCACATTGTATAAGTGTATGCCTTATACCTTGGATATGGCATAGGAGCCTTGTCACTATCAGTCAGGAGTATGGGGAACCACGACATCCCCTAAATGTTGCATTCACTTCTAAGAGATTTTGGGAATTGCCTTCTTGGTAGTATCATAGAAGTGAATGACGGAGTGGCCCATGTAAATGTACAGGGATACAAATAGGTCCCCATTCCCAGCAGTCAGATCTAAACATACGATGGTAGATTTCACACTATCGTAGTACCAGGAATTGTGTATAATACATAACATGCCAAACAAGAAATGTGAACAACCCTGCAAGTACAGGGCAGGCAGTGTGTGCCAGGGTCTGTGCTGTGTTATTGAATCTAATGCAAAGGACGATAATCAGAAATTTTTTTATTTTGAGATGCAAAAACATCTCAATGTATAAAAAAAAAAAAAAAAAAAAAGGAAGAGAAACACGAACAAAACATTCATGAGCTTCCAACTTCTGCTGTGACAAAACTGAAATTGTGGTTTGTGTACAATATCATACTGTATACAGGCTGGAAGCTTAAAAATGTCTCACATGAGCACTATGTTCAATCCAAAGAGTCTCAAGATAATACATAATGTAACAACATTCATTTCCAATAGTGTAAAAGAAAAAAGAAATCTTAACATTAGAGCGAGTCTCTCTCCTTATATTGTTCATATACTTTTATAACAATTGCCACCTGTAAACTTACTGAGAAATTTGTGGCAGTACTCGGGTGAAAGCTGCACAAAAAAAATTAATTGCATGCAGAAATGTTTTTGCGATTTAGGCAAAGGCCACTCAGGGCACCCCAGAGCAGACATCCTGCAGGGCACGGTTTTAAGACATGATTCCAAGGTGGCCGGCCCAGCTTTTAATGAAAATCATGGCTGAATGCAGAGCAATAATTGAAATGTTGCTCAAAACCTCAATTTTTTGAAATCCCATCCATTACAGTGATAGCGTAAATCCTAACTACTTCCTAACAATTCCTCCTTGTTTAACCTGCTGCAAACTCACCCTGTGAGTTGCCATTCTAAGAGGTCATTCACATTACGTTTTCAATTAATGGATCAGTTTTACGGATACTACAAATGGATGTTAAACAACAAAATAGAATGTAGACAAATTGAGTCAATATAAAAATTTAAAAAAATTTAAAAATTAGCAACCTTTTAGGATAATAGCAATAACTAAAATTCCATATCCATAGCTCCCAAGCATCCTGCATTTAGTGGGACTTCTCTGCTTTTTCTACTCCTGTCCCATGCAGCTCCCTGCATGACCCGCTATGCACCTGACGTGTTTTAATTAAAAAAAATAAAAATAAAAAAAACTTTCTCCCGATCACCTCCACTCTAATAACAGTGATAAGGAAGGGGGGGGGGGGGGGGGAGATCCGGGGAAAGCTTCACTACTCCAAAGACCCTTTGTTACGTCAGACATAACATGACTAGGGAGGCATGTCTTAGTATGCCGACAGTGCAAGAAGATGGAGAGGTGTGTGGTGTGTGTTCTAAAGTACTGAGAGGGGAGGGGGAGATGTGAGATGCAGGGTGGAGAGTGTGTGTGTGTCCCTGTCGGTGTGTGTCTCTCAGTAACCTATGGGCAGAGAAGGAAAGGGAACGTTATACTGGGGGCAGAGATGGAGGGGCGGGGCATGAAAGTGGGGGTAGATGGAGGGTGAACATGAAACCGGGGGCAGATGGAGGGGGATGTGAAACTGGGGGTAGATGAAGGGGGGCACTTAAACTGGGGGGACATTAAAGTGGGGACAACTGTAGGGGGCATTAAACCGTGGAGGTAGCTGGAGGGGGGCCAGTGTCTCTAGTTGCCCCCAGTTTAAATGTCACACTCCAGCTACCCCTACGGTTTAATGTCTGCTTCTTGCTGCCCGAGTTTAATGTCCCCCTTTAGTTGCCCCCAGTTTCATGTCCTAATTCAGCTGCCATTAATTTATTGTCCCCCTCCAACTACCCCCACTGTTTAACGTCCCCCTCCAGCATGTTTAAACTGGAGCACCAGGAGAGGGACTTAATACTGTGGAGCAGTTGGAAGGGAATATTATAATGTGATGACATATAATGTACGGGTGACTGTAGGAGGATTATACAGAGTGGGGACAAATGAATGAAAATGTGCGGAGTCAACATAAGTGGGCGTGGCTAAATTTGCCGCAGAGCACTATGCGCATTGCAGATTTTATTGCTCTGTTGTTCAAAAGTTGGGAGGTATGCATATCTATTAATAGTCCTCCGTTTTCTGACTGGGTCAGGTAAAACACACCCACATGAAATATTATCCACATGAGCTAAGTGAGATTTTCTCTGCTTGTGTTACTAAATGACTTCATAGGCTTTATCAATGGCCACCATGAAACCTTAAGCGAGCACAAGGCTTAGTTCACTGCTCAGGGGGTGTGCGATGTAACACACAGATGAAAGGAATAGCACCAAACTGCGAGAGACAAGTAAACTACATCATTAAAAGGAGTTACAAAAGGCTCAGGTTTGGTGACGCACGGTCTGACACATTAGCAGATGTTCACAAGTGCAACTCCTCTTTGGTGCCATAGTCCCAAATTACTGTCAAGTTGTTTCCTAATGTCTTAAAGACTCATTTCGGTCCTCACTTCCCACCAGTTTATTTAACTCACGTACAGAATATTAGTCTCCCCTACATAGCCCAACAAAAAAAAAACATGAACCGATCAGAAGATACCACAAGTAATAACTTTTATAAGGAAACAAAACTACAGACAAGTCTGCTTTAATTGGTGGAAATCTGGACTTTTTTTCTGCACAACACAATGGACCACCAGCAAGTTTTCCCAAATACTGAAAAGGACAAAAAAAAAAAAAAAAAGGAGAGAGCTTGCCCTACAGTATAGAGGGATAGTGAGCATATTTACCCACTAGATGTCCATTTTTTAGTCCAGTAGCATTGAATCCAGTGTAGTCACCCGCTGGCTACTGTGTGTGTTGCTAGACAAAAAATTTAACACAGGCAGTCAGATTGGAGCCATGATCAATTCCTCCTTCGTATTTAAAAAATAATTAGCATTAAGTTGGCAGGGAAGCAATATACCATTTATGCTAGGTTAACACTGGCGTCTCTTCTCCATTATTTGGGTCTGTCAAGGGACCAGAACAACGGACAGGCGAACCACTAAAACAGAGATTACGTACAGAGCCCGGCAAACTATTATACTCGTTGAGTCCATTGTTTTTAAATTGAAACCTGAAAAAGTTCTCCGTTCAGGACATTTTGCCTGCCGATTTTCTGTAGATACTGCGACAGTCTCCAACTGATATGAACGTAGATTTAGTTAGTAATACTGTTATATTCATTTTTATGTTATTGTAGGTCTTGGAATAGCAACTGTAAAAACTATTCTAGAAAAACACCTCCATTACATCTCTATGAAACCACCAGCAATCATTAGACGTGCCATTCACAGCATTTCCTGTGATCAGAGACAACTCTGATCACAGACATTTAACTACCTGGTCGAATGTGACCTTGGAATCTGGGCAGATCACCTGGATGCGCTGCACAGAAAGGGTCACAGCAGGCTCTGCCTGCTCAGGAGGCTGAGGACCTTTGGAGTCCGGGGGCACTTCTTAGGGCTGTGAGAGAGTGAAGGGTGCAGTCTGGGAAGACAAGTATATTCCAGCCAGACACCTAAGGGGTGTGTGGTGAGACCCACACCAGGGAGGTCAGCTGACTAATCTGGCCCTAATAACAGTCTGTGTGTGAAGACTAGCAAGGTGGCACCACACTGACAGAGCGGACCTGTCCAGACCGGACCTCCAAAGCAGGTACTGTGCCACCTGTTGTTGTTGCCAAGGTGGGAGACTGGTAGCCAGTCTCCTGTATAGTCAGGGAAAAAGTTTCCTTACGTTTTAGTTTCTCAGCCGAGAAGGGTTTTGTTTTGTTTATCCTGTGGTTTTGCAAAAGCAGTGTATGCGCTACATGTGAATAAAGCCCGAACTTGTGTGCAATCCAGTGTCGGTGTCCCTGTTTCCTGCACTGCTACAAGCATCTACCTGAGCGATTGCCCACAGGGTGTTTTTCATCTCTGTGGTTGCATCAGCCATATTCTTCAGAGTGGCCTGTTGGGGGAGTAGCATACCAGCCAGGGATAGAAATAGACTTGTCAGGCTGATTAGAAGGGCCAACTCTGTTTTGGGGAGCCCCCTGGACCAGTACAGGTGGTGGGTGACAGAAGGATACTGTCTGTGGTGAGCTCCATGCTAGAGAACAACATTCATACCATGTATGAAACCGTGATAGCACTGGGTAGTACCATCAGTGACTGACTGCTTCACCCCCAAGTGTGAGAAGGACCGCTATCGGAGATCCTTCCTCCCAACCGCGGTCAGGCTGTATAATCAACATCAGGCTAAGTGAAGATCACTCCACACAGAGAACTAAATGATCCTGATGTCTTCCTTTTCTTCCTAGTTGCTATGACTTCTAGTATATTTTTTCTAGCTGCTATGAGCTTGTATGTGTTCCTTCTTGTAATATATTACTGTATTATCCATGCTGCTGTAACACACTGAATTTCCCCATGGTGGGACTATTAAAGGATTAGCTTATCTTATCTCTTTTTATATTCATTTTTTATTTTATTTCCAGGAACGGGCAGCATCTTTGCAGTATAAATAGCAAGAGCCCTCTAGAGACACCTACGCCTGCCACAGTACAGCCACATAGGTAATTTGGCACAGACTGGAATACATTAGTTTTGTAAGGTTTGGACCCTTAGGAGGGCATTAAAAAAATATATATATATATTATGAAGTAAAATTTGTGCCATAAAACTAAACCCCCGTGTGACCAGAACAAAAAAATTAAAAACAATTTTAAAAAAAATTATGGTTTTGGGTAGACAGGAAGTAAAAAAAAAAAAAATTTCTTTTAAAAAAAATAAATTAATAAATATCAATGTTCTCAAATAGTTAAAGCCAGAATTCCACTTTTTCACATCAACACTGTAGTTACATACCTTCAGATCTATTCATTTTATACAGTTTTTCCAACACTGTAGACTTGGAATTTGCCAGGAGAATCATAAAACCTGCAGTTCAGGTTTTGTGACTAGAGAAAAACGTCCAGGGTGACAAACAGCCTGGATTTAATACATAGCCTGCAGCATGTCCGCAGTATGTGAAATGACAGCTACCCATCATCTGCTGCACATCCTCCAAAATAACACATACAAATCATGGCTCACACTCTATAAAATGACAATTATACTGGTATCGGAGCTTGAAAAGCTCTTCATATTCAGGGACAAATGTCATCATTTTCAGAAACGTTTCCAGGCAGCTGATACTTTGTAGGAAGGATGAAGTGATAAGCTTCAGACACATGGCGGGTTGTATGTAGAAGGCGGCACACAGAATTACTGGGACTACAACAGGCCCAGAGGCATTACATGTGTTGTCATATGGTGATCCATAAGGCGCTGTCTCCAATAATTATTCTCCGGAGGTTACACAGATCTGTCATGAATTGTTGTCAACAAATTCTAAGCAGAATTATAAATGGAAAGGGACAAGAGTTGTACAAAAATGTGCCCACTAAGAATTGTTAGAAAATCAGAATAGAGGCTATCCTCACCCGGTTACTCCATTGCCTGCTTCTCCCTGCTGGGCTTTGTTCACTTGGCTGCTAACAAGTATACAAAGCCCAATAAAAAAGCACCAGAGTTGCAGGGCTGGAATGACAAGGGATTAAAGTCTTTAGCCTTTTTTCTAATTTTTCACAATTCCTGTTGGTGGACAAATTTTGGAATAACTCAGAAAAGCCCTTGAGATATATAGCTTCCGTATAACCTCACACATGAAGACCATACAAGAACTCGTTGTGTCGCACCCATAAGTCAGTTTTATAATCCATTCCATATGGTCTTCATGCTGGAGACATATTATATGATGCATAACCAGTCTACGTGGAAGGGTCACAACCAGTAAATTGGCCTTTTTTTCGAAGAGATTTTCCAGTTTCAGCAACCAAGACTTAGACTGTGTAATGGAAAGTTATTCCATTTTCTAAAAAGATTATGACACTACAAAAATCCAGAGAATTTTATTATTTAACAACAATTATATTATTATATACAATTAATAGTTAAAAAACAGAAAACACATTTAAGCCTTAAAAGAGGAATTGTCATCGGGTCTGAAAACCTCAATGACATATCACCTGATAGAATGGGGACCAGAACCTATTTAGCTATTACAAAAATATATTTCTGCAAATTAGGGGATACTAGCCAAGTGGGCGGTAACAATGTGGTTTCTCTGGCAGGGTTAGCACCCACTTGGGCAATTTACCCCAATTTGCCTCATCACTATCGTATTGTATTTTACCGGCTTGTATCATGGGAACTGCTTATGGATTCAGATAAAACACCAAAATACTCAAGGTAACAGCACCTACCAGGTGATGCTTGCCATTGAGTGATCTGGTGACACGTCCTCTTTATATCTTTGACCCAGCTGCACATTCTGTTTGCATATTGTTAAGGGCCAGAAACATGGCGGAACCTAAAGAGGAATTTGAGGTGGAATTCTACCTTACATTCTTCTCCACTACCTGGCCCTGTTCATTCCATGGCAGAAAGGTGAAGCAGAGTTTTGGTTTTCCACCACAGGTTTACTTATTGATTAGCCCCCAAAACAATAGGGCTAGTCAGCCTGAGCCTCGCAGGGTGGGCAGACCAAGAGTGGCATTTGGAGGAGATTTTGAGGTGGAACTCCCCTCAAAATCTGCTGGAAATTCCTCTGTGTGAACAGGAGCTTCTACTTATGACACTGGAATAAAGTAGTTGTCAGATGCACTTGGCACCCAATTTATCAAAATGGTCAATGGAAAGAAAACTGTGCTTGATCCGATTCTCCCAAAGGCTAATTATGAAGGACTATCGGACAGCCACCATAGATCGGTAGTCATGATGACAAAAATCACCTGGAACCACCAACAAATATCCTACGTATCCTATATTGTCCACTTAAGGAAGGCCACTAGATTAGGAGAAGGAACATGGAGAAAACTTGAATTGTGAGGTTATCCTGAGTGTCAGCAGAACGATCAAAAAGACCTTCTGCATAGAAATACAAGATACATAGCATAAGAAAAGATGAGAGCTTCATGGGATTCCTACTGAGAGAAGATGAAGGGTGCGAAATAGGGAATCTGTCGCCCCGCCACCGCAACATGGTGACTATACACCCATCACTGCTGCTCCGCAGATTCTAATAGTTTGATGAAAACTAAGATAAAGTTTCCAAACATTCCTTAGTGTGAACTCGGGGCTTTGCTCAAACACTGCTCAGAAGTAGGAGAATCACTTGTCGGCGGAGGTCTAGACCAGCTTATTTGGATTGCCATGGAGACGGCGGAGCATGTTTTGCATGCTGATTTTCTCGCCATACTAAGATGTAGTTATTTTTATTATCTGACATTTCCAGAAGATAACAAGTAGGGATTTTAATTAACATAGAATTTCTCATTAATAAAATCATCTATCGAGTCAATCAGGTGACCTCAGGGACTACGAAGTAATTACACCAGAGTGAAGTGAACACCTAAGGTGAAGTACCAGCGATCCTAAAGTACCTGCTAAGAGGAGAAGGGCTGGTAGCAAACAGAAAAAAAGCAACTAAGTATAATAATTAGATTTACTTTCCTAACACAGCGAGGTTATGGAAGTGGCTTTTACAAATGGGTCAGGAATGTGAATCTGGAAAATATCATCATTAAAACGTCAAGGTGTTCTTAACAACATAAATCAAAAGCTTAAGTGAATTATAGATATTAGAAATGTGCTAAACCTAGGCTGACGCACCTGGTCCCAATGTAAAATGTGCTGCAGGCTCTGCACTACCATACAGTAGGCGATTTCTAAGGCTAGGTTCACATTGCATCGAAGTCTCAGTTGCAGTTTCAAAACGATGGACACTTACCCCCATTATAATCAATGTGGCCTGCCAGGCTCCATGGGTAAACGCTGTTTTACTGGTCTGCTTCTCGCTCTGGACAGACCTGAGTGATGGAGAACTAGCACTAGTGTGAACCTAAAGGTGCAAATACTACTTCAGCACCATCTATAGCTATGCCCCTGGTACAAATATAGTTGGGCATTGTGGGTTACACATTAGAAGATTATACGATAAATTCGCCAATTTCGGTGCGATTGGCCGAACATCTTATGATAGGTTCACACTAGCACGGTTTCTCCAATGTTGAGGTTTTTCGGGGGACCAAACAGCAGACAGGTGAACCGCTAAAACCACAACATACGGAGTCCAATGGACTCCATTGATTTTAATGGGGTCCATCAAGTGTCTGTTGTCTTTAATCTGAAACTGTCAATTTTTGGCAGACACTGCAACTGTTAGGAGGGGCCGGGACTGGGCCGGGGCTGGGGCACGGAGGCTCCCAGCCCACACCGTGTCCAGCGCCAGGATGGCTGCTGGTTCCGGCGCAGAGTAGGCCGGAGGCCTCCGCTGGAGTTTGTGGAGGTTCCAGTTTTCCCCTGGCGTCAGAGCCAGCACTTCCAAGGTCAGGGGATCAGGCCTAAATAGCCTCATTCTGCTCCAGGCTCACCGCTGGTTATTCGTTTTGCCCCGCGGTATCAGCTCCCTAGCAACAAGACACTCTTGCTTCCCTGTCACCTGTACCTGTCTCCTACCTCCTGCCTCTTGTCCCTGCTCCTGGATTGTTTGACCTGGCTTGCTTTACAGACCTCTCCTCCATGACCCTGATTTGGCACCTTCCTGACCTCCTGTGTATGACCTTTGGCTTCCACCTGACCTCTCTTTTGGATCCTGACTTGGCTACTCCGTTGACCTCCTGTGTATGACCCAGCTTCCCTGACTAAGCTTCTGCCTCTGCCTACTGCTACCACGTGACCTCCAGTTACCGACCCAGCTTGCTTGACCACGGATTTGCGTGTATTCCCTGAATTACCCTCCTGCTCAACTGCTAATCCATTCCTGCCTGCCCTCTTGGACTTCGCTCTAAGGTTAGTGTCTGGCTCCTCCTACTTGGGGTACGCTGGGTGTGCGTCGCTCTCTGGGTAGTTGCAGATCCGGGCCTTGGACTATTACCAAGTCCAACTCCACCACCAGGAGTTTTTGTGAAAAACTCCGGGACCTAGTTCTGCTCTGGTTAGGAGAGTGTAGTACACTCAGGACTGTTTTTGCCTTGGCGCTTGAGGTTCTAGTTGCCCAGGACTTACTGAGTTATTTGTTGCATCAGGTTCTTAACAGCAACAGAGTCTCCAATGAAGACTGGTGCAGACGTTAACACAGCCTCATGCGCATGGAGGAGCTTCCCATGATGGTAGAGGTTCTTATGAAGATAATCCATTCCCAGAGGTGCCGATTAGAGATGAGCGAACAGTGTTCTATCGAACACATGTTCGATCGGATATCAGGGTGTTCGCCATGTTCGAATCGAACACCGCGTGGTAAAGTGCGCCAAAATTCGATTCCCCTCCCACCTTCCCTGGCGCCTTTTTTGCACCAATAACAGCGCAGGGGAGGTGGGACAGGAACTACGACACCGGGGGCATTGAAAAAAATTGGAAAAAGTCATTGGCTGCCGAAATCAGGTGACCTCCATTTTAGACGAATAGTGGATTTCAAATCCGGGTCATATGAGAATGTGAACTTTGTGACTATGAGACAGGGATAGCTGTACAGGCAGGGATAGCTAGGGATAACCTTTATTTAGGGGGGAATGTTATTAAAAATAACTTTTTGGGGCTCTATCGGGTGTGTAATTGTGATTTTTGTGAGAAACTTTTTCCCATAGGGATGCATTGGCCAGCGCTGATTGGCCGAATTCCGTACTCTGGCCAATCAGTGCTGGCCAATGCATTCTATTAGCTTGATGAAGCAGAGTGTGCACAAGGGTTCAAGCGCACCCTCGGCTCTGATGTAGCAGAGCCGAGGCTGCACAAGGGTTCAAGCGCACCCTCGGCTCTGCTACATCAGAGCCGAGGGTGCGCTTGAACCCTTGTGCACACTCTGCTTCATCAAGCTAATAGAATGCATTGGCCAGCGCTGATTGCCCAATGCATTCTATTAGCCCGATGAAGTAGAGCTGAATGTGTGTGCTAAGCACACACATTCAGCACTGCTTCATCACGCCAATACAATGCATTAGCCAGTGCTGATTGGCCAGAGTACGGAATTCGGCCAATCAGCGCTGGCTCTGCTGGAGGAGGCGGAGTCTAAGATCGCTCCACACCAGTCTCCATTCAGGTCCGACCTTAGACTCCGCCTCCTCCAGCAGAGCCAGCGCTGATTGGCCGAATTCCGTACTCTGGCCAATCAGCACTGGCTAATGCATTGTATTGGCGTGATGAAGCAGTGCTGAATGTGTGTGCTTAGCACACACATTCAGCTCTACTTCATCGGGCTAATAGAATGCATTGGCCAATCAGCGCTGGCCAATGCATTCTATTAGCGTGAACTGAGTTTGCACAGGGGTTCTAGTGCACCCTCGGCTCTGCTACATCAGATTGCTACATCTGATGTAGCAGTGCCGAGTGTGCATCAGATGTGTAGTTGAGCAAAACTGACTCAGCACTGCTAAGTCTCTGCATTCGCATAGGAATGCATTGGCCAGCCTTCGGCCAATCAGCGCTGGCTCTGCCGGAGGAGGCGGAGTCTAAGGTCGGACCTGAATGGAGACTGGTGTGGAGCGATCTTAGACTCCGCCTCCTCCAGCAGAGCCAGCGCTGATTGGTCGAGTTCCGTACTCTGGCCAATCAGCACTGGCCAATGCATTTCTATGGGGAAAAGTTAGCTTGCGAAAATCGCAAACTGACAGGGATTTCCATTAAATAAAGTGACTTTTATGCCCCCAGACATGCTTCCCCTGCTGTCCCAGTGTCATTCCAGGGTGTTGGTATCATTTCCTGGGGTGTCATAGTGGACTTGGTGACCCTCCAGACACGAATTTGGGTTTCCCCCTTAACGAGTTTATGTTCCAGATAGACTATAATGGGGTTCGAAACCCATTCGAACACACGAACAGTGAGCGGCTGTTCGAATCGAATTTCGAACCTCGAACATTTTAGTGTTCGCTCATCTCTAGTGCCGATCAGTGACTTTCTTTCCTCTGCCTATTCAGAGCCAAGTGTCCATGTCTAAGAGGGAACAGGTGAGGTGGCGAATAGGTGTTAGGTCGACAACTATATTATGTGTATGACCAGCTGACCAGCATACAGTATGATGTCAATATTTTAGACAATTGTAGAAAAATACTGGAAAGTAAGAACGCCTTCAAAAATAGAAGTGTTTATTTTTGTCAAGGTATAAAATGAAAAGTCAATGAACAAAAGGTAAAATCTAAATCCCATTAATATTCGCTCTTTGGTGGAAGAGTCCTAGAAGTGATGATATGGCCCTGACAGAGCCCTGCTCTCAACATCATCCAGTCTGGGAATACATGAAGAGACAGAAGGATTTGAACAAGTCTACAACCAGACTTCTCCAACATGTCTGGAACAACCGCTCTGCCATGTTCGTTCACTAACACTTCTACTATTGAAAGCATCGATATTTGCATCGAACTTTGCATCGATATTTCAGACCTGCCTAAAACTTTTGCAGCATGTAGGTTAAAAGAGAACTCCCTCCAAATAAAAACAAAAAAACAATTAATTTTCTCTCCTGTATTAAATAGAGAAGGTTTCTTTTATATTTCTGACACAAAAAAATTAAACCAGGAAAGGAGCAGAGACATTGTTGGGATTTTGGATCATATTTTTCATTGAGAAGAGGATGCGTTTTGGTTTTTTATGACATGGGCAGAAATCTAATGGTTGGCAACCAAGTTGGTTGGAATTAAGTAACACACGAGCCAAACTATTAATATGATAATTTTCCATGTTAGTCGTGCACAATGATGTTCAACATCAAATAGACTGGATTTCAATAGGAGTCATTAATAATACATGCTTGGGTCAAGTGACGGAAACTGTGCATGAGAATCTCCTGACAATGCTAAGTATTGTGCTGCTAAAGTTAAAATATTGGATACTGTGTTAAAGGGGTTTTCTGGTCTAAATACTGTATATTGATGACCTATCCTAAAAAGAGGTCACTAATATCACATCTGTGGAAGTCTCACATCCAACACCGACACAGATTAGCTATTCTCAACAACTGACGCACACAGAATGTGGCAGGAAGCAGACAGCGCTGTTCTCTGTGTAGTGGTAGAACTGAGTCACTGCAGCTTAGCTCCCATTCAAATGAGTGATCTGCAGTACCTTGTCTGACCACTACACAGAACAGAGCTGTCCGCTTCCTGCTCCATTTCCCGATTTTCAGCTGAGAATAGCTAAATGGTTGTGGTGTCAGGAGTCAGACTACCACAGATCTAATATTAGCGACCTCTATTTAGTTATATAGTTAGCGCAGTTGAAAGAAAACTACATCTGTCCATCAAGTTCAACCAAGAGATGGTTATTGGATAGGATAGGTCAGAAATATTGTAGCCCCTTTAAAAAGGTAATAAAAGCAGTAGATTCTTTATTAGGGCAGTGCAATGCCCTACCTCAGTATAAAGTATAACTTTCTCACCAGACAGAGCAATACAATTAGAGGAATGCTTTAGGGAACTTAATACACTACAATATACATATTGCAGGGTTTGATGGAGCCGTCCATGACAGAGAGTCAGATATCATGTACTGAACCTTCACTAGATATAACACATTGGCCCTCATTTACTAACAGCATAAACCTAGACAGACCGTCTGAAAACGTGAGATATAACACGGTGACTCAGGCGGTGCGACAAATCTGGTCCATGGATTGCCTTTTACTCCACATATTGGTTGGCCTAGATTTTGTAAATATTTTGACGAAATTTTGGCACAAAACGTTACACATCAAATCACAACCCATTGTCAAACTAGTCAGAAAAAAAGCCTAAAATAGATTATACATTTTATGCCAGATTTTGGGACATTTTATTCCACATTCTAGGTGCAAATCTACTCCATTGTATTAGTTTTGCTCAGTGTTCATTTATTGGATGGCCAGAAGATGTATCCATAAAAATCCAATACTGATAATAAACCAATATCTCCGATTAATAGAAAATGACTCGATGGAACAAATTCTTGCAAGAATTTATTTTCATTAGTCAGGGATACAGTGGAGATCTACTGTCCACACATGAGCGCATCAGTCCGGCAACCAAGACAAGATAACAGCCCCTGATGGCCAGATTTGGAGCGGTGAACTACCCCTCACATCCAATGAATAAATAAGAAGGTAAAATAAATCATGACCCCCTACCTGTAGAAACAACAGGAAAGGGGTGAGGAGGCAGCGGATAAAAAATGTGAATGGGGGGGGAGAGGGAGCCGCTGCCACAGAGATGAAGGCTTAGTACAGAAGATATATTCCCCGGCCACACTGACCAATTGGTGCACTACTGACACACAATAGGTCTTCAAGGGGATCCCTTTCAGATGAAGATGGAAGAAAGCAAGTAAAAATGGGAGACTGAACAAGGAGGTAATTCTCCAAGTCTGTCTCCAGAAGGGGTGGAGCAGGGGCAGAGGTCATGCCCTGAACCCCCGCTAGATATAACACATTGGCCCTCATTCACCAATAGTTAGCAAACACTTAGACAGACAGTCTGAAAACGTGACAGATATAATACAGTGATAAGCCTGGCACAGACTCCCTACAATTTACACCACATGTTGGTTGGTCTAGATTGTGCAAATATTTTGATGCAATCTTGGCACAAACTGTTGCATGTCAAACTATGACCCATTGGATGCAAAACATATTACGAATATCGACCTCTGCAAAATAACGCCAACATGTCGGTACAGAGGGCAGGGCGTCAGTTGTGACCACGGACTCTGAGCCAAAATTCAGGCAGATGAGGAATCCAAATGGGGATTGAAGACCCCAGAGAGGTGCGCATGCATATGTTGTTATTGTAGGCCACTACAGGGAAGGGGGATAAGGGCTGAACACCCATTTCAAGCAAAGCTATCAAATCCTTTGTGTTTCTATAATTTAAGGTTAGGCGTTTAGAAACATCTACATCCTTTGTATCTTTTATCTTTGTAAGATGTTTTTTCAGGCCAGGTTTGCAAGGTGCCAAGTACAATCTAAATGGATCATGCCCCGCATTCACTTTCTGAATTACCTTTCTATGGAACATATTTTATTGCATCTCGTGGCTTTGAAGTTTTCCATTTCAGGCACATTGTTACTGGACATATTTTATTACTTATGCTGTATTCTCACCGGGCTTCAGAATGATGTTGTAACTCCTTGAATCTCAGATAAGATCCAATGCATTCATGGAAAAGCTGATTTCCTTGGCAATGATACACATCTGCTAATATGTTCCCTCCTTGAGCTAACTCACTCTAATACAAATAGAACATTACTCACAATCATTCTCCATCCAGAGCGCAAAGGAAAAAGGACAAAGATCAAATTGTGGCAGCGCTCAATATCCACTTTATAAGTGACGACGGGATTCCCTCGGGAGATAATACCAATTGTATGAATAATGAAGGGAATATACATTCCTTAACCTGACAATTGCAGTAATCACAGTGTAATTCTATATAGCATATGTACAGAGCTATGTGAATCTCCCACTGTGAGGTTACTTGTATCACAAGAAGGCCCAGCAGTAAAGTATTGGAAAAACTGCCTCATCCTACTTTCCCCATCTTTCTGTATAGGTCATTGGTGTTCCATGCCAAGAAATTTCCTGCATCAATCTACATTCAGCAATGTTCTATAGCAAAAAACAAGACAGCTGACAGCTCGCCTCTGCAGTGCTCTGGCATTGGAGCTACATTGAGGTGCCGCTATATTGGAGACATCTACCCTTTCACCATTGGAACTGCCTTGTATGGGAATGTGACCCTAGAGAGTTTTTTTGCAGGTCACTTTCAGTGCGAATCTGCATTACAATGGGAAAAATCAAGCAAACTAAGTGATTTTGAACAAGGCACGATCATAGATGCTAGGATAGCCAGAGTCAGAATGGCGTTGGCCATCGAGGAAATGAATTACAAAAAAAAAAAAAAAAAAAACAACAAATCATTAAAAAGATGAAGACAATATTTTTTTTGTTTCAGGCATAAATGCAATACAGTTTCTCAGGATTATTCTCAATTATTTATGTACCCCTGGCCTCCACCAGCAAATATAATGTCTTCCCTTTCCATTGCCAAATTCAGCCATCTTTTTGACTACCACAGCTAGTCTATAGAAAGTGTATTAAAGGGGCTCTATCAGAAAAATCATGCTGATAGAGCCCCACATATGCGTGAATAGCATTTATAAAGGCTATTCAGGCACCGTAACTGTTATATTAAACTACGCCCCCCCCCCCAACACCACCTTTTTAAAATAAAAACCCTAAAAAAGAATGTTATCTACTTACGGATCATGCACACTGGGTGGGCATTCAGGGTGCACCGTCTTCTTCACCCCCGCCTCTTCTTCCTCCGATGTCGTCTGGTCCCGTCCTCCTCCGGCGCTCGTGAGCGGACACTGTTATAAAAAAATGGCCTGGGCGCCTGCGCAGTAGCCGTAGTAGAAGCCGCATGCTACTGCGCATGTGCCCAGGCCATTTTTTTATATCAGTGTCTGCTCGCGAGCACCGGAGGAGGACGGGAACGGAGGACGTCGGAGGAAGAGGAGGCGTGGATGAAGATGAAGACACACCCTGAATGCCCGCCTAGCGTGCACGATCCGTAAGTAGATAACATTCTCTTTTAGGGTATTATTTTAAAACGGGGGGGGGGGGGGTAGTTAAATATAACTTTTACGGTGCCTGAATAGCCTTTTTAAATGCTATGCACGCATATGTGGGGCTCTATCAGCATGATTTTGCTGTTAGAGCCCCTTTAAAGGGCATTATGCAATGTATTGTCACTAAATGGCCTATTCTTTAAAGAGGACCTTTCACCTGCGGTTTTATATACCACTGGAAAGCAGACCGCTTTCCAGTGGTTTATAAAACCGTATGTGCCTGAACTCATGAAAGGTCTTCTTTAAATACAGTTTGTTAAAAATATTTTCTGAAAAATTTTAGTAAAAAGTTTTATAATTTTACATGTCAGTATTCCTATTGACCCCCTCTTTAGGTTAGCACTTCCTGTTCCAGAGAGATCACTTTTCAGCAGTCATCTCCTCAGCACAAGAAGGATTACAATAGAATCTGCCCCATTTTAACAATGTAAAAATTTAGAAGGTACAAATGTAGATATTAAAATGATTAACTGTATCTGATCAACTGGAGTCCCACCATTAAGATCCCCTATCCATCACCAAAACTGATCCTATGCCATCCCATTTGAATGCGACAGTCACACATTTATATAGGACTAACGAATAGATCCAAATACTGTTCTCTGTTACCTACATCATATCCGTATAGACTATTTATAATAGTGACCATCAATCCATTCTACAAGGGTACATAAGACACTTGTGATTATGGGGATCCCACAACTAGGGACGCATGACCTATGGATATGTAATAAATTGTGATTTTTGGAGCCACATGGTGGCTCAGTGGGTAGCACTGAAGCCTTGCAGTGCTGGAATCCTGGTGTTCAAATCCCGCCAAGGGCAAAAAACCATCTGTAAGGAGTTTGCATGGATTCCCATCCCATATTCCAAAAAAAAAAAAAAAGACATACTGATAGGGAAAGAATGTACATTGTGAGACTTACATTTAAAAAAATAAAATAAAAATTATATATAAATATATATATTAATAATTAGTGATTTTTGGACCACCCCTTCAACAATATTCAACCAAGCCAAGGTGCTCAACATGTGCATCTCAGGTACCCCTATTCTTCAGACCAGGGGCATCAAACATTTAATAAGCCAGAACTAATGAAGGAATCCTCAAGTACTACAGACAAATCAATAATACGACACAATGACATTATAAACGTTCTGCTTTCTTCCGATCGCATTTGCTTCTAACAATTCTAGTGAAAGAACATTAAAGTTCTTTTCTAATCTGGGTTCTAGCTGTGCCCCGGGAGGCCGGGCAGGTAATCCCTGTTTGTTCCAAATCATACAAGCTGCTCTGACTTTAAACTGTTCAGGTGTTAAGACCTCTCCTTTAGTATATTTAGGCTTCTATTACAAAGATATAATTGGCACAGAAAATGTGGAGCACAATCCATGGCGAGATCAGAAACATGGCATGATTCATTGCTGTAATAGGTAAAAAAGTGTAACACTAAGAATTGGGTTTCAAAGTGCAGAACATGTTCTTACACTTAATCTAGGGCTATGCTCTATGCTAAAAACTGTTATGTCGGGTTAAGCGAGAACACCTACAAAATGGACAATTGGAGCCACAGCAAGACCTCCGCACGCATGCATCAGCAGGATGAATTTAAGGTAAGTGTCCATTATCAGTAAAGACCTACTTTAAGGACTGATCAGTCATCCCACATTCTCAGCAATCGCAGGTTAAGATAAAATTAGACCTTACAAAAATGCTGAAAGGTTGCCTACAAATAGAATATATTCTTCTAAGGATCAAACTGGTTATAATGGGATTTAATGGCAAAATGAAGTCTTTGTTGGCTGCCAGGAGACATTGAAAAATAGCAATTGGTCGCAACTCATCTCTTTTGCCTCCATCATATTTAGCTGAAATTAAAGAATTTTCCAAGCATGGAAAAATACAGTTATATAGGACTCGGAATTGGGTAAAAACACTAATATTTTAAATATAAATCTCTCTCTCTATATATATTATAAAAATGAATTCTTGTCTGTCTGTTTTCTATGCGCGACCAAATGACTGGACAGATCTTCACCAAATTTGAGACAAAGATACTTTAGGTGTCCAGGAAAGTTTAAGACGAGGCCCCAACTCACTCGGACATACCGTTCCGGAGATACAGCTTTCCCAACACCCTGACCCCCTCATTAGCCAATACAAACCTGCAAGTCTTTCACTAATATTCCAACTGCAATACACATGGTCACTCCACATGTACAATCCAACACTGATATCCAAACTGAGATATACGCATCAGAGGATTAAATATGCACGTCTGCACACAGTTCCACAACCCAAAGGATTAGATACGCACATCTGTACACAGTACCACACGCCGAAAGATTGGATACACAGGTCAGCACACAGTATCAAACGCCAGAGGATTAGATACACGCATCTGCACAAAGTACCACATGGCTAAAGATTAGATACGAGTGTCTGCACACAATTCCAAATGCCAGAGGATTAGATACACAGGTTAGCACACAGTATCAGACGCCAGAGGATTAGATACACGCGTCTGCACACAGTTCTACATGCCAGAGGATTAGACACGCACCACTGCACACAATACCACACACCGGAAGATTGTATACACACCAATGCACACGCTGCAGGATTAGATACGCACATCTACACACATTTCCACATGCCAGAGGATTAGATACGCGCATCTGCACAAAGTACCACACGCTGGAGGATTAGATACACAGGTCATCACACAGTATCACACGCCAGAGAATTAGAAACACATGTCTGCACACAGTTCCACATGCCAAAGGATTAGATACGCGCATCTGCACACAGTTCCACATGCCAGAGGATTAAATACGAGTTCCACATGCCAGAGGATTAGATACACGCGTCTGCATACAGTATCACACTCCAGAGGATTCAATATGCATGTCTGCACAAAGTACCACATGCCAGAGGATTAGATACACAGGTCAGCACACTATCACACGCCAGAGGAGTCAATACGCACATCTGCACATAGTTACACATGCCGGAGGATTAGATATGCACATTTTAACACAATACCACATGCCAGACAATTAGATATGCAAGTCTGCACAGAGTTCCACACACCGCAGGATTAGATACGCGCCACTGCACACAATACCACACGCCGGAGGATTAGATACGTGCGTCTTCACACAGTTCCACACGCCAAAAGATTAGATACGTGCCTCTATACACAGTTCCAGATGCCACAGGATTAGATACGCGTGTCTGCGCACTGTTCCACACACCGGAGGATTAGATACGCACGTCTTTACACAATACCACACAATGGAGGATTAGATACAAGACACTGCACACAATACCATGCGGGGAGGGTTAGACACGCATCTGCACACAGTACCACACGCCAGAGGATCTGCACACAGATCCACATCCCAGAGGATTAGATACGCACGTCTGCACAAAGTTCCACATGCCAAAGGATTAGATACGTGCGTCTATACACAGTTACACATGCCGCAGCTTTAGATATGCACGTCTGCGCATAGTTCCACATGCCGGAGGTTTAGATACACACGTCATTACACAATACCAGAAGATTAGATATGCGCGTCTGCATACAGTACCACACGCTGGAGGATTAGATATGCAAGTAAGCACACAGTACCACACGCAGGAGGATTAAATACACGCGTCTGCACACAGTACCAAGTGCCAAAGGATTATAAACACATCTTCACACAAATCCACATGACAGAGGATTAGATATGCGTCACTGCACATAATACCACACGCTGGAGGATTGGATACTCGCCACTGCACACAATATCGCTCGCCAGAGGATTAGATATGCACCAATGCACACAACACACAGAGGAGGATTAGATACGCGCCACTGCACACAGTACCGCATGTCAGAGGATTAGATACGTGTCACTGTACACAGTACCACATGCTAGAGGATTATATACACACCACTTCATACAGTACCACATGCCAGTGGAATAGATACGTGCATCAGCACACAGTACCACACGCCAGAGGATTAGATATATGGCTCTGCACAGAGTACCACATACTAGAGTTTAACTCCAGGTTTCCATAGCAACCCAGCCAGTTTTCTTCACTACTTTATGTCAGCTTTAAAGGGGCAGGGCGCTGTGGATGACACGGTTACAGAAGATCACATACACACAGCTTTACTCCAGGTCTCCATAACAACTGATCGCAGGTTTTTCACTGATATCCGAAATGAGATACACATGATGCTTATGGACACACACAAATGATATACAAAATACACCAGTGCAAAACTGGACAATTCTTATGGGGCCACTACACAAACAAAAAATGAAATATACCCCTGCAAAGCCAGGTCCTCCTGCTAGTAATTATATATATATATATATATATATATATATATATATATATATATATATATATATATATAGTCCTATGAAAAAGTTTGGGCACCCCTATTAATCTTAATCATTTTTAGTTCTAAATATTTTGGTGTTTGCAGCAGCCATTTCAGTTTGATATATCTAATAACTGATGGACACAGTAATATTTCAGGATTGAAATGAGGTTTATTGTACTAACAGAAAATGCGCAATATGCATTAAACCAAAATTTGACCGGTGCAAAAGTATGGGCACCTCAACAGAAAAGTGACATTAATATTTAGTACATCCTCCTTTTGCAGAGATAACAGCCTCTAGTCGCTTCCTGTAGCTTTTAATCAGTTCCTGGATCCTGGATGAAGGGATTTTGGACCATTTCTTTCTACAAAACAATTCAAGTTCAGGTAAGTTTGATGGTCGCCGAACATGGACAGCCCGCCCTCAAATGATCTGAAAACAAAGATTGTTCAACATAGTTGTTCAGGGGAAGGATACAAAAAGTTGTCTCAGAGATTTAACCTGTCAGTTTCCACTGTGAGGAACATAGTAAGGAAATGGAAGACCACAGGGACAGTTCTTGTTAAGCCCAGAAGTGGCAGGCCAAGAAAAATATCATAAAGGCAGAGAAGAAGAATGGTGAGAACAGTCAAGGACAATCCACAGACCACCTCCAAAGAGCTGCAGCATCATCTTGCTGCAGATGGTGTCACTGTGCATCGGTAACAATACAGCGCACTTTGCACAAGGAGAAGCTGTATGGGAGAGTGATGAGAAAGAAGCCGTTTCTGCACGTACGCCACAAATAGAGTTGCCTGAGGTATGCAAAAGCACATTTGGAGAAGCCAACTTCATTTTGGAAACAAAGATTGAGTTGTTTGGTTATAAAAAAAAAGGCGTTATGCATGGCGTCCAAAAAGAAACAGCATTCCAAGAAAAACACTTGCTACCCACTGTAAAATTTGGTGGAGGTTCCATCATGCTTTGGGGCTGTGTAGCCAATGCCGGCACCGGGAATCTTGTTAAAGTTGAGGGTCGCATGGATTCCACTCAGTATCAGCAGATTCTTGAGAATAATGTTCAAGAATCAGTTGAAGTTATGCCGGGGATGGATATTTCAGCAAGACAATGATCCAAAACACCGCTCCAAATCCTCAGGCATTCATGCAGAGGAACAATTACAATGTTCTGGAATGGCCATCCCAGTCCCCAGACCTGAATATCATTGAACATCTGTGGGATGATTTGAAGCGGGCTGTCCATGCTCGGCGACCATCTAACTTAACTGAACTTGAATTGTTTGTCCAAAATACCTTCATCCAGGATCCAGGAACTGATTAAAAGCTACAGGAAGCGACTAGAGGCTGTTATCTCTGCAAAAGGAGGATCTACTAAATATTAATGTCACTTTTCTGTTGAGGTGCCCATACTTTTGCACCGGTCAAATTTTGGTTTAATGCATATTGCGCATTTTCTGTTAGTACAATAAACCTCATTTCAATCCTGAAATATTACTGTGTCCATCAGTTATTAGATATATCAAACTGAAATGGCTGTTGCAAACACCAAAATATTTAGAACTAAAAATGATTAAGATTAATAGGGGTGCTCAAACTTTTTCATAGGACTAATATATATATATATATATATATATATATATATATATATATATATATATATATATATATATATATATATACACACACACATAAAAAAAAACTTGGGTCTCTGCTGATGCCTCTACACATGGAGGAAATGTTGTGGTCAATGATTGGGCTGTGCAATAATCACTTGACTTTTTCAGTGATGTTTAGAGGGACAAGGAAGCGGAGACCAGCAGGGAAACCACACAGCATCTGAACAGGTTTACACACCAGATCACCTGCCTTTAGGATTAATTTTGCGTATACACAATAGATTTGACAGGCATCAGGTATGTCAGAAAACAACCCCAATCACTACTGTTACTTACAGGGAGACACACAGATAATTTGGTCACAGAATAATTGTCACACCAAAAAGCACTATATAATCCCAGCTACTTATTTCACCCATAGGCTACAGCAGGAGCTATCCATGTTATGTTAATGGCTTGTTGGTTATAAACTACACATTGTTTGCCAAACCATGTTTAATAAAGTTGTAGCCTTGCCCTTAGGTAAATAAACACAGTTTCATAAGGATCTGGGAAAGGATCAGTGAAGATGTATCGGTCTACTTATATCTACTATCAACAACGAAAAAGCATCTGGTCATACGAAAATGAAAAATAACTCAAGTATCAGAATTCTCATGAAGTCTACCTTTTAAGGGCTCGTTCACATCTGCGCCTGGGGTCTTCGCTTTCAGGTTTCCGGTTTCTGTTTCGAAACTGGGCAGGAAACGGAAACATGCAGGCATTTTTAAAATCCATTCAAATGAATGGGTTTGAAAAGTTTCCGGCCTTGAGCGCAGGTGAGCGTTTTGTGCACTCCGCGGCGAAACCGTTTATTTTTTTTTAACCGGACACAAAGTCGGGCATGCAGGACTTTGTGTCCGGTTTAAAAAAAACAGTTTCGCCGTGAAGAGCATAAAACGTTCACCAGTCAGAAACGGTTTGACAGGTTTCCGTCTTCTGTCTGCAGAAGACAGAAACCTGAGAACGGAGATCGGACGCTGGTGTGAACCCAGCATAAGTGGACAGAGTATTCGTCTTTTCAGTCCAAACGACAGAGACCCGAACACTAGTGAGAACATAGACCTGATTCAGATCATGCTTCTTACAGATGTTTAGCTCATCCATTTAGCAGACACAGAAAATGGACACAAAAATGGATGAAAAAAAAAAAAAAAAATGGATGGCCATTGACATACAAAAAGACTTTAACACAAAAATTTAGTATACCATACTTTTGTATGTGTACAATTTTTTTTTATTTTTTTCTCTTTTCCAACTGACATCTATGTAAATATTGGCCATCAGTTTGCTTTTTTTTTAGCATCCGATCTGAAATGGAGCATAAACTATGACACTAAAAACACTATTAAGGTTTTATAATGGCAGATATATGTTTGAGGTGACCTTAATAGACTCAATTCTCCTATTTTATTAGAGACCATACTCCATACCTCCCATCCATCCTGAATTCAGTGGGAAAGTCCCAGATTCCAGGTCATGTCCTGGTTGATGGGAGGTATGTCCTGGAGTCGAGGCAGATATGATAAATACAGTGGTGAAGCAGGAGCGGACAGCTCCTACCTCATCACTATGCCCCCTATGTACTCCAGGCTGTAGACACGATATGATGGCATCACTCACATCGCGCCAGTAGCTCCCGGGACAAGAGACTGCAGACTGTGCAACAGGGGAGTGAGGAGAGGTGAGTTTCAGTGAGGTTTTTCTGTCCGCTTGAAAAGTCGGACATCTTTACAAGCGGACAGTGAAGGACAGGCACAGAGTGCAAAAGAACGCACCCGATCACCATTTAAATAAATGAAAAGTGTCACGGACACAGCTAGTGTCCGCTCCTAATGTCCGTGCGAGATTTTGAACGGACACTAGGAGCGGACACTACCTGTCGGACACTGACGGTAGTGTGAACGCCCCCTAATAATACAGAAAGAACAGAAGTGCAGTCACACACATGAAAAAAAAAAAAAAATCTGTTAAAGTATATTACAATAGTTATTGGTCACAAATACTTCCAGAATATCAGAAGTTATCTGAAAGTTTAAGTATGGTTTAACCATACCAAATGTACAACTTAAAGGAATGGAAGTATTCAATAACACTATGTCCATGCCACCATCTGAACAGTTTCCCCCTCACCTTCTGTCTCTACCCCCCTTCCCTCATAGATTGTAAGCCCTCGCAGGCAGGGCCCTCTACCCCACCGTGCCAGTCGGTCACTGTTAGTATTATATCTACCTGTATATTTGGTGTACTGTATGTGAACCCTCAAATGTAAAGCACCATGGAATTAATGGTGCTATATAAATAAATAATAACCCTGAATCTGATCTTCATTGTCTTGTGGGTAAAACTTTCTCCTTGGCAGAAAGGAAAGAATGAACAGCAGATCCCGATCACTAACAACTAAAGTGCAGTTAAGTAGATGGCCTGGAATTGGGTGGAGGTTGTAAGAATCTGTAATCTACTGTCTGATAAGGATTATCTGGAGAGAGCAGACTATGTAGTATTCACCTGCTTCCTGCTGTGCGGTTACCATTTCCTGTGACCTTATCTCCATCTACAACATGCCTATCATATAGTAGACATAAACAAAAGTGGTCGCCCAGATAAAGTGAGAATCTGATGAAGATAATTCAATCACACTGAAAGTAGAAGTGTGGACTGAACTGGAGATGACCTCAGAAAATTGTGAATATGATCAAGGACGAAAATGAGCCAAACTGAGAAATACCGTAAGGCTACATTCACAGTGGTGCGGGGTGTCCAGAACAGATCCATCAAATTGCTGGATGAAAGAAAATTCTACAGCACTAACTTCTTTGTCCATGGATTTCTGATAGACCTCATGGATTATAAATCTATGAGGACCATCGAGAAGCCTTTTGTGGCCTTCATGGTCAGGATGTATTTTTGCTCTCCACCAGCATCTTCAAGAGCAATTTATTGGAGACCAAACCATGCACCACAGAGCATGAAAGGCCCCTGTGTAGTGTGTGCTCCAAGCCCAAATAAATTGCGCCATCATTTGAAGGTGCTGGCGGAGGTCTTTTTCTTGCGGAATATATACCTAGGTGGGGAGACTGGGTTTACGCCTTGCAACTTTGGGAAGATTGTATTGTACTTAGTTTTGCTGAAGCTGTGCTTTGACCCAGCTTTACAAAAAAAACCGGACTATTCCTGTTATTGTAGTCCTGCCAGGAACCAAAAGAACGTATACAAAGGCGCAAATGTGAGCACACCTTTACGTGGTATTGTTTCTTTATTCAATATATGAAAATAAAAAAAAAGGACCCATTAAAGGGGTTAACCAAAAGAAGGGTGGGTGGTGTTCCTTAGGGTAAAACCGAACCAAAACGGAATGATGGGGGGGGTAGAGGCACACAACCGAACACTTCTTCAAGGATTCTTCAACAGTTTATTACGAACAACGAGCTTTGGGCAGAGCCCTTTCTCAAGTGCAATACAAATTGAGTGGTGGTCTATCCTGATACATCGTGATAGACAAAACAGGAGCAATATTGTGTCACCCGACTCAGGGTTACAGGACAGAACCATACACATCCTTTCACCTCATGGAACTGCCATAAACTGCAGACTTTTATGGGTCAGTAATGAGTCCAGGATCTACACCTGGGCTGAGGCCTACTCCAGATCCACCCTGGACCACACATACATCAGAAACCTGGGGCTAATATATCTAGACTCCAGCACTCTGCCTGTCACCTTCTCACAATATATAAAAAGTTAATAAAATAATTCAGACACCATTAAAAGGCATTTTCCTGGATTTTTTTTTTTTTGATGGCCAATTGACTGGTGAGGGGCCACTATGCTCACTTGTCCACAGTATAGTTTATATCAGGCAAATTGAAGGCCCTTTAAACGAGAAATGACCAATGCTCTGGGCACAAATTTGCCTAAGATCACATCTGTGACCGGCGGACTGTTAGAATGGCGGTTACATACAGAGCCTGACAGACCCTACAGACTATAATGGGGTCTGTTGGGTTTCCATTGTTTTTAATCGGACACAAAAAAAAAAAAAAAACTGTGCTCGCAGGTTATTTATAACTTCCTATGGAATAACCTGTAACATCTGTCTGCAACACTTTCACTGGGAAAAAAAAGCCATTAAAAACACTTGTGTGAAGTCAACCTAGAAGGACCCCGACCATTATTCCATCCCCTCTGCTGCAGTTTCTCATGGGCAAACAGAAAAAAAAAGAAAGTTTGGTAAGAAAAACAAAAACTTTCACTACTTACTGCTAATCTCTAAATAGCCTGGGGCCAAGCTAACCCGCAGACTGAAGGAGAACTAGAAGTGCCATCACTTCCAGATAGGAACATGAAATACTGCTGGAATCTCTGCATTACTATTTCTTATTCCATGTTACACTCCAGTAGTGCACATAGGCAGGATAGATGTGGTTCATGTATCTGTAGCATTGGTAGGAGGCAGCTATTCCTGGAATAAGTTCACGTCATAAATCTCGTACCCAGTGACTATGCGGGCACTACCACCTACAGATACAGAGTCACAGATTCTGAATGGATCCTCTGCATCCTTCTCATATTCATGTAGCTTAAAGCTGGTTATACACATACACACACACACACACACACACACACACACACACACACACATCTCTATCTTGATCACGACACGTACACAGCCATGATCCTGGATTTAGAAAACTAGATTGATTTTGTGGGCAACTTGGACAACCTGGGATAGTACAATGCCGAATAGAGACACCCTCTCTTTTTTTAAAGGCATGGGAACTTATGAGAGACTGCATGTCTAAACAGTGGCATATGTGTGAAGGAGAGGAAATCCTCTTGCCAATTACATCTGTCATACATTGTGTGCATTGATCCCTACTGCACAGACCACTGTCTAACACAAGCCTGGCCCTGATGGTAAGTAAGAAGAGAACGCAGAGGAGTTTTTTTTTTTTTAAATGTAGATTTTGAGCCCCATATATGGGTCACAATGTACATTTTTTTCCCCTATCACTATGTCTTTGTAGAATGGGAGGAAATCCACGCAAACACGGGGAGAACATACAAACTCCTTGCAGATGTTGTTCCTGGCAGGATCCAAACCCAGGACTCCAGCGCTGCAAGGCTACAGTGCTAACCACTGAGTCACCATGTTGCCCCCGAGTGCAGAGGATTTTAAGTCTGAAAAAGATTTTTTTTTGGCGCACGATAAAGAATATCATAAGTAATGAGGAACGAATCGACAACACAAACTTTTGGGCTTCGTTTCAAACTAAATCACCCAAAATAGCGCCATTACTCTTATTCATTGAAAATCGGTCACTGACCTATTGGTCCAAACCAACCAATGACTCTATTCTGCGTACATCTAACATTGGCTGGTTACGCTCATGAGGTCTGGGAGGTTAACCTCAGTCATTGAAACTAAGCCAATGGCAGGTTTAGATCGGTCAATGAATGAAGGTCAGCGACTGAGAGTTACTAGTCGGACTGTTCTGCAAATGTGGTGTAAAACCAATGTTCAAAAATCCTAAAATAACTGTACCTTTACGGCAATTGCGGCACTTTCAACTTGGAGTGAACTTTGGGAGATTCGCCCATTTTTTAATAATAAGGTTGGTACAGAACGGCCACCATTTCCTGGCTTTGACATGGTCTAACACAGATAGTCTTTGTAGAGCAAACACTATGGCTGCTAGACATGAATATATCATCACCGGTAACTGTGGTCAGGCGAATCCCTAATATAGAGGAAGTGTTACAAAGTATAAGCACATATATTGTAGCACGACATTCAATAAAACCAAAGAACGCCTTCGTAGAAAAACAAGTATATTTATAGGGATTCTGGTGTCTCCTGTGGGACGATGTGTCTGTTCAAAGATTAAAACTATAGGATGGGGTCACATGTAGCACAGAGCAGGAAGCGGTAGGATACGCTTTACAGCGAAAATCTTCTCCCACAGTGTTTACATTTCCTGTTTCTAAGTGTATTGTGCATTATTGTCGGATCCCAAGGCGCGGAGGAGAGGGAGGGAACCTAAGACAGGGATCTGATAACAATACAGTCTGCAGAAGGAGCAGCATCTGTGGCTCTGTGCACCCAGTATGACTACATGACGGTCATTTCAAGTCCTTGTTATTAGTTAACCATTAACAATGTTCAAAGGACTGGTAGAGATAAGCACATTGCACTGCCAAAGCTTCTAAAGGCCAGGAAAAAACACTGTCTATCCCTTCTGCAGCTCAACAGGTAACATATGCATACTATCAACCTATTCAGGGCATTTCTTGAGATGTTCAAGGTTTCAATCTTTTTTTTTTTTTCACTATAAATATCCTCATCCAAAACTTGTGTCCATCTTCTGAACTTTAGAAACGAGAGCACTGGGAAAATACATCTTTATATCTCAACAGTCGGGCAGGAAATGCAACACGTGTGCAGTCACAAGCAGTCTGCGCAAAGATATACAGTATACGCCATGCTAAATTTATGGTAGAAATTTCCATGACCGTTCCATAAATCAGAAATCCATGCGTTTCCTGCAGAAAGAAAAACTCCACTGACATGTATGGATATTCAGGCACAGAGGTTTCTATAAGACGTTTGCTATGTAAAATAATATACATTTAGGCTGAAGCCGCACATTGCAGAAACACAGCTTTTTGTTGCAGATTTTTGAGAGTTTTTTGGTCCAAAGCCAACAAAGGCTACAAAAAGAAATGGGAAATATAAAATTAAGTTCTTATACTTCTACCTTCTGTCTAAAAAAAAATTCTGCAAAATCTGCAGCAAAAAAACCCCTCTCTCTCCACAACATGGGGCCTCAGCTTTAAAAATAGTTTTTTCCAGCCATTAGACCTACCCTGTAAACAGGTTACTGATATCATATGGCAGGGTGCCTTACACTCAGGACCTCTACTGATCAGCTGATATCAGAAGATTCTAGCTCTGGACCATGGTGCAGAGAGCCAAAATAAGATGGCTCCATACACTCTATAGTGGCAGTGCCAGGTTACAGCAGCTGCAGTATTTGAGAAAAGCCACTATAGAGTAGATATAAAGATAGGTCATCTGTATATAAAGGCTGCAAAATACTTAAGTGCCTATTAAATGACACAACTGGGGCCTTATCTCTAGCAGCGTCTTTTTACCTTAATCTTATTTAGATGGCCATATAAATATTATAGAAACGCCAGCCAAACCAAATTTTGGTAGGGATGGCTGATTATCTTATGAGTATTGGAGTCTTCTGGCTCTTCCCCGAGTAGATAATGTTGGTGGAAAAGGATAGTAAATGTTGAATCCCTTTTGTGAGGAGTGTACATTACCGGGTTACTAAGTGGCAAGTGTCCTGCAGATCTGGCCAGAGGAGGAATCCAGGAGAGGCCAAGGTATAGGAGGACTTATTGAACCCAAATTTTGATACACAGAGGTCTGTTTCCACACCGACTTTCTGACAATAGGATGCAGCCTTAAAGTTAGAAGGAGATGATAAAACTTTGGCACTTAGAGTCCTAGGAGAGGGGCCTCAGAGCAGACGTGTATGCAATGGCAACTCAGCGCCTGGCACATGGATGGCGGTGACCATGAAGGAGATAATAGCAGTGCAACAAGTACCACGCGGGGGAGAGAAGACTCCCCTGTCACAGGGCAGGTGGCTGAAGGACACAAGTCAGAGAGGTTAATGTTATCTTGTTTGTTCATTTAACCTTTTTGAAGAGTTTCATTGTACAGTACATCATCAGTAAACTACTTATCACTTCTAACTCTGTTATTACTGGGTCCATCACCTGCTTGGTACATTTTAACACTCAATCCTTTTGTTCTCCTTGGAGAAAAGCCACTGCCAGAGATGTCTGGCAGCAACTCACTCCACTCACCCCATTAAAAACCCAGACAAGCTCTGCTGAACCACATATGTGGGTATATCAGCTGAACGGGAGGACTAAATATTGGCCAAACAGGAGGTATTGACAGCGTATGGTCACATCCTTACAATCTACCTATATACATACATTCACACTCCAGACGCCAAACATGGTCCCCTGGCTGCTGCTTATCTTGCAGAGGACTGGACATATTGAAATTCAACATACTAGACATCTGGCATTGGGTATAATCTGAAGACCTCCAACCATATTAGATTGTTGGCCATCCTGGTAGAACTGAACCAGCCAAAGAAACACAAGGATTATATACAAACTCCATGTGAGGGTCACATTGGTGGAAGCACAGTGCTCCACGGCAAAAGTACCAGCAGCTGACAACCAAGGGTCTTCAATGTGAATTAAAGTCCCGATAGGTTTAAGCATACATAACAATAAGGCTGAGGCTACACGGTAACATCTGTCATCTTAACATTTATTGGACAAAAGCAGAATTTCTTACACCCATTTTGAGATGCATTGTGTGAATCTACTTTTACTTACATTTTCACATTTTTTTATGGATTTGGAGGGTTGGCATGTAGAAAGTTATTGATTTTCTTTCTTTACAGCAATGTACTTAGTTCATAATGAAGACAAAAGTCTTAAAGGTGGCTCGATGAGGGACAGCATGGACACCAAGATGACTAATCTACCAGGACATCTTCCTTCCCAGTGTTCTGTACTTGATATACAGCTCTGCCTTTTACACCCCTTGTCCATTGTGGAGGAACAGGAAGACCATCTGGGAAAGAACTTAGTTCTGGGGAAATGTGCCCTCCATGTGATGGATGGAGTTGTTCGGCTTTTCAGATTAATACATAATTCAGCAAGCACAATAAAACAGACCAGTAATAATCACAATGGACTTGGTGAAAGAAAATATCAGGGATAATGGAAATCAAAAGAAATGTGTATCCCAGAGTCAGCCAAAGGGGAATGGGACCCCGTGTCAAAAGGCCTCAAGCCCCTGGCCATACAAATTACATAGCTGTCAGCTACCATGTACATACACTCAGCCAAGTGTGGTCATCTGTCTTGAAGAGAAAGAAAGGCAAAGTCTTATTTAGCGGGACTGTGGAGTCAGAGTAGGAGTCAGGACCAATTCTGGGTGAAGTTGGATAAAAAGTTACCAACTGTGGCTTTAAAATACGATACAAGATTACTTTTAATTGTACAATTTGTAATCTTCCAGAACCAATTAGATATATAGTTTGTTACATATTTACTTTCATAGGAATTCAATCACTGGAATATGGAGGAATCTGGTGGTGGTAACATGGATAACCCATCGACTCTGACTTCATTTTATTTTCCCTGAAAACTAAAGGACTGGGCACATTAAAGTCCAACTGGCCGATCCCTCTCTCCTACCATACCTGCAGTTGTTGGAGAGTTGGGAGGCCAACATAAAAATTAGGATAGCCAGTCCTACTGAAATTTGGAAGTTTGTTGAGAAATTTGTTGGGTTATTTATCATGTATGGGCAGCTTTAGGGGGCATTCACACAGTCTCCGTGCGCGGATTCTGATGCCGAATTCGCGTCAGCATCCGCACAGAAATAAAGCCTCCCACTGACTTCAAGTCATTGGGAGGCTTTTTTTTTTTCCGTGCAGATTCCATGCCAAAATACTCCATGTGAATGCCCTCTTATGGTGATGAATGCCGCTACACCACTTCATCCAGGCCTGATGCATTTCTGCTGCCTCTCCCGACTTAATTCTGTTTGTTTGTCACTTGCTCTTTTACCTATACTGTACTGTACCTTGGCATCCATGAAGATTAAGGAGTCAATGTTACTGTAGCTGGGGTCCATGGGGCCCAATAATCAGCTGCAGGGGCTACCTCCATGCTTTATACACCCTAGCGGTGCACCTATTTGAATTCCAGGAGGGATACTATGTCTCATTAGAGAGAGACAGTACAGACACTTATTAGACCATAAGCATCTGCTAAGAATTCTGGATAAGGAATATGCAAATGAGACCTCATTGGTGGAAAAGAAGCTGCCCCTAGCGCCACCTCCTGGAAAGCAGCTCCCTATAGACAACAGTGATATTTGTAATTTTAATTTACAATCTTTTCCAAAGCCATTTAACCTATACATTCTGCTCAATGCACTTTCTGATATCACGTCAGTATGTGTCCGACCCTGAATTCACCTTTATAACTTACTCAAATGAATGGTAACTGGGTTAGCATTAAACATGTTCACACAGTCACACCCAACTATTTTATAGGAAAACTCCACAACTAGTGCAGAAGGTAAAGGAGGTCATAGGTCTTCATTACAAGCCTTGTGCTTACCGCCTGACAGTTACTATTGTATCAGGTTATTCTATAGCTACACTCAGGCTTAGGATTTTCTATGTATTGCCTACAGAATAAAACCCTTAGGGTAAGGCCGCCTCAGGTTCCGATCCAAAAGCCGGGTAACTGCAACTGAAAGCTGGTACACTGCACTGGCATCCAGCCGCACACTCCGCTCCGGATTAGGCCCAATGAATGGGCCTAGTCCGGAGGAGGGAGTGTCTTCAGGCCAAATCGCAAGGCGAAACGACCTGAAGAATGAGCACCTCACTGCTTTTTTTGGGAGCCGGCACAAGCGGCAGAGGAAGCTCCTGAGCGGCTCCCATTGATTTCAATGGGAGCCGTATTTTTGGTCAGGATTTTGAGGCAAATACGTTAAGATTTAACAACTTTTTACTTAGTGCTCAGAAAAAAAATTTAAATTAAAAAGCAAAACACTATTCCTGTCCTATTAATATAAAGTTCTGGCATTTGCCATTATAGAAATTGCTTTCTGACCACCATTCATACAATGCTAATGTAAGACCATTCATACATTGTCATTATCACTATATCTATACTCTGGGCTCAGGGAAAGAGAAAAAGCGCCTGCACTGTCCTGGGAACTGCCAACGAATACTCTTTTAATAGGATCCCACTAAATACATGTTTTATGTAAAGATTATATCTTTCTTTTTTGTTCTTCGCCACACAAGCTGACATATTGCAGAAATCATCATGTCTCTTCTAGGTTTCCATCAAATGTTCAGAAAAGTGTATAAACTGTAGATGAAAAGGGACGAGGAAGAAGTCCTAGGACCCTGGCACTGGACTACAGGGGATCATATGCTGTAAATTGCAGCCCTATTTATAGCCAGTCTTACATAGGTTTGACATACATATATAAAACTGAAATATTAAAAGTCAATTGCTTATTTATTTCTTATTTATGTATTTCTCTTACTTAATTCGGTATCAACATATTCCACAGCGCTTTACGGACATAGTCAAGCATTGTCCCATATCGGGCTTACAATTTACATTTTCTATCAGTAAGTCTTTAGAGTGTGAGAAGAAACCGGAGTACCCAGAGGAAACTCATGCAAGAATGAGGCGTATATGCAAACTCTTCGCCGATGTCGTCCATGCTGGATTTGAACCCAGGACTCCAGCGCTGCAAGGCTACAGAGCTAAAGAAGGTTTATATTTAATTAAATTAACGTTGTATGCCAAAGAATGTAGATGACCTAATTGTTGAGCCTAAGATCACAGGTAACACAGAGGCAGGCCATGTGGCTGCTATGAATAGAGGGGGGCGTTTAATCCCCTTGACTATTGGGTGCCTCACACCTGTTGCCCTTCATCATACCTACATTTTTAGCATAAAAGAGGGTGGAGAGATGGGTCAAGGATGCAATGTGTAGGGAAAGACCACAGTGTCATAGATGGTAAAACCAAGTCAACGTTACAAAGCAGTCACAGGCAAGCAATGCCCCATGTGACCTATGAGGCCAGTCAATGGCCTAAAGAATGGACCTTAGACTGCTGAGGCCTTCCTGGCATAAACCTTCAGGTGCTATGGGGCCAGACAGTGGTCACCGGAGCACCAGGGACAGGTGAGTCCACAATGCTCTATAACACAAACTGTCTTTTATTACCTTTCTAGCTTTTACCCGCGACTTCGTCTGCGGTGATTTGAGAATTGGGCGGACACAGACGTGTGAAACTGTAAAAGTGCTTTAAAAAGTTTGGTGGGATAGCAAATGTGATGTGTTATATTGTGTATGTAGTTATACAGACAATGTGATGGGTTATATTGTGATGTGAGTGAGTAGAGTGAGGGCTACTCCTGAGGTGACAGTAAGGAGTGTGCAGGCAGGTTGAGGCAGGAAATGCCAGGCAGTGTGTGTGAGTCTATAGCTGGGGCTAGGAGTCCTGCTTTTGTGAGTCTCCTGCTAGGAAGCCATGTTGTTTAGTGGCACCAAAGGTAGCCTGTGACTCAATCCTAAGGGAAAACTATGTTTGTGGAAAATTGCATGCAAATCCGTCCAGGCGTTTTAGCGTGATTGAGGAACAAACATCCAAACTCACAAACATCCAAACACACAAGATTACATAATATACAAGCAAGGCCATTCCTAGGTGGTTCCACAGTTTTTCCATGAGTCCATGCACCAAGTGTGGCATGGAGGGGGGGATGGGGGGCACAAGCATCTGGTGTCCAGGCTTCGATGGTCAACAGTATGAGGTGATGGGCCTTATGCAAACACGCAGGTCATACACCCCTAAAGATTGCCATACACATACATATTTCAGCCAACCATCTAATGTTTATAGGAATGTTCCAAATCTCCCATGACAGCAAGGGTCAGGGTAAAAAGGGTTGGACATGTTAGATACCAACATGTAATGTCCTTTGGTTGTTGAGAGATAGAATACATGTACAGTACTTTGCCTTATCCCTTGTACTCCGAGCCAAGTATGTATGTGTATGGGGAAGTCAAAAGAGATTCTCATCAGCGGACAGCTATTAAGGTGTATGGCCATCTTTAGGACAGTCCTATGCACAAGTAAGCAGGTTCAGTATTTCCGAAATTTGCTAAGAGACAAATTCAAAAATGGAAAGGTCAGAAAATCTGGCCTAGTCTGATTATCATGCCTTTATGGAATATGCCTGAGACATTAACACAAATCATAAGCGTAAAACAGTCTCCGAACACTAAAGGGATCCGCAAATTCACCATAAAAATCTGCCCATAAAGGAGAAATGTTGCTTTAATGTAGCCATTGACATCTGCTGTTTATATACTCCATACAGTTGTTAGGCTTTTCTGTTTTTCATGAGTCCCAGCAGATTATAGAGAAGACGGTGTAAATATTCTTCAGGCATGTTTACCTCATTATCCATCGCGGTAGATCAAGTGCTTTATGCATAATGATGAGAGGAGACGTGAACAGAAACCAGGTACGGGTTATCAGCCTCAGCCAGGACTCCTGGACTCATCGGCCATATATACGAGGCATTGCACACAACACATGGAGGATAAACCACTTACAGGTTAAAGTACATCTTCATCTAAAATGACTCTGGAGAAAACATGTAAATAGTGAATTTGTACAAATAGAGAGAGGACGCCATGGAAATAAATGCCATTACTGATCGGTTACTGAAAATAAAGGGGTTGTCCACAGAATACCCTACTTATTGGTTTCCATTAGCAAAGATGCCCTCTTAACCCTAGTGGAGGAGAGATTACAAGATTCTGGAGATTTAGCAGTTCCTACTCATGTGTGTGTCAATGCGTTCCTGGGGAAAACAGGGGTCTGGAATTTTGGCGCATTGCAGATATATTGTACAAACAGTGCACCAGTTCCTTTCTCATATTCCTCAATATAAGCCCAGATATCCTAACCGGGATGTGCCATGAAGGAGGCCAAAAATGTGCATCAAATTGGTACCTTTTCATTGCACCTCACAGCTCCTGCACCTCACTCGCCACGTTTTTAAAGGGATTCTACCATTAAAAACTTTTTTTTTTTTTCTAACACGTTGGAATAGTCTTAAGAAAGGCTATTCTTCTCCGACCTTTAGAGGTCTGCTTTGCCCCGATGTTCGGTTAAAAATCAGCTTTTCGTTGGTATGCAAATTAGTTCTCTCGCAGCACTGGGGCAGGCCCCAGCGCTAAAACAGCACTGGGGGCGTCCCCAATGCTGCAAGAGAACTCTCTCCAGTGCCGCCTCCATTTTGTCAGCAACAGCCTCTTCATCTTCTTCTTCTGGCACTGGGGGTCAAACTTGCGTGCCTGCGCAATCAGGCCGCAGGCAGAGCCGAGTGCACATGCTGGCGGCCATTTTTTTGTGGCTGGCTACGTGAGCATGCGCAGTACGCTCTGTACTCCATAGAACTACAGGAGCGTACTGCGCATGCTCACGTAAGCGGCCACAAAACAATGGCCGCCGGCATATGCATTCGGTTCTGCCTGTGACCCGATGCGCAGGCATACAAGTGTGATCCCCAGCGCCAGAAGAAGATGCTTGAAGAGGCCGTTGCTGACGAAGGTGGAGAGAGTTCTCTCGCAGCATTGGGGACACCCCCAGTGCTGTTTGAGCGCTGGGGCCCGCCCCCAGTACTGCGAGAGAACTAATTTGAATACCGCAGAAAACTGATTTTTAACCAAACGGCGGGGCGAAGAAGACATCTAAGGGTGGGAGAAGATTGGCCTTTCTTAAGACTATTCTGACGTGATAGGAAAAAAAAAAAACAAAGGTTTTTAATGGTAGAATCCCTTTAAGACTGTGGGCAGAGCAGGGTGGGAATCAAGGCAGGCCTTAAAATGCGTGAATAAATTGACAACTGGAAGTTACCATTTTCCTAGATAAAAGGCATATCTATACACAGTCTATACTAACACTCATTTGTTCACATGCTACTACTTTTCCAGGAGATATAATGGAAGGATTGTACAATTCGGAGATTTAGGAAAAAGAATTCCAAAGATGGTTATTTCCTAGGAAATACAAGTATTTACTAAATCAGAAATAACAGGAGAATTGATGTATTACAGCCACAAGTCCCACCTCAACCAAGAGTCTAATGACCAAACTACCAGCATCCCAGGGATCTAAGATGCCGTCTGTTGCATCAATAAAACTGACTTTATAATACGGCCAAATCATGGCCATGTCCGTTACACTTTTTGTGAAGATAACCTGCTTTTTCATTTTTAGCATGACACTTTGGTCACAGCAGATCAGTCAGCTAGTGACACCCAAACCACTTCCTGACAATCTTCTGTGTACGGCAGGAAAGAAACTACTTAACATGTAGCACTGAAGTCCTGCGAGCCCGCCTTATCCCCTGAATAAATAATCACAAGATCATAGTACAAGTGTACAAATCACATGCAGACACTGCTGGCTTCTGCTGCAAGGTTCGGCTTGTAGAATCGCTCTCCGGATACATATGTTTTCCCAGGAGAAGACTCTTGTAAATATCAAGCTTCAGTAAAAGAATCAGTTTCAGTCTCAGTACAGAATACATAGAATACCGAGTATGGCGGGTAATGAGACAAAGCAACATAAAAGTTTGTTTAGTTACAGAATTATCAAAATGGAACATGAGAATAAAAAGCAAATAAACACATATGGTAGAAGGTATACAGTTTCTACCAATATATTTCACTATCGCTGCATTGTGTATGGACTCTACTGGCGGAGGACACTGGAAAGTTATAGCTTTCAAAAGTATTTTTGGCCAACAGTAACATTCATGTCCTAAACAAAAAATGGCACCAATATCCCATCAAGCAGTCGTAACAAACTTCCGATGAAGACTGACTACTTGTCAAAACTTTCAACAAGGGAATATAGTTTTTCAGTAGACCCACTGGACACAGGAATGCTGAAAATTATGGGGAAGAAATGAACTTTACCAGAAACACAAACAATGCCAGGCTCCAAACTGGTAAAAGTTTATTTGCTTGGAAAGTCCTGCACAGACACTGACGATTTACCCTATTTATCCTTAGGATAGGTCATCAAGATCAGACTAGCGTGGCGACTTATGCAGCACTATTTTTCCCCAAAAAAAAACTATGGCTTTGGCATCTGAAACGACAAATTTTTAGAGCGAAAAAAAAAAAAAAAAAAGTAATACTCTCAGTGATGTAACTAAAGTCTTGTGGGCCCCTGTGCAATCTTTTGCCGGGGCCCTCTACCTCATCCCTATAGGGAATTCTTGATAGTGATGGTTACGGGTGCTAAGGATTTTAATCATCCTTAGTGTGGTTAGGGGAATCTGTGGGTCTCCTTGGCTTATGGGCCAAATGGATGCTGCCATACCAATACTGATGCCAGCGCTTATGGCCCCCCTAATGGTTTCTGGGCCTCAATACTACTGCACCCTCTGCACCTCCTCAAGCTATGGCTCTGCATACTGTCTTATCCCTGGGACTCCACTGTACAGTTCTGGTTCCCTTTCCCTCCATTGTCGGGATGGAATCAGAGTGGCTCACATGACCTTTGAGACCAATCAGTGGCTGCTGGTAAGGAACAAGTGACGTATATCAGTGATGTCACCAGTCCTTATCCAGGGACATCTGAGGTTATCAGTCGTGTTACCCTCTCCACTCCTGACCAGACGTCCCAGCACAGGAGGACACTGTGTGAAAAAGCGCCCAGGGATAGGAGAATTTGACATCCACTTCTACCTCCCCTGAGTCTCCTACAATACATGGACAACCTTTTAGGTTGACCATACACAGGTTAATGTGGGAAAGAAACATGGATTTTGATCAAGTGTCTAATACGTATGGAGGCCTATAATGGCACATAATGAAGATGTTAAGAACTGGCCTGTTGAAGATCAACATGCCCAATCATTCTGTTCACAGGGGTGATAAGTCAACACCAGATCTGTCCAACAACGGCTTATTCTCTCCATTCAGAACATACATATGGATAAGGATGCCAGGATAAATATCTCATGTCCAACCTATATTTTGCACAGGACATTGTTGCATTTCCACTTAAATAAGAGGTTACAGAATCTACTTGTAGCATGACAATGCTGAACATGGAAAGAAGTGTCAAGAACCTTTTCAAGGACATAAGTAGAAGAATGCCAGCAGTAAGGAGTGTATAGCATATTAAACCTATGTTCTCAAGATCAATACTTCTCAGAACACGGGAATGTTACAGTGCAGTTTCCATTAGTACTAGGTCTTATCTACAAAGTGCCATTTCATTCAGCCAGGGATATCACTTACTGTAAACCACAGCATAAAGAAGAGGAGCGGATATACAAAGCATTGGGCATTTTACATTGTACTATAGTCTTCATGAACACCTTAAAGCGCATAGTACAGACTACTAAGAGCAACTATCACATATGCAAGTTACACTACCCACCAAAGAATGGCAGTAGTCCACCACAAAACCTGGCACGTTAGACAGAATTCACACTAGTGCAAACAAAACGTGGAGCAGTTGCCCAGAGCAAACAGTTTTTACCTTTCATCTTCCAAAGGATCTTTGATAAGTGTGTGTTGGAACCTGTTTGGTTGTCATGGGCAACTTATCTATCATAATACATTTTCTTAAAGGAGATGTCCACTTTGTGCAATCCTATTCTACTCAAACAGTTTAAAAAATAAGGTAATCCCACTATATCTGTTGCTGGGCCAGAAGCCAACTATATTCTGGAGAAGAACCTGGCAGCACAAATTCAATTGTATTACTTACTCAGGCTAGGTTCACACTAGCGCCGGGCTCACATTCATTCTTGTCCACCAGGGAACCCCAACAATAGAGGGCCCATCTGCTTAAACAGCGATAACACTTGGACACCATTGGACCCCATAGACTATAAGGGGGGGGGGGGGCACTGGATTTCCGCTGCTTTTATACTGAAACCGGCAGAAAGACTTTCCTTTACGCCGACTTTCGGTGGAGTTTCCTAAGGAGACAGATATAACCTAGCCTTACGTAGTGTCAACATATTCTGCAGCGATTTACAGATATTGTCAATACTATCCCAAGTAGGGATCACAATCTACATTCCCTATCAGTATTTGGTGTGTGGGAGGAGACTGGAGTACACAGAGGAAACCTGGGCAAATATGCATAGAAACATACAAAGTCCTTGCAGATGTTGTCCATGGCTGGAGATGAACACAGATTAGGAGATAAATGTCAGATCTCTCAGATACGAGTGCCGGGTCCCCCAACAATCAGGAGAGTAGGGGCCTGAAAGTCCCTATGTGAATAAAGTGCCAGTGGACTTGTGTGACCAGTACGCTGTTCATTTCTATTGGGCTGCCAGAGATTACAGTTCCAGAAGTACTGATCATACAATGCATGTTCGTTTCATTCACATGAAGAAGGTATGGAGGATTTTGGGGCCCCCAATTCTTCTGATTGCTGAGGTTACTAGCAGTCACACCCCATCAATCTGGTACTTATGGTGCAAGAACTGTACCTTGTGGTGCCCCCGTACTACAGATCACAGTGTCAGACACACAGTCCTGGGCTCTCACATACTGAGGGCGGTTTGTCAGGTAGTCTAGGATCCAGTTGGACAGGTGCTGGTCCACTCCACCAAGGTTCAGCTTCTCCCTCAGTAGCCCTGGCTGATTGGTGTTGAACGCACTGGAGAAATCAAAGAACATTATTCTCACAGTGTTCCCGGGTTTCTCCAGGTGAGAGAGAGCTCTATGAAGAAGGTGGATGATGGCGTCATCTACCCCAATGCCCGGGCGATAGGCAAACTGGAGGGGGTCCAGAGCGGAGCTCACTAGGGGGCGTAGGTGTGTCAGGAATATGAGTTATCTAGGGTTGTGCATATTGGTAGAGATTTACAAGGCCCCCCAATATGTCCAAACTATAGATATATACAACCTTTGTCTTGCTGGGATTTGCCAACATTTCCATTGCCTCCTGTGACTATCCAGAGAATGAATGTACCACGGATCCTTAAACATTTTGCCTTGCACCACAGAACTCCGGACCACCTACTGGGCAGGGAACAGCATCATAGTCCTAGTCACTAGAATGGATGGGTTTCAAAGCTGACTGCCGGCTAGCCATCCCCTATACAGTTTCCCGGGGTTTACGATGGAAAGCGGAGGTAGTGTGAACGCTCCCTTAGTCTGTGTTCATATCTCCTTGAGGTTTTTTGTTCTACAATAATATAAGAAACCCCAATATGGATGGAACCATCATATGATAAAAATGGATCCCCATGGACTGTATAGATAATGGGGTCTGTATCTGTTATGGAAACTATTATTTTGCTGGATGAAATCCTACATGCCGGACTTTTATCATCTCCAGTGTTTGATGCAAGACAGGCTCCTAACAATCTCCAACACAGATGTGCACATCCCCTTAGCTGTCGGTAATATATCTATCTATATACAGACATAGAATACATTCACAGGTAACAGCAAGCACAGCAATTGCCTACTCATATACAAGCAGGGGGAGGGAACATGTCTGACCAAAGTGCACGAAAGCCGGTGCCAGTCAGAATGAAACTCTATGCTCTCTGAAGTCAGTCAATCTGCAATGTGATCGCTCTTAATCATCTTGTCTGTACTACACCAATCTCAAAGCGAGACAACAGATAACAGTCTTATAAAAGATCCGGATACGATAAGGAAGGATCTAGAAATAACCAATTCAATGAAAATGTAGAGGCAGCAAACATGCCCTTGAGCTGTCCTCTTCTGTGACTGCAAAATACCTATTACTATTATACTAGTAGAGTGTAGAAAGTGACAAGCAATACAATGTCCAAAGAGGTGGTCACCAAACTTTCTCAATCTCCTGCATGAAACTATTCATACTGGAGCAGGGGTTGCAATGTTACACAATTTGCTATTGGAAAGCTGGACGACCACCCCCTGCCGCAGCTGCTGACCCTAATAGTTGTCACATCAGGAAGAAAAAGATTTTTACTAAATTTATCAGCAGGACAAGTCAATGCTTAATAGTGATTTTTTGATTTTGTGGAGAAAAAAGTTCTTTGACCACTCACACAACAGAGAACACACTGCGAGGATTGATCCATTTTCAGACAATCAAAAGGGTGCTGAAGTAAGGTCCCACCCCAATGGCCGACAATGAATGGACTTTGCACACCTTGAAAATAAACTTTATTCAGTGTGTGACAATCAATGGGGGACGTTTTGTTCACAAGACCTTCGCCAGGCACAATTGTTGCTTGGCGTATTGGCGCTATGGGAATGCGACAATCTCTTGCAGCTTCGCCGCGCTTCCATAACTCCAAGTCTCCAGGCGGCAGCCATGTCTGATAAAGGTTGTGTGATCCATTTTCAGATCCCAATGAATCGCATTGACTAAGTACAGTGATCGGTTTAATCTGGAGGGCCAGACATTTTTATGGTAAGCATAGGCTGTACTAGTCTAGCTGTCAAAAATACCAGAACCTCTGACACAAAGGATACAATGCTAGTGTGAACAGCGCCTAAGACACTAGTGAACTCCTTAGTCAATATGTCTTGGATTCTAAATCAGGTAATACAAAAACCAAACACCACACTGAGATTAGAAAGTCTTCCAAACTTCTGACCCCACAAGACTTGCCCCATAATGAAAGCATGAAATCCAGTTACATTCCTGCAGTAGTGCAGGTGATAGGATCAGTAACGTTCGGCTTTCAGCCCATTCAGAAAGTAAAATAACTTTTTGCATAATAAACATTCATTGCAACATTGTAACAGAGCAGGTAACAATGTAACACCTGGCATAGCTGATACAATACAGCCCCATAGAGCGGATACATCAACAGCTTCACACATGGCTGAAAAGAGCTGCTCAACTCTGCACATCCCTCCAAAAAACTTACTGCTCCACTGAGAGAACATAATAGCACCCTGAGACTGAATGAGACTATAAAGCAACAGGTGAGGCGCAAAGAATCCCAACACATGCAAGCTGATGATGTGGAGTCTGGGGTCTGTGCAGGACATGTGCCCCCCAGCCCTGCCCTCTACTGCAGGTGAGAAGGGTAAAAGCATTGCATGCACTTACAGCCATATCTGGGTCTGAGCAGGGGTGAGCTCTCCTCATGGTGCATCCTGCTAGCAGCTGCTACACCTTTCACTTCTCCCCCTTGGAAAGCTGATTCAATCCAGTGAAGGCGAGTGGATGTGAGGGGTAGAGGGTCCCAGGATCCTGCACTCAGGTCCCTTTTTGTCCTGCCTGTTGCTTTCAGGCTGTGTAACAGTGTGTGAGATCTCTCCTCCTCCTTCTCCCCTGTGCTGCAGCCTGCTCCCTCCTCCTCCTCCTCTCTCCTTTCTATAGACTTTCCCTTGTGCTGAGTGCATTGTGTTGTGAGCAGCAGTAACCTATCAGCGCCACCTACTAGATCTTTCTTATCACAGAAAAAGTCTGAATTACAAGTGATAACTGAGCATGGAGTTTTATACTTGGAAATCACATTTTGCAGGATAAATGCAGAATACAATTTCCTGAGTGAATGATTTTCTATTTATTTTTACTTCTAGATCTGTAAATGATTTCTATATTGAGCTATTATGTATTACATTATATATGTGTTTATTGTGTGCGTATATATATTCACCTGGAGATGTTTCTATGGGAACCCGTGCAATGGTTACATACTGTTCTTCTATGGTTTCCCTCATTTAAAAAATACTGCGACCAACCATAAGGTTATGGCTACACAGCATGAAGTGTCACTCGACAAAAAGGAACACCACTAAGGGGGTATTCATCTTTGTGCGCCCTGTGTCATTCCGCCATGTTTCCGTCCTAAGCCCAGAGAAATTACATAGGATACAGCTTCCTGGTAGTCCATTTTTACACCGGTGTCCGTATGCAGCCTCTCTGCGTTTTTTCAGCTGGACACAAAGTCCTGCATGTCCGAATTTGTGTCCGTGCAAAAAAAAAATTGTTTTTTCTGCGGAGAGGCCGCATATGGACACCAAAGGTTTGCTTTTAAAATCCATTCAAATGAATGAGTTTTAAAACGGACCACCGGGAAGCCATCTCCTATGAAGTTTCTCTGGGGATTGACACCTAAGGCCTTATTCACACCATAGTGATGTTTTTGACAGATCTAAACATCCATTTTTCAGGTCTGTCTTGCACTCGAGGGGCACCCATTTTCACACATCTCCCATACATTTGGTGCTAGATTCACACTAGCATTTGGGGTCCACTTGTGGTCCTGAAAAACGGAAACTCAATCCACTTACAAAGTGGTTACCCCTGAAAACCCACCTGATTTATGCCCACAAATTTGGGCGGAATGGGGAGTGGAATCCGCAAACGGAGACTGAGCACTAGTGTGAACCTGAGTATAACAGGTATGTGAATAATCCCCATTCAAATGAATGCTACTGTCTGATGTCTGTGAAATAAACAGATGACACACAGCACATGTGAATGCAGCCTAAAAGAGATACAATACGTGTCCATTTTTTATGACGATTTTTCATCTATTTCATTCAGTTTTTGTTCCCTGAGTGTCATCCGTTTTGCATTAGTTTTTAATTATCAGTGAAAAACACGGGTGAATTTCATTGGTATTTTTCCCCAATCCACTGAGCCTTTTTTTTTTTTTTTTTTTTTTTTTTTTAAATGTAGATTGTGCGCCCCATATAGCCCCATCTTTCCCTATCAGTATGTCTTTGGAGTATGGGAGGAAATCCATGCAAACACAGGGAGAACACGCAAACTCTTTGCAGATGTTGTCCTTGGTGGGATTCGAACCCAGGACTCCAGCACTGCAGACTAACCACTGAGCCACCATGTTGCTCCCCCCCTCCCCCCTGAGCCATTTTCATTGGTGAATAGGGGTGGTGTGACGTACTTTTTTTAATGGACATAACGCGGTAGCATTAAATTCAATGTCTTACTCACTTCACCGTTATTTTGATGATCTGTTATAATAGACTGTCATAATATAGGTCATGTTCTATCTTTACCTTCCATATACTGAAATGTATGAGGGATACGTGAAACCGGACACCCCTCAGGTGAAAACCGGCTGTGAAAAATGTACATTTTTAAGGCTGTTTTGCACCTCATTCATGAATGTAGGTCTAGGCTAGGGCTAAAAGTTGACTTTGGGCATAGTTCACCATGTCACCCAGACTCCATCACCAATGTACGTGAATGAATTTACAATGCAACCCCAAGAATGCTGTGACTGAGACTTCTAGTCACGAAAGGATCAAGCACCGCTGGATTTTCTTACCATCTAAGACTAGGATTCAAAGTCGCATATCCTTGAGGTCACAAATTTTTAACTTCATTCATTTATATTGGTGAAGGAGTCACAGAGCGACAAGGCAATGTTTGTGCAGCTGAGTAGGCCAAGTCTAAGGTTAAGGCCCCATCTAGCGAGCCACAGCCAAAAAGCGAAATGCAGAAAAAACCCAGCAGAAACGCATCACTGTCCCTTTCATGATATCGCATGTTGGATACATTGACCTTGGATACATTGACCTTCTTGTTGCTCAACTTTGGTGTGACTTTTTGTCATGTGGCACATGTTACTGTGTAGCTCTAGTCCCATGGTAGCGAACCTATGACGTGTGCCAGAGGGTGCACTCAGAGCCCTCTCTGTGGCCAATCTCACCACCACTCCAGTCAGGCTCCTGGATCACTCACAAATAGGCAAGCGAGCTTCTTCGAGATGTTCGAAATGCACATACAGCTGAAACTGTCAATGTAGACCGTGGGTCCATGGCTTACACTGACAGAGGATTGTATTTCTTCCCCGATGCAGGCACGATGATGTCATTCATCATTCCTACTTTGCAGTGGAAAGCAGTCACCCGGCTGCTCTGGGTGGGAGTGAAGGTAAGTACAGGAGCATGTTATACTGTGTGGGGGTCACTGTGGAGTATATTACACTGTGTGGTGGACACTGTGGAGCACATTATACTGTGTGGGGGCCACTGTGGAGTATATTACACTGTGTGGTGGACACTGTGGAGCACATTACACTGTGTGGGGGCCACTGTGGAGTATATTACACTGTGTGTTGGACAATGTGGAGCACATTATACTGTGTGGGGACCACTGTGGAGGGCATTGTACTGTCTGGGGGCCACTGTGGAGCAGACTGTACTTTGTGGGGGCCACTCCAGGGCAGATTGTAATGTGTGGGGTCCCTTCACTATTTATATCACACAGTATTTGTTTCATAGCAGACGTGATATTAGTACAGGCTGTGATAACATTGCACAGTCACTGTGCTATGTAAATAGTGAACATTAATTGTTCAAAAGTACAAAATGTAAACTATTACCTTACAGTTCAAAGTTGTTTGTATTATTGAAAGCTCTGTAAAGTGCCATTCACACAACCATATTTTGCAGGTCTGCAATTGTGGATCTGCACATTATTAACCCCTTTCAGCCGCAGGCATTTTTCAATTTTCGTTTTTCATATTTGAATCCCCCATTCCAAACTCCATAACTTTTTTATTTTTCTGCTCTCAGAGTCATATGAGGTCTTAATGTTTGCAGAACAAATTTTTCAGGTGGCACTTTCAGAGGGGGCAGCAGCCACAGGTTTTGGTTTTTTTTTAACCTAAACTAGCCCAGGACAGGGCCACACTGAAAACAAACCAAGCAGCCCTGTCCTGCACTAGTTTATACCTCTGTGTCTGAGTCTTCATAAGGTTCCCGGCTGTCATGCCAATGACACTAATTCCACTAATTCCAATACACTTGGAAATTTTTCTCTAGCCCCTACCATTCTCAAGCAAACAAGAGTGTTAGTTTTGGTGCCTCATATACTATTTAGTCTCTGTACTGTCAAGAGGGCGGGGTCAGGCAGGAGCAGACAAGAGGTGTGATTCTGAGCTCTGACACTGTCTGCCTCTGATTGGAGCTCTGAATCACACCCCCTTTTCTGCCTGACACCTACCACCTGCCTAAGTAGCACATCGGACACCAAAACTAACTGCATTTATATATTGCACAATGAATTTATTGCTATTCCCAACACACAAGAAATGTGTGGAGATGGTTGCTTCATTCGATTACTGGCCGAAGGCTCTGGAAACCCCTACAGCATCTAGACCAGAGCAGTGGGGGACTAGGGAGAGGTGAGTAACATTTGTAGCCCTAGTGAATTTATTTATCCTGTGTTGGAAAACCCCTAAGAATTGGGATGATGGTTACATAAAATGCATGGAGTAATGTTCCTGGGTTGACACCATGAGGTCCTATTGTTGTAGATTCAGCAATACATTCACAACATAGATGCTACATATAATACAAGTCAATACAAGTATTTTGAAACCTTTGAGTAGATCACAATCTACTACATGACATAAGGTAGTGATGACATCTTGATTATGTTCTGATCTGGTATGGTGACATTTGTGTGCACATTTTGTTGTGACTCTGCCTACATATGCAGTTGCGTGACTAAGAATGGCTGGGCCTCAAGGCGAACATTTCACATGGGCCCCCCACTCCTGACCAACACCCCCCCCCCCCGCCCTGCCCCCTGCACACAGTATTATGCCCCATAGTGACCCCTGCACACACTATTATACCCCATAGTGGCCCCTGCACACAGTATTATACCCCATAGTGGCCCCTGCACACACTATTATACCCCATAGTGGCCCCTGGACACCGAATTATGTCCCATGAACGATTATTATACTCTGGTGATAGGTGCCATGTTAATATGTCAGTGCTGAACCAGGAAGTTGAGACTGGCATGAGAACATGCAATGCTGGAAAAGGAGTAGCTAAGGATTAGAGGAGTATGGCTTCTTATATAGAGAGCTGTGGAAAAAAGTTGATCTGCCATGTTCTATTTTTTGGATGTTGGGTGCAGATACTAGAAAAACATTTATTGTAAATTACAGATCTGCATTTTAGCAGTAAAAGTCCAGACCACAGATCAAGGTAGAGATCGAGGATAAACTTCACAGACCAAGCGTGAAGCTTAGTCACCAGTGACTGGACACAATATCTATTGCTGAATGGATTTGCTGCAGTAGATATTTCTGGATTACAAGGACTGAGCACAATAATTACTGATCTGTCTCCTGGGTCATATCTTAGGGACTCCGTACTACACGTGCTGCTGCCTCATGAAACACAAGTCTCATACCGCTGACAACTAACACACTGCTTGACCTCTGGGGACCAGGCAGAGTTTTTATTACCAAAATAGCTATTTTCCTGTATGAATCACATATATAGTATCACGAGAACTGGAGGGTATGTCACCATGGACAGCTCATCATTGGGGACAATCAAAGTATGAGAGCAATGGACTTTACTGCTAATAGTGCTGATAGCCCCCTCCATCTGGCATCTCTACCCCTTTGCGCTCAAGTAAAAACATGGGACACTGTCTTCCATCATGTTTATTTGACTTTCTAGCTGGAGGAAAGTCCTTGGTGCATGTAAAGAGAGATATTTCAAGAATTTTTCAAGATATTCTCAACTGCAGTCATGAAAAGTATCCACTGCTATGATGAAACAGGCTCTCCTGAGGACCTCCAAGAGTTAACTCTGCTGGGAGGATAAGTTAGGTAGTGTTACCAGACTCAGGAAACCCAAATTATCAGACCGGCCGTATTTGAGCCTTTATCGAGACCAAACCAAAAACCCCCTTCCCCTCTACTAAACCCCTTGTATGTGTGATCTTCACATAAATACGGACCAAGTTACCTTTGAATGGGTGGGGTCGGCCACAGCTTTATTAAATATATATTATCTGACATAAGCAGTAACCCCTGTTCCCCTCCTCCTTTTGGTGTGTGCCCCCCGGTGGGGCACGTCGCTGGTACTCTACATCGCTGAGAAAGGGGGCCAAGGTCCTGTTACTATGCCTGCTGTGACAACAATTTAATGCAAATATATATTTATAGCATGTCATTTGCTAACAGAAAGAAGAAACAAACAAAACTTTTATCTGCACGGTACATAGTTACATAGTCAATGAGGTTGGATAAGGACATTATTCCCTACAAACGCTACAGTGTTGATCCAGAGGAAGGCGAAAAAACCCCATGAGGCTCATGCCAATTTGCCCTATTTCAGGGGGAAAATTCCTTCCTGACTCCAAATCTGGCAGTCAGTATGAAAACCCTGGATCAACGTGTCCTTAAAATTCTAGAGTCCATAACCTGTTATATTTTACTCTTCAAGAAAAAGGCATCCAAGGAAAGAGGGGTATAATCATAAATGAAAAGAAAATGACTTAGCGGCTCGGTTTAGGTGTGGGTGGGTGGGGGGTTGCTTTGTCAGCTCTGGCCGGAATTCAAAAGGAAGTTCCCCACCCAGAGCTGCCCTGGATACTCCTGTGGGAGGCCCCGCCCCCCTCCCCGGGCCACCAATGAATGGGAAAAAACTCCCCTTGAGGGGAAGGGCATAGGTCACAATGGCCGCTCAATATCCAGCTGGCTTATACAGCCAGCCCGCTTGCAGACCGTCTGTATTTGAGCCTTTATCGAGGCCAAACCAAAACCCCCCTTCCTCTCTACTAAACCCCTTGTGTGTGTGATCTTCACATAAATACGGACCAAGTTACCTTTGAATGGGTGGGATCGGCCACAGCTTTATTAAATATATATTATCTGACATAAGCAGTAACCCCTGTTCCCCTCCTCCTCAGCGAACGTTTTGGTGTGTGCCCCCCAGTGGGGCATGTCGCTGGTACTCTACATCGCTGAGAAAGGGGGCCAAGGTCCTGCTACTATGCCACCGGATATCGGTGTAAGCCTACAATGAGGTCCGACCCCCCCTAGCAGGAACAGCGCCCTTTCTATGCCACCTTGAATCCCAGAAAGAAAAAAGTCCAACCCAATATCATTCAGGTGTACCCCATCCTTTCGCAGCAGCATCTGATTGTCCCCTTCAAGCTGGTAGTGCCTGACCACTACTCCGCCCAGTGTTTGTATGTGGTGTGACATTACTCTGTTGAGGGCTTTTCTTGTTCTCTCAAGCGCGGGCGGACTAATAGCGCCGTGCCACTGTGACCTCGGAATCATCTCAGACCATACAGGGACTAGGGCTGGAAAAAGTTCTGGAAACCTGCAGAAATACGCTCGCATCCTAGCAATTAGTTCTGGCCGCCGGATGGAGACCATGTCGTTGCCACCTGCATGGATTGCTAACACCACCGGGACCTGAGTGGCTCTACTAGCGTTGAGGACCTCCGGAAAGACTTGTTCCCACTTCATGCCCCGTATGCCGAGCCACCGCACCTGGACGTTTCTGAAACCCAGCTGGAGACCCATCGGCCGGACTGCTGCTCGCTTTGTGGCCCAAAAGACATAGGAGTGTCCGATGATCCAAACCACGGTGGGGGACCCTGTGAACAACAACATGGGTTAAAAACAATGAAGCATCATGCAAACCCAACTTTTAGAGGACCCCCCCTCCCCCCTTTCTATATATATATATATATATATATATATATATATATATATATATATATATATATATGTATAAACTTCTTTTTTTTTTTTTTTTTTTTAAACTGATGATTAAACCAGGTCTGACGTAACGCCTATAGCAGTTGGAGCACCATCGTCCTATGCGTTTCACCTCTTCCTCTGCCAGGCCTGCCGCATCGGCAGCCGTCGCAGCCCGGATGCGGAAGGAGTGGGTACCAAATTCTGCTGGCGATACCCCATTGGCTTCTAGACACTTCTTGAACACTGTTTCAAACTGGAACCTTGTTAAGGGGGAACCATCCTTGTGGACTAAAAACTGGGTAGCGGCTGGTCGGGTTACCGCATATGTCTTAACCGTTTTGACCAGGCACAATGGGCCGCTGAGCTTCGCTATTGATAACCATGCCCCTTGGCCGTAAATGTCAGTTTTAGATCGGCAGACCCTAAGCCTGAGTGACTCCGGGAGAATGACTACCTCCTCTGCTGCTAAACCTGTTGCTACCTGCCGGGATCTAGCTACTAGCTCCCCAATTCTTAGTGCTCAAAAAAAGGCTAAAACAAAGGCACAGGACATAAGGACTGCTTCGTATGGTGTTGTGCAGACCGTTATAGTGACGTCCACCAGGCGCTGCAATAGGAGGAATGATACTGGCCGCCGGTGATCCTTCTTTCTCCTGGCCTTTTTTAGCCCTTTTAGTATCAGCTGAATTGGGAACTCTTTAGTTACATCGGGGAGGCTTAGCAATTTTAACCCAAATGCCACGCCAGATAGGCGCCTTGCCGCGGTTGCGGCGGACACCCCTGCTGCTGCTAAATGAGCGACGTACTCATACGTCAAAACCTTGCAGCCCGCTGCGTCCATTGCCCTGCCAGGAGGGCCTAATGATAACCACTCTCTCCACGATTTCTCGTGGCCTGCCCAGGTAGAAACTGTTATCGCGTCCTTCAGTAGCCGTGTCAATATTGGAGCCCCAAGTCCCATAGGAAGGGCGAGCACGGGGAGCCCTCCAACTCCGCCTTCGGATGGTAATCCCTGAAGCGCTCCCACTGGAAACGAGAAAGAGAGTCAGCAACAACGTTTTCAACACCAGGGACATGTCTTGCTTTAAACACTATGTTAAATTGCAGGCAACGTAATACCAGGTGCCTCAAAAGAGCTAGGACTGGCAGCGAGCTGGAAGACAAATGGTTAATTGCCAGGACGACACTTTCATTGTCACACCAAAACAAAAAGCGCTTGTTAGTCATGGCTGGCGCCCATAGCTCCAGCGATACCACTATTGGGAATAGCTCCAGCAGGGTCATGTTCTTTGTTGCACCAGCAGTTACCCAATCCTGTGGGCATGGAGCCGCTGACCAACATTTGCCAAACACTGCACCATAGCCTGTTGAGCCAGCCGCGTTGGTATACAACTGGAGGTCCGAGTTCGACAACTCCTTCTCTGGGAAGCATGATATGCCTGCATAGTCAGACAGAAAGGATTTCCAGACTTCCAAATCATCCCGCATGACCCTGGTTATATGGACATAGTGGTGGCGCATTCTCTTTCCGGCGGTGTCCATGGCCAGACGCCTGGAAAAAACCCTGCCCATAGGAAATATTCTGCATGCAAAGGTCAATTGCCCCAGTAGCGACTGCAACCGGACCAATGGAACTTTCTTTGCACTGCGGCACACCTCTATGTCCTGTTTTAACCTGATGAGCTTGTCCTGCGGGAGCTGAAGAACCATCCTGTCAGTGTCAATCAGGATTCCCAGGAAAGAGAGGCACGACGCTGGTCCCTCCGTTTTTCCACTGGCCAAAGGGACTCCGAACTTATCTGCAAGGAAACGGAACATGTTGAGTATATAAAGGCATTGTGGGGAGCTCTTAGGACCGACAAATAGAAAATCATCCAGGTAATGTATTACCGAAGAGGAGCCTGACTCCTGCCGCAGTACCCACTCTAGGAAAGTACTGAAAACCTCAAAATAACGGCAGGAGATGGAGCACCCCATGGGTAAGCACATATCATAGTAGAAACTCCCTTCAAGCTGACAACCCAGCAAGTGAAAACACTCTGGGTGTACAGGTAGGAGCCGGAAGGCGGATTCTATGTCTGTTTTTGCAAGCAAAGCGCCGCGTCCTGCACTCACTACCAGGGACACCGCCTTGTGAAAGGATACATAGGACACTGCTGTTTCCTCCTTAGGGATACCATCATTGACAGATTCACCATGTGGGAAGGATAGGTGATGGATAAGTCTGAATTTTCCTTCCTCTTTTTTGGGGACCAGGCCCAGTGGCGACACTCTCAGGTTTTTAAATGGGGGTTCGGTAATTTCCCGCCATGCGACCCAAGGCCACCTCTTTCTCAATTTTAGCATGTGCTGTGCTCATGTCCTTTTTAATTGAACGTAGATTGTCTGCTAGTGTAACAGATGAACTTTGTAAATGGGGTATGTAGAAACCAACCGTGAAACCATTAATGAGCATATCTGCCTCTTGCCTCCTTGGGTATCTGTCGAGCCAGGGGCGCATCCTTTCTATGATCAGCGGTGTCCTCCGGCTGACACTGCACCCTTTTGGGGGACTTAAACCTTCTTGCGCATCGCAAGGCTGCATGGGCCCCCCCACAGGTGGTGCATTCATGTTTAAAACAACAGGAGGCATGGAATCTACAGTACCCTTCATTATACATCCAACATGTACCTGTCTTGTGTGTTGCCGCTGCGGGCACCCATGCTCCTGCAGCGGCTGCGGGCCGAAAGGGATTCCTTGCCAGCTTGGGGTTCATCATTATTTGAAACCATACATCAGTGGCTTTTGAGGCCCATCCTACCTCTTGGGGCAGAGCTAAGTGCCGCTGAAATTCCTCGTCATACCTCCACCATGTTGCACCACCATACACATTATATGCTGAGAGAATGATATTCTGATACACAAACAGCTCAGGTGCCTTCTCTGGCTTAGCCTGGCAAAGTATACATGACATTGTGCTAAAGGCCTGGATCCAATTGTTAAAAGTCTTTACCACCCTGGGCTTTTTGTCCTCTCCTCTCCTGTACTCCTGCTCTTTATCCACTGTAGGTTGGTCCTGAGATATCAGCGACCATATATCCAAGAATTCCTTTTATAATTTTTTCCCGCACGTCCCCTGGCACGTGCGTGCCCAGTGGTGCCACTCCACAGAAAAATGTATCATTCCATAACCAACTTTCTGGCAGCTGCGCAGCCACACCTGTTGCAGACTTAGGAGGGGGGGATGCAGTTTCCAGCTTATCTAGGATTGCCTTCATCATCTGTATCACAACGCCATTATTCTGGTGCTGTGTAGCCTCACTAGTTGTAAGCGGTGCCCTCCCCTCCAGCTTAGCTAGCATAGCCTTAAACATATCCAAGACATCCCCACCAGTTGAGGTCTGTGCAGACCAAGCTTGCGAACAAGCAAACTCACCAGTCGGAATGATGGTCGGATGTGCGTTGTCTGCGGGTGGCTGCAGCAGCATTGCTCCTTTTGCCAACGGTTCCTGAGTGGCTGTGGGCTCCACCTGGCCATGTGACCTTCCTTCCACGTCTGAATCCCTCGAGGATGTGCCAGAGGAGTGTGATGCTGACCTCTCCCTGCTATAACCACGATGATGCCTGCCGCCTTGCATTCGGGACCTCATGCTAAGCTGACTTAAGGGACTCCCAGCGGATGATCCTCTGAGGGATCTATGCCGACTGCGGTGGGGGCTCCTACTGTTATGTGTTGGGGTGCTGGACCTAATAGCTGTTTCAGCCTGGTGTGGGAGTTGCAGGACCTAGTGGTCCTTCTGGATTGTCTAGGTGCATGGGGCATTATTGGGGCATTATTGCCCAACAATAACTCCCCACCACTGTGGCCTGTGCCAATCAGCACTGAGTTTTCCAGGGGGCCGTTGGCTATTGAACCCAAAATAGTCGCCTCCCCTGGGTTCCTATCATACTGGGCCTGGGGGTGTGGGGGTAAATATAACTGTGTGGTGGGTGGACTACATTGGGACTGGCTAGGAGGGGGTGAAGCTATTTGCATCTGGCTTCCTGCTGGCTGCCATGTGCTGACCCCAGGGCCTACCAGGCCCTTGGTCCGCCTGGCCTTTATGGCCTGTGCCCTTATTGAGGCAGGGTCAGATGGCTGGCATTGTTTCAGTCTAACCACCCTCCCTTTAAGGGCCTGGGTTGCTCTATTTTTGGGGGCTTTAACCCTGCCGCAAGTAGGTGGGGGGCTTGGGGATAGCCGAGATGGTGGCCTGGCTGTCCGTGCTGGACGGGCCATGTGCCCCACTGTCTGCTGAGGGAGGGGGAGTCTGGGCTGAATCCCCGCTCTCCTGGAGCAGGGACTCAAGCCACGCTGTCCCTTTCTGACTTACTTTGAGTAGCAGCTGTTCTAACAGCCGTTGATGGTCCTGTGCAGGCTCCATAGCATGTGGTTGGAAGGCAGACAAAGGGTCAGCAGGGAGAGTTGCTTTGTCAGCTCTGGCCGAATTCAAAAGCTGGTCAATCGCGAAGGACGTATGGATCAATCGCGGGATGCAGCCAGGGATCCCTGGTGTCTGCTTGTTCACAGCGCAGGCTGGGAGTCGACTCTCAGCCTGCGCTGTGAACAAGCACTCCGGACACTTGCAGGCCGGGCAGCAGCAGCTCCGGGGGATGAGGCGCTCCCCGCTCTTAGGGATGGAGGGAGACGGGGTGCTGCTTCTTCACAGTACAGGCTGAGAGTCATCTCCAGACACTTGCAGGTGGTGCTGCCGCAACCCCAGCCTGCCAGTGTACAGAGATAACTCTCAGCCTGCGCTGTGAACAAGCAGACACCGGGGATCCCTGGGCGGCCACAGAACGCTGTCTCCTGCATTCACGCTCCGTGCCGACCCCGCCCACAAACCGACCCCGCCCACAGACACGCCCCACCAACAGGCCCTCCCCTGCCCCGCCCACAAGAGGTGGGTAGTAGATCTTTTGCCTTAATCAGTTTAGGAAGTAGCTCACACGCTGAAGAAGTGTGAGTACCCCTGCTCTAGAAGTAACAGAATGAATGACAGCAAGCCGAAATCTAGAAAACCGCGAGGAATTGATACAGAAAGTATATTGGAAAATTGTATATCTTTTTATTGTACATTTGTTTGTCAATATTGGTCTGAAAATGGCCAACCCCTTTAAGGTCCACAGTTCTCTTAATCACTAGGAAACCAGGTGATCAAGCTCGCAGCAATCCTCTGTCCTGTGGATAGGGCATAAGAGTCTTAATGGCACAACCCATTTTAGGAACCAACTACTTGTGCTGGAAAGAGAAATTTAAAAAAAAAAAAAAAAAAGCTCCTTGGATCAATCCAAATAATATAAATTAATTCTAGAATGAACCTTCTGGTGTAATCCGGATTAACTTGGTGTGGTTCTTTAATGTTTGATCAGACTTTTGCAGATATAATTGATTTAACTTGCAATCTATACTGGTTGTCTGATAGTTGACAGTAGGCGAGGCAAAGCAAACACTCCGCTGATAACATGCTTGCAATGAAAAAGCTCCAATTGTAATGAAAAATCTGTCGCTAGCAGATAAAAACCTGCAAAATCTTTACTGGTGTATTCTGCATTATTCGAGGTTACCGCTGGTGATTAAGCCCTTAGACATTACTCTCATTCTTCAGCTATAATAATGTCCTATAGTACTAAATCTATAGTATTAAAGTAAAGGAACTGGCATTACTGAATTAGCCAGGAAGCCAATATGTAAACATACTCTTGCAAAAAAAAAAAAAAAAATCTGAAAAACCTAGAAATACGAAAATCTTTGAAAACATTATTTTTTGGCATTTCTCACATGGGCAAATTTTCTGATATGCAGCCAGGTTTGCCGCATGCAAGACAATGAAGTTTAGATAGGAATCTCTATTAAAGTATTTCATTCTTTATTGTGGGAAATTGAGCTCCATATTAGGAAATTTGCCAGTTGGCCGAACACCAGCAAAGCAGATTTTCACAGATTTACTCATCTCTGGATTAGAGAGGGTGTTTTTTATGCCTAGAAATGAAGGGGTTCTTGATATATGTGCACTTATTGTGTTCTATTCCCAGCTCATTACTACTTTAACCTGTAACCTGAGAAATGTTATAATAAAAATGGACAAACTTAACATAAAATTTCTCTTCACACACTTGGTCATACTGTGTCAAAATCAACCACAGTTGTGTGAATCTGGGAAAAGGGGTTTTCTGAGCTAAAAATATTGTTAATCTATCCTACGGAAGTTCAGCCCTGCAATTAGTTTGGGTAGAACCAGAAATGCTATTATTGAGGAAACCTCAATGTAAAATAAGAGCTGACCCAGGGGAGATGAGGAAAAATAAGAACCAGTTATACTCGCCTCTCCTGGGCATCTTTGTGGCATTCATAGGTCTCTCGGCATCCTCTGCGTTACATGCCCTGGGGACATCGCTGAGCCATGTGATTGGACCTCAGAGCTCACATAGGGCACACTGGCAAGGTATAAGTGTTTGCTATTTTTCCTTTCCTCACATGGCACCATTTATTATACTTTGGAGTCTGAGAACCCAAAACTCTTGAAAATTTTAGGTCAAATTTGGTTCTAAACAAATTGGTTCGCTCATCCCTAGTCAGTGATTTGTATCAGTGATTGTGAGCCAAAACCAGGAGTAGAAAATACACCAAGGTTGTAACAGCCTTGCCCGTCTGAGCTTTGGCTGCATGCTGTGGTGCAGGAGATGTGTCTGGCTGTGATTTCTTCTTTTGGGTTCTTCTTGTATTGCCTGAACACTGTCCTATTCCCTCACCTTGGTAATTGATTTTCCACCACACACATCTCCTTCACCTTGGTTTCTGCTCCTCTAATAGTTAATGTCAGACTTACCCGTGTGATTGACAGACTATCTTCCTATCAGGTCTGGGGCGGCTTCTTCCTCCCTATTTATTCTTGGCTCACATTCACATTGGTGCTTGCTATTACCTTGTGCTTACTGGCTATTCCCTCTTGCTGTTTTGTTACCTGTATTCTTATTCCTGACCTCTGACTTAACCTTTGACTATTCTCTTGGATTATGATTTTGTACTGCATTACTCGACTGTTACTGACCTCTGGCTAGCTGACCTCCCTTTGTTATTGTTTGTCTTGCCTGCGTTCTGTGTCATCACCTATATCTAGGAAGGGCTTGTTATCCAATTGTTGCTTAGGACAGGACAGGCAAGCAGGAAGGGACACGGCGATGTTCCACGTTGGGCTCACTGTCTTGTTGTGCCCCTTCCCCCAGGGTTCACCAGCAGCTACTGGGGAATTGTTCCTCTAGCAATTCCCTTACAAAGGTATAATGGAAAGTTTTGTACCAGTTCTAGGTTTTCCATCCTCTCCTGATCTTGGTGGAAAGTTACTGGTGCAAATCAGTGACTGAAAACTGATATGTGAAGACAAGTGGAGTCCACAAAAATGGCAATGATGTAGAATAATGATGTATTCAGCAAGATGTTCTTACATTCTCTATTCTCCATCTGAATTTTTGGGCCATGGGATTCTACAGCCCAGCCTTGACCCCAATAAACCTCTAGCTAAACCTTTCCCATTGTGTTGTCTACATGAAATCCCTCTTTGTAATTGCCCTTGACAAGAAATATCTTTACAAACCTCTTAAAACTCCACTCCTACTCACACTGTGCATTACTAGAGTATATAAGGCACACATTACACCGCTCACACGTCACATTTCATGCTTATCTTCCAAGTGAACCCTTGTCTTTCACCTATATAATAAACTCTCCTTGTGACTGCAGAAAGTTATGATCTCACCAGCACTGGGAGGCTTGGAACGTTGGCTGATAAGGGGCCGGTGTATGCACGGAACGGCCTCTCTGGCAGCATTTACTGCATCCAATCCTATGCAAATGACCATCATATATATTGCTTCAATATCAGTATTGAATTCTTCTATACATACATAACCAGCCATATTGGGTCATCAATATATGATGTGGTGGGGGGCCAACATGGGGATACCCAGCTGTTTTAAGAGGCTGAAGCACTCATAGGTGTTGCGGCCTCTTCCCTGTCACATGGTACAGCAACAAATCAGGCCCATTCAGGTGAATGCTGATCTGCAGGACCAATCATAGCCCCTACAATACATAAAATATTGATTTTAATGGGTATATACAGAATGGAAACAAGCTCTATTTGGGGACTAACAAGTTTCATTTTAGTCTATGACCCAGAAAATCACGTACAGCATGGATATGCCATCCACAAAAGAAATGTAACGCAAAAAGTTCCATTTTAGGTAGGAAGTCTTCTGTCGGTATCTGATAAACTTAATCGGCCATTGTGGTCTTCTGAAAGATCACAACATCAGAAGGGGTGGTTGAATGAATTTAGCCTTAGGGATGCTGAAGATGTTCCTGTAGTGAATGTCTATGGAGGTCATTACAAATTTTACACTAATATGATTTCTAACTATGATGTAATCTTTGATGGTGATATGCCAAAAAATTACTTATTGCTAATCCGAAACCAATCCTAGTGGTCATGTGGCTGGGCCATTACTGTACATTACTTGCTTGGCTCCAAGGGTCCATTAATATTACATTGTGTTAGGTCATTGAAAAATGCTGCAGAATGTAAAAGATCTCTGCATGGTACACCTACCTTATCTTACACTTACAGTCCTATGAAAAAGTTTGGGCACCCCTATTAATCTTAATCATTTTTAGTTCTAAATATTTTGGTGTTTGCAGCAGCCATTTCAGTTTGATATATCTAATAACTGATGGACACAGTAATATTTCAGGATTGAAATGAGGTTTATTGTACTAACAGAAAATGTGCAACATGCATTAAACCAAAATTTGACCGGTGCAAAAATATGGGCACCCTTATCATTTTATTGATTTGAATACTCCTAACTACTTTTTACTGACTTACTGAAGCACAAAATTGTTTTTGTAACCTCACTGAGCTTTGAACTTCATAGCCAGATCTATCCAATCATGAGAAAAGGTATTTAAGGTGGCGAATTGCAAGTTGTTCTCCTATTTGAATCTCCTCTGAAGAGTGGCATCATAGGCTACTTAAAACAACTCTCAAATGATCTGAAAACAAAGATTGTTCAACATAGTTGTTCAGGGGAAGGATACAAAAAGTTGTCTCAGAGATTTAACCTGTCAGTTTCCACTGTGAGGAACATAGTAAGGAAATGGAAGACCACAGGGACAGTTCTTGTTAAGCCCAGAAGTGGCAGGCCAAGAAAAATATCAGAAAGGCAGAGAAGAAGAATGGTGAGAACAGTCAAGGACAATCCACAGACCACCTCCAAAGAGCTGCAGCATCATCTTGCTGCAGATGGTGTCACTGTGCATCGGTCAACTATACAGCGCACTTTGCACAAGGAGAAGCTGTATGGGAGAGTGATGAGAAAGAAGCCGTTTCTGCACGTACGCCACAAATAGAGTTGCCTGAGGTATGAAAAAGCACATTTGGACAAGGTAGCTTCATTTTGGAAACAAAAATTGAGTTGTTTGGTTATAAAAAAAGGCGTTATGCATGGCGTCCAAAAAGAAACAGCATTCCAAGAAAAACACATGCTACCCACTGTAAAATTTGGTGGAGGTTCCATCATGCTTTGGGGCTGTGTGGCCAATGCCGGCACCGGGAATCTTGTTAAAGTTGAGGGTCACATGGATTCCACTCAGTATCAGCAGATTCTTGAGAATAATGTTCAAGAATCAGTGACGAAGTTGAAGTTACGCCGGGGATGGATATTTCAGCAAGACAATGATCCAAAACACCGCTCCAAATCCTCAGGCATTCATGCAGAGGAACAATTACAATGTTCTGGAATGGGCATCCCAGTCCCCAGACCTGAATATCATTGAACATCTGTGGGATGATTTGAAGCGGGCTGTCCATGCTCGGCGACCATCTAACTTAACTGAACTTGAATTGTTTGTCCAAAATACCTTTATCCAGGATCCAGGAACTGATTAAAAGCTACAGGAAGCGACTAGAGGCTGTTATCTTTGCAAAAGGAGGATCTACTAAATATTAATGTCACTTTTCTGTTGAGGTGCCCATACTTTTGCACCGGTCAAATTTTGGTTTAATGCATATTGCACATTTTCTGTTAGTACAATAAACCTCATTTGAATCCTGAAATATTACTGTGTCCATCAGTTATTAGATATATCAAACTGAAATGGCTGTTATAAACACCAAAATATTTAGAACTAAAAATGATTAAGATTAATAGGGGTGCCCAAACTTTTTCATAGGACTGTATACTTACCTTATCTCACCCAATATTGATACCATTAAACCACCGTTGTAGTTTTACCTTGTTTTGATAATTTTTTTAAATAAAAGTTTAGGAGAAAGGATTTTAAGCATTTTTCTAATATACCTTATTAGTGACTTTTCTGTTGTGAAGGAAAAATCCATATTCAGAATGTACACTGACGGGCAAAGGGGTAAGGCTGGATTCACATCTGCATTAATAGAGTCTGCGCAGATTCTGCTTAAAATCGTGGTGATAGTAAGATCACCATTGTCCTTGCAAGCACTGCACGACGAAGGAAGGAAAATGAAGGAACTGTCAAGTTTGGAGGAGAAAGTCTGATGATATCGGGTCACTTCACAGCCAAAGTGTTGGATACTTGACCAGGATCGATGGTGGTCTCAATGCTGAGCTATATGTGAGTATCCTACAAGATTAATTACTTCTTGAACTCGAGTACTATGGGTATGAATAGGAAAACAACCCAAAAACATACTTTGAGATTAGCTAAGAAATGCTTCAATGACAATGAAATAGAAGTGCATTGCTGGATTGGACCCCTCCAGTCCTCAGACCACAATCCAATTAATTGGGGGTAGAGTTGAAGACAAAGTTGTATTTGTACCCAAGTGAGTCAATCAGTATATACTAACATTGGGAACATGTAGAAGAGACCTAGAAGGTGACATGGAGCCTGAAAGTCAAAAGTTCAAAACATTGTTGCCCTTTTGCTTGTCAGTGTATTGTACACATGAATCTAAATATCTGCACTTCACCCAGCAGTCATCATTATCTTCTGTGCGATGTTGATGGGCAAAATTAATCTGCATTTGCCTCATCACTGTTATTTTCAGGTTGATATGCCTACCAGCCAAACTTTGGCAGGGTTTCATCAGCCTATTAAAGGTTTGAGATGCGGAGACAATTAGGGCTGTACTTCAGTATCCTATCCAGGGGCAGAGGTAAGTATGTTAACCGGACACTTTCCTTTCTCAGGTGCCTGTGACTATGTAAGGGTTGGTTCACATTAGCGCTTGTTTTCTGTCTGGAAGGAGTTCACATGGACAACCGCCGGACGGAATACAATCATGAGGGCAGTGCGTGGCAAGTACATGAAGCCCATTATAGTCCATGGGGTCCATGTGCTTTGACAGCACATTGCTTGCAATTGCGATTGTATTCCGTCCGGCAGGTGTCCATGCGGATTCCTTCCGGATGGAAAGCAGGCGCTAGTGTGAACCAACCCTTAATTTTCCAGACTGTGTGTTCTCAGAACTCACTCCAAGTCCCCTTCCCTGTTTTCTGGTTATCTTGTGGTTTACTGATTTTGGGTTGCTCTTCTGACTATTCCCTCTTCTGATGATTTGGCATTATCTGTGACCTACAGGACTTGACCGTGGCCTAGACCCTACAGCAGGCATTAGTAAATACCTTGAGGTAGCCATAGACTCTGAACTAGAAAGGTGTTTATAGGTAAGGCATGTGCTTGCTATCTGCTGACCCTGTCAGTTACTAATGTGTATTGTATATATTAATAGCAATGATAGTAAATACAAATAGCAGTACATCCATAGTCAGTCTGAGCGTTTGTCCACCTCCTGCCCTGCCCATATACATAGTTATCAAATGCATTAATAAATGTGTTAGTGCTTCGGAGCAACACGTTGGCTCAGTGGTTAGCACTGCAGCCCTGTAGCACTGGAGTTCTGAGTTCGAATGCTGCCAGGAACAACATCTGCAAGGAGTTTGTATGTTCTCCCTGTGTTTGTGTGGATTTCCTCCCCTTCTACAAAGACATACTGATAGGAAAAAAAATGTACATTGTGATTCCTATATGGGGCTCACGATCCACATAAAAAAGTATTATTGCTTCTTTTTTGTATCTCTCTAGTTACAGATATCTTTTTCTGAGGTACAGTGTATTTCCATGTGTCTAATTTACGAAAAAGGCACAAGATGAGGCAGATTTATTAAGACTGTCATATTGTACGCCAGACTTAATAAACACTCCGAGTGGTGCAGGGACTGAGTGATTTATGAAGAAGCTGCGGACTCTTCATAAATCTGCGGGAGGTCCCAGTACCAGAATGGAAATCTATGCCAGGTATTTTTCTGGCATAGAGGGAATGATAAATTCGGGAATGATAATTTCTCTCCAATGTGTGATAATTCTTGTAGAAATGAATATTTGCTTCTACTGATGTCAGATGTTTTTTTGTTTTTTTTTACAATTACACCCTAGATTTAGTAAAATGGAGGACTTTTTCAGTTTCACTTTTAAAACCTCAGACATCTCAACAGACCAGAATAATGGAGAGGCAATGCTACTGTGAACCTAGCGTCAGGTGCAAGAGGAAAGTAAAGACAGGGCGGTGGAGTTGGTAATTCAAACAACTGACTCCGACTCCTTTACTTTTTTTCCAATTCCGATTCCACCCAAAAATGGTTCAGACTCTGGATAAAGGGGACAATTTATTATTTCCATCTTTTTTCCCCATTTTAAACCATATGTGCGCCTTTCTTCTAAATTGTCGTGTGCCTAATTTACAAAAAAAGCAGAAGATGCGATAATTCTTGCACAAATTCATCTCAAGCAATGGTGATTTCATTGATGTCAGGTATTTCCGGTTTTACAACACTCACCGTTCCCAACAGAAAAGCAGCGACAACAAACCTTGTGTGAAAGCCTTCAAAATAGGCGCAAACATATAATAGAGTTTGCACAGCAGTGTAAAAAGAAGGGACAGAATTAGAACAAACTATATGCAACAGCCATCATAAACACCCCCAAATCCAGCACAAACCGTATGAGACTAGGCCCCGTGCAGCGAAACGCTGCAATGAAAATGTGGCAGAAAAGACTACATTTTTATCTGCGGACTTTCTGCCTCTGTCTGTACGCCAGCATCTCCATAGGTATAATTGACATGCTATGAGTCTTGTTTTTGAAATTGGAGCATGTCCACTGCAGATTTTTTCGGCAATGTGTGGATGGGATTAGCCAGAATCCCATCTACTTTGCTGTAAAATGCTGGGTTTTCACAACATGAGGCCCCAGCCTGATGCTTTAAAGCAGGGCTCCTCAAACTGCGTCCCACGGGCCACATGCGGCCCGCCAAGCACTTCTGTCTGGCCCCGCCGACAACGCCGGCAGGCGTGCATTTATAATGAAGCTTCTGGGGAGATCGGGCCAGGCTATGGAGCGCACTTCACTTTACCTATTGGAGGGCACCGCTCCTGATGTCTGTGCGACCTGCGCTGCTTCCGGTGTCCGCCTGTGTCCTCCTGCCACATAGCTTGTATGTGATGTAAGGTGACTAACGGAGTTTCCGTCCCCTGTCCAGTTTCGCTCGGACTGAAGATGGAAACCTGATGGAATGCATACACCAGACACCGAGCACAAGTGTGAACGCCTCCTGATATTGAAAATTGAGTGTCCCCCTCCACCCCACGGTTGCATTCATCTCCATTTTTTCTCAATAACACGTAAGAATAGCCTTAAGAAAGACATCTAAAGGTAGGAGAAGAATAGCCTTTCTTAAGGCTATTCCTACGTGTTGTCAAGAAAAAAATTTGATTTTAATGGTAGAATCCCTTGAAACTATATTTCGGTCCTCCAATGGTCCGAGGGACAGTGAACTGGCCCACTGTTTAAAAAGTTTGAGGACCCCTGCCTTAAAGAATGATAAGAATAAGAAGAACAAAAGTATAAGGGGCGTAATAATGTCCTTCTATGAGTTTAAAATTACTATATGTGTCTTCAGCTATAGCGTTCAGACATTATCGGATATGTTAAATATTAGACACTATTTATAATAATATATTCTAGGGTTTAATAACACAGATGTACTGTGGCCCTGAAATCATAAAACAGTACCTCTAGGATTTACATGGGCCCTTGCTGTACCTCTGTGTACCACTAGGGGGCATACAGAAGTAGACACAGTGCTCTATTGCATACTGCGTGTACAGAGCATTGAGGGAGTATTGCTTGGTACATATGGAGTTTGCTGGAGCATTGTACAGAGCTCTGTGCGCCACTTTGCAGGCTCCTTGCCATGTGCATGGTGTCTTACGGTGGAGAACAATGACTATACGGTATCATGTTCAGGCCTTATAGCATTTCATCATCTTTCATTTAGCCATATAGTCACATTTATGACTTCGCCTTCAGACATGTCCTCGGATCAGTTGTATCACTCACCACCATACATTTAGCGTTTCCGTAAAAAATATCCCCATCCGTCAGTCTTAATAAACTATACTAGATAACCTGTCGCTGCCGATTGCTCAGACAATTACATAAGCTGCAAAAAAGGAATCCTGTCATGTGATACTTGAGGAACTTAAAAGGCCGGTAACCATAACAACTATAAAAATATCTCCGCCGATTTGGATGGAGGAGATGGCATTTCACAGAAGAACTTGAAGAACAAACATAATGCATTAGCAATCTCCTCTTAAGATGAGGCATTTACAAGTTGGAGTATTATTTTTTACAGCTGCCCATAAAGGATATGGTTGTGATGCCAAAATGCATGCTGGTCCATGCACCTAGGACACATTACCATCTGTATGGCCTTTTTTTTTTACATTTACATCGTAAACAGGGGTGGACATATTCAACTGAGGGTCCCTTTGCAAGGACAGTAATAGACCCCTTGTTTTTCAGTATCTCGGCACCCCCTTATGTCTTTGAGTCACCATTGGCAGTCAAGTTCATTGGCTTAGGCATTTACCCAAAATCTAATAGACACTAGAAAGCTGCTGTTAAGGTCATAGGTCTCCTCTGATCTACAGGTCTCCTAAGACCATTGGTATGTCTGCCCCTGGTAGGGCTGTTTTAATAGATTAGAGCGCCCTGTTCAAGCTTTGTGTAAGTGCCCCCCACCCACATAATTTAATTTCCCCTTAACTAGCCCCACATAAGGCCCCCTGCCCCCTCATTCACCAATAGTACGTTAAAAAACATTGTTTGCACCTCAATGATAATTTGGCATAGACCTCTCCATTGAGTAATGGGCATTGTTTACAGGTTCAATTTTGAATAGTCTGCTGTATATACACATATAGGAGTTATGCTCGTAGCTGTGACATATTTTGGGATATGCAACGTCTCTTATATTCAGTGGTATCTTTGGTGCCCCCTAGGGACTGTTAATGATATTTGACAACACTAATTACCGTATTTTTCGGACTATAAGACGCACCGGACCATAAGACGCACTAAGGTTTTAGAGGAGGAAAATAGGGAAAAAAAAATTTTAAGGAAAAAAAAATTGGTGAAATATTTAATAACCTAATAATATAATATTTCACCAATGTAAATAGAACCGGGGGCTTTCGGACACAGGGATACCAAATGTGTATGTGTTTCACAGTAATGTTTTTGTTTTACATGTATTCTAGGGATATGGGGGTGATTTGAACATATATCTCTATCTATCTATCTATCTATCTAATCTCATCCATGGATGGAAAGAGACAGCCTGTAGTGGTGTGAAGGAGGTGTGGTTTTCTAAGCAAACTTGAAAACATGCCTCTTTCATCTGTCTGGCCCGCCCCTCCTTCACTGCCTCTCAGATCTGGCAGTAGGGGCGGGCCAGACAGGTGAAGGAGGCGTGGTTTCAAGCTTGCCGAGAAAACCACGCCTCCTCCTCCCGTTTGGCCCGCCCCTCCTTCCCTGTCTGTGTGGCATCATTGCAAGAGCCAGATCTGAGAGGCAGTGAAGGAGGGGCGGGCCAGACGGGTGAAAGAGGCGTAGTTTTCTCGGCAAGCTTGAAACCACGCTTCCTTCACCTGTCTGGCCCGCCCCTACTTCCCTGCCTCTCATATCTCGCTCCTGCAAACACGCGACACAGACAGGGAAGGAGGGGCAGAGCAGGCAGGCACAGCACCGCTCTCCTTTTGATTCTCATAGACAGGACACAGACGCAGACGCTGCATTCGGACTATAAGACGCACACACATTTTCCTCCCATATTGGGAGGAAAAAAAGTGCGTCTTATAGTCCGAAAAATACGGTAGGTACCAAATGCCTTTTTTAAACAATTACATGTGCCATATGTCATGTATATAACGCCACCCTTATCATGACCCATATATTAAAGTTAACATTACATTCTTGTAACTTTTTTTTTTGCATTTTTGAACATTTTTGTATCTTTGCAAAAAAAAAAAAAAAAAGTAAATTTGCTGTTTTTCTGCCTTAAGAGTTGATATTATTTTGCCAAAGCAATGAAACAAAAAAAAATCTCTACGTATTTATGATCAACAACATTTTACTAAGCTATTGACTAAATTAAATGAAATTATTAATATTTACAGTGCAGAATCAATGGAGAAATCGCTTTTATTGCATTTTGCTCCCTAGAAAGTGTTAATAAAAGTTAATCCGTCAGTAATATAAAACCAGAAATAAACATGTCTACAGAAAAATAATAAAAAACTGGAGAAAAAACTATGTGGGGGCTGCTAAGAGGGAAAGGTCCTTTATGGAGGCACTAATGGTACATCATATTATAGGGGGCACGATATTGTGCGGGGGAGCAGGGCCCAGTAGGGCAGTATTATACTGTTTGGAGACTGCTAAAGAGGCATTATATTGTGTGGAGGCCACTAAGAGGACATTATACTGTTTGGGGGCCACTTTGGGGGCACTAAATATGTAGGATCACTTATGGGGCATTATACTGTGTAGAGGATACTAATGGGGCGTTATACTTTGTGAAGGTAACTTAAGAGATATCATTACTTTGTTACACAAAGAAGGACATTATTACTGTGTGGAGCACAAAGGGACAAGGCAGGAATTGACAAGATTTTAGGTGGCGTGGGCCAAATTAAGGGCATGGCTTACCACAAAATTTTTTGGCAGATTTGTCACACTATCCTCTGATAGATAAGGTCCACACCTAAGTTGGGTGTCAATTATGAATTCTTTGCACTCAGCCCACCAATGTGTTAAAAGTGCTCTAGGTGCAAGGTCCAGGAGTCAGGTTCCCACTGAACTGATATTGAAGATCTATCCTGTGAATGGGAGTTGATGGAGGTGATGAAAGGTCATCTTTAAAGGGGTTGTCCCATCTCAAGGATCCTATCTATACTGCTAGCTTATGTGGATTCAAGACTTTTCCTAAATACATTGCTTCAGCAAAACTCCTTTGTTTGGCTGTTATCTTAATTTATTCACTTCATTGTTAACACTGCATTTCCATAACTACGAATCTGGGGATGGGCTTATCTCTCCACCCAGGACAAGTGACGTAGCTGCCTGCTTCAGGAGGGGAGGGGGAGCTGAGTGTTCCTTGCTTGTATTTCTGAGCTGTTTATCTCTCCGCCCAGGACAAGTAACGTAGCTCCCTGCTCTCAGGAGGGAGAGGGAGCTGAGTGCTCTGTGCTTGTATTTCTGAGCTGTTTATCTCTCCGTCCAGGACCAGTGATGTAGCTACCTGTTCTCAGGAGGGAGGGGGAGCCGAGTGCTCTGTGCTTGTATTTATGAGCTGCTTATCTCTCCGCCCAGGACAGGTGATGTAGCTCCCTGCTCTCAGGAGAGAAGAGGAGCTGAGTGCTCTGTGCTTGTATTTATGAGCTGTTTATCGCTCTGCCCAGGACATGTGACGTAGTTCCCTGCTCTCAGGAAGGGAGGGAGGGGGAGCTGAGGTCTCGGAGACAGCTTGTATTTCTGAGCTGTTTATCTCCCTGCTCTTCCAGTTATCAGCTCTGCTAATTGAATTTTGCACGCAGGCATGCAAGGCCAGCTGCATAGAAGCGACTGATGCTGGCTTTACATGTGAGACAGCAAGTGAAACCCCGCCCACCAATTTACGGAGAAAACCAGGAAGTGAACAGAGTTTACAGCCTGCAAGCTGGTCACCGGGCCACTTGGGAATACCCCTTTAAGTAGGTTTTAATGAAAACAGCTTTTTAAATGGGTATGCCCTCTGTAACATCTGGTAATCAGCTGTTCAGCGAGGAATGTCACACCTGGCCATACATTTCTGACTGTTGCAGAGTAAATACATACATACATACATACATACATATACAATACATACATTGGAACTATTCAGATGAATACGGTACCTTGCAAAAGTATTCGGCCCCCTTGAACTTTTCAAGCTTTTGCCACATTTCAGGCTTCAAACATCAAGATATCAAATTTAAATTTTTTGGGGAAGAATCAACAACAAGTGGGACACAATTGTGAATTGGAATGAAATTTATTGAATATTTTAAACTTTTTTAACAAATAAACTAAAAAGTGGGGCGTGCCAAATTATTCATCCCCTTTACTTTCAGTACAGTAAACTCAGGGCTCGTTCACATCTGTGCCGACACTCCGTACTTGAGGTTTCCGTTTCCTGCCTAAAACAGAGGCAGGAGACGGAAACCTGCAGGAGTCTTTCTCACCCATTCATTTGAATGGGTGAGAAAGCTGTCCGGCCGTGAGCGGCAGTGAGCGTTTTATGCTCTCCGCCGCGAAACCGGGTTTTATAATCCGGACACAGAGTCGGACATGCAGTACTCTGTGTCCGGATAAAAAAATCCGGTTTTGCAGCGGAGAGCCATAGAACGGAGACCCTGAACGCAGGTGTGAACCTAGCGTCACTCTGTTCAGTTCAGTGAGGATCTCTGAATGATCCAATGTTGTCCTAAATGACTGATGATGAGAAATAGAATCCACTTGCGTGTGATCAAGTCTCTGTATAAATGCACCTGCTCTGTGATAGTCTCAGGGCCCTGTATAAAGCGCAGAGAGCATCATGAAGACCAAGGAACACACCAGGCAGGTCCGAGATACGGTTGTGGAGAATTTTAAAGCCTGATTTGGATACAAAAAGATTTCCCAAACTTTAAGCATCCCAAGGAGCTCTGTGCAAACAATCATATTGAAATGGAAGGAGTATCAGACCACAGCAAATCTACCAAGACCCGGCCGTCCCTCTAAACTTTCATCTCAAGCAAGGAGAAGACTGATCAGAGATGAAGCCAAGAGGCCCATGATCACTCTGGATGAAATGCAGAGATCTACAGCTGAAAAGACCCCCGAGTATATTAATAGTGTTTGTGGGGCCCGCTGCGTCATTTACCGATCCCAGCCCCTGCCAGGATCTGTAAGTAAATAGGGCCTGTTACTGACTGGAGTAACTCCAGCCAGTAACGGCCAATTAAAAAAAAAAACACATCAGTAGTGGCTGTCGCCAGGCCCCTAAAATGTCTGTGTATAAGACGAGTTATCAGCACCATACTTGTGACGTGAACCGGAGCTGCAATTAAAGACACAGACTGTGGACACAAATGGCGCTGTTTAATGTAGAAGTAATGGCGACAATCTATAGATATGACTGGAAGGAAAAATATCAAGAGTCTGAGTAAATTATATTAATAATGTGTGTGCATATAATTCAGATGCCCCATTTCCAAATATTTTAATAGTGATTTTCACTGAAACTGTTAATAATGATTTGTCATTTTTAATGCGTCCGCACTTCAGACAGATTACTCACAAGTCATTTCTTCATTGTTAAAACATATTATTTCCAAAGCCAAATATTGAAACAGCAGATTTTAATCCTATGAGTGATGTCTCTGAGAGCAGCAATTTCTGCCTTAAAAACCTGAGAAAGCCGCTGGGATACATTCCAAGTGTCAAATAAAGCGTCCAGGAACACTCCGGCTGACTTGCTAAAACAGCTGGTGACTGTCTATGAACAGCTATTGTTTCCACAGCTGGTTGGCTGCACATTGTACATCCAGCCTGATACACTTCATCTGGTTCTGTTTCTCAGTCTGTGATGTCACTGAGATTCCCATTCTCGAGAGCGCCGTCTTTGTTAAATACTCCCTCGGGTAAAGTTGTTGTTTTATCAACACTTGATGATTCATCATTACTTTATAGCATGAGGTGGGAGAATCACAACGGATCGATCATAAAGCGTATCCTTATGCAAAAATAAACATCTGCAGATGCACAAAGTAAGTGATAAATGTGAAGACAACAAAGAGATACATAGAGGAAGAGGCTCCCATATGGGAATTACAATATTTCCTGTCTTGGTGTAAGTCTTGCTCCTTATCTAGAGCCCTAATTTCTAGACTGGACAGCGAGGAATGACCCCCTGTATAGTACAAGTCTAAAAAAGTATACCGCCATGCAGTGGCGTAACTAGGAATGGCGGGGCCCCGTGGCAAACTTTTGACATGGGGCCCCCCCGACACCGAAGATCTCGACCGAGTCCCTCCTACGCATTCCTGCGTGCTCTATTATGTTCCATAGTGGCCCCTGCACACAGTATTATACCCAATAGTGGCCCCTGCACACAGTATTATGTCCCATAGTGACCCCTGCACACAGTATTATGTCCCATAGTGGCCCCTGCACACAGTATTATCCCCCATAGTGTCCCCTGCACACAGTATTATGTCCCATAGTGACCCCTGCACACAGTATTATGTCCCATAGTGGCCCCTGCACACAGTATTATACCCAATAGTGGCCCCTGCACACAGTATTATGTCCCATAGTGACCCCTGCACACAGTATTATGTCCCATAGTGACCCCTGCACACAGTATTATGTCCCATAGTGGCCCCTGCACACAGTATTATGTCCCATAGTGGCCCCTGCACACAGTATTATACCCAATAGTGGCCCCTGCACACAGTATTATACCCAATAGTGGCCCCTGCACACAGTATTATGTCCCTTAGTGGCCCCTACAGGACTAAATACTGTCACGTCACCCGCTGACCGCTATACCAGGACAAATTGTGGATAAAAAATCTGGTCATGTGCATTACAATTTAGTAACTCCATGTGCCTCATATTAATAGCAGTTAACCCCATCATCTCCCTCACATTAACCCCTGTGTGCCTCACCATAAGAGTTACTGATATGTGAGAGACATGGAGGTAATAATAAAGTATCTTCATTACTATTACCCCCAAATGTCTCACATATCAGTAACTCTTATGGTGAGGCAAACAGGGGTTAATGTGAGGGAGATGATGGGGTTAACTGCTATTAATATGAGGCCCATGGAGTTACTAAAACACAAGTAATCACCCCATATGCCTGACATTAATAAGTAACCCCAGTACGTACCTGTGTAGCTTTAGTTTCATTTTCCTTCTTCCTTTCTTCCTCCAGTGCAGACGGCAGGAGCTCGGCAGGGATAAGCCCCGCCTCCTCCTCTCATTGGTGGGCAAAGGACAGCAGAGAAAGGGAGGGGGGAGAGAGGGGGAGCGTCCTGAAGCGCTGACAGGAGACAGAGCTGCAGCTCCTGTGTCTCAGCCGTTGCTGCAGCTTTGGGGCCCCCTGTTGGTGGAAATAATAATAATAATAATAATACATTTTATTTATATAGCGCCAACATATTCCGCAGCGCTGTACAATTTATAGGGTTCAGATACAGACATACATAACAAAGAACGTCATTTCACACAATGGGACTGAGGGCCCTGCTCAAAAGAGCTTACAATCTATGAGGTAGAGAGGGTGACACAAGAGGTAGCAGGGGCGGCATTGCTTATACAGTGTTCAGACAATTTTGTGCATTAGGAATTGTGATAGGCTTGTCTGAAAAGATGCGTCTTTAGTTTGCGTTTGAAACTGTAGAAGTTGGGAGTTAATCTGATTGTCCGGGGTAGAGCATTCCAGAGAAGTGGTGCAGCTCGGGAGAAGTCTTGTATACGAGCGTGGGAGGTTCTGATAATAGAGGATGTAAGTGTTAGGTCATTGAGTGAGCGGAGAGCACGGGTGGAAAGTATTCCACCAACAGGGGGCCCCGATCATTATACTCGGGGGTCCGAAAAGACCTCCGAGAATAATGATAGCAGCGGTAGCAGCTGTCACCGGGCCCCTGATGTCCCGGGCCCTGTGGCAGCTGCTACCGCTGCTATGGTGGTAGTTACGCCACTGCCGCCATGTACAACAATGACGCTAAGCTGTGAGGCCGACCCTTCTGATCTCATCTCGTCTGATCCTCCTCAATCTCACTATGGCTTCAACCACGAATCAGAGCTAGGGTTGAGCGATCGGGATCGGAAAAGATCGGTTCCCGATCGGCGAGCAAATTTCACAATCGGGATCGGCTGGAAAGTGATCAGAAATTGTTTTTTTGAAATCTCACGATCGGCTCAAACCTAAAAGTAACTTTTCCCATAGAGAAGCATTAACTAGGGTTGAGCAATCGGGATTGGGTAAGATCGGATCGCGATCGGCGATCGAGCAAATTTCACGATCGGGATTGGCTGGAAAATGATTGGAAATCGGATTTTAAAATCGATCCTGAAATCTCAAGATCGGCTCAACCCTAATCACAGCGCATAACCTGCGAATCACCTCATCCTAGAGAATAACTTCCATCCCATATATGAGTCCTTGACGGCACTTGGCAGCACTGTCAGTGACCGACTGCTTCACCCCAAGTGTGAGAAGAAGCGCTATCGGAGATCCTCGCTCCTAACTGCGGTCAGGCTGTATAATCAACATCAGGCTAAGCGAAGATCACTCCGCACAGAGAACTAAATGATCCTGAGTCTTCCTTCTTTCTTCCTAGTTGCTATGACTTAGTATCTTTTCTATCTGCTATGAGCCTGTATGTGTTCTTTCTTGTAATATATTACTGTATTATCCATGCTGCTGTAACACACTGAATTTCCCCATGGTGGGACTATTAAAGGATTATTTTATACCAGATTAGTGTCATTGTATATAAGATTTATCACAAGGCAAACCCACGTTGGTAAGCAGAGACTCTGGTAAAAAAAAATTTGCCTCAAATTTTCTCTGAGTGAACTGACCCTTAAATGTGATTTACCAGCTCAACCAACTGTTCGCCTACCAAATCCTCCAACTTTTATACCCCCTTCTATAAAAGCCCCAGAGAGCAGCGCCAGGTCGGACCTACAGTTTGTTTTTCTCCACCTACTCTACAGATAAAGGTGTACAATGAAATGAGCCGAACTGGTGGGAAGTAACCGAGATTGTAGATTCATTATCAGGAATATAATTTATCATCCAACTATATCTCTAAGATCTCACGTTGGAAAGAATCAATGCCCATGTACAGATGTCTTTACTTCCTTCACTGTCCTTTGCTGCCACTTGTGATGAATAATTTTTTTTATGAGAAATAAACAGGATTTGTCCCTTCCCACATAAGGAATGCCTGTCACAGCACCGAGTCAGCACATTTAGCCAAATTCTCTCCTTTTCCTGACTCAGAGTCCTAGGGAATGTGGGTATAAAGCAAACACCACCTGAGCTTTCTATTAGGGTCAGGATATTATACAGAGAATGGAGTTATCTGTTCTCTGCTCCATTCTCTGTATATCAGTTGCTGAGAACAACTGATCGCTTGGGCTGTCTGGTGTCGCCCTCTCCAATCCGACATGATATTGATGACATTTTCTATAGAGTGGTAGATCATCAATATCGTAATTCTGGGGAAAAAAATAATTTAATATCAATAAATTGATTGGGCATGCTATAACTCATTGCGGCTTCTTTTGGATGGGATGATTTATCTTTAGGATTAGATTGGTAGAGGTCCAACACCAGGCACCCCCATGATCAGCTCTTCTGCTTCACAGGCTAGTGTTGTCACATTCATTGGTCCATTGGCATGCTTGTAGGTCAGTCCCAGTCAAGTGAATTAGTACTGATCATGGGTGGATAGGTTATCAATATCATAACACTGGAGAAGACCTTCAATATCAATGAACTGATGTAACATACTCATCTTACATAAAGGACACAACAACAAGACTTGTGCCAGCTGTGGAATCCCCAGCAATGATCTGATGTCATTACCATTGCATGCATTACTATTATCACATTTTCCCAGCACAGTTTATTCTTCCAGAACCGACATAAAAGATGTTAGACGCACACGCTGGCTTTGTTCAGCCTCATCTGGATCTGTAAGCTGAATGTTACTAGTGAATGGCTTTGCCATTTTTGCTTTTCCACTCTGTATACAATAAAAGTGTGGAACAGATTCAGCTGGAAAGACTGTCTGAGGCCATCAAACCAAGCAAATTCTTAACCCCTTCCCGACATGCGCCGTAATAGTACGGTGCATGTCGGGTCTGTAACTATAGCGACCGCCCGGGAGCCGGGCGGCCGCCATAGCCGCCGGGTGTCTACTGCTTTAAGCAGTAGACAACCGGCTCTAATGCCTCCGATCGGTCCCCGGACCGATCAGAGGCATTAACCCCTCCGGCGCCGCAGTCAAAGGTGCCGGAGGCGCCATTTTCCCGCCAGCGCATGGGCGCCGCCATTTTGCCGGTGATCGCCGGCTCCTGGAGCATGCTCCAGGGCTGATGTCATGTTGCCATGACAGCCGGGAGCCTGTACAAGGCTCCCAGGCTTGTCTGCAAATTGTCTCTTTTGCAGGCTGGTCTATGCAGCCTGCAAAAGAGAGGATGATTTTTTTGCAATGCATTGCAATGCATTAGCATTGTAATGCATTGCATTAGTGATCATACCCCCTGGGGTTCAACACCCCTAGGGGGTCTAATAAATGCAAAAATAAAAATTAAAAAAAAAAAGTAAAAAAATATAAAAAAATATAAAAAGTGTTGAAAGTTCAAATCACCCCCCTTTCCCTAGAACACATATAAAAGTAGTTAAAAACTGTGAAACATATACATGTTAGGTATCCCCGCGTCCGAAATCACCCTCTCTACAAATCTATAAAAATATTTTTCCTGTTCAGTAAACGCCGTAGCGTGAAAAATAGTCAAAAGTGCCAAACTGCCGTTTTTTCACTGTTTTGATTCTGATAAAAATTTGAATAAAAAGTGATCAAAGCAATAACATTTCCCGAAAATGGTAGAACTAAAAAGTACACCCGGCCCCGCAAAAAAAGACGCCCTATGCATCCCCGTATACTTACGTATAAAAAAAAAGTTACGGCCGTCGGAATATGGCGACTTTTAGAAAAAAAAATTTTTTAACACAGTTTTGGATTTTTTTTAAGGGGTCAAAATGTAAATAAAACCATATAAATTTGGTATCCCTGGAACCGTACTGAAACACAGAATATAGGGGACATGTCATTTTGGCTGCACAGTGAACGCCGTAAAACCGAAGCCCGTAAGAAAGTCGCAGAAATGCATTTTTTCTTCTAATCCACCCCATTCTGAATTTTTTTCCAGCTTCCCAGTACCTTATATAGAATAATTAATGGTGGCATCATGAAGAAAAATTTGTCCCGCAAAAATTAAGACCTCATATGGCTCTGGGAGCGGAGAAATAAAAAAGTTATGGGGTTTAGAAGGAGGGGAGTCAAAAACGAAAAACGAAAATCAAAAAATGCCATCGGCGGGAAGGGGTTAAGCATTGCAATGATGAGAGCTTTTCCCATCTTAAAATGTACTTAACTTTGCAAGAAACTTTTCAGAAATCAATAGTACATGGGAAATAACACTATTACCAGCCATTATGTCTCTTGATGTCTGTATTTTTCCAGTTTTCTCTATAGGCTCTGTCTTTGATTTTCATTTGTTTCATAGCTGCTGTGATCTTTCCCATAGACAACCCACAGAAAGGAGAGGAGCATCTGCTCCACAACTCTCTGTCTCACTCAGAAGCATCAGCAGGATCATATACGACATTACAGAAAACTTCTAATGTGTGCTGCTGTGAATAAAACAATGATGTGAGATATAAATCAGACTGTCACTCCTTCCTCACTGGGCTCCTGGACACTTTTATCTGACCACAAAACATGGGTAGCACAAAATTCTCTACTGCACATGTGCAGGATTTCAAGAAACTGCATAGTTATAGGAGTAAAATATGTCACTCTAGTGTATAGGGGTGGTTCTGGATAATTTCAGTGGTGAGAGATGCAATTCAGCCCTTAAACTGGAGGCCTTGAGGTATTCTGGAACACCCTGTTGCACTTGATCCTCCTTTGCATAGTACAAAAAACTGCTGTTCTACAAAATGGAGCATGGATTTCACTGTAGTGAACTAAAGGCATGACACTGTACATTATAATCTCCCATATACTGATAAATTAGGGACTGACAGTCTGACCCTGAACGGATCCGCTGTTATGAGATATATCTGGTTCCTATACAATACAGTGCATGGAGCTGGAGGCAGATAGCTCCTTATACTGTATAGTGGCCAAACACTGTTACTGCAGCTCAGTTTATATTCACTTCAATGAGAGATGAGCTGCAAAATTGGCACCCAACCACCATACAGAGAATGGAGTTATTTACTTCTGGCTCAATGGAGTTTATAGTTTAAGATCCAGGCACACTGTCAGTTGATCCAAATGGGGTCTGGCTGCACCTTGCCCAAAAGATATTTATGACCTATCCTCCTTACCCTAATTCACATGACCAAGTTTCACGGGTGTTCGCTGGATTTACCAGCCTGAGCATTATACCAGGAGAGGGACTCCAGTGGAGCGAAAATGGCTTGTAAGTCTCCATACGCTTGCAAAGGTGCACTCTTCTTAAGGAGTTCTCTTAGTCCCTGACCCTGGTCTATAGTCTCTCACCTAGCCAAACTAGTTTCCCTATGCTGTGCTGATGAGATCCAACCCGATCGAAACAGCGCTGTCCACAGTTGGGAGTCATTTCCTTTTGGAATAGCTATACTAGCTTGGCAATAATCCCACATCATTATATTAGGCTGTCTGAAAAAGCCATGCCTGATGTTTAAGGAGGCTATCCTAGAGACAGAAAGCAGAGGCATTGTTTTCCTAATTCCCTCCTGGCAAACAGATTTGCAAATTCCCCAGAATCCCCCAGTGGAGCGAAATGGCTTGTAAGTCTCCATACGCCTACAAAGGTATACTCTCCTTAAGGAGTTCTCTTAGTCCCTGAGCCAGGTGAAACATGGTCAATAAAGAATAAGCCAATTGGCCATGCCAGAATATTATAATTGTTGAGGTCCTGACTACTGGGTTAACCACCAAGCCTGAAACCATGGAGTCTGTGATCCCTGTTCTTAGCATGGGAGAGCAGATCTCCACCAAGAATGGAAATCTGAGCCAGGAACACAGAAGTTATCATTTGTCAGACCAACATCCATCACTTTTAAGCAAGTCTAGAAGGCAAAGCATTGAAGTTAATATTATATTTGTTTCCTTGACATGGCCATGTCTTGTATTATCTATCAAGAACTTCTGCATTTCCAAGATTAGATACAAGGCAATAGGCAAGTCAAAAATGTCTGTAAAAAGACTAAAGACGCAGTAACATCAGTAGAATGAACTTAAAGATGATCTATAGACTCTACCAAGAGGTGAAGGTGTGTACATAGCAACCACTCAAGTATTTATGTACAGTACATGAGATTCATCTGCGTGATAAATAAGGAGTGACCTGGAACTGAAGAATATGTCTGGAAAGGAAGTGACTCTCGCAAGATACAAGAAATTGTAAGATAATAATAAATGACTGAGAAACAGAAAAATATTTATATAGCATTATATAATGTTCTGCTCAAGGCCCGACGCCTAAAAGTTACAAGCCTGCAGCAGAAGAAGACATTGAAGATGATACTGCGGACGAAGAAGGAGGCGGCGCTGGAGACAATTCTCTGGTAGCGGTGGGCCCGCCCTCATCGCTGTGAGATAACTCATTTGCATACCGATAAAAACCGGTATTTCTAAGGAAAGGCGCAGCGGAGACCACGTCTACAGGTAAGAGACGAATAGCCTTTCTAAAGGCTATTCCGATGTCTTATCCACAAAAAAAAGGTTTTAATGTTAGAATCCCTTTAAAGCTATAAAATGCTTGCATTGCTTAGGTTTTTGTGTGTTTTCAAGGGTTTTTCCCTCGACTGAGTCTAGACTGAATCTACAGCAGAGACTCTAATGCAGATGGGAACCTAGCTTTAATTGTCATTTCCGATATATTGAAGTTCAGGTTTCAGTCACAAGGGACAGGCAGCAATGTGTACTATATAATATTATTACCTAATACAAGCAGTGTTTGAAATGAAAAAGGTTGCTTGTATGATGTAATAAAAGCATGGTTTTTGCCTGTACCCTGGGGCTGGTGCCCATCTGGTAGCTGGTGAAGTTGTGTTTTTGGAATATATATATATATATATATATATATATATATATATATATATATATATATATATATATAAATATATATATATATATATATATACATATATATATATATATATATATATATATATATATTTTAGGGGTGATAACAATGTTGCAGAGTAAGAATGCAAAGAATGCTTCTCAAAATAGAAATATTAATAGTTTATTTTTGTCAATTAAATGGTCAACTTTTCAGACAACTTACTCATTTAGCCATTTAATAGAATATGTGACCAAAATGTAATTAATTTTATTTAAGAAATAATGTTTTCTGTCTGAACAACATAGACAGCAAGCAGCATTCCTTATTAAGCTCAGATTTCTCTTTTTTAGCTGCATAATATCCTGTATTTGCTGCCCAGTGTCCCTGGATCTCCTATACCAGTGATGTCGAACCTTTTAGAGACTGAGTCCCAAACTGCAACCCAAAACCCACTAATTTATCATAAAGTGCCAACATGGCATTAACCATAATAATGTGCGGATCCACAATTGCACACAATTACAGACCTGCAAAATATGGTCATACGACTGGGGCTTTATAGAGCTTTCTGCTCCACTGTGACCCCCACACAGTTCAATCTGCTTCACAATGACCTCCATACAGTACAATCTGCTCGACAGTGACCCCCACACAGTATAATCAGCTGCACAGTGGCCCCCACACAGTACAATCTGCTCCACTGTGACCCCCACACAGTTCAATCTGCTTCACAATGACCTCCATACAGTACAATCTGCTCGACAGTGGCCCCACACAGTACAAACAGCTCCACAGTGGCCCCCACACAGTATAATCTGTTCCACAGATGGGTGCCCAAAGAGAGGGCTCTGTGTGCCACCTCTGGCACCCATGCTATAGGTTTGCCATTACGGTCCAATACTATATCATTTGGGATTTTCTCAACTATTTTTTTTTTTTGCTATTTTACAGTTACTCCTGGCAGAATTACTTGAAAAGAAAGGGATATGTAATGAGAGCAGCCCCTCACATGCTCTGTATTTGTCTGTCCCCTGCCTCAGAAATGCACCCATAATGGGACTACTAGCAGCAGAAACTCTGATAGGATATTATATATGAAGGATTATACCATCAGAAAACAGATTGCCCAGCAAGACTCTGCAGATATTATATTAAATCTGATGAAAACTCTGGTACCATTTAAAAAATGTAGTAAAGGAACACACTCAGATGAATGCACACTACGCATATGGATGAACAGAGCACATGCGTACTAACACACAACTACCGCACGGAGGGACACATGCACTGTGCACGCACAAACATATGGATTAGAGATGAGCGAACAGTGTTCTATCGAACACATGTTCGATCGGATATCAGGGTGTTCGCCATGTTCGAATCGAATCGAACACCGCGTGGTAAAGTGCGCCAAAATTTGATTCCCCTCCCACCTTCCCTGGCGCCTTTTTTGCACCAATAACAGCGCAGGGGAGGTGGGACAGGAACTACGACACTGGGGGCATTGAAAAAAATTGGAAAAAGTCATTGGCTGCCGAAATCAGGTGACCTCCATTTTAGACGAATAGTGGATTTCAAATTCGGGTCATATGAGAATGTGAACTTTGTGACTATGAGACAGGGATAGCTGTACAGGCAGGGATAGCTAGGGATAACCTTTATTTAGGGGGGAATGTTATTAAAAATAACTTTTTGGGGCTCTATCGGGTGTGTAATTGTGATTTTTGTGAGATAAACTTTTTCCCATAGGGATGCATTGGCCAGCGCTGATTGGCCGAATTCCGTACTCTGGCCAATCAGTGCTGGCCAATGCATTCTATTAGCTTGATGAAGCAGAGTGTGCACAAGGGTTCAAGCGCACCCTCGGCTCTGATGTAGCAGAGCTGAGGCTGCACAAGGGTTCAAGCGCACCCTCGGCTCTGATGTAGGAGAGCCGAGGGTGCACTTGAACCCTTGTGCACCCTCGGCTCTGCTACATCAGAGCCGAGGGTGCGCTTGAACCCTTGTGCACACTCTGCTTCATCAAGCTAATAGAATGCATTGGCCAGCGCTGATTGGCCAGAGTACGGAATTCGGCCAATCAGCGCTGGCTCTGCTGGAGGAGGCGGAGTCTAAGATCGCTCCACACCAGTCTCCATTCAGGTCCGACCTTAGACTCCGCCTCCTCCAGCAGAGCCAGCGCTGATTGGCCGAATTCCGTACTCTGGCCAATCAGCACTGGCTAATGCATTGTATTGGCGTGATGAAGCAGTGCTGAATGTGTGTGCTTAGCACACACATTCAGCTCTACTTCATCGGGCTAATAGAATGCATTGGCCAGCGCTGATTGGCCAGAGTACGGAATTCGGCCAATCAGCGCTGGCTCTGCTGGAGGAGGCGGAGTCTAAGATCGCTCCACACCAGTCTCCATTCAGGTCCGACCTTAGACTCCGCCTCCTCCAGCAGAGCCAGCGCTGATTGGCCGAATTCCGTACTCTGGCCAATCAGCACTGGCTAATGCATTGTATTGGCGTGATGAAGCAGTGCTGAATGTGTGTGCTTAACACACACATTCAGCTCTACTTCATCGGGCTAATAGAATGCATTGGCCAATCAGCGCTGGCCAATGCATTCTATTAGCGTGATCTGAGTTTGCACAGGGGTTCTAGTGCACCCTCGGCTCTGCTACATCAGATTGCTACATCTGATGTAGCAGTGCCGAGTGTGCATCAGATGTGTAGTTGAGCAAAACTGACTCAGCACTGCTAAGTCTCTGCATTCGCATAGGAATGCATTGGCCAGCCTTCGGCCAATCAGCGCTGGCTCTGCCGGAGGAGGCGGAGTCTAAGGTCGGACCTGAATGGAGACTGGTGTGGAGCGATCTTAGACTCCGCCTCCTCCAGCAGAGCCAGCGCTGATTGGTCGAGTTCCGTACTCTGGCCAATCAGCACTGGCCAATGCATTTCTATGGGGAAAAGTTAGCTTGCGAAAATCGCAAACTGACAGGGATTTCCATGAAATAAAGTGACTTTTATGCCCCCAGACATACTTCCCCTACTGTCCCAGTGTCATTCCAGGGTGTTGGTATCATTTCCTGGGGTGTCATAGTGGACTTGGTGACCCTCCAGACACGAATTTGGGTTTCCCCCTTAACGAGTTTATGTTCCCCATAGACTATAATGGGGTTCGAAACCCATTCGAACACTCGAACAGTGAGCGGCTGTTCGAATCGAATTTCGAACCTCGAACATTTTAGTGTTCGCTCATCTCTAATATGGATCACTTGCACACATACATATACACGGACCACACACGTGCATGCACACACGCATACATACACATGGATCACACGTGTGCACACACCCACAAATACACACATGCACGTGCACACACATGCATATATATACATGGACCACACATGTGCATGCACACACGCATACATACACATGGATCACATGCATGTACACGCACACATGCACTGATAAAACATGTCTGGTATCCTTAGTGGCTACTTGCACACTGCAGTATTTTTCATGGGCCTCCAGGCCATGGATTTGGCAGTTCCATAGACTTCTTTGTGCACAAAGCTGTGAATTTTGCAGACTCCATAGCAGTCTATGGAGATGTAGAATCCACAGCCTGTAGACTGTAGTGTTACTGTAGTGTGCAAGCAGCCTTACTGAGCAGCAATATTGGTCAGGTGGAAACTGCCTGATAGTAAGATTGTCATTATTGCTGACTATACAGGGAGCTTTCATCACTGAAGCACTGCAATAGATAGTTGGGTAACTGTAAACCAATTTTACTTTTTTGTCCGTGGACTACTTATAGATTATACTGGAGGAGGAAGGGGGGGGGGGGGGGCTTGCATTATGTTGTTAATTGGGTTTAAATATTTTAGATGTTTGTGTAAGGGGCATACATTTAAATTTTTTATAAAAAATAGTTTCAAATATAGATGTAATAGTTTATACTACATAATATGTATTGAATATGTAAAATCAATAAAAATGTTGAAATGAAAAAAAAGTTGTTAAAATTAGTAAAATGGCAAAATAAGTAAAAATTTTAAGCATGCCTCCCAACAGTCCCAGATTCTGCGGGATATTCCTGGATTCGGGTCCTGTCTCGCTGTGCCTCTCAGCGGGAAGTATGTCCCGATTTTAATTCATCTGCGTCTGGAGTTGAAGTAAAGTGAAGTAAAGCAGGAGCTGTCACAACTCAGCTCCTGCTTTAATGCTGTGATCTGGCTCCTGGATGTGTAGGCACAATGTGATGACGTCTCTCACATCACGCCTACAACTCTGTAAGTGGGACTGCGGAGAGAGCTGCGGGTAGCGAAGGAAAGGTGAGTATCAGTGTCGTTTTGTGTTAAACATTGAGGGGGAACATAATGAAGGAGGCCCATGAAACTATGGGCAGATGAAGGAGTGGGAAGAACGACATTAAACTGGGGCAGAGATGGAGGGGGGCATGAAACTAGGGCAGAGACGGGGGACATAAAACTGGGGCAGAGATGGAGAGGGGACAGGAAACTGGGGCAGAGATGGAGGGGGAATAAAACTGGGGCAGAGATGGAGGGGGGACATGAAACTGGGGCAGAGATAGAGGGAGACATGAAACTGTGGGAAGAGATGAAAGGGGGACATGAAACTGGTGCAGAGATGGAGACTTGAAACTGGGGGTAGAGATGGAGGACATAAAACTGGGGGAAGAGATGGAGGGGGGACATGGAACTGGGGACAGAGATGGAGGGGGGACATGGAACTAGGGACAGAGATGGAGGGGGATATGAAACTGGGGCAGATGGAGTGAGGGACATGAAACTGGGGGCAGATGGAGGGGGACATGAAACTGGGGGCAGATGGAGGGGGGACATGAAACTAGGGGGCAGATGAAGGGGGGACATGAAACTGGGTGATGGGGATGGAGGGGGGCATATAATTTACGGGTGACTGTAGGAGGAATATACTGTGTGTGGGCACATGAAAATGAATGGGGGAATGGGCGGAGTCAACACAAAAGTGAGAGGGGCTACATTTGCCACGTCGCGCATAGTGCGCCACACATTTTGTCCCTCTTATTGTACTTCAAAAGTTGGGAGGTATGTTTAAGTGGAAAAAAAGATTTACTGTTGAACTCTGAAAATGTCAATTACAGTGTTACAATGAAAATTTTACTTTAGCAGCATAACCAACAATTTAGCATATTTTCCGCGAGCGAAGCCGCCGTTATTCTACTAGTAATGTATATATATATATATATATATATATATATATATATATATATATATATGTATATCTATCTATCTATCTATCTATCTATCTATCTATCTATCTATCTATATATAATGTTCCCATCTCACTGTTATTGGGCTTTCCTTGCAGAGCCGGTGAGACTGTATGTGTTGCATTTTTTCTTTTCAGCTCCTGGAACAAAGATAGTTCCTTTGTAGACAATTCCAAGTACTGGGTCTTATTATGACTGTCGGCCTCTTTAGAGAGCAGACCCCTTCTGAAAGATTTAAACAGATTTAATTTGTTTTCCAACAAAGCTTCACTTTCTGTAGAGATTTGCTTTTCACAATAAGAACAAATGATTCTTTTAGACTGTAATTGCTATGCACTAGTAAAGTCTGGTTAAACCTTCCTCAATCTATCGGAGGAAAAAGGTTCCTCCATAAATAAATGAGTTCCATTCCATCTACCAATGAAGCAAGTCTGGTTTTAGACGGAAGAAACCATTCCTCATGCACATAGATTATATAGAAAATGCATTATTTAAAATAAATTATCAGGAAAATATTACTAAATCAGGCAGAGTTCACATTGCATTGACATTTCCCATTGCTTCGAACAAAGTATCTTGGGCATTCAGCCATCTTTTCTGTCTCGTTAATGAATTCCTCAGTGACGATCAGTTGCTCGCTGCTCTTGTATAATGTATTGTTTGCCAGAAACATCCGCTGCCAAGTCCGAAAAAAATATTCCTCATGTTGTTACTGAATCCAAAGAAAATACATCCTGGAATCATATTAACACCTTAGTTTCATCCAAATAGTGAATGGAGGAAGCAGAGTGACATGACTATCTACAGCAACTTGGACATTTCTAAACTTCTTGAATACAATAAAATCTCATTTTGTGCCAAAAAAACAATTCTACGACTTAGGTAATGCTAGTGGATGTCAGACTCAGTAGCTACAAACTCAATAATAATACCATTACACAATAAAACTTCTAGCATTACGTAAAGTTCTTTACTTGTTACATAATCTATTACAGCACCGTCCAGTGGCAGATTAAGTAGCCCATGGGCTCTAGGTTACTCCCCAAACTTGGCTCCCATCATCCCAACCTCTGTCTTCTCACGCTGTGACTATTATTAACACCATCCTTCTGTGCTCGCATTAATAATTTGGCAGTATCAATCTATTTGTCAAAGGGTTTCTCCTTACACACTGACAGTGACCGAACATCACCGACAGTATCAGACAGTGTAGAGGTTCATCCTACTGACAAGCGGAATGGTAATACCCAATTATCAATTAGGTCTGGGCTATAAGGGGACTTACTATAACAGACCTCTATGACAGTCCTCTAGTAATCCTACACTCACAGGTGACATCTTCCTTGATTGTAGGAGTTTTCTTTCTTTTTTCTTCTCCATCTGACCCAGAGTGCCATGACTACTTCTGGCACCTACAGAGTTTGCTGCCAGAACATTCATGAGCTTTCACTTCTTCAGACATCTCCAGCCTCATTGCAACACAAGAAAATTGAGACTCCAAAATACAACCCCCCTGAACAATTACAAACATAAGCTATCCTAAGCTATTCCAGGCACCAGTCCAGAACCCCCTAAACAAATACACACCCAGATTAAACACTTTAATTAAATTAATTAATTAATTAATTAATTAAATAAATGAATACAGACACCCCCCAAAAAACTTTTCAAATACAGTCCCTGGCAAACCTTCCAAATAAATTAAGTAGCCAGATTCCCTAAATACAAACCTAGAACACACTCCTTAAATAAATTCTAAAAAAAAAAATCATACAACAGCCCCCAAACTATTAGAGTTCTCAATCTAGACTCCCCTGAAAAAAGCAGAACAACCATCTACATAACCATCTAGAACCAGACCTTCTACATAAGTGCAAATCCGCAAATCAGACCCTTAAAGTACAAATCCCTAAAGCAGAACAAAAGTGCAAACTTTGAGCGGGGACCCCTAACCCCTCCCTTTAGTCTATTCTTGATAGTAGCAGTTCTGAGTACTGCAGAAGTATCTCAGGTATTTGAAAGTGATACAACTATAGTAGCCAAAAAGTTATCAAAACTACAGTATACTAGGGGCCCTGTGCTCTGGGAAACAGCTGATCTGCAGGGTCCTAACAGTCTATGAGATCAATGGAGATCCAACACCCGAGACCTTTGCTGATCAACTGTTTGAAGGGAACATGGTGCCTTTGCGAGCTCCGTAATCCCTTCAGTATTTACATCACACAATATCTGTTTTATAGTCACTGTGCAATATAATTACAGCCTGTAATAACATCACATGGCTGCTGTAAGACAGATGGGGTGTGATGTAAATAGTGAAGGGGCCCCAAATAGTATAATATTCTCCAGAGTGGCCCCCACACATTACAGTCTTATCTATGGTGGCTCCCACACAGTATAATACGATGCACAGTGGCCCTCACACAAAATGTGTTACACAATGGCACCCAAACAGTATATGCTCCATAGTGGCAACCATACAGTACAATATGCTGCACAGTGGCCCTACACAGAATAATATGTTCCACAGTGACCCCACACAGTACCTGGATGTGTGGGGTACCTGGATGGGAAGGCATTAATTAACGAGAGCCAGCACGGCTTTATGACCAATAAATCTTGTCAGACTAACCTGATTTCCTTCTACAACAAAATCACTGAATGGTTGGACCAAGGGAATGCCGTGGACATAGTATATCTTGACTTCAGTAAGGCATTTGATAAAGTATCACATAACCTTCTTATTGAAAAAATTATTAAGTATGGCTTTGACAAAAAATCAGTTAGGTGGATTCACAACTGGCTTAATGATCAGGCACAACGAATAATACTAAATGGCTACACATCGAACTGGAAGAAAGTCAAAAGCGGGGTGCCGCAGGGCTCTGTTCTGGGCCCAGTACTTTTTAATATCTTTATAAATGATCTGGACGATGGAATTATTGGGGAACTCATAAAATTTGCAGATGATACGAAGATAGGAGGAATAGCCAACACTAGAGAGGAGAGAGAGTGTATTCAAAAGGACTTAGACACACTGGAACAATGGGCTGAGGCCAACAAAATGGTATTTAACAGGGACAAATGCAAAGTTCTACATCTGGGTAACAGAAATGTAAAAAACATACAGTCCTATGAAAACGTTTGGGCACCCCTATTAATCTTAATCATTTTTAGTTCTAAATATTTTGGTATTTGCAACAGCCATTTCAGTTTGATATATCTAATAACTGATGGACACAGTAATATTTCAGGATTGAAATGAGGTTTATTGTACCAACAGAAAATGTGCAATATGCATTAAACCAAAATTTGACCGGTGCAAAAGTATGGGCACCTCAACAGAAAAGTGACATTAATATTTAGTAGATCCTCCTTTTGCAAAGATAACAGCCTCTAGTCGCTTCCTGTAGCTTTTAATCAGTTCCTGGATCCTGGATAAAGGTATTTTGGACAAACAATTCAAGTTCAGTTAAGTTAGATGGTCGCCGAGCATGGACAGCCCGCTTCCAATCATCCCACAGATGTTCAATGATATTCAGGTCTGGGGACTGGGATGGCCATTCCAGAACATTGTAATTGTTCCTCTGCATGAATGCCTGAGGATTTGGAGCGGTGTTTTGGATCATTGTCTTGCTGAAATATCCATCCCCGGCGTAACTTCAACTTCGTCACTGATTCTTGAACATTATTCTCAAGAATCTGCTGATACTGAGTGGAATCCATGCGACCCTCAACTTTAACAAGATTCCCGGTGCCGGCATTGGTCACACAGCCCCAAAGCATGATGGAACCTCCACCAAATTTTACAGTGGGTAGCATGTGTTTTTCTTGGAATGCTGTTTCTTTTTGGACGCCATGCATAACGCCTTTTTTTTATAACCAAACAACTCAATCTTTGTTTCCAAAATGAAGTTGGCTTCTCCAAATGTGCTTTTGTATACCTCAGGCAACTCTATTTGTGGTGTACGTGCAGAAATGGCTTCTTTCTCATCACTCTCCCATACAGCTTCTATTTGTGCAAAGTGCGCTGTATAGTTGACCGATGCACAGTGACACCATCTGCAGCAAGATGCTGCTGCAGCTCTTTGGAGGTGGTCTGTGGATTGTCCTTGACTGTTCTCACCATTCTTCTTCTCTGCCTTTCTGATATTTTTCTTGGCCTGCCACTTCTGGGCTTAACAAGAACTGTCCCTGTGGTCTTCCATTTCCTTACTATGGTCCTCACAGTGGAAACTGACAGGTTAAATCTCTGAGACAACGTTTTGTATCCTTCCCCTGAACAACTATGTTGAACAATCTTTGTTTTCAGATCATTTGAGAGCGGGCTGTCCATGTTCGGCGACCATCAAACTTAACTGAACTTGAATTGTTTTGTAGAAAGAAATGGTCCAAAATACCTTCATCCAGGATCCAGGAACTGATTAAAAGCTACAGGAAGCAACTAGAGGCTGTTATCTTTGCAAAAGGAGGATGTACTAAATATTAATGTCACTTTTCTGTTGAGGTGCCCATATTTTTGCACCGGTCAAATTTTGGTTTAATGCATATTGCGCATTTTCTGTTAGTACAATAAACCTCATTTCAATCCTGAAATATTACTGTGTCCATCAGTTATTAGATATATCAAACTGAAATGGCTGCTGCAAACACCAAAATATTTAGAACTAAAAATGATTAAGATTAATAGGGGTGCCCAAACTTTTTCATAGGACTGTATATAGTATGGGAGGAATAGAACTAAGTGATAGCATAGGGGAAAAGGACTTGGGCATAATAGTAGATCACAAATTCAACATGAGCCAACAGTGCGGTGCTGCTGCAAAAAAGGCTAATAAAATTCTGGGATGTATTAAGACAAGCATTGAATCTAGATCAAGAGAGGTCATTATTCCGCTGTACTCTTCCCTGGTCAGACCACACCTGGAATACTGTGGACAGTTCTGGGCGCCTCAATTCAAGAAAGACATCGATATATTGGAGCAAGTCCAGAGAAGAGCAACCAAAATGGTGGAAGGTCTGCAAACCATGTCTTATGAGGAGCGGCTAAAAGAACTGGGATTGTTTAGTTTGCAGAAGAGAAGGCTGAGGGGAGATTTAATAGCAGTCTACAAATATCTGAAAGGTAGTCACAGTGCAGAGGGATCTACCCTATTCTCATTAGCACAAGGAAGTACAAGAAGCAATGAGATGAAACTAAAGGGAAAGAGATACAGATTAGACATTAGGAAAAACTTTCTGACAGTGAGGGTAGTGAGAGAGTGGAATAGGCTGCCACGGGAGGTGGTGGGCGCTCCATCAATGGAAATCTTCAAGCGGAATCTGGATAAACATATAGCTGGGATGATTTAGGAAAACCTGCACTCGCAGGGGGTTGGACCCGATGGCCCTTGAGGTCCCTTCCAACTCTACCAAAAAGAAAAAAGAAAGTATAATATGCTTTACAGTGTCCCCCACACAATATAATATGCTCCACAATGACTCCACACACTATAAAACGCTCCCAAGAGCCCCCTAGAGCTGCTTCATATGAACCCCACGAAATTCAATGAATATTCATGAGGTTCAGCCCCCCGCTTCAATTCTATTATTATACTCTGGGGTCTTCTCACATTCCAGAGTATAAGTAGAGGCCCAGGGGAGATGATTAAAAATAACAAACATTTATATTCACTTTATCACACCTCTCCTGGGGATTTTTGTTCCTTCCAGCTCTTTTCAGTATTTTTTTGGTCCTCTATGACTGAGGTGATATGCCTCACATGTAAATGCTGGGGCTTGTGATTGGGCCTCAGTGGTCACGTTGGGCACACTGATGTCATTACACCAGCATGCTCCACGTGACCACTGGGGCCCAATCATAGGTCCAAGTAGTGATGTCTGGGGCACAGGTCAGAAGAGCCCTGAAGAGGATGCTGAAGACTGTCAGAAGCCCAGGAGGGGTGAGTATAAGTATTTCTTACATTTAATCATCTTTCCTGGGCGACATGCTGGGCCCTTTTTCATTAACAATATGTTAGCAGTCAGAGAACCAGGCTTTGACAGCTATCATGGTGGTCTGGAGCCACGACCATCTCCAGCTAACAGTGGCCCCCTCCTAGCCCAGTCATGGTTGCACCCCCTGCGACCGCAATCATCATGCCTCTGCCTACACTAATACAGTACCTAGACTCACCTAAACAAATACAGACCTCAGCACAAACGCTCTAAATAATTAAAGACCTTCTAAATACAGACCCATATCATACTTCCCAAATAAACTCAGACCCTCTAAATACAAACCTAGGGCAAATCCCTAAAGTTCTATACTAGACCGTCTATGTAAAAATACACCCCCAAACCTCAACTTTTTAAAATAAATCTCCAAACCAGATCCTCATGATACAGCCCTAGATCAGACCACTAAAATATATCCAGACCCTCAAAATACAAGAACAGGACAAACACCTAAATTATTTACGCTTACCATTTACCATCTACGCTACTGCAGTCTCCGAACAAGACTCTTATAAACAAATACAGACCCCAGACAGATCCATGACCATAAATATAGACCTAACCAGATGCTATTAATTGTTTATTTCTGAAGTATTTTTCAACTGTGTTTCCAAAAACTCTTTGTGTGAACACAGCCTATCTTTAACTGTAGTGTATGGTCCCTTCATATTGGTTCATTCTTTGGCTGATGCTACTTGTGGAACATTTTACTGCAGGTATAGTGGTGACAGATGAAGGCAGCATACCTGTGGGGAGGGAGATTACCTCTCCTCCTACATGTAGTCCCAGGATTACCTTAGTGACTCTTTGCAGATAGATATATGGTAGCATGTCTCTTAATTGAACAGCTTAATGCAATGGAAGTAGTTGACTAGCCATTATACAGTCTGTTAGGGTAACTTGGCTCCCTTTACTCTCTGCTCACAGTTAATACTCAGAGTCTCTAAGTCACTAATATAACAACAGAGCTATTTTTGCCAACACAAGTGTACAACATGATTCTGGTGCTGCAGCTTCTCCCTGGTTCACCATTACTATCCGTGGTGCGTTCCATGCTGGAGAATAACTCCCATCCTATGTATGAGTCTGTGATAGCACTGGGCAGTACTGTCAGTGACCAACTGCTTCACCCCAAGTGTGAGGAAGAGCACTATCAGAGATCCTTCCTCCCAACCGCGGTCAGGTTGTATAATCAACATCAGGCCAAGCGAAGATCACTCCGCACAGAGAACTAAATCATCTTGAAGTCTTTCTTTTCTTTTAGTTGCCTTGACTCCCAGTATCTTTTTCTATCAGAATGAGCTTGTATGTGTCTTTCTTGTAATACAGTATATTACAATATACTGTATTACAATGATGTTGATTATACAGGCCTGTTAATTAACATCAGGCCAAGAGAATATCACTCCGCACAGAGAACTAAATGATCATGAAGTCTTTCTTTTTCTTCTTAGTTGATATGACTCCTAGTATCTATTATATCTGCTATGAGCTTGTATGTGTTCTTTATCGTTATATACTACTATATTATCTTGGCTGCTGTAACACACTGAATTTCCCCATGGTGGGACTATTAAAGGGTTATCTTATCTTATCTTATTTAGTAACTGTGAACTAACTTTCCTGCCACACTAGAGCAAGATGGCAACTTCCATAACTACAAGGGCTTGTTGTGAGATCCCTGATGAATTCATCCTGAACAACAGCAAGTAGTGTCTTCAGTTTGTTTGGTGCGGTTGTTGGCCATCCTGCCTGTAGTACTCTGACCTGCGCAGTTGCCTGCTCTCTAATGCCTATTTGTTGGAGAGATCATTAGAAGTGACGTTCTCTCTTCCTCTCCTGGCACCAGAAAGCCATGCCTCTTTGCTCTGGACTTCTTTATGCTAAAGAAACCCCAGAACTTGCTCCTCATGGTGGCCTGGAACAGAGTCTGCTCTAGTACACTACCATTCTTACTACTGTTTTGGGTTGAGACCAGAATTTAAGGGCATACATTGTATAGATTGATAGTTTTTTTCCAAGATCACCTTGATAAGGCTAAACTTGCAACTGCACTGGTGACTCCATTTGGAGCCTATGTTGCACAATAGTTAAAAATTACTACAAAAAAAGTCTTGCATGCAGGACTTGCAGAAGTTCGGGTTTATTTTGCTACATTTGTAGTTATACACATAGACAATGGGATCTTTTGGCCTACATTATAAACATTCGGAATTTTTTTGTTCTGCTTCTATGACAGAGCACAAACAAAGAGCCGGGTGCTGATGTGAACATAGCTTAACAATTTTGGAAAGTTGCCATCTATAATTTAAATGCTACATTATGTTTCTGTCTAAACAGGAGATATTCTTTCATCTGGATGACTGGTGGATCTCGTGTTCTTTCACACAGCAATGCAATTTTGTAATAGCTGAACTGAGCTCAGCGCGGAAACAGAGAAACTAAAGATGTTCTTGGTTTTCTGAAATGTCACCCAGCACTACCAGTGCACAAATGACCCAGATTTTTCCATTGTGCTGAGACAACCATTAACCTCTACTTATCCATTTTCATAGATGATTGGTGAAAAGCCTGAAGACTTTGACTGAGGGGCCAACGTAGAAAAATAATATAATCTATCCGTCTATCAAAAAAAATCGAAAGTCCTCATTTTCCACCAGCATCTTAAAAGGATGGAGCAATTTATTGGAGCCGAGATCATACACCACGTACTGACCTATGCAGAGGTCTATTTCCATTGGGCCAATATGTGCGCCATAGTCTGGTTTCCAATAAATTGCTCCATAATCTGAAGATGCTGGAAGAGAACTTTTTATTCTTGCTGGGAGACTGAATTTATGCCTTGCAACGTTGGGGAGCTCTCCCTTTGGTTAGTGCTGTCTTGCTTTCCTTGAGCATCTGTCTATCTTTTACGTTAATATTCACAAAAATATTACTCTTTTTATTATTTTCTTTTTAGTGCTCCTTTTATTCACTTAGTGTATAAAGTGAAATAGAGGAGGCCTTGTGCTGACACTCACACACACTCATTTCATCAGTGATCCATTAGCTGTCATGGACTTTCTTCCTGAAGATAAAATAAGATAAGATATGATAATCGTTTAATAGTCCCACCATGGGAAAATTTAGTGTGTTACAGCAGCATGGATAATACAGTAATATATTACAAGAAAGACACATACAGGCTCATAACAGATAGAAAAGATACTAGGAGTCATAGCAACTAGGAAGAAAAGAAAGACTCAGGATCATTTAGTTCTCTTTGCGGAGTGATCTTCGCTTAGCCTGATGTAGATTGTACAGTCTGATCACGGTTGGGAGGAAGGATCTCCGATAGCTCCTTCTCACACTGGGGGTGAATCAGTCGGTCACTGACTGTACTGCCCAGTGCTATCACGGTCTCATGCATGGGATGGGAGTTGTTCTTCAGCTTGGAGCTCACCACAGACAGTGTCCTTCTGTCACCCACCACCTGTACTGGGTCCAGGGGGCTCCCCAGGACAGAGCTGGCCCTGCTAACCAGCCTGTCAAGTGTATTTCTCTCCCTGGCTGGTATGCTACTCCCCTAGCAGGCCACCCCAAAGAAGATAGCTACTTCAGATTTTAAAAAAACACCCTAAGAAGGACTTCAAAGGCCCTCAGCCTCCTGTGGAGGTAGATCCTGCTGTGACCCTTTTCTGTGCAGCACATCCTGGTGATCAGCCCTGTCCAGTTTATTATTGAGGAGCACACCCAGGTACTTATAGGTCTTGACTATCTCAATGTCTGTCCCTTTGATCTCTACTGGATTCAGGGCACTTCTCCTCTTACTAAAGTCCACCACCATCTCTTTGGTCTTCCCGGCATTAATCCTGAGGTGGTTCTGCTGGCACCAGTCCACAAAATCCCGGTTAAACTCTCTGTACTCTCTGTCATCTGTGATGAGGCCTACTATAGCAGATATAAAAAACAAACAAACTTTGCAAGTCTTCAGTAGGTGATACCTTTTTTAATGGCTAACTCATAATGATGACAGAATATAACGTTTCGAAGCTTCCTCTGAGCTTCTTCTTCAGATATAACTAAAAACACTCTGTAGAGGCTGCATATTTATGACTGGACACAGGGGTAGGATCACAGGAGGGAGGGGGGAAGAGGCTTATTACTATATACTTATAACAACAAACAATCAATTGCCAGATCCCCGATTCTTATCTTAATGGCTGTCTTAATGATTTGTATAAAAAGACATAAACCCACGTGAGATGTTCATCCCATTGTCCAGCGTCTGGAATAGGGTCATGGCCTTGTACTCATAAATCAGTCGCTGTTTCCTTGATTTAAAGTTCCCTTTTAAGATCAAGATTTTCATGTCATTGATGATGTTGTGGTCTTCCTGGCAGAAGTGTTTTGGCACGGGAAGATCAGTTCTCTGTTGTTTGATTGTATGGCGATGTGAATTAATTCTCATTCTGAGTTTCTGACCGGTCTCTCCAACATACAGATTTTCAGTGGAACATTTGGTGCAAATGATCAAATACACCACATTAGGTGTGTTACAGGTGAACACAACTGGGATTTTATACTGAAGACTTGCAAAGTTTTTTTGTTTTTTATATTTTATAACCACTGGCTAACACGGTACCAAAACAAACATTTTCCTTTTACTATAGCAGAGTCATTGGAGTATTTTTGCAAGTAACAGCTAGAATAGTAGCTGAAGGGACTGTTCAGATGGTATCTGCTGGTGTGTTCTGACTCCAAAAGAAAAAGGACCATTGGGGCAAATTTACTAACCCATCTATATCAGTTTTCTGGTGTAAATGTGCTCCTCCTATGGTGCTCAGCCCCTTTTTGTGCCAGAGATGTGCCATGTTGTCTTTCCGCATCTGGCAGGAGTGGGACAGGGACACCTTAGCCCCACAAAAATACGATAACTCGCGCCAGCAATCTGGTGTGTTATACTTGATATCTACGCCAGTCGGGAACTTCTCCTGAAATATTTAGAGACTTTTAATCCATTCCACCTCTGGCGGTATCTGCGTCTGAGTTATTAAGGCTGACGTACAGAATGCGAGACTTAATAAATTCCCATTATATATCATGCCACTATAGTGATCCTAGACTTCATGCAGTCTACAGACTAAGAAATCTTGGAAGAATGTTGTACGATTTTTTTTTCTTATAGTAAGTAATTCCCAACACTAAGAGGATGGGGACTTCATAGAATTAATGTAGGGTACAAATCATATTTTGCTTGCAAAATGAAATGCTGTCACGAAATGCAATGTACAAGACCTGAGCTTGTAGAGAATCCAAACAGTATGAGAAGTTATTAAATCTGACACCTCATTGTATTTGTCAGAGCTGAAAATCTTGCTGAGTCTTTGGACGGCAGATTAAGAGCACATGTTTCGGTGCTGGGAGAGTGAAGAGGGGCGCAAAACAATACTTCATTAAAATAAGTTTCTTCTTTTATTATTTTATGACATTTTGTTGGCCCGGCTTGTGCTCTGTGCACATAACTTAATCCTTCATGTGTCAAGCAGGAAATCCTCAGCAGATCTTTAAAAATAAACTAAAACCAATGTAAACCAATAATATTCCAAGGGGATCTGGATCACACTGAAATGTTTGGTCTTACTACAGTATTTCAGTCATTGCAATGTATCGTTGAGAAATGTTGGCATATATTACAGTGATATATAAGTCTTTTCTAATGGATGCTGCACATACCTCACAACTATCAGGAAATGGGAGATGGGCACTGGGGGATCATTCAGTTTACCATAGTTTTAGGCCCATTTCATAGAGATGCTTATTTATAGTGAATTTATTACTGATAATTTTTTCACTAATTAAAACCAGATATTTGAAGTGCAGAAGGTTTTCTCCTGAAGCAGCAGAAGGAGCAGCCTGGGATCAGGGGTGCACCGTTAATGAGGCGAGGTGAGGCGCCGCCTCAGGCGGCACTATTGGAGGGGCGGCAATTTCATAATTTTTTTTTTCCCTGAACTAACCCAAGACAGGCCGCTCTGAAAACAAAACTGAGCGGATCTGTTCTGGGCTGACTTAGATCTCTGTGTCTCAGCGCAGGCGGCGATGCTAAGACTTCATCACGCCTCCTTTGCTGAGACACAGACGTCTTATGTGCAGGTGAAGAAGAGGAGGCGGCAGCGGTGGCTCCATCAAGGGATCGCAGGTAGGTGTAGATACCTTTTTTTGTTTTGTTTTAGTATCCCCAGCAGGTAATGGCCTATTTACCTACCTACCCTTGTTCCTGCTCATGGCCACCCCCTGCTTCCACTTCAACTATAGAACACAGAAGAGTGGAACAAAAGCTGCTGTGAGCAGGAGAAGTACCCGGAATATAATGATTGGAGACTCGGGGGAGGTGAAGAAATATTAAAAAAACACTGTTACTCAACTCTCCGGGATCCAGAATTACTCCTAGTACGCTTTGGGCCTTTATGCGCATGTCCCAGACATCACATGGATGGTCCACGTGAGGTCTGGGGGGGGGCATCTTTCTATTATCCACCACAGGCAGCAGAGAGGCTAGGTTCACCACTGTCTGGGATACAGAGATAATCTGCCCAGTCTAGGAGCAACTGAGAACTGGTAAGGAAACATTTTAGGAAGCAGCTACTGCATTATTAGAAGTCAGAGAGCTAGCCTATGAATGTGGAAGTGTCGCCTGTGTATACAGAAGCAATGCTGCTAGCTCATGCGATTCAGTCTTGAAGAGTAGAAGTTACTGGTTATGTGTGCCATATCCTGATTACGTGTGTGGTGTGCCATATCCTGGTTACTGGTTACATGTGCCATATCCTGGTTACTGGTTACATGTGCCATATCCTGTGTTTGCTATTGGCACATTGTTATCTCCAATCACAAATAAAGTCTCAGTTCCAGTAAAAAGTGTCTTGTTAGTTTCCGTTTGGCAAAGACTGCACAATACTACCAGCACTCTGTGGGTGGTTTATGGGACCAGATGACACAATACCTTATCTTGGAACAAGAAGTCATATATTTTTTTAAATTCATTCCAATAGGAGCCGCAAAGTGAGTCATACTGTATATGAATTAATAGAAAAACTGACTTCCTGTCCACAAACAATTTGCTGTCATTTGGAGAGTCTCATTGCTGGTCACATGACACAGCTGAGGACCAAAAGGGAGTGGATAACTCACAAATACAGTCTCTGGTAAGGATTACATTACTGCAATTCTAATAAACTATACCAAAAAAGAATGCACAGGAAAACGTATGTAAAAACATTAGAGATGAGCGAACAGTGTTCTATCGAACACATGTTCGATCGGATATCAGGGTGTTCGCCATGTTCGAATCGAATCGAACACCGCGTGGTAAAGTGCGCCAAAATTCGATTCCCCTCCCACCTTCCCTGGCGCCTTTTTTGCACCAATAACAGCGCAGGGGAGGTGGGACAGGAACTACGACACTGGGGGCATTGAAAAAAATTGGAAAAAGTCATTGGCTGCCGAAATCAGGTGACCTCCATTTTAGACGAATAGTGGATTTCAAATCCGGGTCATATGAGAATGTGAACTTTGTGACTATGAGACAGGGATAGCTGTACAGGCAGGGATAGCTAGGGATAACCTTTATTTAGGGGGGAATGTTATTAAAAATAACTTTTTGGGGCTCTATCGGGTGTGTAATTGTGATTTTTGTGAGATAAACTTTTTCCCATAGGGATGCATTGGCCAGCGCTGATTGGCCGAATTCCGTACTCTGGCCAATCAGTGCTGGCCAATGCATTCTATTGGCGTGATGAAGCAGTGCTGAATGTGTGTGTTTAGCTCAACTACACCGGTGGAGTAGTTGAGCTAAGCACACAGATTCAGCTCTGCTTCAATCAGCGCTGGCCAATGCATTCTATTAGCTTGATGAAGCAGAGTGTGCACAAGGGTTCAAGCGCACCCTCGGCTCTGATGTAGCAGAGCCGAGGCTGCACAAGGGTTCAAGTGCACCCTCGGCTCTGCTACATCAGAGCCGAGGGTGTGCTTGAACCCTTGTGCAGCCTCGGCTCTGCTACATCAGAGCCGAGGGTGCGCTTGAACCCTTGTGCAGCCTCGGCTCTGCTACATCAGAGCCGAGGGTGCGCTTGAACCCTTGTGCACCCTCGGCTCTTCTACATCAGAGCCGAGGGTGCGCTTTAACCCTTGTGCAGCCTCGGCTCTGCTACATCAGAGCCGAGGGTGCGCTTGAACCCTTGTGCACACTCTGCTTCATCAAGCTAATAGAATGCATTGGCCAGCGCTGATTGAAGCAGAGCTGAATCTGTGTGCTTAGCTCAACTACTCCACCGGTGTAGTTGAGCTAAACACACACATTCAGCACTGCTTCATCACGCCAATAGAATGCATTGGCCAGAGTACGGAATTCGGCCAATCAGCGCTGGCTCTGCTGGAGGAGGCGGAGTCTAAGGTTGGACCTGAATGGAGACTGGTGTGGAGCGATCTTAGACTCCGCCTCCTCCAGCAGAGCCAGCGCTGATTGGTCGAGTTCCGTACTCTGGCCAATCAGCACTGGCCAATGCATTTCTATGGGGAAAAGTTAGCTTGCGAAAATCGCAAACTGACAGGGATTTCCATGAAATAAAGTGACTTTTATGCCCCCAGACATGCTTCCCCTGCTGTCCCAGTGTCATTCCAGGGTGTTGGTATCATTTCCTGGGGTGTCATAGTGGACTTGGTGACCCTCCAGACACGAATTTGGGTTTCCCCCTTAACGAGTATATGTTCCCCATAGACTATAATGGGGTTCGAAACCCATTCGAACACTCGAACAGTGAGCGGCTGTTCGAATCGAATTTCGAACCTCGAACATTTTAGTGTTCGCTCATCTCTAGTTAACATCTTTATTATATTCAAAAGTAAAAATATTAAAAAGACAATAGAAATTAAGCCAAAGATATAATACAAACCAATAATACTGGAACTGGAGGCTTCTTCCAAGGGGCGCTACCTCATATATATAGACTAGCAGTTACCCGCGACTTCGTCCGGGGGTTGGCGGTGGCGCTGAACCGCTTATATTTCTTGTTCTCCCGTGTCTTCCCCCAGTTTCTTGTCCCCCCTATCTCTGCCCCCAGTTTCATGTCCCCCCCTTCATCTGCCCCCAGTTTCTTGTCCCCCTATCTCTGCCCCCAGTTTCTTGTCCCCCCTTTCATCAGCCCCCAGTTTCTTGTCCCCCCCTTCTCTTCCCCAGTTTGTTGTCCCCCCATCTCTGCCCCCAGTTTCTTGTCCCCCTTTCATCTGACCCCAGTTTGTTGTTCCCCCTCATCTGCCACTAGTTTGTTGCCCCCCCATCTCTGCCTCCAGTTTGTTGTCCCCCCTATCTCTGCCCCCAGTTTGTTGTCCCCCCATCTCTGCCTCCAGGTGCTTGTTCCCCCTTCATCTGCCACTAGTTGCTTGCACCCCCTTCATTTAACACCAGTTGCTTGTCCCCCCCTTCATCTGCCCCCAGTTTCTTGTCCCCCCATCTCTGCTTCCAGCCTCAGGCCCCCCCATCTCTGCTCCCAGCCTCAGCCCCCCCATCTCTGCTCCCAGCCTCAGGCCCCCCATCTCTGCTCCCAGCCTCAGGTCGCCCCCCCATCTCTGCTCACAGCTTCAGGCACCCCCCCATCTCTGCTTCCAGCCTCAGCCCCCCCCCCATCTCTGCTCCCAGCCTCAGGCCCCCCATCTCTGCTCCCAGCCTCAGGCCCCCCCCATCTCTGCTCTCAGCCTCAGGCACCCCCATCTCTACTCCCAGCCTCAGGCCCCCACCCAGTTGCTTGTCTCCCCCTTCATCTGCCCCCAGTTTCTTGTAACCCCAACTCTGCTCCCAGGCTCAGGCCCCCCCATCTCTGCTCCCAACCTCAGCCCCCCCATCTCTGCTCCCAGCGTCAGGCCCCCCCCCCCCACATCGTCCCCAGTGTAGTTGGACTTACCTTGCCACGCTCCACCGCTGCTCTCTCCGCTCGCTTTCTGTTCATCAGTGTCGGGCAGCTGGCTGCATGTGGCGTATAGGAGGCAGAGCGAGGGCATCAGGTTGCTATGACAGCTGGAGCCTCGCTCTGCCTCCCTGGCCTGTCAGGCGTGCGCAGGTAGACTGCAATCCAGGCACCGGTATCATACAGTGCATTGCCGAATACCGGCAGCCAGCTGCCGGACACCTTTGTGCAGCGAGCGAGCGGAGAGCGCGTCGGGAGAGCGTGGCAAGGTGAGTCCAACTACACTGGGGCCAATGAAGGTGGGGGGACATAAAGCTGGGGAATGTGGGTGCCCCCCCCCCGGGACACCCCCTCCCTGGGACACCCCAACCCTCTGTACCCGCTGCACTTACCTGTAGTATGTCGGGGGCAGCAGCCTCCTCTGTCCGAGAGCTGTGTAGGTGGGCTGGGACAGCTGCGGCGCCGGGACCATGTGGGCTGCCGCCATCTTTCTCAGTGTTTCCCTGCTGAATCGGCTCGCCCACCTTCAGCCCCAATGTATGGTGCCGCAGCCCTGGCTCCAGAGCCCACCCACAGCCTGCCATGCACCAATAGGAGGTGCTTGCACAGACCAGTGCTGGCAGAATACCAGCTGCTGCAGCTGAGCCGGAGGATTGTTTGGAGGGTCACGGTGGCGATTTGGGGTGTGACCCAAATTTAAAGTAGCCTACTACCTTTTCCTGGCAAATATGTGTGTATGTGTGTGTGAAATTTCCCCAAAATCCATTCAGCCGCTTAGCTGTGATTGAGGAACAAACATCCAAACACACAAACCCACAAACATCCAAACTCACAAACTTTCACCTTTATAATATTAATAGGATGGCCCTAAGTAAACCATAATACGGTATTATTAATACCCAATTACCAGTGGTGTAACTAAAGTCTTGTGGATCACAGACAAAAGTTTGCCCCCTACCGTAAATTTTTGATAGTGATGGTTACGGGACACCACACAGTATAATGTGCACTACAGAGGCCCCCAGATAGTATTATATGTGCGAAAGTAGCCCCCACACAGCATTATATGCTCCACAGAGACCCCATACAGAATTATGTACTCCACACTGCCCTCCTACACAGTATAATATGTTCCACAGTGCCATCACATACAGTAAAATATGCTCCCCACTGTGGCCTCACACAGTAGTATATGCTCCACAGTGGCCCCCACCCAGTATTATACCATACCCTGCCAGGCCTGGTCGCACACCCTGTGACCACGATCCTTACGCCACTTCCTATTACTATACACATGTACAGAATAATGTTCACCTATCTGGTCACATAGAATATATTGGAAGCTGGGAAGATAACTACGTAAGTCAAACCACCCACACTTAAAGGGGTATTCCCATCTCAAGGATCCTACCTATAATGGTAGATTATGTAAATTATAGGCTTTTCCTAAATATGTTGCTTTAAAAATGCTGCTTTGTTTGCCTGCTATATGAACTTGTTCCTCCCATTCCTTACACAGACTTTATATAACGCTGGACCTGTATGATAGGACAAATGATGTCACTCACTGCTCTGCCAGAAGGACAATCAGTTCAGCTAATTGCAGTTTGCTGATAAAGCTCTGACTGTTATCACTGTATATAAGCACGCAATTATTATTATTTTTTTAATGTAGATTGTGAGCCCCATATAGGGATCACAATGTAACTTTTTTCCTATCAGTATGTCTTTGTAGAATGGGAGGAATCCACGCAAATACAGGGAGAACATACAGACTCCTTGCAGATGTTGCTCCTGGTGGGATTCGAACCCAGGACTCCAGGGCTGCAGTACTAACCACTGAGCCACTGTGTTGCCCCTAAGAGTCCATTCTGTACAAGCATGTGCATATTATTTTATCTGTATAAGTATTGTGATACTTCATAGTGTCCAGTTCAGCAAGCTGCATTCAGCGAATTAGGAGGGGGATAAGGAAATGAGAAAAAGAGACAGCAGGCAAACTGCTTAAACAGGGAGATGGCAAACTCATTTAAGATGGAGGAAGCTGTGAAAAAATTACTATAGAGAAAGCCCAAGGAAATGCTGTCATAGATATAGCAATGTATAGTGCTTATTTCTCTTAAATTCTGCAAAATTTGGTGGGATAGTAATAAGCACATTAGCCAATACCAGGAAGAGCAAAAATACTCACCTATCGAATATACTCAGAGTACAATGCTCCTATTTCCTGTTATTAGCTCCTCTCCTGCCTGGCAAACTGCTGATTACACTGACAGATCTGTCTTCACTGTGAAGATATGGTTTAGCACACTTACACATTAGATTACATTTTCTATGGGCAGAAGAGAGGGAGCAGAAGGAGAAACCCAGTGGGGCAGAAGCTAGCAGAGAGTAACGTGCTGCTGGGGGACATAATAAGATTCCTTTCTTCTCTAAAATTTTTTATAACAGTCTTAACAGGACTGACTTGTTTACACGTGAATAAAGCTCAGGTTAGAGAGAGATCTTTCTGTAATCTGCTCCAGGATGTCTGATTTTCTCTGCTTCACATTCACTCTTCTTCCTATTTTTCTCCCCCCCCCCCTCCATAGGATTGTATGTACTGCAAACTGTCTTCAGTTGAAAACGGATTTTCTGTCACTGAACTGAGCAGTTTGCCAGGCAGTAAAGGAGCTGGTAACAGATGATAGCAGTATTTTCCTCTGAAAAGATACTTTCTTATATTCACCTGAGCTGTTGTATTGCAAAATATGTTTGAAACAAGTTATTGCTTAAGTCCAACCACACATTTATTATTCACATTCTTAAAGCCCACCATTCCTAGTTACATACTGACAACGATAATACATCAGCCAAGCACAAAATCACTTTTGTGCTATCCAGCATGGAGTTCGCCCTGTGTATGACCTCTGTGGAATCCTTAATATAGAACGGAATAATTGTGACATATATTTATTAATAAATCAAGTTATTCCCCCAGATTGACTGTAAGGGATTGTATTCCCAACACTATTGGTCTAGGGCTGTGATGGTGAACCTATGGCACGGGTGCCAGAGATGGCACACAGAGCCGTCTCTGTTGGCACCCATCTGTGGAACAGATTATACTGTGTGGTGGCCACTATGGAGCAGATTGTACTGTATGGTGCCACTGTGAAGCAGACTGGACTGTGTGGGGGGTCACTATGGAGCAGATTGGTCTGTGTGGGGGGTCACTGTGGAGCAGATCGAACTATTTATATCACACAGTATCTGTTTTATAGCAGACACGTGATATTACTACAGGTCACAATAACAATGCACGGTCACTATAAAACAGATCTGTACGATGTGAATAGTGAACATTAATTGTTCAAAATGACACCAGTACAAAGTTGTTTGTATAATTGAAAACTCTGTAAGGCTAAGGCCCCACAGGCTGGAAATGCTGTGCTAAAGCGCTGCTGGAACAACTGCAGGGTGAACGCATTGCAGTTCTTCCTGCAAAGCTTTGAACAGAAAGTTCACGGAGTTTTCCTCCACAGACTTTCACCACCGGCGTTTCCGTAGATATAATTGACATGCTGCGATTTTGGAAATTGAAATGGTTTTGGAAATCGCAGCGTGTCCGCGCTGCGATTTCTTTTTTGCAAAGTGGGGATGGGATTTGCATGAATCCCATCCACTTTGCAAGTACTGCAAAATGCCACAATTTTTCCCACAGCGTCTCCGCCACGGGCGAATCGCGTCATTTAAGGCCAGTGGGGCCCCGGCCTAAAGCTCCATTCACACGACCGTATTTTGCAGTTCTGTGATTGTGCACAATTGTGGATCTGCACAGTATTAAGGTTAAAATGCCGTGTTGGCACTTTGTGATAATGTAGTAGGTTTTGGGTTGCAGATTGGACACTGTCTCTAAAAGGTTCGCCATCACTGGTCTAGGGGGTCGATGATCTGTTGGGTTCTGGAGAATAAGTAATAAATAAGTAATAAATGACTTACATTTTTGGGTGGGTGGGGTATATAGATTCCTATTTTTTACTAAGTACCTGTATTGATGTGTTAGTTCATTGAAGTTAAAGCCTAATAAATAATGTAATATTGTTCAGTGGTTCTGGTTTGTGTATTTTACTCTGACAGATTGCAGCGCTAACTGAAGAAGATAAAATCTATGTCTACAGACTTCATGGAGGGTAAATAGGCATTTGTGCTGCATTAATAACCACTCGGTCTCCTCTGATACTCACCAATATATTGGGAAAGGATATCTCCCGCACTTATTGGACTCTTATATCAATAGATGCTGTATTTATTATGATGTAGTATAGCAGGACAATGCTTTGGCTAGCAAACCACCTAACTAGACAATATAATGGCTGAATACTCAAGGGCTGAACAGTATGCAGTTAAAGTTATATAATCACTTATCTATGACAATCTCAAATGAAGGGATCAGTGTGCCATCTAGTGGCCGATCTTATGTACTGCATATTTTACTTTGTGGGATACAGTAACTTCTTCGCTAATGTAATGTAATAACGTTACACTGTAACCCAAGGATGGAGTCTTTGAAGTCGTAGTCTCAACATCCTCGGAGATGCACTACGACTTCATTCACTTACATTAGTTTTTCTTAAAGGGGTGTTCATTATGATATGAATATATACTTAGGATAGGTCATTAACATCAGATCGGTGGTCCAAATCCCAGCACCTCCAACGATCAGCTGTTTGAAGAGACTCCAACGTGTGCATCTTCGTTGCTTACAAACACAGTTCTGTACATTGTATCGAGCTCAGCCCCATGCAAGCCCCCATGGCTGCAAAGGAGCCATGTGGCCAAAGAATGTGACATCACTGGCTTGTGATGCAGCGCAGTGTTGGTGATATAATAAATCATAATCCAAAAACAGTCAATAACCTGGAGAAAGGATCATGCCTATATTTAGTGGTAAGTGCGCACTCATCTCTGTTATCCAGTCCTAATACTACTAAGCACTTTTTCTCTAGGCTTACAATGTTCCTGTCCTGATAATTTCCTGGATTGGGGATTATTCAGCCCTGTGATCATGATGGGTTCTTTTGTTTGCAATGTAGACAGATGCACGGTGGCTCACTGGTTTGCTTTGTTGGCTTGTGACATTGGTCTTCTGGGTTTGAGTCTCCCCATATTTGTGCGGGATTTCTCTGGTTCCTCTCACACTTAACTGGTTTAACTGAACTGAATTCACAGTGTGAGAAATTAGATTGTGAGCCCACTGGGACAGGCACTGATCTGAGCAATGATAATCTCTACAAAGCAGAATATGTTGTAGTAATTATTGCAGCAAATAAATAATTTTGTTACTATGATAAATATCTATAATAATAGAAACCATTATTATCTCCATGATTCATCCTGTAACTCAATGCTGAGGGTCCTTTGCTAACTCTCTCCTCTCTAATCCATCCTGAACGCAGTCGCCAGGCTCTTCCTTCTGTCTGACTACCACAGTAATGTTTCTTCCCTGTGCCCATATACTATAAGACAACTTCTTACTCCCATCCACATAACTCTCCACAGTGTGCACTTTCCTCATCTGTGTCTACCATGCTACCATCCTCCCCATTCTCCCAATGATCCTCCATAATATAAAACTCCCACTCATGCCTTGAAGACTTTTCTTGAGCTGCACCAGTTCTCTGGAATGCGCTCCCTAGACAATCACATTACTACCAACCTTCACAGTTTCAAATGTGTCCTCAAAACACCTTTTTAGGCAGGTTTGTCTCATTCCCTTATCTCTTCCACATACATTATCCCTAAGCTCAATCTTCTCTGTTCACTCTTTTATGTTATTTCTTACATTTTAAATAAAATTGTATTTACTTTTTATAAATCACTAGTGCAGGTGAAGGGAACAAACCTTGTAATATAGTTCACTAGAGAAAAGTGTCTGTGTCTATGTATTACTCCTGTCTTTACTTCTTGTCTGAGTGAGTATGGTCTGTACTCCGTACACAACCAGATCAGCTTACAATGAAGCCTACAGAGAGGGGTGAAGTGGCGGAGAGGAAGGTGAGATAGTAATTCCTGATAGAGATGAGCGAACACTGTTCGGGTCAGCCGATTTGAACAGCACGCTCCCATAGAAATGAATGGAAGCACCTGACACGCAGACTTTGCCGGCGGCCGGCCGCTTAACCCCCCGCGTGCCGGCCGCTTCCATTCATTTCTATGAGAGCTTGCTGTGAGCGTGCGGTTCGGAACGGCATATCTCTAATTCCTGATAACTCAGCTTATTGTGAAAAAGAACTGCCTCTCTATAGTGCGGATGTGCTTCCCCGCCCCAGTCAATAGATTTGTAATTGTACACACCTGGACAGTAAAAAAAGAAAAGAAATAAGTGAAGAAATAGGCTATTTTCTTTAATACAATATATCACAACGTTTGATAGGAGATTATAGTTCTGAAGCTTGCAGGAGTATGAATGTAGATGGGGCATAGTTCAAGAGGCCCTATTTATTCCTCTACATTGACACCCACTATAGGGCAGTGGTTCCCAAACTTTCTAAAGGTTGGACTCACTTTTGGAAGAAAATATTTCCAGGGACTCCCCTCCACCATAGTCACATCTGAAAATTAAATGTCTTTGTTTTTATTCCATCTTTTATTCAATTGTAATCTTCCTCGTATTGTAAGTTTTAGCGCTACGTTCTCCCTTTTATTCTATTCTGCCCTCAACAATTTTGGAACCCATACCAGCAAAATTGATGTGCCCCTCTTCTCCCAGATATATGTTACAGTTTGCTGTCCTGTGGCCCCCACACAGTATATATAATGTTTCCACCGATCTGGTTCAATTTTATATTCAGTTATTTTTTCTTTTTATTGCAGACATCACAATGACTTGTCTAGGGACAAGTAACGGCAGTGGGAGGTCCAGTGGTGGTGGGTTGGGGGTAATTATTCTTGCAGTTACTATTTATTGCATACATTTACATGTAATTACAGTAGATTATTGCATACATTTACATGTAATTACATTTACAATTATGTCTGTAGATCTTAGATTTTGCCTGATGTTGTCAACTTGTGGATATCAGCGTGAACACCTTTATATGCAGAAACCCTGGAGAGGAGCATTGTGATGTGTGTCCTATCCTTCCAGGTGGAGATGTCCTGCTCAAGCATCATGATATAAGGTGTTACTTACAGTTTTCCTCCTTTGGTCCAGTGAATTTCCGTTCTCCTTTATGCTCCTTATGAGGTCCATCTAAATCCATCAAGCTGCAATCCATGCTCGGAACAGCTGCGGTTTCAGAAACTCAGCCAGATTGACGTTCTCCACCGTTAAACTGACCATTGACATCACAATTTTTCACTGCGGTCAAAATTTACAAAATTGAGGCACGTTCTTTTTAGGTTTTTAACCAGTTCATGGTAAAATTACATGTGGTTGCAGTTTTGGACTACTTATCAGACATTAGAGGGAAAACTAACATTAATCTGCCCCCTGTTATGGGGAAGAACATTTCTGTGTGATAAAGTAAGAAAGGATCTTTTCTGTGGTCAGCTAGTATTTCATTGATGTACTACAGATGAAATGTTATGTTTGGCTTTACATTTGGCGTATAAGTGCGACATACAATATGAAAAGTTGCCTTCATTTACTTTTGATGAGTTTATTTAGACTAAGTATGTGAGTGGCCAAATTTAATGTTTATGGGTATGACAATAGAATCTGAATTTGGCTGTTTCCATCAGTACCGTAGACTTAGTATGGAGTACCACCCTGTATAACCAATCACTTCTCCAATCAAACTTCTAGGGGTCTCAGGAGTGTAGAGATGTCACCCTGGCAGGCTGTAGCAAAAAGTGGAGTGGCCTTTATAAGAGATGTGGTTAATACAAAAAGGATGTGGCTAAGGGCAAAGGCATCAAATCCAAGACAACACAAATCCCAGACCAGTGATGGCGAACCTTTTAGAGACCGAGTGCCCAAGCTGCAATCCAAAACCCACTAATTTACCACAAAATGCCAACATGGCAATTTAATCTTAATACTGTGCAGATCCACAATCGTGGATAATTATAGATCCGCAAAATATGGTCGTGTGAATGGGGCTTTACAGAGCTTTCAATAATACAAACAATAATATCACATCTGCTATTAAATAGATACCGCGTGATATATTTAGTGAAGGGGCCTCCACACAGTCCAATCTGCTCCACAATGGACCCTACACAGTACAATATGCTCCACAGCAGTCCCCACACAGTATAATCTGCTGCAAAGTGGCCCTAACACAGTACAATTTGCTCCACAGTGGCCTCCACACAGTATAATCTGTTCCACAGATGGGTGCCCACAGTGAGGGCTCTGAGTGCCACCTCCGGCACCCGTGCCATAGGTTCGCCATCACGGTCGTCCTAGACAACACATTTTTAGACAGTGTGTGGAGCGGGGCATATATCTGGGTGGGCCGAACAATGACAGCCCAGTCAAACTTATTTACTATAACTCACACCTGAAAACTGGCATGAGTTATACCACAAATCTATACCATCCCCAGAGCTGGCGAAATTCTACAACCAAATGCATCTACATGCGCTAGAATTACTGGAGCCTCTTAGTAATTGTAGCGAGTTGTGCGCCTGGCAGGATTGCTAGTTTCAATAAATTCTCCCCATTGTGTTAAACTTCTGGACAGTAATGTCTATATAAACTCCCTCTTACTGTCTACACTTGTCCTCACTCCTCCTGCGGCTGCAGTCTCTAGCTAATGTTCTGTTTAGGGGATTGTCCCCAAAAAGTCTTCTACAGCACTGGAAGCAAAACTGATAAGAGTAAGTGGGCGAGGGGGCTTCTAAACTGGTAGGTTCCCTAAAATACAGGGTATATTAAAATATCTGTGTGTTTGGCCTCAGCCTTAAACTGTTTACCAAAGAGAATCCTTATGCAGAGTCGAAGCTAGTATTTCCATCACCCATAGCAAGATTCAGCTTACTGCCTAAGTACATAGTAGGTATCTAAATACAGAGTAGGCTGTTTGTTCCACCCCCCAGACACAAACACACAAACTGATTTACAATGCTTGGAGCATATGTCTTCCGAGACGCTTCCAATCTACTTTCTTGCCTTTGGGAAAACCTATGAAATACCAGATTTCACAATGTTCTTGTATCTTTTGATCAAGTTTTAATACCAATACTTTTATGTGGAGCCACCACATTTACAGTATTGGTCTCCTCAAACAGAGCAGGGGAACCTTCTGGGTAAGTTCACACAGGGTTTTTTGGTCCGGAACCTGAGGAGGAGGCTGCCTTAGGTTCCGGACTAAAATACGGGTAGCTGAGACTGAATGCTGGTGCACTGCACCGGCATCCAGTCGCGCCCTCTGCTCCGGATAAGGCCCAATGAATGGGCCTAGTCGGGAGGAGGGAATCACGAGGCCGAATCGCAAGGCGAAAAAAGAACTCCCGGAAAAAGGAACTGACCGTCCCCCATTGATTTCATTTTATGGCAAATATGCCTCAAAATCCTGACCAAAAAACCCCATGTGAACTTACTCTTTGGGTGCCCTTAGGCTTCTGTACCTAGGTGCGAGTACAACCCCTGCTCCCCTTATAGCCACACCCCCGCTTTAATGACAGTAGGCGTCACAATGGTCATTATAGAATCAGTCTTTATTTGTATATAGCAGAAGGAAAAATACTCTTTTCTCAGTTTGCTCTTCATTAAATATCTTTGTGTTTAATTACAAGTAGGATGGATTTGTCAGGTAAACTTATACACACGGGATAGTTTAATGTACATACGGTCATGTGACATAGAGCATGCCCTTTCACAATTGTACACACAGCATCGGATCATGAAACATCTGTAAAAAGGTTGGGATCGTTTGGCAATCGGACACATAAAGCAGTAGCATACAGGACAATGGGCTCACGATCGGAACAGTTATACAACAAGCAAGCAGGTCTTGCTGACCACAAGTAGGTAAGTGGTCCTTACTGACCTAAACATTAGGCCATTAGGACATATTCCAACTTCTTAATGGATCCTCACTTCTCGGAACAGAACGTTTTGCAGAACGGTTTAGTCCAGTACATTTACGTAAATATTTTGAGTAAGCCTCCATCTTGGTACATATAGTGCCCCCCGTCATGTCTATCAGCCCACTCCGGCAGATGAGAAAAGTCGAAAGTTTTTGAATCCACACATCATGCTAGAACATACATTAGGATCATGACACTTAGTGAAGCTTGCTTACTTGGATGCAGAGCTGGAGTAGTAAATATCAGGATGAACCTTGCGGAAATGACTCTTAGAGGAAAGGCAAACCTACAAAACCTCTGTGAGATGAGTAAACGGCTTCTACTAGTTTAGTAGTTATATGGCTCAGAGTAACATTGGTGTGAAATTACAAAAATATTTTTGCTTCATCGTGACCGTACAAAGGAACAGAAATGAACAATGTCACGTTAACCTGAACAAGGTACAGGACACAGAGATCGACATGCGGGGCACAAATATTGTAGCAAAAGCAGCTGCAAAATTGGGAAATTTGAAGTGAACCTCTGGTTGTTAATACTTCTAAAATATGTAAAAAAAAAAAAAAAATTCTGCATCACCTTATATAAAAATTACGTTTAATTAAAATTTGATAAGGATGCTAAAAAGATGCTTCTAAAATGTGAGAAAAATACGTGTTTGAAGCCAAAAATTAACTCAAAACTTGTATTTTTCTAATATCCTGATCAGACTTGACGCTCATATACATTTTTATTTTAGGTGCTACTGGATTTATTTTTTACAATATTGTAGAAGTACAGACATAACAATGTTACACTAGGGTCACACCTGCGCTCAGGTTCCCATTCGGGGGGTCCGTTTGGGCCCCCACAAATCGCTGCGTGTCTGTGCTGCAATTTTTTTTCTGCAAAGTAGGCATAGGATTCGCATGAATCCCATCCACTTTGGAAATACTGTAAAATACCACGATTTTTACCGCGAACAAATCACAGCGTTTCCTGCCCATGGGGCCCCGGCCTTAAAGGGGCTCTATCAGCAAAATCATGCTAATAGAGCCCCACATATGCGTGAATAGCCTTTAAAAAGGCTATTCAGACACCGTAAATCTTATATTAACCCCCGGTCCCGTTTTTAAATAAAAGGATAAAAACATATATGCAAAACTTACCTGAATGTGCACTCTGGGCGGGGATAAAGAATGCGACGTCAGCTTCGGGCACGCCTGCCTCTTCTGTCTTCTTGGAGTAACGCCCTCTTGCTCCGTGTCTTCTTCCAGCTTCTTCTCGGGAAATCTTGCGCCTGCGTAGTAGCGCTTCCCTCCGAATCGCTACTGCGCAGCTCAGTCCCGTAGACGTACTCGATCGCAAACTGCCATTAAGTGAAATGGCAAGTGAGCCTGCGCAGTAGCGAGTCGGAGGGAAGCGCTACTACGCAGGCGCGGGATTTCCCGAGAAGAAGCCAAAGAAGACACAGAGCAAGAGGGCGTTACTCCAAGAAGACAGAAGAGGCAGGCGTGCCCGAAGCTGACGTCGCATTCTTTATCCCCGCCCAGAGTGCACGTTCAGGTAAGTTTTGCATATATGTTTTTATCCTTTTATTTAAAAACGGGACCGGGGGTTAATATAAGATTTACGGTGCCTGAATAGCCTTTTTAAAGGCTATGCATGCATATGTGGGGCTCTATTAGCATGATTTTGCTGATAGAGCCCCTTTAAAGCAGAATCGGGAGCAGAAACCCCAGGTGGAGACTGGGCGCAGGTGTGAACCTAGCCTTTACCTAAACTTCTGCAATTGGTTGTTGCAGTGTAAAATCACAGAAGACAAAAACCAATGAAAAATCATTAAGATAAATAACAAAATGATTGTTGTTGTCTTCTGTGATAAGATAACTTGCTGCAGAACTTTAATCAATTGAAGAAGTATGGGTTAATTCTGCTACATCAATATGTAAGATTTGCAGATCACCAAGTTGTTTGTGCACCTTCAACTATCTACATGACAGCCAATGCACAAGATGGCGACATCTCTTTTACCTTATTTTCCATGTTTTCTGGGCTTAAAGGAGTTTTCTGGATTTGCAAAATAAGTATATTCAGTAACACAGGGATGGATAAAAAATTACCTATCTAAATGGGCCAGCCCCTATGTGTAAACTGGCTGCAGCACAATGTTCTGTCTTTCTGAGGTCAAGCACATGTGGTTGTATAGCAGCACCTATGCAGTTGTTGTAGACTAGGAATAATTTAGTCAAGTAACTATGTCTCAAGACCACGTGCACATAAATACACAAAGACAGCACATCGTGTGTCATATGGCATATAGTGAGAACAGAACACGTGGGCTTATTTTTTTTTCTAATTTATAAATTTGGAAAACCCCTTTAAATATTTAAAGGGTTTCACATCTTCCTTCCTAATTACATGTCGGAAATGTCTGATAGTCTGGGACACCCAAATGTTGGCAGCCAAGGCTATTTCCATCCAGACAGGGACCTAATGCGGGATGTTGCATTGACACTGTTGGTCCATTGACTTGTAGAGGATTAAGGATTACTTTATTCTGACTCATCGTTATATGAACTTTAGATATAAAGTACGAAATGTATTTCATATATTCCATATACCGGTATATCCCATTTCATATATTGCACTTCCCAGGCTTCTTAGAAGATCTCTTTATCAAGGACTAATACATTTTGTAATATAGCTTCATCGGAGTTACAGATTCATCTTTTTTTATATATACAGCTCTAAATCTCCTACTTCCTTGACATAGTCATAGTATTAAATGATAAAAATCTGTCTGCCTGTAGCTGCCACTAGGGGGAGCTCACAACTTAAATAGATGACACAGTTCTCATTGGTCAATGGAGTTCAAACCAATTTTTATGAGATAAACTGTTGGTACTGCTGGTAAAGCAATTGGTACTGCTGTTGTTTTCAGCACTCAATATAGCACTCTATAGTGTCAAGTGGGCGGTCCTAGGTTGTCTTCTCCAGTCCAGGACTTCCCACTTGACAGTAGATAGCCTAATTAGCATATCAGCTTCTGAAAATAACAGGACCAATTGCCTAGGAATGGTGGGGACTAGGGATAAATATCCAACTGTGCTAAAATCAGAGGCATGGCACCTATTGGAAATACAAAGACTTGAAGTTGGTAAAAGGCTCTAAAGTCAAAGCTTAAGTGAAGGTAAGCAGGGGGTTTAGAGCTGTCTCAGAAATATATTACCTATAGAAAGATATTTTTTACCCATCCCCCCTACCATGTAAACTGGTTCTTGTATTTCATTATTTAATCTAAATGTAATAGAAATAACACTATATGATAAAACTTTTGCTTAGAATTTGAAGACATTGCATATAGGTTTTGTTAAACATAAAATATGTAAATTATTGGCATATTTGTAGTCAAAAAATAATACAGCAATAGGAATATACAAAAAAATTCTAATAACATTGCACAAAATAGAATGTTACATGCTGGTGACTTCATGGATAGCCAGTTCTTTATCTAATCTGTGTTGATCGTAGTTTATACTGCATAGATTTACTCAACTAGTCCTCACGAAACATGTCCGAACATTGGGTCAAATTTAGCAAAATAACCCTGCTAACCTTGGGAGTCTGTGTATGCCATTGTCCATATTACATGGCTTAAATTTTGGCAGAGATGTAGGTTGAAATTCCTGGTCCTCAGTGCAGAGTCTGAAGACTCTGAACCAACATCATTGTGTGATTAAGATAAATTGTCAACACATCTTTTTTACATTATCTAGCTGGGCCTACTCTGTGTTACCTATCTAGGCCTCCACTGCAGTATGTATCTTGTCCTCCTCTGCATTACCTATCTGGGCCTCCTCTGCTTTACCTATCTGGGCCTCCCTCTTCATTACCTATCTAGGCCTCCACTGCAGTATGCATCTTGGCCTCCTCTGCTTTACCTATCTGAGCCTCCCTCTTCATTACCTATCTAGGCTTCCATTGCTGTACATATCTTGGCTTTCTCTGCATTACTAATCTGGGCCTCCCTCTTCATTACCTATCTAGGCTCCCACTGCTGTACATATCTTGGCTTCCTCTAAATTACCTTTCTGGACCCCCTCTATATTTACTATTTTGTCCTTCTCTGTATTACCAGTCTGGGCTTCCCTGGGATTACCTATTTGGGCCTCCTCTACATTTCCTATCTGGGCCTACTCTGCATTACCTATCTCGGCCTCCCTCTGCATTACCTATCTGGGCCTCCTCTGCATTACCTATCTGGGCCTCCTCTGCATTACCTATCTGGACCTCCTCTGCATTACCTATCTGGGCCTCCTCTGCGTTACCTATCTGGACCTCCCTCTGCGTTACCTATCTGGGCCTCCTCTGCGTTACCTATCTGGGCCTCCTCTGCGTTACCTATCTGGGCCTCCTCTGCGTTACCTATCTGGGCCTCCTCTGCGTTACCTATCTGGGCCTCCTCTGCGTTACCTATCTGGGCCTCCTCTGCGTTACCTATCTGGGCCTCCTCTGCGTTACCTATCTGGGCCTCCTCTGCGTTACCTATCTGGGCCTCCTCTGCGTTACCTATCTGGGCCTCCTCTGCGTTACCTATTTGGGCCTCCTCTGCGTTACCTATTTGGGCCTCCTCTGCATTTCCTATCTGGGCTTTCTTTGCATTACCTATCTGGGCCTTCCCTGAATTGCCTACTTGGGCCTCCTCTGCATTTCCTATCTGGGCCTCCTCTGCGTTACCTATTTGGGCCTCCTCTGCATTACTGATCTAGGTCTCCACTGTATTACCTATCTGAGCCTCCATTGGCACTTGAGTCCACGTGCAATTTCAACCTCTGCCTTTCTTATGGCAACACCAGTTAATTTCTGCAGCCTGAGGGACGATACCTAGAGCTATGTTTGGTGAGCCTAAGGGCCCATTTACCCCACTTAATTAGTGGTTAATAGATTCACTAGTTTTTGAGTGTTTTTTCACATGTATTTTCACAAGTTGCACATCCATGTTTAGTATTTATGCAGCATTTGCTGTGCCTATAGAAAGTGACCATCTACGGAACCCTGCTGCTTATCTTTACATTAGAATAGGCACACTTTCATATAACTCTTTTATATGGGCATTGACTTTATATAACAATATGTGATATTTTTTGCTCTATTATAGTTATTCTTAGTGGCCGGAAAGACATAAAGTCATAGACATACTTTTATTTAGGATAGACACAATTGGTAGAGCCATGTTCTTGGCCTGATCTTTGGCATTATCCCTGCGATCTTATAACTTGCTCAGTATAAGTGCCTGATTTCCGAGTGCATTTTAATGGGCCAATAGTGAACTGGCCATACAAAAACAAATAAGTAGCAAAAAAGGCATCGTACGAAGTAAATCCTATGTAAAAAAGCTAACAAATGAGAAGAGTGTGGACAGCTCTAGTTCTACACACACACAGCACAGCAAGGACATTTACAGTACATTTTTGTTAACAGGATGTGTTCGGGCTTCTCGATGAAATTTTGAGTATTTTATTCCGTTTTTTTTTTCAGGGAATACAGAAAAAATTGTATCCGCAATGGCTTTTGTTTCCATTTACATCAACACCTGGTTTCTTGTGTCTGGCAGTCGAAGTCCCACCAGACCTCCACAGACAAGCACAGCTGAGGCCAGAAGAATAGGTATGGCTTTGGTGATTCCAACAAGTGAACCGAATATTAAGTTTCCAAGCACTGCTGCGGCCTTACACAGTGCATTCAGAAAGCCGAAACCTGTGGATCTGCAATTAAATACATATTGTATCAAGAACGGTACATGTGTATATATGTATATAAAAAGGCAAGATGGCCCCATAAAAATACCATATTGGGGATGGCTGGTACTGGTCCTAGTCCTCACCCTAATTTTGATCCATCCTACATTTCTTCTCAAGTAACCTCCACTTTGCTAACGCCAACCTTTTCCAGTCATTTCTGTGTAGTCTTCAATACAAGACTTCTCTTGTGCTTCCCTTCTTCTCTGGGACTATCTCCCTCTTTCCATCTAACATTCTCCAAGCCTTCAAACAGTCAAATGTTCACTGAAAACTTACCAATACTCATATAACCTACACCCAGTTGGTATTCCAGAACAGTCTAGTCTAAAATTACAATAGTAAAATTACACCTAAAGTTTTGGTGCATGGTGTTGCAACTTAGACCATGTACCTTTCCCAAGAGGTTAGACCCCCATCCCAATTGGTCACTCCCCCCTTTTTCATACACATCATAAAAGCATCTAAGAAAATCAATAAAATATTTGATAAATGTGTAGCACAGCATGTTAGACAGCTTTTTGTTGTAAATTACACCCCCAATTCTGGCACATTTTGCTTGATAAATCTCATCCATTGTGGAAATTTTCCCCGTAGAAACTGATCTAGATTTTTAAATCCCCATAATATCAGTTTCTAATGTGGAATGGTCTCAGATTTGTTGCAGTTTTTTTCTATGATTTTAAATGCATCTGCAGCAAAATCCTCAGGGACACATAACAAATAAGTAAAATAAAATAATGTAAAAAAACAAAAACAAATGCACTATCCTCTCCTGGTAACACTAGACTGATCTTCCAATGTCAGTAAGTCATGACTGAAGGCCAGGCTAGTGGGGGGCCAGCCGAGCATGGGCAGTATGCCAGGGCCAGGGCAAGTGAATATAGTTTTTTGGTTGTTTTTTTTTTTTTTTTTAATGTAGGTGATATGCAGCTGCAAATCTATCAGAAAATGCATGATTGTAGTGGATTTCCTTGGAAATTGCTGTGGAAATTTTTGTCATGTGTGAAAACAATTTTTTGTAGCATAACTGAACTGCTTCAGCCCATACATATACATTCATTTTAGCCAGTTAAACAGGACCTTTCATGTCCTTGGGCACATGTGATATTATACACCACTAGAGAGTCGACAGTGCGCTGAATTCAGCATACAATTGGCTTTTCCGTTATGTGCCCCTGATGAGAGCTATCGGTTCCTGTACCGATAACTCTTCAGTATCAGAAGGGCGTTTCTGACAGTCTGTGAGGAATGCCCCTCATGACAGTATACAGGTAGTCCTCGGGTTACGACGGTCTCGGGTTACAACTAGAGGTGAGCGAGTAGGTCCTTGCTAGTCGGGAGTGCTGGCAGCTTGCATTAATTCGGGAGCTGACTTTTTCTCATAGGAATGCATTGGTCAGCGTTGATTGGCCAGTGTACAGCATTTGTCCAATCAACGCTGGCAAGGAGGCAGAGTCTAACATCGGACCACAATGGAGACTGCTGTGGTCCGATCTTAAACTCCGCCTCCTCACAGACGAGCCTCCGGCAGAACCAGCGTTGATTGGCCGAATGCTGTACACTGGCCAATCAACACTGGCCAATGCATTCCTATGAGAAAAAGTCAGCTTCCGCATAAACGCAAGCTGCCAGCTCTCCCAGTACAGTACGAGATTTAGTGTGCAGCGGCTCGGAACCGAGGAAGACTGTACTGTACTGTATATGGTACAGTCTTCCTCGTTTCTGTGCCGCTGCTCACTAAATCACGTTGATCCATTCCTATGCGGCGTCGTATGGTACAGTTACGTATGTTTCCGACTTACGTCGAAATCCGGTTTACGACGCCGTGTAAGAACGGATCAACGTCGTAAGTCGAGGACTACCTGTAGTCCATAGTGCTGTATTGTCAGAGGGGGCGCTCCTTACCCCCAAGCCATGACGTCGAGTGGCTGGGCGGAAAGGAGCGCCCCCTCTGACAGTACAGTGCTATGGACTCTACTGTCAGGAGGGGCGTTCCTAACAGACTGTCAGAAATGCCCTTCTGACACTGAAGAGCTATCGGTAACGGCACCAATAGCTCTTCACCAGGGGCACATAACGGGAAAGCCAATAGTGCACTGAATTTAGCACACTGTCGACTCTCTAGCGGTATATAATATCACATGTGCCCGAGAACATGAAAGGTCCTCTTTAAAAGCGATTAGTAAGCTCATGAAGCTACAAATATATGGCAATAAAATATTAGACTAATATAAGAAGGTCTGGACCCATTTAACAACAGGGCCTGGGTGAAACTGCTACATTTGCACCCCCTATAGCTAAATGCACCTTGGTGGTAAATTTTTAGGGGAAAAAAAGGCTACAAAATGCCTGATCCTTGTCTTCATGTGAGATAAGCCACTGCCAAAGGTGTCTAGAAGGGTCTTATTCCCCTCCTCCTACTGAGAATACACGCACTTAGGCTGGTCTTACACAGCTGTATTGATTCTACAGTCCGCAACACTAGTTGCTGATCACCAACATAGACACCGCAGACGCCCGTGTCCTGCCGCACTCGCCCATAGAGTTCTATGGGTGAGTCCGTGCAGTGCCGTGAATTCACAGCCTTTGTGGACGTGCTCTATAAAGTGCAGACCTCGGTTACAGCCTGGCACACAACGGATAAGGCCGCACTGAATATAATGTGTCCGCAATTGAAAACCCTCAATTGTGGACCATTTGCAGACTTACATTACGGCCGTGTAAGACCAGCCTTAGACTGAGATGAGTGTGTATGTGTATAGAGGGAATGAAGAGCAATTGCTGGCCAAATGATCGTTTGGCTGACGGTTATCTAAGCCGTCTGATCACTTTAATGTTTCTTCTTATCTTAAGTCTGATACATCCAGGCTAGACAAGTTTGGAGCCAATTACTTTGATGGATTGTGAGTTATATTTTTGGCTGGCCTGTTTGTGTGTTATTTCGGAGGACTATATGTAAATTAAGGCAATTATGTTACCCGATAATTAAATAATCTATCAGGATGGAAGAAACCGATCACTCATAACAAAACACCAGCTGCTTTTACAAAATTGAATAAAGGAGAAAATTAAAACATAACCTCAAGGGCCGTCAATCTCATCCCTCGAAGTGTAGACAAGTCATTTAAGCATATCCTCAAAATCAAGGACTTTGCTTTGATGCCCAAACTGCAGCTTGGCTAATGAGATTAGAAGGCGTGAGCTTGTCTGGCCAGCGTCCTTACCTCTTGTCTGTCGGGTACAGCTCCACAGTCACCACATCCAGAGAGTTCCAAGCCGAAATTGTAAGACCATTGTAAACACATAACATTCCCACCATCATGGACTCACTGGTACCGAACCAGAGAAAGAAACAGCTGATACCAGAGAGAACCATAGATCCCCCTGAATGGAAATAGAAAAGGAGAAATATATTGGATGTTGGTGTCTATTTTTTGTTTTAGGTTTAGTTTGTAATGTTTGAAGGGGCAATCCTATGACTAAATATTACAAAACCTAAATGGTTGCTACCTTTATAGATAACTTATTCTCATTTCATAGAACATGCGATTTTGGTCCAGAATGTAATGCACTTTATTAAAAAATGTTGCTGTTTTCTGACTGAAAACCTCTCTAAAGCCACTAGGTGTCATTAGGTGTCTCCCTTTTAGCTAATTTATTGTTCACAACCTGTTACTAGGGATGGTCTGTCCCTAGTTTTCACTATGAAACAAGACAGGTTTACTGTGAGTGGAGAGTGATGGACTGTTCTCCCTTCACACTGTGAATGTAGAGGAGAGGGACTGGTTTTCCTCACAGCCTCCACATACATCAGCCTGTATACTTGACTATGAGCATCTCACCGTTTACAACAAATGACTATAAGCATCTCACCGCTCACAACAAATCTAAGAAAAGTCTCCTTATCTATCGTACTTGTATCTACTTTTGTTAGCCTTCCTGACTGTGCTAATAAAATTCTCTTTCTGTGTCATCTGTGGATCTATTTATCTGTATCTTGAACTTATAATTTTTTTTTTAGACAGTGAACTTGCAGTACGGCTTGTAGCTAGTTTGTCTGGAGGCCAAGAGTTGTGTTGTTTTTGCACAAATGATAACGCACAAATCTGCAACCTTTTAGGAGTGGAAATGTGAAGTTATAGCTGCCAGGATCTGCTCTCCAATAGTTCTCGATGACTAGTCACAGTAAAATTCATGGCTTGATTGATGCCCCGCTCAGCAAAGTCAGTCCTGACTTCACACACCAAGAAGGTATATATAATAAAATTGGGTTTTACTACCAGTCTATGCAAATTCTAATGTAATCCTTGTGTATTTACACACAGGTGGTTTGCTAAGGTCCCATTTCCCCCTAGCTATAAACTCCAATTTTCTATAGCCTACTATATTGGAACAAATTCAATTCAAGCTTCAATTGTACTTTGACCTACAATATTAGTATCCAGATTTAGAAAGCATGGCTTCTACTTTACTAAAACAGCACCACACCTTTCCACAGGTTGTGTGTAATATTGCATTTCAGCCACATTCACCTAAATGAAACAGAGTTACAATACCAAACAATACCATGAACAGGTGTGGGACTGTTTTTGGAAAACAAGGGTAATTTCTAGTTGTCAATTATAACTGAATTGGACGGCAGAATATATACAAAGAATATAACATACCCAGCATTGTTAATCTGCCAATTTTGTCCATCAGAAGAGCCGAGACGATGTTCCCCGGAAGAACAGCAAGTGTTCCTAAGAAGTTCACAAAGTAGATCCAGTAGGCACTGTAGTCGTCATCAAATGTGATCTGACATCCCACCTTTGGATCGCGAAATGTGCAATTTATCAATTCACTATCTGTGAACTTGTACTTTTCAAGGTCTGTGGAAACATATGTAGATCGGATTATATATATATTGAAAAAAGACACGCATCCAAGATGTTGAGTGTGCCATGTCTGAGTTTGCCATCCAAGAGGGCATCCAATGGTCTATTTCAATGAAAACAGAGCAGATCCTATCCTGTTCCCTGTCATCAGAAAAGAACAGCTCGGAAGCCCCCATAGAGGTAAGTGCATCATGGGACTGCACTTGGGTGACACAAAAGCATAAAATTAAATTGAGAGAGACACACTGACCACAAAATAGGCGTTCAAGACCCATGTAAGACATGAATGTATTGGGAATTTATACTATATCCCAGGGACATGCCATAAATGTATACAATGGGAAACCCCTTTAAACTTTCTGTCCTTTACAGATTCAATTGATTAGTTGTATTTAATCTCCACTATAAAAATCTGCTTTTCAACTAAAATAATGTAAAGCACTATCCACACGATATTACTATAAAGAATATATTGTATTTATACTGGGATACGTGACTGTCACTTCTACAAGTGTTGCTCCTCTGTTGCACAGCAGATGTCACTGTTCACATACGGTCCATAAGATTAATATTACTGCAGTAATATAGATTTACTGGAATAATTTGCTAATACAGATTTTATTTTAATAGAAAAGAATTTCTATGGATATGTTCAATATAGATTGTTGATATAATAGATGAAGTGGGCGTCAAAGTATGTCAATGAATTGCGCTATTGCTTTGTAGAAATGAAGTCCTTGCATACAATATCTGCACTGAGTAGTTTTGCCTGGGTTGCATTAGTTCTTTGCTACACTCCAAAAACATCCATATCTCTTGTTCCTTTCCTAGCTTTTCCCTGCACATAGGCCAGGGCTATGCAGATCCCGCTTCTGGTCTCCCCTCCTCTGTCCGCTCTCTTTAATAACCCAGATTCCCAGTGCCATTGGCGCCTCCAGCTTTCTGGTCTTGGACTTGGCTGGTCAGGGCATTTACATATTATGAATAACATTCCCTCTTCTGGCCACCTCACGTTCTCTCATCCTAAGAGGGCTGTCTCTTGGTTGGCATATGGACAGACTGAGTCTCTGATCAGGATCCTGTTCCCATCTGGCTCCGATCCCTACGCTTTATCGGACCTTGACTGCATTCTTAGTAGCCCAAATTCTGCCATCTGATGTATTTCTTTATTATACTGTCTGCTCCGCTCACAGCCGCATCCCGGGTATCTGTGCTTCTTTAAGAAAATTGTGGCGGAGTTTCCTGAACCGCTAGATGCACAGGATATGGAAAGGACATGTGTCCTCTCCCATTCATCTATAAAATATTCTCCCACTGATACCAATGCCCCTGGGGTCCTGGACATGTGTTGGTGTTACCTCACTGACAGGGTGAATATTCTCCATATTTGGTGGAGTTGCTCTCTAAGTCAATAACTTTGGGAACACATCTTCAGAATATTCTGGTCTATTAGTAGATCATCTCTGCAGAACTCCGCCTGGATGGCTGTCTGTTCTGTGATCCCAGGTTCCCTACAGAAACTCAAAAAGCCATTCCTCCTTTTTTCCCTGGCTTTGGTTCATGCTGTGATCCCATTGCATTGGAGATCCCTTGTGCCGCCTCTATCATGGAAAGGACCCAGGAGCTCAACAATCTAATTCTTATGGAGGTGCTATTGACTTGGACCACGTGGTACATGGTGGCCTCATGGCTCCAGTATCAAGGACCCTTCTGTTCCCCTCTGTATCCCTGAGGTAGACTGACAGCTCCCCAGTCCACCCCCCACACCTCACACCTGGATAGTTAACAGGTGTCAATCTTGGGAAGACCATTTTGAGGCCCCACATGGTGGAAACACCATGATTTGCCCACGGTGGAAACGCCGCAGAAAAAATTACTGCGTTTTATAGTCCGAGCAAAGTGGATGAGATTCTAGCGAATCCCATACTCACTTTATGGTAGTAACTGTGCTGTAGACATGCCGCAGTTTCCAAAACCAGGAATCAAAGTATGTCATTTATACTTACGGAAATACCAGCAGGTTCCCCATAGGTATAATTGAAACAGAAAGTCCATGGAGGTAACCTCTGCGAACTTTCTGTCTAATGCGCTGCAGGAAGAATCGCAATGCGTATTTTTGCGGTGGGACATCACATGGGGCCTTAGCTTGAGACTTAAGCCCCATGTTGCAGAAAAGCTGGGGTTTTTGTTACAGATTTTGATGTATTTTTTAAGGCAATTTAAAGAGCGGCTTGGAAAGGAATGTGAAATATAAAGGCAGCTCTTATATCTTTACCGTCTGCTCAATCCATAACTAGTCTTGGATAAAGAAACAAAATGCATCAAAATCTACTGTAAATGCATCTAAAATACTGTAGGGCCTCAGCTAAAATGTATAATGTAGCAGCTCCCTTTGTGATAACTGGACCTGTTCTCCTTTTATAAAATGTCATTCTTTCTTCACTGTAGATATATCTTTGCATGTCCCTGATGATCATGATGTCTGACTTCTTGTACTCCTTGTACTAGATCCTGACAGATCCCATTGCCTTGTATTACATCAATCAAGTTTCCATCAGGTTTCCAATTTTTTATTTTCACAGAAAGTCAGCAAACCAGACCACTCCAGTTGTCAGAAAACACGTGAGAACTGATGGGATGGATCCTTCTTAGGGTTGAGCCGATCTTGACTTTTCAGGATCGATTTTGAAATCCGATTTCCGATCATTTTTCATTCGAACCCGATCTCGATCCCAATTCCGATCCCAATGCAAGTCAATGGGATTTTTTTACTAGAGATGAGCGAACACTAAAATGTTCGAGATTCGAAATTCGAATCGAACAGCCGCTCAATGTTCGTGTGTTCGAACGGGTTTCGAACCCCATTATAGTCTATGGGGAACATATACTCCTTAAGGGGGAAACCCAAATCCGTGTCTGGAGGGTCACCAAGTCCACTATGACACCCCAGGAAATGATGCCAACACCTCTGGAATGACACTGGGACAGCAGGGGAAGCATGTCTGGGGGCATCTAACACACCAAAGACCCTCTATTACCCCAACATCACAGCCTAACAACTACACACTTTACACACTCAATACCACCTCTCTGACAGTAGGAAAACACCTTGAAACATGTGTATTTGGCACTTGGAGTGAGGAGAGCTTGTCACCAGCAGTGAATTTGGCCCTTGTAGTAAGTTGAGGTTGGCACCAACATTTGTTTTGAAAATCAGGGTGGATTGAGCCTCTAACCAGCAGAGTTTGGGCAAATTCATGGTGGAGGGAGCCTCTAAAAACCCCAGTTTGGACCAATTCATGGTGGAGGGAGCCTCTAAAAACCCCAGTTTGGACCAATTCATGGTGGAGGGAGCCTCTAAAAACCCCAGTTTGGACCAATTCATGGTGGAGGGAGCCTCTAAACAGCCCAGTTTGGGCAAATTCATGGTGGAGGGAGCCTCTAAAAACCCCAGTTTGGACCAATTCATGGTGGAGGGAGCCTCTAAACAGCCCAGTTTGGGCAAATTCATGGTGGAGGGAGCCTCTAAACAGCCCAGTTTGGACCAATTCATGGTGGAGGGAGCCTCTAAACAGCCCAGTTTGGACCAATTCATGGTGGAGGGAGCCTCTAAAAACCCCAGTTTGGACCAATTCATGGTGGAGGGAGCCTCTGGAGTGCATCGCCAGCACAGTCAGCAGTGGCAGTGGCAGAGGCAGAGGCAGTGGCGTGAACGGCAGGCGGCCTTTGTCCTGCCGTTGCTGCCTGCCATTGATTCCAGTGCTTGGATTCCAAATGACGGCGCATTGAAGTGGTGAACAGGTTGCTCTTCTCAGAGCCCCTAATCAATTTCGAGAGGCAAATTGTGCAGACAACACTATATCTGTCCTCGGCGCATTCCTTGAAAAAACTCCACACCTTTGAGAAACGTGCCCTCAAGGTGGGAGTTTTTCGGGGCTGGGTACGAACTGGAACATCTTGGGAGATTCCGGGTGTGGCCTGGCTTCGCCTAAGCTGCTGACCTCTGCCTCTGCCTCTAGCTACCCTTTTTGGTGCTGCACCTGCCTCAACATCCACACTACTTTCCCCGCTTGACATCCCCCCTGTCCAGGTCGGGTCAGTGTCCTCATCATCCACCACTTCCTCTTCCAACTCCTGTCTCATCTCCTCCTCCCGCACAATGCGCAACTGGATTCCCTGACGGCAACTGCGTCACATCGTCATCGATGAGGGTGGGTTGCTGGTCATCCACCACCAAATCGAACGGAGATGGAGGAGACTCTAGTGTTTGAGCATCTGGACACAGATGGTCCTCTGTTAGGTTCGTGGAATCGCGACGTGGAGGGGCAGGTTGAGGGACAATGAAAGAAGACAGTTGGGGTTATTGTTCTGTGAAGCTTGAGAATTTTGGGAGGAAGGAGGACAAGACTGTTGGGTAATAGGAGGAGAGGAGGCAGAGTCTGACTGGCTGCTGGACAATGTGCTGTAAGCGTTATCCGACAGCCATTGCAAGACCTGTTCCTGGTTCTTGGGCCTACTAAGGTTTGTACCCTGCAGTTTAGTTAATGTGGCAAGCAACCCTGGCACTGTGGAGTGGCGCAATGCTTGCTGCCCCACAGGAGTAAGCACGGGACGTCCTGTGGCTTCACTGCTACCTTGCTCCCCAGAACCATTCCCCCGACCTTGCCCACGGCCTCGTCCACGTCCCTTTCCGGGAGCCTTGCGCATTTTGAATTCCCAGTCAGAAACTGGCACTATATGGCAGTAGCAAGAAATGAGGGTATTTGTAAACCCAATATATTCTTTGAATTCCCAGTCAGAAACTGGCACTATATGGCAGTAGCAAGAAATGAGGGTATTTGTAAACCCAATATATTCCTGGAATTCCCAGTCAGACAATGGCACTATATGGCAGTAGCAAGAAATGAGGGTATTTGTAACCCCAATATATTCTTGGAATTCCCAGTCAGACAATGGCACTATATGGCAGTAGCAAGAAATGAGGGTATTTGTAAACCCAATATATTCCTGGAATTCCCAGTCAGACAATGGCACTATATGGCAGTAGCAAGAAATGAGGGTATTTGTAAACCCAATATATTCTTGGAATTCCAGTCAGACAATGGCACTATATAGCAGTAGCAAGAAATGAGGGTATTTGTAACCCCAATATATTCTTTGAATTCCCAGTCAGACAATGGCACTATATGGCAGTAGCAAGAAATGAGGGTATTTGTAAACCCAATATATTCTTGGAATTCCCAGTCAGACAATGGCACTATATGGCAGTAGCAAGAAATTAGGGTATTTGTAAACCCAATATATTCCTGGAATTCCCAGTCAGACAATGGCACTATATGGCAGTAGCAAGAAATGAGGGTATTTGTAACCCCAATATATTCTTGGAATTCCCAGTCAGAAACTGGCACTATATAGCAGTAGCAAGAAATGAGGGTATTTGTAACCCCAATATATTCTTTGAATTCCCAGTCAGAAACTGGCACTATATGGCAGTAGCAAGAAATGAGGGTATTTGTAAACCCAATATATTCTTTGAATTCCCAGTCAGAAACTGGCACTATATGGCAGTAGCAAGAAATGAGGGTATTTGTAAACCCAATATATTCCTGGAATTCCCAGTCAGACAATGGCACTATATGGCAGTAGCAAGAAATGAGGGTATTTGTAAACCCAATATATTCTTGGAATTCCCAGTCAGACAATGGCACTATATGGCAGTAGCAAGAAATGAGGGTATTTGTAACCCCAATATATTCTTTGAATTCCCAGTCAGACAATGGCACTATATGGCAGTAGCAAGAAATGAGGGTATTTGTAAACCCAATATATTATTGGAATTCCCAGTCAGACAATGGCACTATATGGCAGTAGCAAGAAATGAGGGTATTTGTAACACCAATATATTATTGGAATTCCCAGTCAGACAATGGCACTATATGGCAGTAGCAAGAAATGAGGGTATTTGTAAACCCAATATATTCCTGGAATTCCCAGTCAGACAATGGCACTATATGGCAGTAGCAAGAAATGAGGGTATTTGTAACCCCAATATATTCTTTGAATTCCCAGTCAGAAACTGGCACTATATGGCAGTAGCAAGAAATGAGGGTATTTGTAAACCCAATATATTATTGGAATTCCCAGTCAGACAATGGCACTATATGGCAGTAGCAAGAAATGAGGGTATTTGTAAACCCAATATATTATTGGAATTCCCAGTCAGACAATGGCACTATATAGCAGTAGCAAGAAATGAGGGTATTTGTAAACCCAATATATTCCTGGAATTCCCAGTCAGACAATGGCACTATATGGCAGTAGCAAGAAATGAGGGTATTTGTAACCCCAATATATTCGTGGAATTCCCAGTCAGACAAAGGCACTATATAGCAGTAGCAGAAATGAGGGTATTTGTAACCCCAATATATTATTGGAATTCCCATTCAGACAATGGCACTATATGGCAGTAGCAAGAAATGAGGGTATTTGTAACCCCAATATATTCTTTGAATTCCCAGTCAGACAATGGCACTATATGGCAGTAGCAAGAAATGAGGGTATTTGTAAACCCAATATATTCTTGGAATTCCCAGTCAGACAATGGCACTATATGGCAGTAGCAAGAAATGAGGGTATTTGTAACCCCAATATATTCTTGGAATTCCCAGTCAGACAATGGCACTATATGGCAGTAGCAAGAAATGAGGGTATTTGTAAACCCAATATATTCCTGGAATTCCCAGTCAGACAATGGCACTATATGGCAGTAGCAAGAAATGAGGGTATTTGTAAACCCAATATATTCTTTGAATTCCCAGTCAGACAATGGCACTATATGGCAGTAGCAAGAAATGAGGGTATTTGTAACCCCAATATATTCTTTGAATTCCCAGTCAGAAACTGGCACTATATGGCAGTAGCAAGAAATGAGGGTATTTGTAAACCCAATATATTATTGGAATTCCCAGTCAGACAATGGCACTATATAGCAGTAGCAAGAAATGAGGGTATTTGTAAACCCAATATATTCCTGGAATTCCCAGTCAGACAATGGCACTATATGGCAGTAGCAAGAAATGAGGGTATTTGTAACCCCAATATATTCTTGGACTTCCCAGTCAGACAATGGCACTATATAGCAGTAGCAAGAAATGAGGGTATTTGTAAACCCAATATATTCCTGGAATTCCCAGTCAGACAATGGCACTATATGGCAGTAGCAAGAAATGAGGGTATTTGTAACCCCAATATATTCTTGGAATTCCCAGTCAGACAATGGCACTATATGGCAGTAGCAAGAAATGAGGGTATTTGTAAACCCAATATATTCCTGGAATTCTCAGTCAGACAATGGCACTATATGGCAGTAGCAAGAAATGAGGGTATTTGTAACCCCAATATATTCTTTGAATTCCCAGTCAGACAATGGCACTATATGGCAGTAGCAAGAAATGAGGGTATTTGTAAACCCAATATATTATTGGAATTCCCAGTCAGACAATGGCACTATATAGCAGTAGCAAGAAATGAGGGTATTTGTAAACCCAATATATTCCTGGAATTCCCAGTCAGACAATGGCACTATATGGCAGTAGCAAGAAATGAGGGTATTTGTAACCCCAATATATTATTGGAATTCCCAGTCAGACAATGGCACTATATGGCAGTAGCAAGAAATGAGGGTATTTGTAACCCCAATATATTCTTTGAATTCCCAGTCAGACAATGGCACTATATGGCAGTAGCAAGAAATGAGGGTATCTGTAAACCCAATATATTCTTGGAATTCCCAGTCAGACAATGGCACTATATGGCAGTAGCAAGAAATGAGGGTATTTGTAACCCCAATATATTCTTGGAATTCCCAGTCAGACAATGGCACTATATGGCAGTAGCAAGAAATGAGGGTATTTGTAAACCCAATATATTCCTGGAATTCCCAGTCAGACAATGGCACTATATGGCAGTAGCAAGAAATGAGGGTATTTGTAAACCCAATATATTCTTGGAATTCCCAGTCAGACAATGGCACTATATGGCAGTAGCAAGAAATGAGGGTATTTGTAACCCCAATATATTCTTTGAATTCCCAGTCAGAAACTGGCACTATATGGCAGTAGCAAGAAATGAGGGTATTTGTAAACCCAATATATTATTGGAATTCCAAGTCAGACAATGGCACTATATGGCAGTAGCAAGAAATGAGGGTATTTGTAAACCCAATATATTATTGGAATTCCCAGTCAGACAATGGCACTATATAGCAGTAGCAAGAAATGAGGGTATTTGTAAACCCAATATATTCCTGGAATTCCCAGTCAGACAATGGCACTATATGGCAGTAGCAAGAAATGAGGGTATTTGTAACCCCAATATATTCTTGGACTTCCCAGTCAGACAATGGCACTATATAGCAGTAGCAAGAAATGAGGGTATTTGTAAACCCAATATATTCCTGGAATTCCCAGTCAGACAATGGCACTATATGGCAGTAGCAAGAAATGAGGGTATTTGTAACCCCAATATATTCTTGGAATTCCCAGTCAGACAATGGCACTATATGGCAGTAGCAAGAAATGAGGGTATTTGTAACCCCAATATATTCTTTGAATTCCCAGTCAGACAATGGCACTATATGGCAGTAGCAAGAAATGAGGGTATTTGTAAACCCAATATATTCCTGGAATTCCCAGTCAGACAATGGCACTATATGGCAGTAGCAAGAAATGAGGGTATTTGTAAACCCAATATATTCTTTGAATTCCCAGTCAGACAATGGCACTATATGGCAGTAGCAAGAAATGAGGGTATTTGTAAACCCAATATATTCCTGGAATTCCCAGTCAGACAATGGCACTATATGGCAGTAGCAAGAAATGAGGGTATTTGTAAACCCAATATATTTTTTGAATTCCCAGTCAGACAATGGCACTATATGGCAGTAGCAAAAATAGTGGGTGTATATAGCCCCAATTCTATTGCTAGGGGACTTGCAGGGTATTTCTGGGGTGAAGGTGGGGGGGGGCACACCGTTGGAACGGGGATTTGGGGTGTATATATGGGGTATACGGGAATACACTGTCAGTGTATTCCATTCAGGATCCTGGGAAAGCTGGGTTGCGGCGATTGAGCCCGTCAGTGCCACGTTACACTGACAAGCTTCTCCCTGGAATTGAAGTTATATGTAACCCCAATATATTCTTTGAATTCCCAGTCAGACAATGGCACTATATGGCAGTAGGAAAAATAGTGGGTGTATACAGCCCCAATTCTATTGCTAGGGGACTTGCAGGGTATTTCTGGGGTGAAGTGGGGGGGGCACACCGTTGGAACGGGGATCGGGGGTGTATATATAGGGTATACGGGAATACACTGTCAGTGTATTCCATTCAGGATCCTGGGAAAGCGTCACCGGTGTCGTAGTTCCTGTCCCACCTACCCTGCGCTGTTATTGGAGCAAAAAAGGCGCCAGGGAAGGTGGGAGGGGAATCGAGTAATGGCGCACTTTACCCCGCGGTGTTCGATTCGATTCGAACATGCCGAACAGCCTAATATCCGATCGAACATGAGTTCGATAGAACACTGTTTGCTCATCTCTATTTTTTACTAATCGGAGTTCGGATTTTAAAAGCAATCCTATTCACTATACAGCATGGAATCTAATAATTGAACGCTTTAATTGTTAGAATCCACGCTGTGTAGTGATTTTTTTTAATCACTAAGAAGCTAGAGGATTTTTTTTTAATCCTCTGGCTACTTAGTCCCCCCTGGTGTCCACTTACCTGCAGAGATGGCTGGTCTGGTGCCCGGTGTTCTCGTTCTTCTTCGGCTCACTGCCCCCTGCCTCCCAGGTTAGGAGGGCGGGTTAGGAGAGTGTGGGCGGGTACTGGGAGGGGAGACATCACGTCTCCCCTCCCAGTACCCGCCCACACTCTCCTAAGCCACAAGTCCCGCCTTCTTCCTAGCTCTTTAACACTAACCTGGGAGGTGGGGGCAGCGAGGCGAAGAAGAACGAGAACACCGGGCACCGAACCAGCCATCTCTGCAGGTAAGTAGCTACTAGAGATGATAGCTAGTTTCCCATTAGAATGAATGTATGCAGCCGGCGTGCAGGGGGTTAAGGCTGTGTGCCGGCTGCTTCCATTCATTCCTATGGAACCGCAGCAGAGCATTCACACTGAGTATACACTCCGCTCAGAATGAGCAGAGCGTATACTCAGTGTGAAGGCTAACATTGTTAGCTTTTCCCACAATGGTTGGCAAGTAGCAAAGCATTGTGGGAAATAATCAACGGTCTCGATCCCACCTAAAAAGTTTGTGTTCGGAATTCCGATCGCGATCGTGAAATTTTCTTGATCGCCGATCGGAATCCGATCTTTTCCGAACACGATTGCTCAACCCTAATCCTTCTGCATGTGTGCTTAATAACCATCCACATACACTTTTACAGACCGAAGGTCTACTGAGCATATTGTCAGGGTGCAGATGTTTTATAATGATTAGCACATTTGGGAGATTTATGGTGACTGGTGTTCAACCTCTGAGCTGGTGCAGGGTGTGCCTCATTTAGGACAAGGGGCACGCCATCTCAAAAATGTGATACATCCCTCTGCTGGGCTGTGCACCTAGAGGGAAATCTATGCTGGCTCATTGAAGTCATAGATTTCCAGTATCTGGGCATAAATGATAATAAATTTGTCCCCTTTTCGGGAAAGTGATGGGGGCGTCACGAAAAATGGAAGTTGCGGCAACTTATGATGCAGATGGTGGTTAAAAAATTGCAAACCAGCCTATGGATATACTTTGTGGCATAACTCGTTTAGGCTTAGGCCCTACGTAGCGGGCCACAGGTAAAAGCGCTGCAGGAAAAATGCAGCGGCAACGCATCATGGTCTTTCCTGCAGCGCTTTTCACAGAAAGTCTGCAGAGGTTTTGCCTGGGGACTTTTTGTTTCAAATATGCCTATAGGGAAACCACTGGCGTTTCCATAAGTATAGTTGACATGCTGCGATTTCTAAAACGGAGATGGTCAATCACTAGGTAGCACCGCCCACTGGACTCCTAAACTCCAGATAAGCAGAGATGATGATAAATAAATGACAGGCTATACTAGAACTTTTCCAACAATGCCATATATAAATCTGCTCTGCTCCTCCTGCTCTATAACATGATGCCCTTGGACAGGACTACAGCTTTAATGTGACAGGTTCCCTTTAACTATTCATTCTTGAATCGTAATGCATTATTCCTGCAGGAGAATAAAATATTATCCAATTCCTGTACAACTAGAATACATTAATACTACATTAAGTCAGGATCAGGCTAAGAAGCTATAGCAATTGTCGCCATTATTCTTTGTCTCAGAGGAGCTCGCTGTCTAATTTCGCTATCTCCGGCACGATGGCATACATTAGAGACAATTTCATCAGAAACAAATAATAACCTGTAAGTTTTTGCCGTGTGGGAGGGAAAGACTTGAACTGAGTATAAAGCATCTGACATCCAAAGAATAGACAAACATGCAGAGATTATTCCGGCCCGTTTCCAGACCGCAGACCCAGTATATAGGGTGCTTATAGGGTGCTCTAATATAATAGCAAATTAGTCTACATTAACATGGCAAATATATACAGGTGTAGCAGAGATCATCGTGTTTGTGGGGCTCGCAGCGTCACTTACCGACACCTACGGATTAGGCCCAATGAATGGAGGGTGTGTCTTCAGGCCGAATTACGAGGCAAAATAGCCTGTAGAATGAGCACCTCACTTCTTTTTCCAGGAGCCGGAACTAGCTGTCTTTCCGGAAGAAAACACCTGAGCCGTATCCGCCTCAAAATCCTGACCAAAAAGTTGGCTCCCATTGAAATCAATGGAGCGGGTCAGTTCTTTTTTTCCAGGAGTCGCTTGTTCCAGCTCCAGGAAAAAGAAGCGACATGCTCATTCTTTCAGGCGGATTCGCCTCGTGACATCCGCCTGAAGACACTCCCTCCCGACTAAGCCCATTCATTTGGGCCTAATCCGGAGCGGAGTGCGCGACTGGATGGGGGTGCACTGCACCCGCATCCAGTCGCAGCTCCCGTATTTTGGACCAGAACCTGAGGCGGCCTCCGCCTCAGGTTCCAGTTCAAAAAACCCCGTGTGAGCTTACTCTTAGACTTTGAGATGCACAAGAGACCTAGTAGAGACTAGAGAAATAGGAACTGAATATGCGGAGGGTATCCTCACCTGTGTTCACAAACGTTGAATGTATGAAGGTGCAGTTTCTGAAGTAGGTGTTCAGCGATGTCACATCTTCAAAATGACAATTCTCAAACAATGAATCTTGAAATACTACAGACTTAAACTTCATTGAAGTGAACCTGCAAATTACAAGATCTATGTGGCTTAACAAGTAGTAAGTGTCAAATAGGCAAATATAACAGATCCATGTAAGACACAAAAGAAGATCTGATGTGTTCTTCCATTCCAATGCATTATGAGACTGACATCTAGGGGTAAGGTTTCTGACTACCACTTCCTTTTAAGAAAAAAACTGGCAATATACATTCATTGACAAAAAATATCCCAGATAGAAGTGTTGGATTGTTGTAAAACATATTCTGCAGTTATGTCTCACCCTTGGTTCACATCTGTGTTTGGGGAATCGGCATGGGGACCCCCCGAACGGACTACTGAATGCATTTGCAAGTGGTGCACAGTAAAAACACACGGACCCCATAGACTATAATGGGGTCCGTGTGTTTGCCGTGAGATCTCCACACGAGTCATGCAGACAGAAAAGTAGATTGTAAAGTACTTTTCTGTCCGTATGTTCCCTGGTGAGATCTCTCGGCAAGGACACGGACCCCATTATAGTCTATGGGGTCCATGTGCTTTCAATGCACACCACTTGCGTGTGGTAGTCCCCCTGACCCCCCCGAACGGATTACCGACACAGATGTGAACGAGGCATCAGGCAGATACAAATGGTTACAGTTGTGGTCTGATTAAACAGAGTGTCTTGCCACGAGGGAGAAAGAGGCTACTTTACACTTGAAGACATTTGACACACTTTGAGAGGGGGCATATAATTGGACTGGGAGCAGCATGATGGTCGATTTGATTAATTCCTCAACATTTAGGCTGTTCTAAACTAAGGTATTAGGAGTAGTGGTTACCCAAATACATGCACATCGGTGAACAGGCTCTAGAAAGGCCCAGACAGACCACCAGTAGAGAGAGTCATTTAATCAAGCATGAGCATCTCCTAACAGTAAGTTTCCAGGTGCTTAGCAATTTTGTGTCATGGCACCCATAACATGTCCTGCCATTGACACCCAGCCACAATGCTGGCGTTGTGAACAAAAAACCTGAACTGCACAGGACTGGAACTGAATCATCTTTAGCAATGAATCCAGGATCTGTTTGGGATCTGATGACAGTTGGGTTTGAGTATGGAGGTCTCGTGCTGATCTCTTCAATCCTGCCTTTGTTGTGGAGTGACATACTGCCCTACCTTCTGTTGTGATTATCTGGGAAGCCATAACATATGACAATCAGTCACTCCTAGTAGTGATACCATATAGAGATGTAATTTGAATCTGTTGGGCCCCAATGCAAAATCTGTAATAGGATCCATACCTAAATACCATACCCAAATCAAGATTTTTTGGGACCGATATGGTACCAGCTGGGAAGTCAGATTCACTAACCTATGAATGTGGAAGATGTCAGGATCATCTGCAACATGTGTGAGCAAATCTGCACTGGGAAACCATATGGAAACTGTATGCCTCCATGGCCAACCATATATCATCTTGTATCTAAGCTCAAAATGGCCCAGCATGGTACTGTACAAATTTCCCCAATAAACTAAACTCTTCCGTTTCACACTAGTATTAGAATAATTTACATATATCATCATTACATTAACACATAGAAAGTTTCATTCTATTCAAGCTACTCCTTGGTGTATATTTTTTTTGTCTGAGCTCTGAACTTGTAGCTGCACAAGAACCATCTAGTCTTGAAAATGAAGGAAGCCCTGTAAATTCAGCCAACAAAGTGCAACTTAAACATGTCAAGGAATATTTTTTACAAGGACAAAGTTGCACATTCCCTTGACTACTCATTCCATTGGCTTTAACTTCCCCTTTGGAGATCCCCTTTAAGTGTGCAAAGTCTTAAATGAACAAAGCTATGCAATATTATATGCTACTATGTATAGAAATATATATGAATCGTAGGAAAAAAAATCTGTGTGACTTTTTGTAACATTGGTAATGTACAGAGATAAGATATGACCCATTGGCATTCTATAGGCACTATATTACGGATCTGTACAACTCTGACCTATAACTACCCATGTGCATGCGTCCTTAGGCACAGTTGGTTTAGTCACTGACATACATTATAGAGCCTACACCTTATTGATCTACTCTAGGACATTGGAGGTATATAGTGTATTTCCATCATCCAGTGCAGGACTAGTTTGCCAGAATTGGCTCCCCCTGTTCCTAAAATCTTATCCTTGCTATTTCTTACAAAACAGGAAAATAACATCAAAGAAAAGAAGATGAATACTTGTCATTGATGAAGTCTCCATTTTTATGGATTTGATTTTCCAGTGTAAAGTTGAAGTTGTAGTTTGAAATATTTTCTCCGTAAAAGTTTTTCACCCTCAGGGCGTATTCATCCGCCTGCAGATGTTTAATGACGTCGGAGAACCAGACGGATAAGCCATAGTAGCTGAAAAAGAAAAGCTTTACATCACAGGTTGCTAAAGAAGCCAATGTAGGTACTCACACACACAGAGTACCTGCACTCATGTAGCAGGGCAGTGGTTGTCATCATGAAACAGGTCGGTATCTATGGTTTTATTTTATTTCAGCGTATACCTACAGTTAGTGAACTGAAAATATTGTTCAGGCAGGGGCATACAGTTACATGTCAGTGTAAACCTAAATGCACATTAATAGGTGCATGTATAGGTCTGGGAGAAAACGGCGCACACAGAACATGGAGGATACTCGAATGCTGTCTGACCTCCACAGACTCTTACATTTCACTATGGAGTCTGGGCTGCAAGATGGACAGGAATAGGATCCATTCTGTCAGGCTTACAGCTCCGTGATAATACACGGTCAGTGGAGGAAGCTCTGCCGTAGCAACTGTTACAGGGCCCACGACATTAGGGGGGCCGGTGGGCCTCTGCTTTTTTTTTTTTTTTTTTTTCAATAGTTCGTTACTTGCTGGAGTTACTCCTGAAGATACCAGGCCCTGTTTAGTTACCAATCCCTGCTCCTGCCCACGGCCACCTCTGCTTCCCCTTCAACTATGCAGGAGGCCCCGTGAATCCAGTATCACATCGCTAACACTGAACAACATCAGGACATAGGTGATAGGGATGAGATATGGAATGCACAGGGTCCCCTGGAGGGCGTAAAGAAAAACCGGAGCAGTCATGGGCCGGAGAGAGTATCAGTGAGTATTCGTGGGGGCGAACCTCGCAAGATTTGCCTTTTATTCCAACTTCATTCTATTCTTCATTTGATACTTGCAAAGTAAGACAATCACTTCTGCCTCCTATAGGTAGCCCCTGTGACTTGTCAATCAATGTCTAACCTACACAAGAGTCTAGAAACATGACTAGTAATGACAGATAAACCAGACATCTGGTTTGCAGCTTACTCACTTCCTTTCCTCCTTTTCAGACCCTATCTCCTTTGATAGACCCCTCACGAGTTTTGAGAAGGCCTGTGTTGGCACTGGTCTTCAACGCCACTCCCTGTCAGAGTTTTATGCCCTATTGGTCTCCCCTTCTCCGGACCACAGACCCTCTTTCCTCTCCAAGTGGGAGGCTGATCTCAACCTCTCCTTTTCGGTTGCGGACTGCTCTAGAATCTTGGAGCTTGCCCATAAGAGGTCGATGGCCTGTAAATACCAAGAGGCGGGCTACAAGATTCTCACCAGGTGGTACCATGTCCCTTCCCTTTTATATAAATTCTTCCCGTCCGCCTCCCCCCTGTGCTGGAGGTGTGGTTTGGAGGAGGGGACACTTCTTCATATTTTCTGGAGCTGCCTGGTTCTGAGAGAGTTCTGGGATGGTGTCCATCGTCTAACGTCCCAGATTTTTCAGACTGATCTGCCTAATACTCCGGCCTGCTTCCTCCTTCATCTTTCTGGGTCCTCCCGCAAGGCCTACTGAAAGTCTGCAGTTCGGCACTTGATTAATGCAGCTAGGGCTTGCATCCCGGCCTTGTGGAAGTCCCCTAACCCCCCGTCTCTTCGCCATTGGCTTCGCAAAGTGGAGGACCTCCAAGCCATGGAGGACCTTACAGCGTCTCTGCGAGACACCTATGATGTTTTTCTGAAGGCTTGGACACCCTGGATCCTTTTCCAGGGATCCGGTCAATACAGGGCCATATTGGGCTGTGTATGAGGTTTTTGCGGCAGGTGTGCTCCGGGGCTCCCCCCCCACTCCCCCCTCCCTTCTGACTGCTCCCCGTTTTTCCTCCCCCTCCTCCCTCCCTGACCTACCCCTCGTCCTCCCCCCCAGATACTTTTCCCTCGCTTCCCTTTGTCCCTCTTCCGTCCCCTTCATTTTCCTTCTTGACATTGTGTTGACCGCTCCACCCCCGAATTGTTGGTTGTGGTGAGGTCCGGCCTTTGAATTTGACTGGCGGCCCTTATTGCAATTGGGTCCCCCTTGTTTCGTTGTTTGTTTGTTTATTTGGATAAGTTTTAATTTCTCTCCTCTGTGATCCTGTTTTCATAAATAAAGAATTTATAAAAAAAAACCAGACATCTGTCTGGTGACAGATATTTCAGATTGTGCTCCTCTTCAGTAGGGTTGGCTGGGTGAGATGCCTTCGACGCAGCTCTTGGGAGGGCATTGGTTCTTCCTATGGGGATTAAACTGGTATAGGGAGTCGTACAAGAAATGCTACCTGGGATAACTCATGTAAATTAGATTTCCTTTAGAAACTGTCTCTCTGATGTTATCTATAGTAACTACTGGGGTTGAGCCGATCTTGACTTTTCAGGATCGATTTTAAAATCCGATTTCCGATCATTTTTCATTTGAACCCGATCTCGATCCCAATTCCGATCACAATGCAAGTCAATGGGATTTTTTTTATTAATCGGAGATCGGATTTTAAAAGCAATCCTACCCCCTGGTGTCCACTTACCTCCAGAGATGGCTGGTCCTGTGCCCCATGCCTTCATTCTTCGCCTCGCTGCTGCTCCACGCTGCTTTTCTTCCTTTGCTGCTCCCTCCCTGCCAGGTTAGGAGAGTGTGGGAAGGTTAGGAGAGTGTGGGCGGGTACTGGGAGGGGAGACATCACGTCTCCCCGCCCTGTACCCGCCCACACTCTAAGCAACAAGCCCCGCCTACCTAGCACTTTAAACACTAAACTAGGAGGTGGGGCAGCGAGGCAAGAAGAAGGAGGGCACTGGAGCAGCCATCTCTAGAGGTAAGTAGCTGCTAGAGATGTTTAGTTTAGCCTCCCATTCGAATGAATGGAGGCAGCCGGCGCGCAGGGGGTTAAGGCTGTGTGTCGGCTGCTTCCATTCATTCCTATGGAACTGCAGCGGAGCCTTCACACTGAATATACAGAGTATACTCAGTGTGAAGGCTAAGCAAAGCATTGTGGGAAAAATAACCGATCTCGATCCCACATAATAAGATCGTGTTCGGAATTCCGATGGCGATCGTGAAATTTTCTCGATCGCCGATCGGAATCCGATCTTTTCCGAACACGATCGCTCAACCCTAGTAACTACCCTTTTGATGTGAATCCCATTAAAGAGCCTTGCACTATAGAGAGCGTTTCTTTCCTTCTGGAGGAGAGCTATTTTGCATATTTTTCCCAGGGAGCTTTGCCTGTAAAACATTGCACATCAGGTGGATCTCTGTAAGTAAAACCAGTATGCCAAGACCCATTACATTTTTGCTTAAAGGGGTTTTCCAGGCTGCTAGCAATTTTTATATAGATGACCTATCCTCAGAGTCCCCAGAAACTATACGGCAAATCCAGGAGGCTCTTATGACTTTACCACTGCAGTGCTAGAGGACTGAACCTCTGCTCTCATTCAAGAGAGAATGAACAGAGCAGCAGTATGCTGTACAGCCATGGTCAGGTCAGAATAGGTCATCGGTATGAAAAATGCCTCGGGACCCGGAAAAAAAGGTTACAAAGATGTTATATTTACTGTAATGTATTTGTTCTTAGAGAACAGTCCCATATTATTGTACATATCACTACCAGTACTTGCTTTACAAGTATACACTAGATATTTAGTCTAGACACTTAGGTGGAGAGACAAATTCTGGATTTCCTAAACTATGGCAATAATAACCTATCCTTACAATTGACACCCCCACCGTAGGAATGTATAGTGGTTGTGCCTGGTTTTCGCACTTTTATTTATTTGAATGGGACTGAGCTGCAGCCTGGCCATGTGATGTCATTGACCTGAGAAAAAGAAGTGGCAGCTGCCCAGGCCCTTCCAAATCAGTGTTGTATGCCCGAACAAAATGATATTAAGGACCTAGTCTAAGAATAAGTCATCATTTTTCTAGTCCTAGAGACCCCTTTAACTGAAAATAGTAAAAACTGAGATCAAAGTCAGTATATAGTGTTTTATACACTAAAGAGAAGGAATATATCACAGTATATACCAATATACCAGAACTATACAGCATTGGAGGCGAACATACCCAAATGACAGACTGAGCCAGACTATTGTCAGCTTTATTGTGTTCTCTTTGACGGGATAATCGAAGCATCTCATGAAGGTTGACCAAATCTGTAAAATAATGTATAATATTAGGGATGATGTAAGTCAATGATAGAGTGCATCACAATACAGCGCGCCCTATAAGAGTAATTAGAGGGCTCCATAATTATAGGCTGTTATTTTAATTAATTTTCATACAGAATGTGAAATAGAAGTGGTGTAGGAGGGACCGTCACGTACCGGTCTATTCTGAGACAAAGTATCATCAGGTTATGTTAGACTGTCACTCCGTACACAATGCTGCTGCTCATCTATGCAGATGAGTACAAATTAGGGAATGTTTTAGATGTAAAGCATAATATAATTCCTTATTAGACACATTCCTTTCAGGAATGTCTATGTTATTTCCTTAAATAATGTTAGTGGAGTAGCTATGGAAGGTTACAGGTGGGAGGCAAGGTATAAGGTCAGCGGTGTAGGTATAGATGGTTTATAAGTAGCAACTGCTACCGGGCCCTGAAGCCTAAGGGGGGCCCAAAGGCCTAAGAAGACACCAGAGTTATAGGTCAGACATAGAAAGTGGAGGCTCCATTAGAGATTTTGCATTGGGGCCCTGTAGCTTCAAGCTATGCCTCTGTATGAATTTATACATGATGAGGGTACAAAGACCACTCAGGAAAGATAATACATAATTATAGTATATTTTACACATATTAACAATTCTGTAGTTTTTTTTTTTTTTTTTTCAGATAACTTTGCGGAGTACCGTTCCTCTAATTTCCATATATTGACAGCTGGGTGTTATCAATTGGGGACATATCCCAAGACACTCTCACATTGTCAAGTCAGTGCTGACTATGCCAAACCGTTTAGGGCTTTTGACAAAAGGAAGGATAATATCAATTTAATTCTGAATCTTCAGGAAGAATACAAAAGGAAGAGCACAGAGCTATAAGAAAAGATGCAACAGAACTGCATGTCAGGAAAGAAGGTTTGGTGCACTCTAAGCTGTTGTTACTACTGTAGGTTACATTGTATATAGTGTTTTATTTGTATATATTTATCCCTATGTAATTTATTGATTAGTGCATGTCTGGCTGGTGCAGGTCATCGCATGGACATTGCTTTGGGAAGCTTCTGAAAAACGGATTAATAGGTGGAACAGAATGAACCCTAAGAGTTACACTATGGAAGAAGCTAAGCGTTGATCTCCAGTGGTGCAAACCATTGACATTGGAGTTGCCCAAGCTACGCATGTTGTTATACTATTTAAGGACCCTTTCCCAAACTTGGGAAGTTCAGAGGGGCCGCTTGTAAAGCTTGCTTGAGCGGAGCAACAATTTGCTGTTTAGGGGTCTGCAAAGAAAGATGGGTTAGCTTAAGGCTAGGAGGCATCTCAGCAATCCTTAAGGATGTCAACTGGTTCTAGGAACTGGGAATCACGAGGATCCCATCCAGTAGTGACATGGGTTTTTTGTAGGTAGGTGTCATATTCATGATGCTAACAGAAGCACTGTTTGTGTTACATGGAGAACTATTCCCTGGCTCCACTTCTACATTCTCCTGTTCAGGTAATGTCCATCCTGTCTTCCATAGTGTGACTACCTTCTATCCGGAAAAGAACCTTGTAGTGAAGTCCTCTATGTCTGACTGTCAAAGAGCTTGGTATGTAATCTACATATGATAGGGAGTGTTATATAACATTGCTCTGGTTCCAGAAATATTGATGACATTATTTTCTGATACGGATATCAAAGAGACAGATCTCATAGCTCTGCATCATCACTGGGTGGTGAGATCTGCCAGTAGAAGACTATAGAAGTGTACCATTGGGGGTGTTCCTTACTGCCCAGCGATGAAGCTGAGTTGTGAGGCTGGCTTTTCTTACAATGTATTGATATTGGTAGCCAAGAAATGTCCGTAACAAAAACCTGTCTAGGGTAGAACAATAAGCAGTTCACAGATAGTAGTCATACCTGAGCCCTGGACTCTAATGGGATCCTAAAGCCCCTATTCCATGTAACAAAACAGATACAAATTTTATGTCCACCCCATGCCTATTTTACAAGTCAGAGCTGATGTCCTCCTCGTCTGCTAATCCTATGCCCCGGCCACATATTCCTCCTTTATATGCCAAATGAGAGGATCATGACAACGGTACATTATGCATCATCATGCTCGTCCCACCTGTCCTCATGCACCATTTATGGACCTATCTAACGTCACTGATCTGTTTGTAGCCATGGCTGGGATTGTGATTGTGCTAGAAGTTCATACGTTTGATAAACATTACGTGCAGACTGGCACAATGCACTTCACCTTAAATTGCCATCTGCTTAATATTTTAAAGGATGAATGAGCCGGAATTAATGCAACTCGCACTTTTCGGAGCTAATATTAGCTAATGCTGGGTTTGCTTTTTAAGATTGCAGCAGATTTTATCTAAAGGCAGCTAGATCTATCTAGTGACACAGAAGGAAAGGATTTGGAGATCGTATCATTGCTGGTATCGGGGTAATCTCAGATTAAGCAGACATTTGATGTTGTAAATCTAGGGGATTTTGATACTAGTAGATCGGTATCATTGGTTACATGTAGGTCTGAGCCCAGAATAGGATTATACAGATCAGGATTATACTAGAAACTGTGTTTTTGCTTTCCATGGAATGAGATGGGGCTGATTTGGGATATGGTAGAAGTAGATATTGTGAAGGATAGACACACACTTTATTAGTTTGAGCAAAACAATATTATTGTATAATAAAATAATAAAATTCTAATATAGTTGACTCACAATTGAATAGAATCTAATCAGTCCAATGTTCTTGATCATTTCAATGCAAAAGAAATACTTTCCACCACCTCCAACAAGTCCAACTCATTACATAATTTAATAGGTGCAGATTCCAGCACCGTTGGAATTGTTTTCTCTAACCCCACCATTCCTGAGTAATGAATGCTGTTGGTTTTGGTGTCTGATATGCTATTTTGGCTGTGTACTGTCAGTTGGCCGGTGTTATTACATGTAGGGTAGACACACGTAATAACCCATGAACAACCTATATTGTGCAAAGGTCCGGAGGATATAAAATAAGAGAGTAACCAAACCTTATATGTCTTACAGGACTGTAATAAGGTTCTTACTGGTCTCTAGTCAATTGACTGTTCTTATGTACTTACACCATATAGTTCAGTGCGGACCCTGACAAAGCCTCTTCTGTACCAAGTGCCCGTGTCTGTCTCAATTTCAATGAGCTCATCTATTTGTTTAGGAGTCTTAATTCTCTGAACCTGCAAAAACAATAAAACCAACATAAAAAATAATAACAGTATTATTCTAATAAATAAATGTGATAACCATAAATAACTCTGCTTCTTATATATCCCTAATATATCCTGACTAGTGAGGACACTAGCATCCTCTTATACTTAGAAAAATAGTTAATGTTGTAGACCTCATTCACACTAGTTTTTATTTGCAGTATGTTTTACAGAAAACTGAAAGCTGCTTATTGTATGTTATGTCTTTATAGAATTCTATGATTTTTGTGCATCCAAAAAAAACAAAACAAACAAAAAATACCAGCAGACCATACAGTATCTGATGTGAGATTTTAAGGGTATACAATATATAAGCAAATTATAGGAAACAACCTTTCCTGAGACTCACCGTAAATACTTTCTCTGGTTGTCCACGAGCCCTCATATTTGTGTCATGAATTTGTTTCAAGATCATCCAGGCTTCATCATGTTTTCCAACCTATACCAATGAAATAATATATGTGTATAAAGAATGATGGACTGCATATAGTGGATCAATTAAATCTATCTATCTCTGTAATATCTATCATATCTATCTCTCAATACATTATATCTATCTGTCTCTCATTGCATTATCTATCGATCTATCTATCTATCTAATAACTATCTATCATCTATCTAACAACTAGCTATCTCTCATGACATTATCTATCTATCTATCTATCTATCTATCTATCTATCTACCTAATATCTATCTATCTATCTATCTATCTACCTAATATCTATCTATCTATCTATCTATCTATCTATCTATGCCACATCTATCTATAAAAAAAAAACAAAAAAAAAAACTTTGATAGTCTTCAGTAGTTGATACCTTTTTAATGGCTAACTAATAATGATGACAGATTACAACATTTCGGAACCTGTCATCATTATTAGTTAGCCATTAAAAAGGTATCAACTACTGAAGACTATCAAAGTTTTTTGTTTTTTTATATTTCCTACCCACTGGCTAACACGGTACGAGAACAAATATTTTCCTTATACATCTATCTATGTCGTATGTATGTATATCTATCTATGTCATATCTATCTATCTATCTATCTATCTATCTATCTATCTATCTATCTAAGTAATATCTATCTATATCCACCTCTATATCATTCTCACTTTTTTTCTATTAAAGGGATTACAGTATCAGGGAAACACCTTTTGATATACTCTTCTAAAGAGGACCTTTCACCTCCTGGGGACATGCGGTTTTATACACCACTAGAAAGCCGACAGTGCACTGAATTCAGCGGCTTTCCCTTTCTGTGTCCCTGGTGAAGAGCTATTGGTGCCTGTACCGTAGCTCTTCACTGTCAGAAGGGGGTTTCTGACAGTCAGTCAGGAATATTCTTCCGCACAGTAGTTTCTATAGTGCTGTACTGTGAGAGGGGGCGTTGCTTACCTCCCAGTGATGACGCTGAGCAGTGAGGAACACCCCTCCAGTACTCGTCTATGGACGAGAACTATCAGGAGGGGAGGGGGGCGTTTCTCCCCGCTCTCACAGTACAGCGCTATAGGCGCTGCTGTGAGGAAGGGCATTCCTGACTGACTGTCAGAAACTCCCTTCTGACGGTACGGTACCGATAACTCTTCACCGGGAGCACCGAATGTGAAAGCCGATAGCGTGCTGAATTCTACAGCCCCCCAATGGGAACCCATTCACATTAAATAGATGCTGCTATCAAACCAGACAGCTGACATACATCTACTTTATTTTCTAGGTGTTGTAGTTCTCATTTTAGATCTTACCTCTAAAAGGAATCGTGGACTTTCTGGCATAAATGTGAGCGCCACAACCGCAGAGACACAAGGTAGTGCACAGACAATGACGAAAACCCTCCAGCTGTGGAACTGATAGGCTGAACCCATACTGAAACTCCATCCTAAAAAAAAAAAGAACATTTCTAATTTCATCAAACTACAGTTTCATACAGTTTGATGCTTATTACACCTTATTTACTGAAATCTGCCCCCTGTCAGCTATCCACATACTATATTATATCGCAGGCAGATTCAATTTTATACATCAAATACATTAATACAGGGAATACAACAAAACTGACATATAACTAGGATTTTCTACATACATTGGTCTTCCCTGGACCAAAACAAGACTCAACATACAATGCTTACATACTGCATTTTGGTCATTTCAATGATAAAATCCATGTATTTAGACGCCAGGTGTGAGCAGCTCCATGTTATTTTTTGGATGCGTGTACTTACTGCTAAACCCGCCCTATTCAGAATGAATTTCCAGAGCAGAAATTTCTGCAACAAATCAACTGCATGTGAATATTCCCTAGACGTTAAATCACTATTACTTTCCTTTTATTATTTTTGCCCTTTACTTGACACTCAAATACATTGTAAATTATTCCGAAAAGATTTTGCATCTTAAGATTTTTCCATTCCCTCTTAGTCCATTCTATTCATTATACTGTGTCCTTCAGTGACATGTCAGTGATCCCTGCTGAGCACGGCTGCCATAGTATCCTGCCTATTCTCCATCCAGACGATATACCATCTATCACTACATCCACGGTGCAGGTTTATCTCCGTCACCCTTTAGCTCACAATAAGTGCAATGAATGTAGATTTCTACTTGGCTATAATCGCGGCATAATGCAGAAAGTGGCCTTGATAAGATGATTAATGAGCTGCGGCTGACTCACTTTTTCCATCCAAATATTGAAGCGGCAGTGAATGTGTTTCCGCCCTTTGTATTACGTGTTTATCTTATCTGCTACAGTCAAGGATTCAACCATTTAATTACTTTTTCCTTAACACTTGTAAAGGGCTTTTTCTCCTATGGTTTACCAACTGGCTCCAGATATTTAATACAATACATCTTTGGGATACAATCAGTGAGGTTCCCCATTGAGCACAGTATTAAATAGGCTTAATAACAATATTCTGCAGCTTCTTGATATGGTTCTTTATTCATCTTTTCTGTATATATTATAATAGTATTCTTTACACTGTCATCCAAAGAAACAATCAGATCCCTGATCTTTGGAAACAATCGAAATGTTGGAAAAATGCATGTTAAATTCCTAAATTGTCTACACAAATCAGACTATCATGGAGAAAGCCTTTGCATGAAAACATAGGATCCATCAGACCATGCGTGCTGTACTTGTGATCCTGTGAAAAGAATATTTAGACAATTTTTCCTTGATGGAAAAAAGAAAACTCACTCTAGTGTGACCTTTAGAAAGGTAGCTCCCTATAGATCAATACCTGTTTTCTATGAAACTTGAGAACTCACTCTAGTGCCACCTTTTGAAAGGCAGCTCCCTATAGATCAATGCCTGTTTTTTTATGAAAGAGGAAAACTCACTCTAGTGCCACCTTTTGAAAGGTAGCTCCCTATAGATCAAGGCCTGTTTTTTATGAAACAGGAGAACTCACTTTAGTGCCACCTTTTGAAAGGTAGCTTTTTATTGATAATGCCTGTTTTCTATGAAACAGGAAAACTCACTTTAGTGCCACCTTTTGAAAGGTAGCTCCCTAGAGATCAATGCCTGGTTTTCTATGAAACAGAAGAACTCACTCTAGTGCTACCTATTTAAATGTAGCTCCCTAGAGATCAATGCCTGGTTTTCTGTGAAACCTAGAGACAATTGCCAGAATTATTGATTCCTCTACACCAGTTTTTCCATTCTGCACCTCAAGTTTCACAGCAGGAGAGCCAGTCGGAAACACTTCAGCCAAACATATTTATTAGAGCTCATGCCAGTTTTCTAATCTGAGTGATAATGGAAATCTTCACCATTTCCTAACTTGCATAGATCTCCATTCTGGAGCATGGGTGTTCACCTGTTTTATGAAACATCAGTCTTAGGGGGCGTTCACACTAGCGTCGGTGTCCGACAGCTAGTGTCCGATGCTAATGTCCGCGCAAAATCTTGCAAAAACTAGCTGTGTCCGTTACATTTTGCATTGATTTAATAGGACATTGTGTGCGTTCTTTTACGGTCCGTGGGTGTCCTCAAGTGTCCGTTCAGAAAGATGTCCAATCTTTCAAGTGGACAGCAAAAACCAGCATGTAGCTCTATAGGGAGCTACCTTCCAAAGGTGGGTGAGTGGTCAAGGAAAGCTTATATAAACATATTCCTGTAAAGTGACCTGTAAAGTGTGTATTATGTCAATATTGTAACATTATCTACACCATGTGCACTATCCTGGTACTGTCATAGCATTGCGTAAATTCACTATTTTTACATCATAATCCCTGTATTGTGACATCACTGTGTACTTTACCCCTGAACTCTGATTACTCAGACACCACTATGTATAATATAACTGTACTGTGCCATCACTGTGTATATTATCCTTTTACTGTGACATCACTGTGTACATTATCCCTGTACTGTGACATCACTGTGTGTATTATCCCTGTACTGTGCCATCACTGTGTATATTATCCTTTTACTGTGACATCACTGTGTACATTATCCCTGGTTTGTGACATCACTGTGTACATTATCCCTGGTTTGTAACATCACTGTGTACATTATCCCTGGTTTGTGACATCACTGTGTGTATTATCCCTGTTTTGTGACATCACTGTGAAATCTTATCCCTGTACTCTGACTACTCTGACATCACTATATATAATATAACTGTACTGTGACATTACTCTGTATATTATCCTTCTACTGTGGCATCACTGTGTACATAATCCCTGTACCATGACATCACTGTTTGCATTATCCCTGTACTGTTAAATCACTGTGTACATAATCCCTGTACCGTGACATCACTGTGTACATAATCCCTGTACCGTTACATCACTGTGTACATTATCTCGGTTTTGTGACATCACTGTGTACTTTATCCCTGTACTCTGACTACTCAGACATCACTATGTATAATATAACTGTACTGTGACATCACTGAGTATATTATCCTTCTACTGTGACATCGCTGTGGGCATTGTCCCTGTATTGTGACATCACTGAATACATTGCATTATCTCTGTGCATTAGAGAGACCAGGTTATGCATAAACTTCTCTGAACTTCTTGCTGAAAGTTGTCAGGTTGTAGTAGGGTTCTATAGTTAGTTACTAGAGATGAGCGAACAGTGTTCTATCGAACTCATGTTCGATCGGATATTAGGCTGTTCGGCATGTTCGAATCGAATCGAACACCGCGTGGTAAAGTGCGCCATTACTCGATTCCCCTCCCACCTTCCCTGGCGCCTTTTTTGCTCCAATAACAGCGCAGGGTAGGTGGGACAGGAACTACGACACCGGTGACGTTGAAAAAAGTAGGCAAAACCCATTGGCTGCCGAAAACATGTGACCTCTAATTTAAAAGAACAGCGCCGCCCAGGTTCGCGTCATTCTGAGCTTGCAATTCACCGAGGACGGAGGTTTCCGTCCAGCTAGCTAGGGCTTAGATTCTGGGTAGGCAGGGACAGGCTAGGATAGGAAGGAGAAGACAACCAACAGCTCTTGTAAGAGCTAAATTCCAGGGAGAAGCTTGTCAGTGTAACGTGGCACTGACGGGCTCAATCGCCGCAACCCAGCTTTCCCAGGATCCTGAATGGAATACACTGTCAGTGTATTCCCGTATACCCGATATATACCCCGATACCCGTTCCAACGGTGTGCCCCCCCACCTTCACCCCAGAAATACCCTGCAAGTCCCCTAGCAATAGAATTGGGGCTATATACACCCACAATTTTTACTACTGGTATACAGTGCCATTGTCTGACTGGGAATTCAAAGAATATATTGGGAATACAAATACCCTCATTTCTTGCTACTGCCATATAGTGCCAGTTTCTGACTGGTAATTCAAAGAATATATTGGGGTTACGTGCACCCACAATTTTTACTACTGGTATACAGTGCCATTGTCTGACTGGGAATTCAAAGAATATATTGGGAATACAAATACCCTCATTTCTTGCTACTGCCATATAGTGCCAGTGTCTGACTGGGAATTCAAAGAATATATTGGGGTTACGTGCACCCACAATTTTTACTACTGGTATACAGTGCCATTGTCTGACTGGGAATTCAAAGAATATATTGGGAATACAAATACCCTCATTTCTTGCTACTGCCATATAGTGCCAGTGTCTGACTGGGAATTCAAAGAATATATTGGGGTTACGTGCACCCACAATTTTTACTACTGGTATACAGTGCCATTGTCTGACTGGGAATTCAAAGAATATATTGGGAATACAAATACCCTCATTTCTTGCTACTGCCATATAGTGCCAGTGTCTGACTGGGAATTCAAAGAATATATTGGGGTTACGTGCACCCACAATTTTTACTACTGGTATACAGTGCCATTGTCTGACTGGGAATTCAAAGAATATATTGGGAATACAAATACCCTCATTTCTTGCTACTGCCATATAGTGCCAGTGTCTGACTGGTAATTCAAAGAATATATTGGGGTTACGTGCACCCACAATTTTTACTACTGGTATACAGTGCCATTGTCTGACTGGGAATTCAAAGAATATATTGGGAATACAAATACCCTCATTTCTTGCTACTGCCATATAGTGCCAGTGTCTGACTGGGAATTCAAAGAATATATTGGGGTTACGTGCACCCACAATTTTTACTACTGGTATACAGTGCCATTGTCTGACTGGGAATTCAAAGAATATATTGGGGTTATAAATACCCTCATTTCTTGCTACTGCCATATAGTGCCAGTTTCTGACTGGTAATTCAAAGAATATATTGGGGTTACGTGCACCCACAATTTTTACTACTGGTATACAGTGCCATTGTCTGACTGGGAATTCAAAGAATATATTGGGGTTATAAATACCCTCATTTCTTGCTACTGCCATATAGTGCCAGTTTCTGACTGGTAATTCAAAGAATATATTGGGGTTACGTGCACCCACAATTTTTACTACTGGTATACAGTGCCATTGTCTGACTGGGAATTCAAAGAATATATTGGGGTTATAAATACCCTCATTTCTTGCTACTGCCATATAGTGCCAGTTTCTGACTGGTAATTCAAAGAATATATTGGGGTTACGTGCACCCACAATTTTTACTACTGGTATACAGTGCCATTGTCTGACTGGGAATTCAAAGAGTATATTGGGAATACAAATACCCTCATTTCTTGCTACTGCCATATAGTGCCAGTTTCTGACTGGGAATTCAAAGAATATATTGGGGTTACGTGCACCCACAATTTTTACTACTGGTATACAGTGCCATTGTCTGACTGGGAATTCAAAGAATATATTGGGGTTATAAATACCCTCATTTCTTGCTACTGCCATATAGTGCCAGTTTCTGACTGGTAATTCAAAGAATATATTGGGGTTACGTGCACCCACAATTTTTACTACTGGTATACAGTGCCATTGTCTGACTGGGAATTCAAAGAATATATTGGGGTTATAAATACCCTCATTTCTTGCTACTGCCATATAGTGCCAGTTTCTGACTGGTAATTCAAAGAATATATTGGGGTTACGTGCACCCACAATTTTTACTACTGGTATACAGTGCCATTGTCTGACTGGGAATTCAAAGAGTATATTGGGAATACAAATACCCTCATTTCTTGCTACTGCCATATAGTGCCAGTGTCTGACTGGGAATTCAAAGAATATATTGGGGTTACGTGCACCCACAATTTTTACTACTGGTATACAGTGCCAATTTCTAACTAGGAATTCAAAATGCGCAAGGCTCCCGGAAAGGGACGTGGACGAGGCCGTGGGCGAGGTCGGGGGAATGGTTCTGGGGAGCAAGGTAGCAGTGAAGCCACAGGGCATCCCGTGCCTACTCCTGTGGGGCAGCAAGCATTGCGCCACTCCACAGTGCCAGGGTTGCTTGCCACATTAACTAAACTGCAGGGTACAAACCTTAGTAGGCCCGAGAACCAGGAACAGGTCTTGCAATGGCTGTCAGAGAACGCTTACAGCACATTGTCCAGCAGCCAGTCAGACTCTGCCTCCTCTCCTCCTATTACCCAACAGTCTTGTCTTCCTTCCTCCCAAAATTCCGAAGCTTTACAGAACAATAACCCAAACTGTCCCTGCTCCCCAGAGCTGTTCTCCGCTCCTTTCATTGTCCCTCAACCTGCCTCTCCACGTCACGATTCCACGAACCTAACAGAGGAGCATCTGTGTCCAGATGCTCAAACACTAGAGTCTCCTCCATCTCCGTTCGATTTGGTGGTGGATGACCAGCAACCCACCCTCATCGACGATGATGTGACGCAGTTGCCGTCAGGGCATCCAGTTGACCGGCGCATTGTGCGGGAGGAGGAGATGAGACAGGAGTTGGAAGAGGAAGTGGTGGATGATGAGGACACTGACCCGACCTGGACAGGGGGGATGTCAAGCGGGGAAAGTAGTGTGGATGTTGAGGCAGGTGCAGCACCAAAAAGGGTAGCTAGAGGCAGAGGCAGAGGTCAGCAGCTTAGGCGAAGCCAGGCCACACCCGGAATCTCCCAAGATGTTCCAGTTCGTACCCAGCCCCGAAAAACTCCCACCTCGAGGGCACGTTTCTCGAAGGTGTGGAGTTTTTTCAAGGAATGCGCCGAGGACAGATATAGTGTTGTCTGCACAATTTGCCTCTCGAAATTGATTAGGGGCTCTGAGAAGAGCAACCTGTCCACCACTTCAATGCGCCGTCATTTGGAATCCAAGCACTGGAATCAGTGGCAGGCAGCAACGGCAGGACAAAGGCCGCCTGCCGTTCACGCCACTGCCACTGCCTCTGCCACTGCCTCTGCCTCTGCCACTGCCACTGCTGACTGTGCTGGCGATGCACTCCAGAGGACGAGCCAGGACACCACTTCATCTGCCTCCGCCACTTTGTTGACTTCTACCTCATCCTCCCCTGGTCCTGTCTTATCTCCTTCTCCTGCACCATCAAAGGCACCATCAGGCGTTTCTTTACAACAACCCACCATCTCTCAGACATTGGAGCGGCGGCAGAAATACACTGCTAACCACCCACACGCGCAAGCCTTGAACGCCAACATCGCTAAACTGCTGGCCCAGGAGATGTTGGCGTTCCGGCTTGTTGAAACTCCCGCCTTCCTGGACCTGATGGCAACTGCGGCACCTCGCTATGCCGTCCCTAGCCGTCACTACTTCTCCCGGTGTGCCGTCCCCGCCTTGCACCAGCACGTGTCACTCAACATCAGGCGGGCCCTTAGTTCCGCGCTTTGCACAAAGGTCCACTTGACCACCGACGCGTGGACAAGTGCATGCGGACAGGGACGCTACATTTCACTGACGGCACACTGGGTGAATGTAGTTGAGGCTGGGACTGCTTCCCAAACTGGCCCGGTGTACCTCGTCTCCCCGCCTAACATTCCTGGCAGGGACACGAGAAGAACACCCCCCTCCTCCTCCTCCTCTACCGCCTCCTCCTCCGCCACCGCCTCCTCCTCCGCCACCGCCTCCTCCTCCGCTGTTAGATTGACCCCAGCTACGAGTTGGAAACGTTGCAGCACTGGCGTTGGTAGACGTCAGCAGGCTGTGCTGAAGCTGATCAGCTTAGGGGACAGACAGCACACTGCCTCCGAGGTGAGGGATGCCCTCCTCGATGAGACGGCAATATGGTTTGAGCCGCTGCACCTGGGCCCAGGCATGGTCGTTTGTGATAACGGCCGGAACCTGGTAGCAGCTCTGGAGCTTGCCGGACTCCAACATGTTCCATGCCTGGCCCACGTCTTCAACCTAGTGGTGCAACGTTTCCTAAAGAGCTACCCCAATGTTCCAGAGCTACTGGTGAAAGTGCGGCGCATGTGCGCCCACTTTCGCAAGTCGACAGTAGCCGCTGCTAGCTTAAAATCTCTCCAGCAACGCCTGCATGTGCCACAACACCGGCTTTTGTGCGACGTCCCCACACGCTGGAACTCAACGTTTCAGATGTTGAATAGAGTGGTTGAGCAGCAGAGACCTTTGATGGAATACCAGCTACAAAACCCTAGGGTGCCACAAAGTCAGCTGCCTCAGTTTCACATCCATGAGTGGCCATGGATGAGAGACCTTTGTGACATCCTACGGGTCTTTGAGGAGTCCACAAGGAGGGTGAGCTCTGAGGATGCGATGGTGAGCCTTACAATCCCGCTCTTGTGTGTTCTGAGAGAATCCCTGATTGACATCAGGGATAACTCAGATCACACAGAGGAGTTAGGGATAGCATCCGATCCGTCACAGCTGGAGAGTAGGTCCACACATCTGTCCGCTTCACTGCGTTTAATGGAGGAGGAGGAGGAGGAGGAGGAGGAAGAAGAGTTGTCCGATGATGTGATGGTGATACAGGAGGCTTCCGGGCAACTTCGAATCGTCCCATTGTTGCAGCGCGGATGGGTAGACATGGAGGATGAGGAGGAAATGGAGATTGAACTTTCCGGTGGGGCCAGAGGAGTCATGCCAACTAACACTGTGGCAGACATGGCTGAGTTCATGTTGGGGTGCTTTACAACCGACAAGCGTATTGTCAAAATCATGGAGGACAACCAGTACTGGATCTTTGCTATCCTTGACCCCCGGTATAAAAACAACATCTCGTCTTTTATTCCGGTAGAGGGGAGGGCCAATCGCATCAATGCTTGCCACAGGCAATTGGTGCAGAATATGATGGAGATGTTTCCAGCATGTGACGTTGGCGGCAGGGAGGGCAGTTCCTCCAGTAGGCAACCAAGTTCTCACCGGTCCACACAAACGAGGGGCACACTGTCTAAGGTCTGGGACACCTTGATGGCACCCCCTCGCCAAAGTGCCGCCACGGAGGGTCCTAGTGTCACCAGGCGTGAGAAGTATAGGCGCATGTTGCGGGAATACCTTTCCGACCACAGCCCTGTCCTCTCCGACCCCTCTGCGCCCTACACGTATTGGGTGTCGAAGTTGGACCTGTGGCTTGAACTTGCCCTATATGCCTTGGAGGTGCTGTCCTGTCCTGCCGCCAGCGTCCTATCTGAGAGGGTGTTCAGTGCAGCCGGTGGCATCATCACTGACAAGCGCACCCGTCTGTCAGCTGAGAGTGCCGACCGGCTCACTTTGATAAAAATGAACCACCACTGGATAGAGCCTTCATTTTTGTGCCCACCTGTGTAAAGCACCCCAACATGAAACTCCATGTCTGTACTCAACCTCTCCAATTCCTCCGCATCCTCATACTCATCCACCATAAGCGTTGCACAATTCTGCTAATACTAGGCTCCCTCCAACATGATTTCCCCCAACTCTGCTGGTTAGAGGCTCCCTCCACCCTGATTTCCACCAACTCTGCTGGTTAGAGGCTCCCTCCACCCTGCTTTCCCACAACTCTGCTGGTTAGAGGCTCCTTCCACCATGAATTTGCCCAAACTGGGCTGTTTAGAGGCTCCCTCCACCATGAATTGGTCCAAACTGGGCTGGTTAGAGGCTCCCTCCACCATTAATTGGTCCAAACTGGGCTGGTTAGAGGCTCCCTCCACCATGAATTTGCCCAAACTGGGCTGTTTAGAGGCTCCCTCCACCATGAATTTGCCCAAACTGGGCTGTTTAGAGGCTCCCTCCACCATGAATTGGTCCAAACTGGGTTTTTTAGAGGCTCCCTCCACCATGAATTGGTCCAAACTGGGCTGGTTAGAGGCTCCCTCCACCATGAATTGGTCCAAACTGGGGTGGTTAGAGGCTCCCTCCACCATTAATTGGTCCAAACTGGGCTGGTTAGAGGCTCCCTCCACCATTAATTGGTCCAAACTGGGCTGGTTAGAGGCTCCCTCCACCATGAATTTGCCCAAACTGGGCTGTTTAGAGGCTCCCTCCACCATGAATTTGCCCAAACTGGGCTGTTTAGAGGCTCCCTCCACCATGAATTGGTCCAAACTGGGTTTTTTAGAGGCTCCCTCCACCATGAATTGGTCCAAACTGGGCTGGTTAGAGGCTCCCTCCACCATGAATTGGTCCAAACTGGGGTGGTTAGAGGCTCCCTCCACCATTAATTGGTCCAAACTGGGCTGGTTAGAGGCTCCCTCCACCATTAATTGGTCCAAACTGGGCTGGTTAGAGGCTCCCTCCACCATGAATTTGCCCAAACTGGGCTGTTTAGAGGCTCCCTCCACCATGAATTGGTCCAAACTGGGTTTTTTAGAGGCTCCCTCCACCATGAATTGGTCCAAACTGGGCTGGTTAGAGGCTCCCTCCACCATGAATTGGTCCAAACTGGGGTGGTTAGAGGCTCCCTCCACCATGAATTGGTCCAAACTGGGGTTTTTAGAGGCTCCCTCCACCATGAATTGGTCCAAACTTGGCTGTTTAGAGGCTCCCTCCACCATGAATTGGTCCAAACTGGGGTGGTTAGAGGCTCCCTCCACCATTAATTGGTCCAAACTGGGCTGGTTAGAGGCTCCCTCCACCATTAATTGGTCCAAACTGGGCTGGTTAGAGGCTCCCTCCACCATGAATTGGTCCAAACTGGGTTTTTTAGAGGCTCCCTCCACCATGAATTTGCCCAAACTGGGCTGTTTAGAGGCTCCCTCCACCATGAATTGGTCCAAACTGGGCTGGTTAGAGGCTCCCTCCACCATGAATTTCCCAAAACTTGGCTGTTTAGAGGCTCCCTCCACCATTAATTGGTCCAAACTGGGCTGGTTAGAGGCTCCCTCCACCATGAATTGGTCCAAACTGGGGTTTTTAGAGGCTCCCTCCACCATGAATTGGTCCAAACTTGGCTGTTTAGAGGCTCCCTCCACCATGAATTGGTCCAAACTGGGGTGGTTAGAGGCTCCCTCCACCATTAATTGGTCCAAACTGGGCTGGTTAGAGGCTCCCTCCACCATTAATTGGTCCAAACTGGGCTGGTTAGAGGCTCCCTCCACCATGAATTTGCCCAAACTGGGCTGTTTAGAGGCTCCCTCCACCATGAATTTGCCCAAACTGGGCTGGTTAGAGGCTCCCTCCACCATGAATTGGTCCAAACGGGTTTTTAGAGGCTCCCTTCACCATGAATTGGTCCAAACTTGGCTGTTTAGAGGCTCCCTCCACCATGAATTGGTCCAAACTGGGGTGGTTAGAGGCTCCCTCCACCATTAATTGGTCCAAACTGGGCTGGTTAGAGGCTCCCTCCACCATTAATTGGTCCAAACTGGGCTGGTTAGAGGCTCCCTCCACCATGAATTGGTCCAAACTGGGGTTTTTAGAGGCTCCCTCCACCATGAATTGGTCCAAACTTGGCTGTTTAGAGGCTCCCTCCACCATTAATTGGTCCAAACTGGGCTGGTTAGAGGCTCCCTCCACCATGAATTGGTCCAAACTGGGTTTTTTAGAGGCTCCCTCCACCATGAATTTGCCCAAACTGGGCTGTTTAGAGGCTCCCTCCACCATGAATTGGTCCAAACTGGGTTTTTTAGAGGCTCCCTCCACCATGAATTGGTCCAAACTGGGCTGGTTAGAGGCTCCCTCCACCATGAATTGGTCCAAACTGGGGTGGTTAGAGGCTCCCTCCACCATTAATTGGTCCAAACTGGGCTGGTTAGAGGCTCCCTCCACCATTAATTGGTCCAAACTGGGCTGGTTAGAGGCTCCCTCCACCATTAATTGGTCCAAACTGGGCTGGTTAGAGGCTCCCTCCACCATGAATTTGCCCAAACTGGGCTGTTTAGAGGCTCCCTCCACCATGAATTTGCCCAAACTGGGCTGGTTAGAGGCTCCCTCCACCATGAATTGGTCCAAACGGGTTTTTAGAGGCTCCCTCCACCATGAATTGGTCCAAACTGGGCTGGTTAGAGGCTCCCTCCACCATGAATTTCCCAAAACTTGGCTGTTTAGAGGCTCCCTCCACCATTAATTGGTCCAAACTGGGCTGGTTAGAGGCTCCCTCCACCATGAATTGGTCCAAACTGGGGTTTTTAGAGGCTCCCTCCACCATGAATTGGTCCAAACTTGGCTGTTTAGAGGCTCCCTCCACCATGAATTGGTCCAAACTGGGGTGGTTAGAGGCTCCCTCCACCATTAATTGGTCCAAACTGGGCTGGTTAGAGGCTCCCTCCACCATTAATTGGTCCAAACTGGGCTGGTTAGAGGCTCCCTCCACCATGAATTTGCCCAAACTGGGCTGTTTAGAGGCTCCCTCCACCATGAATTTGCCCAAACTGGGCTGGTTAGAGGCTCCCTCCACCATGAATTGGTCCAAACGGGTTTTTAGAGGCTCCCTTCACCATGAATTGGTCCAAACTTGGCTGTTTAGAGGCTCCCTCCACCATGAATTGGTCCAAACTGGGGTGGTTAGAGGCTCCCTCCACCATTAATTGGTCCAAACTGGGCTGGTTAGAGGCTCCCTCCACCATTAATTGGTCCAAACTGGGCTGGTTAGAGGCTCCCTCCACCATGAATTGGTCCAAACTGGGGTTTTTAGAGGCTCCCTCCACCATGAATTGGTCCAAACTTGGCTGTTTAGAGGCTCCCTCCACCATTAATTGGTCCAAACTGGGCTGGTTAGAGGCTCCCTCCACCATGAATTGGTCCAAACTGGGTTTTTTAGAGGCTCCCTCCACCATGAATTTGCCCAAACTGGGCTGTTTAGAGGCTCCCTCCACCATGAATTGGTCCAAACTGGGTTTTTTAGAGGCTCCCTCCACCATGAATTGGTCCAAACTGGGCTGGTTAGAGGCTCCCTCCACCATGAATTGGTCCAAACTGGGGTGGTTAGAGGCTCCCTCCACCATTAATTGGTCCAAACTGGGCTGGTTAGAGGCTCCCTCCACCATTAATTGGTCCAAACTGGGCTGGTTAGAGGCTCCCTCCACCATTAATTGGTCCAAACTGGGCTGGTTAGAGGCTCCCTCCACCATGAATTTGCCCAAACTGGGCTGTTTAGAGGCTCCCTCCACCATGAATTTGCCCAAACTGGGCTGGTTAGAGGCTCCCTCCACCATGAATTGGTCCAAACTGGGGTTTTTAGAGGCTCCCTCCACCATGAATTGGTCCAAACTTGGCTGTTTAGAGGCTCCCTCCACCATTAATTGGTCCAAACTGGGCTGGTTAGAGGCTCCCTCCACCATGAATTGGTCCAAACTGGGTTTTTTAGAGGCTCCCTCCACCATGAATTTGCCCAAACTGGGCTGTTTAGAGGCTCCCTCCACCATGAATTGGTCCAAACTGGGGTGGTTAGAGGCTCCCTCCACCATTAATTGGTCCAAACTGGGCTGGTTAGAGGCTCCCTCCACCATTAATTGGTCCAAACTGGGCTGGTTAGAGGCTCCCTCCACCATGAATTTGCCCAAACTGGGCTGGTTAGAGGCTCCCTCCACCATGAATTGGTCCAAACTGGGTTTTTTAGAGGCTCCCTCCACCATGAATTTGCCCAAACTGGGCTGGTTAGAGGCTCCCTCCACCATGAATTGGTCCAAACTGGGGTTTTTAGAGGCTCCCTCCACCATGAATTTGCCCAAACTCTGCTGGTTAGAGGCTCAATCCACCCTGATTTTCAAAACAAATGTTGGTGCCAACCTCAACTTACTACAAGGGCCAAATTCACTGCTGGTGACAAGCTCTCCTCACTGCAAGTGCCAAATACACATGTTTCAAGGTGTTTTCCTACTGTCAGAGAGGTGGTATTGAGTGTGTAAAGTGTGTAGTTGTTAGGCTGTGATGTTGTGGTAATAGAGGGTCTTTGGTGTGTTAAATGCCCCCAGACATGCTTCCCCTGCTGTCCCAGTGTCATTCCAGAGGTGTTGGCATCATTTCCTGGGGTGTCATAGTGGACTTGGTGACCCTCCAGACACGGATTTGGGTTTCCCCCTTAACGAGTATCTGTTCCCCATAGACTATAATGGGGTTCGAAACCCGTTCGAACACACGAACATTGAGCGGCTGTTCGAATCGAATTTCGAACCTCGAACATTTTAGTGTTCGCTCATCTCTATTAGTTACCTGCTGGACCCCTCATGGCTAGATTTATGCAATATGTCCACTATACATGTCATTTGCCCATCATACTATAATATACTACTATACTATATACTCATAGCAAAATTACAACCTAGGGTGCAAATTATCTAAAAAAAAAGAGTAGCAATAGATGTGTGAGCAGAAAAACACCATTACAAAAATAAATTTTGTGGAGTTTTTACAAGCCCTAAAAGAGCTTTTTCAAGACTATGTGTCAAGGTTATATCCTATTCCCAATTTTATACAATGAGAAAACACTGAAGCCACCCGCTAACTAGTGAAGAGAGTACTGCAGACTTCTAGCCACGATAAAACTGTAATTCACTGCAGAAATTCAATATCACCTTCTCAGTCGGCTGCTTGCAAGGAATGACTAAATGAATCACAAAGAATCACTAATCAGTCAAAGTGATAGATTGGAAAGTAGGAACATTGAAGCAAATATAGTAAAACAAATTACCGTGAAGTCTCATATACTAATGGAACATTACAATTATCACCTCCTGGTTTACATTGTCCTTTGCAATTATTAAAACCAGTCTGAACATTTATTCAATGGAATTCGCATTTATACAATGTCCGTCCTTTGTGTTATAAATGGATCTAACGCTATAGTATTTATAGGTGGTAAAATACGCATTTCTATTAGACAGGTTTGTGGCGCTCGTAGTGACGACGCATTGATTTTCTTAGGTGAATTAGGTAAATGAAAAGGCTCGTGAAAGTAACTAGTATGTAGAATTCACAAGCAAGATAGCAATGAATGATATATAAGGTGTTATTGTTAGACAGAAGCATATTAGACAGATATCTTGGGAATTCACTCCTGGGAATCTTAGTGAAATAATGAGCTAGAACAGTGATTCTTAACCTTGTTTGAGGTACCGAACCCAACAGTTTCATATGCACATTCACCGAACCCTTCTTTAGTGATAAATCAAATATGATTTTTTTCCAAATTCAAGACATAGGTGTATGTTTTTTTTTACTGGTACACAAAATGAACTGTGCATAGGGCCTAGGGTTCGATCAAACCCCTAGTTATGAACCACTGTGCTATCTCCTGGTGAATAGAGTATGAGCAGAATGGCTTCTTGTATGGACCTGAACACCCACACAACGATTTATAAATGTAACCTTAGGCCAGGTTCACACGTGGTGGTAGCTATTTGGGTGTATGTTTGAGGTTGGGGTTGCTTCACTCTGTTGTAGCCTAGTGGATTAGGCGATTATGAAAACAGAACCACCATTTAAGGCCGGGTTCACACGGAGTATTGTGGCATGTCATTTGGTATGTACACGCTGCAAGATCTTTTGCGGGCCATATACGCTCACATTGTTTTCAATGGGAGCTGGTACCGTACACGCGGCGCTATTTTGCGGCCGTGATTTTACGGCGCGTATACGGTACTAGCTCCCATCGAAAACAATGGGAGCGTATATGGCCCGCAAAAGATCCCGTGGCGTGTACATACCAAATGACGAGCCACAATACTCCTTGTGAATCTGGCCTTAAATGGTGGTTCTGCTTTCATAATTGCCTAATCCACTAGGCTACAACGGAGTGAAGCAACCCCAACCTCAAACATACACCCAAATAGCTACCACCACCCACCATTTACATTAGAAGAGACACTAATATAACCAAACCACTTACACTGGGTTCACACCAGTGTCTGGACTCCGTTATGAGGTTTCCGTCTTCTGCATGCAGAAGACGGAATTCTGTCATGCTGAGTCCGGCCTGTATATATCTGTAGAAATATTAAATTTGATAAGATTTAATGGACAAAAAAGTACAGTGCTTCCAAAAAAAAAAAAAAGTTTGTATCTCCAGGTATCTGAGAGAGGGTTTCTTGCCCATGATCCGCATTTGAAGAAACTATAATCCAGCCTCCTTTGGGCAACCTTTCACCCATGACCAGGCATGGTCTATTACATGCACCAAATGTATTCATTATTTTGCTTATATGCATCGCGCCAACATACTTCAAAACCTTTTACCGACTCGGCAGTCGCTGTCCCATATAAAAGAGATATGATCTATTTGGAAATATGACATACCTCTATCATGGTAAGTGATACCAAATGTTTTACAGCTTACTGAGTAAGCAGCCATCTTCTTGTGGCCGCAGGCATGCGCAGTCGGCTCTGCCCGAGGCCTAGAAGATTGAAACCCAGGACCGAAGAAGACATAGGGAGAGGCCGTTTCAGAAGAAGATAGAGGCGTCGCTGGAGAGTTGTCTTGCAGCATTGAGGATGCCCCCAGTGCTGTTTGAGCGCCGAGGACTGCCCCCAGTGCTGCGAGAGAACTCATTTGCATACCGAAGAAAACCGGATTTGTACCCAACGGCATCGAAAAGAAGACATCTAAAGGCAGGAGAAGAATAGCCTTTCTTAAGGCTATTCCTACGTGTTAGTCAGGAAAAAAGGGTATCCAATGATAGGATTCCTTTAAGTGGGAAGGGGAAGACAAAAGTGTGTTTTTCTCTGGCGAGATATATTACAAAGACTGAGAAGGAGACATTTATATTAAAAATGTGACTATCTATACTGATACATCATGGCACCACTAGGTGTACAAGGTGTATATCAATGAGTTTGTCCACCTGCTGAGCTGAGTTTAGGGTATTCACACTCTTTTTCTTGACTTCACTGAACAGTAACCAATAAAATTGCTTCTATCCAAAGAGCAACAGCATGGCAATAACCAGCAAAGCCTAGAAGACTGCATTTGAGGAATGGCTTGTCAAGATGTAATTTACAGAATATATTTCTAATATGACATACTTGTGAGATTTCATATAGGAAATGGTATATATCTCACTGCTTCAGAAGACATGTTGCAATTATGATCTATAAATATCTACAGGAGAAACTACTGGGGAATATATGTATGGCTGCCAGTGGAGGAAGGAGACTGACTAGAAAATTGATGAGGTATAATATTTACAGCTGCCAGCAGGGAAAAGCGGTTCTTATTGATGTGGAGAGGGAGTGGGGAGTGGAGACAATTAGAGTGCATGCAAGAATTTTTAGGAATTGTAAACAGAAAGCAGAAAGGTGAGCCAGTTGTAGGGATGAACTGATCTTGATCATTTTCTAGCCGATCGCGATTGTGAAATTTTCTCGATCGTCAATCGGGATCCGATCTTTCCCCATCACTCAACCCTAGTCAATGCTTCTCTATGGGAAAAGTCACTTTTAGGGTTGAGCCAATCTTGAGATTTCAAAATCTGATTTCCGATCATTTTCCAGCCGATCCCGATTGTGAAATTTTCTTGATCGACGATCGGGATCCGATCTTTCCCGATCACTCAACCCTAGTCAATGCTTCTCTATGGGAAAAGTCACTTTTAGGGTTGAGCCAATCTTGAGATTTCAAAATCCGATTTCTGATCATTTTCCAACCGATCCGGATCGCGATTGTGAAATTTGTGATCCGGATCGCTGATTGGAATCTGATCTTTTCCGCTCCCAATTGCTCAACCCTAGTCAGTTGACACTGACACATAAGGAAATTAAAAAAGGCTTTTTTTTTTTTAGTAGAAACAATGCAAAATAGCTTAAAACAGCAGTTAATAGGCTTTTGGATCTAGTAATTGATTCCCATTTTGATGTTGGTGGAACAGTAAGGGAGAAAGTAGTTGCTGCTACCATTGGAAATCTCACAGTATTCTACCTAGGTCATAATTAAAGGGAGTACCAAAGCTAATCGGGGCCCCCGTTCATTAATTTTGTGGAGGGCAATGGGGGAAGCTGAAAGTCTCCATTGTAGCAGCTCTGGTTCTGTGACGTAAATGACTCCACATAGACTTCAGTGGTAGGGAGTTGGTCATATGATTGAAAATTGCAAAGGGGACATGAACAAGAACTCTATTACTCCATGAACACTGCCTGTAAGCTGCACTAAGGGATGCTGAAACATAGTAGTGAAAAGCAAGCCAGGTCATGAAAGAGAGGCATAGTAGCCAAAAACTTATTGGCCATCTGTTTCTAGTGAACACAATTAAAGGTAATGTTGGCTACGACGAGTCACCATACATACATTACCAGCAGATTACTTTCTCTTAGGCAGGTAAGGGGAAACGACTTTTCTATCTTCAAACTGTTGGAAATACTCATGAAACCTATACCAAGAGCCGGATCATATGTTAAAACCAATCTGCCGGTTAGGTGGCGGAGTTTAGACGGGTCCACATTACAACCAATATTCTGCATACTGCCATTTTTCTGTACATGTATGCTATATTCCCTCTATGATCCTGCTGCACAGATACCCACCCGGAGCTAATGATAAGCTGATGCTGGGGAAAATCTCATTAGAACAATGTGGTCATGTGAGGCGATTGAACTGACTCCATGGCTGACTGAGTCAGCGGCTGGGGAGATTTATGTACCCGGCGCTCTGCGGAGTCCTTGATTGAGTTTGGTTCATTGCCGCTATTCAGTGAGACGGCTTTACACGGAGAGAGAAATAAAATTTCCCATGAATCAGCAGCAAAGCTGTCACTGTACAGGCTGGCAGGAACCATTAAGGCGAGGGCTAGTCAGCTCTTCTGGACACAGAATATACAACGTTACTGGAGGACTCGTGTACAAAGCAATTCATTGCATGACGTAAACCGAATCCTTTAATTGTCCTCAGCGGAGTAGACGTAATGGTGCTCACAGACGGGGCGCTTCTTGATATACTTTGATATACTACTTACCAATGACCTGACCATGGCATAAAGTTAACTCTCACAATACTGCCTAACTGCAACGTGACTAACATTGTATTGCGCCTGCATACGATATTACAAAGTGCATATATTTATTTGATGAACATCCTGTATCTTAATTTTCAGGGTCTTTTTACATGGGCAAATTTTCTGCTCAAATTGATCAAATTTGTTGGTTTCACTTATATGAAGCCATCCTCATGACTGTATGTGAACAAGTGCACGTAGCATACAATATTATTATTGTCAGCAACACATCCCTTTTCGCCTGAGAAGACGTACTGCCGACAAACAATGATTTTCCAACAAGCGGTATTTGTTCAGTTGTCAGATGATCGTGGACATGCACAGGGCAATGATCAGAAATTGTTTGGCATGTTACTGAAAGACCCTTAAGATTTTAGCAAATAATTAGGGTTGAGTGATCAGGATCGGGAAAGATTGGATCGCGATCGGCGATCGAGAAAATTTCATGATTGTGATCAGGATCGGGATCGACTGGAAAATGGTTGGAAATTGGATTTTGAAATCTCAAGATCGTCTCAATCCTAAAAGGGACTTTTCCCATAGAGAAGCATTGATTAGGGTTGAGCGATCAGGATCGGGAAAGATCGGATCCCGATCAGCGATTGAGCAAATTTCACGATTGCGATCGGCTGGAAAATGATCGGAAATCGGATTTTAAAATCAATCCTGAAATCTCAAGATTGGCTCAACCCTACAAATAATCAAGGTTATACAATTTTTTTTTTTTTTGTTACAAAACATGCAAAATGGTAAGAAGGTGCCAATGGGTGTGAAGTTCTGTGTGGCATATTCACAATCGTGGGAATTTAAGATGGTTCCTAGTAGTGCCTCATAATAAAGCAGGTGGATGTCTGTGCATCCAGATGGAAATGTAAGCTTGTCTGAAACTAGCATAGGTTTCCTATATAACTCACGTCAGTTTTCTGGTGTAAGGTATGATAAATACATTGGCCCACTCACCACCCCACTCTTTGCTTTGCCTTCTTTCTCAAAATGTGGCGAGAAGGCACAGAAGAAGAGATGTGAGCATCTCAGAAAGGACCTTATGTCACCTATCATTATTACGCCAATATTCTGGCACGGGATGATAAATGACACCCCTTGATCTGCCAATGTGTCAGTGTCACGGGGTGACTAATGCTATCACAGTCTCAGAACACTTCCCACTGATAAGTGTGTGATGTGATAATAACAGTGGTAAAAGGAGATAATTCTGTAATGAAAAATTCTATTGTAGTAATTCTTTTTGACCACAAGATGCCGCTGTGTTAGGTAAAGGAAGAACCAGGAAGTGACGAGTGGAGGAAGTGAACTGGAGTAGTGTGTGAGGAGAAGCTGGCTGTTGAGCAGTGAGAGATCTGAGTGACAATCGTTCGATATCCGCTGCCGTACTACGCTTGTTTCAGGCCAGAGCCAGCTCTGGAGAAGCCCGGACCTGTTGCTGGTTCCCATGTCAGGAGAGTTGGAGACGGTTGCGGTACAGACGCCGCGGAGCGGATGAAAAGAAGGACCAGCCCTTGTGACACCGTGTTCCAGTTGTCTGGAGGCAAAGAAATTCCTGTTTCCTTCGGAAAATCCATCTGACTGTTCGCCCCCTTGCTAACCCGGGTAAGCAGAGCTCCGATTCACCTTTCATCAGGGTGAATAGTGTATACACTCAGTAAATAGTTTTTTTGGTGCCAAAAACCTGGCATAGACTGGTTCCGGCCATTTTGCTTTAAAGAGAGTTCTATCTGAACGGAGATACAGCACGTGCTGTCCTGCTATTCAAAAGAGACACTATATCCTGGATTATAGTACCAGCAGTACGTCATAAGAGGAGTTATTTGGTTCACTGGGACTTGTGCAGCTAAGCACCAACCTCTGATAAAACCGGTTGCTGAAATCCTCCCTGCAGGGTTGGGGTAGTGTGTCGAGATGTGGACATTGGGAATTGGGAAGGTTAAATGGTAAACTGTGATATTGTTAACCCCGGTGTGACACCGCAGGTGATCTTCCTATGCATACTTACATTGTTTTGTTAGCTTGGTATTAATAGGTAAATTGCAGCTGCTTTATATAGGTAGCCGCTAGTTAAAGGCATAGTTCACTAGTTCTGACATATTAGGTCACGGTGCAGTGTCACTCAGGGGTCTCGGCCCTCGGCTGAATGTCTTGTAATTATTGATTTCATCAGGCCCGTTAGCCTGGACTTTACCCAGAAAGGGTATAGAGTAAAATTTAGGTTTCTTACTTCGTGTCTGGTGTGTTTATGTCTGTCCGTGGAACCGCTGTATCCTAAAAGTTCCTGCAAGAGCCCCAGTCGGCTGCCGTGTCTTCCCCCCCCCCCCCCCCTTACATCAGGATTCTACTTTAAAAAAATATAAGGATTTTAAAGACTCATTTTATTTTACAAATTTTATCTATTTGTTTTTATTCATTATATGGAAACATTGGTCTTTTTGTTTCTACTAACATGATCTACAGGCAGCAGATATATGATATTTGTCTTCCCTGCATTGTTATGCATAGAAGGCACACATGATTGACAAGTGTTTGTGAGTCCTTATAGGGGTGATCTGTTCCCAAATTGATTTTTCACATGGATGACCTATTTACAGGATTAGTCATAAGTATGTGATCTGTGAGGGTCTGACACCTAGGTGCCATACAGATCAGCTGTTCTGTCAACTATAGGCGCTAGGAACCAACACAGATCAGCTGTTCCGGCAGCTTTCAGACTACAGTGAATGGGGCAATAGGAGTTTCTGGGGAACTGCAGCACCCCTGTTGTTACTTGCATAGGAGCAGCCTTCATACTCTCCCCATTCACTGTAATCTGATGGCTGCCGGAACAGCTGATCTGTGTTGGTTCACCACAGACCACATACCCATGACCTATCCTGTGGATACGTCATCGGTATGACAAATCAATTTGGAACTAGAAAGCCCCTTTATCTCTAGGTGTCAGCGGAACTCAAGGAAAACAAATGACATTTTCTGCATATTTTCCTCTTATAAAATTACCTCTACAATAGTTTTAATAAATTCATGCCTTGTTGTCAACTATCAAAGAAAAAATATAAAGATAGAGGTGTTTGAGGCCAAAGAAGGGCGTAACTACAAAAAACTGAGAGAACAAACAACTAATAAGATTAAAGGACAACATCTATCAAAAGCATGAAGAGAGCAGGTATAAAAGCGAAGCACCATAAATGCAGGACGTGTATACATACAAAAGGAATGACCTGGACTGAGGTTACGTATCAGATATTGGCGGCGTCTACACAAAGAATCTGACAATTCAGTCAGCCAGTCAAAACAGGATGGAGAACATAGGCCAAATGTCGATAATACTGAAAGGAAACTCAATTAAACCACCTTTGTTCTGTGTAATTCCTTGCTATGTCTGTGAAATACTAAAACGTAAGCCGAGTGTAGGCGTATGCCCATAAAACAGGTCTAGTTTGTACTTAAAGGGATCCCATCATTAGAATCCCTTTTTTTTCCTAACTAACACGTAGGAATAGCCTTAAGAAAGGCTATTCTTCTCCTACCTTTAGATGACTTCTCCGTGCCGCCGTCCGGTAGATATTCTGTTTTCCGTCTTTATGCAAATGAGTTCTCTCGCAGCACTGGGGGTGGGCCCCAGTGCTAAAACATCCATCTCCATCTTCTTCAGGAATCGGCCTCTACGTGTCATCTTCCAGCCTGGCTTTCAATCTTCTACGCATGTGCAATTGACTCTGCCAGTGGGCAGCGCTGACTGCACCTGCGTGTGGCCATTTTTTTGTGGCCACTTATGCGAGCTGATTGCGCATGCGTAGAAGATTGAAAGGCAGGTCAGAAGATGATGCGTAGAGTCTGGTTCCTGAAGAAGCTAGAGGTGTCGCTGGAGAGTTCTCTCACAGTACTGGGGATGCCCCCAGTGCTGTTTTAGCGCTGGCGCCCGCCCCCAGTGCTGCAAGAGAACTCATTTGCATAAAGATGGAAAACGGAATATCTACCGAACGGCAGCCTGGAGAAGTCATCTAAAGGTAGGAGAAGAATAGCCTTTCTTAAGGCTATTCCTACATGTTAGTTAGAATAAAAGGGATTCTAATGGTAGGATCCCTTTAAGGGAGTATTTCAATGAACAGATCCATAGATAATTTTGTAGACAATTACATGTTAAAGATTTTTGCAAAAATAAAAAAATTTGCTGAGCTTTAAAGATATTAATTTTAGTGGTGTCAGTCTGTTTTGTGATGAGTTGCCATGAATGTAGGGCCAGGGACTTTCTATGGTCTGGGATTTGTCAGAAACCTAGCCATGATTTCCTTATTTCCTAAAAATCAATTATGCAAAGTTTTACCTGTAAATAACCACACCGTTTGTCATGACCACACATACAAATATGCCAACTGGACACACTTTGGTGCTGGGTCCCCTTTAAATTTTAGCCAGGGTCCTTTTATAAAGCCTAGTTTTTTAAAGCAGCCTAGTTGGCACCTATTGCAAAGGCAACATCAATCCAAGTATACTTTATACCTGTCCTGCACAAATGTACAATTATACCCATGTAATGTACTCAATGGGGGGAATTTATTAAGGCTGGTGTTCTGTATACCTGTCTTAATCACGTCCCTGTGACATATGAGACATATGAATGGATTATTAAGAGGCTCTGGCTTTTTTTTTTATAATTCAGGCGCTCTCCTCTGCACCAAAATTGAAATCTTTGCCAGTCAGGAACTGGCGCTGAATATGAGGCCTGGTTCACATCTGTGTTCAGTATTCCGTTCGGGAAGTTGACTTGGGGACCCCCTGAATGGAATATCGAACACTTTAAAAGGTGGTGAGCTAAGAAACCACACAGACCCCATAGACTATAATGGGGTCCATGTGGTTTTCGTACAGTGTCCGCATAAATCAAGTGGGAAAAAAAAGTACTGATTGTAGGACTTTTCTCTCTGCATATTTTAAGTGGAATGGGGGTAGTAGTAGCCCCCGTTGTCCCCGAATTATCCACAAATGTTAGTGTGACCGTAGCCTGAGACAGCTACTAGGTGGGGACACTATTCTTGAACCCAAACCAATCTGATACTGAACACCTATCTGACAGTGAGCTTATAATATCTGTAACCTAAAAATCCTTTTATGTATTCTAATAGTTATTCTCATATCCTGCACAAAAACAGTTAAGAACGAAAAATAAAAGAAAATATAAAAAAAACTGTGGGATGCACAATTATTATTTTCAAGAGGATACAAACACTCTGATATGTCTTTTAGAATACAATGCATTGAAAGCGGGTGATTATTATAGCTCAGCCCACGCAATGTCACTTATAATTCTTCACACAATGCCTCTTATGCAATGTGATTATTCAGATGAGCTGGAGGTAGATGGAGAAGGTAATGTAGACATGGGCTGACACGAGGCATGATGACTTAAGAACGGGAATGATAGATTCACTGTAACTTATAAAATCATGTTGTTACACATCCAGTTAGAATTATGTGCCCCCTTCTATTCTTCATATATGTCACAACAAACAGTATTGTAGCTTTAAACAAAAAGTAAAATTAGACAAAGGAAATGAGTAACCAAAAATTTATACTTGTGTTACACTATTGTTATCCATAGACTTCAAACCGAATAGAAACGAGAATGTTCTCAGGATGAAACTGGTGGCAAATATAGTCGTATGTAACATTGTATCTATTCAACAAATGGGGGAATCTGCAGGGATCGACAAAACAAAAAATTCCTGGTGGGCGCTCACTCCCTTAAGAACAACAACTGGAGCTGGAATAATGTATAATGCGACTTTTTATTGAGGAACAGATTACGCGTTTCGGGGTTTCAGGTAAAACCCACCCCTTTGTCAGATCTTAATCGCTTAGGTTGTGAAGTATGCAGTGCGGTATGTGCCCTGGGGCTGGAGATATCGGTGCCGTTAGTTTCGACACCAATCTCGCTCCACTGTCAGAAAGCTGTTCCTCATTCAGTAGCTCAGTATCATCATGGGGCTGTGAGGAACACCCCCTGACTATACTCTAACATAGCCTTTTAGTGTCAGAGGGGACTTCCTTACCGCCCAGTGATGTCACTGAGCGGTGAGGAATGGCTTCGCCCACACTTCTGACAGTACTCATCGATAGACTAGCACTGGGGGGTGGGCTTCCTCACTGCCTTCACCAGGCTCCCATATAGTAACAGATCGCCAGCACCAGATCTCACTCCTGGGGCTGTCAATCTACGTGAAAATGGCGACACCCATATGCCAGCAGGAAAAAGCGTCAGCTTTAACCAAGGCACTGGGGAAGTTAATGTCTGCAATCAGCAAAGACCAGCGGGTATGGAGGCTGCTCAGCTCCTGAATGGCCACCATATTTAAACACCTGACATTTGCCATACTATTACGGCAGATGTCGGGAACAGGTTAAAGATGCGCCAAATCTATTAAACACCATGCAACATTTTATAAATTAGGACATATTGCAATGCAGATTCCATTGAAAACTGATTTACAAAATCCCTTTATGATATGTCTGTGCCTAAGGCTGTATACACACAAGCATGTGCTTAGCCAGTATGCTGTATGCAATGTCAGGCTAAGTGAAATACCACCGATAAGATGAGTTGCAGCGCCGCCACCCTCTAAAAAGCAAAAGGTGAAGGGAAGAAACCTGCACCTTGTTACAGTCATTGTCAGCCTAGCATTTCTATGCGCATTTCTGCTGAATATACAATGTAGAATAATCACTGCAATAGCAGAAGGAATGACGAGAGAGAATAGAGAAATGGCTCGGTTACGTCCTGCTATGTAATGAGGTTGAGCTCTTCTGTTCAGCATAATGAAATGTACAATAATTTACTATCTCAGAGAGCGTACACTTCTATCCAGTAACATGGATCCGCTGCTCACAAACACCTATAACACAATGACTGTGGACACCTATGTAAAGGCTACGGGCCTCTATAGGAACCCCCAGTATTGAAGTTCTCTCTGTATACATCATAGGCTTCTCACAAGAGAATTGCTATCAGGTAATTCATTTTATATCAAAATATTTGGCCAGGGTCAGAGTACAATATGCAAAACTGTCCGAGTTCTCAATTTTTTGGGGACCCCCCACTACTAGGTCTGACCAAATGCGGTTAACCTAAATATTGCATTATTATCTGACATTGTTGGCTGCGGTGTTAATAATGCTTTTGTAAATAGAAGTTTTAATAGTTTATTTTTGTCAAATAACACAATGAAGTAAATAAGCAAAAGAGAAATCTAAATCACATTAATATTTGGTGTCATCGCCCCTTTGCCTTCCATTAATTCTTCTAGGTACACTTCTGCAGGCTTGATCAAATCCTTCTCTCTCTTCATGTAATCCCAGACAGACTGGATATTCATGAGCTCAGTGGGGGCCAACTTGAGGGGCGCAGAGGGTGTAGTCGCATCGGGGCCCAGGAGCCTTAGGGGGCCCATAAGCACTGGTATCAGTATTGACATTGCAGCTTCCATCTGGCACATAAGCCAAGGAGACCCCCAGATTACCCCTAACCACATTAAGGCTGATTAAAATCCTTAGCATCGGTAACCATCACCATCAAGAATTCATTGTAGGGATGAGGTAGAGGGCCCCGGACAAAAGATTGCACCAGGGCCCAGACTAAAAGCATTTATACTTTACAGCATTTTTTCCACATATGATTAAAACTTTTTGCAAAGATAACAACCTCAGCATCACATCCATAAAACTCAAGCTGTAGCTCAATGCATAAAAAACATCCAGCATGGATAGACCCAGTAGGTGATCGTTTCTGAGTTATGTCTTCATTAAAGCCCCAAAACGTCTGCACATTTCTGTATAACAGTATTTTTTCTATGCTATTGCACAATTCAAGCACCGATCAGAAGATGCAAATGTTACACTAGGTTCACACTAGCACTGGGGTTTCCATTCTTTGAATCTGCTTTGGGTCCCAAAAAATGGAAACCCAATCTGCTTAAAAAGCGATTACCTGCAGAAACCTGCAAACCCCATAGACTATAATGGGGTCCGATGGGTTTCTGCCCAAAAAATACCATTTTCAAGTGGAATGCGGAACGGAATCCCCAAATGGTCACTCAGCGCTAGTGTGACCACAGGCTCAGTCCCATTATACAGAGCATCTTACAAGTTTAGGCTGAAGTCCCTGGTTGCAGAAAAACAGCATTTTTTTTTCCTTGCAGATTTTGCTGTGTTTTTTGAACCAATTCAAGAGAGGCTAAAAAAGGAATGGGAAATATTTGGAAAGCTCTTCTATGTCTCCCTTATGCTCCTGTGAGGCATTATACTGGAAAGGGGCACTGTGGGGACTGTGGGGAGCCTATTACATTGAGGTGGGGCAGGCTCTGGGGAGCATATTATACTGTGTAGGATCACTGTGGGGTATTACACACCATGTGGGGCTTCTGTGGGGGGAGATCAGGGGACAATTTTATACAGTAGGGGGTCACTGTGAAGTATTAAATACCATGTGAAGAATTATACTGTAGGGGAACTGGGGAGCACTAGTGAACATTATATATACTGTACGGGGGCCACAGAACAGGAAAGTATATAATATATTAGCGAGAAGAAGGGTCCACAAACTTTTCCGGAATTGTGTCACTAAATTCTTGATGGCAGTCTCATGTGTGCATCACAGATCTCTCACTAAAATATTGCACGGGATGCACCAAAGCCATATCATTCCCCATACAGCATTGTGCATGAGCCGGCCATGGAGCTATTGGGGCATGAGCAGTGCTATAGGGAATGACGATACAGGGAAAACATTTGTTAACGTGCAGCGCCAGTTGCTAGACAAGATTTCAGTGAATCAGCCATGGTGCAGGAAGCTGTTGGGTGGGCCCCAGAACAAGTTCCTCTGGTGGGTCCTAGCCAATTCAGTTCGACACTGCTGGAATCATTGCAACCCTTTCATACTACACTACGACCAGTAAAATTTTCTACACCAGAAAAAACGTATTACTTACTATTGTCTATAACAGGCATTGCAGTTTTGTAAAGCAAAACTTTGTTACTAAGCGTTTAAAGATAAAAGTAAGAGACCATAATCTTTTACGTTAATGTGACTACATTTTCTGGGTTGTTTCTGTAATGTGTCATTGGGGGACAATACAAAAGAGGCGACTCTCCAGCCCGGAGACAATATGAAGCCATTAAGCAGTTTATACTACGTGACTTTATTATAGACTTCTGGAGAGTTCAGTGTTCCCTCCATATCTTGTGTCAGAGTATACAAGGCTGCGGTCCAATAATGTATGGTGTGACTGTACCCTGTGCCAGTATGCATTGTTTACTGCATGTGGTCCCTGGGTCCAAAGCTGGTGGCAGTACTAAATACTATGGCATACTAGTGGCACCATGGGTGTGAGAGTATTACTGAAACTAGGGTGAAACAGAGTAAACGACAACACCCCATACAAATAGACCAGTCTTAGGTCCCTAAATTATTAAGAGGTGACCCAGAATTGAAATCTATGCCAGTCATGAACTCGATTTCAAATATAACTCTATGTGAGTTATAGTTCAGGGTGCAGTAGGAACAATGTGGCTCATCTTTGGCACAAGTAAGGGTACAAAAAACATTTGCCAAATTCACACCCATTTACAACAGAAAACTGGCATAGATGGGTTAGTAAATTCTCATGTATGCAGAAGGAGTTTAAGTGCATTTAAAGAGATTGTCCAAAATGAATGGGGCTGAGCTGTAACATGGCCATATGACCGACAGAGAAGAGGAAATGTAGCTCAGTCTAATAATCTTTTACATACCCTAAATTCCTTCTATAAAACTCATTAGGAGGAAGTTTTTCATCCACCTGTAGTCTGTCAGTTTCCTGGTGTTAAAGATGTGCCACATTATTCCTTATGTGCCCCGCTCACCACTTTTTATGAAAGAGGGTAGAATGGGGCAGGGTCGTCTCAACCCCACAAATTTACTGTAACTCAAGCTGGTATGAGTTAAACCTGAAATCAAGTTCCTGACTGGCGTAGATTTCAATTCTAGGGGAATAGAGCCTCCTAATAATTTAGGTACATCTTGCGTCAGCTGAGAGCTTAAAGGGGTTTTCTGGGCAAAAATCATTAAAAAAAAAAATGTCTGTTAGTGCTATTAATGGGTTATTAATAGAGATGAGCGAACACTAAAATGTTCGAGGTTCGAAATTCGATTCGAACAGCCGCTCAATGTTCGTGTGTTCGAACGGGTTTCGAACCCCATTATAGTCTATGGGGAACAGATACTCGTTAAGGGGGAAACCCAAATCCGTGTCTGGAGGGTCACCAAGTCCACTATGACACCCCAGGAAATGATACCAACACCTCTGGAATGACACTGGGACAGCAGGGGAAGCATGTCTGGGGGCATCTAACACACCAAAGACCCTCTATTACCCCAACATCACAGCCTAACAACTACACACTTTACACACTCAATACCACCTCTCTGACAGTAGGAAAACACCTTGAAACATGTGTATTTGGCACTTGCAGTGAGGAGAGCTTGTCACCAGCAGTGAATTTGGCCCTTGTAGTAAGTTGAGGTTGGCACCAACATTTGTTTTGAAAATCAGGGTGGATTGAGCCTCTAACCAGCAGAGTTTGGGCAAATTCATGGTGGAGGGAGCCTCTAAAAACCCCAGTTTGGACCAATTCATGGTGGAGGGAGCCTCTAAAAACCCCAGTTTGGACCAATTCATGGTGGAGGGAGCCTCTAAAAACCCCAGTTTGGACCAATTCATGATGGAGGGAGCCTCTAAACAGCCCAGTTTGGGCAAATTCATGGTGGAGGGAACCTCTAAAAACCCCCAGTTTGGACCAATTCATGGTGGAGGGAGCCTCTGAAAACCCCAGTTTGGACCAATTCATGGTGGAGGGAGCCTCTAAACAGCCCAGTTTGGGCAAATTCATGGTGGAGGGAGCCTCTAAACAGCCCAGTTTGGGCAAATTCATGGTGGAGGGAGCCTCTAAAAACCCCAGTTTGGACCAATTCATGGTGGAGGGAGCCTCTAAAAACCCCAGTTTGGACCAATTCGTGGTGGAGGGAGCCTCTAAACAGCCCAGTTTGGACCAATTCATGGTGGAGGGAACCTCTAAAAACCCCAGTTTGGACCAATTCATGGTGGAGGGAGCCTCTAAACAGCCCAGTTTGGACCAATTCATGGTGGAGGGAGCCTCTAAAAACCCCAGTTTGGACCAATTCATGGTGGAGGGAGCCTCTAAACAGCCCAGTTTGGGCAAATTCATGGTGGAGGGAGCCTCTAAACAGCCCAGTTTGGGCAAATTCATGGTGGAGGGAGCCTCTAAAAACCCCAGTTTGGACCAATTCATGGTGGAGGGAGCCTCTAAAAACCCCAGTTTGGACCAATTCATGATGGAGGGAGCCTCTAAACAGCCCAGTTTGGGCAAATTCATGGTGGAGGGAGCCTCTAAAAACCCCCAGTTTGGACCAATTCATGGTGGAGGGAGCCTCTAAAAACCCCAGTTTGGACCAATTCATGGTGGAGGGAGCCTCTAAACAGCTCAGTTTGGGCAAATTCATGGTGGAGGGAGCCTCTAACCAGCAGAGTTGTGGGAAAGCAGGGTGGAGGGAGCCTCTAACCAGCAGAGTTGTGGGAAAACAGGGTGGAGGGAGCCTCTAACCAGCAGAGTTGGTGGAAATCAGGGTGGAGGGAGCCTCTAACCAGCAGAGTTGGGGGAAATCAGGGTGGAGGGAGCCTAGTATTAGCAGAATTGTGCAACGCTTATGGTGGATGAGTATGAGGATGCGGAGGAATTGGAGAGGTTGAGTACAGACATGGAGTTTCATGTTGGGGTGCTTTACACAGGTGGGCACAAAAATGAAGGCTCTATCCAGTGGTGGTTCATTTTTATCAAAGTGAGCCGGTCGGCACTCTCAGCTGACAGACGGGTGCGCTTGTCACTGATGATGCCACCGGCTGCACTGAACACCCTCTCAGATAGGACGCTGGCGGCAGGACAGGACAGCACCTCCAAGGCATATAGGGCAAGTTCAAGCCACAGGTCCAACTTCGACACCCAATACGTGTAGGGCGCAGAGGGGTCGGAGAGGACAGGGCTGTGGTCGGAAAGGTATTCCCGCAACATGCGCCTATACTTCTCACGCCTGGTGACACTAGGACCCTCCGTGGCGGCACTTTGGCGAGGGGGTGCCATCAAGGTGTCCCAGACCTTAGACAGTGTGCCCCTCGTTTGTGTGGACCGGTGAGAACTTGGTTGCCTACTGGAGGAACTGCCCTCCCTGCCGCCAACGTCACATGCTGGAAACATCTCCATCATATTCTGCACCAATTGCCTGTGGCAAGCATTGATGCGATTGGCCCTCCCCTCTACCGGAATAAAAGACGAGATGTTGTTTTTATACCGGGGGTCAAGGATAGCAAAGATCCAGTACTGGTTGTCCTCCATGATTTTGACAATACGCTTGTCGGTTGTAAAGCACCCCAACATGAACTCAGCCATGTCTGCCACAGTGTTAGTTGGCATGACTCCTCTGGCCCCACCGGAAAGTTCAATCTCCATTTCCTCCTCATCCTCCATGTCTACCCATCCGCGCTGCAACAATGGGACGATTCGAAGTTGCCCGGAAGCCTCCTGTATCACCATCACATCATCGGACAACTCTTCTTCCTCCTCCTCCTCCTCCTCCTCCTCCATTAAACGCAGTGAAGCGGACAGATGTGTGGACCTACTCTCCAGCTGTGACGGATCGGATGCTATCCCTAACTCCTCTGTGTGATCTGAGTTATCCCTGATGTCAATCAGGGATTCTCTCAGAACACACAAGAGCGGGATTGTAAGGCTCACCATCGCATCCTCAGAGCTCACCCTCCTTGTGGACTCCTCAAAGACCCGTAGGATGTCACAAAGGTCTCTCATCCATGGCCACTCATGGATGTGAAACTGAGGCAGCTGACTTTGTGGCACCCTAGGGTTTTGTAGCTGGTATTCCATCAAAGGTCTCTGCTGCTCAACCACTCTATTCAACATCTGAAACGTTGAGTTCCAGCGTGTGGGGACGTCGCACAAAAGCCGGTGTTGTGGCACATGCAGGCGTTGCTGGAGAGATTTTAAGCTAGCAGCGGCTACTGTCGACTTGCGAAAGTGGGCGCACATGCGCCGCACTTTCACCAGTAGCTCTGGAACATTGGGGTAGCTCTTTAGGAAACGTTGCACCACTAGGTTGAAGACGTGGGCCAGGCATGGAACATGTTGGAGTCCGGCAAGCTCCAGAGCTGCTACCAGGTTCCGGCCGTTATCACAAACGACCATGCCTGGGCCCAGGTGCAGCGGCTCAAACCATATTGCCGTCTCATCGAGGAGGGCATCCCTCACCTCGGAGGCAGTGTGCTGTCTGTCCCCCAAGCTGATCAGCTTCAGCACAGCCTGCTGACGTCTACCAACGCCAGTGCTGCAACGTTTCCAACTCGTAGCTGGAAACTCAACTCAATCTAACAGCGGAGGAGGAGGCGGTGGCGGAGGAGGAGGCGGTAGAGGAGGAGGAGGAGGGGGGTGTTCTTCTCGTGTCCCTGCCAGGAATGTTAGGCGGGGAGACGAGGTACACCGGGCCAGTTTGGGAAGCAGTCCCAGCCTCAACTACATTCACCCAGTGTGCCGTCAGTGAAATGTAGCGTCCCTGTCCGCATGCACTTGTCCACGCGTCGGTGGTCAAGTGGACCTTTGTGCAAAGCGCGGAACTAAGGGCCCGCCTGATGTTGAGTGACACGTGCTGGTGCAAGGCGGGGACAGCACACCGGGAGAAGTAGTGACGGCTAGGGACAGCATAGCGAGGTGCCGCAGTTGCCATCAGGTCCAGGAAGGTGGGAGTTTCAACAAGCCGGAACGCCAACATCTCCTGGGCCAGCAGTTTAGCGATGTTGGCGTTCAAGGCTTGCGCGTGTGGGTGGTTAGCAGTGTATTTCTGCCGCCGCTCCAATGTCTGAGAGATTGTTGTAAAGAAGCGCCTGATGGTGCCTTTGATGGTGCAGGAGAAGGAGATAAGACAGGAACAGGGGAGGATGAGGGAGAAGTCAACAAAGTGGCGGAGGCAGATGAAGTGGTGTCCTGGCTCGTCCTCTGGAGTGCATCGCCAGCACAGTCAGCAGTGGCAGTGGCAGAGGCAGTGGCAGAGGCAGTGGCAGTGGCGTGAACGGCAGGTGGCCTTTGTCCTGCCGTTGCTGCCTGCCACTGATTCCAGTGCTTGGATTCCAAATGACGGCGCGTTGAAGTGGTGGACAGGTTGCTCTTCTCAGAGCCCCTAATCAATTTCGAGAGGCAAATTGTGCAGACAACACTATATCTGTCCTCGGCGCATTCCTTGAAAAAACTCCACACCTTCGAGAAACGTGCCCTCGAGGTGGGAGTTTTTCGGGGCTGGGTACGAACTGGAACATCTTGGGAGATTCCGGGTGTGGCCTGGCTTCGCCTAAGCTGCTGACCTCTGCCTCTAGCTACCCTTTTTGGTGCTGCACCTGCCTCAACATCCACACTACTTTCCCCGCTTGACATCCCCCCTGTCCAGGTCGGGTCAGTGTCCTCATCATCCACCACTTCCTCTTCCAACTCCTGTCTCATCTCCTCCTCCCGCACAATGCGCCGGTCAACTGGATGCCCTGACGGCAACTGCGTCGCATCATCGTCGATGAGGGTGGGTTGCTGGTCATCCACCATCAAATCGAACGGAGATGGAGGAGACTCTAGTGTTTGAGCATCTGGACACAGATGCTCCTCTGTTAGGTTCGTGGAATCGTGACGTGGAGAGGCAGGTTGAGGGACAATGAAAGGAGCGGAGAACAGCTCTGGGGAGCAGGGACAGTTGGGGTTATTGTTCTGTGAAGCTTGGGAATTTTGGGAGGAAGGAGGACAAGACTGTTGGGTAATAGGAGGAGAGGAGGCAGAGTCTGACTGGCTGCTGGACAATGTGCTGTAAGCGTTCTCTGACAGCCATTGCAAGACCTGTTCCTGGTTCTCGGGCCTACTAAGGTTTGTACCCTGCAGTTTAGTTAATGTGGCAAGCAACCCTGGCACTGTGGAGTGGCGCAATGCTTGCTGCCCCACAGGAGTAGGCACGGGACGCCCTGTGGCTTCACTGCTACCTTGCTCCCCAGAACCATTCCCCCGACCTCGCCCACGGCCTCGTCCACGTCCCTTTCCGGGAGCCTTGCGCATTTTGAATTCCCAGTTAGAAATTGGCATTATATACCAGTAGCAAAAATTGTGGGTGCACGTAACCCCAATATATTCTTTGAATTACCAGTCAGAAACTGGCACTATATGGCAGTAGCAAGAAATGAGGGTATTTGTAACCCCAATATATTCTTTGAATTCCCAGTCAGACAATGGCACTATATACCAGTAGCAAAAATTGTGGGTGCATGTGACCCCAATATATTCTTTGAATTACCAGTCAGAAACTGGCACTATATGGCAGTAGCAAGAAATGAGGGTATTTATAACCCCAATATATTCTTTGAATTCCCAGTCAGACAATGGCACTATATACCAGTAGCAAAAATTGTGGGTGCACGTAACCCCAATATATTCTTTGAATTCCCAGTGAGACAATGGCACTATATACCAGTAGCAAAAATTGTGGGTGCACGTAACCCCAATATATTCTTTGAATTCCCAGTCAGACAATGGCACTATATACCAGTAGCAAAAATAGTGGGTGTATATAGCCCCAATTCTATTGCTAGGGGACTTGCAGGGTATTTCTGAGGTGAAGGTGGGGGGGCACACCGTTGGAACGGGGATTTGGGGTGTATATATGGGGTATACGGGAATACACTGTCAGTGTGTTCCATTCAGGATCCTGGGAAAGCTGGGTTGCGGCGATTGAGCCCGTCAGTGCCACGTTACACTGACAAGCTTCTCCCTGGAATTGAAGTTATATGTAAGCCCAATATATTCTTTGAATTCCCAGTGAGACAATGGCACTATATGGCAGTAGCAAAAATAGTGGGTGTATATAGCCCCAATTCTATTGCTAGGGGACTTGCAGGGTATTTCTGGGGTGAAGGTGGGGGGGCACACCGTTGGAACGGGTATCGGGGGTATATATCGGGTATACGGGAATACACTGTCAGTGTATTCCATTCAGGATCCGCGGAAAGCTGGGTTGCGGCGATTGAGCCCGTCAGTGCCACGTTACACTGACAAGCTTCTCCCTGGAATTTAGCTCTTATAAGAGCTGTTGGTTGTCTTCTCCTTCCTATCTAGCCTGTCCCTGCCTACCCAGAATCTAACCCCTAGCTAACTGGACGGAAACCTCCGTCCCCGGTGAATTGCAAGCTCAGAATGACGCGAAGCTGGGCGTCGCTGTTCTTTTAAATTAGAGGTCACATGTTTTCGGCAGCCAATGGGTTTTGCCTACTTTTTTCAACGTCACTGGTGTCGTAGTTCCTGTCCCACCTACCCTGCGCTGTTATTGGAGCAAAAAAGGCGCCAGGGAAGGTGGGAGGGGAATCGAGTAATGGCGCACTTTACCACGCGGTGTTCGATTCGATTCGAACATGCCGAACAGCCTAATATCCGATCGAACATGAGTTCGATAGAACACTGTTCGCTCATCTCTAGTTATTAAGTGTTCCCATATACCTTTAGCAGTGTTTTGAGTGATTTCTGGGTGTCTGTGGGAGCTCCTGGCATCCTCTGCATTTGTTTACATGGTTTAGCTTTGTGTTATGTAACTTCCTGTGTACCTTCCACAGTAGTTCCCTCTCCCTGACCCTCCTCCTCTCTTACTCTGTTACACTCCCTTCCCTGTCTCCCTAGCTAAGCTATCATGCCCACTACTAGTCTCCTCCACCTGCTCACCCCTGCCCCATCTCCCTAGCTAAGCTGTCCCACCCAATACCAGCCCCCCCTTCCCCATTGCATTATACTTACCTAGCCTCCTCTGTGTGAGACCGCTCCTCCTTTCTTCTTCATTGTGGGAAGGCTGCTGTAGCCACAGACACCTGCAGACTGTGCAGGTGCCTGCAGAGAGGAAGAGGGGAAGAGCCGTTCTGAGACACAGGAAGGCACCTCAGTATTGATGGTGTTGGGGGGGAAGTACTGGTGATGTTCCATTTTGGAAGTGGTGAAACGGAATGTCACTAGATTATCAGAAAGTATATATGGGTATATTTTTTAATAGAAGTAAATTAGAAGTTAGGCAGGAGGAGGAGGGTTTAAGGGTTAATTCATAGTTTATCCCAGAGAACCTCTTTAAGACTGGTGTACAGAACCCCTAGTCTTAATAAATGCCCCTAATGTTTCAATGTGACATAAATAAAAACAAAAGTAACCTTGACTTGTAAAGAAGCAGATAGTAAATGTGTATGGCAGGCTTCCTATCACTCCATTTACCTGCAAATCTTGCTGATAATCATAGGTTTTATGGGTACTATCTTATGTACAGTAAATACTATATAAATATAGTAAAATAGCTTGAAGGAATACACATAAAACTCAGCAGAGGTTATTTCCTTTCAGTACACTCTTCATTCTTATCCATCCACGTCCCCTGTGACAAATAAACCAGCGTGCCTTGAAGAAACCATTCTTACTAATGGAGGCTTGTATTGTATTTCAGAAACCCTTGGATGTGCACTCAAGCCGCTGCAGAGATGGGAAAGAGCAAAGTCCTGAGCTCTGTGTAACAAACCATATCATGCCTGAATGATTTCATACAGAGCCGCCACTTCGGTAATAACACTCCAGAGATGGCATTGACTCTGCGTACAGTCGCCGCGCAAGAACTGGCGATTTTCTTTACAAAGACAAAGTATTCAATTATATTCCAAGTAGAGAACAGAAAACTTTCTCAGTTTCCAAAAGTTGATTTAACAAATCTTTTATGCAATGCAAACCCAGAGCATATCCCTCATTTCCATTTCTATTGGGAAATCATTTTGACTAAAGGGAATTACTTACTAAACGTATTTTGCTTGGAGCGTATACGGTGTATACAAGGAATCAAGGCTTTAGTACAAAGCAACAGTGGCGATGTTCAGGACTAGGGAGCCAGCGTGTGTTCCTCCCTCCTGGACATACAGTGATATTGCAGAGCCATGCCCCGGACAGAAGCTGATTTACCCCGTCTCCACAATGAAATACAACAGCTGTGCAAATGTTTTGGGCAGGTGTGGAAAAGATGCCACAATGTAAGGTTAAATTCACATCTGCATCGTCGCAGATTCCATCAAAAATAATCAGAGAGAAAAGTCCTGCACTGAGGACTTTTCTCTCCATTGGCTTGAGTATAAGAACAACCTGACGGACACCCAGAGAAAAGCTTTATAGTCTATGAGTTCTGTGGGTGCCCATGGGTAGCTGCTGTTTTAGCTGCCAGTGTCCGCCGGGAGACCCGAATGACGGAGAGCCCAGCACAAGAGTGAAGCTAGCTTAAGAATGTTTTAAAAAGTAGAAATGTTAATAGTTTATTTTTATCCATTAACAAAATGTGAAGTGAAGGAACTTGGCAGAGAGGTTGCAAACGTCTTGGAGCTCTAAGCACAGATCTTCTGTGGATGCAGGCTTGCTCCACTCCTATTGTCTCTTCATATAATCCCAGACAGACTGGATGATGGTGACATCAGGGTTCTCTGGGGGCCATACTGTACTGGTATTTGCTGATCCTTTGCTGACTGATCTGGCTTTCGGAATACGTATTTTGTTTATTCTATTTTCAAAATAGCTAAACAGTGCACCAGGGGCACGCTGTCTTATCTGGGTGCACCAGTTTTTAGTTTTTCTATCGCCTCTACTTTAAATTCCAATAGAATACTGTGCATGCGCTGATGTGATCAGTTCAGCAAATGCACAAGAGTTTGCATTGGAAACTGGACAGCTCTGGAGAGGAGGGGGCATACAATATATAAGCTGAGATGGCGGAGATCACAATGGAAGGGCAGGGTAAGTACAGGTGGTGTCCTAATAGATTTAAATGTTGTTCCCTTTTGGCATGTACTGTAGGTCAACACAGAAGAAAAGTAACTAGTATATAAGCCGCTGGTTGAGTGTCAAGAAAGGCTGCGCTCCTTTGTCCGGCCCTAAGGGGAGGCCCACATGACGCAGGGGGTCTGGACTTCAGCCATAGGTCCCTTTGAATTAAGGAGGAGGAGTCAGTGTGCAAGTTGGGTTGCACAGTGCAACTTATAATGAAAAGCCCGCAAAGCCAACGGCACTCTCAGCGAAGAGGAGCAACTGTGAGGGACAATCTCTCACCCTCCCTCCCTTAAATTTGGTTATTTGGGTTTGAATAATGGTGGGGGGTAATTGTTGTTTAGTTGGTGGGGGTCATTTTATTCACGGCAGCTTGGCGGGGGGTCCTCGGAGTTGGGCAGGATGAATTCTGGTAATGTGGTTGGGGGAGGAGCTATAAGGCTCGGGACTCCCCAAGGATTGGCATTACTATGCCGGGAATTATGTCTGGCGTACAAGGAGGGATCTTAATTATGAGTTTCCTTTCACCTGGGAAAGGTGTATTGGTGCCTCTGAGCTGGGTGCACGGCTGGAGGTAAATTACTCATTTTGGGGTTATGGGCCAGACTGTAGGCCTCGAGGACCTCCTTAGCCTAGGAGATAAGGTTAAGATCTCAAGGATAGTTAGGCTTATATTTGGTGGTTATCTATACATTTGTTAACTGTTTGCTTGTTAATAAAATGGCTGCTGTGGCCAATTTAATCCATCTCTGTGTGTCGAGTCTTCTTTCAGGTAAATATCGTGGTTGAGTAGGTGGAAGGACTAGGCCTACCGTGTCATGATATTGCCCATATTAAGAGACTCTATATGACATTTCATTTTGCATGATAATATCTGTGCTGAATTCAGGTGCTAGGATGAGTACAAGGAATAAAAAATGCAGCGAAGATTTGCTCTGCCAGGCAAGCTCTATTGAAACTGTATCTCAATTTTGTACACTTGAAAAAGGGGCACTGTTTCGTCCAAAAAGCGTAGTGTGTTATTCTTTAATTAATACATTTTTACTGAATCAGCGCTGGTTCTTCCATTTTTGTGGGATTTATCCCATCATTGAAAATCATATAAAGCAATGATGAAAATATTAAAACTTAACATTTAATGATACCTCAGATAAAACTTATAATAAAAAAGTGAGACAAAATCAGTAGTCACGGGGGCAACACGGTGGCTCAGTGGTTAGCACTGCAGCCTGGACTTCTGAGTTCAAATTCTGCCAAGGACAACATCAGTAAGAAGTTTGTATATCCTCCCAGGGCCGGCGTCAGCGCACGGCATAGTCGGGCAAGTGCCGGGGCCCACAGAGCCTCTGGGGGCCCCCCGGCACTTGCCTGTCAAGATTTCAGCTCATCGGCGTCCGTCCGCCGATGAGCTGGAATACATACGCGATTAAAGCAGGAGCTGTGAGTTCAGCTCCTACTTTAAAGCTCCGGCCCGGCTTGCGTGTGTAGGCGCGATGACGTCATCACGCATACACACGCAAGCCGGGCCGCAGCTAAGCAGGAGCTGAACTCACAGCTCCTGCTTTAATCGCGTATGTGATTGGAGAGAGGAGCGTCGGGGGATCGATGGAAGGTGAGTGATGGAAGGTGAGTATAAGTGTTTGTTTTGTATTAAATATAAAGGTGGAACATAATGAAGGGGGCCCATGAAACTGGGGGGCAAATGAAGGGGAGGGGGGAACGGCATGACACTGGGGAACATGAAGGTGGTGGGGAGAGAACGGCATGAAACTGGGGACAAAGATGGAGGGGGCCCAATGAAACTGGGGGGCAAATGAAGGGGAGGGGGGAACAGCATGACACTGGGGCAGATGGGGGGGTGGAACAGCATGACACTGGGGCAGAGACAGGGGACATGAAACTGTGGGCAGATGAAGGGGGAGAACGTGATGAAACTGGGGACAGAGATGGAGGGGAGACATGAAACTGGGGGCAGAGGAAGGGTGTATATGAAACTGGGGGAGAGATGGAGGGGGGACATATAATTTACGGGTGACTGTAGGAGGATTGTACTGTGTGGGAGCACATGATAAATGAATGAGAATGGGTGGAATCAACAAAAGTGGGTGGAGCCAAATTTGCCGCGGCGCGCAAAGCGCACATTTTGCTCCTCTTTCTTCTCTTTAAAAATTGGGAGGTATGGCGTTGGTGACGCCACACTCCTGCATGACGTCACTTGCTTCATCTACGACGCACAGTGTCTCGACTCCCCCCGCCTCCTTTACAAGGGGGCCCACTGAGGCTCTGTTGCCCAAGGGCCCATAAAAACCTGGAGCCGGCCCTGTATCCTCCCCATGGTTGTGTGGATTTCCTCCCTTACTCCAAAAGACATACTGGTAAGAAAAAGCGTACATTGTGAGCCCTATATGGGGCTCACAATTGAAATTAAAAAAAAATTGTATAACAACCAGAAAAAAGGATTGTTATGGTGTGCTGTGTAAGGATAAAGTTTGGTACTGCCCTTGTTATGGCGGGAGTCACTTGGAGTGATGGGGTCGATTTGTTGAGGGGCAGAACAGAGACTATGTGCTACATCTGACAAGGTATTTGGTACTCTATCCCCCCATCTGACATGGTAAGATCTACCTATTTTTTATTACCATAACCTATTGATGTTTAGGGGGATAAGGAGATTATTTATTCTGGTTGGTGTATAACGGCCTTTGGTGATTACTGTTTTATTATAAGTTTTATCTAAGTTATCATTAAATGTTAAGTTTTAATATTTTCATCAGTGCTTTATAGGACAAACCTAGATTTATGTTTGTCAAAACTGACCAACATGATCCATCTTTCTACACCCAACTAATAAAGAAAGGTGGCTCTTTCTATAAACTGAGACAGGAAGTTGTAACTGGTCAGCCATTATGGAGACCATGGAGAACTGTTTTTGATCACCCTGCCATCTATCTTATTTATCATATACTACTGTGTTCGGTGTACACAGACATTTTCCTTCTACATGTCTTTAGGATAGGCCATAAATATCTGATGGCAGGGGGTCGACAGCTCCTGTGATGATCAGCTGTACATGGTCCCTTCTGACATCTGTAATATACACAACACAGTGCCAGAATCAGTTCCCTCCAGCCCTTGTTTACTGGCCGTCAGGGCTGACTCCAAGTTTGTGTGGGCCCTTAGGAGGTAGAACCTGAGTGGGCTGAGTGGGAATATATCTATTCAGAAGACATAACCTGTACCTGGAGGTAAACATGTATATGTGTGTGTCTATGTGTTCAAGTGCTGTTTTCTATGTGCAGGTGTATATGTTCTTTCTTTTATGTCTGTGTGTACATGTACTGTCGTGTGTGTATGTGTGTGTGTGTGTGTGTGCACATGCGCACGCACACATGTTCTGTCTTCTGCATACACATCTGTGTATATATACACACACAGAAGACAGATCATGTACACATACACAGAATGCACTACATGTACACACCCACACAAGACAGAACATGTACACACACACACACACAAGACAGAACATGTACACATACACATAGGAGACAGTAAATGTACACACGCACACCGATGACAGTACATGTACACACACATAGGAGACAGTACATGTACACACATGTGGGAGAGGAGGATGAGGGAGCTGTCAGTCAACTCAGACACATTTAGTTTAGTTGGGGGAAATGCAGGGAGGCAAAGTGAGGCATTGTGTGACAGCAGTCCTGGCGGCCGGACATGGTGTTGCAGCTCAGCTCCTATTGCAGCCAATAGGAACTGAGCTGCAGTACCAAGCATCCCGTTACTATACAAGGAACACAGCAAACTACTTTTGACCCTATGTTATGTATGGTATGGGCTCTGGAAATAGCCCCAAAAAGCTAATCCATGCAGGATCGCCCTCCACCAATCAGATATGTATGCCCCCCCCTAAGGATAGGTCATAAATTACAAATTCCTGGACAACTCCTTTAAGCCTTCGTTCCGATATAATATATACAGTGCCTGTAAACCTCAGAGATTTCCCTCACAGCAGGCGCTATAGATCAGTCAGTAAACACATGTATAATAATATTTTCATGCTGTTCACATTTCCCTCACATTTTTTGATAAGCATCTCTTAAATGCATTTCCCAGAATGTTATTTTTTTTCTTTAATAAAACATCTGCCCAACATTTTTCATTTCACTTTGGGCTTAACAATCTGGACGTTTAACTTTCTTATTACCTTTTTTCGCTAGGAAACATTTGGTGCTTTTCCATTAATTTCCCTTCCTGTAGGCTACCAGTGGCATTTTTGCAACTGAGTAAATTAAATTGAGCATAAAGTCATGAAAACAAGAATCATCAGACGGCAAGAAAGTTGTATTAAACTTTACATATCGCATTGGTTTTATTCCACATCAAAATTTACTGCTGGGTCCGCCATTTTGATGAACACACAAAACATAATTTTTCATAACATACTAATGTGAATAGCAAATTTTGCAAACCCCGTATCCTTGCTCTTCTGTCATACTGGGATAGTACGAACAGATATAGTCCACCAGTATCAAACATAGCGTAATATACAGTAATGGAATGTGACCTATAACAGGCAATGAAATCTACTAGACTGGTGCATGCGCAATACTCACCTTGCTGTGGGCCTCACTGATGTTCTGCTCATGTGCTGCCTGGAAGAGCTAGCAGAGATAAGATGCACTTATGGCTAACCTACTGTGATGTACAGCAGTATTGTAGTGGAAGAGGTTGAGGCTGAGGCCCCACATTTCAGAAAAGCTGCTTTTTATGTTCCAGATTTTGCTTCGTTTTTTTTGAGCCAAACCCAGGAGTGGCTACAAGAGGAACAGCAAATACATAGGAAGTGCTTAGGCTGCCTTGAGGACGACAGAAATAAATGGCCGTGTGATGCCTGTTTTTTTCAACAGACGTCCCACGCCAGCATTAAGGCTAAGGCCCCACGTTGCGGAAATGCAGGTTTTTTTGTTGCAGATTTTGCTGCAGTTTTTTGAGCCAAAGCCAAGAATGGCTACAAAAGGAATGGGAAATATATCGGAAGGTCTTATACTTCTACCTTCTGCTCAATCAACTCCTGGCTTTGGTTCAAAAAACACACCAAAATCTGCAAGAAAAAAAAGTTGTGTTTCCACAACGTGGGGAGTGAGCCATAAAAGGGTTGTCCAGACAAAAATGGACAGCCCTTTTAACTTTTAAATCAGCCAGGGGCATTGAAATTTTTTAAAAAAATGCATACTCACCTTTCCACGGTGCTCCAGTGTCCTCCAGGTTCTTCTGTTCTGGCAGCTTCTCCTGGGTCTCTTGCAGAGTTCTGCTGGAGCCACTGATTGGCTTCAGCAGTCACGTGACTGCTGAGACCAATCAGCAGCCTCAGCAGGCTTCAGGAAGAGGACCCATGTTGTCACAAGTAGTGACATTGCGTGCCATCACTGATTGGTCTCAGTGGTCACGTTTGGAACTCCGAAAGAGGCCCGTTCAGCAGAAGAACTGGGATGCCCCTGAAGGACAGTGGAGTATCGGGGACAGGTAAGTATGAATTTTTTACATTTTTTTTCAATGCCCCCGGGCTGATTTAAAAGCTAAAAAGGCTGCCCATATTTGTCTGTACAACCCATTTAAATTCAATGTTAGTAAATGGAGGCTATTCATATTTGTCTGTTGTCAAAGATTCAAAAAAGCAACAAAATCTGCAACAAAAATTGCAGCTTTCTGCAACGTGGGGCATAGCCTTAATAAATAACATCAACAAACTGCAGGAAAAAAATCAGAAGCACAAATTGTCGTGGTCTATGGATTCTGAACTCGTCGCATGTCAACATTTGCTGTGTGTTCGATAATGGTTTTGCAATGCAAAGGTTGAAAACCAGGCCAGCCGACGAGAGAATTGCTGCTGAAAGCCATGGCAAAAACAGCTTACAAACCCCAATGGATGTAACTCTTGTGGCCTTAGCTAATTCAGTTTATAATATCGCTATGGCATATTGTTTTCTTTTTTCTGATGTACATTTTCCCCTATCAGTATGTCTTTGGAATATGGGAGGAAATCCACACAAACACAAGGAGAACTTACAAACTCCTTTGCAGATGTTGTCCTTGGCAGGATTCAAACCGAGGACTCCAACACTGCAAGACTGCAGTGCTAAACACTGAGCCACCATGTTGCCCCATGTGCAGCATATACATGTATCTATCATATATTACTGAATATATTATTTTGCAACAACAACGTGAATAAGGTGCAAAATGTTAGAAATTTGGTCATGTTTCTTATATTCAGACATAATCTCAGGAATGTAGTGAATTTATTACTTTCTTGCTGTTAAATGGTGTAAAGTTTTAGCTTAGATATGGTGTGGACACTTTCCATTGGAGAGAAGATTGGTAAGATGAACTGAAAGTTCCTCTCTAAAGAGCACACATAATAGTGCAATTCAATTTCTACATAATACCGCCATACACCGCTAAATATGATTGGAGCTCTGGGCAATTGTCCATTTTGCCACCATAGAAAATCAATCCTGCATATAATGAAGCAAATAAAACTAAAGCTCTTACTTCTGCAGACCATATAATCTGGTCCTTGAGGCTGGATTCATGCAAACTTTTTTTATGAATAACCTTAGAAACAGCGTTTTTATACTTTTTTTTATAACGCAGCATGGCCTGATTATATCCTTTTCTCGGGCACTTTCCAATTCATTTCATTAGGAAAGGGAATTTAAATGCCAGAAAAAATACTGAGCAAAATTTTGTGTGATTAAAAAAAACGCAAAAGGCAAAAAACAGGCATCAAAATGCAGACTATTGACGTCATGGCTGATTCTAAAAAAATTATCTCGGAAAAACAGTGTGAAGCCTATATTAAAGCAACAGTGAAAATAGGCCACGTCACGGCCATTTTCTTTATGGCCATCACATTAAAGGGATTCTATCATTAAAACCTCTTGTGGATAAGACGTCGGAATAGCCTTTAGAAAGGCTATTTGTCTCTTACCTTTAGATGTAATCTCTGCCGCGCGGTTCCTTAGAAAAACTGGTTTTTACCGGTATGCAAATTAGTTCTCTGGCAGCGATAGGGGTGGGCCCCAGCGCTGAAAATGAGATAGGGGCGTCCCCACTGCTGCTCAAGAACACGATCCTGCGACTCCTCTATCTTCAGCTGGATCCTCCCCTTCTCTGCAACCTCCGACGCCTGTGCAGTTAGCTCTGCCAGTGAGACACCAGTAGAGCTGACTGCGCATGCCGGCCGGTGGCCATTTTTGGGAGGCCGCTTTTGCTCTTGTAGTTCAATGCAGGAGCAGCCTCCCAAAAATGGCCGCCGGCCAGCATTCGCTCTCAGCTCTGCTTTTGTCTCACTGGCAGAGCCAACTACGCAGGCGTCGGAGGTGACGCAGGAGGAAGACGACAGAGAAGGGGAGGATCCAGCCGAAGATAGAGGCGTCGCAGGATCGTGTTCTCAAGCTGCAGTGGTGACGGTCCCATCGCATTTTCAGCACTGGGGCCCACCCCCATCGCTGCCAGAGAACTAATTTGTATACCAGTAAAAACCAGTATTTCTAAGGAATGGCGCGGTGGAGATCACATCTAAAGGTAAGAGACGAATAGCCTTTCTAAAGGCTATTCTGACGTCTTATCCACAAAAAAAGAGGTTGAATCCCTTTAAGGTTAAAGCCCCACATTGCAGAAATGCAGCTTTTTGTTGTTGCAAATTTTTGCAACAAATTTTTGGAGCCAAACCTAGGAGTGGCTACAAAAGGAATAGGAAATATATAGGAAGCTCTTATTGCTCTCCCTTCTCCTGAACCCACTCCTGAATTTGGTCCAAAAAAAGCAGCAAAATCTGCAGCAGGAATAGCTGTACTTCCTCAACATGGGGCCTCAGCTTAAAGAGGACCTTTCACCACCTCCCCCTATTGAAGTTCTTAGCATCTGTTTATAGTCATCGCACCACTGATCCTAACACAGTTGGAATCTTGTCTCTTGCCTCTACTATTCTTGAGCAACAAGTACAGTTAGTTTTGGTGCCTAATGTGCTATTTAAGCTCTGTAATGTCAGAAGGGGCGGTGTCAGGCAGAGGGTGTGATTCAGAGCTCCAATCAGAGGCAGCCAGTGTCAGAGTTCAGAATCACACCCCTTGTCTTCTCCTGCCTGACACTGCCCTCCTGACAGTACAGAGCCTAAATAGTATGTTAGGCACCAAAATTAACAGCATTGATTACTCGGGAATGGTGGGGGGCTAGAGAAAAAATTCCAACTCTGCCAGAATCAGTGGAGAAGCGACTATTAAATGATATAAAGAACTGGACTTGCTGGAAGTAGTGAAAGAGCCTACTTAAATTCACTGTATGTACATAAGTTCATCGCATTTAGATGACCAAATTTTTTTGATGGTCCATTTCAATAGTCCATTCAAAAAATGTCACGTCCTATTTTTGTCCGTTTTGACAGGTCCTTCACTACACTTCCTACACTATTAATTGAACAACTATGAAAAAGTAAAAAATACATCAATGAAATATAGAATGTCATTGTAGTCAAGTTCTACCAGAAATATGATCACAATGGCCCAGATTTACTGTTGGTTAGACACTATAAACTTAGGCAGTCTGAAAATTCATGGTGGCTTACACTGGATGATAAATCTGGTGTATCTTTGGAATGTCTCTTTATTTGGCCTACTCTGAACCAGAATTCTTTGACACTATTATAGCGCATTTTTGAGATAAGGTGGCACATTTATGCCACACCACCTCTTCTGAGTATCCAAACCCACATGTTGAGCATGCTACATTGCACCAGAGATGTGCCACGCTGTGCCAAAGATGCTCCACATTGCATCAAAAATGTGCCATGTCAAATCATAACCCTAATAATAAGCTTGGGTCACCGTGTCTTTAGTTTTGAAGTTTCATCACATTGAATGTAGCTCTTGCTAAAGCATTAGAAATACAAATACCACTTACCATAATGTGGAATTATGGCCCATGCCATGGCAGAAGCATATATTCCTCCAATCATCCAAAACATACACAACCAACTCAGATGTTCTCCTCGCTTTTCTCTTGCAAGGACTTCCGAAAAGTAAGAAAATGCAGTCGGAAGGGCTCCACCGATCCTGGAAACATTACAAAATCAATGTGTGAATTGTGGTCTGACGGCTAGTTACATTCGAGTAGATTTATTAATACTAAATTTAGAAAAAACAGAGAACTAGATGTGGCAAGATTATCACAGTGACATACCGGACCATCAGTTTGGTACAATTTTAGACACTTCTGGCCAAATGTATGCTACACAATGGCATACCAGTCATGGAGGCAGGGTGGGGTATGACACCCCATGGAACAACGAGGCTCATAGATCCCTATCACAACACTTTTTATGTCTGGGAGTCCAAGTGTCGAAAACCTTTCTCCTTGCTCTGTTTATTGAGATTTGTGACGTCAGACATGCCCCCTACTCTTTCAGGGGATCATTAACCCTTAAAGTAAAAAGCATCAGACGGTCGGTATATAGCCAAATAACAGAGGCTGCAGAGAAAAATGTAGCTGAAAGGGTTACTGGCCATCAGCTGGACTAGTGAACGCATTGTTGTAATTCTTGGTAAGGTTTGTTTTATTTTTATGCTTCAAAAGCTTTACTTTAAATATCTTAAGAAAATACATCAGGACAGGTTGATGAAGACTGGTGCTGTTAGAACCAATCTTCATAACCCTTGAACCAAAGGAAGGTGCACATCATTTATAACAAGGTGCACACCTCCTCATAAATAAGCCTCACCATCCACCGGGCTGTGTGCCTACAGGGGAAATCTACGCCAGTTCATAACTGGCATAGATTTCTACCATCAGTTATGCCAGGTGTTTGGTACAAATTATGATAAATATGGCAGGTCAATGCCATCCCCTCTGTATGCCCTCTCCATACCTAGAACAGAAATCTCAAACTTTCTTTGTGCAAGTCTGTGCCTCATCTGCCTCATTCTGTAAATGTGGGTGTTGGGGGTGGTAATAGGGTCGGGTGTTTCCTTGCTTGAGTTAGAATAGAAATCCACACCAGTTCCTACCCAGAGTAGATTTCCATTCTTGCGCCAAGACTTCAGACAGTTTCCTAAAGAGGCCTAGTCTTAATAAATTTGCTCCACAATACCTTAATTACAGAGAGTCTACCCTGTTGTAGGTACAGTAAGGCCAGGTTCAGAAGGAGGAATAAAGAGCTGATTTTGAGGCGGATTCAACCTCAGAATTGGCTTCCAAAACCATTCAGAATCTGTCGGAATCTGCATTGTTATCAATAAGATCCAGTGACGGACACTTCTATTTCTCGGCATGCTCGATCCTGCTGTGGACTCCATGGCTGATTCATCAGCAAAACCCCTGGCACAAGGCTCACGATTAGCCCCATTGTATCCCAATGTATTTACAGCTCTGCATTGGCTTTCCATTGGCTTTCCACCATCAGTCCTACAGGGCTGGTATTTGAAGTGGAATTTGAGGTGGAAGGCCACCATGTATACTTATCCTAAGCATACTTTGTACATACATTGTAAATTGATATAGTGTATGATATACAGTCCTATGAAAAAGTTTGGGCACCCCTATTAATCTTAATCATTTTTAGTTCTAAATATTTTGGTGTTTATAACAGCCATTTCAGTTTGATATATCTAATAACTGATGGACACAGTAATATTTCAGGATTGAAATGAGGTTTATTGTACTAACAGAAAATGTGCAATATGCATTAAACCAAAATTTGACCGGTGCAAAAATATGGGCACCTCAACAGAAAAGTGACATTAATATTTAGTAGATCCTCCTTTTGCAAAGATAACAGCCTCTAGTCGCTTCCTGTAGCTTTTAATCAGTTCCTGGATCCTGGATAAAGGTATTTTGGACCATTCCTCTTTACAAAACAATTCAAGTTCAGTTAAGTTAGATGGTCGCCGAGCATGGACAGCCCGCTTCAAATCATCCCACAGATGTTCAATGATATTCAGGTCTGGGGACTGGGATGGCCATTCCAGAACATTGTAATTGTTCCTCTGCATGAATGCCTGAGGATTTGGAGCGGTGTTTTGGATCATTGTCTTGCTGAAATATCCATCCCCGGCGTAACTTCAACTTCGTCACTGATTCTTGAACATTATTCTCAAGAATCTGCTGATACTGAGTGGAATCCATGCGACTCTCAACTTTAACAAGATTCCCGATGCCGGCATTGGCCACACAGCCCCAAAGCATGATGGAACCTCCACCAAATTTTACAGTGGGTAGCATGTGTTTTTCTTGGAATGCTGTTTCTTTTTGGACGCCATGCATAACGCCTTTTTTTTTATAACCAAACAACTCAATTTTTGTTTCCAAAATGAAGCTGCCTTGTCCAAATGTGCTTTTTCATACCTCAGGCAACTCTATTTGTGGCGTACGTGCAGAAACGGCTTCTTTCTCATCACTCTCCCATACAGCTTCTATTTGTGCAAAGTGCGCTGTATAGTTGACCGATGCACAGTGACACCATCTGCAGCAAGATGATGCTGCAGCTCTTTGGAGGTGGTCTGTGGATTGTCCTTGACTGTTCTCACCATTCTTCTTCTCTGCCTTTCTGATATTTTTCTTGGCCTGCCGCTTCTGGGCTTAACAAGAACTGTCCCTGTGGTCTTCCATTTCCTTACTATGTTCCTCACAGTGGAAACTGACAGGTTAAATCTCTGAGACAACTTTTTGTATCCTTCCCCTGAACAACTATGTTGAACAATCTTTGTTTTCAGATCATTTGAGAGTTGTTTTGAGTAGCCCATGATGCCACTCTTCAGAGGAGATTCAAATAGGAGATCAACTTGCAATTGGCCACCTTAAATACCTTTTCTTATGATTGGATACATCTGGCTATGAAGTTCAAAGCTCACTGAGGTTACAAAACCAATTTTGTGCTTCAGTAAGTCAGTAAAAAGTAGTTAGGGGAATTCAAATCAATAAAATGATAAGGGTGCCCATACTTTTGCACCGGTCAAATTTTGGTTTAATGCATATTGCACATTTTCTGTTAGTACAATAAACCTCATTTCAATCCTGAAATATTACTGTGTCCATCAGTTATTAGATATATCAAACTGAAATGGCTGTTGCAAACACCAAAATATTTAGAACAAAAAATGATTAAGATTAATAGGGGTGCCCAAACTTTTTCATAGGACTGTAGTAGTATAGTAAAGCAGTAATACAGTATCACTATAGAAATTCATGTACATTCCTTGCGGACATACCAGCTTAAACCATTAGAAAAATAATTCAAGTGTTTGTAGATTAATATTGATAAAGAATTCTGTGTTATTTATCACCTGTCCAAAATCCCATTACCTAAAACATGAAAAATTGGTATTTTCGAGGCTGACAGACACAATAAAGTAGATCTCCACATCATAAATCACAGGGAAGATCCAATATTACGTGACAGCTATGATTGCAATTAATTATTTGGGGAGAAAATCAGTCCTCAAGTTTTGTGACAATCTAGAAGATCACATTGATCGTGTGCCAAGTATTTTACCCATAACCCTCTGTGATAGATGTAATATTAGGCTATCACTCACAAATGTGATACAGAACATGCATCATCTGTGTGTGTGACTCAGAAAGAACTACCACTAGGGAAGCTTGGTGCACACTGCTTTATATAGCTTCAGATTAGGTCAAAAAAGGGGTGTATACAACCATATACAATGAGCTCCCTCTACAGGTAGCAGTAGGAAACCAGAATCTCTTCAGTACTAGAAACAGTAGATTTGGAGATCTGGGTCGAAATAATGTCATGTAATGAATCAACAGAGAGATAAATATGCACCAGAATTCTGCCATTATTTGCATACAAAACAGATGTACATATTTTACACCTTGCTTTCTGTGTGCTGTTTATTTTTGACCCTGAGCCAAAAATTGTGCCAAAATTTTAGAAGTTGCACCAAAATTTCATCTAAATTTTTATGCTAAATTTTTATGCCAAACAGCATTAGTGTTATGACCCAGTCTCAGCAGTCTCGGCCTGTTAGGTTCAGGCGCAGAGTGTCCGGACAGCATTCAGCGCGTGAATCACCTGATGCACGGCAGGGGAATGTTCACACCAGACATGCTGTTTCTGCTCTGGCACTCGGGCGTGGATAACGTGGTGAGTGGCCTGGTGGATCAGTGCCTGGTGTGTCTTGGCCTCTGAAGAGGTTAAGTTCTCTGCAGTGCTGAATACTTGACAGGCCATTGGCGAGGCCTTCTCTTACTATGTAAGGCTGTTGTACATGCTGTCTGATGCCGGTCTTAAACGTCTGTTCCTGTTCTCCAGTAATGGTCTGTTGTCTGAAGCTGCTACCATCTGCATCCCAGCCCATCCAGTTTCTTTCTCCTGTTCACACAGGACTGGTTCGTTAAGTATTGAGCTTGTATCCAGACATAGTGTTCCGGGCGCAGCGAGCCCTAGGTATTTTTCTGTTTGGAAGTTTGGAATTTTGGTAGGGTTTTTTTGTGTGTGATCCTAAGTTCTGTTTTTTCCTATCCTTTGCTTAAGTTCAGTTATTCTGTGTTTCACGTTTATTTTCTCCCTATGCTTTGCATTACTCATGTTCACCGTTAGTCCGCATCTGGACATCCGTGGGGGGCTTGTTCTGTATCTGCCTCTCCTTCGTAAACGTGAAGCTAGACAGGGCTCTATTTCCCTTGGTAGGTTAGCTACTTCTCCGGCTGTGCTCGTGCCCATTTAGGCAAGTTAGTCGGGCCCACGGCTACTTCTAGTTGTGCGAGGCAGGGTGTAGGAGGATCCACACTAGAAGTCCAAACCGCTCATACTTCCGATTTTGTTTTCTTTTGGTGTGTTTTTCCAGTACTGTACTGAGAAGTTATCAGTCAGGGGCCAGTCCGTGGTCAAGGATCCCCAGACCATAACAATTAGACACTTTGGAAAATCAAGTGCAATTTAAGACTGTCTAAATTTACTAAAAGTTTCTAACTAAAATTGAGACAGCTTTAATTTATCTCCCCAGTGTGTTTTTTCTTGCATTTTTGAGGATAAGTACAACGGGGCAGATAAACTAATAAATATGTACCAAAATTCTGATGGCATTTGCACCAAAAAAATTTTTCGATGTGTTTTAGAAACTTTCTAACAGCTTATGAACCTCGTACGACATGTGGGTGGGGTTTGTTGGAAAAGGATGTGGTAATATGCTAAACTGGGAGCCAGAAACTGCACCAAAATTTTGGAACTTGTGCCAAAGTTTTGCCTAATGCGCCAAATTTTGTGGAAAACTAAGTACACTAATAAGTGGTGTAAATTTAGACTAGACCATGTAAAAATATGCCACATTTTCAAACGGCATCAGGCACTTTGGAAATTGTGGTACAGATTGAGAATGTCTAATCTAACTTTACGCTATCTAAAAGTTACATTGTTTCAGTTTATCTACCTCACTGTGCAAACCCCTCCTAAGTTTACCGATGGATGGGGGTTTGACCGGGATGTCACTCTCTACAGTAAGGAGGACTTTCAATGGAGCTGCAGTAGAGCATGTGGGGAATTGCTATTCGGTAACAGACAGGATTCCTGACCAAATTCCTGATCAAAAAACTCTGTGTGAACTCAGCCTAAGCATAATATACACAAGGCTGCTTTCTCACAAATCATACGAATTGCACCTAAAAAATTACCATCTTTTTTATTTTTCAGCACTACATAACAATGAATATGTGAAAAACTGATAAAATGCAGTGTGTCATCCATGTGCTGACTTTTTTTTTATACAGATCCTTAGGCTGGAAACAGTAGAGGGTGGGATGCAAGAAACTGACTACAGTACTTTTATCCAGGTGGGTGACCCTATGACTGTAGACTAGTCTCCATAGTCTGTTCTGATGGCGGTGTATGACTGCACTAAGAAGAGCTGCTCTGAAGCACAAACTGCTGCCAATAAACAATACCCCTCAGAGAACAGGAACATTTGTAAAGCTGGTGTAAGTTTTATCACTGGGGTGGAGAGATCCTTAAAGGGATTCTATCATTAAAAACTTTTTTTTTCTCTCATTGACACGTCGTAATAGCCTTAATAAAGGCTATTCTTCTCCTACTCTTAGATGTCCTCTTCACCCTGCCGTCTAGTTAAAATTCCGTTTTCCGTCAGTATGCAAATGAGTTCTCTCGCAGCACTGGGGGCGGGCCTCAGCGCTCAAACAGTACTGGGGACGTCCCCAGTGCTGCGAGAGAACTCTCCAGTGCCACCTCCATCTTCTTCTGGAACGTCCTCTTCACGCGTCTTCTTCCGGTGCTGGGGTTACACTTGTACTCCTGCGCAGTTGGCTCTTCCATCGGGCCCCAGGCAGAGCCGAATGCACATGCCGGCGGCCATGTTTTTGTGGAAGCTTACGTGAGCATGCGCAGTACGCTCTGTACTCCATTGAACTACAGGAGCATACTGCGCATGCTCGCGTAAGCGGGAGGGGCGAAGAAGACATCTAAAGGTAGAAGAAGAATAGCCTTTCTTAATTCTATTCCTACGTATAAGCAAGGAAAAGAAGTTTTTAATGGTAGAATCCCTTTAAAGAAACAGCCTATAAAGGTATACAGTAGGGCTGTGTTGGATATGTGCTTTGTTTCAATGGTCCATTAACAATTCAGGGGGATATTTATTAGGGTTAATAAAATGTATTTAGCAGTCCATAGTAACATCTATCGGCTTTTTGCATTGACTACACATCACACCACTGAAACTATGTAATAAAATGTTACTTCCCTTTCTGTCCAGCAGACAGCAATGCTAGCATACAACCCAATGACACAAACCGCCTGCCATGGTCTAAAAATAAGCCGACTATTGAATCATGTAGAAACATTGGACGCTGTGCAGATTTATTGTCATTTCTGTCTAACTAAACTATCACATACCTCAGCCCGACATATCACAATCAATGACTCCATTTAATTAAAACCATATACGATCAATAGCCTTCCGTAGGAAGTCACTTATCAATATATTCATTAGTGAGCAGCCGTCATGTAATGGGAATGTATTGGCTTTATGGTAATTTCATGTGGCACTTACAGTATATCTACACCCGGATGCTATACAACAGGGGTCACCTGTGCCATGGTCGGCATTTCAGGTGTATTTGTTCGCCACAAGGCTCTCTCTAATGTTTAAGACACAGCTGCTCCAGGTAACCGCACTCTCTGGCGGACCATGTACACACAGTCGGAGAAGAGGAAGCACTAAGGGAGAAAGCATGAGGCATGGCGTCCTGGTGTCCGGGCTGTGAGCTCGCCTAGTCAGAGGAAAGCAATTGCCCAGACAATTTGTTTTTGCACTTTGAAGCAAGTGCAAAAGTTATATATATGTAAGATGAACATGCTAAAGTAGGCATCTGTACATATCAACAAGTCTGGACAGATTTGTATGGGCTTATGCAATAAAAAACACCAGGCTATATGAGGGGCATTCTCTGCCTCCCACAAAGTTGCCTTACTGCAGATCACCGTGAATCCTGTGTTCAGACAAAAGTCAGAGAAACAACATCTTTGCACAAAAAAGTCATGAACAAAGATTGCATTGAAAAGGAGGTTTGTCAGAGGCAACTTTCTCACATGGTGTGGTAAACATATTGTAGTTAAAGGAGTATTTCTATATAATAAAATGATTTCATATGGCTAGGATACGCAAATGCTTTATGATCGCTCATCTCTTCAGCCTCAGATCATCCAAAGAATGAAGACGTTGGTTCAGTGTCATGGCCACTCAAGAGTTATTTCCGGTACAGCGGTGCTCCTGGACACTCAGTTGTGCATGGTAAGGCAACCATACTCACTTCTATGGGACTGCTTTGTAAAGAGGCTGAATGAACAATGACTCTCCGAATCAATGGTCAATCCTATAGGATCACACTAGAACTATTGTGTGTTCTTTCTTCTTCAGGAACTTTCACCCAACTACCATAATACCAGGCGAAAGGCCATACATGTGAAACAACACATACTAAGATATACCAAGTACACGAGCATTGCTTTGGATTGTGTACAGTAAAGGGAGTCTCCTATCTGAAACAAAGGTAACAAACAAATGACCGTACCTTGGAGGACAGCGTATAAACTTTCCAAACTTCCCTACTACAGATTGCAGCTCCATTTTCTTGAAAATCAACATTTTATTCCTAGGCAAATTAGCTGAAAAGAACTTTAGGGCTGAGTCCTCTCCTGGGCTTCGATCTCCTCTCTAGAGGACCATCTCTAACTGCAGAAAAAGTGCGACAAAGTGGAAGATGTCACTCAAGTAATGGGGAGTGGAGCTGGGCTGAAGTTAGGGGCCATTATCTAGAGCGGAGAGTGAAGCCCAGGCAGTTGAGGACATGACCCTACAGCCCTTTTCAGCTAATTTTCTTAAGACTAAAACACTGATATTTATTGAACTAGAGCTGCAATGCAGAATAAGAAAGGCATCTTTGGATAGCGTAGAAGCCACCTTACAAGATAAGATCATTATTTTCATACTGATTTTCTTACTGACAGACTCCATCTGAACTGTTCAATTAAATATAAACAAGTGTGAAACACAGCATTTTGTTCTATGTCTTCTTTTCTTATATGTTACAAAGTAATATTGTTACTTCCTCCTGGATTATGCACCCAACCCTGTATCAAGAAAGTAATGTCCATATTGTTCTTAAAACGTACCACGAATAATAACAAATAATATAGATGACTATATGAAACTTTGTAATATGTTTCCATTTTCATTTATCAAGATGAGATAGTTTTTACATAGAAGTCTATGGAGAGGGATAGGCTGCTCGAACAGACATACAACTGCAACTTTTCTAAGCTCTTCTACATCGGGAATAAGAGAGCTCTTCTGATACTGCTATCATTCAAGAGAAAACTCTAGTACTGCACAGAATGCCAACTTTGAAAGCTACATAAGACTCCAAGTGATCTATATCTGGTATAAGAGACAGAATGGTGAAGGGTTCCTCTGTTATATTGGTTGGCCCATAACAGAATATTGGCATACTGATCGCTCAAGCCATAAATTCTTGATCGCTAGACATTTGGCTGATCGCTGGTATACCATACCATACAGCTATATTTCCTCTTGGTCAGACCATCGTAGGCCATCAGTGATATCCTAGCAATATGTTCATCAATGTCTGTCATTCAGAAAACCTCTTTGACTCCAATGACAAGATCTGCACAAAGCTTGCTCTAGTGATTTCCATTGGAGTGTAGACTGAAATCATCTTATGCGTTTTTCTCTTTTTTTATATATGAGATTAGTTGAGAAACTGTTTAAAGTTGTAAGCAAAAACATTTAAAAAAGAAATTTTGTTTTACCCAAATCCAGAAAGTAATCGACAGAGTAGAAATAATCCATATCCTTGGACAAATGAGGAAAGGAAGGCGAAAAATCCATTGACAGACATGCAGATCAGGAGAGATTGCTTCCGTCCTACTTTATCAGCTAGGCCTCCCCAGAAGAACGCTCCAGCCATCATTCCCAGATACACTATGCTGCCTGCAAGGAACAAGGAAATTCAGTTACTGAATAGTCATAGCAAAGTAGTAATGTCCGGCTGTCCAAAAGTGACCCATGAACCATAGGACATATCTATGGACTCTGAGGTTGCATTTTCGTACAGCATTTAGTCACAAGTAGAAAAGCCTAACACACCTGTACATGTACTGCACCCATCATGATGGGGTCATTTCTACAGCCCTATCACTGCAGCCAATCTGAGGAGGCATAGATTTTTTTTAATGCTTACTTGTATAGCGTCCTCATATTCTGCAGCGTTTTACAGACATTGTCAGTTACTGTCCGATTTAGGGCTCACAATCTACTTTCCCTATCAGTATGTCTTTGGAGTGTGGGATTTAACCAGAGTACCCAGAGAAAACCCTCACAAACATGGGGAGAACATAAAAACGCCTTGCAGATGTTGTCCTTGGTAGGATTCGAACCCAAGACTCCAACACTGTAAGACTGCAGAAAGGAGAGTGATAATTCAGTGCACAGTCAGCTTTCCCAGTATGTTCCCTGGTGCTGTAGATATCGGTGACGTTAATTTCAGCAACAATATATCCCCACTATCAGCCTTACAGTCTAGTGTCATCACTGGAGTATGAGGAACGCCCCCTCTGACAGTACTCTTCCATAGTATAGTACTGTCAGGGGGGCACTGGGATGTATACCTGAATTCAGAACCCTGTCGGCTTTCTAGCGGTACATAATACCATATATCTATGAGGACATGAAAGGTCTTCTTTAAAGATCATCAGGGGTCCAACACTCTTGTTTCAAGAGTCTGTGTTCTCTTCAGTACTTACCAAGCACTCTACTGTATATTAATGCTTAAATGAGACTGAACTGTGATCAGGCTGTGTGAGTGATGAACGTGATGTCACATGATCTGTAAAGCGCTGCTGCCAATACAACCAGCTGATCTGTGAGAGTCCCTGGAAACTCGGGAAACCTCTTTAAGACATAAGTATCATAGGTTGGTTCCATTAAAAAAGAGGATTAAAAAAAAACAAAAACAAATGTGAGCTCCTTATTTATTTTTACTATGCCCCTACCAGGCAAAGCATTGCACGAAGTACTAAGTAATATCATCCTGCGTTCCTTGCCTCCCTCCAATGGTCTCCTGGCTGTGAGTCTAGTAACAGAGGTATGGCTGTGGATGTCATCGGCAGTAATAGATTGTACTGTCACACGAGAACCTTCCCGCTAACAGCTGTTTGTTCTGATAAGGAGAATACATATGAGCATAACAGCGAACCGGCAAACCAGCCTCTGTATTAAATGCGCTTTACAGCTTAGTTTTCATGAACGCTATCTATTCCTCTAATATTAGTGCTGTGTATAGTACATCCCACTCACACGACTCCGCTCTCATCCCACGGTTATTGCCGACATCATTTTCTTTTGTTTGCTTTAATTGTCTTTTTATAGTTGATTCTCTCTACAAATGACATCTCCGGTGCCAGACAAGCAATAGACAAAACTTCTGTGAACTGACTCGGCATCTTTTGTCACTCTTCTATACCGTTTGCCCAGTTCTGATATCTTTCACATTGCCAGTGCTCACACAGAAGATGAAACTGATCTATTTAATCCAACCTAATACTGCGGCTAATACTAGATTCTCTTCCCAGAGGCGAAGATTAAAAATCTCATAATGGCATGTCTTTATACTTCTCCGTTTTGTATTCACTTTGAAAAACAAAACCTCAAACTGGATTGAGTCAACAGAGTTAGGGCGGCCGCACGTGGCCATGACATGAGCCCTAAATACTGGTCCAGGTCCTATAACCTAAATAGGAAGTGTGGTACAGTACAACAATAAGGTTGGATTCACACTAGCGTCTGCAGGAGACTCCACCGCTGAATCTGAATGAGGTCGCTATGACGTGGCAGATGGGCTCACACAATTTTCCAAACTGTGTGCTAAGAACCTCACATTTATAACTATAGTTAGTAGAGATGAGCGAACACTGTTCGGATCAGCCGATCCGTACAGCACGCACCCATAGAAATGAATGGAAGCACCTGTGACGCTGACTTTGCCGGCGGCCGGCCGGCGTCACAGATGCTTCCATTCATTTCTATGGAAGCGTGCTGTTCGGATCGGCTGATCCGAACACTGTTCGCTCATCTCTAAGTTAGTAATTCATGTGTAGAAGAGTATCTGAAAATTTTCATTTAAAACTCCAAACTGGAAATATTTAATGCTTCCTCTAAAAATTATCCTGAGTATATAAGTTGTCATCTAATCTACTGGTTCTTTTACTTTGCCTCTATTAATTTAACCTTTAGCTTGACTTAAACGAATATTCCCGCAAGAAACTTTTATTAACTATCAACTGGGTAGATAGCAAATATTACATTGGTTGGGGTCCAAGGACTGCCATTAGACGGGTATATCACTGGCCCAGCCAGTATGACAACTTCATGCACATCCCACTTCAGTACAACACCAGTCTTGCTAAATTCTGCCCCCTATTTATAAATGGAGAAAGTGGTTTTAGAATATTCTGATGATAGACCTGAGTAACTTTAGGGTATGTTCCCATGGCTGAATTGGGAGCAGATTGAGCCTCAAAATCACCTCCAAATTCTGCCTGAAATTTACCTCTCATTTCAATGGGGTGTAGGAGCGTCATGGCTCGGTCTTTAGGTGGATTCTCCCTGATAACGCCCATTGAAGTGAATGGGAGGCAGAAAAATTCCACCTTGCTTGTGCCGAATTTTCAAATTTCATGGTGGATTCCACAGATTCCATGGCAGAATTTGGTTAAGCAGAAAATTCTGCTTCATATTTCTGAAGCTGAATATTTCAGCATGTCTAATTTTATCATGTGAACAAACCCTCAGGGAGGTCTAAGAACAAATCTAACCTAACATACCTGTGTTAATGCCCCCAACCCATAAAATAATACACCATCAGTTGGAGCAAGTTGATCTCAAGTCGGGTTGTAAACAAAACTAAATTGAAGCAGAATAAATGAATCTTTAGAGTGTTTTAGCAGTAAGTTTTTGATGAAGCACTTAGTTGGAGAGAGGGTATTATGTATATAGAAATATGTGACAAGGTGTAGGCTGTACTGTGACAATAACAATCGAGCAGGGAATTCAGCGACTTGGCAAGTGCCGTAATTACACAACCCACATCCGCTGTCAAATTCTGCTTCAAAAATTCTTTTAACATAACAAAGACATTTAGGGTAAAACTGCAGAACACAAACTTCTTAGTTTATCAGAAGTAGAAAATGCTTTGTAAAGTTCCTTTATAGATAAGGAACAAGATGGGAGGATTTTTGTAAAAGCTTTGCTTGCTGAATGATTGTAGAATGAATGATGTCTACCTCATAAGCTATATGTGGCCCTGTCCTTTAAGATCCTTGGGCATATATAAGATGTTTGCGATCCATTATAACCACGTGGCCTTGTTTTCGTAGGTTTGATAATAATGGAATTATAATTTCAATGATTCAATATGGGAGGATACATTTAGTTTATGGTAGGGCATAGACTCCTTTTCTGCAGCCTTTGCTTGGCTTTATTTTACTTGCTGCTCCTTGTATCAGTGTTATATACATGCAGTGAATCTGCGGACAAACTACATTTCCCATGATTCATCTACCTGCTCTCACTCTCTGCAATGAAATCACAGGTAATAAAACACTCCCACATCTAAGGTCTCGTGCTGATGTGACATTTCATTTGTTGGTTGCACTGTTCACAGGGAGCATGCAAACAAAACATCACAGCTGAGATCAATGAATTAAACATAAGTCAATAAATGATGCTGAATTTAAACAGGATATATATTAGCAAGTGTGTTGTATTGCTGCATTCAGGTTTTTTTTGCCCACGTTTTTTAAAAACTGGATAACCCCATTAAGGAATCAAATAATGACCCCCTATTCTCCACTATACCTGAGCTTATACATTAACAAGCAAAGTGCATACTGCTTGGTGCGCCACTCTAATGCACTTCCAATTGCTCCTATATTTCATTGTTTCTAGGGACGAATACCTTTATGGGGTGGACTATGGGGTGGGATATGCCACAATTACACAATATACAATATATACGTAAAAACTCCATATGTTTCTTCTAAGCCTTAGCAGTTAGTGAGGAGTGTAGCAACCTCAGCATGTTCTCTTTAAGCTGGGCAATAACTAAACACGTTAAATAAATAATATACTGTGCCTGGTCTAGGACAGTAAGGGGGTAGATTCCAGTGTCAAAGAAAAGGAGGCAGGAGAAGGATTCCTCATGGTCTAGGACAGTAAAGGAGTTAATTTCAGTATACTTGATAGCAGTGAAGGGGCTAATGTCATTATAACTGCTGGTCTGTTGCAGAATCCCTGCTGGTCTTGGGCAGTAAGACGATTAAGAAGCTCTCATATTCTAGAGTAGCGAAAGGGTTAATGTAAGGATTCCCACATGAGGCAATGGAAGGGTTAATGTGCATACCTGAAGTCCAAGGTTATTCACCACTCCAGACTTCATGGTTGCCCTGGGCATAGGGATTAGTGTAGGAAGGGGATAAAGAGTATTGTGAAGCTATAGCTGTGTGGCACAGTCCTCTCTATGATCAAGCAGAAAAATTCAGGAATGCTCTGCCGGATCAGTATTTGTTGAGTGGGCCTGAGGGCCCTCCTGGCTATGGGGTCTGGCAGCAATTGCACCCTCTGTGATCCTTATATCTATGACACTGTATAATATTCAAACTGCATTGTATGAAACTCCATTGAAGGACTGTGCATCCTCCTTTTCTTGTGGATATTGCATCAATTTTCTGGTGCATTTTGTTTAATACTTGTTAGTTTTTTTCTAATAACAAATTCAATTAGAAACTCGACTATATCTGAATATTGTAAAAGTTGTCTTAAGCTCCGCATATACAAATTTATGGTTAATAACAGTAACAGAGCTGCAAAAGTATAAAAAAAATGTGACCCAGTCTACACATAAACCTATTCCACGTCGTTGTGTGACGTGCTCTGCATACATTCACGACATCAAGGGATTAGAGCTAATTCGGCGGACTGAAATCAGCAGAATTTCCTTTGGCAGTGAGTTCTAATTTTTAGGATTGCAGGTGGTGGATTTTACATGGTAATTGAACTATTACTTTATTTGTGTTCTTGCCAAAAGGGGCCAATATTCTGCTGTAATTGATTCAGTCTCTAATTAAATGTGCTCATTTGTTTTATAATGCCTGGAAGCGCCCTCATCGGTGAAAACCGTGGCACACTTGTCTGCCTCTACGGAGGTATTTTATAGTATACAAGGTTCAGAAACCCAGACCCCGCCGACAGAGTAATTGTATAAAAGCTCTCATGGTAACAATGTTTCTATAGCTCATAACATTGTTTATTTTTGTTACTATGCTTTACCCAGTGAATGGGGTGGAATAGTAAGTGATCTTCTTCCTATGTTCCTCTCTGTCTTAAGATATATAAAGTCTGAGACGCTGTTGCCAAACATAAAGTCATGGTACTGAAGATCAAGTAGGTCACCATATCTGTGTATAGGTTTCAGTGTAATATAATGGTCACCTATGCATTGTAGGTGGAATTTTATTGGCACAGTTTGTTTTCTAGGGTCTTTTCATACGGTAATATGTATGGTGTAAGCAATAAACCCTCAAACACAAGATTATATGACAGATCCGGGTGCTACAGATCCTTAATACTCTGGGGCCAACTTTATCAAGACATCTACGCCATTTTTCTAGCATAGGTGGATGTTAATATAATGCATCATTGTCACATGGCCCTTTCTTGCACCAAAAATGCATTTTTATTTGCACCAAAGATGGAAATGTGGGAAGAGTGGGTTGTAAAGAGGGGTGGGCCTGGCTCAGAGAGGCCAGAACTACACATCACTCGGTGCCTTTATTAACACTGGTGTAGGAAACACCAAACCTAATACATTTTCCCAATATCTGCATCATGATATGGTGCTAAACATGTCCTGTACTCTATGATCCCATAATATATAAAAATCATGGCAGATTATGGGGCCTCATGGAGAGAGACAACAGGCAATAGTACATGGTTGGCACACTTGGTTTGGTTGAGTGTATTTCAATGGGATGATGGGAGTCTATAGACACCTCTGAAAACTGAACATCTTTCCTCCCTGACATACCAAATGAATTGCCCCATATAACGGCACTACTATTGTACTACTGTACTATTACTGAATGAATAAAGCAGTAAAAATCAGAGGCAAAACTTGAAAATCCTGGAACCCAATGCAATGGCCACGCAGATTCTACTGCCTTTAACTTTACTTACATAGGACTGCTGCCTTTACATATAAAACAGGCAACCCTGTGTAACAGAAGAGTATGCTTTAGGCTGAGGCCCCACGTTGTGGAAATGCAGCTTTTTTTTTGTTGCAGATTTTGTTGCGTTTTTTGAACCAAAGCCAAGAATGGCTACATAATGAATGGGAAACATATAGGAAGTTCTTATATTTGTCCCTTCTGCTCAATCCACTCCTGGCTTTGGCTCAAAAAACCACAACAAAATCTTCAATAAAAAAAGCTGCGTTTCCGCAACATGGGGCCTCAGCCTTACATGGAGTGAGAGGCAGCAGTTCTGTGTAAGTCATAGTTTTAGTTTGACATGTTAACTTACATAGGACTGCTGGAGTTGCCATTTTCTGACATCCGGAGCTTTTTTATATTGTTGTGTATGGGGGTGCCTAGGATGTCTTTTTTTGCAGGGACAGATGTACTTTTTAGTATTACTGTTTTGGGAAATTTCTGATGTATTGATCACTTTTTATTAAAGTTTTTATGAGAGGCAAAAGGTGAAAAAAAAGCAATTTGGCATTTTTGATTTCTTTTTTCCCATGCGGCATGGAAGGGCGTTTTCAGACACGGGGATCTGCTTCTGTTTGTTTTTGCTTATTTGTTTTTATTTCAATTCTAGGGAAACGGGGGTGATTTAAATTTTTCGTAGATTTTTTTTATATTTTACAACACTGTTTTTTGTAACCGCCATCTTTAAAGACCCCAAGTCCATTGTAATAGTATCGTGGATGTAGGAAGGGGTTCATATATACAGAGCCCTATTATCATTACATATACTAAATTCCATTCAATTATATGAGCAGTTTATACTATTAAGGCCTACATGCATATGACCATAATGTAGAATAATGACACAAACATGTCAGTAAGTCATCCACAATCAGGAATCGGTAAAAAAAAAAAGAATTGTTTGATCCTCTATACTTGTGTGTGCTGAAAAGGTGGCCAAGAATAAGGCATGCTTCATAATTTGTGGTCCTTTTCTACGGCCTGGACACACGGCCATAAAAACTGTGGACATGTGTATAGGGCTATATGCAAATCTATATAATGACTTGTAAGGGGGCGTTCACACTACCGTTGGTGTCCGATTGCAGTGTCCGTTGCTACTGTCCGTTCAAGATTTTAGCAACGGACACTAGCTGTGTCCGTTACAATTTCCATTCATTTCAATGGGATTTCATCTGTTGTCAGTTTGTGTCCGTTTGTGTCCTTAAGGGTCCGTTAACAACCATGTCCGTTTTTTCAAGCGGACAGAGAAATCACACATGCAGGATTTTTTTGTCCGTTTGAAAAAACGGACAGAAAGTGTCCGTTTTTTTTTTAACATTGAGGTCTATGGGCAACGGACATATAACGAACAGTAACTGATGGCCATCAGTTACAGTCCGTTTTTTTCTGTCCGTTTATTTTCTGCACATGCTCAGAAAGCATAAACAGCAAAAAAGAAAAAACGGACAGTATAAAAAACGGACACCAACTGATGCTAACTGATACTAATGTGTCCGTTTTTTTTAACTGATTCATTAAATGGATCAGTTAAAAAAACGGACACATTAACATCAGTTAGCATCAGTTAGTGTCCGTTAATGTCCGTTTTGATAGGTGTCCGTTTTTTTTCTTTTAAATGGACACCTTCATAACGGACACCAACGGTAGTGTGAACGCCCCCTAAGTCTCCGTACTGCCTATGTAGGCACACACTCTCCCTAATGTGTACGATTATCCCCTGATCCTGGTCTATAGTCTCTCACTCTGCCAAATCAGTATCCCTGTGCTATGCTGAGGAAGCCCAATAGGCCGAAACAGTGCTTTCCATAGCTGGGAATCTGTTCCTTTTGGAATAGAAATACTAATTTGGCAATTAAATCCGCATCATGATAGTAGGCTTATTAACTGAGTCATGCATGATGTTAAGGTTGCTTTCCCTCTAGAGGGCAGCATACAGAGGCACTGTTCTCCTAATTACATCCTGGAGAATAGATTTTCATATTTTTTACCCACAATCCCTAGCGGAGCAGGAATGACTTGTAAGTCTCCGTACTGCCTGTGTAGGCACACACTCTCCTTAATGTGTACGATTATCCCCTGACTATAGGGCTATAGAAATAAACGTGTGCATAGAGTTCTATTGGGAGGCTTTTTTTGGAGGCTGATTTTGAGGTGGATTCAGTGTCAAAATCAGAGCCAAAAAACTCTGTGTGCAAGGCTGCGTTCCAACATACTGGCAGTCACATGTGAACAAAATCCTGCCTGCATGCAGTATAAGATAGATACTTGCATAGTTGTGCGATCATTGGCCTACACAAGTTTTCTACTAATGCAGATGCTGTTATGATAGATCGCAGCCTTATAAACTTCCAGCTTAGGTAGTAGCACATCAAATTTTCCATTGGCTCCAGGGCAGCTGCACACACAATATGTCCATGTATGCACCAAATTTTCTGTCCTGAACATTGTATAGGTAGAGGGACTCTTAGCAATCCAGTTGTCTATGCTGCTAGGAGTTCGTGACTCCCAGAGATGTATTGTCCTGTAGTGATTATAGTATGGAACAGTATGTCATTGACTGGCAGGGACTCCTAGCAGAATAGACAACTGGATTGCTTGGACTCCCTCTTATTGCACACTGTTTAGATTGGGCAATCCGACAGACACATGGACTGAATTTCATGGATGAAACTCAGTTGTGTGAATCTAGGGTTGGTCTAGAAGACTATCAGAGAATCCTCTAAAGGGCCAAGATTCTAACACAGTGACGGGTTCCTACCGTATCTGCAGGAGATAACCCATTTTATAGCGGACTTTGGAGACAATCATTTGCTTCTAGGGTCTATTTCTTATGGGATGATTTACAATATCCAGAGGGTGCTCTGTTTATAGGAAAGTTTCAATGCAATTAAAAGTGGACATGCCCATGCTCTAAGGATGGGCCCTTGGAGGGCTGATCCCTGGTGCGCCACAGTTATCCTGTCTGGTAGACTTAATAAGGTGCTAAGTGAGCCTTGAGATCCAGATGGTAAACAGGCATTTAGAGGTTATTTCCCTGCCTGGTCTTTAAAGGATATACATCAAAGACTTATGGATTAGACTTCTGCTTGTGAACAGTGGCCTCTGGTACTTATGTACTGTATAAATATATGATTTTAATGAATTATTATCATAATTAGATATAATAATATAATTATGTAGATTACAACTTAGTCAACAAAGAGTGAATTAGAAATGATGTGCACAGCTGGCTGGTGAAATCATGTGACAATATCGGGATATATTTCTGTATATGAGGCCATTCTAGTCCAGCTTTATTTATTATATGTCTCTTGAAGGTGTGCCATATCCCGCTGAAATGAAGTTGGCAGCGCGCGGCGCACAGGTGCACAGAATTTATAAAGCAAAATTACCTGGGGAGGAGCCAATAAAATACAACGCCAGCTTAGAGAGGTTGTCCAGTGGGAGAGTCTGTTACTTAGATCCCAGTTCTATACGCCAGATCTGCATTCATTAGACACCAGCATTTAGTGTTTGAGATTAAAAAAAATCTGACTTGCTAAACAAACGTGAGGGACTACATAAGGAAAAGGTCTTTAAATGGGGTAAAATGTGTCATATTGCACCAAAATTTTCTTTTTTGAGATCTGGTTCAAAGTAACATAACTGAAAAGTCACAAGAACGTAAAGCAGTCTAAGGGTGCATGCACACTACGTAACGCCGGGCGTGTATCAGAGCCGTACACGCCGGCATTACAGCAGACTGCCGAACACTTCCCATTCACTTCAATGGGAGCGCTCGTAACAGCGGCGTTTACGAGCGCTCCCATTGAAGTGAATGGGAAGTGTTCGGCAGCCCTGCTGTAACGCCGGCGTGTACGGCTCTGATACACGCCCGGCGTTACGTAGTGTGCATGCACCCTAAAGATACAAAAGATGTATCAGCCAACATCAGTCACTGTGATAAATCTGGTGTATTTTCAGACTGCCTAAGTTTACACTTTCGCACTATTAGTAAATGTAGGCTGTGAGTATAATTGAGGTTTGGGGGAAGGATTAAATACACTGATCCCAAACGCTACACAGTATAATACATAGAGATAAATAATGGACATTATTTCAACGGAACAAAAGCTACATTGTATTAAAATAGTCACTAACTTTCAGACAACTTATGTGGCATTCACACTTGCTCCTTGTACCTGTCCTCCGTGATTCCGCCTAAATCCCAGGAAAAACTGTTTGGGGATGGCTTGCCGGCGGTCAGCTTAAAAACCCATTAGTTTCAATGGATTTTTAACCACTTCAGTACCGGGCCAATTTGTGGTCCAGGACCAGACACATTTTAGGTTTATTTTGTATGTGCGGTTTTGAGGTCTGTAACATTTTTCCCATATGTCTCAGTCAACTAATTTTTGCGTCTTTTTTCAGGGACACATAGGGCTTTATTTTTATGTTGTTTTTATTTTCGAATGTGTTTTAAGTTTTTTTTATATCCGGGAAAATATAAACATAATAGGAGGAAAATTGTGTCTCGTTTTCAATTTTTTTTTTTTTTTATTTAATAACACAAAGTGTCACTGAAAAAGTTTATAAAATAATTTTTCCTCTCCGTTACGGTAATTTTTATTTTGTATGGTATCATCGGGGGTGGGGCTATAACCTTTAATAACGGCGTTTTATTAGCGTATTATTATTTTTTTATTATTATTTTATTTAAATTTTTTAAAACTTTATTATATTTAATTATTTTTTCAGATTCTGTCCTCATAAGGTGATAAGAGACCTTTGGGGACATCTGATCACTTTTTTTGTACTGGAGGTTGATTTCTCCTATAACTGGAGTTGGTACATTTAGCCTCAGTTGCAGGAGGAATACAGCCTCCTGCACGCTGTATACACAGCTTACTGAGCTGATCTGGGCCCTGTAGGACCCAGCAGCTCTTGCAAGACGCTGCTCCCGGCGGATCACGTGACTGCCGGGTCAGAGGAGCATCATGGCGGCGCCCATAGCTGTGTATACAGCGCTCATTGAGCACTGTATACACAGCGATCGAGAAGGCAGGGAAGGGAATAAACCTTCCCTGTTTTCTATCTGGGAGCTCAGGCTGAAGTTACAGCCAGCTCCCAGCTTCAGTAGCTGCACGATCTCTGTGCAGCTGCTGTGTTCTGACTGGATGTACCGGTACGTCCTGTCAGAACTAGGCAACCACTATCCGGACGTATATACTCTATGGGCGGTCCGGAGGTGGTTAAAGCAAACTGCTGGTGTCCGTCTGCAGCCTCTCCGCTGCAAAACCTTGGGGTTTTTTTTGCACACATGCAGGTCTTTGTGTCCATGCAAAAAAAAAAAAAAAAAACGGTTTCACAGCAGAGAGGCTGTATACGGGCACAGGCGGTTTGCTGTAATAACTGAAATGAATGGGTTTTTAAACTGACTGCCGGCAAGTCATCTGCAAGCAGTTTTCCAAGGAATTAGGCAGAATCATGGCAGACAGACAGCGACACAAGTGTAAATGCCACATTAGCCTCATTTAATAGATCATGTGATTCTGGACAAAAAAGTAATATGTAATGTTTATTTCAAAATATTGTTGTTGTTTTTTTGCTTAAAAAGCCTCTACATTCCTGTCACTAGATGTTTCCCTTCTAGCTAATTTGCTGTTCTCTCGCTGTTACTAGAGAAGTTCAGTCCTTAGCTATCTTCAAAATCAATGATGTGTAGACAGTGTGTAAAGGGAGGAGGGACTGTACTCACATCACACAGTGAATGTAGACAGGAGCAGATGGTCTCCTCACAGCATCTACACATCTGCACACAGCAAAGAGTGTTTCAACCTCTACAACCGTGGGGAAAGCTTACTGTGCACTTGTATATACTAAAGACTAGCTGCTTGTAGTATCATTGATAGGATATTAGAAAGTAAGCAGTGCTCATAGCGTTCTCATTCCCTGTGTTAGGGATCTTTTTAGTTGCATTATAACCTATAGTTGTAGTCCAGTGTCCCTGGATCTCCTATATTTTGGTTACTGGACTTGCTTGTTTTACAGTGACTCCTGGAAGATTTACATGTGTAGAAATCACTAGTAGTTGTGGTTATGGATAAGCAAGGGAGCAGACTGGTACTTGTACAACCTCCTAACGTAAAATGTGTGGCCGCCATAATGGAGCCAATATTAGCAGAAAAACTGATAAGACACCATGTATGAAGTCATATCTAGACAGAGAACAGACTGCCCTGTAAGATCCTGCAAATAATTTTCATGAAAGCTTAGTTAAAAAGCAAGCTTTAAATCAAGTTTTCTCCTTTCGGCTCGTTCACATCTGTGCCCGATCTCTGTCTGTCGGGATTACGTCTTCTGCAGACAGAAGACGGAAACCTGACAGACCGTCTCCGGCCGTGAGCACCCGTGAGCATTTTATGCTCTCCACGGCGAAACCGTTTTTTTTTTTGGCAGACAGACAGCGGCACAAGTGTAAATGCCACATTAGCCTAATTTAATAGATCATGTGATTCTGGACAAAAATGTAATATGTAATGATTATTTCAAAATATTGTTGTTGCTGATACCCATTTTTTGGTCCGGAATCTGAGATGGCCTCCGCGTCAAATTCTGGACCAAAAATCCCCCTCTGAACAGATAGAATACATGGGTGTAGAGTCTCCTCATATGATTGAGACATGGATGGAGACAGAGCGTCTGCCTCGTATATGTGTCCATCTGTGAAATGATCCGGGTCTAAAGAGAGATGAGAGATTGTAAAGTGGTAGAGAATGGCACTGTGGGTGTTAAATAGGAAGCTAGGTGCCACAGAGATCTGTAGGAGGGTGGAAGTAAGTGTGCCTTAAAGAAGCTAATACTGAGCTGCAGTAGAGGTCCCGAGCTGGAGGCTCTTTAGACATAGCCAAAGCCTGTTATATACCCCATTTGCAGGAAGGTCTACAAAGGCTGTATGTACTCATCCACACTATAAATAATTAGTAACCACAGATTTTGTGGCCTATGTGAAGGTTTGTTATGAAAGCATAAGTCCCATTTACCCATAATTAGAGTTGAGCGATCGGGATTGGAAATGTTCAGATTCCAATCGGCTTGGCTACTGGCCAATCATTGTGGGAAAAGCTATAGTATCAGATGAGCGAGTACTATTTGAAACTACCGTTACCCATAGAAATGAATGAAAGCGGCCGGCAGGCAGACTTTGCCGGCGTCCGGCCGTTTAACCCCCTGCATGCCGGCTGCGTCCATTCATTCCTATGGGAGCTTACTACTCTTCTGTTTCCTGCCTGCTGTGTCGTATACTCGGCTCTGCTACATCTCAGATGTAGTAGAGCTGAGTATACGGTAAAACAGGGATGAAGCAGAAGAGTGGCAGGCTGCGGTAAATCACTCTGTGCTGCACTGCTGTGAGGACGACAAGGCACTTGCCATATAATAAGCCATGGCGAGTGATAGATACTACTGTACATTGACTTGTCTATCTACTCTTCTGCTTCGTCCCTGCTTTACCGTATACTCAGCTCTGCTACATCTGAGAGAGTATACAGTAAAGCAGGGACGAAGCAGAAGAGTAGATAGGCAAGTCAATGTACAGTTATGGAGATGTAGTAGAGTCCAGTATATGGCACAGCAGGGAGGAAACAGAAGAGTAGATAGTATCTATCTACTCGCGAACTTCGCTCAACTTACCTGCACAGATCCATTAACATGTCTTCAGATCGTCCTGCATGAGACGTGAGTGATGCACTCACGTCTCCCCGCCCACACTCTCCTAAGCCACAACAAGCCCTACCTAATCCCATCATCTCTAACACTAGCCTAGGGAGGTGGGGGCGCGCAAGGCACTCTGAAGGCATGTCAATGAGAGAGGACCGGCCTGAGAACAATGGGGAGTGGCAGCGGATCTGTGCAGGTAAGCGGACACCAGGGGGGCTAAATAGCCTGGGGATTTTTTTAAAATCACTACACAGCGTGGAGTCCAAATATTGAAACAATTTTTGGACTCCATGCTGTGTAGTGAATAGGATCATTTTAAAATCCAATCTTCAATTATTAAAAAAAATCCCACTGACTTGGATTAGGATCGGAATTGGAATTGGGATCGGGTTCGAATGGAAAATGATCAGAAATCAGATTTTAAAAACGATCCTGAAATTTCAAGATCGGCTCAACACTACCCATAATGAACGCTAATCGTCTATTGAACTATGTAAATATGTTTTCATGCAACCACCTTGAGTATTACATCAAGTCATCAGAAATTATTTGTGTTATTGCACTTTTAACCCCTTAAGTATACAGCCAGGTAGACAATCTGTGTATGTTTTTTCACGATTGCATTATCATAAACCATAACCTTAAACCTTAACCTTAAACCATAAACTTTTTATTATTCTATCATGTGGCTGTTTTAGGTCTTATTTTTGAAGATAAATTATACTTTTCAATGGCATTATTTGTTGATTAAATTTCACTAACTCTTCGAGGGCAAGAGACCGAAAAAAGTCTCCAACAGAGGCAATGTTTTTCCTTAAAGGGATCCTATGATTAGATACACTTTTTTTCTGACTAACACATAGTAATAGCCTTAAGAAAGGCTATTCTTCTCCTACCTTTAGATGTCTTCTCCGTGCTGCCATTCAGTAGAACTTTGGTTTTTCTTCAGTATGCAAATGAGTTCTCTCGCAGCACTGGGGGCGGGATCCGATGATTGGATCCCTTTACTAATTTCACCACTCGCTATACGCATAAATTCCACGACTGTCAGTCAGTATGGTTATGGCAATACCACATTTCCATCATCAGACCTTACACAGGCTTTTTTTCATTGCCAACATCCTGGGGTATATGCAACTTTTTGTTACATATTTTTAAGGCTAATTGACAGTATTTCTGGGGTTGTATCTTTAGATTTTATGGTCGAGAGTTAAGGGAAGACATGAGGGAGGAACTATTGTCAGGAACCTCTGAGATGCCGTGGTCTCTGATCTTAGACAATGGTGTGGGAATGTGTCGCTTATCTCCACACCATTCCATACTGCTCTTTTCCATATATTAGTATCTAGGTGATATATTCCCTTTAAGAGCATCCTGAGCCACCTCTATAATGCCATGAGATGATGTTGACTCGCATTGTGCCAAGGTTCTGTAATCATATTATGTGTAAAGTTTCTCTTGCCTCTTAATACCTTGTGGCCATGGAGGACACGCTCCTGCTGTGACTGCCCTCACTCATCTGACTTCTCTGCAGACTGAAGCGCTTTCCTGCTGTGATAATGATAAAGGCAAGCTGATGAATCTATTTCACCGAACAGAACTGCCTTCTAAGTACAATTTCTGTGCTATCCTATTGCCATGAAAACAAAGATATCTTAGACAATGAATTTCTCTTTATCTTCTGAGTGCAATATTGAGTGAGTCCATCAAATCAAGCGAAGTGAAATGAAATTCAGACGTGCAAAAAAATATCTACCTGGCAAACAAGAAAATATTGTTATGCTTCATCTAGATCCTCACAGAGGCAGAACCGCATTGGACTGAGTGATGACAATTTTTATTTCCATAAATTACTGTCAGAGTGATTTTCTCATGTTTTCCTCTTGTCCACATACCACACTACTTGAGATCAGTCAGAGGGAACAATGCGGCAGAACAAGTGTTGACCGTATTAAAAATGTTCCATCCACTGCGTAATTTCTGGTTCTACTGATATTTTACAGGACAGTATTAAAAGGCAAAATCATGGCAAATACTATGGTACATGTCACAATTATTGTATACACTATTCACAATTGACTTTAGGTTGGGTATGCACATTGGGATTAAGTAGTGTTTTTGTGACTTTTTGGCCTTTTCAGCCAAATGTTTGCTGTAGTCAGAGCAAACTAAGAATAGGTAGGCAGTAAGGTGGAGATAACTAGGAGAAGGAAAACACATTCCCAAACCATGACGTCCATGTACAGCATAGCGGGAAAGTGGACTAAGACCATCAGCTGCAGCATCTAAAATCACAGACTGCAGCATCTAACCCTTGGTTCACATCTGTGTTTGGTAATCCATTTGGGGAGTCTGCATGGGGACCCCCCGAACGGACTACCGAAGCATATGCAGTGAAAGCACAAAGACCCCATAGACTATAATGGGGTCCATGTTCTCGCCGCGAGATTTCCACACGAATCATGCGGACATGAAAGTAGATTGTGAAGTACTTTCCTGACCGCACGTTCCCTGCGGAGATCTCGCGGCAAACACAAGGATGGTATTATAGTCGACATTTACATAGTTATCCAGCTCACCATATCAACGTCCATAAACAGAGAACCAAATCCAGGAAGCAGGGAAACCTTTTAGGTTTTACAAAGGCCTTTGTATGCTGAATCCCTAGTCAATATGTGACTTTTTTTTATTTGGGAATGAAATAAAAGTTAAATTTTATTGCACCGTACATGTTTGGATCTTTTGGATATTGGAACCACAGTTGAAGCTGGAATTTTACTACAGTTATGCCTGCGATATTATAGTCTATAGCAGGGGTCCTCAAACTGCGGCCCGCGGGCCACATGCGGCCCGCCAAGCACTTCTGTCTGGCCCTGCCGACAACGCTGACAAGCGTGCATTTATAATGAAGCTCCTGGGGAGCTCGGGCCAGGCCATGGAGCGCACTTCACTTTACCTATTGGAGGGCACCGCTCCCGATGTCTGTGCGACATGCTCTACCTCCGGCCCACTGTTTAAAAAGTTTGAGGACCCCTGGTCTATAGGGTCCGTGTGCTTTCACTGGCACACTGCTTGTCAGTGCATTTGGTATTCCATTCGGGCGGTCCTCATACGGACTTCCCCGAACGGATTACCAGCACAGATGTGAAGGAGGCCTAAGAGGTTACTGTGAATATTTGACCCCTCATAGCCCCTCTGTGCCAAAACAATAAAAAAAAATCTAAAGAAATATATTATATTGAGTTGCTCCCCTTTGCAGCCTGAACAGTTTTCACTCTTTCTATAACGTTCTCTATAAGAAAAAGAGCATTTTGAAGTTAGATACTGATGTTGAACAAGAGGGCCTGGCTCGTAATCTCCAGTCTAATTCATCACAAAGACATTCCATGGGGTTGAGGTCAGGGTTCTGTACGGGCCAGTCAGTTGCTTCTGCAGCAAAACCCCCCACCCATGCTGTCATGTACGAGAAGTCCTAGCACATGGCACAGGTGTAGCATTCAGAGCTGAACTCACTTCACTCGATCAATCTTGCATTCATCCTTCACTCAGGCTTCAAAAATTGCACCCCAACACATTCCACGCATCCCAAATACACGCTGCCACCATCACAGACTTGGCTCAGCGGAAACATCACTTACATATACATGTATCTCTCCAACAGTCAGACACACACACCTCATGACATGGGCACGCTGAACGCCATGACACTCTGTGTGCCCATGTCATTGCTGAGGCCTAATCAATATACATATATAATCATTAAAACCTTCCAACTCTGTACAAAATATATCATATATCAGATATAGCAGAGGCTATGAGCATATCGAAAGAACGTGTTTGCCGCCACATGTCAGTACCAAAGCTTTCTGGCTGATGTTTTGGTCACATTTGTATGTTGGTTGTGCTTTAACACTTGTGGTAGCCTGAGATGGACTCTACAACCCACACAAGTGGCTCAGGTAGTGCAGCTCATCCAGGATGGCACATCAATGTGAGCTGTGGCAAGAAGGTTTGCTGTGTCTGTCAGTGTAGTGTCCAGAGGCTGGAGGCGCTATCAGGAGACAGGCCAGTACACCAGGAGACATGGAGGGGCACAAACAGTTAGAAACCGACTCCATGAGGATGGTATGAGGACCCAAGGTCCACAGATGGGGGTTGTGCTCACAGCTCAACATCATGCAGGATGCTTGGAATTTGCCACAGAACACCAGGATTGGCAACTTTGCCACCAGCGCCATGTGCTCTTCACAGATGAAAGCAGGTTCACACTGAGCACATGTGACAAATGTGACAGAGTCTGAAGACGCAGTGGAGAGAAATCTGCTGCCTGCAATATCCTTCAGTGGTTTGGCAGTGGGTCAGTAATGGTGTGGGGTGGCATTTCTTTGGAGGGCCACACAGCCCTCCATGTGCTCGCCAGAGGAAGCCTGACTGCCATTAGGTATCGAGATGAGATCCTCAGACCCCTTGTGTAACCATATGCTGGTGTGATTGGTCCTGGGTTCCTCCTAATGCAGGACAATGCCAGACCTCATGTGGCTGGAGTGTCAACAGTTCCTGCAAGATGAAGGCATTGAAGCTATGGACTGGCCCGCCCGTTACCCAGACCTGAATCCGATTGAGCACATCTAGGACATCATGTCTTGCTCCATCCACCATCACATTGCACCACAGACTGTCCAGAAGTTGTCAAAATGCTTTAGTCCAGGTCTGGGAGGAGATCCCTCAGGAGACCATCCGCAACCTCATCAGGAGCATGCTCAGGTGTTGTAGGGAGGTCATACAGGCACGTGGAGCCCACACACACTACTCAGCCTCATTTTCACATGTTTTAAGGACATTACATCAAAGTTAGATCAGCCTGTGGTGTGTTTTTTCACTTTAATTTTGGGGGTGACTCCAAATCCAGGCCTCCATTGGTTAATAAATTTGATTTCCATTGATGATTTTTGTGTGATTTTGTTGTCCTCACATTCAACTTTATACAGAACAAAGTATTCAATGAGAATATTTCATTCATTCAGATCTAGGATGTGTTATTTGAGTGTTCCCTTTGGGGTTTTTTTTAGCAGTGTATGAACCCTTTTTTTTAAATAAAATCCTTGGTACCCCATACACCAACTCACCATCTTTACTTCTGGACTAAGCACAAGGCTGCCATAAACTCCACCACATCGCTCTGTTCTACCGTCTGTTAATAGTACCATAATACTTTAATTTTTCTTGTGAGAAGCCTCTATTGGCAGCATTTAAGGACATTTAAGGACATGCCTCTATACTCCAATATTGCTGTGGGGAGCCATGATTTAAGGTATAGGAATCAATAGATGGGACTTTAAATAAGGAATATTTGGGGATAATTGTCTCCCACCCCTTGCCTGGCATTACCAATGATATGCCATTACTATTCTGCAGCAGAAGAAAAAACTGGAGGCAGTTAATGCTGCTGGATCAGCAGGTGTGCAAAGCCTTGGTACAATCCCGAAAGGGGTTATGATAAGTCTCCGCTGAATCATGTACCTGTCTGTCTCTGCTTGGCTCACAGAATGCCAGCTAAGCTGACACATCTGACCTGCGGGGAGAGACGGGAAGCTGATCTGACAAGGGACACCTGCTTGCCAGTGATGAAGCGCTGCTATAATCTTTTCTCTAGTGCCTGTTTCTGCTGAAGTGCATCAGTGAAAAATTGGACAGATGTCTGGAGAATACAGATTGTCTAAATGAAAGAATGAGACGTTCAACAGCAAACATGTACATGTGCCATGGAACAAATATCATTTGTAATGGTAAAAGGACAGGTTCTTGTCATGGGATTGTTTAATTGACCAAAGCTTCAAAGTTGTTTTCACGCTGTCAAATTGATATTGATCATGTGTAGCCACACGAAATATGGGGTGGGGTCAAAAATTCAGTAGACTGCTAAAAATTGGAAAGGCTGAAGCCGCGCATTGAGGAAACTCCATGGCAAAACAACGCTGCATTTTACATAACCTGCAAAGTGGATGAGATTCTAGATAATCTCATCCAGACATGGCAGAGAATATACCTATAGGGAGACCATCAGCATTTCTGCAAGTATAATTGACATGCTGCGATTTCCAAAAATGCGACAGTTTTGGAAATCGCAGCCTATCCACTGCAGTTATTTTTCTGGGATGAAATCTATATGAAAGTTTATTAGGTCACCCCTAAATGCAGTTTTCAATCTACATAACTTGATGTAATTCATCTTAGTTCTTGTATAAGGCCAATATCTTGAGTTTGTTCTCCTACTTTTAAACATCTTTGTGGTTTATTACATTTAGTAAAATAAATATAAGCTTTGAGTTACAGAATATGGATAATGCATTAAATGCTATTACTTTGTTCTACGTGATGAGATGAAAATGTCTTCATGAAATAACATGAGAGGGACAATGAAGAAATGTGAGTTTGGGAAAACCGGCTCCTGTTCCACATTGCATATGGACTATAATCATAAAACCACCTATTAGCAGTGGTTTCTTGGAACTTTGGGGTTCCTCAAATGATTGATGGGTGCTACTCCGCTGATTCCAGTACAGTTGGAATATTCTTTCTATCCCCAACGGTTCCTGAGCAAAAGTTGCAGTGAGTTTTGGTTCTAGATACACTATTCAAGCTCTGTAATGTCAGAAGGGGGGTGTCAGGCAGGGGGTGTGATTCAGAGCTCCAATCAGAGGCAGCCGGTCAGAGCACCAATCAGAGGCGACCATTGTCAGAGCTCAGAGTCACACCCCTTGTCTGCTCCTGCCTGACACCACCCACTTGACAGTACAGAGCCTAAATAGTATATCAGGCACCCAAACTAACAGCACTGATTGCTCAGGAACAGTGGGAGAAAATTCCAACTGTGCCAAGATTAGTGGAATAGCTCAGCCAAGTACTGTGACCTTATTGTTTATAGGGTCATCTACCTGCACTCAATATCTTTAGTACTGGCAGTGCATGTTTTTACAGCTTCGTCTTATTCATTTGAAAGGGGTGTGTATGCAATACCATGAGCCAACAATACTACATACTAGGCAGTCAATTTGCAGGTAAAGAAAGAAAAAAAATGAAGATGCTGAAGTGCTTGGCCATGGATCCATCAAACAGCAGGCCGCTGGTGTGCTAAGAGTCAGACACAATGTGATACTGATGAGCAGTTCTAATGAAAAGTCATCAAGATTCTAATTCTAAAATTCACCTTTACTGAAATTAAAGGCTAATTATGTTTATCTAAGATAAATATTATTCTGAAATTATTTAAACATAGTGACACATTAAATGATATTAAATACTGTGGTCGGTTAATACTAATATCAATTAGTAATGATATATTATATTAAATTAGAGAATAAAATAATATATTTAATTAGATTACATATATGTATTTTACAGGTGACGGCAAGAAAATATGTTTTCCTTTCAAGAGAAAAGACGAGATTCGTGTCCCACATGAATTGCTTGGTAAATGATTGTATGCAAATATCTTGGCTTATTAATATGTAGTTGATAGATTGTCAACATGAATTATCCAAATTGCTCTGTGGTATCAGACAGTGAGTGACAGTAAATGGGTGAAGTAAATCACTTCATTACTAAACACTTCTCCCATCACATATCAAAAAAGTACGTACATTATAGCTGAGTATGCTTAAAGTCTTGCATCTATATTTTAATAAGGAATCAAATGCACAGTACACTGACAAGCAAAAGGGTAACATTGTTTTGAACCTTTGACTTTTAGGCTCCATATCTCAGCATCCACTACAGCTTCCAACATGAGACTACCATCATTGTATATCAATCATCTTGGCTATCTCATACAGAAATATAATTTGCAACTATTTAGCATATGATTAGTTATGCAGATTCTTGAAATGTAACTGCATTGTTACTGTTTTGCTCCTGGTTGTGGAAAAAATCTTTTTCTTCTTGTATACTACGAATTACAACCTGTTCTCACATTCCCTATAGTTCAGGGTTATTAGGTTGATTTCCAAGCGAATTCATTGGTTCAAAACAAGGATTAACCATTAAGAAAATTTCCCAAGAAAAGAGAAACAGCATCATCCAGCTCATTGATAGCGGACTCTCGGCCATGAAAGTTACCAAACTGCATCATGTGAGTGCCGCAACAGTTGGAAGAATACAAAATGAAGTCCGTCCATCCATTCAAAAGCCAAGAGGTGTACGTCCAAGCAAAATGTCGGAGTCAACAAGTCGGCTCATTATAAGGTCTAATAGTTCTGGTGCAACAAACATGGATTTGCGTTACAAAAGTCTGGAATGGTGACTTGAAAAAAGGCGAAGATGCCTTGAGACTTCAATATCATCTTAAGAAGCATCGGCTTGAGTTTGCAAAAAAGTATGAAAAGTGGATAGTACCATGTTTCTTTGAACATAAGACAGGGTCGTATATTTTTTATCCTATAAAAGGGCTAGGGCTTATTTTCGGGTTAGGTCTTAATTTTTTCCATGAATAACAATCACATATTTTATCACTTTATTTCACTTTTGATTTTTTCTCCGCTACGGCATTCACCATAAAGGAAACCCTTTTTTATATGATGTAGACTGGGCATTTTCTAACACAAGCATGCCTAATTTATATGTGTTTCCAAGTAAATTTTTAGTTTTATATGTATTCTAGTGAAAGTTGGGGGGGAGGGGCTTGAACTTTTAATTAAATTTTTTTTAAAATCTTTTTTAATTCATGTATTTATTTTTTTTGTACTAATTCCCCAGGGGGCTTAAACCTGAAATCAAACCATGTAGTCTATGGGAGATTCTCTACATTACAATTGAGGCTGGACATAGACCAGCCTCAACAGTAATATTCCTACGACAAGCCTGGGAGCCTCTCAGTTATCAAATTAACAGGTCATCTCCCACGATCTCACTGGGGATAGTGTTCTGCTTCGGGGAGTGTATTTAGGAGGGTTCAAGGACTGGCACACTCAACAATGCCCACAATCAGAGTGATCACGGGTATTAACTCCGAGTCTCCACGATACATTACAGCAGATACCAGGTACAGTAGCTATGGTGGGTGTCCCACTTTGGTGGAAAGGAGGGTAGGTCACACTCAACAATGCCCACGATTAGAGTCGATTGTGATCACGAGCATTTATTCCTGGTCTCTGCTATCCATTATAGCAGAGACCCAGCACAGTAGCTTTGCTGGCTGCTCTGCAGCGGAGTGGCTGCATCTTTAAGGACCTGGCGTTCGCTGTAATCACAGAGCAGATGTCGGGAAGAGGTTAAACTAGCTAGGGTTTATTTTTTGAGTAGGGTTTATATTTAAAGCCTACTCTAAAAAACCTGGAAAATCTAGCTAGGGATTTTTTTGGGGGTAGAGCTTATTTTTGGAGAAACACAGTAGAAGATTGGAAACAGACTATTTGGAGCAATGAAATGAAAGTCAATAGACTGAGCTCTGATGGGTGCAAATGGGTCTGGAAGAAACAAAGGAAAAGGGGCTAATGGATCAAGAAATTGTAAGAACTGTCAAGTTTGGTGGAAGAAGCCTGGTGATATGGGGCTGTTTCACAGGCAAAGGATTTGGATACTTGACCAAGATTGATGGTGGTTTCAGTACTGAGCTATATGTGAGAATCCTACAAGATGAGTTATTTATTACACTCGAGTACTATGGGTATGAAGGGACAACATAGTGTTCCAGCAGGACAATGTCCCCAGACCTCAAACCAATTGCACATTGTGGCTAAAGTTGAAGAAAAAGCTGTATTCGTACCCGTGAGTCGACCAGTATGCACCAACATTGGGAATGTGTAGAAGAAACCTGGGATCAGATTTCAAGACTTGCTTGAATCTAATTGAGAACACGCCCAGTAGAATTCAGGCAGTGTTGAAAGCCAAAGCTGGATTTACAAAATAATAAAAAATTTAATTTAGAATTTTTTGGAGCAAAACAGTAACAATGCAGTTACATGACAAGAATCGGCATTACATATCATATTCTAAATAGTTACAAGACAAATTTATGTATGAGATAGCTAAAATGATTGTCTGTAAGATGACGCTAGTTTCATGTTAGAAGCTGTAGTGGATAGAGAGATATGGAGCCTAAAAGTCTAAAGTTCTGAGCATTGTTATCCTTTTGCTTGTCCGTGTATATTTTCAAACTTTAAGACAGTATACCTGAATGTAGATGTAATATAATGCTAGTAGGATCACATGACATAAGCTTTCAGCCTCTTTTAGCTAAAATGTAAAGTATGGGGGGTGCCAACTCAATAAAGTCTTAAAGAGGACCTTTCACCTCCTGGGGCACATGCGGTGTAATGCATCGCTAGAAAGCCGGCAGTGCGCTGAATTCAGCACATGAGTGGCTTTCCTGTTCTCAGCCCCGGGTGAAGAGGTATCGCTGCCGGTACCATAGCTCTTCTTTCTCAGAAGGGCGTTTCTGACAGTCAGTCAGGAATGCCCCTATACACCGTAGTGTCTATTGCACTGTATTGTGATTTGGCGTTGCTTACTGCCCAGCCATGACGCTGAGCGGTGAGGAATGCCCCCCCCCAATACTCGTCTATTTACGAGTACTATCAGGAACTGTAGCCCTTCTGACGGTGAAGAGCTGGGGTACCAGCATCGATAGCTCTTCACCGGGGGCAGAGAATGGGAAAGCCGATCGTGTCGGCTTTCTAGCAGTGTACACCGCATGTGCCCCAGGAGGTGAAAGGTCCTTTTTAAGGTAAGCTACATATTTTACATTAGAAGCACAATTATTAGTAAAAACAATAAGGAAAACAGGGAATGGTTAAACAAGTTACAGTTCTTATAGTATTATTGGTCATATGGGGTTAAAGTTCCTTCCTCCTAGACAACGATCCTACAAGGATTGATGGAAAGTTCATTGGATTAGTTAAAAATGTTATTAGCCTCTATCTATGTGGCTGTCTTCTAAATGCATTTAATAAGCCTTAGCAAAGATTGGAACTGATCCAATCGTCCGTCATGTAAGATGAATGACCAGACCGCCATATACAAGCACAGCACTAAGCATTGCCATCTCCATTCACTAAATATTTCAGACACAATGCCTTTGTAGTTGACATAGATATAAAATGAAGAATAAGGCACATCTCGCACCACAACCCGTAATGCGGCAGCCGGAGAGAAACAAACAGGATGCCTCGGCCTAGAAAGTATACCGTATATTATAGCACTATAACAATATTGGGATCTAGAGAGGAGTAAATGTCTAGCGTCTACTGAATTGATTATTAGTATATAGTGACATTATATGGTTTAGTTTTGATCCTAAGTGATCGCATATAACTAAACATAATCACTGATCATAGAGATATTGCCAGAACAGGAACCTCAGGAGAGCCGTCAATAGCTGCAACAGTGGATGACAACTCCCAGTGACTGACATAATGTCCGTCAAACATTCGGAACAATTTAACCCCCGGTGGTTTAAAACATTTTTCCATGTAAACCCGACCTTGTAGCACTATTCCTGACTCAGCAAATAATAATTATTCTTTTTGTAATGAAAGTTGCACAATTTTACACTATATTTTCTGTATCAATTCCTTCAAAACTCATGCATGTAGTCATTCAAGACTGTAGGCTTACATATAGAAATTAAATATAGCTAAGAGAGAGAAAAAGTATTATAAGGGTGTGCACACAAAATATACCGTCCGATACAATGTGCTTCTGTTTCTCTTTCCCATTGATAGACCTCCCTTCACCAAATTCATAAAACATCATTTACAATAAACCGGTGATGGTCACCTATTTTGTGGTAATTCAAGAAAATATCCATTTTTTTATATGTAATATAAATAGCATAAGACGTACTCACCGAGCCAGCCAGAGCCAGAATCTGGTATACACATATCGGTTTCTGCACTTGGCAACACAAATCCAACTACAAAGACCTCAACTCCGTCAGCCATTAGAGCCATGCCAAGCACAAAGAAGAGGGTCCACTGAAAGCGGCCATGTCCACATTCTTGAATAATAAGTTCATATTGTTGGGCCAACTCTTCTTCGTCAGCTTTTCTCTCACTTTCTAGCTGATGCCGAGCCTTATACGCATCAGGAACAGGTTCACCTAGAGCCACCATGCCATCTTTTCCTTGACCAGCAGGAATCCCTTGATACTCCCCATCATATATCTCATCATCTTCATCATGCCCTTCTGTTGCTTCACTAGAGCCTTCATCCTCGTTGGCTTCTTCATTGTAGTTTCCATGTGTATAGTATGCTTCTTCATCGGGGAAGTGATCTTCGACTCTGTGAACATATCCATCATGCTCGGCTTCTCTTGGTTTATGTGTATTTTTGGTTGTGTGTCTCTTTGCTTCCCTTGCTATGTCCTTAGCACCTCTCACTAGTGAAGTCCTGTCTCTGTAGCTATCTTCCATTATGTAGAATAACTTACTGTTCCACAAATGGCAGCAGACGTCTGTGGGTGATAGATTAGGTGGTGTTCCTATTACACAGATGATGTATTACACCAAACTTCTAGTATGCATCTGCAATATAAACAAGAGGAAGACATTTTAACAATGTTGAAGCCGCCATGTCTTAAAGAGAAGGTATCAAGATTTTTTAAAACCAGGTAGTGAAATCTATTGCTTTTATTTTCTGATTGTAAAAAGTGTTATTGTGATATATTCCCTCTAAATACTTTAAGAACAGTAGTTTGGGTATACAGTATAATAATTAGTTATAATAATTATGTTCCCTAAAGGGAATGTATTATGTGGACTATTGGTTAAATCAAGTTTTAATGTTAAACATTTTATGTCTATTATCTCTATTAATAAATAATAATCCTAAATTCCTGCAGTTTCCACACTGACCACTAAGCCTAATTATAGGCTGACACTTCCTGTTTTCTGGAGATCTAGGTAATGATCACAGCTCCATTTTTTTCATCCTTGCAGAAAGCACTCTGCATAGGTCACAGAGCATGTAAAAAATAAGTCTCCAGCAGTAGTCCATGCATATCTATTGGACACTTATGAAGAATATCTCTAAATACTAGCAGCAGATCAGACAAGATGGGTTTAATTACTTAAAAAACAAAATAACAGATGTTTTATCTTTAAAACGTTTTCCAAGATAAAAATAGTAATGACCTTTCCCCAGGATAGATCATCAATATCACGTTGGTGAGGACCTGACACCTTGTACTCCCATCACTAAGCTGATGTCATCAGTTGATACACAGAGAATGGAGCAGGAAGCAGACAGTGCTGTTATCAGTGTGGTGGTGGAACCAAGTCACTGCAGATCAGCTCCCTTTCAAAGAAATAGCTGTTCTGCAGCACCAGAATTGGCCACAACACAGAGAAGAGAACTATCTGCTTCCTGCTTCATTCTCTGTGTATCAGCAAATGACCAGAGCTGATTGGTGGAGGTGCTGAGTATCAGACCCCCCATCATACTGATATTAATGGCCTATCTTTAGGATAAGTCATCAATATTTTTATTTTGCATAATATATACAGGAAATGGACAATTATTTTCATTGTAAAATCGGAAGAATGCAAATCTGTTTCCCAAGATGTAAATAGGGAAACCGTGCCTGTTTGCTGCCCTCTAAGGGATGCTCCCTTGAACAGATTTGCATATTCTTCCCATAATCCCCCACAGTGGAGCTAAAATGGCTTTTTGTAAGACTCCACACACCTGACAAGGTGGTCTCTCTTCAAGGAGTGACATTATCCCCATAATATTGCAAAGTGTTCAACTTTATTTGCTTATGTAGTGAATTATACTTTATATACTCACATAGACAATATCCCACAAAATTATACTATACATTTCTTTTATATTAGGAGAGATTTAGTTGTATTTAAAGGGGTTGTCTGAAGAAAAACATTTATGACCTGTCCACAGGAACTTCAGGGCTCCACTGGGAGCCCCATTGTTGGGAGTATGGGGGTCTCTTGTCCCTTGCTGGAATAAAGCAGTGGTCACATATATCTACACCCACTCACTCCCTACATAACTGATAGCTTATTAATAACAATGCCATCCATAGAATTGTATGGAGAGGGCCATGTGAAATGCTCAGCCATTGCTTCATACAAATCTTCCCCTCCTTGGCCATTCCTAAGAGTTTGTGTCCATCAATGGGGCCCTAGCTGTCAGATTTCCTCAATTTCATATGTATCCCTACTATGACACGAGTCGCTTTAGGAAATGGATATACTTTTACCAGTCCTATCATTTTTAATATGCAACATGTACAATAGGACAAAAAAAATCTACATAAAATGTTTAGAATCTACCGATTCACTGGCAACAAATATGAAAATTAGATTACCATAGTACCATTTTTTATACATGTATGACAGTTTTACGTAAAATTTTATTAATACCAAGTATTGTTGTATACCTGGATTTCCCATGCGATATGTATTGATTGTATCATGCAGTATATAAAACATAATGTAATAACCTGGCTGTATGCTCTCAGTGATATAGAAATGTAGCTGCAGGCCTTTCATAACATTTTCTTCTGTTTTTCGGTTTTCAATTACGGCAGCTCAAAAATATTGGCTGGTTTTCCTATAGAGCATGATTATGAATATGCACGGACCCTCACATCCATAGTCACCTATACTGCGGACATATATGAGTAATACATCAGCATTTTATAGAATTGTATAATGACCATAAAAAACAGCACAAAGCAACCAAACAACCTCACGATTGGGAAACATCTGGTATTTGGGTTGGCGCCCGTCTCATCTGACATAGCAAATACAGACAGCTGCTACATGCAAAGACCATACAAAATATCCAGATAGGATACATTCTTGAATTAAAGGGGTTTTCCAGATTCTAAGACGTGTCATACCGATGACCTATCCACAAGAAATATCTGTCTTCGCGTTGGTTAATCTTTCTTTTGGAGTAATTTCTACCTTGGCTATTATTAAAAGGGTTTCAATGTTTACGTCAATAAATCTTAAAAGGTTTGCCCAAGATCAGAACACATCTATTCATCCGCATTATGCAGTAAAGACTTCTGGGAAAGTTGGGCATGATGTTCAGGGTGCTTCCCATAGAGGGCAGCATAACAGAGGCACTGTCTCCCTGTTTACAGACAGATTTGCATATTCTTCCCATGTTCCCTTGCAGTGGAGCAACTATGGCTGTATAAGTCTCCACATACCTGAAAAGGTGGTGTCTCCTTAAGGAATTACATTATCCCAAAAACCTATTCAAGTGAATGAGGCTGAGCTACAATTTCAGACATTTCCCATAGAATCCTGAACCCCAACATATCCTAAGAAGTTGTAGAACTTTGTACCATACTTGTATGTATGTAGATATATATGCATACTCCTACATGGACCGTCATGTCTATCCTGTGCTACTGGAAATGTACTAAAGAATATGCAATATAAATCTAAGAATTGATTGTGGTATTTTCTATTACAGTAATTAAAATGTGCTCAGCTCCTCTCTTTATACACTTCATTAAATTACGGTTAATGTTATACTTAATATGAAGGACATTGGAGTTAAACATTATTCCATACAAAGCTCAATTACAGAAAATGTAATGAACTCCGTTAATCTTCAGCTAATCACGTATCTCTTGTATGTATTCTAAGCTTCCTGATGTCTTAATGAGACCGTTTTATCACAAGAACTACTTGGGTTTCGAGCCTTCACTCTGGCCCATAATAATGATAGATACGGGTGTTTCCACTCATTTGTTTGCTAGTCGTTCATATACGGAATATATATCTGAGCAAGGAGGAACCAACTACAGGAAGACCATATACTTATACCACCAAAATCTGCACTAGATGGTGGTCTTTACAGTGGCGGTCCTTTCACAGATAAAGCATACAGAATAAAGGTTAAGGTGTCTAATGGCGTAAGTAAATGTGTACAGTATAGCCACCTAAAACATGAATAATGATGTAAGAGCCCCAAATCCTGTACTTTATGTTTGGTGTTAAATAAGCACATCACACAGATCCAGGCCTAGAATAGGACTAAGAATACAGCCATCTTACTGTACACAAGTTGCCCAATTCATACCACCTCTCCTTCTTAATCTCCATGGTGATTCTTCCCAGGTCAAGATGAGATGCTGGGTCTCTATCATGGCTTTCCTCTCATTCCTAGTCCTCAGCATGGCTCCCCTCATATTCCTATGCTTCAACATGGCTCCCCGTTCATTCATAGTCCCCAGCATGATACCCTCTCCATTTTACCACATCTCTACTAAATTCTACCATACTTGCCAAAATTTAATTGGCCAAAAAATCAGGGGAGGGTATCATCTGGGGATACCTATTTCAGGCATAATTTCCATAAACTCCACCAGTTTGTGGCCCAGTTCTTAAGATTGTCTCAGCACAATCAAGATTGTTGGCACCTCAGTGCAGTCTCTATTCTGTAGCACATACAGTCTATCTCCACCGCCTACCATGGTCAATCATGGTGGAAATGTTCATCCACCAACTCTCTGGTTCAAAGACAAAATATGATGCACGCTCTTGTAAGTATCCTGTTCCTTCTCGCTCCAGTATGGTGGTGCAGTAGAGATCTACAGTACATCGAAATGATTCACAGATCACGAAAACAGTGGAGCCAACAACCATCCCAGTGTAGGATTGGAGGGGAGGATGCAGGCAAGTATAAAGGCATTGTTATTTTATAGTCCTCCCCTTCTGACTGCGTGTCATTTTTTACTCTTGGACAACCCCTTTAACCATATGTTGTGAACCTACCCTCATGTAAGCCCTAACTTACAAGTTTTATTTTCAAGTTGAACTTTTTTTTTGTACTCCTCCCTTCAGGACTAGGTCCAGCAAAGTAGAAAAGAAAGTGCACAGCAAGTAACCAAGCAAAAAAGCTATGCTCACCAGGCCTAAGAAAGTAGAACAAATGATAAAACAAAATTCATTAAAATCCTATTGAACTAGCCATGAATTATAATACACTATCTGAAAAATAATATAAGGTTCTAAATATGAAAAAGGATTATTGTAAAATTCCATTCCGTCCACTTCCTAGTGGATTTCTATTAATTTATTACGACAGGTACAAGGCGCCCATCCTGCTCTGATTAAATAAGAAGATATGCGAATTCTACAGGGAAGTCACATTGATTTATAGGAGTTTTTGACCCAATGTTTCCAAACACGTACAGTATCTGTTTTAATGAAATGACTTTGTAACAAGATGACTTCACTCAGTAAAATTGCATTCGCCCAGCAAGACACCAGAAAATGTGAAATAATGGTGACTTTAAGCAATACTGAGCCTGACTTGAAAAATCGCCAAACAGCACAAACCTGAGGGTTATATAGGATCGTTTATTATATGCCGAAAAAATAGAATTTCCTATATTCTTCCAGTGTAAATTGCATGCGAACAACTATATTTTTCATGCAAAGGCTACAACAAGTAAATTCTTGTTCGATTATTTCGCCTAAACTTGCACATGCTAGGCAGTTAAAGAGAACATGTCAGCTTCATATTTTTAGTAAATACCTGAATTTTTCATGGTGTTCCTCTGTTATTGCTCCTCAAAATTTTTGACTAAATTAACAGCTAGGTGTCACCAGTTGGGCATATTTCTTTACACCCAGAAAATGTCCAGTTTGCACTGACTATGCTAACCATACTGCTTGGTTGTCATCCTTGGCTGGCCATGCCAAACACTTGTATTTACGTTCAGCAGCCAACCAGAATATCCAGCATGGGCAAATTGACCATCTATGTGTCGAATCACCAGCTGTTCATCGGCACAAATGAATGAATTGATCATTTTAGTCATCAAAAATCTAATGGGGTAGTTTATTATGCCTTGTATGCCAATTTTCTGGTGTACAAGGCATAAAAATCTTAATTTCACCACTTTCCCGAAAAAGGGTGTGTGGCAAGAGTGTACAGAGGCCGGGCCATCAGCATTGACATTGTGGGGAATGTATGCTAGCTATAGCGGACGTATTTTTGGTCTCAGCTGCACTCCATATATGAGAAGGTACGTGCCTGGTCATATATGAGATGCACTCTCTGCCGACTCCGGCACTATGAATACTTGCATTACTCAAGACCCAATGTGTATAGCCAACTCTAGGCTTCCCAGCTTTGGTGAAGCTAGCATGTGTTTACATTGAGGCGTGGGAAATAAGCCAATGCCAGATACCACTTAAAGGGGTATTCCCATGAACATAATCATATCTATATTTGTAGATAATTAAAAGTTAAACATTTTTGCAAATATAAGTAACTAGCTTTTACCCGCGACTTCGTCCGTGGAACCCCGACCCCCTGCGGGGCCCACCTGGAGCTGTGCGCAGGCTTGTTCCTTTCCCTTGTGTCCGCAGAGGGCCCTTCCTACACCTGTGGGTCCATGGACCCTCGAGGCCCACCCTGCGGCCCGCTGGAACTGTTTACCTCCTCTCCCTCTTGGCGCCCGCCACCCCCCCTTTCTCCCTACCTGCTTCCCCATGTGGTCACTCCTTCCTCCTACCCCGTGCCCCTTTGCCCCCCAGGAACATGCCCCCTTCCCCCCCTAACCCCATGCCCCTTTTCCCGTGTTACCTACTCTGTGCCCCCTTTTTCCCCCTACCCAATGCCCCCTTCCCCTGTCTTACTTACCCCGTGCCCCCCCACCCTGCGGCCCGCTGGAACTCTTTACCTGGTCTCCCTCTTGGCACTCGCCACCCCCCTTTGTCCCTACTCGCTTCCCCATGTGGTCACTCTTTTTTTTATTGATCATTCTTTTGTGTCTATATAAAAAAACATGTGAATACACTCATTTAATTCTATTGTCTTTATAATGATCATGTCAGGTTTGTCAGGCCTCCATTTTCCAATGTCATCTGAATATGGCCTTGGTTTGGGCTTTATAAGCAGAGTTATTTCCTTGAACTTCTATTGCAGTATATCTTATATCTGATGGTCACTGTTAAGGTTCATGCATGTCTTACCTAGTGTTCTTTTTTTTTTTACAGTAGAACATCATAATCAAGCATCTACATGGAAGCCCGACATGTATAACTGCTTAGAGGTTTGCTATGCAGGAGTCTGGAAATATTGAAATCTATAAAAGCGGCCATATTGATTGTCACTTTTTCCACAAACATATACAACTAAACAAAGTAATGGAGGAAGAGATTTATTAACCACTCGAGAACTCAATATACTAGTAACTATGTTTTTTTTTTTTTTAAATAGAAAATCCAAACTACGGATATATATTAATGTAATGCAGAATATACTCTAATTCTAATGTGTGTATGTGTTACAAATGTTAGTAGACCTCTTTGTTATATTACACTTCCTTGCTTATTGTTGACTCACTTACCGCTGACCTAATTTGAGTGTATTGGCCACTGGTTCAATAGATGGATTAGTCCCCAGGGCATCATATATCCTGCTCTCTGTGGACTCTCTCTATTGATATGTTGATTATCTTTCCTTATAGTAATGGCTCCTTTTGTGAGTAAAGTGAACACGTGATTGTATTGTCCTTTCAATTCTCATTTTCTTACTACATTGTATACAAAATGTATTATTTATATTACATTACTTTTTTGAAGAAATTGAGATTTTAGGCATCAAACATGACGCTAGTGCCGCAGTAAATCTCTACTTGGACGGAGATGAAATATTGGAACTGTGTGAAATAGTTAAGCACAGTGGAGTATAAATAAATCAGACACGTTCCTGTACATACTGTAGTCTTCACTGCAGAATTAATAATTTAACATATTAAATTATACATCTTTATATGGTACATTAGATTTCAGGAGCTTTGATTTTACATTTTATTACATTGAAAATGTATTCACTGGCTGTAATAATACCAGCGCTGAGCTATTTGTTTTCCAGGGTTCGAGTTTTAGAATAGTTATACCATTTTTTTCTTGTGCTTTCCTCCAGGCATAGATGTAGCTGTGTATTTTTCAAGAACCTCTGTCTGTCTTTTGTCAGTTCATAGAATACTACCTCTATGTATAGACTACCATCTTCTATCAAATATTTGACCAGTCTCTACTTCTAAACAATAGAAGAGGATGGAGAACTGGGGATTCTTCAAAATGGTTGAAAATTGCAAAGATAGAATATGTCACATAGTCCTCAAATTTCTAATGTCCCAGGAGTAGGGCTCATGAACTTGGCTGTACAGTATTATAGATCTATACGGTATTCTATTATCCCATACTGTTACAAGATATTCCTCCATATGGAGACACAAACAGGTTTTTTCATCATGTAAATTTGTGACATGCTTCATTGCATGACTAGCCTTGTGGAAGAATCATACAGATCCATAATGCAAACTGTAAAGAGGTTACATGTGGTGCACCATAGGGTAGTATGTTCAGTCATAAGCGAAAAACTCTGGAACAGCCAAGGAAACTGCTCACCTTAAGGGGTTGTGCTTGACCAGGCACAATGCTGGGGAATGCTGCGAACAGAACTCTGAATTGGGCTGGCTAAGGCATACTCCAATACCCTGAATCCAGACAGATGGAGATATCAAGATAATAAAATATTGCTTACAAATTATTTTTATTATAGTTTTTTTTTAACCAATTTACTATATTTGAGTGTACCTATTTATACTTTTATTATCTATATGATGAGATTTCTTACTGTTCACATTACTGTTCACACATTATTGAGATCTGACTAGTGTTGGCTCTTTTTGTTATATTTCTAGCTCTCTCCTTTTTAACTTTCACAGTACTTTGTACATTTATCCTAAACTTATTAAAGGTACTTTTTCATACGGTTTTATATGTGTATTTTTCGGATTGACCTGATGAAGGGAGCAGATTGCCGCCAAAACGTGTAGTCAATAAAAGTTCCTTTGTATCCATACAAGTTGTCCTTACTTGGAAACATGAAGTACCTCCACTTGCTATTTTAATTTTCCTAAAACACAATGCAAACTAAAAAAAAAAACATGGTGTGGCATTGTACAGGTTCCAGAAACATATTTTGTATACTCATGTATTTAGAGAATACCTTTCACCACCTCCAGCAACTCCAAGGAATTACATCTTTCAATAGGTGTTTCTCCATTAACTTTAGAATTTTTTCTTTGGCCTTCACCATTCCTGAGTAATAAGTACTGTTAGTTTCAGCACAGTCATACTCTATAATATCAGGTGCAGTGATGTAACTAAAGTCTTGCGGGCTCCAGTGCAATCTTTTGTCCGGGGCCCTCTACCTCATCCCTACAGTGAATTCTTGATAGTGATGGCTACAGGAGCTAAGGAGTTTAACGGGATCAAACAGCACTGGGGGCATCCCCAATGCTGCAAGAGAAATCTCCAGCTCTACCTCCATCCTCCTCCGGAACATCCTCTTGGGCAGAGCCCACAGGCCACAAGAAAATGCCTGCTTACTTACTGTACCCGAGGCCTATAAGTTTCACCGCCTGAGCTGGAAGAAGACACATGAAGAGGATGTTCCTGATGAAGATGGAAGACAGCACTGTAGATTTCTCTTGCAGCATTGGGGACGCCCCCAGTGCTGTTTGAGCGCTGGGGACCGCCCGTCAGTGCTGCAAGAGAACTCATTTGCATACTGGCGGAAAACGGGATTTTAACCGAACGGCGGGGCGGATAAGACATCTAAAGGTAGGAGAAGAATAGCCTTTCTTAAGGCTATTCTGGCATGTGATCTACAAAAAATTAAGTTTAAATGATAGGATCCCTTTAATCAACCTTAGTGTGGTTAGGGGTAATCTGTGGGTCTCCTTGGTTTATGGGCCAGATGGAAGCTGCAATCTCAATACTGATACCAATGCTTATGGGCACCCTAAGGCTCCTAGGCCCTGGTGCAACTGCAACCTCTTCATTCCCTCAAGTTACGCCCCTGGTCAGGTGGGTGGTCCTGGGCAGGAGAAAAGAGACAGGGACCACCCACCTGACAGTAGAGAGCATAATTGTGCTGAAAGTAACGGAAATGATTGCTTGGGAATGGGAATAGCAAGAGGAAAAACTCCAACTTTTACTAGAATTAATGGAGCAGGATCTATTGAAAAATACTAAGAGTTGGAGTTGGTGGAGGTGGTGAAAAATAGTCATTAAAGGGGAAGCCATTGTCAAACAACATTCATGGCGTATGGAGAGTATTTCATTCATCTGTAGAACAGGATTTCCCAACCTGTCCCATAAAGGACCTCTACCCAGATGTGAACTCTATAGGAGTTTTAAAAAAAAGCCAAGCAAATATATACATGTATTCTCGGCCTGGTTTCAGCAAGTGGCCACCTCCCCAGTATGTGTAGGGATCGTGAGACCGCCTATTTTGGAGGTTGTCGCGGTTCTTCATGTACTTCAGACTTTTATGGCATAACTTGTGGATATGTTGTACATGTCTAAGCTGGGCATGAAGGATAAATTCTGTATATCTGAATGTGTACCATGAGGAAATGTTCTCATTGACACAAGTTCTCATCCACCATCTTTTCAAATACACTATAATAAAATCTTATTTAGAGATGGTAACATTATGTTGAAGAATATTAATAAGTATTTGTTCAACTTTTGTAAATCTGCCTTTTGAAGAATGATTTTTTTAAATTTCTAGATAGAATTGTATAGAAAATCAAATATAAATCAGTACAATTAATTTGTCATTGATCTGCTTTTCCATCACGGATATAGTCTTTCCATATGATTGTTAATAGCTGAACCGTTTCAATGGCATTTCATGTATCTGAGGTGGAAGCCTTTTTGTTAGAGGATGGATATAAGTTGTCCCATGGGATACTTGTGTCATGCTTAAGGCCAATATTTCCCTGTGTGTTGGAAATTCAATCATGTAATGAAATTTAGACAATCTGCTTTTAGTTACCGATGTATTCCCAGTAGCAGTTTCTATGATAGCCTATGAAGTGATACCAACCAGTATCTTAGGTGAATGCAATAAACATTTAGTGTACTTAGTGGCAACTCTGCAACTCCTTACATATTGTGGAATATTTCTCTTCTAGACACAGTCTTTTTAGTTAGTGACAGCCGAGGAGTCTATTGGAAATTAATACGTGGCAGGCCTCAATAGTGGTGTGGTAATTTTACCATATGTAAGGTGGTACAGATGATACATATGGTAAAATGACACACCTTAAACAGATGGTTCATTGCATAGGAGGAGATTAACCTAGGAATGTGGGATGGTTCATTGGTCACATTATATTATATACTGTGATGTACTCTGTGAAAGTTTGTGTGTTTGGATGTTTGTGATTTTGGAAGTTTGTTCCTCAATCACGCAAAAATGGCTGAACGGATTTGCATGAAATTTGCCACATACATAGATAGATAGGAACCCCGATTAAAAAATAGGCTACTTTTTATCCTGGTAAATGACGTCACTACACGAATGCAGTGAAGGAATTTAGGTTCACACAACACTAAAGGACCTGTGATGACGTCATCACAGGTCCTTGAGCCATTCTCAGATAGGATCATGCTAGGCAGTGGGCAGAACTAAACGCTATTTTGTGGGTGGAGCTATATAGGATGAAGCTGGACAGTGAGAAAGCTGAAGAAAATGGAGTCTCATAGAAGATCAGGAGACTACAGAACATGCAGGCTTTTTGTGGGCAAAAGGACTATATTGGGTGTAGAGTTTTAGTGAGTACTACAGGGAATGTGTTGTTCTGCCTCTGATGGGGGAAGGGGGAGAACTTTGTCACACTTCAGCAACATTTATTCAGCCCTTTGTAACACAGAAGCTGCTCAGACAGTCACAAAACCAAATCCCTGTAATCACAATTGCCCGATGTAGCAGAGTTTAGGCAGCACTGTAGCACACCTCTATAGGCTCTCCATATGCAAACATGTACATACAGCTGGGTATCCTATGCATATGCAGCGATATAGCAGAGCTGAGACGTGGGAGCAGGCTGATCGAACTGTGGCAAATTTCGGCAACATCCATTCAGTCATTTCCAACACAGAAGCTGCTCAGACAACGACATAAGAATACCCCTATAATCCAAATGGCCAGATGTAGCAGAGCTTAGGCAGCGCTGTAGCACAGCTGAGTACGCTCACCATATGCAGAGATGTACATACAGCTGAATATGCTGCGCATATGCAGCGATGTAACAGAGCCAAGATGCGGGAGCAGGCTGATCATCCACAACAGAAATTGGCTAAATATATGTGGTTCAGCGCCAACACCAACTCACAGACGAAGTCGTGGGCACATGCTAGTATGTTATATACATGATCATGCTGCTTTTATTGGTGCAGGTCATCACATAGTCAATGCTCTGTAACTACTGGAAGCTGAACCACTTGGAACAAAGTAGTGGTCTGACCTAGTGACCTCAGTCATTGCCCAGGCTACAAACGTCAGGAAAAGCTTCAGTATTTACAAAGCCACAGCCAAGCTCAAGGAGATGGCTTGGCAAGAAGGAAAGATGGCTTGCTCCTGAGGACATCTTGCAGGAGAAAATGTCGAACCAGGCCAGATGAGTGAGGACAGCCATGTGGACAGAACGACACAGCCAACACAATGTCAGCTGGTTGAGTGAACTAGTGCACCTTACAGTTAGCTTTTGTTGAGTGGTACAGATTCTGCAGTGCCAGGCGGCCCATCCCTGTGACAGAGGAAGCAAGTCAATCAGCACCTCAGCCTGGAGGTCTGCATAATACCCAACAACCCCACTGTGAAAACCCTGTGAAAATAACATCTGCTACAGAAAAAAACAAAACCATGGTGAGAAAACAGGTGGAAGACTTCTGGTGACCCACAAGAGAAACACTATCTTGGCAGTGGTCCGTGAGAGCCAGACAGTCGAGCGGCATGTTATCTATTGTCAAGTGCAGTGCCAGCCACATGACACTGTCTGTGGTGCCGTGTATGCCTCTGCTGGTGCAGTCTATGGTATGAGTGGTATAATAATTGCAAGTTATTATAAAGGGACTAAAAAAAAAATGAAAAAAAATCTAAAAAAAAAAATGTAAAATGCAAACCAACCCCGTCCCTAAAATACATATAAACAAAAATAAACATACAAGTCACAAGATATGTGGACAATTATATTATAAAGCCATTTATTCTTATAGTGAACAGGAAAGAAATGTCATTTCCCTCTCAAAAAAAAATTTAAATAAAAAGTTGTCTAAGCTTTCACAAAAATGGAATCAATAAAAACTATATCTTGTTCTGCAAAAAAGACTCCTTACATAGAAATATAAAGTAGTTTCAGGTATCACAATATGGCAGAATTTTTTTCATGTTTAATGTTTTTTATTTTAGTAGTAGTAAAATATGAAAAAATATATGTAAATTTGGTACTGACATCACCCTGACCCACAAAGTATAAGTAACATCATAATGTGAATATAATAATAAAAATCTACAATGACAATGCAAAACCAAAAAATGCTGCCGAGGGACAGGGTTAAACAAAAAATTTAAAGATGGACTTCAGTTTATTAAGACCTGCTAACCTCTTAATACATTTGTTGCATGTTTGTTTGTTTGTTTGTTTTTGCAGATTGTGAGCCTCATATAGGGCTCACAATGTACATTTATCCCTATCAGTATGTCTTTGGAGTATGGGAGGAAATCCACGGGAACACAGGAAGAACATACAAACTCCTTGCAGATGTTGTTCCTGGCAGTATTCTAACCCAAGACTCCAGCACTGCAAGGCTGCAGTGCTAACCACTGAGCCATTGTGCTGCCCCGCATGTTTGATTGTTTGTGAGCCATAAAATCCATGGTACCCCTGCTGTGAGCAGGTGTAGATCTCAACTATAATTTGTGCCAATTTCTGTCATACGTTATCCTAAATCTGGCAAACCGGAAGTGGCTCCACCACTGAATCAAAGGCTACATTCACATGATCAAGGTATAAGGAAAATGTTGTTTTTGTACCGTGTTAGCCAGTGGGTAGGAAATTAAAAAAAACACTTGAAAGTCTTCAGTAGTTGTTATCTTTTTTAATGGCTAACTAATAATGATGACAGATTATAATGTTTCAAAGCTCTCGGCTTCTTCAGATATAACTAAAAACAATTTCTGAAGGATGCATATTTATGTACAACAGGACACGTAGGGATAGAATTATAGGAGGGAGGGGGGAAGAGGGGAAGAGGCTTATTGGTATGCACAAGTAAACAAATCCACAGTTCCCAGGTTCTTATCAGTTCAGAGTGTCTTTATGGTTTTCTCAGTTCAGTGATTTCTGCTGGATGCCATGAACCCATGTGAAAGGTTCTTTCCATTCTCCAGAGTGTTAAATAAGGTCATGCCCTTGTACTCATAAATCCGTCTCTTCTTCTTGGATTTAAAATTCCCTCTTAAAATCAAAATTTTCATGTCATTGGTGATATTATGATCTTCGTTGCAGAAATGTTTTGACACAGGAAGGTGTATTCTTTGTTCTTTAACCACTTCCGGACCGCCCATAGACTATATACGTCCGGGAAGTGGTTGCCTAGTTCTGCCAGGACGTACCTGTACGTCCACCAGAACACAGCAGCTGCACGGAGACCGTGTAGCTGCTTTCACTAGGAGCCGGCTGTAACTTCAGCCGGAGCTCCTAGAGAGATAGCAGGGAAGATTTATTACCTCCCCTGCTATCTCGATCGCTGTGTATACAGCACTCAATGAGCGCTGTATACACGGCTATGGACGCAGCCATAAATCAGCTGCCCTCTGACCCGGCAGACACGTGATCCGTTGGGCTCAGTGTCCTGCCAGAGCTGCTGGGTCCTACAGGACTCAGATCAGCTCTGTATACCATGTAGCAGTGTGCAAGAGGTTGGATTTCTCCTGTACCTGAGGTTAAATGTACCAGCCCCAGTTATAGGAGAAATCAGCCTCCAGTACAAAAAAAAAAGGTGATCAGATGTCCCCAAAGGTCTCTTATGACTTTATGGGGACACAATCTGGAAAAAAAATAAAATAAAAATATAATAAAGAAGTTTTTTAAAAAAAAATGTAAATAAAATAATAATAAAAAATAAATAATACGCTAATAAAACGCTGTTATTAAAGGTTATAGCCCCACCCCCGACGACACCATACAAAATAAAAATTACCGTAACGGAGAGGAAAAACTATTTTATAAAGTTTTTCAGTGACACTTTGTGTTATTAAATTAAAAAAGAAAATAAATTGAAAACCAGACACAATTTCCCTCCTATTTTGTTTATATTTTCCCAGATATAAAAAAAATTAAAACACATTCGAAAATAAAGATAACATAAAAATAAAGCCCTATGTGTCCCCGAAAAAAGACGCAAAAATTAGTTGACTGAGACATACGGGAAAAATGTTACAGACCTCAAAACCGCACATACAAAATAAACCAATGTGTCTGGTCCTGGACCACAAATTGGCCCGGTACTGAAGTGGTTAATAGTATGGCGATGTGCGTTCATTCTCATTCTGGTTGTCACATATAACCCTCACCTGGAGACGCTGAGAGGAATCACATGCAAACTACATCCACTACTGCAAAAAGACAACCGTCTAAAATCCATATTTCCAGACACCCCCCCCCCCCCCTCCTATGCTATAGACAGCCACCAAACCTCAGGAATATGGTTGTCAGCAGCTCACTGTCACCTCCAACCAACAAAGGAACATTTCCTTGTGGACAGAAAAGATGCAAAACCTGCCCTCACACACTGACCACTGACAAGATAGAGATACCAAACTCTAACAGGGAATATAAAATCCCAGGTACGTTCACCTGTAACACACCTAATGTAGTGTATTTAATAATATGCACCAAGTGTTCCACTGAAAATTTAGTTTTTTCAAAGAAAATCTGCAGTAGAAATCAGAAGCTAAAACCTGCATTTCTCTCATGGGCTAACTACCATATCCACCTATGGATTAGGCCTACTACAACTTTATAAGGCTCCATGCACACGATCGTAATTGTTATCTGTAATTGCGGATAAATGTACGGGCCCATTCATTTCTATTGGCTCCTTTATTTCTATGGGGCCCTACTGCGGCTGTGTGTCCAGGCCATAGTGACGAGAATATGGAGCAGGTCCTATTTCGATGTATGGGTCGGTGAAATCCATAGATGACACAGATACCAATCCACATATCATCCATGCTATTTTTACTGACCCGTACACTGAACAAAGTCGTGTGCATGAAGCCTAGGATTCTGAATAGTGAACGTGCTGCGAATTCCTTATTCTGAGGAGATTTTTACATAGCATGTAAATAGGACATTCAATACCCCATTCACATCCCAAAGCTTACATTTTATATGCTTTCATTATCCGGTCTTCTGGGCCAGATAGTTAGTTATTATTGTCTACCTCTGCTATAAGCCGCTAGTACTTGTGATGGCCATAAAATAAATGACTACATCGGAGACTTCTTTGGCTAGACCCTTTATGGTATCCTATATTTTATAATGGCCTACTGACAGGTGATTAAAAAATGCTACAGCTGCGGCCTACGGAATAGCCCGTGATATTTATATTATATTTATAGCATGGGTGTAACTTCTATGTGGAATGGGGGCTATTCACATGACCGTTGCTTTGACGGTTCGTTGTAACATACCATCGAAATATAGGTTATGTCCTATTTTTGTCAGTTTTCATGGACCCCTTCATACATTAAATATATGAAGGTTCCCTGAGAACGGGCGCCTCTGGGGTGCAAGATGGCCGGTACTGGGTGGTACCAGAATGAATTGGTTTACAAAACCTGCTTTATAAACCCTATAAACAAATTTTGGCTCAATTTGGTTAGGTAAATCTAATAGTAGGAGGTCTCCATTTATTTCAATAACTGTGTAATGCATGATTTTCCCTGTGGTGGCGCTACAGAGGAATTGAACATTTGCTGGTAGATTTTCTTTGGCAGATTCATAAATATTATTATTCCCTTCGCCTCAAAATCCTGACCAAAAAGATGGCTCCCATTGAAATCAATAGGAGCCGCTCAGGAGCTTATTCCAGCAGCAGTTTCTTCCAGCTGCCGGAAAAAAAGAAGCGAGATGCTCATTCTTCAGGCCGAGTCACCACATGATTCGGCCTGAAGACACACCCTCTTCCAGACTAGGCCCATTCATTGGGCCTAATCTGGAGCAGAGTGCGCGGCTGGATGCCGATGCAGTGCACCGGCTTTCAGTCATGGCTACCCATTTTTTGGATCTAAAAAATGGGTAGCCAATCCAAAAAACCCCATGTGAACTTACCCTAAGAGTCTTACAATAGATTAAGAGAGGAAGGAAAGATACATCACCGTCAAGCAAAACTACGCCCAGTCCACACTTTGATCATTCCCAACCCAACCAAGACTTGGGGTTTCAGTTAACCACAAATTGTCCCTGAACAAGGGATTATTGGGAATTACAAGATGGCTGCCAAGTGACTACAGTATTTATAACGTTTTGTAAACTTCTTTTTGCACAAGTCTTTTTATAACAGAAGACTTATGCAACTATTCTACATAAGCACATTTGATATTAAAGGGATCCTACCATTAAAAACCTTTTTTTTCTCCCTAACACATTGGAATAGCCTTAAGAAAGGCTATTCTTCTCCTACCTTTAGATTTCTTATCCGCCCCGCCGTTCGGATAAAATCCCGTTTTCCGCCAGTATGCAAATGAGTTCTCTCGCAGCACTGGGGGCAGACCCCAGTGCTCAAACAGCACTGGGGGCATCCCCAATGCTGCAAGAGAACTCTCCAGTGTCGCCTCCATCTTCTTCAGGAACGGGGTCTTCACCGCGTCTTCTTCCGGGGGTTGACTTCAAACTTCTAGGCCTCGGGCCTAGGGCAAAGCCGACTGCGCATGCCCACTGGCCACGAGAAAATGGCCGCTTACACGGTATTGGACCGCAGATGGCTTGAGGAAGCGCTATAAGCGTGAAACAGCTGTTGCCTACTCTCACTGACCAGCTGTCATCTCTCTTCCCTTTTTACATTGTCATGAATAAAGAAATAATTTTTTTTAAAAAGTACCAGCCTTGGTGAGTGCTCCCGTTTCTCCTCTTGTATCAAGAAAAATTTTCAACATATGTCTCTTTGGGAGCAGAGCACCACCGCTTAGCTATTAGGCTAAGCCTAATATGGCTTCAGGCCCAGGTATGGACGCCTTCCTATAGATACTGTTTGAATATTTTTGGACTTACGTCTGTAGTGCCACTATACTTTTTTCTTTTTTACACTTTTTTTTCCACAGTGTTTTTCTGCCGTGTTTCGCTATATAAGGGCGTATGGCCTTCGCCTAATAATAATCATGGGGGAAAATCCCTATTCCCAAAAAGACTTTCATTAGGCCGCATGAAATGGATGCTTTAAGGCTAAGGCCCCACGATGCGGAAACGTAGCTTTTTTTGTTGCAGATTTTGTTGCGGTTTTTTAAACCAAAGTCAGAAGTGGATTCAGCAGAAGGTAGAAGTGTAAGAACTTCTTATATATTTTCCATTTCTTTGTAGCCACTCTTGGGTTTAGCTCAAAAAAATGCAGCAAAATCTGCAACGAAAGAAGCTGTGTTTCCGCAACGCGGGGCTTCAGCCTAAAGGGAACAATTGATCACAACCAGCTGCACTTGTAATGTATATACTGCAGGATTTATGTCTCTAAGCCCTGCTTATAGGGTCCATCTATACTAGGTTTGTAGATGTGATCTTCTTCATAGGATGTGTCCATTGACATCTTACACATGCACATGTTCAATAATTTAATTGCAGTGATACTTTGTTAATGTTATGAATTGATATATTTGCTATGAATACAGCATTAATGGAAACTTGAAGATTTTTACATATACGGAGGGCCCAAGAAAGCTCTGCTGGAGACAGCGGGCCGGTCAATGATTGTATCTGCATTTATTGTAAGCTGGTAATGAATCCTCATAAATCACCAGAGAGGGAACATTTAATGTTATGTCCTTGGACTACTTCAATTATTCCTTCTATTCAGTTCCTATGAAGTTGTATGAACACTATGGCTTAATATACAACATGATGAATGTTAAAAACACATTAAATGCAATTGTTGTGTAGCTAAGGACATAATAATTACATGTTCGATAAAAGCGCACATGTGTGTAGGCCCGAGATAAGTTCCAGAGAGTCTTATCAATACTTTAATTATAGATAACAACACGGTACACATTTGCTTTTTGCTCGGCGCCATCTTCTTGTCTCTTATGTCTTTGCTAATTTATTTTGTTGTGCTGTCAGATGTTTGCATTGCAGTCCGATGATGGCTTGAGAATTCACCGTTCGTTAGAAATCCTTAAAGGAACATTCTAAGCAAAACTGATTTATTGTGTTATGTCTAGTGCAGGGTCTGCAGAGGCAGGACATGAAAGGGGAACACCCCTTTTTATTCAGATTAGCATAAACCCCTCCCCTGCTGTGGCTCAGTTCATGGAACAGTCCTGCAAAATTGATATTGCTGACCACGTATGACGGTATGCTCACCATGTGTGTGGCGTGATAGATGTCTTGCTCAGTACCTGTAATAGAAATAGGTGCATCTGTGACGTTTTTATGAACCTGTGGAGATCGGTGCAGGTTCATGTCGCGTGTAATCCTTATAGTTTTACACATCACAGGGAGTGCTGCTATTATGTTCATATTAATATTCTCAGCTATGGCCCTATTTACTATTCTCTACTTTGTCCATATTTTTCCTGTCCTTCATGCTTGGCTAAGTTACCCAGACAGACAAAAAGGTTGTCACCCCTGTTTCCAACGCAACAATAAGGTCACTAATACGACTCATGAGTTTTCAAGCAACATTGATGGTCAGAACTCGCGTAAAATGACAATAAATCAGCCCCATCGTCGCCAGGCTTTCTTTCACATGCCCATTTGAAGAAAATGATGTACATAGTGCATAACCTAAGAAGTCACAATTCTCAATTGCACACAAATTTGCCATGCAACAATTTTTTGGCGCACAAGCCGTGATAAATCATCCTCTTGTTCTTTGTACTGAAGATAGTTCCAAATGACATTGGCTGTATGTTTGAGGTCATTGTCCTGCTGCAGAATACTGTAAATTTGGAGACGCCTCTCTGATGGATATGTATCTTCCTGTATTTCTTAGCATTGAGTACACCATTCATCCTGACCAGACCCAAATTCCATTGGCTAAAATGCAGCCCCACTGTTTCCTACAGACATGCATTGTGCTCCTCTCCAGCCCTTCTGTTACTTGAGCCCCCCTGGCTTGGCCTTGCTTTACTTTTGATTTCAAAGAGAAGTACGCATGATGTGTCTTTCATCTTTCATCCTTGGTCAACCACTTTGTCTACAGTCCTCAATATTGCCAGATTCTTGGCACTTCTTCAGATTTGACTGTAATAGAAGATAGTTTGTTCTATCAGGGATGTGGGTGCTTGGCTTCAAATTTATTCTGCAGCAGATCAATGGCCACAAACATCCAGCCATGGTCATTAAGAACTGTCTCCATTGTGAAGAAGAACAAGGGGTCCTGGAAATGATGATATGATCTCCAGGGAGCCCTGATCTAATCAACATCCAGTCTGTCTGGGATTACATGAAGAGACAGAAATATTGAAGCAAGCCTACATCCACAGAAGGTCTGTGCTTAGTTCTCCAAGATGTTTGCAACAACCTCCCTGCCGAGTTCCTTCAAAAACTGAGTGAAAGTGCAGCTAGAAGAATAGATTCTGTTTTGAAGGCAAAAACTTTTGACACTAAATATAGACTTGATTCAAATTTCATGTACTTACTATTGTTAATAGACAAAAATAACCTATTAAAACTTCTATTTTTTAAATTGAAGACTGCCGGACCTTTCTCCAGCTCCACATTAAACCTGAGTGCAGTCAGGACAAGTGCCGTGCCATGTCCAGCACTCCCATTGAAGTTCCAAGCACCACCAGTCCTGCTTACATTCAGCTTGTCTGCTCCCCGGTTGAATGTGGAGTGGTCGAAAGTTCCTGCAGTCTACACTTCATGGGACAACCCCTTTAATGTTGGTCAAAGACACCAATTTTGGAGGACTGATTAAATATCTAATAAGTATGGGGTTTTAAGACAAATACTGTATGGTAAGTTGCAGTCAGAAATGTCTAGCAGTCTCTCCCCATTCAGAACACATGGGGACTCTCCTGAGCCAAGCATGCATGTGCATGAAGGGTCAGGAAGAATGGCTGTAGGCCAATAGCTATTGAAGGTATATGGCCACTTTTAGTATTCAGTCTTGCTATATATGGAAGTTTAATAAAGCTATTAGCACTATATTGTGAGGTTTTTTGGAACCTTTTTGTATAACCCACTCTTATACACATCCATTATTCTATTCTAGCCAGTTATAATTACTGATCATCTGATAGTGTAGACTTATTAAAGATACTGCATTATGTCCTTGGCTATGACAGCATATTAGATCAAGCCTCGCCGTTATTCATAGTAATATCTACACAACAGATTCATTGATATGTCTCAGGGAAAACAGAATAATAATTGTCAAATATCCCATTGCATTTAATATTATACAACATGAAAATACCATAAATATATGGTTTCCTGTCTAAATTCATATTGTATTCTTGAATATACTATCATTTATATCAACCACAAGCTATTTGCAAAACCATTGTGCTACAGATATGATATTATCCAAAAGCATATAGAGTATAATTGATGCCACAAAGGAGACGGGTCCCCAAGTGTAATCATCTTAATTGAAGCAAATAATTAAGACGAGAAAGGAGAAGCTCTCAGTCCAGGGAGGATGATGAAAAGCACAGGTCACATGACTTATAAATTCTGCTGATATTGATCTCCTGTCAAGTAGTGAATGGATTATCCTGTTCTCTTTAGAAAGTACATAAGATGCTTTGTTCACACTAGCTGTGATATTTAGATTTTTAGCAGAGGGGGTTTGCACTGTAGAGCTCTGCCCATTGCGCATATACAGAATACAGTCATTAGAAAAACAGAATCCACCCTCTTTGAATTCTGGTTTTACGTCATAGGAAAAATCTGGTCTGTAGAAGATCTTAGACCTCAGATGAAGAACAAGACACATCAGATTTCACTGTGTCATTATTTATTTAACAAAAATGAAGCCAAAATGGAAAAACCACCCCAAGTACACCCCATGAAGTCAATATCTTGTAGAACCAACTTTAGCAGCAAGTAATGAAGGCATGGTCTTCTATAAACTTTTTGGTCTCTCACATTGTTCTGCAGGAATTTTGTTCCACTGCTTTACGGTTACTTAAAGGGGCTCTATCAGCAAAATTATGCTGATAGAGCCCCACATATTCAGGCATTGGTAAAGTTATATTAAACTACCCCCCCCTCCCGTTTTAAAATAAAACCCTAAAACAGAATATGTTCAACTTACCGAAGGTGCACGGGGGGCGGGCATTCAGGGTCCGACATCATCTTCAGCCACGCCTCCTCTTCCAGCGATGTCCTCGGGTCCCGTCTAACTAGCGAATGGACATTGATTAAAAAAAAGGCACGGGTGCATGCACAGTAGCATGCTGCTTCTACTACTGCTACTGTGCATGTGCTTGCGCTATTTTTTTTTTATCAATGTCAGTTCGCTAGTTAGATGGGACCCGAGGACATCGCTGGAAGAGGAGGCATGGCTGAAGATGACTTCGGACCCTGAATGCCCGCCCCCACACACCTTCGGTAAGTTGAACATATTCTGTTTTAGGGTTTTATTTTAAAACAGGGGGTAGTTTAATATAACTTTACCGGTGCCTGAATAGCCTTTTTAAAGGCTATTCACGCATATGTGGGGCTCTATCAGCATAATTTTTCTGATAGAGCCCCTTTAAGTACATTGAAGTTTGTCAGTATTTGTTTGTGTACTCTTAAGTCTTTCAATTGAGTTGGGGTCTGAACTGTGACTGGCCCACAACAACACCTTGATTTTTTTCTGGACATTCTGTGTAGATACAGTATGTTGGTGTGCTTGGGATCATTGTCCTGTTGCATGACCCAGTTTCTGTCAAGCTAGTGGCTGTAGGTTAGATGGCCTCACATTTGACTCTAGAATGCTTTGGTATACAGAAATCATCCCCCTCCACCACTGTGCTTGACGGTTGATAGGAGGTGTGTGATTGTTGGTATGCAGTATTTGATTCTCATCAAAAATGGCACCTTGCATGAAACGTGAAACACTCCATGTTGGTCTTGTCGGTAGAAAGGAGATTGTTCCAGAAATTCAACTCGGCAAACTTAAGTTGTGCGCCTGTTCTTTCAAGAAGGAAGAGGATTTATCATAGCAATCTTTCCAAACAAGCCACGGGTGTTCAATCTTTTTCATGAACTTGAATATTTAACATACTAACGGAGGCCTGTAGAGTCTTAGCTGTAGCTCTTGTTTTATTGCAATTTATCTGAGCATTGCATGGTCTGACCTTAAGGTGAAGATTGTCAACTGTCTTGAAAATTTTCCAATTGGAATTAATCTTTTTCACTGTAGAATGATAGACTTCAAATTATTTGGACATGGTCATATAACATACTAGCATCTACCCTCGACTTCGTCTGCGGGTAGGCGTGGGCGCTGAGCCGCTTTTATTTAGGCAAGTCATGTTGGTTAGGATCTGGCGTGCGGCCCCGCAGCCCACCTTGCGCACCCCCGCCTCCCTTGCTTCTCGCCTGGCCGTGCGGCCTCGCTACCTACCACCTGCTCCTGGCTTCCCCCTCTCACCTGCCCTCTTCCTCCGCCCCACCATGCCCCTGCTCCCCCTGGCACCCATGCCCCCCTTCCTCCCGGGACCCTCCCATGCACCAGGCCCCTTCCTCCCCCGTGCCCATGCCCCTGTTCCCCCTGGCACCGCCACGCCCCCATCCCATGTCCCCTCGCGCATCCCCTTCCTCCCGGGGCCCCCCCTATCCTGCGGGCTACCACCCCTCTATCCCACGACCCATCCCACCCTTATCCTACAGCTCCCCGGCCCTGCCTCCTGGGGCCCCCTTCCCTAACACCCCTCCCCTCCTGTGGCCCCCCCCTCCTGTGGCACCTACCGCCAACCAAAATCCCCCCCGGCCGGCACACCCCACACAACCAACCCGCTTCCACAAACTCCCCTGCCTTGTGGCTCCGTAACTCACACAGCATTGGTTGCTGAGCTAAAGCAGCCACCGTACTTACCCAACCTCCGGACACGGCAGAACAGTGCAGTCTCCTGCCGTGCGCACACCACCGGCACAGGCGATGACACTCTCGCGGCCCCACAGCATGGCTGCTTTGTTGGGACGCTCCAGAGGTGTCAGAGACCCCATCTTTTTAAGGCTGCAAGCTGGCCATAGCTCTGCCCACACAGTTGCGGCAGCCAACCGGGGAACATTTCAAGGGCCTTGGATGACGTTCTTCTCAGGTCCTTCAGCGTATCCTGAAGTGAACATCGGCATTAGCGGGGGGGGGGGGGGGGGAAGTCCGGTGGTCAACAGGGATGATAAGTAGTCTATGTTTCAATCCGGGAGCCTAGGTATGTATGTGTGCAATTTCAGGCCAATCCATTCGGCCGTTTAGACGTGATTGAGGAACAGACATCCAAATACACAAACATCCAAACACACAAACTTTCACATTCATAATATTAGTAGGATTCCAGACTGATGTACAGCAAAATTGCTTCTCTAAGATCATTGCTGATGTCTTTCCTCCTTGGCATCCTGATAACATACACCTAAATGCTCCAGACTAGCAAGCTAATACTTCTGTTTTTATGGAGGGGATTACACTTGATGATGATCAATTAATCAAGGGCATTTAATTAGCAGCACCCGGCTGTTACTTATCCTTTTAATTTCTATGGAAGCATTCCCATGGGTATACTTAATTTTTCACAGAATGCTGCTGCATTTTGGCTTAGTTTTTATTAAATAAATAATGACATGAACAAATAATATTAATAAATAATGAACAATTTGTCATGTGTTGTTATTCTATCTGAGGTTTTAGCTAATTTTATGATCTACTAAGGGTTTTTAAGATTTTTTTTTTTAATGTCTAGACATGTAAACCCATAGAATTCAAAGAGGGCAAAATACTATTGGGACAGGTCCAATTAGATTTACTTTTAGCCAATATGGCATAAAAATAATGTATCTTTTTTGTAAAAGGAGTAAACAGAGTACATACTAGACCAGACCTGGGCATTGTACGGCCCGCGGGACACATCCGGCCCTCTAACTGTCTCTGACCGGCCCACATAGGGTGTAGGATAAAGGTAGATGCCGAATAGCATATGATATCATAAGATAGTGAGCGGAGCCAGACGGGACAGTGTGGTTGTGTTACAAAGAAAGTGCAAGCTCCTGGGAATGGAGACTGATGGAACATAAGGAGGAGAGAAGAGACAGTATGTGTGAGCAAGAGGAGGGAACTGGGGGCAGATGTAGGGGCAGTTAAAATTAAGGCAGATGGAGGGGGGACATTAAACTGGGGTCAACTGGAGGAGGATATTAAACTGTGTTGTAGTAGCTGGAGGGGGACATATCTGCCTCTAGTTGCCCCCAGTTTAATGTCCCCTTCCAGTTGCCCCAGTTTAATGTCCCCTCTAGTTTCTGCTAGTTTAAACTAGGGCACGAGGAGAGGGAATTCTTATTATGGGACATTTGGAGGGGAACATTATAATGTGGGGGCATATAAAGTTAGGGTGACTGTATGAGCATCATACGGTGTGGAGGTCCATGGAGCGGTGGATCAGAATGGGCAGAGTTAATGTAGAAGTCGGTGGAGCTAAATTTGCCACGGCACACATAGCCCTCGAGAACCATTTCAATTTCTCATGTAGCCCCATGGGAAAATTAATTGCTCACCCCTGTACTAGATACACGAGGGAAAATATTAAGACTAGTCCTGACTCTTCTCCATCCCACCTACTTTTTAGAAAAGTGTTGTGAATGGGTAAAAATTTTGGTGCAAAAATGGATTTCAACAAAATAGAACATTTTCTATGTCAGAAAAATGACATAAATACAAATACCCCCAATGTTTATGAGTCCAGTGTTCTCATGACAAAATCACTGTACTAACCAATCCCTTCTTGCACTTGTCTCTGCACATACAGCAGCCCCTCAATCACTGTGTGGGGGCAGAGGAGGCAGGTAGAGGCGGGAGGAGTGCTCTCCTGATGAATACACTGGACTCATGACTTTCCTGTGTATTCTCTGACTGCTCTTGTTACCCACATGACACAATGGGGGGGGGGGAGTATTTATAAAGACAGGCATATTGTATGGCGTTGTGTCGACTGTGCCAGCAGAGCATGGACTTAATTCATGATCAGGCTATATTTCATCATGAATTATGTGCCTCCTCCTGGTGTCTAAGGGCTCGTTCACATCTGCGCCTGGTCTCCGTTCATACAGGTTTCCGTTTCCTGCACAAAACTGAGCAGGAGACGGAAACCTGCAGGACTCTTTCAAACCCATTCATTTGCATGCAGAAGACGGAAAGCTCAGAAAGGACTAGTGTGAACTTAGCGTTAGGTGCCCAGGTGTCCATGTACCTAGATGAAAATTTACACCACTTCCTTTCTGACCATAAAATGATGAATGGCTCAAGTGATAGCAAAAATGCAATCACAAATTTCTGAAATGCAATGTTTTATGCCCCCAAAAACAGCATAAAAACAATACTACATTCCCCCAATTTTTTTTGTCTGATGATAGATCTGCTTTCAACAACAACTCATCTGTGTGCCTATGTATAAAATTAATTTTCAGTTGCAGAAATTTCTACAACAAATCAGTCATGTATGTAAAGTTCCCAGATATTCCCCACACCCAAATTTCTTGCCTTTACTCACCAGCTACAATTCCAGTATTAGGATATGTTCACATGGAGGAATTTGCCACAGATTTGGGGGTGGATTCTACCCCCAAATCTGCAGAAGATTCCTCCCGGAATCCGTCTCCCATTGTTTTCAATGGGAGACAGAGATTGCAGTAGGACGCGGAAAAAAAAGAAGCGTCCTGTTCAATCTTGCTGTGGATTCTGTAGCTGACTCAGCTGCGGTGTCCGTGACTCGAGACTCCCTCCTGACTAGGCCCATTCATCCGGACCCAATCACGAACAGGATGCCGCAACTGAATGCTGATGCACCGCATCGGCATACCGTCACAGCTAGCCCGTGTGAAAATGCCAGTGGCGGAAAATGAAGAGGATAGAACAAATCCATACACATTTATTCCTACCTGACCTGTTTATTGTACTGAGCAACATGTCAGGTCACAAAAAGTACAATTTTTTTTTACAATAAGATGTAACATCTCTGCCTGTTCAGGTCATTGCACCACCCTCTGCTCGCATGCGGCGGTGCAGGAGGCGGGTGCAGTTTGGATCTTGGCTTAAAGTTTTTGGTTGCACTGTGTAAACACGGCTCTAGTTCTGCAATTGTATTTGCACCACACCCGTCTTCTGCCCTTGTTGCTTCTGTCCATTAAGTGGTTAAATTTTGTCTTGCCTGTGATTGACAGCCTGTCTTCCTGTCAGGTTCAGGGCGGGTTCTCCCTCCCTATTTAGCCTTGGCTCTCATTCACACCAGTGCTTGCTATTGCCTTGTGCGTATTTGCTTTTTGCTGTCACTAATTTTGCTTGCATTCTAATCCTTGATCTCTGGCTTTCCCTAGTGACTATTCTTTTGGACTCTGATTTGACACTGCTTCGCTCGACTGTTACCAAACCCTGGCTAGCTGACCTCCCTTTGTTGTTGTCCGTCTTGTCTGCGTTTTGTGTCTCACATATACAGGGAGGGAACGTCTTCGTGGTTGCCGCCTATTACGCAGGATAGGGCCTGGCAATAGGAAGGGACAGTTGGGGGCTTCAGCTTAGGGCTCACTGTCTCTTGTGTCCCGTCCCAGGGTTCAACAGCTACTGGGGAATTGCTGTCCTAACAATTCCCTAACATAAGCATAAAAATCTGATTTCACAATGATTTTATCAATGTATTTCCATTAATCTATTATCTACTGACACATCATTTCATTCAATCAGACTTTAACTAATACAAGGCACACATTGTAATGCATGGCCCTCCGTCCACAATTCTGCGTGCACTGTAGTTAAAGCAAACCTGTTAAAGTGGTTTCAGATATGATGAGCTCTGTGATATATAGGTTTATAGGATTTGGACTTAAAAGTAGAGTAAATTATAACCGGACTCCTAAAAAGAAATAGTAAGAGTCCTCATTACTCCGGCCACACACAATCATTGATAACCTTTTGCTGTCAATCACAGGGTGTGGGCGGAGTAAGCAGGACTCTCACTGTTTCTCTTAGGAGTCCTGTTAGGATCTACTCTGCTTTTTACTCAGAAATCCTTCCCCAAATGATATAAACCTATATATCTTAGAGTTTATCTTCTCTCCCCCTACTTAAATACCGCTCTCACATAGGGTACCCAAAATCACCTGACAGGTTCACTTTAAATATGAATCAGATTATATGGTTCAGTATAATTTTACTGGTAACTTCAGTAGTCTCTGCATAGTACAGATTCTGGGCCCCTCTAAAAGATGGTGCAAGTAGCGATCTATATTTCATGCCATCTGCCAATTCTACACTCAAGTCTCTACAAAAGTCTCAGCACCCTGCCTTGTCTATAAGGAATGCAGTGCGAGTAATCTAGGACACAGTGAAGTATGTGGACATTTTCTCTGCAGTACAGTATAGTCGTGGAGAATGATGCAGGACAATGTCTGGGGATGTTCATAATGAAGCCAACGCCACTAAACACTCCAGTCGCACTTGACAGTTAATAGCTCCAATCTCGTAATACAATTATCATTAGTCTGGCGCAGTTGGAATTACGCAATATGACGTCTCATACGGTTCTACCAGCTTGTAAAACCTTAAAAGGATGCCATGGTTGTCAGTAAAATGGAACCGAGACAAGGGGACTTATCTCCTTCATAATTCCACCCACTGTCTATTGCATCGCTTAAGAGAAAATTAGGTTGAAGAACGGAATCCCTCCAAGTATAATCCGCATCCCTGTCAAATATCATGTATCTGAGTTCAAGGCGCCAAAAAAAAAAATCCCCAACGTAAAATATCTCATACATATAGTGATGGTTAATTTTATGTAATGAGTATCTCTCTACCACATCTAAGTGAATGTCCACAATTTTAGGGAATTCAAACCATTTTACTGAAACGTATAAGTAAAATCTATGATAATAAGCAGCAATAGCATCTCTATATACACCTTTAAGACAAAATATGAATACAGTTTCTGAAAAATGCGTCTGTTTTCTACTGGTCCCATATAGTGTGAGAACCACTGCACTGCAATTGTAGTATACACGGACATAGGTCACCTTTACTGCATTGTATCACCCCAAATCTTAGGATTGAGAAACATCGTAGGTTAAAATCAGTCACCATGTAAAATTAAATGACATTTTTGACGACACCCGGACAATGATTTATTAGAAATGTTACTATTTGGCCTATGAAGGTTCTACTGTCCATCCCGCTTAGTACTGCTGAATGAAAGGCTGTCCATAAATACAACCATTTGTGGTTATTGGATTCATTTCCCAGTGTTTGCAGATACAGTATACAGTAATTGAATAGCTTTTGTTTAGTCTGATGTTTCCACCGATGACGTAATCCGGATAGTCTCGGTGCAAGGTCTACAACACTTAGATATCACCAAAGAAGATAAATGTAAAATTTCTGAATATTTTGTAAAATTGAAACATGATTATTTGTATTACTATACAGGATGAATCTGTATAGGATCTATAGGTAGTCAATGATAACTATAGCTGACTCCTAGCTAGTAAAACTTAATGTACGTTATTATAACAACAGTGATCATGTATATCTTGTGCAGAATGGATCTTTGTATATAAAATGTCTATATCCTGCGCCTTTGCGGATTGTTCTCCTCTTCGGTGTGTGACTCTGGATACCATTATTTTCTCAGTGGTAGAATGCTTTGCACACACTGCAGAGATCACTGCTAACTAGTCATTTACATGGAAAATACTATACTGGGTATATAATCTAATTTATAATTATGTCATCTGATGCTGAAAGGTTACGCCTCGGAAAATCTAAAGGAGCCAAGTATGGCTCTGAACTCCATATATAATGGGATTGGCATCTGGGCTTGACCTATTGTATTCCTCTTTCTTGGCCTCCGAAGTGGCCCGATATATAACGTATATATTTTATAATACATATATGACTATATTGCAATATGACTTCCCTTCTTGCAGCCATAGCATTGCAGAAAGTTACAAGCTGCTAAGATTTATGGTGAACTTTCTGATGATGGTAGACATGACTGCTCTAGTAAGACGCTGGTAACAGGAGGAATCCCTCCTCCTTACTATCCATGTCCCTGTTTATACTCAGTACTCTGCACTGCAGTTGACTGCAGATTATCCTGTGCATGTCCAAAAAAATGCAGTTTATTGTTATCAGTGTTTTATTTCGGCTGGTCCATGTTTTATTAGCACTTGAAGGAAGAGCGACCACTATCAATCACAGCGCACCCTTTGACGCACACTGATTCTGGTAATGAGATTTTGTTTGCCCTGACACTCTGCATTTGGCTCACTGTGCAGTTGTTTGACAAATGACAGCTCCTGTGGATGACTCAGACTCTGCAGAACCAGCAGGTCTTGTTTAACCCCTTTTTACCAGGGGGACCTTGAAAACCGAGCTCTGCAGGCAGCGGAGGCAGTGAAGAGTGAAGGCACGCTTGTTCTGCAGCATGCTTCCTGCACTTTGAGCCAAGTACAAGACTGCAATAAGTTTCCTGCTGCAACGTTCACCGTGAGGGTGCAACACTTTCCACACCATCATATCAACTATCTTTTCTCTATACACAACTAGTAGTATATATACTCTAATACAGGCGTTGAAAAGACGCTAAATCTAAATCATATCTCTGTGCAGTTTAAGGCAACCCATTGTTTCCTGTAGACACCTATGTCAGATAGAAGAGCAGATGACTTTAGTATTCTTCAATTGGATTAGTCCAAAAATATGTCTGCCCCATAAACGCTACCTTAAATAACATATATCCAATTCTGAAACCTCTAAACATCTACATACAACTCTAAGACCAGTATTAGCAGCTCCATGTACAAGTCTTATAATCGATGGACCTAATGTTCAGTGCTCCTTTAAGACATGCTATACAGTAAGACCTCTCCAAAAGAACACCCCAAATGATCAGTCCCACACTACATAAGGGTCTTTGAGAAGAACCCCCCACCCCAGACAACCACTTTCCAATACAATTTTTGGTGCTTTCACTGCAAATGATACAGATATCTCTGCGCAGTATAAAACATGACTCCAAACCACTGAAAAGATGTATTTTCCTAAGATTAAGCCAATGTAGTCCTTAGCATGCAGTCCCTATAGAAAAGAAGCAAGTTACCAAAGATTGGTCTAAATGCACAAAAAGTTACTAAGTTCATGCAAATACAACATCTCGTGTTGTGTCAGGAAGCGTAAGAATCCTGATGTGGAGTGATGGGCAGCTGTGAAAGTATGTGCCCCCCGCTTACCTCGTCCACCTGCTCGTATCCGCTTATTCGCAGCAGTACTGTAGTATCTCAGTGCAGGGAGCTGTCCGCTTCTCAGTGCTGAACGGGCCACCAAATAGGGAAGACTAGCACATTGGGTGGATCTTACTCTGCAGGTCTATTCTGCTGCAGTGCTGAATAAGAAGTAGAAAGAAGGAAGAAAGTCTCTCACTCCCATACACACATGCTTTTTGTTCTGAATAAGACGAGAGGTAAAGGCGTACAGATGAAATGAACAGGGAGGGAAGATTTGTGTGTGATCAATAATTGAAAGGCTGGGAGTGGAGTGGGCAATCCCAGCTCATAGTAGGAAGCAGTCTGGAGCAGCTGTGGGGGTGGAGTGAATGCAGGCATATGGGGTTATCCGTTTTGCTTGAATAACAATGTATGGAGGGGAGAAAATAGAATAGAAGACACCTCCTGGGTAACCTCTGGGCTTTATCCGTGGACGTATTGACTATTAGAAGCCAATAGTTCACAATGATTAGAGGGAACTCCTTAAGACTAGACGTATAACTTTTATTATGGATTTGCAAAGCTGTCACTCACTGAGGTTCCCTTTAAGACTACTATCCTATAAACCCAGTAGGAAACTGTCAGCCTGTGTCAGGTATAAAGTACTATTCACATTAGAGGGGTCTGCAGCTTTACACAGAGCATACAGTGGAAATGGAAGACCACATGTCAGGCTCAGATTTTGTATTATACATCATATGCGTTCCCACGGAGGAATTCAAAGTGGATTTTGAAAAAAAAAAATGCTGCAAAAGTGCTTTAAAAATACCTCTCATTCATTTCAATAATAGTTTAACGCGGAATCTGCCTGAAGTACAGACAGGAAGATTTTTTTTACGCTACCTGAAAAAATCTGCCTCCCAATGAAAATCAGTTGCAGATTGTTCTGTGTGAACAATTGTGTTGGTAAATGATGCGGCGAGTTGTATATAAAGGGGTATTTCCACAAAAAAAACACTTACCCTTATTTTTTGTATGATGGTAATGTGTACAAATGAAAGGTGCACAAAACATATCCACATAGGATGGTTGATAAGTGTCTGGGGTCCCACCACTGATCTCTGGAGGTCCCACCACTGGGAGTGATAGTGAGCATGTGTGACCACTGCTTCATCCACTTCTATGGAAATGATAGATGTACAACGCTCAATCAGTCTCATAGAAGTCATGTAGGTCAGGAGATAATCATACACATTAGGGAGAGTGTGTGCCTACATAGGCGTACGGAGACTTAGTCATAAGCACTCATAGATCCCCATTATCATGACTGTTGTCCCAGTGGTTGGACCCCCAGTGAATCTATATTCAAACAAGTGTCATAATCGGCCAAGTGACAGATGCTATTTTAATGGTCGTCCCATGGCTGCATCAAAATCTATTCATGTGAATGGGGGGCTATTCACATGGCTGATTTTTCAATAGTTCATTTTAATAGAACATCAAAATGGCCAGGCTCTATTTTTGCATGTTTTTACTTTTTTCATCCAGGCAATCTTTGTTTAACTCTGCAAAGAAACAGATTCATGACCAGCCATTGAATTTATATGTCTAGATGTTCATTGTTTAACTTTGTACATCCTTGCAGAGTTATCAGCTGCATGACAGGGGGCTGACTGTCAGTGACAGCCTGACCCTTCGGAGAGAAGGTGGGAATGGTTTATCACCTCTGTCTTCCCACTTACTGTATACACAATGTTCAAAGAGCACTTTGTATATAACTATGGAAGCCGCCATGACACTGCTTCCTTACCGCACTGGTCATGTGATATATTGGGTACTGGAAACTGCAGGACCTAGAGCTCTGTAGTGTATACTAGGAGGATATATTTCTATAACTGGGGTTATTGTAACAGCCGCATTATAGGAGAAATCAGCAAAGAAAAAACAAAGCAATGCTGAAATGCCCTCTCTACCCCTTTATTATGATCTTTCGAGGGCATAATATGTAAAATTACAGGTTCTAGTCCCATCTCTGGCGACACAAAACTGTGCGACACCTACATAAGAATTTCCATAATGAAGAGGGAAAACTATGCAAAAGGATATTAGTACTAGTCTGTGTTATGTTTCATCTTTTTTTTAGCTTTAATTGTGTATAAAAAAACAAAAAACAGTAAAAATAAAAATATATATATAAAATAAACTATCATTGAAAAAGTATACTATAATTATTCGAATACCTCAATTTCGAGCCGCAGAATCCACCTGAAGAAAGGGCAGCCCGCTTCTTTTTTTCTGTGAGCAGCAGCATACTGCTCACGGAAAAAAGTAGCCTAGCGGTCTCCATAGACCACCATTGTGAGGGGGTGGACTATGACATGGATTACGCGCTATAATCCGCCCCCTCCGTGCCACGTTCCTCAAATGGGAGACTTATCATCACTTACATACATTGTCATACAGGTTCATATGAACTAAACACAAACTCCAGAGAGAAAGGGATTACCAACATCGAGGTGAAAACCTCCTGTCTGCCCCAATGTCTTTCATTATTTCATACAATCCCCCTCTATTGTGTCTATCTATCTATCTATCTATCTATCTATCTATCTATCTATCTCTGTATCTATTTGTCTCTGTCTATCTATCTATCTATCTATCTATCTATCTATTGTTATTACTTTATTTTATGCTTACTTATATAGCACCATCATATTCCGCAGCATGCATCTATCTATCTATCTATCTAGAGCAGTCTTTCTCAAAGTGGGCGATAACGCCCCCTTGTGGGCGCTGGAGGCCTATAGGGGGGCAGTAAAGGGCACAGAGAAGATTGGGGGGCGTTGAAGCGGTTTAGGGGGGGGCGATGGCTAATTTAAAGGGGTGGTATCATAACAATGATTCTATCTATACTGCTTGTTAATGTGGATTTAAGACTTTTCCTAAATGCATTGCTTCAGCAAAACTGCTTTGTTTGTCCACTATCTTACTTTATTCACTTCATTATGGACACTAGCCCCTGGCCCCCTGCTCATTGCTGAGGGAGCCACATGACGTAGCTCCCTGCTGTGTGGGGGGAGAGAGGGGGGGGGCTGAGTGTATGGAGCCAGCCTGTGTCTGCACCACACATACACATCACATACACATTACCTAGCTCCCTGCTGTGAGATAGAGGGGGGGGGGGGGGGTGGAATAAGTGCTGCTTTCTTATATAAAGCAGTCTAAATCCTACTGGGCTAAAGGACCTGGTCTCTCTGTTCACTAGGATAAAGCTTTATTATATAGAGCAGGCTGCTAGTGGGCAGAGGAGCCAGGTCCTTTAGGAAACTCCGTACAAGGTAAATCCAAGTCTACAGGACCTTTTGACGACATCACAGGCCCTTCAGTCATCCCATAGGATCACGCTATGTGGTGGGCGGAGCTACATGCTAATTTGGGGGCGGGGCTAATTGACGCAAGCAAACAGGAAGAAAGAAGATTTTTAGGCAGCTTAGAAGGCAGATCAAGCTTCATGAAGCTACCCCTTTAAAATAGTTTTTTTGCTTTTAACACAAACTTTACCGCTCCTTTACGCTTAACGCGCGTTTCCTCGTGTAACGCCATCTAGGGGACTAGACAGTAACTATTTCCTGTCCAAAAGTTGTCAAACTGTACCATAGATGGCGGTAAGCTCCAATGCGAAGCGAGAAGTTTCTAGTCCATTCTCGAAAGTACTAGGACCGCCCGCTGCCTCATATAAAAGCGCACGCGCCATCATGTCACAGCCAGTCATGTCATTCGACGATATTACGAAAACAAGTGAATTTAGCTGCTAAAAAAATTTGGGGGGGGGGGGGGGGGCTAGAAAATAATTAATTCTCGAAGTGGGCGGTAGACAAAATAAGTTTGAGAACCTCTGATCTAGAGTAACCTAAGCAATAATTAATTAATAAATTGTACATTGCTCAGTAATACCATTGCATTTGCTACTTTCATTCTGCCATCTTGGTTTAGAAGCCCCATGAAGGGCTGTATTAGTTTCAGATACAGCATCATAATGGATATTATTAGTATAATGTATTTATATAGCATCAACATATATCAGGAAGCTTTACAATCCAGTAACACAAAGTACATCCAAAATTACAATGAATATAAACATGTACGGCCCAAATTGTCTAAACCACTGAAAGGCAAGCAGAGAGGCCTGTGCTTACTAGGGCTTGTAATCCAAGATGAATGACTTCCATAATATAATAGGCAGCAGTGCTCTTATAGAGGACCAGTCTCATGTAAGTAGCGGGAAATTACACATAATGCTGAAGGCACCAGTCAATGAGCTGTGAGCTGAATACGCTCATATATCAAGGACACTGATGAGTAAATTGTACGTAGATACACAAAAGCTTATTATGTATCCAAATGTCTTGCTATTGATCACATTTCACCACTTACTGTTTGCATACCGTATATAGCATGTCTATATATAGTTGAAAACTTTTTATTTTCTGGGAAAACACCAATGGAAAAAAAAAAAATGCTGAATATAAAGGAGTTGAGATGCTTTAGGCCAGGGCCTCACGGGTCGGAAATGCCACAATTTGCCTGTGGCAGAAAAATTGTGGAAAATCAAATTTTTTTTACCGTAACTGTGAATCCCATTCCCACTTTGCGGTAAAAACTGTGACACGGACACGCCGTAATTTCCAAAACCGGCACGGTTTGGAAATCGCAGCATGTCAATTATATCTACAGAAACACCGGCAGTTTCCCCATAGATATAATTGTTACAGAAAGTCCACGGAGGAAAACTCTGCAAATTTTCTGTTTAAAGCGCTGCCGGAAGAACTACGATGCATTGCGAATTATAGTTCTGAGTCGTCCCGTGGGGCCTTAGCCTTAAAGACAGATTTCTTGTCATGGTAAAGCTTGAGTTTGCCCTATGTGCCTGGGGCTTAAATGGATCCATAGACCCTACTGACCTAATGGAGGTTATAAAAAGGAGGTCTGGTGGGCTTTGCATTTTTCACAGTACAGTAGTGCAGAAGACTGTGCTATTTAATGCACCTGCAAAACCAATGAGGTCTTATTTGTATTTCATACCTAGAATTCTTAGCAGGGCATACATGGTCTTATAAGCCCCTCTACCAGTCTCTCCCCTGGGTCATTTCCCCTTCTGACCTACTTCCAGATCACTCACACAGCTATCCAGTACCCTCCTCTGTAAAAACCTCGAAATCACTGTCTGCGGACAGGAACCCCTTCATTTTAGAGCCATAAAGGCTTGGCTACTATTCCCAGATTAGCCCTTAAGTTTCTTTAAAAAACAAGTAATAATTAGAGATGAGAGAACACTGTTCGATCGAATAGATATTCGAATATCAGGCCGTTTGAGGTATTCGATTCCAATCGAATACCATGAGGCAAACACACTAAAAATTGGTATCCCCTCCCATATTCCCTGGCGCTTTTTTTGCACCAATAACTGTGCAGGGGAGGTGGGACAGGAACTAGGACAACGGAGGCATCGGAAAAAAAAAAAATCGGAAAAAGTAATTGGCTGCTGAAATCAGGTGACCTCCAATATATACGAATGGTGGATTTAACATTCCGTTAATTTGAGACTGTGAACTATGTGACTGTGAGACAGGGGTAGATCTACAGGCAGGGTTAGCTAGGGATTACCTTTATTTAGGTGGGAATGTCACTCACACAGCTCTTTGGGGCTCTATCTGGTTGGGATCCCTGTCAGCTTGCGATATGCGCGAGCTAACTTTTTCCCATAGGAATGCATTGACCAGCGTTGATTGGCCAAATGCCATATATACAGCATTCGGCCAATCAAAGATTGTTCTGCCGGAGGCTCGTCTGTGAGGAGGCGGAGTCTAAGATCGGACCAGAATGGAGACTGCTGTGGACCGATCTTAGACTCTGCCTCCTCACAGACGAGCCTCCGGCAAAACCAGCCTTGATTGGCCAAATGCCGTACTCTGTATGGCATTTGGCCAATCAACGCTGGTCAATCCATTCCTATGGGAAAAAGTCAGCTCACGCATATTGCAAGATGACAGAGATCCCAACGTAATACAGTGACTTGGGCATGTTAGATGCCCCCAGACATGCTTCCCCTGATGTCCCATTTGCATTCCAGGGTGTTGGCATCATTTCCTGGGGTGTCATAGTGAACTTGGTGACTCTCCTGAGTTGAAGAGTGGGATCCCCTTTTATACTATGTGGGGTATATTATATTGTGTGGACTGCTTGTTAGCACTGTGCGAACTCCAAGTGGTATTATACTGTGTTGGGGCTCTGGGGAGCATATTATTCTGTTTGGAGCATTATATACAATGTAGACCACTATGGGGAGCTCAGGGTAGCATTTTATATTGTGTGGAGTCACTATGGAGCATTATATACCATGTGGGGCCACTATGGGGAGCTCAGGGTAGCATTTTATACTGCATGGGGTCACTATGGAGCATTACACACCATGTGGAGCATTTTAATGTGGGGGGGTCTCAAAATTCCTGCAGGCAGGCCTTTTGAGTTAGATCTGCATCAAAGCTCCCTCACTATAATCTTGCACATACGTGTAGTGTTCCACAGCTGTGTCATTCCCCATATAGCACTGTGCATGAACTGGCCAAGGAGTTATTAGGTTATACACTGTACTATAGGGGCTGACAATACTGGGAACATACTCAGTAACACCCGATAGTCAGCACATATGTAAGATTTCAGTGAAGAAGCTGTGGTGTAGGCTATTAGCAGGAAGCAGTTGGGTAGGCCCCCAGAAAAATTAAGTCTGACACCAGAGGGGAGGGGTTGTTTTTAGTCACAGCAGGACTGCAAATTGATTTCTTTGTGCAAAAAAAAGTATGCATTGAGATGAGATATTATTTACAGGCCATTAGAAGATTTCTGACTGTACTCATACATTGCTCTATTCCTGCATCAGGGATCTTTTTAATTGTAAGATGCCTGTATGCATTTGGCCTGTATTTTCAGTTCAGCATTCTTGGATCTCTTATATTATGCTGACTTGGAATTTTTCAGTTGTTTGCAATAGTACAGTACCTAGCAGAAGTAATAGTAATAGTTATAATTGATAGGGTAGGGGGCAAACTTATTATACAAGCCCACAGCTTCAGAAACAAATATAAAATGTGCTGCAGCCATAATAGGGATATTAGCAGCAGAAAAACCGATAGCACACCATGTATTACACTAAGTTCACACTAGTGTTGGCTGTCCGTTGTTTTAATCCATCTCAGGACCAGAAAAACAAACAGGTGGACCTCTAAAATAGTTGTTACATACAAAGTCTGTTGAACTCCATTGAGTGTAATGCGGCCATAAGGTATCTGTAGTTTTTAAACGGTAAGAGTTATATGGGGCCTGGAACACAAATGTTAACATAGGAGAAGTATAACCCCAGGATATCAAACTTGGGGTTTCTTAATCTGGGGAAAAAACATCTAGTGGACAATTAAATTCCATGAACAATGAAAAAATACATGAATGGACAAAACACAAATTCGAGAAGGGCTTGGATATATTTCTTGAAAGTAAAAATGTAGAAAGTTATACTGAGAACTAGAATATTGAGATGGGACGGCGATCAGGGTTTGACTGAATTTTTTCCTCTGATATGAGGCAATTGTCATCTGTCTCATCCTTTTTTCTTCTTTCCTCTGGATCAACATGGTAGAAAAATCCTGTATGTTGGAGTTAAAGGTATTGTGTTTTTATTTATTATGTTACTATCCCTTTATATTTCCAAGTTATTTTGAACCTACTCCTAACTTTGGTGCACGGAAAAAAAAAGTACATGAAAAACTGCCACAATGTTGCAAGTTCTCAGGCAAACCTCCTTTATCAGGCTAACAAAAAACACATTTCACCATTTTAATGCATGAGGGGGTCCTTTTAAAATTTTTTGAAAGTGCCCTCCCCCATATAATTTAATTTCTCCAGCCCAAGCTCCACATGTGGAACCTCTGCCCTCTCAACCACCAATGTTACAGAAAAGAAAGCAAAGAATAATCACATAACCGCACAAATGCTTAGGAGTCCAGTGGGTGGTCCTACTCAGTGACTGATCACTATCTCTTTATGCACTGTCATAAAATAAAATTTGTCAATCACTGATAGAACCACCTATTGGACTCCTAAACCCAGAATGAGCAAAAGATTTAATGGATAAAATACAACCTAGGGTATGTTCAAATAACTTTTTACTTTGACGAATTCAGTTTTAAAACAATGGACACCCGAAGGGCCCCATTAAAGTCTTGCATTTAATAAGAGCTGAGCTGCAGTGACAACAGACAGAGCTTTCTGCTTCCGGCCCGATACTGGATGAGCGCCGGAAGTGGCTCCATATGGATGATTGGTTTTGGGGCCACTTGTCAGCCCCCTATGAATCATATATTTATTTTTATCCTGAGGATAGGCCATACAAAAATTAAGCCCAGACAACCCCTTTAAAGCATACAAAACAAAATATATCAAACAAGCAAACTGCTCTGTGATAGAGATTAGAGATGAGCGAACAGTGTTCTATCGAACTCATGTTCGATCGGATATTAGGCTGTTCGGCATGTTCGAATCGAATCGAACACCGCGTGGTAAAGTGCGCCATTACTCGATTCCCCTCCCACCTTCCCTGGCGCCTTTTTTGCTCCAATAACAGCGCAGGGTAGGTGGGACAGGAACTACGACACCGGTGACGTTGAAAAAAGTAGGCAAAACCCATTGGCTGCCGAAAACATGTGACCTCTAATTTAAAAGAACAGCGCCGCCCAGCTTCGCGTCATTCTGAGCTTGCAATTCACCGAGGACGGAGGTTTCCGTCCAGCTAGCTAGGGCTTAGATTCTGGGTAGGCAGGGACAGGCTAGGATAGGAAGGAGAAGACAACCAACAGCTCTTATAAGAGCTAAATTCCAGGGAGAAGCTTGTCAGTGTAACGTGGCACTGACGGGCTCAATCGCCGCAACCCAGCTTTCCCAGGATCCTGAATGGAATACACTGTCAGTGTATTCCCGTATACCCGATATATACCCCCGATACCCGTTCCAACGGTGTGCCCCCCCACCTTCACCCCAGAAATACCCTGCAAGTCCCCTAGCAATAGAATTGGGGCTATATACACCCACTATTTTTGCTACTGCCATATAGTGCCATTGTCTCACTGGGAATTCAAAGAATATATTGGGCTTACATATAACTTCAATTCCAGGGAGAAGCTTGTCAGTGTAACGTGGCACTGACGGGCTCAATCGCCGCAACCCAGCTTTCCCAGGATCCTGAATGGAACACACTGACAGTGTATTCCCGTATACCCCATATATACACCCCAAATCCCCGTTCCAACGGTGTGCCCCCCCACCTTCACCTCAGAAATACCCTGCAAGTCCCCTAGCAATAGAATTGGGGCTATATACACCCACAATTTTTGCTACTGGTATACAGTGCCATTGTCTCACTGGGAATTCAAAGAATATATGGGGGTTATGTGCACCCACAATTTTTAATACTGCTATACAGTGCCATTGTCTGACTGGGAATTCAAAGAATATATGGGGGTTATGTGCACCCACAATTTTTAATACTGGTATATAGTGCCATTGTCTGACTGGGAATTCAAAGAATATATGGGGGTTACGTGCACCCACAATTTTTAATACTGGTATACAGTGCCATTGTCTGACTGGGAATTCAAAGAATATATGGGGGTTACGTGCACCCACAATTTTTAATACTGGTATACAGTGCCATTGTCTGACTGGGAATTCAAAGAATATATGGGGGTTATGTGCACCCACAATTTTTAATACTGGTATATAGTGCCATTGTCTGACTGGGAATTCAAAGAATATATGGGGGTTACGTGCACCCACAATTTTTAATACTGCTATACAGTTCCTTTGTCTCACTGGGAATTCAAAGAATATATGGGGGTTATGTGCACCCACAATTTTTAATACTGGTATACAGTGCCATTGTCTGACTGGGAATTCAAAGAATATATGGGGGTTATGTGCACCCACAATTTTTAATACTGGTATACAGTGCCATTGTCTGACTGGGAATTCAAAGAATATATGGGGGTTATGTGCACCCACAATTTTTACTACTGGTATACAGTGCCATTGTCTGACTGGGAATTCAAAGAATATATGGGGGTTACGTGCACCCACAATTTTTAATACTGGTATACAGTGCCATTGTCTGACTGGGAATTCAAAGAATATATGGGGGTTATGTGCACCCACAATTTTTAATACTGCTATACAGTGCCATTGTCTGACTGGGAATTCAAAGAATATATGGGGGTTATGTGCACCCACAATTTTTACTACTGGTATACAGTGCCATTGTCTGACTGGGAATTCAAAGAATATATGGGGGTTACGTGCACCCACAATTTTTAATACTGCTATACAGTTCCTTTGTCTCACTGGGAATTCAAAGAATATATGGGGGTTATGTGCACCCACAATTTTTAATACTGGTATACAGTGCCATTGTCTGACTGGGAATTCAAAGAATATATGGGGGTTATGTGCACCCACAATTTTTACTACTGGTATACAGTGCCATTGTCTGACTGGGAATTCAAAGAATATATGGGGGTTATGTGCACCCACAATTTTTAATACTGGTATACAGTGCCATTGTCTGACTGGGAATTCAAAGAATATATGGGGGTTATGTGCACCCACAATTTTTACTACTGGTATACAGTGCCATTGTCTGACTGGGAATTCAAAGAATATATGGGGGTTACGTGCACCCACAATTTTTAATACTGGTATACAGTGCCATTGTCTGACTGGGAATTCAAAGAATATATGGGGGTTATGTGCACCCACAATTTTTAATACTGGTATATAGTGCCATTGTCTGACTGGGAATTCAAAGAATATATGGGGGTTACGTGCACCCACAATTTTTAATACTGCTATACAGTGCCATTGTCTGACTGGGAATTCAAAGAATATATGGGGGTTATGTGCACCCACAATTTTTAATACTGGTATACAGTGCCATTGTCTGACTGGGAATTCAAAGAATATATGGGGGTTACGTGCACCCACAATTTTTAATACTGGTATACAGTGCCATTGTCTGACTGGGAATTCAAAGAATATATGGGGGTTATGTGCACCCACAATTTTTACTACTGGTATACAGTGCCATTGTCTGACTGGGAATTCAAAGAATATATGGGGGTTACGTGCACCCACAATTTTTAATACTGGTATACAGTGCCATTGTCTGACTGGGAATTCAAAGAATATATGGGGGTTATGTGCACCCACAATTTTTAATACTGGTATATAGTGCCATTGTCTGACTGGGAATTCAAAGAATATATGGGGGTTACGTGCACCCACAATTTTTAATACTGCTATACAGTGCCATTGTCTGACTGGGAATTCAAAGAATATATGGGGGTTATGTGCACCCACAATTTTTACTACTGGTATACAGTGCCATTGTCTGACTGGGAATTCAAAGAATATATGGGGGTTACGTGCACCCACAATTTTTAATACTGCTATACAGTTCCTTTGTCTCACTGGGAATTCAAAGAATATATGGGGGTTATGTGCACCCACAATTTTTAATACTGGTATACAGTGCCATTGTCTGACTGGGAATTCAAAGAATATATGGGGGTTATGTGCACCCACAATTTTTACTACTGGTATACAGTGCCATTGTCTGACTGGGAATTCAAAGAATATATGGGGGTTATGTGCACCCACAATTTTTAATACTGGTATACAGTGCCATTGTCTGACTGGGAATTCAAAGAATATATGGGGGTTATGTGCACCCACAATTTTTACTACTGGTATACAGTGCCATTGTCTGACTGGGAATTCAAAGAATATATGGGGGTTACGTGCACCCACAATTTTTAATACTGGTATACAGTGCCATTGTCTGACTGGGAATTCAAAGAATATATGGGGGTTATGTGCACCCACAATTTTTAATACTGGTATATAGTGCCATTGTCTGACTGGGAATTCAAAGAATATATGGGGGTTACGTGCACCCACAATTTTTAATACTGCTATACAGTGCCATTGTCTGACTGGGAATTCAAAGAATATATGGGGGTTATGTGCACCCACAATTTTTAATACTGGTATACAGTGCCATTGTCTGACTGGGAATTCAAAGAATATATGGGGGTTACGTGCACCCACAATTTTTAATACTGCTATACAGTTCCTTTGTCTCACTGGGAATTCAAAGAATATATGGGGGTTATGTGCACCCACAATTTTTAATACTGCTATACAGTTCCTTTGTCTCACTGGGAATTCAAAGAATATATGGGGGTTATGTGCACCCACAATTTTTAATACTGGTATACAGTGCCATTGTCTGACTGGGAATTCAAAGAATATATGGGGGTTATGTGCACCCACAATTTTTAATACTGGTATACAGTGCCATTGTCTGACTGGGAATTCAAAGAATATATGGGGGTTATGTGCACCCACAATTTTTACTACTGGTATACAGTGCCATTGTCTGACTGGGAATTCAAAGAATATATGGGGGTTACGTGCACCCACAATTTTTAATACTGCTATACAGTTCCTTTGTCTCACTGGGAATTCAAAGAATATATGGGGGTTATGTGCACCCACAATTTTTAATACTGCTATACAGTTCCTTTGTCTCACTGGGAATTCAAAGAATATATGGGGGTTATGTGCACCCACAATTTTTAATACTGGTATACAGTGCCATTGTCTGACTGGGAATTCAAAGAATATATGGGGGTTATGTGCACCCACAATTTTTAATACTGGTATACAGTGCCATTGTCTGACTGGGAATTCAAAGAATATATGGGGGTTATGTGCACCCACAATTTTTAATACTGGTATACAGTGCCATTGTCTGACTGGGAATTCAAAGAATATATGGGGGTTACGTGCACCCACAATTTTTAATACTGCTATACAGTTCCTTTGTCTCACTGGGAATTCAAAGAATATATGGGGGTTATGTGCACCCACAATTTTTAATACTGCTATACAGTTCCTTTGTCTCACTGGGAATTCAAAGAATATATGGGGGTTATGTGCACCCACAATTTTTAATACTGGTATACAGTGCCATTGTCTGACTGGGAATTCAAAGAATATATGGGGGTTATGTGCACCCACAATTTTTAATACTGGTATACAGTGCCATTGTCTGACTGGGAATTCAAAGAATATATGGGGGTTACGTGCACCCACAATTTTTAATACTGGTATACAGTGCCATTGTCTGACTGGGAATTCAAAGAATATATGGGGGTTACGTGCACCCACAATTTTTAATACTGGTATACAGTGCCATTGTCTGACTGGGAATTCAAAGAATATATGGGGGTTACGTGCACCCACAATTTTTAATACTGCTATACAGTTCCTTTGTCTCACTGGGAATTCAAAGAATATATGGGGGTTATGTGCACCCACAATTTTTAATACTGGTATACAGTGCCATTGTCTGACTGGGAATTCAAAGAATATATGGGGGTTATGTGCACCCACAATTTTTACTACTGGTATACAGTGCCATTGTCTGACTGGGAATTCAAAGAATATATGGGGGTTATGTGCACCCACAATTTTTAATACTGGTATACAGTGCCATTGTCTGACTGGGAATTCAAAGAATATATGGGGGTTATGTGCACCCACAATTTTTACTACTGGTATACAGTGCCATTGTCTGACTGGGAATTCAAAGAATATATGGGGGTTACGTGCACCCACAATTTTTAATACTGGTATACAGTGCCATTGTCTGACTGGGAATTCAAAGAATATATGGGGGTTATGTGCACCCACAATTTTTAATACTGGTATATAGTGCCATTGTCTGACTGGGAATTCAAAGAATATATGGGGGTTACGTGCACCCACAATTTTTAATACTGCTATACAGTGCCATTGTCTGACTGGGAATTCAAAGAATATATGGGGGTTACGTGCACCCACAATTTTTACTACTGGTATACAGTGCCATTGTCTGACTGGGAATTCAAAGAATATATGGGGGTTACGTGCACCCACAATTTTTAATACTGCTATACAGTTCCTTTGTCTCACTGGGAATTCAAAGAATATATGGGGGTTATGTGCACCCACAATTTTTAATACTGGTATACAGTGCCATTGTCTGACTGGGAATTCAAAGAATATATGGGGGTTATGTGCACCCACAATTTTTAATACTGGTATACAGTGCCATTGTCTGACTGGGAATTCAAAGAATATATGGGGGTTACGTGCACCCACAATTTTTAATACTGCTATACAGTTCCTTTGTCTCACTGGGAATTCAAAGAATATATGGGGGTTATGTGCACCCACAATTTTTAATACTGGTATACAGTGCCATTGTCTGACTGGGAATTCAAAGAATATATGGGGGTTATGTGCACCCACAATTTTTAATACTGGTATACAGTGCCATTGTCTGACTGGGAATTCAAAGAATATATGGGGGTTATGTGCACCCACAATTTTTAATACTGGTATACAGTGCCATTGTCTGACTGGGAATTCAAAGAATATATGGGGGTTACGTGCACCCACAATTTTTAATACTGCTATACAGTTCCTTTGTCTCACTGGGAATTCAAAGAATATATGGGGGTTATGTGCACCCACAATTTTTAATACTGCTATACAGTTCCTTTGTCTCACTGGGAATTCAAAGAATATATGGGGGTTATGTGCACCCACAATTTTTAATACTGGTATACAGTGCCATTGTCTGACTGGGAATTCAAAGAATATATGGGGGTTATGTGCACCCACAATTTTTACTACTGGTATACAGTGCCATTGTCTGACTGGGAATTCAAAGAATATATGGGGGTTACGTGCACCCACAATTTTTAATACTGGTATACAGTGCCATTGTCTGACTGGGAATTCAAAGAATATATGGGGGTTATGTGCACCCACAATTTTTAATACTGCTATACAGTGCCATTGTCTGACTGGGAATTCAAAGAATATATGGGGGTTACGTGCACCCACAATTTTTAATACTGGTATACAGTGCCATTGTCTGACTGGGAATTCAAAGAATATATGGGGGTTACGTGCACCCACAATTTTTAATACTGCTATACAGTGCCATTGTCTGACTGGGAATTCAAAGAATATATGGGGGTTATGTGCACCCACAATTTTTAATACTGGTATACAGTGCCATTGTCTCACTGGGAATTCCACAAATAATTTGGGGATTCATTCACCCTACATCTCAGGCTCTTGCCATATTCACCCAGGTTGTCAGTGCTGCACCAGCTCGTTCCCAGACAGCTCGGCCCGAAAAACGCGTTACCTATATAGAGGATTTGGACAATGAAGACAACATGTTCTAAATCTAATGTCTGCACCTTCTCCAGAATTAAAATAAAGGCAGCGTTTAACTTTCAAATAGCACTGCACAAAGGAAGAGCTTATCAGCTTGTCTCATGACATGCTACTGAAAAGTTTCATTTGTGTATCTTAATGTAAATATAGTTGTATAAGCTTTTTGGGTTTTAGGCACTGCCAAGTTATTTATTACCACCCACTCCCTTATAATGATGATGACGCCAAAGTCACTGTGGGTGTTCAGAGCTCACAGCTTTGGGTGACATTTGTCTTGCTCTCTGTCGGTACCAGCTGTCTTTTTGGATACCGTAAAGTTATGTTGACTTTATTAACAGCTATAGAAGCTTTAGCCAGGTTGTGACGGTGTGTAACCCTAACAACACTAAGTGGGATACACATTAATAGTCAGTCTATGTACGCTAAACGTATCACTGAAGTAATTTTTTTTCCCTCTCCCCTAATATAAGAAAGGAACAGACATTAGACCTAGACCGGGGTTCGAGGCTTGAAAAAATCCAGTATTATTTGTTCTTCATGATGTGAAATATGTGTTGAAAAGCAACCCAAGATGAAGTCAGCCATGTGTGCCAGTGTGTTACTTGGCATGCCTTTGCTGGCCCCAACTGTAAGGGTCACTCTCCATTTCCTCCATTTTCCACTCCCCTTCACACCATTTGTGGTGAAGCAATGGGATGCACTGAAGTGCACCCTCTAGCCTCGTGTGGGATAGGGACATCAGATGCCACTCCAACCCCCTCGTCTTCCTCCGCCAGCCAACGGTGCGAAGATGAGAGGAGTGTGCTCTGAATGTTTTCTGCCTAGCAGAGGCTAGTTCTCACTTACGAAAATGGCCCCACTTTGACCTGTATATCAGGCACAATGGTGTAGGTTTCAAAGAAACATGGCACCAACAAGTTGGAAAACGTGGGCCATGCGTGGACCGTGTTTGAGTCTGGCAAGCTCCAGATCTGCTACCAGGTTCCAGCCATTATCACAGGCGCAAAAATGCCAGGCCCCAGGTGTAGCAGGGAAAAAAAAATGCCATCTCAGCCAGGATGGCATCCCTGACCTCGGAGGCACTGTGCTGTCTGTCCCCCAAGCTGATCAGTTTCAGCACGGCCTACTGACATCTCCCCATGCCAGTGTTACAGTGTTTTCCGCTAGTAGCTGGGGTGGAGGTTGCAGCTTCGTAGGGTTTCAGTCTACTCCTGCCATGGCCTGGGAGAGGAGATAGGCCACCCCAGTTTGCACCCGGGGAACAGACTCCACCACATTCACCCTGCCTGTCATTAAAGATAAGCACTGCAGCATCCCTGACCACAGGCGCTTGTCCATGTGTCGGTGGTCAAGTGGACCTTGCAGCAAAGCGCAGAGCTCTGGGCCCGACTGATGTTATGGGACACATGCAGGCGCAAGGCAGAGACAGCACACCAAGAGAAGTAGTAACGGCTAGGCCCAGCATAGGGAGGTGCCCCAGCTGCCATCTGCTGACGGAAGGCCTGGGTCTCCAGAAGCATAAACAAACACCAACATCTCCAGGGCCAGCAGTTTATCGATGAGGCTGTTACAGGCTTGGGCATGGGGGTGGGTTGTATTGTACTTCTGCCTGCAATGAAAAGCTTGGGAAATGTGGAGTGGCTGGGAAGAGGCGCATGATGGTGCAGGCCAAAAGGGCGCATGAGGGTGAACTCCCCAATGTGTCAGAGATAGGTGTGTAGGTGTCCTTGCATCATATACTTGCACCATATTTGGCTTTGGAAGTTAATTTTGTGCCAAAAAGTGGTTAAGACAGCGATCCCTCAGCTACTCCCGTTACACTGTCTATTGAAGTTACCATCTGTGGAAGTGGACCACCATTTCTAAGATCCCAAAGGAAGCAGGCAAGAGATGTGCAGTTCAGAAAAAAAGATGAGAAAATAAGTTTAGGATGTAGAGCACAGAGGGATCGGAGAGGACAGAGCTGGTGTCGGCCAGGTATTCCCACAACATGCGCCTATACTTGTCCCTCCTGGTGACACTAGGCCCCTGAGTGGCAGTAATTTGTCCAGGGGGGCCATTAACGTGTTCCAGACCTAGGAATAAGTCTTCCAACAGGGTAGAGTTTTGCATGCCTTTGCTTCTACCCACTGTTTTTGCTGCTTAGCTTCCCTCCACATCTACTCTGCTTTCACCCCTAAACATCACCCCAGTTTATGCCTTTGCTTCTACCCAGGTTTTTTGTTGATTTAGCTTCCCTCTACATCTACACTGCTTTAGCCCCTAGACATCACCCCTGTCCATGTGGGGTCGGTGGCCTCGTCATCCACCAACTCCTCTTCCAATTGCGCACTGCCCCCTTACTGCAAACCGCACATGACCACAGCTTGCCTTGATGGCAACTGTGTCTCATGATCCCCACTTAGGTCCAGACAAGTCGGTGGCGGGTCCAAAACCCCAAAATTGGAAGGAAATGGCAGATGCTGCAGTATTTCTAACACCTGTTCCTGGTGCTCGGGCCTGGTCTGTGTTGTACCCTGCACCCTGCTTAACGCATCTGCCATATCCGAAGTTGTGCTGAGCGCATGCTAATGTTTCGTGTCCAGTGCAATGGATGGGATGGGATTTCACATAAGTCTGCCACCCATGGCCACTCATGGTTGAGCAACTGAGGGAGTTGACTTTGACGAACCCGAGGGTTTTGGAGTTGGAACTACATCAAAGGTCTGTGCTGCTCACACACTCTGCTCAACACATGATATGTTTAGTGCCAGCAGTGTGGAGACGTCGCACAACAGCCGTTGTTCCAGCAGGTACAGGCGTTGTAGGAGTGCATAGAGGCTAGCAGCGGCAACTATACACTTTAAAAACTATCCGCACAAGCGCCACACTTTCACCAGTAGCTCAGGAACATTGGGGTACCTTTTTCAAAAGATTAGCAGCAATGAGTTAAAAACGTGGCCCAGGCATGGAATATGTTGCAGGCTGCCAAGCTACAGAGCCAATCCCAGGTTACGGCCATTATCACACATGACAACATGCCTGGGCCCAGGTGCAGTGGCAAAAACCACATTGCCGTCTCATCGAGGATGGCATGACTCACTTTGTAGGCAGTGTGCTGTCTGGCCCCCAAGCTGATGAGCTTCAGCACGGCCCGCTGACGTCTCCCCACACCAGTGTTGCAGCGTTTCCAGCTCGTAGCTGGGGTCAATTTAACAGCGGAGGAGGGTGGTGTTTCAGCCCTCCTCCCAGGAATGTTGTGTGGGGAGACAAGTCAGGCCACCACATTTTGCGACCCGGTCCACGCCTCAACTACATTCAACCACTGTGCCCAAATTGAAAGGTAGCGTCCCTGTCCGCATGCACTTGTCCATTCGTAACTGGTCACATGGAACTTTAGGGCTAAGCGCTGAATTTAGGGACCGCCTCATGTTTGGGGGAAAGTGCTGGTGTGGACGGCACAGTGCGGTGGCGCAGTAGACACTCTGCCCAAAAAGGGCAGAGTGTCCCCCAGCCGGGATTCCAACATCTCCTGGGCCAGATTTCTTGAGATGAGGCCGTTGAAGCCTTGGGCATGTGGGTGGGTTGCGCTGTACTTTAGCATGAAATGAAAGGCTTGGGAGATGGGGAGTTGCTGGGAAGAGGCGCATGATGGCGCGGGCAAAAGGAGAAATGGCAGGAAAAGGTGAGGATAAGGGTGAACTCCCCAAAGTGTCAGAGGCAGATGTGGAGGTGTCCTGGCTCCTGGTCTGGACTGCAGCGCCAGCCCTGTCAACAGTGGAAGAGGCAGTGGCCGCCAGGCCAAACGACGATTATCCTGCGCTTGCTCTCACCCCAGCCCAGGGCTTGCCTTCCAAATGATGGCACCCGCAAGAGGTGGTGAGATTCCTCTCCGCAGATCTCCAAACCATCTTGGACTTGCAAATTGCACTAAATTTGTCATGTAACTGACATGTATATGATGAGTCTATCCATTGTCTGTTCATTTTGGTGAAAGTCAGCCTGTCAGCTGACAGACAGCTGTGCTTGTCAGTGATGATGTCACCGGCTGCTTGTACCCCCAGTTTTTGCTGCTTAGCTTGCCTCCACATCCACACTGCTTTTGCCCCTACACATCACCCCTATCCATGCCTGTGCCTCTAGCCATAAGTCTGCCACCCATGGAAACTCATGGTGCAGAAAGTGAGGGAGCTGACTCTGAGGAACCCTTGGGTTTTGTAGCTGGTACTCCATCAAAGGTCTCTGCTGCTCACACACCCTGCTGAACATACGGTATCTAGGGTTAGAGCGTGTGGTGACCTCGCACAACAGTAGGTGCTTCAGGCAGATGTAGGCCTTGCTGGAGTGTATTGCGGCTAGCTCCAGGTACTGTAGACTTGGGAAAGTGGGTGTCCAAGTGCCGCACTTTCACCCTTAGCTCAGCTAATTTGGGGTATGTTTTTAAAAATCATTGCACCACTACATTGAACATGTGGGCCAGGCATGGAACGTGTTGGAGGCTGGCAAGCTCCAGAGCCCTCCAACAAGCTAAAAAACCTGGCCCCAGGGGCAGCGGGGATAAACAAATTGCCATCTCATCCAGGATGGCATCCCTGACCTCAGAGGCAGTGTGCTGTCCGTCTCCCAAGCTGATGAGCTTCAGCCCAGCCTGCTGACGTCTCCCCACACCAGTGTTGCAGCGTTTTCAGCTCGTAGCTGGGGTAAATCTAACAGCGGAGGAGGAGGAGGGTGGTGTTTCAGCCCTCCTCCCAGGAATGTTTTGTGGGGAAACAAGTCAGGAAAATTCTTGAAACGGGAGAGTTTTGCATCTTTGCCCTTGCTGCCTATGGACATCCCTTTGCCTCTAGCCACCATTTTCCCTGCTTTGCTTGCCTCCACATCCACACTGCTTTTGCCCCTAGACATCACCCCAGTCCATGCCTTAGCTTGTACCCCCAGTTTTTCCTGCTTAGCTTGCCTCCACATCCACACTGCTTTTGCCCCTAGACATCACCCCAGTCCATGCCTTAGCTTGTACCCCCAGTTTTTCCTGCTTAGCTTGCCTCCACATCCACACTGCTTTTGCCCCTAGACATCACCCCAGTCCATGCCTTAGCTTGTACCCCCAGTTTTTCCTGCTTAGCTTGCCTCCACATCCACACTGCTTTTGCCCCTAGACATCACCCCAGTCCATGCCTTAGCTTGTACCCCCAGTTTTTCCTGCTTAGCTTGCCTCCACATCCACACTGCTTTTGCCCCTAGACATCACCTCAGTCCATGCCTTAGCTTGTACCCCCAGTTTTTCCTGCTTAGCTTGCCTCCACATCCACACTGCTTTTGCCCCTAGACATCACCCCAGTCCATGCCTTAGCTTGTACCCCCAGTTTTTCCTGCTTAGCTTGCCTCCACATCCACACTGCTTTTGCCCCTAGACATCACCCCAGTCCATGCCTTAGCTTGTACCCCCAGTTTTTCCTGCTTAGCTTGCCTCCACATCCACACTGCTTTTGCCCCTAGACATCACCCCAGTCCATGCCTTAGCTTGTACCCCCAGTTTTTCCTGCTTAGCTTGCCTCCACATCCACACTGCTTTTGCCCCTAGACATCACCCCAGTCCATGCCTTAGCTTGTATCCCCAGTTTTTCCTGCTTAGCTTGCCTCCACATCCACACTGCTTTTGCCCCTAGACATCACCCCAGTCCATGCCTTAGCTTGTACCCCCAGTTTTTCCTGCTTAGCTTGCCTCCACATCCACACTGCTTTTGCCCCTAGACATCATCCCTATCCATGCCTCTTCCCCTAGCCATAACTCTGCCACCCCTGGAAACTCATGGTGCAGAAACTTTGGTTGCTGACTTTGAGGAACCCTTGGGTTTTGTAGATGGAACTCCATCAAAGGTCTGTGCAGCTCACACACCCTGCTCAAGATATGGTATTGTAGGGTTTCAGCGTGTGTGAATGACGGACAACAGCCTGTGTTTGGACAGATGTAGGCCTTGCTAGAGTGTTTTTAGGCTAGCAGCGACTCCTGTGCACTTGCAAAAGTGGGCGCACAAGCGCCGCATTTTCAACAGTAGCTTCGGTACATTTGGGTATGTTTTTAAAAAACTTTGCACCACTAGGTTAGACGTGGGCCAAACATGGAACGTGTTGGAGGCTGGCAAGCTCCAGAGCCGCTACCAGGTTCCAGCCATTATCACAGGCGTAAAAATGCCAGGCCCCAGGTGTAGCAGGGAAAAAAAAATGCCATCTCAGCCAGGATGGCATCCCTGACCTCGGAGGCACTGTGCTGTCTGTCCCCCAAGCTGATGAGCTTCAGCACCGCCTGCTGACGTCTCCCCACACCAGTGTTTTAGCGTTTGCCGCTAGTAGCTGTGGTGGAGGTTGCAGCGTCGTAGGGTTTCAGTCTACTCCTGCCATGAATTTTGGCCTGGGAGAGGAGATAGGCCACCCCAGTTTGCACCCGAGGAACAGACTCCACCACATTCACCCTGCCTGTCATTAAAGATAAGCACTGCAGCATCCCTGACCACAGGCGCTTGTCCAAGTGTCGGTGGTCAAGTGGACCTTGCAGCAAAGCGCGAAACTAAGGGCCCACCTGATGTTGAGTGACACGTGCTGGTGCAAGGCGGGGACGCCACACCGGGAGAAGTTGAGACGGCTAGGGACGGCATAGTGAGGTGCCACAGTTGCCATCAGGTCCGGGAAGGCGGGAGTTTCAACAAGCCGGAACGCCAACCTCTCCTGGGCCAGCAGTTTAGCGATGTTGGCGTTCTAGGCTTGCGTGGGTGGGTGGTTAGCGGTGTATTTCTGCCGGCGCTCCAATGTCTGAGAGATGGTGGGTTGTTGTAAAGAAGCGCCTGATGGTGCCTTTGATGGTGCAGGAGAAGGAGATAAGACAGAAACAGGGGAGGATGAGGGAGAAGTCAACAAAGTGGCGGAGGCAGATGAAGTGATGTCCTGGCTCGTCCTCTGGAGTGCATCGCCAGCACTGTGAGCAGAGGCAGTGGCATGAACGGCGGGCGACGTTTGTCCTGCCGTTGCTGCCTGCCACTGATTCCATTGCTTGGATTCCAAATGACGGTGCATTGAAGTGGTGGACAGGTTGCTCTTCTCAGGGCCCCTACTCGATTTCGAGAGGCAAATTGTGTAGACGACACTATATCTGTCCTCGGCGCATTCCTTGAAAAAACTCTACACCTTCAAGAAACGTGCCCTCGATGGGGGAGTTTTTCTGGGCTGGGTACAAAAGGGAACATCTTCGGACATTCCGGGTCTGGCCTGGCTTCGGCAAAGCAGCTGACCTCTGCCTCTGGACATGTCTCTGCCTCTAGCTACCCTTTTTGGTGCTGCACCTGCCTCAACATCCACACTACTTTCCCAGCTTGACATCTGCCTTGTCCAGGTGGGGTCGGTGTCCTCGTCGTCCACCACCTCCTCTTCCAACTCCTGTCTCGCCTCCTCCTCCTGCACAATGCGCATGTCAACTGGCTGCCCTGACAGCAACTGCGTCTCATCGTCGTCGATGAGGGTGGGTTGCTGGTCATCCGCCACCAAATCGACTGGAGATGGAATGGAGGAGACTCTAGTGTTTGAGCATCTGGACACAGATACTCGTCTGTTAGGTCCGTGGAATCGCGAAATGGAGGGGCAGGTTGCGGTACAGTCAAAGGAAGGGAGAACAGCTCTGGGGAGCAGGGACAGTTGGGGTTATTGTTCTGAGAAGATTGGGAATTTTGGGTGGAAGGAGGACAAGACTGTTGGGTAAGAGGAGGTAGAGGCTGACTGGCTGGTGGACAATGTGCTTTAAGCGTTATCCGACAGCCATTGCAAGACCTGTTCCTGGTTCTCGGGCCTACTAATCTTTGTACCATTCAGCCTAGTTAATGTGGAACTTTTGTGCAAAGCGCAGAACTTAGGGCCCGCCTGATGTTAAGGGACACACGCTGGTACAAGGCTCAACTCACCCTAAGTGCCAAAAACACTGCTGGTGCAAGGCTCTACTCATGCCAAGGGCCTCAATCTCTGCTGGTAGCTCAGCTTAAGGTCATGTAACTTTGTTTGGAAGGGCTCATGTTAAGGGCTAGAAAAGTGAATTTTGGAAGGTCTTACCACATCACACACACACACACACACACACACACACACACACACACACACACACACTCAAAATGACAGTTAAGGGTGAGGGCTTTTGGAATTCCCATTGCCTATTCCATTTGTGGTTGTCATGGGGAACGTGATTTAAAGGGGTGGTTGTTACTGTTTGTTGAGCTTAAATTGGGGTTTGTGTCCATCCATTTGGGGAGTAAAGAAGGTTTCCAGGTATTTTCCCACTTTGATAGAGGTTTTTTTGAATGTGGAAAGTGTGTAGTTGTTAGGCAGTGATGTTGGGGTAATAGAGGGTCTTTGGTGTGTTAGATGCCCCCAGGCATGCTTCCCCTGCTGTCCCAGTGTCATTCCAGAGGTGTTGGCATCATTTCCTGGGGTGTCATAGTGGACTTGGTGACCCTCCAGACACGGATTTGGGTTTCCCCCTTAACGAGTATCTGTTCCCCATAGACTATAATGGGGTTCGAAACCCGTTCGAACACACGAACATTGAGCGGCTGTTCGAATCGAATTTCGAACCTCGAACATTTTAGTGTTCGCTCATCTCTAATAGAGATGTGTTTTCTTGTGGGTGGATAAGAAATCGCTTCTCCATTTAGTGCTCAACTGCACTGTGCCAATGACTGCCTTATAAAAGTGCCACATTTTCTGATTGATAGAAAGTCACTATTACCAAGATATTTTTACTGAGAGTCTGAGGACCCATATATGTTCTGATGATTATAAATCATCGTACTCTTCCTTCATGACGCCTGGGTAGACTTTTTAGCTCCATTATTTGTTGATATTGGCTGCTAGTAAAGTTCAAGTTTTCTAATGATCGAAAACTGCTCTTGATCTTGGGTATAATCCTATGAAGATAAAAAAAAAAAAAATCCCAGTACTCTTTAGAGGTGTTTCTACAGTTTCCAAATATGCTTAGTTTATTCAGTTTATGCATAAGCGAATAGGGGAATAGTGCCTTAGGGGTGTGCCTTAGCTTGCCAGAGTTTTGGTCCCCACTCTAGATACACTGGCAGAGCACTTTTCCCATCATTTATATGTCCATACAAAGGTGATTTACATGAAAATCGCGAACAGAGAACAAAAAGGCTCAAACAGTAGACCGCGAACACTGGTCAAACTTCAAGAAAACGGCGGAGGATATTCACTCAAACCTTTATTGAAGTAATGGTGCAACGCGTTTCAGGCTAAATTTGCCTTTTCCAAGAGCAAGAAACTTGTTTGGTCAAACAGGATGTATCAGTTCTCAGTCTACAGTGTGAGCCTTTTCGTTCTCTGTTCACCTATGAATGCCCAGTCTCCCGGTGTCTCAATGGTAGCTGCTGGCACTCTTGCCTTAGATTAATCAACACGTGGTTTTGTTGCTGTGACTATTTCTCAACGACAAAAGGTGAGAAGCCAACTGGTCATGTTTTCCTATCTAAAAATTTTCTGCAAGATTTGTACACCCTCATTTTTCAACGGATCCACACTATAGCATTGCTCAATGTCGATGTCAGTGGAACTCCAATTCTGATAAACACAGGTATATTCCTAGTTTAGAAGTGTCCTGCCAAAGTGTTAAATTCTGATCATTTCTATGTTTCAGATCCCGGCTTATTATTTGACCATGTGTCTGGGTACAGTCAGTCTTCTGCTGGATATCGGAGTTTAACCTCTTCTTGTCCCCTGACTTTGGCCCTGCTTGGTGCCTCTTATCTTCTGATTGACTGGTACTGACCCTGGCCTGTTCCTGATCACTGAACCTGTGCTGGCAATCCTGACCTCAGCCTGTAATCAGACTGAATTTTTGTGCCCCACATAGAGCTCACAATGTGCATTTTTTTTTTCCTATCAGTATGTCTTTATAGTATGGGAGGAAATCCACACAAACACGGGGAGAACATACAAACTTCTTGCAGATGTCATTCCTGGCAGGATTTGAACCCAGGACTCCAGTGCTGCAATGCTAACCACTGAGCCACCGTGTTGACCCTTTGCATTTTATTAAAGACAGTATCCAGTATGAAATGAAGAATTATTGCCAAAGTGGTAGGATTGAACAGGTGAGACAATTTTGGACAACCTATTTGAATCTATACATCTCATTCAAATGGCACCCTAAACAGCCACCTACTTCACCTACATGTTGCCAGGGTGAGGTCAGAAAGGGACCATCAGGAGATAAACACTATAACACTTAGAGGTAAGAATCTTCATTACTAGCTAGATATATGTACCCTCTTAAAAGCCATTTTGTATATACATTTTAAACTATGCCTAAAACATATGAATTGTGACTAATGATAATATAATACACCATAGATATCTGTATAGTAACAAGATTTATATATTATAATACCAGCATGAAAAATATTATTATTCTCACACAGTCACTGTCCTCTTCAACGGGAAGAAAATATGTCTACTTAAATGGCAAGCAATTTATGGCAGGAAGGCTAGGCGACGTGGAAAAATGTTTTTCTTTTTGCTCTTCGGAATGGTTGCTTGGTCTTAGTACATGAACAGAATGCATATATTTGGATAATGTCCTTCTTGTCTGAGGTTCAGATTTTTATTACATTTTAGAAAGAGAACAAAGATCAGATAGGTGAATATAAAGTTGCCGGGAAACCTCGGAATGTATCAGAATATGAAACAATAGGGTTGACAAGCTAAAAACTAAGACTAACTGAAAACTAACTAAAATATTATATAAAAGTGGGTGATGGGCATCTTGCAAGTTTGTTGTGGTGACTAAATCGTGGATAAGATAATATAGACTAAATGAATAAAGCTCACAGAAGTGTGCCAAATGCAGAACTAGTTCCACTGGCGGAACCACTACCATAGTAGCTGCAGTGACTGGTACAGGGCCCACAACATTAGGGGCCCAGTTTGTTTTATAGGCCATTGTTCTGCATTATTCTAGTGGGTAATGGCCACTAGTTACTTACTGGTCCCCAATCCTTCCCATGGCTGCTTCCCTTTCAGCCTTCCAGGGAATCTCATGCGTCCCATATCTCATTGCTAATGCAGGACAGTTTCAGGACATCCCTGACGTTATTCAGTGCAGTGCACAGAAACTTGAGGCTTAAGGGACAAGCGAAGACGGATGTGAGCAGGGCTGGGTGTCAGTAAGCAGGACCGGGTGTCAGTAAGCAGGACCACAGCACTGAGAGCATTTATTGGGCGAACACCAGAAGATTCATCAGACACAGCAGGTTCGAGACTGCAGAAACCCCAGAGTATAATAATAGTGGGTTGCAAATCCCAACATTTTTTTGAAAATTCATAACCAAAACCTAAGGGCTACTATCGGACATTATACTGTGTGGAGGGGACAATATGAAACATTATGCTATGTGGAGGGGCCGATATGGAACATTATAATGTGTGGAGGGGCCGCGATGGGACATTATACTGTGTGGATGAGCCAATATGTGGCTAATATTATACTCTGTGGAGGGCAGCTTTGGGACATTATATAGTATGGAGGCCACTACGGCACATTATACTGTGTGAAAGGCCACTGTGGGACATTATACTGTATGGAGGGGCTTCTGTGAAACAATATACTGTGCACTATGGGGGACACTCTAAAGGGGCTTAGGGCAGATGGTGACCTAATGTCACTTGCACTTACTGCATGGGGGCCAGCAAAAGTGGCATTTACTGTGTGGAGGCCAGTAAAGGAGGCAGTAAACTATATGGTAGTGGATAAGGAGGCAGTATCCAGTGTGGAGGATAGTGGGAGCCAGTAATGGGGGCATTATATAACGTGGAAGGCCACCATTAAATGGGACATTATATTGTGTGGATGCCATTAAAGGGGGAATTATACCATATAGGGGCCAGGGAAGTGGCATTATACCATGTGGGGCAGGGGGGCAGCCCGGTCAAAAGTTTAATATTACACCCCTGGCTAGTCCCTTTTGCCAAATGCAGTATTAGTCTCTTTTGATAGGGTACAAAAAAGTGACAGTCATATACTGTAAAGGTGCATAAATCTACTGTATAAAGTGTTAATGTAGAATGCAGCCACCATCTCGAACAACGCCAGGATAATGAAAAAAAGTTCTCCTAACATAAGTAGTAACCTGCCCAAGCTGAAATTGTACCCACGTTCATAACAAAGTAGCACACTCTTAAAGACCATGATTCGGGTCTATTGGGGGTTGGTGTAATCTCTCTTTACACAATGTTCTTCATCAGATGGTGTATCAAGGAAATGTGAAGAAGTCATAAAGGATGAATGGACAGCAGAAGCGCAATCTCACTATCCATGGCAAACACAGTTATATTCAGAAATGTAAAACAGATAGGCAAAATATTGGCTTTCTAATGTAACAATATTTTAATAAAATACATAGGGGGAATTTATTAAGACTGGCATTCTTCTATACCAGTATACGAGATTCGTGCAGGCAGTCCGCGGTAAACAAACGGACCCCATTATAGTCTATGGGGTCCGTGTGCTTAACTGCACCGCGCTTGCGTTTGTGTTGGTATTCCGTTCGAGGTGAAGGGTCCTCATGCGGACTCCTCCTGGACAGAAGCCGAACGCTAATGTCAACTGGCCATTAGGTTATTTGATCAATATCAGCAGGGGTCTGACACTTAGGCACTTGGCCAATCAACTGTTTGCTATAGCATTTGTGTGAGCACTGCAGATTCTATAATACTCATACAGCAGAGCACCATACGTTTATATAGTGGCTGTGTTTGGTATTGCAGCTCTGTCTATTTACTTGAAAGGAGACTGAACTGTGATCAGGCCATGTGACTGGTGAACATGGCCTATAAAACAGAAGGGAGTGCCACAACTGCTTCAAACAGCTGATCTTAGGGGTCCCAGGTACTAGACCTACACAGATCTTCAACTTATAAAAGTTCAAAAAAACCCATGCTGTGAAAAAAGGAGTATATTTCACGTATAATTCACACCCGTTTTCTAGTGGGGGTTATATATAATTTGTCGGCCAAGGCATCACTACCTGGCACGTCTTAGTCTCCACTCTGCCCTGTCTATTTTCAAAAAAAAAAGGGGTGAGTGAGGCACAGAACAAGGAATGTAGCTCATCTTAGGCAGTGGCGGATCCAGGCTTTGCGGGGCCCTGGGCAATTGTCTTTTGCGGGGCCCTAGTTACCGGGGGGTCTGGGCGGTATGGAATACCCCCCAGGGCAACGGGGGGTCTGGGGGTCCTCCCCCAGGATTTTTTGAAAAAATTAGCCCTAAAAATGCGTTTTTGAGGCTTTTTTTTACCCCCACCCCACTGTATTATATGCACCTCAGTACCCCCCCACTGTATTATATACTCCTCAGTACGGTACCCCCACCCCACTGTATTATATGCGCCTCAGTACCCCCCCCCCCACTGTATTATATACGCCTCAGTACCCCCTCACTGTATTATATACTCCTCAGTACCCCTTTACTGTATGATATACTCCTCAGTACCCCCCACTGTATTGTATACTCCAGTCCTCAGTACAACAAACACATCATACTGTCATACACTGACTTACCCATGTGAAGAACCACAGGCCACAGCCGAGCGTCCTCCTCCTTCACACTGCACTGCAGGACTGGAGCGATGACATCATTGCGCCTGCATCGGCCTGGCTACACTGACAGCTTTCAGTTCTATGTCTGTGCATAGAACTGAAAGCACAGCAGCGATCCGCTCACTATCAGGGAATCGAATCGGATTCCCTGTTATTTAGTGAGCGATCCACACAGTGGCGTAACTAGGAATGGCGGGGCCCCGTGGCGAACTTTTGACATGGGGCCCCCCCGACACCGAAGATCTCGACCGAGTCCCTCCTACGCTTTCCTGCGCGCTCTATTATGCCCCATAGTGGCCCCTGCACACAGTATTATCCCTCATAGTGGCCCCTACACACAGTATTATCCCCCATAGTGGCCCCTGCACACAGTATTATGCCCCATAGTGGCCCCTGCACACAGTATTATGTCCCATAGTGGTCCCTGCACACAGTATTATACCCCACAGTGGCCCCTGCACACAGTATTATGTCCCTTAGAGACCCCTGCACACACTATTATACCCAATAGTGACCCCTGCACACAGTATTATCCCCCATAGTGACCCCTGCACACACTATTATACCCAATAGTGACCCCTGCACACAGTATTATCCCCCATAGTGACCCCTGCACACAGTATTATGCCCCATAGTGACCCCTGCACACAGTATTATGTCCCTTAGAGCCCCTGCACACAGTATTATGCCCCATAGTGGCCCCTGCACACAGTATTATGCCCCATAGTGACCCCTGCACACAGTATTATGTCCCTTAGAGGCCCCTGCACACACTATTATACCCAATAGTGGCCCCTGCACACAGTATTATGTCCCATAGTGGTCCCTGCACACAGTATTATACCCCATAGTGGCCCCTGCACACAGTATTATGCCCCATAGTGGTCCCTGCACACAGTATTATACCCCATAGTGGCCCCTACACACAGTATTATGTCCCATAGTGGCCCCTGCACACAGTATTATACGCCATAGTGGCCCCTACAGGACTAAATACTGTCACCTCACGCACTGACCACTATACCAGGACAATTGTGGATAAAAAATCTGGTCATGTGCATTACAATTTAGTAACTCCATGTGCCTCATATTAATAGCAGTTAACCCCATCATGTCCCTCACATTAACCCCCTGTGTGCCTCACCATAAGAGTTACTAATATGTGAGAGACATGGAGGTAATAATAAAGTATCTTCATTACTATTACCCCCATATGTCTCACATGTCAGTAACTCTTATGGTGAGGCACAGAGGGGTTAATGTGAGGGACATGATAGGGTTAACTGCTATTAATATGAGGCACATGGAGTTACTAAAACACAAGTAATCACCCCAAATGCCTGACATTAATAAGTACAGTAACCCCAGAATGTACCTGTGGACCTGTTTTCTTTCTTCAGTTTTAGTTTCCTGGATCAGCTTCTTCCTCTCCTTCTCTTGCAGGACGGAGCTCGGCAGGGATAAGCCCCGCCTCCTCCTCTCATTGGTGGGCAGAGGACAGGCAGAGAAAGGGAGGGGGAGAGAGGGAGAGCGTCCTGAAGCGCTGAGAGGAGCCAGACCTGCAGCTCCTGTTTCTCAGCCGTTGCTGCAGCTCCGGGGCCCCCTGTTGGTGGAAAGTATTCCACCAACAGGGGGCCCCGATCATTATACTCCCCCTGTACCACCTCCCCCCTCTCTAGGTATCGCTGCGCACATCAGATACTTGGAGCGGGCGGACGGTGGGCATCTGCAGGCAGCACTGATGAGCTGACTGTCTGTCAGTGTCTGATGCCGCGGGGCCTCGGGCTGCGGAGGTGGAGGAGGGAGGGTGCTTCAGGGCCTCATATGGCGCGGGGCCCCGCTAAGCGCGGGGCCCCGGGCAGTTGCCCGGCTCGCCCGGCCCTGGATCCGCCCCTGATCTTAGGTGTAAAAAAGGCTTGTGTGACAATGATGCACAACATTTACACCCGGGGCAACATGGTGACTCTGTGGTTAGCACTGCAGCCTTGCAGTTCTGGGTTCGAATCCTTCCAAGGACAACATCTGCAAGGAGTTCTCCCTGCATTTATGTGGATTTCCTCCAATTCTACAAAGACATACTGATAGGAAAAAAAATGTACATTGTGATCTCTATATGGGGGCTCATAATCTACATAAAAAAAACAACATATTTACACCCGTAGATGGATTAGTAAATTTCTCTCATTGTATATATAGTGTTTATATAAAAGGTACTAATTCAGAAAAAAAGTGTAAGAAACAGTAATATGAAGTGCTGCAAAACATCAAATAAATACATTAGAAATGACAACAAATATAATTCAGCCAAATATACATTAGTAATTATAGTCCATAGCCGGGGATGTTATTATAATATAATTAATAATCTCTACAATCATCAATATTGTATGAAAGATAAAGCAGAAACGTATTGATGCACGGAATAGAATAGAGAATATACTGTGAATGGTTTAGTGCACAATTCCATATCTTAGAATGGGATTACTCTCTAGAAAAAATCTAATATAATGAATATAAAGTATCAGACAATAGATATATCGAGAGCAAGCATATTGTGATATGGCAGAAGGGACGGTACCAAATAGTATATCCATGTAGAGAGCTTCACATATTATTTGTATATCCACATCAGGGGAAGGGGGGGGGGGGTGAGGGACTAGGCAATTGTTCAGGGCCCCCATCTCCACAGGGGCCCCCTGGATTCAGAGCACTAAGCTTTTGGCCTAATGACTTTGATCGGGGGATTCACTTACAACTGTATATAGATAATAGAAGTCAGTGATGTAGGATCCTATAAGGAAAGCAGCTTAGTTAGAAGGACCATAGTATAGAATATGTGCCATACATTGTGTCTCCAGTACTGAATATATTACACTAGTGAAGAGGTTGCAATGGCTGTAAATATAAATATATAGTGTATGGGGAAGAATAGAATAACCGGCTCAGTCATAGTAGAGTTCTGCATAAGGACGTCTCTGCTAGCGGGACTCATACCAGCAATGCTGACAGTGCTCTAAATTCAATGAACTGTGAGCTTTCCAATATCATATAACACTACTTATATCAGAGGACATGAAAGATCCTCATTATATGACGTAAAAAGTACGTATCATCTTTGTTTTAACTTATTTATCAGATCCAGAAGTGGTCCATAGGATATTACACCTGAATGTAGTAGTCACCCAGGAGTAAGGTGTTGTTACCTTCACGTAGGAGAGTAGTATACAGACTTTAGCTTGCTAGGCTTGTGGATGCAAGTGCCATGTTGCATGGGGAGTCCGGGCTGTCCAACTTCCCCGAGATACTCTCAACTGACAACCAACAACTCTTCACTATCAGCAAGAAAATTTCACTATTTGTATGCCTGATGAAGGGTTGTCTAACCAAAAAACACTAAAACACTGGCCGCATCTTGGCCTGCACCATTTTAAGTAACATAAGCATATAATACATGATGCAATACCAACATTTCATAGTATATAATATACAGATAAAACATCTTCTTGTGCTGCTCTTCTTTATTAATATGTGAGCAATTTATCCTGAAGTTGAAGGTTTGTGCATCTTGACCACCTTACACTAACAGAGACTCTTGTGGTAGTGACTTGGGGATTCTCTACACTGAGTACAGGAGTATAGAGTCTAAGTACAATGTAATCCCTGAGGCTTCATTCACACGTCCACATCTACTATTCATGGATTTGAGGGTGGGGTGCTGTCCGTGGTTGATCCTCTTTTTACATCTCCACTCCCAGGTTTAATCCCAAGACAAAGTGAAAAATGAGCCCGCACTGCTATACAGGACACAGACAATGCTGCTTGCTGTGTCTGTTCTTAACCAAACAATATGAAGGACAGAAGAGAGCTGACTTTAATTAAATACCTATACTATAAAGAGGTTGTCCAAGATTATTCTTAATAAAACAATAAAGAAACCTTATAAAATATGCTCAGATCACAATCTGTATTTACTGCTGCTCCACCTTCCACTTTCTGGAAGCGATGATGTCTCCTACATCATTTATGTGGCTATTGCAGCCAATCACTGGCCTCAGTGGTCACATGTCATGGGGTGACTAAAAACAATGTGAACCGATGGTGCTGGAACGGCTGGGCAATTAGAAGTTGAGTATAGGTTATTTCATTATTTCACTGCCATTTTAAATATTCCGCAGAGCTGCTGCAACCTGGAAGGAAGGTAAAGACAGAGACAGTGAGTTCTAAACTTGATCCAGCCCCAGCCCCTGTCCTTACATACATGCCTCAACTGTCATATTGACAGGGAAAACTGGGTGACAGTCCCTGTTGTGAATAAGTGTAAACACAGAACACAGACAACACAACATAGAAGAGGAGTCAGCAAGTCAAAGATCAAAGCCAGAGAGACAAAGCAGTACCAAACTATAATCCAAAAGAGAAAGTAATAAGAAAAGTCAAAGGTCAGAAGTCAGTAAATACAATACAATAGAACAGAGAACAACTTAGTGAGGACAGAGTAACAATAACAAAAAGCAAGGAATCATAACTGAACAATCCTCCTCAGCCACAGCATGCAAGCAGAGGGTGTCGCAAAACCGCGAACAGGCTAGGACAGCAATTCCCCAGTAGCTGTTGAAAACCCTGGGACGGGACACAAGAGATAGTGAGCCCTAAGCTGAAGCCCCCAACTGTCCCTTCCTATTGCCAGGCCCTATCCTACGTAATAGGCGGCAACCACAAACAAGGTCCCTTTCTATATATGTGAGACACAAAACGCAGACAAGACGAACAACAACAAAGGGAGGTCAGCTAGCCAAGGGTCAGTAAACAGTCGAGTGATGCAGTGCCAAATCAGAGTCCAAAGAATAGTCAGTAGGGAAAGCCAGAGGTCAAGTATTAGAATGCAAGCAAGGATAGTGACAGCAAAAAGCAAGTACGCACAAGGCAATAGCAAGCACTGGTGTGAATGTGAGCCAAGCTTAAATAGGGAGAAAGTTAATAGGTAGACAGGCTGTCAATCACACGAATTAACCACTTCATGAACAGAGGCAAACAAGGGCAGAAGACGGGTGTGGTGGAAATTTTATCACAGAAATAGAGCCGTGTTCACACAGTGCAAACAAAAACTTTAAGAAAAGAACCAAACTGCACACGCCTCTTGCAGAGATGTTACAGTACCCCTCTTTTTATGAGGGGCCACCGGACCCTCACTAGATAAACCAGTTCTAGAGGGATTCTGAATTTTCTCTGCCTTTTATTTTACATCTGTTTGAACAACAGACACTTGAGGACCAGGCAAAAGTTTATTCACCTGCCGTTTTTGATACTGTTGGGTTTTAAGACTGGAGGGGCGTTCCCAACTTTTAGTCGCTGAGACCTTCCCCTCACTGCCACAATCTAAGGAATGCAACACAATACAGTGGAATGAGCACTGATCTCCCCACTTTACCAACTCCCTTTTACCCCAATCAAAAATAGGGTTATGGAGGTTCAACCAGGGGAGCCCCAAAATTATATCAGAAGACAGATGCTCCATAACAAAAAAGCTTATGACTTCAGTGTGTGTCGACCCCACTTGCAAAGAGATCAAGGGGGTTTTAAAACTGACTTTGCCCCTGACCAGTGGAGTAAAATCCGCTCCAGTAACAGACAGAGGCGTGTCAAGTGGCAAAAACTCAATGCCCAAAGATGCAACAACCGAATATTTAATAAAGTTTGCTGCAGACCCAGAGTCAATTAGGACCTTGCCAGAAACAGACCTGTCCCCAGAGGACAGAGACACAGATAACAACATCTTATTCCCCCCAAATACCTGGTTGCCTGAGTGGTTCTTCTGATTACCACTCAGGCACTGAAGTTTTTTCGCTGGTGTCAGGGGTCTGATAGAGCAGTCTCGGATGACATGACCAGAGGAACCACAGTACAGGCAGAGGTTATTTCTGAGACGATGCTGTCGTCATGTTTTGGCGTCCACAGCTCCCAGTTGCATGGGTTCCTCACCAGAAGTGATGGAAGGAAAGGTGAGTTTTTCAAGAGAGAGAGAGGAAGAGACAGAAAACGTGGAGGAAACAGGTCCTACTCTCTCTTTTAAATTTTCCCGAATCTTACGGTCAATACGGATCGCCAAAGTCATGGCCTTCTCAAGAGTAGGGGGATCTGGGTGACCATAGCCCTTGTTTAAAGTGAGCTTTTAGCGCTGACTCACACCAACCTGCAGTGACACTGCATTTACATAACTCTGCACATTACTCCTCGGCAGAGCGTTTTCCCTTCCGCATGGTGAGGAGTTGAGATTCCGCAAGCGCAATGTGGTCTGGCTCAGCAAAAAAATGTGAATGGGTTAACTGGCTTTGCAATATAACTAGGTTGTAAGCCAAATCAGTGATATACAGTGGGGCAAAAAAGTATTTAGTCAGTCACTAATAGTGCAAGTTCCACCATTTAAAAAGATGAGAGGCGTCTGTAATTTACATCATAGGTAGACCTCAACTATGAGAGACAAAATGAGAAAAAAAATCCAGAAAATCACATTGTCTGATTTTGTAAGATTTTATTTGCTAATTATGGTGGAAAATAAGTATTTGGTCACCTACAAACAATCAAGATTTCTGGCTCTCATAGACCTGTAACTTCTTCTTTAAGAGTCTCCTCTTTCCTCCACTCATTACCTGTAGTAATGGCACCTGTTTAAACTTGTTATCAGTATAAAAAGACACCTGTGCACACCCTCAAACAGTCAGACTCCAAACTCCACTATGGTGAAGACCAAAGAGCTGTCAAAGGACACCAGAAACAAAATTGTAGCCCTGCACCAGGCTGGGAAGACTGAATCTGCAATAGGCAACCAGCTTGGATTGAAGAAATCAACTCTGGGAGCAATAATTAGAAAATGGAAGACATACAAGACCACTGATAATCTCCCTCGATCTGGGGCTCCACGCAAAATCTCACCCCGTGGGGTCAAAATGATCACAAAAACGGTGAACAAAAATCCCAGAACCACGTGGGGGGACCTAGTGAATGAACTGCAGAGAGCTGGGACCAATGTAACAAAGCCTACCATCAGTAACACACTACGCGGCCAGGGACTCAGATCCTGCAGTGCCAGACGTGTCCCACTGCTTAAGCCAGTACATGTCCGGGCCCTTCTGAAGTTTGCTAGAGAGCATTTGGATGATCCAGAAGAGTATTGGGAGAATGTCCTATGGTCTGATGAAACCAAACTGGAACTGTTTGGTAGAAACACAACTTTTCGTGTTTGGAGGAAAAAGAATACTGAGTTGCATCCATCAAACACCATACCTACTGTAAAGCATGGGGGTGGAAACATCATGCTTTGGGGCTGTTTCTCTGCAAAGGGGCCAGGACGACTGATCCGGGTACGTGAAAGAATGAATGGGGCCATGTATCGTGAGATTTTGAGTGCAAACCTCCTTCCATCATCATCAAGGGCATTGAAGATGAAACGTGGCTGGGTCTTTCAACATGACAATGATCCAAAGCACACCGCCAGGGCAACGAAGGAGTGGCTTTGTAAGAAGCATTTCAAGGTCCTGGAGTGGCCTAGCCAGTCTCCAGATCTCAACCCTATAGAAAACCTTTGGAGGGAGTTGAAAGTCCGTGTTGCCAAGCGACAGCCCCAAAACATCACTGCTCTAGAGGAGATCTGCATGGAGGAATGGGCCAACATACCAACAACAGTGTGTGCCAACCTTGTGAAGACTTACAGAAAACGTTTGACCTCTGTCATTGCCAACAAAGGATATATAACAAAGTATTGAGATGAAATTTTGTTACTGACCAAATACTTATTTTCCACCATAATTTGCAAATAAATTCTTACAAAATCTGACAATGTGATTTTCTGGATTTGTTTTCTCATTTTGTCTCTCATAGTTGAGGTCTACCTATGATGTAAATTACAGACGCCTCTCATCTTTTTAAGTGGTGGAACTTGCACTATTGGTGACTGACTAAATACTTTTTTGCCCCACTGTATTACCTTGTGATAGATGGCGCTAGAGGTGTCGTATTCCTTATATTTTTAGAATGAGAGCTAATTTGCATAATGTTTTTCACATAAGAGTAAGTATGGCTTCATCTCATTTTGCTTTACTTACACACCAGTTGTACATCCAGTTCACTGAGTCTACAGCTGATTCCATCATGACAGAAAGTGGGGGAGTTACAAGTGTCATAATTCTGAACGTAGCTTCTTTTGTTGCAGACTTTGCTGCGGTTTTTTGAGCCAAATGTAAGAATGGCTAAAAAAGGAATAGGGAATATCGAGGAATCTCTTATACTTCTACCGTCTGTTCTATCCACTCTTGACTTTGGCTCTAAAAACCCCAACAAAATCTGCAACAAAAAAAAGTTGCGTTTCTGCAACGTGGGACTTCAGCCTGAGGGTGGAAAATTAAGAGAAATTCCTGTTTATCTTCCACCGTTGTGTTTGGTTGCAGCTTTCCTCTGCTGATTAATGGGCCTAATCGTCAAGGACTCCCGAGCCGCGGAATCCGTAGCAATCCGCAACAGGTTCCTACATGTAAATGTACCCATATTATGTGCTTTAGAATAATGCGACACATTGCGAAAACACTACAAATTTTATAACAGAAGAACTAGAATAAGACCACATAATTGGTATATCACATTATGGGTAAGGCAACATAGTGGGCCACAACAAAAAAGTGCTGAGGGAAAACCACAGCGGCAATGCATTGTGATTTTCCCAGCAGCGCTTCTCACAGAATGTATGCTGCAATTTCCTCTGTGGACTTTTTGCTTCCATTATACCTATAGGGCAACCGCCTGCATTTCCGTAGGTAGAATTGACATACTGCGATTTCTAAAACCACAATATGAGGTTCTAGTGAATCCCATCCACCTTGCGGTGACTGTACATACCACTTTTTTCCATGGAGTCTCTACCATGGCCATAGCACGGCATTTGCACCCCATGGGGGCCCAGCCTCTAAAAAGACATATTTTGGGGTTGCTATGGGAGCCCCCTAAACATCAGCACCATTTTTTCTTGATCAGCCATTACCTAATCCAATAATGGCTTGGAAATGCTTACTGCTCTCCCTGTCCCTCAGTTTCTCCGTACGCCAGTTTCAGGACCTCGTCTTACCACCCAATACCGTTCTTTTAAATAAAATCTGTCTTGTTTGCATCCCATACCTTCAATGCGATTACAGAAACGTGACATTACATTTAATGATCTTGTATAATGTTTCCTGTATTTTACATTACTAAAAAATCTAATAAAATAAATTACATAACATTATTATGATCACATAGTCTGCCATTTCCACCAAGGGAACATGATACATTATGGTAATAACAAGCACATGCGCGATGCATCAATGTGTATTTAACCCATACCAAACATTGTGAGGAATTCTTTCCAGTATTACAACGTTTGATTTAACAGAACGTAATAATTTGTGTGCCAGCATTTTACAAATTAGATTGAGGACTACACAAGTCGTCAGGGTAATGAAGGGTGAAATTAATTTTTCATGTCTTGTAAAGAATGGCAATGTAGAGTCTTTTACTGCTATTCTTCTGAGACCTTACTAAATATTAGGCAATACAAGTGTCTGTACACACTTTCCTATTCTTCAGAGGGACTGGTATTCCCCAATATCTGCTAAATCATCATATATTAAAATCCAGAGAATACATCCAATGGTCCAAAAAGGATCCCCACTAACCGTGAGCTAGCCAACCGACCTAAAATAGCCAAAAATCTCAAAAATACATACATTTCTTATTAAAAGCTTTTACTTACCAAAATATTCAGCAACTGAGGGTACTGATGTCTTATGCTAATGTTAAGATAGTGGTATCATTCTATCCAGCCATGTTCTTATTCATATGGTCTGTTTTGCCCCTTCAGTCCATCTATTTTTATTGCTTTCTAAAGCATTATGATGACTACTGATGGCTTTTTTTTTTTTTTTTTTTTTTTTAAATGCAGATATTTCCGGTAAAGGGGTGTTCACAATTGCGCCCGGTGTGTGCATTCCGCCAGGTTTCCATCTTCAGCCTTGATGAAACTGGACAGGGGACGGAAACCTGGTGGTCAGCTTTAAATACAATTCACTTGAATGGGCTTGTAAAGGTGACTGTCAAAGGCTGAAGACGGAAACCTGGTGGAATGCACACACCGGGCGTAAGTGTGAACGAAGTATCACCCAACATGCAACGCTGTCCTCTGTATAGCATGTATCTAATAATTTTGGACTGTTGGATCTAGTCTATTTTTTTATTTATTTTTTTTGTAACAAATCACAGCTGTCTGGTTACCAGGCCACCTGAGAAAAACCAAGATATTGTAAAATTGGATAATACTATAGTTATTCTAATCTTTATTAATAATACACAGACCAGAAGACACAGAGGGCGCATAGGGAAGAAGACTGAATGTCACAGAGGAACCCATGAAAGATGAGGGTTTTTTTTACTATCACACCGACCCTGGCCTCTTATTGTTATAGTCTAGGAAAAATAGTGTGGTACCATGTTATCCAGAAAAAAATCAGGCAATATTTCATACTTTTGTGTTAAAAAAACAAAAAAATGTTTAAGGTATGATACCTTTCTTGGTTAACCAAAAAATTACATTTGCGAGCTTGGAAAACATAGAGGCTTCGTCTTCAGGCATTTCCAAATGAATGGGTAAGAACACAGGACAACATTAGCAAGATGCTACACAAAGCCATTAGTTCATGTGGTTGGTGAGAGAAGGTAGGGTAATAGTACTGAGGTTTATAGGCGTAAGGAGTTGGGGGATGGTTTGGACTCATCTGGAGTCAGTCTGATGGAAGAGGATGAATTGTGTCCATGTAAGGGCTCAGAAATCCAGGTGTTAGGGGGAGTTCACACGGGGTAACGTGCTGCGTGATGTGGCACGTATACAGCGTGTGAGACTTTGCGCGCCGTATACGCTCGCATTGATTTCAATGGGAGCCTGGATCGTATACGCCGCAAAATAACGTGGCGTATACGATCCAGGCTCCCATTGAACTCAATGGGAGCGTTTACGGCGCGCAAAGTCTCACATACCGTATACGTGCCACATCACGCGGCACGTTACTCCGTGTGAACTTACCCTTAGTTTGAGCCTTTTTGTCAATGATCTGCATTTTATCATCAGCTTGAAATCCCAAATGTTATCTCCATAATGAGAGACGTTACCCCTTCTTATGCTAGGTTCACCCTATCCGCATAAAAAGCGAATTTCTGTCCAAGCAGAATGAGGGACAGAAACCCTGAACGGAAACTGAGTGCGGGTGTGAACCAAGCCTAATCCACATCAAGACCTCTGACACAGCCAGCCGGTATCCTACTCTGTACTGATGAGAGGCAAAAACCCTATGGATGGGAGTTATACAGATATGGCTATTATTCCAAGATTATGCCCTTAGGTTTCTTTGTAATTCAGGTGCTAATCTATAGGGAGTTACCTTCCAATAGTAATACATTCCTTTATTTCCCCAATGACACCTTATTTGCATTCCTTACCCAAGATTCTTAGCAGTACATGCATGGTCTAATAAGCCCTTGTACCAGTCTCTCCCTAATGAGAGACATTAGCTCTTTGGACCCACACATTTCATTTGCGATTCATAAACAGACCTTTTACAATGTGAAAAGCTATGGTCTGGCCCAGTGATATGTTTTATGTCCAGCTGAAATTTCATTGTTTGTCTGTGTAAATCCATCCTGGTATGCACTTTTCATGTTGCTTCTCCAATGTAGATTCCTTCATTTGGGCACCTTGTACACAGTATCATGTACACCACACTGGAGGATGTACGTGAAAATGTTCTATAATTGTTATAGTCCTGGTGTGTGTTTGGTATGTGGACCATACTTTGACAAGATGTGTGTACACGTCTTCATGTTTTGATGTTGCAAGGAATTGTGCGAGTCTCTGATGGTGATGGTTGTTGTTTATATGCAAGGAGAGGCAAATCTGGGAATACTTCATTTAGTTTATAGCTCATGTGAAATATTGGTTAGTGATGAGCAGCAACTTTCCTCAAGATCTTCATTTGAGGGTCGTACGTAACCACTAGGCGCACCTTCTATGCTAAGAGACTGCTCCTTGGAATTCTTGAAGCTCTTTGGATCTAGTCATCTACAGCCCATAGGTATATTCCTGTTGTAACATATTCCCTAATGTTAGCAGGTGTTTTCCTTTCTTTACTGTCTGAAGTTTTTATGTGTTTTGCATGAAAGGTTACGGTAGATTTTAGTTTGTATAGTGTTGTTATTGAGGTATATGATCGTGTTCAAGAAATGTATTTGAGATTTAGGATAGTGGAGAATGAACTATTGTCTTTCCATAAAAACTTCAATAAATTTCATCCCACCGTCAGGCTCACTCTCGACTATTCCAAATCACAAATCTTTAATACAGTGTAGTTATCTCTGCTTTGTTTTACAAAGATCATTGCATGAACTAAAGAGCTATAGTTAATTGGAATAAAATACATATTTTCCATTGACATGTTGGAAATTATATAAATTAAATAAATGGCTTATAAAGAAGTTGGAGTGCCGCTTTAGCCGGCGGATTGATACTTGAATTAATATCATTGTTTTTTCTATAGCTCCACAGATTCCAGGACTATATGGATAACTTGATCTTACAGCCATATCCCCATTACTAACCTAAAAAAGGAGTACAAGTAAAAAAGTAGGGATCAGGTGGAATTGGATATGCCTGCAGAATAAGGCTAACGCCTCATGTTTCAGAAACCCAACTTTTTTGTTGCAAATTTTGCTGAACTTTTTTGAGCCAAAGACAAGAATGGCTACAAATGGAATGATAAATACATAGGAAGTTCTTATACTTCTACCTTCTGCTCAATCTGCTCTTGACTTTGGATCAAAAAACCCCAACAAAATCTGCAACAAAAAATCTGGTTTCCGCAATGCAGATTGGTCTGTCCTTAAACTGAAAGTTGAACATTTTTCATCAAAATGCTTGCAATGATGGACATATCCTTTACAGAAGAAAGAGTTCATTGGCCATTTGTATGTAGTTGAAAAAAAGATTAGACAAGAAAACAGGATCAGCTAAAACATACCATGACTAGTATATTCAGAAAACAGTAAATTGATGAAGATCTTGAAAACCAACACCACTGGCCAGGAAGAGGTGGATGGAGCACACTTACAGAATACAGGGCCGACTGACTGAGTTCATCCCCTGCAGTCACCAGCAATAATTCATGCTGTGCTTTCAAAGGGTTATAAACCATTCAAGCGGACCATAAAATATCTGGATTGGCCGTCACTCCTGTAATGTTTGGACGTTTGGATGGAAGAAAATATTTGACCTTGGCAGAAATTCACATCTCTATTCTTTTATATTCTCTAAATATAAAATATAGGAACATTGGCAACTCTGTGACTATCATTGCGATGAAGGTTACCTTCCTAGGTGCTCAAAGATCTAGCCACTGCAGAGCCATAGTAAAGTAATGCGTAGCACGGTATTCTGCCTAAATGTAATTTGTAGAAGCAACTTTAATGTACAATTACATTCCGTAGGATAATTACATTTTAATGTAAGAGCAATGTTCCCCATGACACAGCAGCAATAGAAAACCCCATGTGGTTGTCCTATTTAGACACATCTGGATGGCTAATAGGAAAAATCTCCCCAGTGTGTCCTCCCCAGTAAATTCATAGGGATGATTCAGGACATGCCATCACAGTGAGCACTGCAAGGATTCTCAACATTATATTCTAGGTAAAAATTCCAGCAAATTGTTGCATTTACACTCAGTGGGGCAGATTTATTAATACTGAATTTATTAACCCCTCTACACCATTTCTTGCTCCAAATGCTCGCCACATTCCCCATTCTGCAACTTGCATGCCACTTTTGGCAGGTTGATAAATTCATAGAGGGGTTGATAAATTCCCCCCAAGTGTTCACACCCAGTCCGGAGAGATTTATTAGATCTCAAACTGAATTTGTGGCGTAAGTTACTGTATATGGGAAATCTCACCAGTAAGGAACTTCCATTCTGGCCCACAGGAGTTTGCTGGATTTATGAAGAGGTAAGAGCCTATTGATAAATCCTGCATGTCTTGCACCTGTAAGGCCCTTTATTAAGACTGGCATACAAAACTCCAGTCTTATTAAATTTCCCACTTTATCTAAATGTAAGGCAGTGTAAACTTAGACTAGGAAGTTTTAAATGTTACAATGGGCTGGGGCCTCCGCTGTGCTGCACAGAGGCTCCCGGATCACTCCGTGTCCAGTGCCGAAATGGTCCACCTGGTCCCGACTGTAGGAAGGCCGGAGCCTCTGCTTGAGTCTGTGGAGGTTCCAGTTTCCCTCTAGTGACGGGACCAGCACTTGCGTGATCAAGGAGGTCAGCAGCGGGCCGGAGGCTATTTAGACCACATTCTGGCCCTGGCCCGGCGCTGATTATTCACTTAATGCGGCATCAGCTCCCTAGTGACTTTTCCCTGCCTTTTGTCTCCTGTCCCTGCTGTTCCTGATCACCTCTGTACGTGTATGACCCTGGCTTGCTTTACAAACATCTCCTTCTTGATCTCCTGATTTGGCATCTTCCTGAACTCCTGTACATGACCTGTTTTTTCATCCTGACCTCCCCTATCTGGATCCTGTCTTGGCTACTCCGAAAACCTCCTGTGTATGACCCGGCGCTCCTGACTACGTTTCTGCTCTTCCACGTGACCTCCTGTGACCCGACTCGGCTTGATTGACTATGCTTTGGATTCCTCTGGATCCTGCTTTGACCTCTGGATTACCAACTTGCCCTGTACGTCTTTTTCTCCGTGCTGATCTACTCTCCTGAACTTCATCCACTCAGGATCCTAACACTAAAACTGTGCCAGACATATCAATATCTAAGGCTATTTGATAAATCTGTTGCATTACACCTCCTTTTAGTTAGCTTAGGTTATGCCACCATATTTGGTGCATGGTGCCACACCTACTTTCCATGAAGCCGTGCCAACTTCCTGCAAAGCCACACCCCATACTAGTCATAGAGCTGTCTAAAAAGATTCTAAAACACTCACATAAATGTGATGGAAGGAATGCTAGGGTATGTTTCTGCAGCAAAATTTGGCACTGATTTTGATGCAGATTCTTCTGCAAAATCAGTGGCAGATTCTGTCAAGAATCTGCTTCCCATTGTAGTGAACGGGAGAAAGTGATTAAAGTAGGAAACTGAAAAAAACAAGCTTCCTGATCAATTTTGCCACAGATCCGTGGCACAAGACACTCAATCTCTGAGTCTATCCAGTGAGGGAAAGCCACGGCAGAGAGCAGAAGCTGTAGCCCATTTTGCCTGCTAAATCTCCCCCAGCATCTCTTCTTGCCCCAGGACTAAGGATTTCATCATTTGCCCCAGGATTTGATTCAAGTTAATGTTGCTATAATCCATTTCATGGATATCTTACATGTATGGCCCACGATAATACTTCAATACATGCTTTGTAATTGTGTATAAACTGGTAACCATAATGGAATCAGTAAGTGAACAGTACAGTCACAGTAGGTTACTAAGGGAAGGCAATGAGGTTCTATATACAGTATATATGAATTTAAATGATATCTAGTCAGGTCATGGCAGAACATCTGAGCTGGTAATAATAATCTGAAGACCAAGCAGGTTCAAAGAGATAGTCACACTAGTGCAATTGTTGGAACATTAGTAAAATGTTATAGCTAGCATCTTGCTGGTTCCAGTGGGCACATATCATTTCAGATGGGCTACATAAAGCAAGCATAAGCCAAGCAGCCTACTGGCAAGATGCATACCTCAAGCATAAATGTAGTGGTGGCCATGAATAGGCCCATAGCTTACCACTAAACAGGTATAGTAATATTAATAAATACGTATTGTACCTAAAGATATTTCACAATAACTCCTTATGTTTTATGTGAAATAACCTTGTTAAGACATGCAGAGTCCTTTAAAAGACTTGTCCTGGGAAGTAAATGCATAAAAGAAGCAGCACAATGCTTAGCAAGTCACCACTGGTCTCTGCTTTCTGTGCCATGTCCACCCACAGGAAATGCCAGCTTAGCCAGTCCGTGACTTAGGCAAGTCCTGATTCTTTTTTGTTTTAACCCTTTCTGAGGCTAATTAAAAAAATATATATATATTTTTCCTATCTTAAGCCCATTTCACTTTTCAAGGAGGTTACGTGCATTGCACTCTCATCTTCTTCATTATAACTATGTGACAAGAGCCTGTCTAATCCTTATCAATAACTGTGATAGAATTTTCTGTCCTCCTATTTGGAAAACTTATATAGAACAGTCCATGCAAATGCCATGACACAAGAATTGCTGAAGTGTATTATGAGTGAGACATAGCTCTCCACAGACTAGTAGAAAGTGTGTGACCAGACCTTGTATCACAGGTAGCGGATTGTGTACCCACTGTATCACCTAAGGAGGTATTCACACGGAGTAACGCGGCGCTGATTCTTGCACGATAAGTCGTGTAAGAATCAGCGCTTTAAAACAGAAACCCATTGAGTTCAATGTGTTACATTGAACTCAATGGGATTCTGTTTTGCAGCGCTGATTCTACGTGAGTTATCATGCAAGAATCAGTGCCGCGTTACTCCGTGTGAATAACCCCTAACTGTTTTGGCATTGGGTCACTCCCAAGGGCTTTATCTATTCTAACTAGTCACCCTGGTCTTCATCCTTTAACCCCCATATTAGGATGTAGTCTGCACCACAGGGAGTCTACCAGGTCGCTACCTCTTGCAGTGGTCAAAGTATAGGTGGCTGCAGACAGACTCTGGTGTAAGGCACCAGAGGGTATAAGCAGAGAAAAGTTAGTATGGGACGAAGGGCGGTAGCAGGTAGCAGATAAAAAAAGGTTGTAGAGAAGCCAAAGGGTAAGGGCGACAGCTCAGATTCAGAAGTCTGGGAAAGGCAGAGGTCAAACACAGGTAGGCATCAGAACAGGATCAATAGAGTAGTGAAGAAACAAACCAAGGTCAATAAACATTAATCCAACAGCAGCGTAGTAACACAGGAGTCTTGCAGAATCTGTAACACTAGATCCAATGGCTTGGGTGCTGGGCATAGGACGGAGCAGACTCAAATAGGGGGCAGTTGTTTGTGACTGGCTGAGGAGCTCTCACATGTATACTTGTTATCCCTATCAGGCTGGACCAGGTGCAGCAACAGAAGGAAACACACATCAGAAGGAAGAGTGAGAAACTGCATAGTCTGAACTGGAGGCAAGCCAGTGGCTGTTTTTGTTAGGAGAGTGAGAATGACAACACTAATTCACACCACTCCAAGTCTGATATATAGAGATAGAAGAAGAATGAAAAAGAATAGATAAAAAACCAATACATAGAATACCACAATGGAACACATGGGAAGCTTTAGTTTTGGTTGGAGTATCCCTTTAACCATGTCCTCAAATTCATGCCCAGTTTGCACAGCCGTATATTTCACAATATCTCTCCATTCCATCGTTTCATGTCCAATTTAGACTGCTGGCATATCTGCAGAATCTCAAACTAAAACTCAATTATGTGTACTCGTAATTTCTGCTGGAGCTGTAAAACCAGACATGGCTGCTATAACAATGAACGCACTGAATCTGGCACATCTCAGTATGTTCAATTAGATTACAGCAAGTCTGCAATGGATATGCTCGGAATATGAGTTTGGTAAATGGAGTAGCAAGTGCACCATGGGCGCTGGAACAGTAACACAAGCTAGGAGAGAGCAAGGTCAAATGAAGGTTAATTTGCTTCTTTGCATTAAGTAGAAATATGGTGCTCCTTAAATAGTTCAAGCATATTAAAGTGGATGGCAGACCTGGCACAGCATCACTGCACCGGCATGTAGGAATCAATACTCAATCACAATGGGGAAAAATCCACCAGAAAGACTTAATTAGGACAGTATGACGAAGGAAGAAGAAAACTAGGTCTGCAAAGCGGAACAAATGATTCCAGCAAACAGATTTAGAAGTACTTTGTTTCTGAAGAATTTCCCTAATGCTAATGGATTCCGAAACAATGGAATGACTTTAAACAACTGCGGTAACAATGAAATGAATTAGGATTAGAAATGGAGTCATGTCAAGATTATCCGAGATAAAGTTGGAGAAAGCTAGGAGGTCGGCAATTAGATTACATATTTTTGCATTACTGCATTATGTGGGTGAATGGTGCTTGGTTACCGTGTGACGTCGGAGTCCACCAGCAAACATTATAGATCTGTAATGTAATTAGTCTCATTGGCTTCTGCATCATAATGGCATTCATTAGGGATTAAATGGCTGCTTCTGTGACGGTATCTGCGCTACTATTCTAGGCTTTTTTTTTTTTTAGAAACATCCAACAGCATCAGCAAATAGTTTTTTCTTAATACAATGAACGATCTAGTAAGACTCTGTGTGTATATATATATATATATATATATATATATATTATACAGATATATCAGTGTATTGGATATTACCCAGAGTCTATGAACTACCTATACGCTATATCCCCCTGCTATACATCTATGTGGAATACATCACTTTTCGCTTTTTCTAGTAATGAAACTTATTGAGGCAACATCTGCAAAAAAATGACATCCATATGCCACAACCCCTTAAAGGAGGATTCCCCTCTCAAGGATCCTAGCTATACTGCTAGTTTCTGTAAATTCCAGAGTTTTCCTAAATACATTGCCTGCTATGTGAAATTATTCCTCCCATTGATTACACACCGTTTCCATGGATTTGGACCTGTCTGATAAAACAGGACAAATGACATCAGTCACTGCTCTCTGGAGGGGCTGAGTGCTTTTTCTTTTATCTACAGCTCTGCCTGCAAGTCAATCAGTTCAGCTAATTGCAATTTGCTGATAAAGCCCTGTCTGTTATCTCTCTATGTAAACACAAAGTGAACACTGAATCTATTCTCTGTAGGAGCATGGTAAGTGTTCTGTACAAACATGCGTAATGTAATATACATTTACTGTGCATATTACTTCATCTGCATTTATATTAGGTTAGTAATCATAATAAAAGATCTCTCATTGTAATGATCAGTATATTGTGATACCTTATAGTGTCCTGTTAACAGTCAAAGCCGCATCACCGCAGCTTGCAGGTACACAGGAAGTGAGAAGAAGAGACAGAAGGCAAAGCTGCTGAGACAGGAATAAAGGAAAACCCCTTTAAGGTACTGTATTGCAAAACCATGACTCTTGTAGAAGAGTAGGAATCCTTTTAAAGAGAATGTGTCAACATTTTTTGGTAGTTAGTTTTGTTTTACATTAAAACCAGATTGTTTGGCTGTGGTATGGATGACCTGGCGACGGAGGCGCTCTCACTGGTTTCCTGACTGCTCACACTCACCCCTACCTACCCTCTCACGCTCCACATTTAGTCCTCTCCCCCACCCACCTGTCCCACTAACCCCCTCCCTCCTCCTCCTCCCCCCCCTTTTTTTTTTTCCCTTCTCTCTTCCCTTGTTTCTTTATCGCTTTTCAGCTCCTTTACTCCTGTTCTTTCGGGCCTTCCTAATAGCGCCCCCTTTTCTTGTTTTTTCTATGTTGTTTTCTTTGTCTTTATTTTTTTATTTTTTTTATTTTTATTCCTCTATGATTGAATTTTGTGTTGCACAGTGTGCTTTTCTGTTCGCAGGGCGGGTGTTCGCCTTGTAACTTGTAATTGTTTTTTCTTTTCTTATTGTAAAAATTTTCAATAAAATTTGAGTTATAAAAAAAAACCAGATTGTTTAAGGGAGTCTATCATTCGGTATTTCTTTACGTAAACACATGTTAGAATATACCTTAGAAAGGTTATTCTAGTCCTATCTCTAGAGAGGCAGGATTAGAATACCCTTTCTAAAGGCTATTCCAATGAGTAAGACAATAGGCGATGATCCAGCACTCAGAATCCAATGTGAATGATAAGTTAAAACTTCACTTTTATTATGAAGATGTCATTCTTCAGTTAAAATATATATGCGTGCAGGGGTACAGACATGAGCCTACGCGTTTCGAGGTTCAGCTGACCTCTTAGTCATGGTGTGTTACAAAAGTAGGCTGGTGCACTTATAGTCTTTAAAAGCAATACATAAAAGGCCCCTCCCGTCTTCACTCAGACAGAAATGGTAATTAGTTACATTATACATCAATTGTGGTGAGACTTATATTAAGGTGACTGATTTAGCAAAAAGTGAACATAAGAGTATACATCATATAAATTAATTTATTTATAGTAGTGTACTTTATGAAAGCGTATAAAATCGTTAACTTTAGTATATGAGTAATGCTGATGTTTGCATCTTTTTCCGAGTGTAGCTATCCCTTGATTCCCTTACTTAAAATGACCAATATTGCTTCCTGGGCATGAGTGTTATCAATGCCCAAAATAAAGATGGACGGTGTGAGCGCAAGTGCGCATGTGTATACCCTCGTCCTGTATTATAGGTGTCGTTTGAGGATAATGCATGGATGAAGCAACAGATGGAATCACTCACTCGCGGATTTATACCAAGGATGGATGTGGATTTGATACAGAAGTGGGAACGATTGTTTGTGTTTAATATAGTCTAAGAGAACACACCGTAAGTACAGATCATGATGTACTCACAGATTTGTACCAGGGTAAGTACATGGATGTGAATTAGATACAGAAGTGGGAACAATTGTTTATGTTTAATTTGGTCTGAAAAAACACATCATGAGTAAGATAATCATAAGATAATCCTTTAATAGTCCCACAGTGGGGAAATTTCAGTATGTTTCAGCTGCATAGTAATACAGATACATGATAACACACAGTAAATATTACAGAAGTAGTAGACACACATATGCTGAGAAAGATATACTAGGAGTCCTAAGGAACAGAGCAGCTACGGAACAGAGAAAAAGAAGGAGGACATTAATAATCATTAGTTCTCTGTGCGGAGTGTCTCCGCTTGGTCTGATGTAGATTATACAGCCTGGTCGCGGTTGGAAGGAAGGACCTGCGATAGCGCTCCTTCTCACACTTGGGGTGAAGCAGACGGTCACTTACAGTGCTGCCAAGTCCCATCAAGGTCCCATACATGGGGTGAGATTTGTTCTCCCGCATGGAGGTCACCACGGACAGTATCCTTCTGTCACCCACCACCTGTACTGGGTCCAAGGGGCTCCCCAGGACAGAGCTGGCCCTCCTGATCAGCCTGTCAAGTCTATTTCTGTCCCTGGTTGATATACTGCTCCCCCAGCAGGCCACACCGAAAAAGATGGCTGAGGCAACCACAGAGTTGAAGAAGGCCCTAAGAAGTGTCCCCTGGACTCCGAAGGCCCTCAGCCTCCTGAGCAGGTAGATTCTGCTGTGGCCCTTTCTGTGCAGCGCCTCCAGGTGGTCAGCCCAGTCTAGTTTATTATTGAGGAGCACACCCAGGTACTTATAGGTCTTGACTATCTCAATGCATGTTCCTTGGATCTCCACCGGGGTCGGAGCACTCCTCCGTTTACTAACGTCCACCACCATCTCCTTGGTCTTCCCAGCATTAATCCTGAGATGGTTCTGCTGGCACCATTCAACAAAATCCCGGTTTAAGTCTCTGTATTCCCTATCGTCACCATTAGTGATAAGGCCTATTATAGCAGAGTCATCGGAGTACTTCTGTAAGTAACAGCTGGAGGAGTTGTGCCTAAAGTCAGCAGTGTACAGTGTGAAGAGAAATGGGGCAAGAACTGTACCTTGTGGTGCCCCCCTACTACAGATCACAGTGTCAGACACACAGTCCCGGGCTCTCACATACTGAGGGCGGGTTGTCAGGTAGTCTAGGATCCAGTTGGACAGGTGATGTCCACACCACCAAGGTTCAGCTTCTCCCTCAGTAGCTCTGGCTGAATGGTGTTGAACGCACTGGAGAAATCAAAGAACATTATTCTCACAGTGTTCCCGGGTTTCTTCAGGTGAGAGAGAGCTCTATGAAGAAGGTGGATGATGGCGTCATGTACCCCAATGCCCGGCCGGTAGGCAAACTGGAGGGGATCCAGAGCGGAGCTCACTAGGGGGCGTAGGTGTGTCAGGACCAGTCTCTCTAGGACCTTCATCAGGTGTGATGTCAGTGCTACAGGTTGGTAGTCATTGTAGTCCATCGGGTACAAAAAACACATCATGAGTACAGATCATGATGTAGAACTATCACCAACCTGTGTGGATTATATGTAAAGATGCGTCTCTGTAAATTCATGTTCAAATAGTACATTGTGACCAGCACCGTACCTCTAATGAGGCGACGTACCTCAGGCGGCGAAATGCCGGGGGGCGGCATTTTTACTGACCTAAGCCAGTCCAGGACAAGCTGTGTGCGAACTGTCCTGGACTGACAGCTTGGCAGGGAGAGAGAGCGGTGGTTTGGGGTGGCCCTCTGGACGCAGCGCTGCTTTAATTCTCACCTATTAGCAGCAGCGCTGCTCCAGCGGCCACCCCTCATTCTTAGCATTCGTCCAGCGGCCACCCCTCATTCGTCTCCCTGCCTGCTCTCTGCATGTTAATGCTGGGTGATGTGGCCATGTAATCAGGCCCGCACCTGACGTGTGCCTGCAAAGCGATTTTTCAAGTATTTATCCCCTATCAATTTATATAAACCATGTATATGTAGATGGCTAGGCAAGAGCATATATTTAATGGGTTTATATCCATATATTATAATGTGGTATACAAATGAAGAGCTCAACGGAAAAATGGCCTAAGTCCACATTTTGTCATATTTCAAATTATTACCTAGAAAGCTTCTTTGTACCTCGTTCTATGCATTGGGTTTACAAGGTACCTAGGATTAATGACCTAAGTCCATATATTTCAATGCAGAAGAATTTACATTCAATGGAATAATGGCCTAAGTCCAATACAAACTTACTTACTTCACTCTCGTTGGTCATTTTTTCATTGAAATCGTGACTTCCGGTCTGTTGTTTATATTAGTGTAAAAACTTTGTCTTATTGTTTAAAAGGCTCTAAATCGACTTTTGCACATATTTAGCGCCGAAAAGGGAGGCAGGTAATTATTATTCTTCATCGTTTAATAATAGTAGTAATTAGAGATGAGCGAACAGTGTTCTATCGAACACATGTTCGATCGGATATCAGGGTGTTCGCCATGTTCGAATCGAATCGAACACCGCGTGGTAAAGTGCGCCAAAATTCGATTCCCCTCCCACCTTCCCTGGCGCCTTTTTTGCACCAATAACAGCGCAGGGGAGGTGGGACAGGAACTACGACACCGGGGGCATTGAAAAAAATTGGAAAAAGTCATTGGCTGCCGAAATCAGGTGACCTCCATTTTAGACGAATAGTGGATTTCAAATCCGGGTCATATGAGAATGTGAACTTTGTGACTAAGAGACAGGGATAGCTGTACAGGCAGGGATAGCTAGGGATAACCTTTATTTAGGGGGGAATGTTATTAAAAATAACTTTTTGAGGCTCTATCGGGTGTGTAATTGTGATTTTTGTGAGATAAACTTTTTCCCATAGGGATGCATTGGCCAGCGCTGATTGGCCGAATTCCGTACTCTGGCCAATCAGCGCTGGCCAATGCATTCTATTAGCTTGATGAAGCAGAGTGTGCACAAGGGTTCAAGCGCACCCTCGGCTCTGATGTAGCAGAGCCGAGGCTGCACAAGGGTTCAAGCGCACCCTCGGCTCTGATGTAGGAGAGCCGAGGGTGCACTTGAACCCTTGTGCACCCTCAGCTCTGCTACATCAGAGCCGAGGGTGCGCTTGAACCCTTGTGCACACTCTGCTTCATCAAGCTAATAGAATGCATTGGCCAGCGCTGATTGGCCAATGCATTCTATTAGCCCGATGAAGTAGAGCTGAATGTGTGTGCTAAGCACACACATTCAGCACTGCTTCATCACGCCAATACAATGCATTAGCCAGTGCTGATTGGCCAGAGTACGGAATTCGGCCAATCAGCGCTGGCCAATGCATTCTATTAGCCCGATGAAGTAGAGCTGAATGTGTGTGCTAAGCACACACATTCAGCACTGCTTCATCAAGCCAATACAATGCATTAGCCAGTGCTGATTGGCCAGAGTACGGAATTCGGCCAATCAGCGCTGGCTCTGCTGGAGGAGGCGGAGTCTAAGGTCGGACCTGAATGGAGACTGGTGTGGAGCGATCTTAGACTCCGCCTCCTCCAGCAGAGCCAGCGCTGATTGGCCGAATTCCGTACTCTGGCCAATCAGCACTGGCTAATGCATTGTATTGGCGTGATGAAGCAGTGCTGAATGTGTGTGCTTAGCACACACATTCAGCTCTACTTCATCGGGCTAATAGAATGCATTGGCCAGTGCTGATTGGCCAGAGTACGGAATTCGGCCAATCAGCGCTGGCCAATGCATTCTATTAGCCCGATGAAGCAGTGCTGAATGTGTGTGCTTAGCACACACATTCAGCTCTACTTCATCGGGCTAATAGAATGCATTGGCCAGCGCTGATTGGCCGAATTCCGTACTCTGGCCAATCAGCACTGGCTAATGCATTGTATTGGCGTGATGAAGTAGAGCTGAATGTGTGTGCTAAGCACACACATTCAGCACTGCTTCATCGGGCTAATAGAATGCATTGGCCAGCGCTGATTGGCCGAATTCCGTACTCTGGCCAATCAGCACTGGCTAATGCATTGTATTGGCGTGATGAAGCAGTGCTGAATGTGTGTGCTTAGCACACACATTCAGCTCTACTTCATCGGGCTAATAGAATGCATTGGCCAGCGCTGATTGGCCAGAGTACGGAATTCGGCCAATCAGCGCTGGCTCTGCTGGAGGAGGCGGAGTCTAAGATCGCTCCACACCAGTCTCCATTCAGGTCCGACCTTAGACTCCGCCTCCTCCAGCAGAGCCAGCGCTGATTGGCCGAATTCCGTACTCTGGCCAATCAGCACTGGCTAATGCATTGTATTGGCGTGATGAAGCAGTGCTGAATGTGTGTGCTTAGCACACACATTCAGCTCTACTTCATCGGGCTAATAGAATGCATTGGCCAGCGCTGATTGGCCAGAGTACGGAATTCGGCCAATCAGCGCTGGCTCTGCTGGAGGAGGCGGAGTCTAAGATCGCTCCACACCAGTCTCCATTCAGGTCCGACCTTAGACTCCGCCTCCTCCAGCAGAGCCAGCGCTGATTGGCCGAATTCCGTACTCTGGCCAATCAGCACTGGCTAATGCATTGTATTGGCGTGATGAAGCAGTGCTGAATGTGTGTGCTTAGCACACACATTCAGCTCTACTTCATCGGGCTAATAGAATGCATTGGCCAGCGCTGATTGGCCGAATTCCGTACTCTGGCCAATCAGCACTGGCTAATGCATTGTATTGGCGTGATGAAGCAGTGCTGAATGAGTGTGCTTAGCACACACATTCAGCTCTACTTCATCGGGCTAATAGAATGCATTGGCCAATCAGCGCTGGCCAATGCATTCTATTAGCGTGAACTGAGTTTGCACAGGGGTTCTAGTGCACCCTCGGCTCTGCTACATCAGATTGCTACATCTGATGTAGCAGTGCCGAGTGTGCATCAGATGTGTAGTTGAGCAAAACTGACTCAGCACTGCTAAGTCTCTGCATTCGCATAGGAATGCATTGGCCAGCCTTCGGCCAATCAGCGCTGGCTCTGCCGGAGGAGGCGGAGTCTAAGGTCGGACCTGAATGGAGACTGGTGTGGAGCGATCTTAGACTCCGCCTCCTCCAGCAGAGCCAGCGCTGATTGGTCGAGTTCCGTACTCTGGCCAATCAGCACTGGCCAATGCATTTCTATGGGTAAAAGTTAGCTTGCGAAAATCGCAAACTGACAGGGATTTCCATGAAATAAAGTGACTTTTATGCCCCCAGACATGCTTCCCCTGCTGTCCCAGTGTCATTCCAGGGTGTTGGTATCATTTCCTGGGGTGTCATAGTGGACTTGGTGACCCTCCAGACACGAATTTGGGTTTCCCCCTTAACGAGTTTATGTTCCCCATAGACTATAATGGGGTTCGAAACCCATTCGAACACTCGAACAGTGAGCGGCTGTTCGAATCGAATTTCGAACCTCGAACATTTTAGTGTTCGCTCATCTCTAGTAGTAATTAATTAATAATATTAAATAAATAATATTTATACATGAAGCTGCAATTTTTTGAATAAATAATACAATTTATGATTAGGATTAACGGTGTTCATTAGCTGATTACATTGGATAGATATATTCCACAATAATGCCCGTTTGCTTTAGGCTAAAACTTTAAATTTCGTTTTTCTCACAATATTGATTTTTGGACTTAGGCCATTTTTCCGTTGAGCTCTTCAAATGTATTATAGATTAGAGATAAAGGATATAAATATCTATTCAAAGACAATAATGATGCATTTGAAATTGGAGAGGGAGAATGGTACACTTTAATAGAGATATGCTAGATCATTTTTGAAATTTAACCCTTTAGGGTATCTAGTTTGTAATGTTAAGATCCAGTAGGCTTCTCTACGGTATAATTTGTTTTGCCAGTCTCCCCCTCTCAAGGGTTCTTTGATGGCTTCTATGCCGTGGAATCTAACAGTTGAAATGTCCCCTCCATGCATTTCACGAAAATGTCTGGAAACTCCTGATGTTTTAGTGCTTTCTGAATTGACACTATTATAGATGTGTTCTGCTATGCGCACCTTTAACATTCTTGATGTGCAACCTACATATATGTTTATTGCACATCTCACTGGTGATCATATAGATCACATGATCGCGTCTACAGTTTAAGAATGATTCGATGTTGTATGTTTTACTATTGTCAGCAGCCTGAAATGTGAGTGGGTTTTTTGCAAATTTACAGGTATTACACCTGGAATAACCGAACTTATGAAAGCCTGTGAGGGTTAACCAAGTTTTTTTGCAGGGTGGTTCTGAACTATAGTAGCTGGGCGAGAGGGTGTTACTTAATGTTCTACAATGTAGCTACATAATTACATCCTTCCTTTAAGATATTATGTAATGTTTCGTCTTGATGTAATATGCCAATATTTTTCTTAATTATATCAGTGATGTTCTTATAGTTGCTACTGTATGTTGTTGAGAAGTAAATCCCCGTCTTTACATTCAGTTCTACTTTTTTGATCATTAGATAGTAGTTCGGAGCGATTTTTTTTCTCTCTACTATCTGTTTGGCTCTGTTTAGATTCCAGGTGGGATAACCCTTGTCCTTTATACATTTGCATGTGTTAATGACCTTTTGTTCATAGTCAATATCTTCCGAACAAATTATTTTCATTTGGATCAGTTCCCCCACAGGTATGGCCTTTATCGTGTGAGGGGGATGAGAGCTTTCAGCGTGTAAGGTTGCATTGCCTGAATGTCGTTTCCTGTGCAATTTGGTGATGACCCCACCTTTCTCTATATCCCCTTTAAAGGGGTATTCCCATCAACGTAATCATATCTATATCTGTAGATAATTAAAAGTTAAACATTTTTGCAAATATAAGTAATTAAAAATTCTGCAGAGTTTTAAAGATTTTCTCTAACTTTCTTAGTGGTGACAGTCTTTTATCTTGATCGGTTGCCAATGGATACGACCACTAATGCAGAAACTTTCTATGGTCTGGGACTTGTCAGGAACCCAGCTATGACTTTCTTATTGTACCTGGATTATCAGGCAGGGACACTACATGTATCAGAAGATATCCCGGCCACAATAAAGAAATCATGGCTGATTTTCTGACCTTAGAAAGTTTCTGCATTGGTGGTCGTATCCACTGGCAACCGATCAAGATAACAGACTGTCACCACTAAGAAAGTTAGAGAAAATCTTTAAAACTCTGCAGAATTTTTAATTACTTATATTTGCAAAAATGTTTAACTTTTAATCATCTACAAATTAAAAAATAATTATGCAGATGGGAATACCCCTTTAAGAGTGACATCTAAGAAGTCAATGCTGTCAGTATTAAAGTTGGAGGTAAATCTTAAATTGAATGGATTGTCATTGATATGGTCGGTGAAGGATTTAGTTCTCTCCGCTTCCCCCGACCATACCAAGAGTACATTGTCGATGTACCGTCCATAAAAATGAATGTCCGAAACAAATGACTTGTGGACAGAATATATGTAAAACTCCTCCCACCATGCCATCGTAATATTCGCCAAAGATGGCAAGAATTTTGCTCCCATAGGGACCCCAATCAATTGTAAATAATATTTATTATTAAATGAAAAGAAGTTATGTGTCAGTAAATAATTGGTTACCTCCAAGATGGATTCATTAAAGGCCTCAGTGTATTTAGAATAAGTATATAAATGGTGAGCTAAAGCTTCACGTGCCACATGATGAGGAATTCTTGAATAAATTGAGATCACATCACATGCTAGCCACCCGTAGCCAGGATTCCACCTAAAGTTATCAAATATGGTTAACAGTTCTTTGGTGTCTTTTACAGTGCCTACAAGTAGTATTCAACCCCCTGCAGATTTAGCAGGTTTGATAAGATGCAAATAAGTTAGAGCCTTCAAACTTCAAACAAGAGCAGGATTTATTAACAGATGCATAAATCTTACAAACCAAAAAGTTACAGTATGATGCTCAGTTAAATTTTAATATATTGTAAACATAAAAGTGTGGGTCAATTATTATTCAACCCCTAGGTTTAATATTTTGTGGAATAACCCTTGTTTGCAATTACAACTAATAATCGTCTTTTATAAGACCTGATCAGGCCGGCACAGGTCTCTGGAGTTATCTTGGCCCACTCCTCCATGCAGATCTTCTCCAAGTTATCTAGGTTCTTTGGGTGTCTCATGTGGACTTTAACCTTGAGCTCCTTCCACAAGTTTTCAATTGGGTTAAGGTCAGGAGACTGACTAAGCCACTGCAACACCTTGATTTTTTCCTTCTTGAACCAGGCCTTGGTTTTCTTGGCTGTGTGCTTTGGGTCGTTGTCTTGTTGGAAGATGAAATGACGACCCATCTTAAGATCCTTGATAGAGGAGCGGAGGTTCTTGGCCAAAATCTCTAGGTAGGCCGTGCAATCCATCTTCCCATGGATGCGGACCAGATGGCCAGGCCCCTTGGCTGAGAAGCAGCCCCACAGCATGATGCTGCCACCACCATGCTTGACTGTAGGGATGGTATTCTTGGGGTCGTATGCAGTGCCATCCAGTCTCCAAACGTCACGTGTGTGGTTGGCACCAAAGAGCTCGATCTTGGTCTCATCAGACCAGAGAACCTTGAACCAGTCTGTCTCAGAGTCCTCCAAGTGATCATGAGCAAACTGTAGACGAGCCTTGACATGAAGCTTTGAAAGTAAAGGTACCTTACGGGCTCGTCTGGAACGGAGACCATTGCGGTGGAGTACATTACTTATGGTATTGACTGAAACCAATGTCCCCACTGCCATGAGATCTTCCCGGAGCTCCTTCCTTGTTGTCCTTGGGTTAGCCTTGACTCTTCGGACAAGCCTGGCCTCGGCACGGGAGGAAACTTTCAAAGGCTGTCCAGGCTGTGGAAGGCTAACAGTAGTTCCATAAGCCTTCCACTTCCGGATGATGCTCCCAACAGTGCGGATGATGCGGATGATGCTCCCAACAGTGGAGACAGGTAGGCCCAACTCCTTGGAAAGGGTTTTGCACCCCTTGCCAGCCTTGTGACCCTCCACGATCTTGTCTCTGATGGCCTTGGAATGCTCCTTTGTCTTTCCCATGTTGACCATGTATGAGTGCTGTTTGGGGAGGGTCTTAAATAGTCAGAAAAGGCTGGAAAAAGAGATAATTAATCCAAACATGTGAAGCTCATTGTTCTTTGTGCCTGAACTACTTCTTAATACTTTAGGGGAACCAAACAGAATTCTGGTGGTTTGAGGGGTTGAATAATAAATGACCCTCTGAATAAACTTTTCACAATTTAAAAAAAAAAATTAAACAAAGAAATAACATTCTTTTTTGCTGCAGTGCATTTCACACTTCCAGGCTGATCTACAGTCCAAATGTCACAATGCCAAGTTAATTCCGAATGTGTAAACCTGCTAAATCTGCAGGGGGTTGAATACTACTTGTGGGCACTGTATATAACCTGGTATCCTGACTACGAGTGGCTGCAGAATGGAATCAATCCATGCGCAAGTTCTTTCATTTAAAGAACCAATTCCGGCTATTATTGGCCTGAGGGGGGGTGGAATTTGGCCTTTATGGACCTTAGGGAGACCATGAAATATAGGCGTAATGGGGTGTTCCGGATATAAGTATGTTCTTTAGGTGTTAAAATGCCCAAATTTACTCCGTCATTAAGTAATTCACATAGGGTTCTTGCAAAATCCTCAGTAGGATTGGTTCTTAATTCTCTATAAGTTTTGGTATCTCCTGGAATGTCCATTACGCTGGATTCATAGTTCTTTTTATTTAGAAGGACTATTTTTCCACCTTTATCCAATGCGCGAATAATGAGATCTTTGTTGTCTTATAATGTTCTAAGGCTATCCCTTTCTTTTCTTGTTAAATTTTGGTGTATTTTTGGGGAGGAGACTGTTTGGTGTAATCTGACATGGTCTTTTTCCAGCGAGTGTTTACTTAAAAAACAAACTCCCCAATCTGTTTACTATCTGTTCTGATAGGGGGACATTTTTTTGTTTTTTACTTTAAGGGACCATTTCATAGTGGACTTCCAACAGTAGGGTGAACCTAGCCCTATGCTTTGCAGGATAAGTTACAGTATTTATTGGTTACTTACTACTTTTTAGTTACTTACGTTCACATACTTCTATCATACCTTAACTTTATGAGAGTTACAGCACACACATATCTGTTAAAATTGTGATCTTCAAAAAAAAAAAAAAAAAACCTGATTAGGCTAAGGCCAGAAACGCAGGAGAAAAAACAAAAACGCTGTTTTTTCATATGCATTCCACAAGGTCTCCACTTGGATCAGGTGGACAGAAAAGTAGTTCACAATCTACTTTCCTGTCTGCATGACTCATGCGGAGGCCATGTAGAAAGCACATGGTTCCCGTTATAGTCTATGGGGTCCGTGTGCTTTCACTGCACACCACTTGCCAATTCGTTCGGTAGTCCGTTAGAGGAGGTCCCCATGCGGACTCCCCCGAACAAATTACCGACGCAGATGTAAACGATGCCTAATACATTCAGGTCCAGGACTTTTGGATAGCTCCAGTGACTTTCTTCATTAAATGCTGAAGCCAATGAATGTTCATGAAGATATGATCTGCAGCTGTTACTCCATTAGTCATGGCTATGATCAGACCGAAGGCCACAGTCATGTTGACGTCATGATGCATGGCATAACATGTCCTATGTTACTAGAAACACCGTCTACATTTTCTGCAATCTTTTCAATGAAGTTCATCCATTAGCTGATTATACGGTTTCTATAGAGCGCGTGGCCTTTCTGTTCCTGGGGATTAACCTCCTCATTACTGTAATGTTATTGATGATAGGATGAGTTGCAATTTCCTGCAAGCCATTTTGCCAAAGTGATCTTCAGAGTCTGGACATTTTCCAGTACAATAAAGGACAATCTAGCAGTGAATAATTACATATCCAGTCTTTTAACCACTTTACAAGATTAATGCAGATTTTCACATATACTGTATATTTTTATTCCACAAATGTAAGCTCTCTGACTGCTTAAGTAAACTGAGTATGTGAAGTGTATTTGATACATGCAGAAGATAATGATAGTAATAGTTTTATTATGGTAGATGTTTTCTGAGCCATGGGTGATACACAGGAAAAGTTTATATGCTTATGTGTGCTGCATCATGTCCCCAACTTGGGGACACAGAACAAAAGGGATAGTGACATTTCTTAATAATATGCTCCATACATGTGTGTCCATACTTACTGTACCTTAGCTTATAATGGCTGCGCAAGAATTTCAGATGTCACAGAGGAGGCCAGGCAAGGTGAAACTTAAAGAGGACCTTTCATCAGATCGGGCACATGCAGTTTTATATACTGCTGGAAAGATCTGTGCCCGGTGTAAAGCGCTATTGGTCCCGGGACCGTAACGCTTTAGTGTCAGAAGGGAGTTTCTGACAGCTAGCCAGGGACGCCCTTCTGACCAGCAGCGCCTATCGCGCTGTGCTGTGGAGCGGGGAGGAATGCCCCCTCCCTCTGCTCACACAGCTCGTCCATAGACGAGTATTATCAGGAGGGAGGGGGCGTTCCTCCCCAGTCTTAGAGCATAGCGCAATAGGCACTGCTGGGCAGAAAGACGTTCCTGGCTAAGTGTCAGAAACGCCCTTCTGACACTAAAGCGCTACGGTAACGGGACCAATAGCGCTTTACACCGGGCACAGATCGGGAAAGCCGATAGTGCGCTGAATTCAGCGCACTGTCAGCTTTCCAGCAGTATATAAAACTGCATGTGCCCGATCTGATGAAAGGTCCTCTTTAAAAAGAAAAATCATACCTGTCCCTGCCACTCGCCACCGCTGTCCAGTCCAGCGTGTACTGTGCTGTGTCACATGTGACCCCTCAGGAAAGGATCCGATGATATATGTGAGTGACTGTGTTCATGTGCAGCACACAACTTTCCCCAGAAAAGGAATGGCAAGCGCTGGACTAGTCAGTGACATTGGTACCGGTGCTCCAAGGACAGGTGAGTAGGATTTTTTCTTTGTTTTACCTTTCCTGACCTCGTCCCTGACTTCTGAAATTCCATAAAATAGGCTCATTGTTGCCACACGACCACTGGTTAGTTGAGCGTAGACACATACTGGATAGACCACTTCTTACAGTCGGAATATTGCAAAATCATATCTTTTTAAAAAATCTAGATGGTCATTCATTGCCACATATGAGTATAAAGTGTGAATGGAAATAAACTTTTAGGGCAGGTTCACATGACAGAAGGTGAAGAGGAATTTGAGGTGGTTTTCCGTCTCAGTTTTCTCTCAACTTTCCGACCCTGTGCTAAGCAGAATGTTTTTTTCCCAGCATCCCAAAAAGCCTCCACCCTTGACTTCCATTGAAAACAGAGTGAGGCAAATTCAGGCCAGAATTTGGAGCTGGCTGTCAGAAAACATACTCTTAAGCTGGGGCCACACAGGTAGTAATGATAGTATTTTAGCCTTTACCACCCCGAGAGCAGCTAACCCACTGCGATCCACAATATCAGTGTAATGGATGAACACAAGGTCACCCATGCTGCAGGCTTCAAATCTGCAGCATGTCAATGGCTGCAATGCAAGCTGCAGGAGCCCTGAAGAAACACAAGGAGATGAGCAGCTTGAAGAGGAACGTACTACAAGATTTTACAAATGGAAATTTTGCAAAGCATTTGCATTGTGTGTGTTCTCAGTCTAACTGTATTTGTTAAGCTTTCAGAGTACAAGTCACTGAAATACATAAAGTTACCCATGGAAACACGTATATTAGAAGCCAGAGCAGTGGTATGGATCACAGCGGATTTGCTGTTAATTATGTTAGCCCTGCAGGCGAAACCAGATTATCAAGCTAATGATGTGTTCAATGGTTTAATAAAAGAATTTAACAATTAAATGTAGGCTGTCAGGACTGTAGAATCTATCCAGTGCTCGGCACAACCCCGTACACAGCAAGGATGACGAACAATCATGCCAACAGTACGTTTGTCGGTACTATTCCGTTATCGGGCCAGCAGCAGCGCATTTCAGCACCAGCTTTCGGGACAGCAGTTCAGTTCAGCAGCGGGAATTACAATGACATCCGAGGACTGCTGGCCCGATGCTTGTGCCCAGTAGCCAGTACATCAATGACCCCCCCTCCATCTCCTCCTCCTTCCAGTGCTGCCCCCCAGCTCTCCTTACATCTACCCCGTACCCTCTCCCCGCCACATGACTAAGCCGATGCTGGCCCGATGATAGAGGCCGTGCTTGTGTGTAGTAGGCAGTACATCGATCGATGCCCTCATCCTCCTCTTCCTTCCAGTGCTGCCCCCCAGCTCTTCTTACATCTGCCCCGTACCCTCTCCCTGTAATAGGCCTCACCGTAAATCTTGAGCAATGAATGCTACTAGATAGCCGCCGGACACTGCAGAAAGTTTGTCCCTCCGGCTCGCTGTAGCTCACCGTTCCTATAGTCGGCGTGTTTCTTGTCAGGGCCTGGATTGAGCCCCGGTGTCTTTCCTTTCGGTCTCGGTACTAGCGCTGAGGTGAGGCCTAGTCGTGTGGCGGGGAGAGGGTACGGGGAAGATGTAAGGAGAGCTGGGGGGCAGCACTGGCAGGAGGAGAAGGATGGGGGAGGGGGGTCATCGATGTACTGGTTACTGGGCACAAGCATCGGGCCAGCAGTCCTCGGATGTCATTGTAATTCCCGCTGCTGAACTGCTGTCCCGAAAGCTGGTGCTGAACTGCGCTGCTGCTGGCCCGATAACGGAATAGTACCCGTTTGTCTAATAAATGTGAATCTTATCACTTATAACAAAACATGTCCATATGTATTGCAATTACTGGTATGTTGAAATTAAAGGGGTTGTCCAGGAATATTGATTTTAAGGTTAGTCATAAACATCTGACCGGGGGCAGTCTTGCACCAATTGGCTGTACAGGTGTCACGTTCGTGTCAGAGTCCAGACACAGATTCTAGGCTGCAGATAGCACCACTAAGGAGACAGGGGAAGGAGACTATCCCTGGCACTACGGTGGCTAGCTAGGCCCTGCCTACGGGTGGTGGTCAGCTGTCTCCAAGCTAACCTTGGCCCCGACGACTCCTGGCTCTCTAGCACGAAGACCTGACAGACAGACAGACAGGGCAAGAGCTGCAAGAAAGCTAGGGACTGGGGATTCTAGGGTGGTGACCCCTACAGAAATAAAGGTGCAGCTGCAGACAAACAAACCGGATGGGAGGTGTTGGACAACTGACATGCAGCACAACAGAGTACAAAACAAGAGGAATGAGGAGAGGGACAGTGGAGAGGTGAGGAAAGGGCAAACACGAGACTGGGGAAAAATAAACTGGAACCCACCTCAAACAACCGGATACTGCCAAGCAAACAGACGTGAAGGGAAGGGCAGAATAGAAGTGTGGAGGGAAAAATCAACTCACACACAAACAACACTCAAACTCCTTTTTAGTCAGTAAGCACAAGCAAATCACTCCTCTTCCTCCTAAAGCCAAGAATTCTAGGTTGGGACCACAAAAACCGGCAACTGGTGGAGCCAGCCCTCTTCCTAATAAAGGCCCCCAGATCCTCCCATAGGATGATGGCGACCCATAACACCTGAGGTTAGACTCGTATAACCTCAAGTGTGTTCAGAAGTCCAGAACACTATGTGCACACTGATGGCTCCATGGCAGGGAACCCAGCAGCCGATCACAGAAGCCCGGATCAAATCCCCGACAGAACAGTACACCAACAAACAATCAGGTCATGACAACAGGGCTGCTTCTGGTTGTTATACTATGCACAACATAGGGCAATTGGCTGCAGTGGTAGCCCAGCTGCAGTGTCTGCAACTAGCCACAATACATAGAACGGAGTTATCTGCATCCAGCCCGGTGTTGTACAGTATATAGTACAGGAGTCAGAAGCAGCCTTGTGTCTTGGTCATGTGCAGCTAAGCTCCTACTGATGAATACAGGGAATGAAGGCAACTTCTTCCAATCATATGTTGTGCATAATATAGTATAAGTGATGGAAGCGACTCCATGCAGATAACTGATACAGCAACTACAAGGTGGCTCCCCACTGCTCAGACATTTATGGTCTACCCTAAGGTGGTTACCTACTGATCTACATTAAAGATAAACTAAAAAATCAATACCCCTGGATAGCCCTTAAAGGGTAGGGCTACACGAGGACATTGGCCATGCTACCAAAAATTGCCATGTCCCCCTGCAACTCCATCATTAATGTAAGTGAATGAGCTAAAAGAAAACCCCCAGCAGTGCTAGTCTTTTGACTAGAAGTCACAATTGCAGCACCTTGGAGTAGCAATGCGAAACCTATCGCTTACTTTGGTGAAGGAGTCAAAGAGAAACATGGTGATCTACGGTAGCATGACACAAGTCATGGCCAAAGTTGCCTTAGTTCAACATGTATTTCATAAAGGTAGAGGATTAGAGGAAAGAATTAGCCTTATTGGTGTACAAAGGAGTCAATGTGAAGTTTATTTCAGTGGGGAATCCATGAAGACTGATTTTGCTCATTTTTATCACTTACCATAGCAGGAGAAAAAAAATACATATAGTTTTTTTTTGCACATGTGAACGGGGTATGAAATGCTCCTGTTCATTTGCATGCAGAATGTTATCATATTTTATGATGATTTTGTCATGATTTTATGCCATAACGGCCTTAGAAATCATGGACTTAGGGGCCGCCGCCGTAGGTTATATTTATATTTAAAAAAATGTAATGAATACCTATGATGCTAGGAGTCACTGACTCCCTATAACATCATGTTCTGTATCAATTACAGTACGAGACAGTATCTCGCTGGGAAATAAGGACTACTAGCATCATAAATAACTATACTGGTAGGAGACCTGCTCCCATCATGAAGTTCAAGCTAGTAAATCTGGCTGACACAAGGACCGTGTTTTACGGGTGAAACCGGGTCGTGTGCTGCTCCCCTTAGTGTTATGCCTATATCTTTTTCCCTAGGCAGGGTTTCCCTCCCCCTTATCCCTTTGACACAAGCACTATAGAGCTACTCAGTCCTCCTTCCTTCCCCTTGTGTTTATTACTGGTTATTTACCTATTTATCCCTATTATTTTATAAGATGTATCTCTTTGGATTTGTCATTGTACCGTTGTATCATGTTCTGTATATATCATCTTCTGTATTGTTTTACTTTTGATATCATTCTGAATACTATATAAGCAATGCCGCCCCTGCTACCTCTTGTGTCACCCCCTCTACCTCATAGATTGTAAGCTCTTTTGAGCAGGGCCCTCAGTCCCATTGTGTGAAATGACGTTCTTTGTTATGTATGTCTGTATCTGAACCCTATAAATTGTACAGCGCTGCGGAATATGTTGGCGCTATATAAATAAAATGTATTATTATTATTATTATTATTATTATTATTATTAATGAAATCCTTTGAGACTAATGCAGTTGCCAAATAATTTTCAGATACCAGTCAAAGCACTCTGGCTAGTTGGTACCTCTCTTGGCATATAATTTTTGCCCACTAAGTATGCCCCTGAATATGCTCCAACCTGTGTGATACAAGATAACATTTGCATGCCCTTATATATCTCAGCCTACATTATGCTGTTGCTAAAGTTCACAAATACTTTATATTGTACTTTCTGAAGTCCAAGCTTTTATTATCCTTCTTTTCCTTTATTTCTCAATAAATCTTCATTTTCACACTCTATCAGTTTCAATTCATTAAATATACCAAAGCTAAATATCTCTACAACCTGCTCTTTTCCTTCTCACAATTGCCAATCCCTTGAGACCACTTGAAGTGTACCTCATTGATCACATTCCCTTTGTGGTGTTGGCTTATTGTGCCACTCCAGTGCTCCGGAAATTCTAATCAAAGTCATAGCTACATTATCTAAGAAGTACAGGCAATAATATTGGAAGAGGAATATGATATAGTGGGGATGGTCGACATGGCTGCATGATGACAGCTATGACTGGGTCATTAATACACTGTCTACCAATAAGTATTTGGACCCCTGTGGTAGAATAGAAAAACACAATTTCTTCATATTGAATAGTTGGTAGAACCCAGCAGATGCTTCCTTACGGATGGTATTGAGTGACACAATACTCCCGGATGCCTGGTGAAACTCCTGGTGTATGTGAGCCATCGGTTGGGTGCGGTTTCTCTGGTCAGCACCCGTAAGTCTCTACTATCTCCCAGTTTCGGAGGTCTGCCAACCCGGGGCACATTCTGACAATCACTGTTCACCTTCCACTTCGTAATCACATAGGCCACTGTTGATTTTGTCAATTTTTGCTATGTCCCTTAAGGATCGAACATTTCTATGGTACCCCACAATTACCCCTTTCTCGAAATCGGACAACTCTGCACTTCGTGGCATCTTGCATGTGACTAATGCCAATGCTGTTTCCTATTTAACGGCAGAAGGTGTGATGTACATCATGACCGCAGATATCTTCATTTGCATGGGTGTCTAAATACTTATCAGTAGACACGGTATACAGGGGTACAGTCTATTCAGATTAGACCAGATAAATAAGAGAAAAGGCAGTGTTGGCTTATATATGTTACCCTGCATAAAGCCTACGCTGCAACGAACTTGTAAAGTCTCTATGGTTGGAAATAAAGGGAGGGAAAAATAAAAAATAAAATACTAACTGGGGTTTGTATAATGGGGTATAAAGTATAATGGAGGAAATGGAATAGTTACTAACTGAAGAAATAGAGGAGTCAGCTAAAAATAATTGGGTATCCAATTGGAAAGATCCAACAAAGGTAACAGGAATTTGGTAATAAAGACAATTACCTTTCCCAACTACGGCAGCACCCAACACGAGAGGAGGCATTTCAAGACTGAAAAGCAGTTGTCTGGGGACTGTTAATTTACTTACCTGTCCTAGGTTACTGTAGCGGATGGACCCGGGGGTTCTGGCCATGTCCCGACTCCAGGATTATGTGATCCGAAGTGTCCTTCACCCTTCAGGATCACTCTGTCCCCAGGTCTCACTGCCCATTCCTCTATAGATATCATGTAATTAACTTTTGAGATTAGTGGAGGAGGGGGAGGAGCGGACGAGGAGGCAGAGTTACCTGGGTAATAATGAGCACAATATAATATAGTATCCCGCAATAAGACGTTTAGTGAAGATACAAAAACCCTAAACTTCAAGAAAGCCAATTTTCATCAGCTAAAGGATGACCTTACGGTCATAAACTGGGACAATGTCCTCAAAAACTGCACAGGCTAAATGGGACATTTTTAAAATCATCCGTAATGCATCCTGTAAAATATATATACAATATAAATGTGAATAAATGTGATAGAAACAAAAGACCACTGTGGTTAAACAAAAATGTGAGGGGTGCAATAAATGATATAAAGAAAGCACTTCAACTATTAAAACAGGAAGGAATGATGAAGAAATAAGGAGTAGAGATGAGAGAGTAGTATTTGATCGAGTAGGTATTTGATCGAATACTACGGTATTCGAAATACTCGTACTCGATCGAGTACCACTCGCTATTCGAATGGAAAAGTTTGATGCAGAACCAGCATTGATTGGCCGAATGCTATACAATCGGCCAATCAATGCTGGTTCTTCTCCTACCTTTAGAAGTCTTCTCCGTGCAGCTTCCCTGCGGCGTCTTCCGGCTCTTCATTCACTGCCGACTGCGTGTGTCCGCTTATTGTGCGGGCATGCGCAGTCGGCTCTGCCCAGGCCCGATGCCTGGCAGAGTGAATTCGGAGCCGGAAGATGCCGCGGGGACGCTGCACGGAGAAGACTTCTCGGAGGATCCAGCCTGACCCTCACTCCTGGACTTAGTAAGTATAATTTGATCGAACGTTGCCTACCCCTGAAACGAGCATTTTCCCCCCATAGACTATAATAGGGTTCGATATTCGATTCAAGTAGTCGAATATTGAGGGGCTACTCGAAACGAATATCGAATCTCGAACATTTTACTGTTCGCTCATCTCTAATAAGGAGGATAAAAACAAAATGTATAAAAAACAGATAAAGGTGGCAAAGATTGAGACAGAGAGGTTCATTGCCAAGGAAAGTAAAAATGACCCCAAAATATTCTTCAGTCACATAAATAACAAGAAACTTCAAACTGAGACTGTGAGCCTTCTCAAAAGTAATCTGGGAGTAATGGTGGAGGAGGTGAGGAAAAGGCAAATCTATTAAAAGCCTTTATCTTTACTGTATTTATAAAGGAAAATGCCATGATTGGTGACATGATTGGAGATAATGTAGAGATTATGTAAATTCTCCATTAAATGTCACCTGCTTAACCAAGGAGGAAGTGCACAGGTGTCTTAAAAATACTAGAATAGACAAATCACCAGGTTCTGAAGGGATTTACTCCTAAATTCTCAAGAAATTAAACCGTAAAAGACAGACTCCTATATGTAATATTTTGGGCACTATATAAGCAGGCTCTATCCAAAAAGTCTGGTGCATAGCAAATGTTGTGCCAATACACAAAAAGGGTCAAAAAGTGATCCTGGAAACTATAGGATGGTAAGTCTATCCTCAGTGTTGGATATTTGAAGGTTTTCTAACAGATATCCTAGAGTACCTCAATTAAAATAACCTTATAACACCTTTTTAGCATTGTTTTTTGAGGAATCCTGTCAGACTAAGGCTCTGTTCTCACGGAGACACGTATACACGTGTCAGAGCGCGGCGCTTCAAAACAGATCCCATTTATTTCAATGGGTGCCGGCTTATGCGCGTAACATATTGAAATCAATAGGTTACAAAGCCTCCCATTGATTTCAATATGTAGCGCACGTAAGCCGGCACCCATTGAAATCAATGGGATCTGTTTTGAAGCGCCGCGCTCTGACACGTATATACATGTCTAAATGAGCGGCGTGTTACTCCGTGAGAACGAAGCCTAATGATGAGTTCTAGCCTGGACATGGGTAATGCAGTGGACGTGGTGTATCTGGACTTTTCAAAAGCTTTTGATACTGGTACAACATAAATGGTTGGTATACAAAATGAGAATGTGGGGACTAGGGGAAAACATATGTATTTGGGTTAGCAATTAATGGGAAGCAGAAGGTGCTTGTTATCAGTAAATACTCAGACTGGGCCATAGTCACTGGTCGGTTGCCACCAGAGTCAGTATTGGGCCCTCTCCATTTTAATATGCTTACTAATGATCTAATGGAGCATTTACAGAGCAAGGTGTATTTGCAGATGATACTAAATTCTGTAAGGTTTTGAAAGCTGAGGAGAATAGTAGAATATTACAAGGGGATCTAGAGACGCTGGAAGCATTGTCAGAGACTTGGCAAATTAAATTTAATGTAGACAAATATAAAGTTATGTACAGTATTTTGGTCAAATAAATAAATTATATTATTATGTACTTAATAGCAAATATTGGGTCAGACTGACTCTGAAAAAGACTCGGGGATTTTGGTGGACAGCCAGCTTACCTTTAGTGACCAGTGCCAGGCAGCTGCTGCCATGGCAAATAAAATTATGGGATTCATCAAAAGAGGCAGAAAGGCACAATTAAGGGCCTATGTTTCATATACATATGTATATGATACAGCTGAGAATGTGCAAAGAAGGGCGTCCAAGATAATTAGAGGAGTGGGTGGACTGGACAATGGAAACATATTAATAAATTTGGGGTTATTCAGGTTAGGAAAAAAAGACCTAATAGCAAAGTGCAAATACATGAAAAAGATTGAGGCTTGAACTATTAGATGGATACTGCACTTTCATAGTCTTAGACCTTCTCTTAACCTTGGATGAAGGAGTCCAAAGGAGAAGAATTGCCTTAGTCTACCAAAGAGCAGTTGGGGCTGATTTATCATGTCTTGTGCACCATAAAACTGGAGTATGAGCCATAAAAATAGTCCTTAATTTATTTATTTTTTTGCAGAAGTGAATGTTTCTGCACTTAAAGAGGACCTTTCACTGATTTGGGCACAGGCAGTTCTATATACTGCTGGAAAGTTGACAGTGCGCTGAATTCAGCGCACTGTCGGCTTTCCCGATCTGTGCCCCGGGTAAAGAGCTATCGGTCCCGGTACTGTAGCTCTTTACAGTCAGAAGGGCGTTCCTGACAGTCAGTCATGTATATCCTTCTCCACAGCAGCGCCTATCGCGCTGTACAGTGTGAGCAGTGAGGAACGCCTCCTCCCCTCCTGATAATACTCGTCTATGGACACGCACTGTGAGCAAAGGGTGGGGGCGTTCCTCCCCGCTCACACTGTACAGTGCGATAGGCGCTGCTGTGGAGAAGGACGTACCTGACTGACTGTCCGGAAAGCCCTTCTGACTGTAAAGAGCTACGGTACCGGGACGATAGCTCTTTACCCGGGGCCCAGATTGGGAAAGCTGACAGTGCGCTGAATTCAACGCACTGTCAGCTTTCCAGCAGTATATAGAACTGCCAGTGCCCAAATCGGTGAAAAGTCCTATTTAAATTCAAAATTTTTGAGTTTTGCACCACCGACACCGCGTGCCTGTCGGGGGTATGAAGAAGGGAGGTCAATGTCCTTGTCAGATTTATCATCGTTTAGGCCAGTTTGTTGATGTACAACTGAGCAGGAAGGGGCGGTCATGTAGTTTTTTGGAGGTTTTTTGTGCAAAATAAATAGTTGAGGTAAATTTAAGAAACTTTGTAATATATTTTATTCGAGGTAAGTTCTTCCACCTCATGTTATCAACTCCTCTCTTTCTTTCTTTTTTTTTTTTAATGTAGATTGTGAGCCCCATATATAGGGATCACAATCAAAAAAAATTTTTCCTATCAGTATGTCTTTGTAGGAGGGAGGAAATCCACACAAACATGAAGAGAACATAAAAACTCCTTGCAGATGTTGTACCTGGTGGGATTCGAACCCAGGACTCCAGTGCTGCAAGGCTGCAGTGCTAAATACTGAGCCACCGTGTTGCCCCTCAGCTCCCCTCTTTCTGAACTATTCATTTGGGGAAATAATAAAAATCATAAAACAGTCTCACTTGAGGCTCTGTTCATCCGAACATTAAAAGCGTTTCTGTCACGACCGCTTGGCTTTTTTTTTTTTTTTTTCTTAATAGTCATCACGCGGCCATTTCCAAAACAAAGGGAGTCTATGGGGCTATTCATGTGTCCATTTTGTTGATGGACATGTCTTATTTTTGCCCCACTTTGTCTTCATATATTGGACCGCTTCATTGGTTTTTCACAGCCAATTTACATCTCAGTCATCTGAATAAAGCCTTAAGCTCTTCTGACACATGCCTCTATTAATACATGTTATCTAGAAATGCCGTCATATGACTAATGCTATGAGAATGTCGCTATAAAATCACACCGGGCCGGGTAAATGTAATCTAAAGGTAACTGCATGTGATGATTAATTAAAGGTGGAGAAGCCGTAGAAATCCAAGCTAACAGACCGACCTTCTCTATCGAGGACAAAGCAATACCTAAAGTTTCATTTTTCCTCTCTGTCATTGTAAGCTACTGCCAAGAGACCAAACAATTCTGCTAAAGTGGTCTCGGGAGACCAAATTACATTTATTTAGCTTTTCTTCTACGTCTGAATAGAAAGTCTTTTATTCCATCTATTAAAATACATTTCACAGAATTTTTTTTCGGTGTCCAAAAAATAAAATGCAAATTCCCTCAACAAGTGGTAGAAATGAGAAATGAAAATCCCTGCATGGGCTCCCTATTCACTCGAGGTGGGTAATTGGTCTATTAAACCTTCGCTAAATCTTCCCAGTGCAATCCTGTTACGGAGAAATTGAAAAGCAGATAGGTCTGTGACAAACCTGTTTCCTAGGGTACGATAAATGGCGCTTTTCAACAAAGGTGAAATAAGGATTTTTATCACGTGACATCTTCACCTAGAGACAAAGTATAAAGTTTAGTACATGAGCTTTTCTAACCTAGAGGCTAACCTGTGCTATTGAAGAGCTCAAGTTCCTTTTCACAACCTGGACAGAATTTGGATTTTTCAAGCTGAAATTCCAAATATATTAGTTCCCACCAAAAAGATGGAAAATTACCCCAAATGATACTAGCAATTGTGTATTCACATGCTTCCCCTCCTACATTTTTATACGACATAGTTTAGAGGGTACGCTACGGTCTTTGTTCTTTGGGTCCGCATGGGGGTCTGAAAAACGGAAACCCCATTCACTTAACCCCTTCCAGCCGATGGCATATTTCGATTTTCGTTTTTCATTTTTGACCTCCTTCTAAACCCCATAACTTTTTTATTTCTCCGCTCCCAGAGCCATATGAGGTCTTAATTTTTGCGGGACAAATTGTTCTTCATGATGCCACCATTAATTATTCAGTACAATGTGCTGGGAAACTGGAAAAAAATTCAGAATGGGGTGGATTTGAAGAAAAAAAATGCATTTCTTCAACTTTCTTCCGGGCTTTGGTTTTACAGCATTCACTGTGCAGCCAAAATGACATGTCATCTGTATTCTATGTTTCGCTACGATTCCGGGGATACCAAATTTATATGGTTTTATTTACATTTTAACCCCTTTATATAACACTGAAGGAGACCCCAAGAGAATGTTCTGCCCAGGGGCAAACTCCAACTGCACCAGAATTAGTGGAGCAGCGCCTATTACCAGATTCTAAGAACTGGAGTTGGTGGACGTGGTGAAAGGACCTAACACTAAGATCTGTCCAGCAAAAAAAGGCCCTCATACAGTTACATTGATAGAAAAATCAAAAAGGGCCAGCTCCAGGTTTGTGTAGGCCCTTGGGTGACGGAGTCTCATTCAGCCACTTTGTTTCACAATTCAAGTGGCAACCATGTTTTCCTCTAGAAGGCAATGCAGCAAAATACCCCTGAAATTGGGTAGTTTTTGGCGCAGTGACCTGCTGGAATGCTGTAGGTTTTTGTAAGTTTTGTCCTTTGCATTGCAAAGATCGAAACCCGTGGGTAACATTTATAACTATGATTGACATGATGTATAATGGCCCCTTATGCCCCTTTAATTTGTAATGGCCTCCCCATAAAGTATAATGCCCCATTCCATCACCACAGTATAATGTTCTCCTTATGCCCCCATATAGTACAGAGGTTTCTTACACCTCCATACAGTACAATGGCCATCCCCAATACCCCAATACAGCACTATAGCCATCTTATGTCCCTATATAATAGCCCTTTATGCCCCATACAGTAAAGTACCCTCTTATACACTCATATAATTACCTCTTTATGCCCAATACAGTACAAAGACTCCCTTACCCCCCCCCATATATTACAACGCCCTCTTATACCCCTTAATAGTAAACCTTTATTCCCCCACATATTGTCCCCTTACAGTATAATGCCATCTTATGCCCCCCCATATAAATGGTCCTTTATGTCCCAATACAGTACAATACCCCAAAATAATGTTTTCTTATGCCCCCATACAATACACCTTTATTGACCCTTATAATGTTTTATTATGTCCCATACTGTACAGTACCTCTAGAGAAAACATTCTGGAATCAGTGGAGTGGCACATATGGAAGAACGAAATGAGTTGAAGATGGTGGCGAAAGGCCGTCTTTAATTATGAAATTTTTGTTAGCCTGTATCCACCACTAGATGGAGCTCACTAAATAGAGAATTATACAACTGCTATTGTCCTCAATAGTAAATCAATGTAAAAAAAGCTCCATCTAGTGGCAGCAAGAAGATCATTGTTTTAGTTTATTTTTTACTCCTGTACTGTTCACATCAGGCTTTTATGATAGTTCATTTTTCTCATGAAAATAGAAAGCCTACTGTGCTATCCGAACTGCTGACTGCATTCTCTTTGACACCTGCCGGTCTACGGTTAATTCGCCAATAAATAAAAATTTGATTATTTTCTGCAACTCTTGTCTACTTTTCATCAAAGTTGCTGTGGGACAATGGGAACTATTAGGCTAAGTTCACATCTGCCTCCAAACCCTGAACCAAAAAACGCCTACCATTCAAAGTATACAAAATGCTTCTGAGTCTTTTCCACTAGTGTTTTTTTTCCGCTAGCAGCAAAAAAGAAGCGAGATGTCCATGCTTTTTTAAGCCGTGAGCGTTTTCCGGCTCACGGCTTCAATGCAAGTCAATGTGAGCCGGTTTTTCCTGCTCACGGTATTTTGGCAAAAACCTGATCAGGAAACGCCAGGCGTTTTTTTTTTTCTTTTTATTATAATTCATGACCACATCCCAAGAGGAAACAGATCAGGAAACTCCTCGAAAAACGCCTAAAAAAAAAAACGCTTCAGGAAATGCTTTGAATGGCAAAAAAACGTCTCAGGAAATGTCTCATGCGTTTCCCGGTCCGGTTTAGACAATGCCAACATCACGCGGCACGTTACTCCGTGTGAATGGACCCTTAGAGAGCACTGTGAGACCGTCGCAGATCAGATACGTATGTAATGGATGTAACATGCTGGATATTGTGCATGTTATATAAAATGAGGTCTTTCCTACAGACACATGCATGGGCTTTGAAGCTACTCTACTCATTTCCAAATATTAAGCCTGTGAATCGCAGACCAGAGATGCTCTATGTTAACTGTAATTATGGTCATTTATTCAACAGAAAAATGATAGACCTTGCATTGTCCATTCAGCAATGTGGAAATGTCCCTATGTTATTAGAATTAGAATGGCCCCTAATCATACACAGTTTGATACCTATGATACAAAGGTAATTTGGGTGCAATCAAGCAACATATCATTGCCGCTTTGTCAGCCTCCACTTATTCCACAAATTACTACTTTTCAGAAAGTCAAGCACTTATTATTTCTACTGTTATTCAAATTGAATACACCGCTCCCCTCTGCGCTCCCGAACAGCCGGCCTCATTCACAGCAGCCACGTACAATACAAAAACATTGGGTAGCGCTGAATAAGGACACTAGACAATGATGCTTGATAACTTTCCAGCCTGAACCTCTGCAAAATGTCACCATCACCGTGCTGCAAGCTCAGAGACAATCCTCCTTATTATATACTGTACACTGCGAGATGTGTTTACCTTACGTTTATTAGTACTCTGGTTACTCCTTTTATTCTCAACTTGGATAAAGTCATTTCGGTATGAAAAACCGTATAAAATGCAGAACATTGCACAGATTATGGAACGTAAAACTCTACCTGTGCAACTATAGTAAAGAAAATAGTATCAGATTGCATAAGCAGTAGAGATGAGCGAGTAGTACTCGATCGAGTAGGTATTCGATCGAATACTACGGTATTCGAAATACTCGTACTCGATCGAGTACCACTCGCTGTTCGAATGTAAAAATTCGATGCAGAACTAGCATTGATTGGCCGAATGCTATACAGTCGGCCAATCAATGCTGGTTCTTCTCCTACCTTTAGAAGTCTTCTCTGTGCAGCTTCCCCGCAGCGTCTTCCAGCTCTGAATTCACTCTGCCAGGCATCGGGCCTGGGCAGAGCCGACTGCGCATGTCTGCTTGTAGTATGGGCATGCGCAGTCGGCTCTGCCCAGGCCCGATGCCTGGCAGAGTGAATGAAGAGCTGGAAGACGCTGCGGGAACGCTGCACGGAGAAGACTTCTCGGAGGATCCAGCCCGACCCTCACTTGTGGACTTGGTAAGTATAATTTGATCGAACGTTGCCTACCCCTGAAACGAGCATTTTCCCCCCATAGAGTATAATAGGGTTCGATATTCGATTCGAGTAGTCGAATATTGAGGGGCTACTTAAAACGAATATCAAACCTCGAACATTTTACTGTTCGCTCATCTCTAATAAGCAGTCTTACCTGTAAGTGTATATTACCTAATAGGGTTGATATTTTTCTTAATATTGGAAGCACCTTAAAGGGTATGGCTCAAAAATGACCTATTTTTTACAAAATGTTTTATTTGTATTTTCCATGTCTTTAGCCACATTCAAAGAAAAATCTTGAAATGCTGCAATTTATACACTGACAATATTAATAATAGATTGACGCTTCCTGTTCTGTAGAGATCACTTCTCAGCAGTCATCTCATAATGGTTATAGGCAGGATTAGACTGAAAGGTAACATATATACAGTATAACAGTATATCACTGACAATAGGTGATAGTCAAAGCCAGTGGCGTAACTAGAAATGGCGGGGCCCCGTGGCGAACCTTTGACCCCCCCCCCGGCTGACGTCGAAAACCCCGATCGACGCCGAAAACCCCGACCGACCCTACTCCCCGCATTCCTGCACACACTATTACACCCCATAGTGGCCCCTGCACACACTATTACGCCCCATAGTGGTCCCTGCACACACTATTACGCCCCATAGTGGCCCCTGCACACACTATTACGCCCCATAGTGGCCCCTGCACACACTATTATGCCCCATAGTGGCCCCTGCACACACTATTACGCCCCACTATTACGCACACTCAGCTCACGCTAATAGAATGCATTGGCCAGCGCTGATTGGCCAATGCATTCTATTAGCCTGATGAAGCAGAGCTGAATGTGTGTGCTTAGCTCAACTACTCCATCGGCGTAGTTGAGCTAAGCACACACATTCAGCTCTACTTCATCGGGCTAATAGAATGCATTGGCCAGCGTTGATTGGCCAGAGTACGGAATTCGACCAATCAGCGCTGGCTCTGCTGGAGGAGGCGGAGTCTAAGATCGCTCCACACCAGTCTCCATTCAGGTCCGACCTTAGACTCCGCCTCCTCCGGCAGAGCCAGCGCTGATTGGCCGAAGGCTGGCCAATGCATTCCTATGGGTATGCAGAGACTCAGCAGTGTTGAGCCAGTTCTGCTCAACTACACCGTGTGCCGGTCAGCCCATCAGATGTAGCAGAGCCGAGGGTGCACTAGAACCCTTATGCACACTCGGCTCTGCTACATCAGATGTAGCAGAGCCGAGTGTGCACAGCTCTGCTTCATCAGACTAATAGAATGCATTGGCCAATCAGCGCTGGCCAATGCATTCTATTAGCGTGAGCTGAGTGTGCACAGGGGTTCCAGTGCACCCTCGGCTCTGCTACATCTGATGTAGCAGAGCCGAGTGTGCATAAGGGTTCTAGTGCACCCTTGGCTCTGCTACATCTGATGGGCTGACCGGCACACGGTGTAGTTGAGCAGAACTGGCTCAACACTGCTAAGTTTCTGCATACCCATAGAAATGCATTGGCCAGCCTTCGGCCAATCAGCGCTGGCTCTGCTGGAGGAGGCGGAGTCTAAGGTCGGACCTGAATGGAGACTGGTATGGAGCGATCTTAGACTCCACCTCCTCCAGCAGAGCCAGCGCTGATTGGTCGAATTCCGTACTCTGGTCAATCAGCGCTGTCCAATGCATTCCTATGGGAAAAGTTAGCTTGCGAAAATCGCAAGCTGACAGGGATTTCCATGAAATAAAGTGACTTTTATGCCCCCAGACATGCTTCCCCTGCTGTCCCAGTGTCATTCCAGGGTGTTGGTATCATTTCCTGGGGTGTCATAGTGGACTTGGTGACCCTCCAGACACGGATTTGGGTTTCCCCCTTAACGAGTATATGTTCCCCATAGACTATAATGGGGTTCAAAACCCGTTCGAACACTCGAACAGTGAGCGGCTGTTCGAATCGAATTTCGAACCTCGAACATTTTAGTGTTCGCTCATCTCTAGTCATATCGCTTCTTTTTTCCGCTACTAGCTAACGGAAAAAAGAAGCGAGTGACTCCCATTGAAGTCAATGGGAGCCTTTTTGGCAGCGGATTTTGAGGCGGATTCCAACTCCGTGTGAACTAGCGTGGTATGAGAGGAGTAAAGGGGTTTTACCTTAGAAGAGCAGTCCCAAGTCTTGTGGTTCTGGTTGGAATGGAGCAGCGTATGAGCAGGGGTGAACCTAACCTCTCTGCTACTTGAGATAAACTATAGAAAGATGCCCTCCCTAGAAAAAAAATACCCAATCAGCTGTCTTTTGTTGCGTGATGGGGCCCCCTTCTAATTAAATTATAGAGTACACATCATCATTTTGGCCCCCACATAGTATAATACCCCCATTTTTGGCATCCACACAGTATCCGACCCCTTTTTTTTTTTTTGCTTACACAGCATATGACCCCTTTTTCTGGCCCCACACAGTATACAACCCCCTTTTTCTAACCCACCATGCGGTATATGGCCCCCCACACAATATATGACCTCCTTTTTCTGGCCCACCACAAAGTAAATGACATACCTTTTTCTGTCCCCCAACACATTTTATGATCCTCTTTTTTTCTACCCCCATCCCCCAGTAAGTGACCCTGCTTTCTTATGGCCTCCTACAGTATATGACCTTCCTTTCTTATGACCTGCCTTCATTTAGGGCCCCACTTTTTTATTATTGCAATAGGTAGCGGCCAATAATTTACTCACCCATTCACACACCTGTCCAGGCTGGCCTCTGCTGCCACCTCCAGGACACGTTGTAGCAGATGCTGAAGAACACCAGGACACAAGTGCAGCACCGCCTAGAGGTGGCAATGGAGACCAGCCTGGACTGGAGTGTGGATGGGTGAGTGAATTATCGCCAACTACCTATTGCAATAATACAATAAGTAGCAGCTGAATAAAAAAAAAGAATTTCAACCCTAGTTTAGTTTCCATTAGGCTCCACCAGAAGCCATCGTCTCAGGTCAACTTATTGAAGATGTGCCCCTGTGTATGAGCATGTGTGCTGCCAGTCTATTGATGGAAAAAGTGCAATTCTAGAGCTCAGTGGAGATCCTGGCAGATTTGCTACTTGTGGGAAAACCATTTGAGGGTAAGTTCACACAGAGATTTTTTGTCAGGATTTTGAGGCTGTGTTCGCCTCAAAATCCTGACCAAAAAGACGGCTCCCATTGAAATCAATGAGAGCCGTTCAGGTGTTTTTTCCGGGAGCCGTTTCTTCCGGCTCCTGGAAAAAAAGAAGCGAGATGCTCATTCTTCAGGCCAATTTGCCTCGCGATACAGCCTGAAGACACTCCCTCCTCCGGGCTAGGCCCATTCATTGAGCCTAATCCAGAGCAGAGTGCGTGACTGGATGCCGCACCGGCATTCAGTCACAGCTACATGTCTTTTGGACCAGAACCTGAGGCAGCCTGCGCCTCAGGTTCCGGTGCAAAAAACCCCTTGTGAACTTACCCTTAGGCTAAAGTCCCACAAAGTGAACTGCATCAAAAAAATGATGCGGAAAAAAAGTATCATGATTTTTTCCACAGTGTTTTTCACTTCAATTTCGCAGTTTTCCTTCTCAGACTTTCTGCCTATATTACACCTGCATGGAAAACGCCATTGTTTTTTCAAGTCTAATTGACATGCTACGATTTTCAAAAATACAAGTGTTTTTTAAAAACACAGCTTTCAGATGCCGATTTTATATGCAAGATGGATGGGATTAGCCAGAATTACATTCACTTTTTAGGTACTGTAAAACACTGTGTTTTCAGAATGTGGGGCTGCAGCCTTAACCTGGTCCACAGCCATAAAATCACCCCTTCAAAAAAATAAAAAAATAAAATAAAAATTTGGCAACAAGAACTGATGTACTACTAAAGAAACCCATCTCATACATGCACAGGGTTGTGTGCAAATGAGGAAGGCTCCACTACCCCACCCTATCAACCATGGCAGGACGGACCGTCTCCCATTTAACCCATTAATTACCTGGCTCTTGCAGTCCTGCAGCGCCTTGAGTATATGGAGCATCGTATAGAAATCTGAGACAATCTAAAATTGCTGCACAGCACCATAAACTTTCCGGAACTAGGTAGGAGTCTGTGCTTGAACATCTTTGCCAACACCATCATCAGACATGTCACTCGGACACATCTGAGGATTGTTTTAGATGAAGTTCTTCTTTATCTTTAGAATTGTAAACTAGAGTCAATAAAAAAGAATCCCAGTTTTCTATGACTTTTTGGCGTGCTACATCGAGTCCTTCACTGGCATCCACCTTTTATATATGTGAAGAGTGTAGCTAATTTCTATTGCTTATATATATAGTGTTTAAATGTTGATTTCTCTTTAATAATATTTTCCGATAGTAAAGTTTAAAAAAAAAATAAAATCGACTTTACCCTGACTACGATTGCGAAAAACTTCTTTAGATTTCCAATCTAAAACCATCAGTCTTGGCATAAAGTTGCCGCTTTTCAGTTCACCCCTTCTATTTTAAGACCTTAGTACCAGGCTAAATATATGTTATTCACTAGGAATAATAATTAATGGCTAGCAATGTGCTCAAGTCCTAATTGTAATTATCTGCTATTGTTTTATTGTACCGGAGACTTTACGTGGATATTGGCTTTATTTTTAAATTAGCAGTAATTGTCGCTGAGATGTCGCCATGTTTTAGATGCTATATTAAGAGCTAGTAAATGAGAATAACATTGGAGACACAAATTAAGTCAATGTAATTATGATGATTGCTTTGGCACAAGTTTCTTACTATTTGGAAAAAAAAATCATGTTATTATCACTGCAGATAAGTATTATTTCAGAGCTACTGGCTGAATAGTGCACTTCATATGACCTGCAAAGAAAGTGGAGGAAGTGACGTGAGAACTGCAGGGAGTACATCCATACTAACACTAAGCCCCTTTGCAGACGACCGTATGAATGCTCAGCGTGTAATCCAGTTTTTCCCAGATAGAACAGTGACCCATTCATTTCTATGGCCCTGTACACATAACCATGTATTACATGGTCCCTTGTGCGGGCCAACAGTCCAGGCAGCAAAATATGGAACAGGTCCTAATCCTGTGCTATTTTGTGGCTCAGCTTCTGCAACTCTTTTCTTTGAATGAAAGAGGCAGCGGAAACGTGGCAAGTGCACAGGCGGCACACGGATCACATCCGTGTGTCCACATGCACCGCCCATGTCTTTTATTCACGGAAGCCGAGTGGAGCCAGCACTACACAGAATTTGTTTGCTCACTTGAAGGTCTTACTAGACTATCGTGGGTCCCAACGAGGGCTTCTCCAAGTTAAACGATTGCTGTCTTTTAAAAGGTTACCTGAGTTTTCGGGAATTTAAATCTGTGCAGGGTTTGGCTGGGCAGTCTTTTCTATGATTGTATATGTCTTCATACTTAATTGCCTATCAGTTTTTATGCTGCTAATAATCAAATTATGGCTGAAACACATTTTAAATTTGTCTCTCAGCCACAGGGATTGTACAATAAGGAGTAGTCTGCCCCACCTGCTTCTCTGACCAGTGCTCTCCTTGCTTGATCTGTCAGTTTAAGTGGACAGCCATGTCTTGGTAGGTTTGCAGTTGTAGAATACTTTTTCCATGTTTGAATGATGGATTGAACAGTGCTCATTGGGATGCTCAAAGCTTCGGATATGTTTTTATAACTTAACCCTGCATTAAACTTCTCCACAACTTTATCTCTGACCTGACTGGTGAGTCCCTTGGTCTTCATAATCCTGTTTGTTCACGTGTGTTCTCTAACAAAGCACTGAGGTCTTCACAGAATAGATGTATTTATACTGAGACTATATTACACATAGCTGGACTCTATTAACTAATTAAGTGACTTCTGAAGGCAATTGTGCGCACTGGATTTTATTTAGGGGTATCAGAGAAGAGGGGGCTGAACACTTTGCACATCACACTTTTCAGATTTTTGTTTGATTAAAATTTTGAAATGTATCATTTTCGTTCTACTTCACAATTATATGCTACTTTGTGTTGGCCACAGGTTAGGTTTACACCTGTGCTGGGCCTCCCATTTTAGTCTATGTGGTCTGCGTGTTTCCGAGAGTAGCCACTTTTTTTAGCAGATTAGGTTAACCCAAATGCAGATGTGAATCTAGCGTAACATTTCAAATCTCTATAAAATACATTTAAGTTTGTGGTTGTAAAGTTACAAAATGTGAAAAAGTTCAAGACGTATAAGCCACTGTACCAATTGACTATTTTGAAATCCATTATGTCTTATATTTAGTATTAATGTGTCTGCTCACATAATATTATATTGTCACCAGATTTCTCTAAAATCACTGGGATCACCAAGCTCCACCAAGATTTATACACTCGTGGTCAAAATTGTTGGTCCCCCTTGTTTAATGAAAGAAAAACCCACAATGGTCACAGAACTTGAATCCGACAAACTGGAATTTGCCAAACTACATGTTGTCCAAATAAGACAAAAATTGAACTTTTTGGCAAGGAACATCAGCTCCATGTTCACAGATGGAAAAATGAAGCATATCTTGAAAAGAATACTGTCCCTACTGTGAAACATGGAGGAGGCTCTGTTATGTTCCAGGGCTGCTTTGCTGCATCTGGCACAGGGTTGTCTTGAATCTGTGCAGGGTACAATGAAATCTAAAGACTATCAAGGGACTCTAGAGAGAAATGTGCTGCCCAGTGTCAGCTTGGTCTCAGTCGCAGGACATGGGTCTTGCAACAGGATAATGACCCAAAACACACAGCTAAAACACCCAAGAATGGCTAAGAGGAAAACATTGGACTATTCTGAAGTGGCCTTCTATGAGCCCTGACCTAAATCCTATGGAGCATCTTTGGAAGGAGCTGAAACATGCCACCTGGAAAAGGCACCCTTCAAACCCAAGACATCTGGAGCAGTTTGCTTATGAGGAGTTGGCCAAAATACCTGCAGAAGTCTCATTGACAGCTACAGGGATTGTTGGATTGCAGCGATTGCCTCAAACGGTTGTGCAACAAAATATTGAGCTAACGGAACCATCATTTCTGTCCAGGACTGTTTCAAGTGGTTTAGTTTTAAAGAAATTCTGTTGAAGCAAAAAGCAATGTCTGATTTCCACTTGTTCATTTTCATAGTATTTTTATTTATTATTACTTTTATCAGATACAAGTTATTTCTGTGACCGTTGTGGGTTTTCTTTCATTAAACGAGGGGTATATGACTAGCTTCAACAAACCACACCAGACTTCATGTTGATGGCCTATTCTTTAGGCCACCTTCATAGGTTTGGTTCATTAGATATGGAATGGCTATCAGCCTTATTTCCTGGAAGTAACCTTGAGCCAGAACAAAAAAAAAAACAGTATCAGAGTCATCTGTGATGCTAGAAGTTCCTGCTTTCTCATAGCTCTATTGCCCCTATATAGAAAATATGATTACAGTCCGTGTTTGCATGGGTTTCCCCCGGGTACTCCGGTTTCCTCCCACACACCAAAGTCATACTGAGAGGGACTGTAGATTGTGAGCCCGATATGGGACAGTGACTGTCAATGTCTGTAAAGCGCTGCGGAATATGTTGGCGCTATACAAGTAAGCATAATAAATAAATAAATAAATAAATAAATAAATAATGGCTCCTTACACAGTGTGGTGCCATACTGTACTATTGCAGTTCTCCCATTCAGGTGCAGAGACAAAACACTACACAGTCTAAGCCATCAATATGAAGTCATGAACAGAAATGCAGCAGGAAAAAACACGGCATTTTACAGTCAAGGCAAAGTGGATGGGATTGTAGCAAATCCCATGCCCACTTTGCGGTAAAAACCATGGTGCGGACACCACGGAGGAAAATGGTGTTGAATTTGATGTGGAATCCGCGTCAGATTCAGCGCTGAAAAAAAGCCTCCCATTGACTTCAATGGGTTCCTTTTTCTGCAGAACCCATTGAAGGAACCCATTGAAGTCAATGGAAAGCTTTTTTTTCAGCGTTGAATCTGACGCAGATTCCACAGCAAATTCAGCGCTGTTTTCCTCCATGTAAATGCACCCTAAGAGGTAATTTGCAAGAGACAACCATTTTCAGTTCCTGGGCTGTCTTCATTGGTTATCACCTCTACGATGCTGATATCGCATTTGATTGACTGATGGAGTTAAGTGCTGAGATCCGAGCTTCTTTTCATGGCTCAGGAATGGGTTAACATGCTTAGGGCTCGTTCACATCTGCACCGGCACTCCGTACTTGAGGTTTCCGTTTCCTGCCTAAAACAGAGGCAGGAAACGGAAACCTGCAGGAGTCTTTCTCACCCATTCATTTGAATGGGTGACAAAGCTGTCCGGCCGTGAGCGGCAGTGAGCGTTTTGCGCTCTCCGCCGCGAAACCGGGTTTTATAATCCGGACACAGAGTCGGACATGCAGTACTCTGTGTCCGGATAAAAAAATCCAGTTTCGCAGCGGAGAGCCTAAAACACTCACTGCCGCACACGGCCGGACCCGGTATATGGTTTCCGTCTTCTGGCATGCAGAAGACGGAAACCATAGAACGGAGACCCTGAACGCAGGTGTGAACCTAGCGTCAACTGTGTATAATATATATATATATATTTATATGTCCATCCATTAACTTATAAAATAAAACTATATCGACCTGCATTCCTGTCCCATCCATTGGCTTAGCACAAGTCATAGCTTCAGGCCAGCAATGTGTCTGGTCCACACAAGCAGGGCCGCCGATAGGCCAGTACTACTGGTACTGGTGTCAGGGGCCCGGCCAAATTTAAAAATGGGGGGGGCCCGGTTTTGGCCCGCCACCGTGTGCCGGCCCCCTGGCGCCCGCAGCAGTCATTGTATGTCTGCTGTTTCAACTCAGATCTGCGTCCAGAGGACGCAGATCTGAGTTGCAAACATACGCAGCTGAAGCAAGGAGCTGACCTGTATCAGCTCCTCTCTTCGCTGCTGCCGCCGGTCTCGCTGACACATATGCGGCTGAAGCGAGGAGCTGACACAGGCGGCAGCAGCGAAGCGAGGAGCTGACACAGGTCAGCTCCTCGCTTCAGCCGCATATGTGTCAGCGAGACCGGCGGCAGCAGCGAAGAGAGGAGCTGATACAGGTCAGCTCCTCGCTTCAGCGCTGCCGCCGGCTACCCGGCAGTGTAGACGCGATGTGATGACGTCACATCGCGTCTACAACTGTGCGCCAGTAAGAGGCGCCGAGAGAGCAGCGGGGGAACGAAGGAGAAGGTAAGTGTAATGTGGAACGTGAAACTGGGGGCAGATGAAGGAGAGGACGGCATGACACTGGGGGCAGAGATGGAGGGACATGAATCTGGGGGCAGAGATGGAGGGACATGACTCTGGGGGCAGAGATGGGGGACATGAATCTGGGGGCAGAGATGGAGGGGACATGAATCTGGGGGCAGAGATGGGGGACATGAATCTGGGGGCAGAGATGGAGGGACATGAATCTGGGGGCAGAGATAGGGGACATGAATCTGGGGGCAGAGATAGGGGACATGAATCTGGGGGCAGAGATGGAGGGGGCATGAATCTGGGGGCAGAGATGGGGGGCATGAATCTGGGGGCAGAGATGGAGGGGACATGAATCTGGGGGCAGATATGGGGGGACATGAATCTGGGGGCAGATATGGGGGGACATGAATCTGGGGGCAGATATGGGGGGACATGAATCTGGGGGCAGATATGGGGGGACATGAATCTGGGGGCAGATATGGGGGGACATGAATCTGGGGGCAGATATGGGGGACATGAATCTGGGGGCAGAGATGGGGGGACATGAATCTGGGGGCAGATATGGGGGGACATGAATCTGGGGGCAGATATGGGGGGACATGAATCTGGGGGCAGAGATGGGGGGACATGAATCTGGGGGCAGAGATGGGGGGGACATGAATCTGGGGGCAGAGATGGGGGGGACATGAATCTGGGGGCAGAGATGGGGGGGACATGAATCTGGGGGCAGAGATGGGGGGGACATGAATCTGGGGGCAGAGATGGGGGGGACATGAATCTGGGGGCAGAGATGGGGGGACATGAATCTGGGGGCAGATGAAGGGTGTATATGAAGCTGGGGGAGAGACGGAGGGGGGACATATAATTTATGGGTGACTGTAGGAGGATTATACAGTGTGCGGGTACATGAAAAATTAATGAGTTGTCGAAGTCAACATAACAGTGGGTGGGGCTAAATTTCCCGCGGCGCGCAATGCGCGCCGCACATTTTGTCCCTCTTTTGGTTCTTCAAAAGTTGGGAGGTATGGATACAGGGGGCAATGGAAAGATGTTAGAGGGTGGACGGGGGGGGGGGATTGTTGGGACATCAGGTGTGCGGCACTGCGGAGAGGGAACTGGGGCAATAATATATAAGTTTTTAGCTGGAGAATAATAATGATGTAGGCCGCTATGCTACTAGCATAACAGCCTGTTTGGGGGTGGGACTTTCACTTTAAAGGAGTGTTCACATTGTGTTTTTTGCCTCCCTTGCCGGGATACGTTGGTAACCAGTCACAATCAGCTCCCCACTTATCCCTGCCCGGAGAACTGCAGGCCCCCCCCCCCCCCCTTTTTAATGGCCAGTTCTTCATGCAGGGATAAGTTGACAGCTGATTCTGACTGGTTACCAACATATCCTGGCAAGGGAGGCCAAAAACGCAATGTGAATAAGCCCTGAGGATTTATTAGGAGGCTCTTATAGATGGTGTTGGCTCTCTATACGTAGCAGATTTTACCTGCAAATAGAATCTGATTAAGCCTTGTAATGCTGCTAAATAAAGGGAAATGTAATACAGAATTGGTATGATGCAAAATAAGGTAGTTTTAAAATGGCGGGGGGGGGGGGGGGGGGCAGACACTTAGGCTGTATGGGGCCCCAAAATTCCTGATGGCGGCCCTGCACACAAGGACTTGTGGTATTAATCCGAGCTGAATATGTATGAATTAAATCTGCTGACTCTACTCTTCCTGCAGTATATCACAATATATGATCATATTAATAGCCCCGGTCTGCGTTCCTATGCAGATGGTAGTCTTTCTTGGGAATGATCATTGATCACAGGTTATATATTTCAGGAGCTTGTGATTTCATTCATAGTGACAGGAGCTATTCATCATTTCCGCACATAGATTCTCCTGTTATGACTCATACAGGTCTGTCTGGATTTTAGGTTTTCCGTCTTCTACAACACAATAGGATTCTCCACTTATTATACTGTTTAAGAATTGTGTAGTACAGATCTCACGAGTGCTTCATAGTTCCTTTAAAGTTCCTTCAGTAATAATAGAAAATCATATTAAAGTGTTCCAGACTAGGGTATAGGGGGCTGGTTTTAGCCTATACAAGAGACTAAAGCCCAAACTACACCCCACTACTGCCTTCTCATTAGAGGAATACAGAGCAGATGCTGCTATTGAGTACAGTTGCCTCTTTATTTACGCCACCAATCTAGGAAAGCTGGGTACCCTCAGAATTGCTACTTGACAAGGGAGCAATAAATACCTGGAAAACTGCAATATGTTTCACCACTAAACTACCGTATATACTTGAGTATAGGCCGAGTTTTTCAGCACAGTTTTTGTGCTGAAAAAGTCCCCCTCGGCTTATACTCGAATCAATCAACTTTTCTTTGGGGGGGGGGAGGTCTGATGCCTGCGATCAGATCGCATGCATTAGCTCCGGCATCTCCGCTGTAAAAGTTACAGCGGAGACCAAGTTACTATGGCGACTGCTCGCAGCAGAGCGGCCGCCATTATACTTACAGACCCGGCATGAACGGTCGATGCCGAGGAGCTTGGCGATGCTACTTGAAAAATCACAGGTGTCTTGCTGACTCAATACACCGGCAATACACCTGTGGACCTGTGATTTTTCAAATAGTATCACCAAGCTCCTGCTGCCGCTGGTTTCCTGCAGCGGCAGGAGCTTGGCGATGTTGCAGGCCCTGACACCAAAATTCTCCCCAGCATCCGCCATTCTATTACAGCAGATGCCGGATCTGTAATTATAATGGCGGACGCTCTGCTGCAGAGCGGTCGACATACCAACCGGAGATGCCAGAATTAATGCCTGTGATCACAATTGTGTCCCACTTGTTGTTGACTCTTCCTCAAAAAATTAAAATTTGATATCTTTCTGTTATGTAAAATGTGACGATAGGTTGAAAAGTTCAAGGGGGTTGAACACTTTCACAAGGCACTGTATAAATTTTTGCAAATATAAGTAATTAGAAATTTTGCAGTTTCAAAGATTTTCTCTAACCATCTTAGTGGTGACATCTTTGGTATTGATCAGTTGCCCATGGATATGACTATGAATGCTGACTATGGTCAGAAAATCAGGTATGATCTTCTTATTGTGGACAGGTTATCTTGTCAGGCATATAGTGTCCACAATAAGCAAACCTTGAATGGGTTTCTGACAAGTCGCAGACCATATAGAGCCTCTATATTTATGGTCGTATCCATTGGAAACTAATCAAGACGACAGACTGTCGCCGCTAAGATGGTGAGGGAAAATCTTTAAAGGGATTCTACCCTTTAAAACTTTTTTTTCTAGTTGACACATCGGAATAGCCTTAAGAAAGGCTATTCTTCTACCTTTAGATGTCTTCTTTGCCCCGCCATTCGGTTAAAAATCCGTTTTTCGTCGGTACGCAAATGAGTTCTCTCGCAGCACTGTAGGCGGATCCCAGTGCTCAAACAGCACTGGGGGCGTCCCCACTGCTGCGAGAGAACTCTCTCCAGCACCGCCTCCATATTCGTCAGCAACAGCCTCTTCATCTTCTTCTTCCGGCGCTGGGGTCACACTTGTACACCTGCACAGTCAGCTCTGCCATCGAGCCACAGGCAGAGCCGAATGCACTTGCCGGTGGCCATGTTTTTGGTGGCCGCTTACGCGAGCATGTGCAGTACGCTCTGTACTCCATAGAACTACAAGTGTGTACTGCGCATGCTCGCGTAAGCGGCCATAAAAAAATGGCCGCTGGCATGTGCACTCAGCTTTGCTTGCAACCTGATAGCTGTGACAGAATGAGCATCGCGCTTCTTTTTACGGGAGCCGGAACAAACGACTCCAGGAAAAATGAACTGCCCGACTCCCATTGATTTCAATGGGAGCCGTCTCTTTGGTCAGGATTTTGAGGTGGATATGGCCTCAAAATCCTGAACAAAAAACCCTGCGTGAACTTACCCTGACAAAGATCTTATAGCAGCATAATGTGCAGCAGGAGAACCTGTTAGATGAAGCAGTTGCAAAGATTTTATAGCAGCATAATGTGCAGCAGGACAACCTGCTAGGATAAGTATTTACAAAGATCTTATAGCAACATAATGTGCAGCAGGAGAGCCTGTTAGATGAAGCAGTTGCAAAGACTTTATAGCAGCAGGTGAAGTAGTTACAAAAGATCTTATAGAAGCAAAATTTTAGAATTTGTTTTTAATGAAGACTGTTTAATAAATAAAGCAGAGCCAAGTATTTTTACAATACTGGGGGAATGGAAGGTATAACCTGTCTGTATTTATTATTCAATAGCTGTAGACTTCTAATACAGCGCCATTTGTCTTTTTTATAATATTTTTAATAATCTGTCACCACTTGGAAGTTACAGGCACAAATACACATAAAAATCCCCGGTAAACAAAGAGACACATATCTCCAAGTCAGGCAGCTCTTTTGCACTGGCTATACAGCTGTTACTGGCCTGCCTGTATTTCATCTCCCTCGTATTTATATTCGAAGGGCATTAACTATAACTTGGAGGCAGATCATGAGAAAAAAAATAGATTTCAAGGTTATCAGCAAAGCAGTTGAAGAGCTAAATATCTCGCTCTGAAAGAAAACATAAAACGCTGCATGATGTGGGTGTTCTAATGCTTAAAACATCTTGATGTGCTTAATAGTCTACATTTCATGGGATCATATTAGTGACATCTCTAGTATGACCTTTCGAGAGAACATCAAAGAATATGTAAGCCTTATTCTCTCTTATTTCAGCTAGATTCCATTCATGTGTTGGAGATAAAAGAGAATCCATAGGAAATATATTCCGGCTCTATTTTCTGCACCAATGCTGGTTAACATAATAAATCTATCTGTTGTACTATAAAGTCATACCAACCGCGTCTCATATGTGAAATTATATTACAGACGTGAGATGTGATGGATGCTGTCAAAGTGCAGATAAGACTGAACCAGCGTTAAGCTGACACATTCTCGCTTAATCTTTCTTTTTTTCCTCTTGCCAAAACCAGAATTCTGCTCCTTGATGTCTGTGAACATCTATCTGTAAATGTTCAGGGCTCATCCCCCCCAGCTTCATTACTGAGCCGGGAATATGAAGCCTTGACTTAAGAAGTAAATGATGCTATAGAACATGTCAGCACGATGAATATTTTTGCAAACAGGTTATACTGTTTGCTGTCTAGGCTTTTCTTAGTCATAGATCAGATTCATGGCAAATTAAAGATGACATTTCAGTTCTCCTGATATGTCTGATTTAGTAAATCCTTGTATTCCTCATTAAATAAAAATTCTGCAGCATCCTTCCTTAGAAACATAAATTGGGCTGTTCCTCTGTTATTCCTCCTAGAAATATATTGGCATAAACTGACAGCTTGGTGCAACCATTCCTTATATCACAAACTCTGACACTGCATGATCAGTGTTGACGTATTACATTGTGATTTATGGTGGTTATAGGTAATGTTTAATATTCCTTAAGGTGATGAGTACACAGGTGCACAGCTCGCTCATTACCAGTCATATGTCTGATTACTGTGCTCTAACTGTAATGAGCTGTGCACCATCACATGATCAAGGACTGTACATCACTTGAACATGGACTGTATATCACATGACCATGGACTGCATATCACATGACTATGGACTGTATATGACATGACCATGGACTGCATATCACATGACCATGGACTGCATATCACATGACCATGGACTGTATATCCCATGACCATGGACTGCATATCACATGACCATGGACTGTATATCAAATGACCATGGACTGCATATCACATGATCATGGACTGTATATGAAATGACCATGGACTGTATATCACATGACCATGGACTGCATATCACATGACCATGGACTGTATATCCCATGACCATGGACTGCATATCACATGACCATGGACTGTATATCACATGACTATAGACTGCATATCACATGACTGTGGACTGTATATTACATGACCATGGACTGATTTTTTTATCAACTGGGTGAAAGTAAAATAAATGACAGCAAGCAGAGATCTAGAAACCTTTAGGAATTGATACAGTAATCACACCCTTTCACTAGAACACATATAAAAGTACTATTTTACCATTTGTCTTTCAATATTGGTCTAAAAGTGGACAACCCCTTTAAATATTCAGAGTATTATGGAACACTCCTTCATTGGACCACGAAAGCCCCAACTTAACTCATTAAGAAACATAACTCTTCTTTACTAAAATCACTTGTTAGTTTGACCTTGACCTGCCTTCGGCAGCCTTCTAAAATGTAGGTTAGTCTTCCAAGAGATCCAACACGCTCGCAGCACAGTTATGCAGTTTCATCTTTATTCTGTGACACGTTAACAACCTCTCACTCAGCAAAATGAATAAAAGGTTGTCACGACCTGTTAAGAGCAATGATCTTGAATAAGGCCTTGACATAGACCAGAATATGTATAATTAACCCCTTCCCACCGCAGGCATTTTTCGATTTCCATTTTTGACTCCCCCTTCCATACCCCATAACTTTTTATTATTTTTCCGCTCTCAGACCCTTATGAGATCTTAGTGTTTAACTTTTTCTTCAAGATGCTCCCATTAATTATTCTGTACAATGTACTGGGAAGCTGGAAAAAAATTCAGAATGGGGTTGGATTTGATGAAAAAATGCCTTGGTGCGATTTTCTTACAGGATTCGTTTTTATGGCGTTCACTGTGCAGTCAAAATGACCTGTCATCTGTATTCTATGTTTCCGTACGATTCTGAGGATACCAAATTTATATGGTTTTACTTACATTTTAACCCCTTAATAAAAATCCAAAACTGTGCCAATTTTTTTTTTCTAAAAGTCACCATATTCTGACACCCGTTATTTTTTTACACTTCTGTGTACGGGGATGCATAGGGCGTCTTTTTTTGCGGGGCCAGGTGTACTTTTTAGTTCTACCATTTTGGGGAATTGCTATTGCTTTGATCACTTTTTATTCAAATTTTATCAGAGGCAAAACAGTGAAAAAATGGTTTGGCACTTTTGACTTTCTTTTCCCGTTACGGCATTTACCGTATGGGAAAAATATTTTTATAGATTTGTAGAGCGGGCGAATTTGGACATAGGGATACCTAATGTACATGTGTTTCACAGTATTTAACTACTTTTATATGTGTTCTAGGAAGGGAGTGATTTGAACTTTTATTATTTTTTATTTTTTTTTATATATTTTTTTTTACTTTTTTTCATGCATTTAGTAGACCGCCAGGGGTCTTGAACCCAAGGGGGTCTAATCACTAATGCAATGCATTGCAAAAAATCGTCATTTCTTTTACAAAGAGTAGCCTGCAAAAGAAAAGTATTGCAGACAGGCCAGGGAGCCTTTATAAGGCTCCCGGCTGTCATGCCAACGTGACGTTGGCCCCCGAGTGCTCCAGGTGCTGTCGATCACCAGCAAAATGGTGGCGCCCACGCTTTAACAAAGACGCGAGAAGGGTTAATGCCCTCAATCGATATGGGAATTTACCACGGGCATTAGCACATGGTGTCCCAAGCAGCCACCATAATTAAACAACCGGAATACACCGGATATACAATACTCGGCCTGGAAGAGAGGAGGCAAATAATATTCTATTACACGTGGACACCTCCAGACTATAATGGGATCCATTATAGTTGATAAGCACAGTTTATTGCCTCAGTGGGTTGCCCCATTTTTGTACTGTTTTGAATAATAGTTTTCTGTGTGTTATATGTTATGTGTATTTTTAGACATGTAATGCTTTATTAATAAAAGATATATTGAATTTTTACAAAGTACGTGTATGTTGAGTATCTCAATTTGTTTGGGTTTTTTTAAAATCCTATTTGTTTCTAGTTGCTATTTTTTGAATTGAGATATGCCTTTTATGATTGGGCTGATTTATGAGAGTCGGTTACTCTGGATTTGATGATATTTAGACTCCCGTGTGCTATGCTTCTTTTGTATAATGGAATCCACCAGGTGTCTGTTGGGTTTCGACCGGTTTCAGTGTAAAACCCTTGCAGGACTTTTCTCTGCTAATTTTAGACAGAATCTGCTGCAGACCCCTGTGCATGTGAACCTAGGCCTACTTTGTATCATTTTGCCCTGTCTCAGAAAAAGTGGTATGTAGGGCGCAAATCTCCACAGTCACAATTCGGTTCAAATACATTCGTGCATCAAAAATTGCAACATTTTTAAGTCAGAAATAAGCATAAAATAAATGATATTTACTCCTATAAGTGATTCCAATCTCAAAGAGAGTCTACCAACACCAAAATCACTTCTCAAAAAAATGTAGCAATTCCCATCCACACATTACAGAAAAAAAACATTGCTTTTTGGAAATCACAGCCTGACAATTATACCTACTTTGAGGAGGTGACAGGCAGAGTGCTGGAGTCCAGATATATCAGCCCCAGGTTTCTGATGTATGTGTGGTCCAGGGCAGATCTGGAGTAGGCCTCAGCCCAGGTGTAGATCCTTGGCTCATTACTGGACCAGATAAAGGCTGCAGATTCTGCATTGCAGGGCAGTTCCATGAGGTGAAAGGAGGTGAGTGGTTCTGTCCTATAATCCTGAGTCCGGTGAGACAACATTGCGCTTATTTTGGTATTTTGGTCGTGTGGCTGGAAGTAAGCCACACATATAGTTAGGTTATCAGTTCTGTTTAGTTAGTCGCTCAGACGAGCAAGTTTTTGTTTTGTATTTGCCGAAGTTAAGGCTATATTTTCTTTTGCTCATTTTGTGCCTGAAGTCAAGGTAAATTTATTTTCCTGTTTTTTTCTAAATAAACCAGTTTGCTGCACATTTTGTGTCCCTGTCTTGTCTGTTTGGGTCTGCACCACTGCTTCTACCGAGCTAACTTCCCCACACTACGGATAAGCTGGCGGTTTTCCGTATAGATATAATTGAAGCAGAAAGTCCACAGAGTTAAACTCTATGGACTTTCTTTGAAAAGCACTGCAGGATAAAACCATGATGTGTTTCCACTGCAGTTTTTCCTACAGCACTTTTTGGCTGTGGCCCGCTATGTGGAGTCTTAACCTTAATCCTTATGCAATTGAGCTGTTTGGTGTACCCAGGTGTAGTCCCACCTGCTAGAGCACCCGTTTTTGACATTGGTCGCCCTACGTTGGCAAAACAGCTCATTTCCATATGGATTAAAAGTAGATTTCTTGCAGGAAAAGTGCACTTTGAAATATAAAGCTCTGTTCACTATGTCACTGACCACCCCTACAACAATATATACGTGGTTCAGAAGCGGTCATGGTGGTGGTGGTGGTGGTGGTAGACTCTCTTTAAAATACTTTCAAGCTGTCACTTTACTTTTCGGATTTATTTTTGACAAATGAGTGGTGACGGAGGTAAATATCTCTATATCATATCCACGGCCAGCAATGCTAATTTATTTCCAGGAATGCTATCCACAAAATCTCCCTTGAAGGAATAACTTTGAGATTTGCTCTCCATCAATCTGTCATGAGCCAAACTGCAGAGAGAACCAACTACAGAAGCAGAAAGAGTCCCTCCACATCTATTACAGATCCCGGCACTGCGGGTCATGGGGTTACAGATTGAAAATCAGGTTTTTTCTTAAATCCACCATGCTTGACTGGGTGCAATGGGTGACTTTTGATTAATTAATAATGCTGCCTTATTACAAATACATTTCAATTAGCATTTTCTATTCCCTACTTTCATACACTTCAATCTCCTCTATTAAAATTTTATAATGAAGAATGTATTTTCTGTTTAATCCTGTTACAATGAAGCTCGGTGTTAAAAGCTTTTACATGGTTGGTTAAACCCGACCTCCCTGATATTTAAATCTGAAAAAGGTGACATGCTGCAGTTTGCACTTTGTTCAGAAATGTTATATGGCATCTGACGATGACACTACATTAGCGTGATGCCGAAATCATCCCCTTTTAACTAATCTTTCATTGACCTCCTGGCATTTACAGTAGGTCTCATAAAGCTCAGTTCAAACACAAACATAGAGGTCATGCCAGCAATATCGCAGCACTGGTAGAACAAAACTTCTCCTCATGTACAGCATTATCTCAGCGGAATATTGTTTTACAAGTCGATGATCTCATGGTGCCACTGCAATAAATCATGGCTGGCGTCAGAGGTGTAGCTTGCAGATTATTGGACCCAGGGGTGTATCTATAGAGTTAGCAATCACTACTGGGTCCTGGAGCCTCAGGGAGCTCATAGACCTCTGTACAATATAACAAGACACCAGGATTATAGATAGCACATAGTAAGAGAGGGCCTGGTTACAAATTTTGCTTTGTGGCCGGGAATCTATGTTATGACTCTGTTTGGACCTGATGTAAAATATGTACAAGAACCCATTATAGTCATGATATTAATAATGCATCTGCAATGGTTTAACTACTACTATAGAGGCTGCTGCTGGGCTGCCAGTATAAGGGGGGGCCTTCCTGCGGCTGCTATCAGGGCAGTACAATTGTTACTTCCACCAGGTGCCCGACCATAAAGGATAAATAGAAAGCCAGGCTGCTGCCAACTCTTCCACCAAGTAAGCATGACCCCAGGAGTAGGTATCTTGAGCGCTCCCTCCAGAACCCTTTCCTTTCTCCAACGTAAACACCACTGTGACCTTGCTCACAAGCAGCCTGTCAGGATTTAAACCTGTGCCCTGCTGTCTTGCCCAATGTCTCCTTGTTTGCTGAGCTATTCAGCTTGTTGAATGTTTGCTTGCTGGACTATTGTGTTGAACCTACTCCTGAGGCTCATCATGTGTTGCTACTGATTAGAACCCGCCCTGAGTTAACCCTGATTGGACTGCCTATACGAGGGGGTACCCAAAAATTTCCAGAAAAGTTGTTTTTGAAGCGTGTATTTATTTTTTTGTACAAAATTCCTTCAATCTCCTTCAAAGTACTCTCCTTTAGCGGCAATACACTTGTCAAATCTCGTCTGCCATTGTTCAAAACATTTTTTAAACTCATCTACTTTGATGTGTGCAAGCACCTCTGTCGTTTTCCTCTTCACCTCCTCCACGTCGGCGAAACGCTTCCCCTTGAGGTTCCTCTTCATTTGTGGGAATAAAAAAAAGTCACTGGGAGCCATATCGGGTGAATAGGGTGGGTGGGGCAAGACAGGCCAAGTAGAAAACCTGGTTGACGGTCTGACCTGTTGAAATGAATTCCGAGTGCACAATCCCTTTTGCATCGAAAAAACAAATGACCATTGTCTTCACATTGTACTTCATTTGACGAGCCTTTTTGGCACGGGGAGAGGATGGCGTCTTATAGTGGCTTGATTGTTGTTTGGTTTCCGGGTTGTAAGCAAAGCACCAAGACCCATCTCCCGTAATAATTTTAGAAAAAAATTCTGGGTCGGTTTTGGCATGTTCTTTCATGGCATGGCATGTTTCGATGCGATGCTCTTTCTGTTGAGCCACGGCACAAACTTTGCAGCGACCCGTGACATGCCCAAATCCTCTGATAAAATGTGCTGAATTGAGCTCCAACTCACTCCAGACAACTCTTTGAGTTCCTCAGTGGTTCGTCGTCGATCTTCACGCACGAGCTCGTTGATTTTTTGGACACTTTCGTCCTTTCGGGAAGTTGACGGATGTCCAGAACGCGGTTAATCATCAATTAACATTTAACCATTTTTAAAGCGGGTGAACCACGAGTAAACTTGAGCTTGACACATAGCGTCATCCTTGATAGCGGTCTTCAACATTTGAATGGTTTCCGATGCTTTTTTCCAGAAAGAAAGCAAAACTTCACAGCCGTGCGCTGCTCATAAAACTTCTCCATGAAGAAAAACGACGGCTGGACAAAACAGCTCTTGCAAGAAAATTCACTGCGGATAGATGAAACCTTCCACATCAACTCCACTTGGCACACTGACTGTGAAGGCGTGGTTGAAAATTTTGGGTCCCACCTCGTATATAGGTGACTCTGACACTCCTGCATTGTGTTGGTATTGTGTACAGGTATCTGAATACAAGCTGGACACCCAGGAGATCTCCTTGCTGGTGATCTTCTCTAGTTCTTTGGAACTTCTCTCTGCTGGTTGAAAGCTCACTGTAGCTTTACTACAAGCTCCTGAGATACTTCAAACTTCCACCTTGTCTTAAGTATCTGCTCCTGGACTACTACCTCAGGCCCCCTGTGGGCTATCCATGTGCTATCTCCAGCCTCCCCAGTCTTCCCCAACTACTGGACTCCTGCTTCCGTATCACTAGTATTGTGACAGGATACCAACACCAAAGATGGAGTCTGTTGGGAAAGAAACTTGGGAGGTCCGCTTCAAGACGGTAGAAGTTGCTTAGGAGCAATGTATGCAGAAATACAAGATATGAAACACCAATGGGAATCATTTGATCTGCTGATCACTGCTAAAATTGCTATACAAGGCCAAGCTCTGCAGGAATTTCAGGAATCCATCAACACAGTAATGCTGCAGCTCAAATCTTTGTGGCCTCTGGAGGGTCTGACATTATGCTTCTTCTATGGGTGTGAAGAGAGGAGGGAAGAAGCAGAGAGGAGTGAGCACCTTTACGTCTGGTCTGGGGTCTGTACAAAGTTGTAGTCTGGTTTGGGGGCTATAGAAGGGGTAGTTGTCTAGAGTTTGTTAAAGTGGTAACTTAAAAGTGGTCTCTATATACCAATACATTATGTAGGCACAGAACGACATTCTTGTAACTTGTGTAAGCCGATGGGTGGTCAGGTAATGGAGGGGGTGTACATCTCACTCAAACTACTAAGGTGGGTGAGATCAGAAAACTCCAGAAGGAATATGTGTTCTCAGCAGACAACTTTCATCTGCTGAGCATTTTGGTAAATGTTCAGTATTGGGCTGGATTTTTAGGAATGACAGGTAGGATTGGTAGTGGGACCTGTCATTCCACCCCCCTCCAGTCCACACTTTGGAGATGTTCCGGAAGCAACTCAGCTGCAGAGAGTCTCCTTGTCAAGGAGACTTAAGAAGTTGCTCCAGCAGCAACACTTTGGCAGAGCTTGGCTGGAGAGCAAACAGAGGGGTCATATTTTTGGAGCTGTGTCCTGAATGATTCTACTGGCTTTTGGATTTCTGTTACTCTAGGTGAGGTAACCTATTCTATGTTTAGTTAGAGCCGAGCCGAGCAGGTATTTATTTTTGTATTGTTTCCTTTTGTTGCTGCACTACCTTTTTGAGTGAAAATAAACTACCTTTGTTTTGGACTAAAGAAACTGGACTTTTGTGTCTATGCCACCCCACCTGGCAACCCCAGACCCTGACACTTGGAATAAGTAAAAAATCTCTAATGAAACTAAGTGAGCTTGTGGCTAACATTCTTCACTTCTTGGGTTCAAACCCAGCTCACACCTAATAAAAAATAAATTGTCTTTAAATTGATAGAGGATCTCCAGGTAACCTCCTCATTAATATTCACTTACATGTTCAAATTTTGAAGGTTGGTGAAGTGAACACTTTGTATTTTTTTTTCATCTGTGTTCACCTTGTATAATAAATAACATTATATTGTAATAGTTCAGACTTTTACACAAGCAGTAATACAAATTATGTTTTGTTTTTTTCTAAAATGAATAGCGGCTGAGCTGCAATAGCGAGTGACAGTGTACAGAGCCAAAACGCTGATTGGTAGGGGTGCCAGTTGTTGGACCCTTTTCAGAATTGGTCAAAAATGTGGAGACATAGTAACGTGTAACATTAAAGCTAAGGCCACAAGGTGACTTTGGCTGTGACTCCCATCGCATGACCAAGATTTCCATGTTGCTCTGTGACTCCTTCACTCATGGTTAGTTAATGGAGTCATATTGCGACTCCCAGGATGCCATAACTGAGATCTCTCCATCCACTAACATGAGTGAAAGAGTCACAGGGCAACACGGTGATCTTTAGTCATTTGATGGGAGTCGTGGCCAAGTCGCCATGTGGCCCTGGCATAACACTGAGTTCACATCTGCGATGGAGCCCCCAATGGAGACTCTGTTGCAGAAACCACCAAAAATCAGCAGAAGGAAAAGTCCTGCACAAAGGACTTTTCTCTCTACTGCTTTCAATATGAAAATGGCAGACAGCACAGGTAACCGCTGTTTCAGTGATCTGGCTTTCCATCATTCAGGTCCCATGGCGGACCCAAACAATGGAGAGCCCAGAGTAGATGTGAACCTAACCTTAGACATTTCTTAAAAGTCATGTTTCAATTTTAATTTTAGATGATACTCAAAAAGATCTTACACTGTCTGGATCACGAAACTCAAATGCCATTGCACCGTTATCAATATAACTTCTCAAAGAAGAGACTTCGAAGAATAATTGTTCCTCATCACTATTTAGCAATTGTGCATATTTAGACATCTTGTAATGAACAGACCAAAAGTATTCAAAAAAGGTAAAAAAAATAAATAAAAAAAACTTGTTGATTTTATATCTACAGTTTCAGCCATTCCAGTAAAATATAGCTCAAGAACAGTCTACACAGATGGATTTTGCAAAAAGGTCAGAGACTCTGGAGTTTGGGTCAGATGAGTATGATTATACCTATTAATACTCCTGTATGGACAAGTTTTACACCATCAAAGTCTATTTTGAAAAGGAGAGAAAATTGGAGCAGTGTCAGGGCTATAGCCCTCTTATCACTGAAAATGGAAGAGCGGTGATCATCCCTCCTTGTAATATAAGAAGCAGACTTATTGGCACTCAAGATCATACCAAGACTCATCTTACGTTTTATCGGAACCTGTAGATAATGGGGAGAATCACTTTATTTTGGAAAAGAATTTGAATAAAATAAAAAGTTGAGAAAATAGTCCCGAGTCTGTATTTTAGGATTTATTTTTTTTTTATTAAACTCCTTGAAATTATCAAAAACATGTAAATGCAAGATGACTGGAGTGATAATAGGAAGGTTAAGAATCACAGATCAGTGGTAACAATGAATGGTCATTGCAGCGGGGTTACTACAATGTGCTAGTACTGTAGTCTTTCATGATGTTATTGAGGTATTTGTCAGGGTTGTCTTTTTTTTCACTCATTTTCTCTTATCTTATTGTAACATGGTGTTCATAGGTGTTCATAGGTGGGCGTAACATATGTTGAAGGAGAAGTGGTTGCCATTTCTATTACTTAACCACTTCTTTTAACAGAAAAATGAGGCTATGACATCTAAGGCAAAGAGCAATACCGATATGATACCATGTAGTGAGATGGATTCCTGCTAGATTTACCTCTGCTATGATGGAACAGTGGTAGGCTTCGGAAACATCAGATCACCCACTAGCCTGAAGACTTGAAACGAGTCCCTGGCTGGTAAGTGTTACATCAACGGACATACCATCAGGCTAATATCATAGTGCTTAAAGGGGTATTTCCATCTACATCATTATTTTTAAATTTGTAGTAAATTTGTACTGTGGGGAGCACTAGTACCCCTACCCCAATGTCTATTCGTAATCACAATAGTAAATCTGGGCCACTTCGTGTATATGGAGAGAAAGGAACCATTTTATCACATTAGAATAACTTCTCACAAATTGTCAGTTTTCAATTTTCAAGGGACAAGACATGCATGTTCATGGCTGGACCCTTAGTACTTGGCATCAGTGGAAGTCTGAGAAAAAAATCTCTATTTTCTCATTTGGACATTGCAATAGATGTTTTTGTTCCATAATTGTTATTTTTCACCACTTACATAGGAACAGGTTTAAGCTTTGGTCACTTTCTTGTTTTTGTTTACTGCCTATTGCTGCGACTGAAGAGTCATCACCTTGTCATCTATGCTGCTATGAGATGCCATAAAATGTCTGTTCCAGTGGTAGAACACTGTCAAAATGCTCAGAATGTTCCTATTTACATCTAGCGCCAGTGTCATTCACAGCTCACATATTTATACACAAATGCATATTGTATTATTACAGAAAATAGTTTACATGTCCTTATAGATAATGAGGGAATTCGCAAGAATAGTCGCTTCAAATTTCTGATGGCCCAGTAGCCCATTTTTTCACATCACTGTTTGTGCCAAAGAGTCTCCGCTTTCTCCATTGTTGGAAAAGCGTGCAGAACAGGGTAGAGATCAAGATCAACTGATCATATCAAACACTGGTATTTTCAGCTTACAGCCGGTCAAGTAAGCCATTTCGGGTCAACAAAAAATTTAATGTGCAGGACAGATTTTGACTCTGCTCTGAAAATCTACTTAAAATTTAGATATATATGTACCCACATGTACATTAAAACAACAATGATCTAGATTGCAGGACATGCTATAAAGTTTCTAATCCAAAAAATAACCCTAATTTCACCCCATACGATACAAATATGAAGCAAAATCCCAATTTTTTTTTGTTCCCAAAAGTAGTATTTGATAAGTGAAAGCCAAGAAGGCATGAGGATAAAGGGTTTCAATAAATCACCATTGATGACATCATCGGTATAATAGTACAACGCGAGAAGACTACTCAGGAGCAGAACTGGAACAGAAGTAGCGACGGACAGAAGTATTCCCAAGCGTGCTACGTTGTGACAATCCATTTCCAAAATTTTGGACCAAGAACTGATGAGTAAAACCAAACCACACATGCTAGAGATTGTCCATACATATTTATAATATAGAAATGACACCTCAGCGTTTTTCTTTATATTTAATCCATTTGCAATGTAAAATTTTTCACTTCCTTCAATTTATCTTGTTTTTAGACGATTTTATATACTTTAAAACAAAAACATGACTTTTTTCCGCCAACATACCGCAAACTAATTTACCAGATGGTGTTTAGTCACATTAATTATTAAATGGAAAATAATGTTAAAGACTTGACGGAAAATATTTTAATTGAATAAATCTTAAATGTGTTAATAATTTACAACCAATAAACACATGAACATTAAGTGTGCTGGCGTAAGTACGGAGGACTCGTTTTATCATACCTACTCATATCGACTCTCCTGGATACGAATCGCCCAAAATAGAAGATATCATCTAAACTTTGGGCAGAGGAGGAAAATCCTTGGAAATATGGTTAGAATTAGACATATGGAAATATAATTAGATTAGAAATATGATAAGAATTCTAGGGTGTCACTCTGTCGTCACTCTTTACATGGGATACCCTGCTGGTACTATTAAAGCTTAACTAAACTTTCAGACAACTTTTGTTATCTTGTATATGTGTCATTAATAGATTTTGTAATATACTTTATTCACAAATTTTGTCTCCTTTCTGTGAAATCTTGCATCTCTTTAATCTCTCAATTGCTTCTGTATTGACAGCTATTTCTGCCTGTCAATGAATGTTATTGTGTATGGAGTACAGGCTTGGAGAATGGGACTGAGCACTCTTAGGTAAGATGTAGAGCAGGGGTAGGGAACCTTCGGCTCTCCAGCTGCTGTGAAACTACAACTCCCAACATGCTCCATTCACTTCCATGGGAGTTCCAAGAACAGCAGAGCAAGTATGCATGCTGGGAGTTGTAGTTTTGCAACAGCTGGAGAGCCGTACGTTCCCTACCCCTGATGTAGAGAAATTATGGGTAGAGGAGAGTCATTTCAAGCATCTTGGACATTATAAAACATACAAACCTTCTTTGTATATTTGCTTTACTTTGGTCTCTTTATTTTGGAGATTCTCTTCTTTCATATGACTGCTATAGTGCTAGCTATATTACTTCCGGAGACATCACTGGTATAAAACATAGAAGATTACGATATTTATATGCAGCCGCATTACATATACGATAGAAATATCCCAATCCCAAATGTGTTTTCAAGCAGTGATACAGTATCTCTGGATAATAATACACACATGAGAAGTGAATCATTTCTTTCATATCACACCAAAAGCAAGTGTGTAAGTTTTGCTCTCATTCTCTCTCCTTACTCAGCCCCTACTCCATACAACGTAACATTCAGTGAGAGGCAGGAACCGCTCTCAATACTGAAGACAGGGAAAGAATAAAGACATGCAGGATTTCACAGAAAGGAGACAAAATTTATGAATAATGTATACTACAAAATGTATTAGTGACAGAAATACTGCCAGAAAAATTAAAAGTTGTCTGAAATTTAGTTAAGCACGTAGCTCTACGTCCTCCCAGGGTGTCACTTGTCTAGCTGAGGACGTAGCTACTATGAGCTTACTTTTAATGCCCATATCTCTGGACTTGTTTGGACTATGATGATAATTTTAGATTCATTTTAAAGATGAGAATCTCATCTTTAAAATGATACCAAGGTCTTCATGTTAACCCTTACTGTGCCAAAGCGATTCACTGTTGTAAACGCTATTGGGGATTGAAATCTCATTGAAGATCTCAATTCCTGACAGCGTTTTTAACAGCAATTCGCTAAAAATCTGTAAGAGCTATTATGAAGATTCTCATCTTTAAAATGAATCTAAAATTATCTTTATAGCTCAAACGAGTCCTGAGATACAAGGCTTTAAAGTGTCCACCCCCCTCCTGTCTCAGAAAGCATTAGTGAACTGTAACAGGAAGGAGCAGTCTGCAGCATGCACAGAGACACAGAGACAGAGAAGCATTTTCTCTGTCTCTGTGCACAACCTGTATGTGACCCCATGGAGGGAGGGTAGAAGGGATTCAGTCTCTATTTCTCTGTCAATCACAGAGCATACTGTACTTTTGCACCAGGTCGCAGCGCCAAAAATGAGAATGAGACCCTTTTAGTGGCACTATTTATTTGGTGGCACTTTTTCTCAAAGTACTTTTATGGCACTCTTTATAGGGTCCCTATGATGTGCAGTTAGTAGATGAACTTTGGCACACATAGGCTATTTAATACCACAACCAAAGCTTTACCAGTCTCAATTGCAGATAATAAAATAATAAAAATGTTGTCATCAAAACTCCCAGTATAATAGCCTCAGGCTGAGGCCTGCTGTATAAAATAATAATAATAATATCATAGCATATACATAAGATATTAAAATAACTTTTTAACATATTTATGTACAATAAGGGTCTTAACACTTCTTTTAGTAGGTTCCCTTTAAGACATAAAAATGAAAGCCCATTGTCCAATCCTTGTGTCAAATCATTGTGTTCATAGATGTAATTCCATTTCCTATTCTGCTCTCTAGTTTCCCTTCGCATTTTATTCTATCATTATACCCATTTTCGCTACTATCCAATTTTGGTAATTGACAAAGTTTTGACTGCAGAATTTACCCAGGCAGAACTAAAAGTCTATGCTGAATAACGCTAAGGCTGTCAATCACACAATGTCAAATCTTCAATGTACATGAATTTACTGAAATCAACTCTTCATTTTGGAAAGGTGATCATTTCCAGCTTGATATATTCTGGAGGATCCATTAAAATGAAATCCGGTCAGTATAATTTTTTGACATGCTCCATAGACAGGTCAAACTATGGCAGTAGTTTGTCTCTAAAAGGTGCAGTAAGTCAGGTCTTCAAATGAAGGGACCTCTGCACTCCTTGGAGAACCCAATTCCGCTTGACGCTATTCTGACATTACCCAAGACAATTTCTGCAACAAATCTTCAACTGATGCAGTCAGTCTGACTTCTACTTCTTACATCTGCCACATAATCACCTTATTTAATTATTCCTTTCTATTTGAATCTGTTCCTCCTGCTAGGTCATGTGACTCTCGATCTGACCAGATAAAATCTACAGAAGTTAACGGATTGTACAACTGGACCTTCTCCTTCTCCACATTCAGCGTTAAGAAATAGCTGCCTGTAGAATTGCTCTATGAAGGTTGAGTGTGCTCTCAGCCTTGGTGGGCTTAGCTCTCGGCTGAGTGTGCTGTCAGCCTTGGTGGGCTTAGCTCTAGGTGAAGTCTGCTGTGGCTTTTAGAAAATGAAAGTCTTGAGGGAGCCAAGGAGAGGTGAGTGAGACAGAACTAAAGACCTGATGAAGGATATAAAGTCTGGTCAATGCTATTTTACTAACCAGTGGTGACTAGAGAGGAATTATAATGGATGCCTGAGGTGCAGCCTAGAGCATTCAGTTGTGAAGTGTTCCAAACTGAGGGAGTTTGCCTTAAAAAGGTGATAATATGAGTAGGACCTTTGAGAGTGGGGTCCGGGTGATGAGAAACAAAAGCTCTGGAGAGTAGGGCATGGAATAGAAGGAATAGGGTTCTAGAGGAAATGAGCTGGACTATGAGAAATATTCAATACTTGATGGAACTCGATTGGACATTTTGGGCCTCTGAGAAGAAACAAGGTCCTAAGGTATGACTCCTCTGAAGTGAAAAGGAATATTAAAGGGGCACACCAATGATTGTATCTTTTTGACTCATTATAATGTCTGAGAGACCATTCCCTCAGCACTAATAGTTGTCTGCTGATCTATCTTTTTTATCCTGTCTTTTATCTTCTTCAATTAATCTCTGTGTGACATCTTTTTTTCTAGCATGGGTTGCTGTGTAAACATATAGTCTATCTCTGGTGCCTGTATATACCATTGGGAACTACCATGTGACCTCAGATTCATCAGAATTTTGCTCCCCCCGCGTTCTTCTGCCCTACCTCTTGTGTCAAAGGTCCTCCTTCCTCCTCCTCTTTCTCTATATAACATGCTCTCTATACCACCCAGTCAGGTTACTAAGCCCATATTACCTTCTCCATGGTTAGGGGAAAGTAAGCAAGGGCTATGATGACATCACCCTCACAGTCTACGGTCTTGGCTGGTATATAGTATTATGAGCTCTGCAGTGTTTTACAGAAACAGGCGATAGATATAGCTAATGGTTCTTGACATTGACACAGGTGAAAGACATGGGTAACTGTCAGCAATAGCATGTCTTTTGAATCTATTCGATAACTACTTTGCATATCTTAAAAATTAGAGGGTTACACAATTGTTCATTGTTAAGTTCTGCAACATTTAAACAATAGTGCCACCTTGTGTATAACTAAAACTAACATGAGTGTGCGCCTCATCTGTGTGCTGATACGTATACGAGTATAGTGCCTCTTAAAGTGACTGTAACCACACACTTTTGTACCTTTGTATGTGGAGTAAAGCTAAACACTTTGGTTTGTTATCGGCTTCTTGAACAGAGAACCACTCAAGAAGCCCCACAATACAATCTCTACATTCCTCAATGGTACCTATCTTCTACCTATCCTTGAGAAGTCCAACACCGCAAAATCTATTTTCCCCAGTGGTGTATGTTTGAGATCAATCTACCCATCTTTGAGAAACCTTACCCTACAAGCTCTATTTTCCACAGTGGAATATGTTGTTCATCAGTCTACCTATCCTCGAGAAGCCTTACCCTACAAATGCTATTGTTCCCAATGGTACATGTTAGAGATTAGAGATGAGCGAAAACTAAAATGTCCGAGGTTCGAAATCCGATTCGAACAGCCGCACACTGATCGACTGTTTGAACGGATTTCGAACCCCATTATAGTCTATGGGGGGAAATGCTCGTTTCAGGGGTACGCAAAATTCGATAAAATTATACTTACCAAGTCCACGAGTGACGGTCGGGCTGGATTCTCCTTGAAGTCTTCTCCCGGCGCAATCGCCCCTGCGTCGTCTTCCGGCTGTAATTCACTCTGCCTAGGCATCGGGGCCTGAGCAGAGCCGACTGCGCATGCGAGGGCATGCCCGCGCATGCGCAGTCAGCTCTGCCTAGGCCGGATGCCTAGGCAGAGTGAATTCCAGCCGGAAGACCCCATGGGGACGCTGCACGGAGAAGACTTCTAAAGGTAAGAGAAGAACCAGCGTTGATTGGCAGAATTTATAGCATTCTGCCAATCAACGCTGGTTCTGCATTGAACCTTAAACTTCGAACAGCTAGTAGTGTTCGATCGAGTACGAGTATCTCGAATACCGTAGTATTCGATCGAACACCTACTCGATCGAACACTACTCGCTCATCTCTACTAGAGATCAGTTTACCTCTCCTGGCACAAATGAAGTTATTGCCAATACCTGCCAAGAATCTACGCACATTCCCTGAACAGAGTTCATTTTCTGGAAACAGATTTAAAGTCACATTTGTGTGACTTGACAGACATATTCCTTTTTTATAATGCATGTTGTGCTTGAATCATCAGTCGAAAAGGTCTACAGACAAGAAGAAAAGTAGTCAATCAATGCAGACAGTGAAGTGACGTTTGTAGACTTCGCTTGTTACTAGTGATGGATGTAAAAGAGATGCCTGCAGAATGACTGTGTTGTTCTAATCTTCTACCTTTGGCTTCTAGAGACATTACATTTTTTAATAGTTCAAATTCTCAAGCTAATATATTGGCAGTTCTCGAGGTCATAAAAAAAATTAAATGCTAGGTGTTAGAATTATAAATCCTCTTATGACTGTAAAAATAGCCAAATGTACTTTGTCTCAAAAAGGAATACTAATGTAGAGAAAGCAGATGCTATTCATCTCAACAACTCATGCACTTTTTTTGGTTGGTTGCTATGGAAAAGTTATTGCCTGTCATGTTTTTTATACACAAGATGTAGGTATAAAATACTTTGCAACTTTGATATAGCAAATCCAAAATCGTGCTCAAGGATTCACCAGTTAACAATACAATTGGCTTTAGAGCACACATACACACGTGGACAAAATTGTTGGTAACCATCGTTTAATGAAAGAAAAACCCACAATGGTCACAAAAATAATTTGAATCTGACAAAACTAATAACAAATAAAAATTGTTGACAAGCCACAAAGCTTCTGGGACAATGTCCTATGGACAGATGGGACAAAAATCAAACTTTTTGACAAAGCACATCAGCCCTATGTTCACAGACAGAAAATTGAAGCATATCTTGAAAAGACCACTGTCCCTACTATGAAACATGGAGGAGGCTCTGTTATGTTCTGAGGCTGCTTCGCTGCATCTAGCACAGGGTGTCTTGAATCTGTGCAGGGTACAATGAAATCTCAAGACTGTCCATGGATTCTACAGAGAAATGTGCTGCCCAGTGTCAGAAAGCTTGGTCTCGGTTGCAGGTCATGAGCCTTGCAACAGGTTAATGACCCAAAACACACAGCTAAAAACACCCAAGAATAGCTAAGAGGAAAACATTGGACTATTCTGAAGTGGCCTTCTATGAGCCCTGACCTAAATCCTATTGAACATCTTTGGAAGGAACTGAAACCTGCCGTCTGGAAAAGGCACCCATCAAACCCGAGACAACTGGAACAGTTTGCTCATGAGGAGTAGCCAAAATACCTGCTGAGAGGTACAGAAGTCTCATTGACAGCTACAGGAATTGTTGGATTGCAGCGATTGCCTCAAAATATTAAGTTACAGGAACCATCATTTCTGTCCAGGCCTGTGTCATGAGGTTTGGGGGGGGGGGGGGTAATTCTGTTGAAGCAAAAAGCAATGTCTGACTTTCATTTGTTCATTTTCATAGAATTTTTATTTATTACTTTTGTCAGATTCAAGTAATTCTGTGACCATTGTGGGTTTTGGCATTAGTGTATTGGCATTAGTCACATGCAAGATGCCATGAAGTGCAGAGTTGTCTGATTTCGAGAAAGGGGTAATTGTGGGGTACCACGGAAATGGTCAATCCTTAAGGGACATAGCAAGCGAATGAATTACCCAAAATGGGCAGTGACCTATGTGATTACGAAGTGGAAGGTTAACGGTGAATGCGCCACGAGTCAGCAGACCCCCGAAACTGCGGGTGTGCAAAATCGGTGAAAGAACTTGCCTGTCTTCTCCAAGCTGAATGGAATATAATACCACTAGCCGTCATACAAGGACTTGTGGAAGGCATGCCCCGGAGGGTTGAAGTTGTAAGTACCGCTCATGGAGGCTCTACTAACTATTGAATATGAATAATTTTTTTCTATTCTATCACAAGTGTCCAAATACTTATTGGTAGACAGTGTATATATGTGTGTGTGCGTGGGTTTTCCAAGGGGAGAGGGGAGTAAGTTGCTGCCAGACTTCCCTGGTGGAAGCCTATCATCCTTGGAACAAAAGGATAAAAAAAAACATGCTCAACCCTTCTTTCCCCTAATATCTGCCATCAGGAGAGACTTGTGAGATCCCAGTACATATTAGATGATGTCCACTCTTCCCAAAATTGGCCAGCCTGGATGACAATAAACTTAACGCCACCTTAACATTTACACCAATTCTGCAGTTCATCTATTTCATCATAATGGTGCAGTCATCCGCAGTCCAATACTTTCTGCAACCTGGAATCAATACTGATCCTTTGATACACTATTAAATGTTTGCACTTGGCACATAGGTACAGATCCCTGGGTTTCCTATATACCTACAGTTTCTTGCCTGCTTGTTCAGAATTACAGTATTACATGTAACTGGGAACAAAGGCTACAGGGAACGGAGTTTAATGGATTGTGATTACTGTTCTGGAACAGATTGAACCTCTTTATAGTCTATGAGAAGCTGATGTGAACTGAATTCAAACAAAAGGAAGATAATGGATTTTACTGCTAGCTACTCAGATGAAAAGGATGCTATCTCATAATTTACAACTACAGTAGATACCCCGGATAGGATGAGAAAGAGAGAAAAGTAATAAAACATTGGTGACATTAAGAGATTCTCCGAGATGTTGCATTTTCTAGTATTTCGCCTCTATATTGTTTATTTCTATGCAATAATTAACCTTGCTCCTCGGTAGCAATGTGGCAATCTTCTGATCATGATTATTATTACCCCGGCTCATAGTCTTGGCCACTTTCCAGCATTCGCCCTGACTGAAGTATAGATGAAGTGTATCTTCTTAATGTCTTCTTTGAATCCCGGCCAAGTCTTTTATAGCATATTACACAGATTGCCTCAGTGAAATGTTTTATACTCTGCGATCCTTTTATTTTTTTTATTTTTTTTCCCCTTGCTGGGACTGAGAAATAAGTATTAGACACCAGTCATTGCATTTCTGCTGGGTTAATGCATTTGAGACGCCATGGAGTTCTGACAGAACAGATATATGGCATAGGGAGACCGGGCACGGTTATAATATGGATCCTCTTATACCTCTGGACGATAATGAAATAACATCCACATAACACAACAATAATAGGTTTAGTTGAGGCAAAAACAAGCAAAATAAACAAGCTGTTCCAAACGTCAAACAGTATTTAATATGTCTGCCAGGATTTCCCAAGGCATGAAATACAATAGGCAGTTACAAGGGAGCCTAAAGAAAAGGATAGAAGATATCTTCAGCCCTGGGAAGGTATAGCAGAGGTAATCTAAGCCGAGAAGAGAGGAAAGAACGCAATTCCCTGCCATTTTTAGGAGAATGCGCCATCTTGCTTTTTATTTTCTGATTATAGATTTTTTTTTATTCTATTTTCTGTGCATGACTATGGGGGCTGCCATCTTGTCTGAGGTTCAATGCTGCTCTGTTAACAGCATTTAGAGATTTGCTTTAGGCTTGCAGTACTTTTCTCTCTGCATGATTCGTGCAGACACCGAGCAGAAACCACACAGACTACACGGTGGCTCAGTGGTTAGCACTGCAGCCTTGCAGCGCTGGAGTCCTGGTGTTCAAATCCCGCCAAGGGCATAAAACCATCTGCAAGGAGTTTGTATGTTCTCCCTGTGTTTGCATGGATTTCCATCCCATATTCCAAAAAAAGACATACTGATTGGAAAAAAATGTACATTGTGAGCTCTATGTGGGGCTCACAATCTACATTTAAAAAAAAAAAAACACACAGACTCCATTACTGAAAGCTGTCAGGGGCTGCCTGACCGCGGCCTAGACTGATGACAGAGTGTGACCTCTGCCCCCGACGCAGGCGCGATGACGTCATCGCTCCTGCAGTCTGGAAGCAGGAGGACGTACCGCGGCGGCTCTTCATAGGTAAGTATGACAGTGTGGATGTGATTGTACTGATGAGCATATAATACAGGGGGGGGAGGGTACTAATGAGCATATAATATAGTGGGGGGGGGTACTGATGAGCATATAATACAGGGGGGGTAGTGATGAGCATATAATACAGGGGGGGTAGTGATGAGCATATAATACAGTGGGGGGAGGGTACTGATGAGCATATAATATAGTGGGGGGGTACTGATGAGCATATAATACAGGGGGGGTACTGATGAGCATATAATACAGGGGGGGTAGTGATGAGCATATAATACAGGGGGGTAGTGATGAGCATATAATACAGTGGGGGGAGGGTACTGATGAGCATATAATATAGTGGGGGGTACTGATGAGCATATAATACAGGGGGGGTACTGATGAGCATATAATACGGGGGGTACTGATGAGCATATAATACGGGGGGTACTGATGAGCATATAATACGGGGGGGTACTGATGAGCATATAATACAGGGGGGGTACTGATGAGCATATAATACGGGGGGGGTAGTGATGAGCATATAATACAGGGGGGGGGTAGTGATGAGCATATAATACAGGGGGGGTACTGATGAGCATATAATACAGGGGGGGTACTGATCAGAATATAATACAGTGGGGGGAGGGTACTGATGAGCATATAATACAGGGGGGGTACTGATGAGCATATAATACAGGGGGGGGTACTGATCAGAATATAATACAGTGGGGGGAGGGTACTGATGAGCATATAATACAGTGGGGGGAAGGTACTGATGAGCATATAATATAGTGGGGTGGGGGGGTTACTGATGAGCAGGGCCGGCGTCAGCGCACGGCATAGTCGGGCAAGTGCCGGGCCCCACAGAGCCTCTGGGGGCCCCCCGGCACTTGCCTGTCACGATTTCAGCTCATCGGCGTCCGTCCGCCGATGAGCTGGAATACATACGCGATTAAAGCAGGAGCTGTGAGTTCAGCTCCTACTTTAAAGCTCCGGCCCGGCTTGCGTGTGTAGGCGCGATGACGTCATCATGCCTACACACGCAAGCCGGGCCGCAGCTAAGCAGGAGCTGAACTCACAGCTCCTGCATCGCGTATGTGACTGGAGAGAGGAGCGTCGGGGGAACGATGGAAGGTGAGTGATGGAAGGTGAGTATAAGTGTTTGTTTTGTATTAAATATAAAGGTGGAACATAATGAAGGGGGCCCATGAAACTGGGGGGCAAATGAAGGGGAGGGGGAGAACGGCATGACACTGGAGAACATGAAGGTGGTGGGGAGAGAACGGCATGAAACTGGGGACAAAGATGGAGGGGGCCCAATGAAACTGGGGGGCAAATGAAGGGGAGGGTGGAACAGCATGACACTGGGGCAGAGACGGGGGACATGAAACTGTGGGCAGATGAAGGGGGAGAACGTGATGAAACTGGGGACAGAGATGGAGGGGGGGACATGAAACTGGGGGCAGAGGAAGGGTGTATATGAAAGGGGAGAGATGGAGGGGGGGGCATATAATTTACGGGTGACTGTAGGAGGATTATACTGTGTGGGAGCACATGATAAATGAATGAGAATGGGTGGAATCAACAAAAGTGGGTGGAGCCAAATTTGCCGCGGCACGCAAAGCGCGCCGCACATTTTGCTCTTCTTTCTTCTCTTTAAAAATTGGGAGGTATGGCGTTGGTGACGCCACACTCCTGCATGACATCACTTGCTTCATCTGTGACGCACAGTGTCTCGACTCCCCCGCCTCCTTTACAAGGGGGCCCACTGAGGCTCTGTCGCCCAAGGGCCCATAAAAACCTGGAGCCGGCCCTGCTGATGAGCATATAATACAGTGGGGTGAGGGGTTACTGATGAGCATATAATACAGTGGTGGGTGGGGGTTACTGAGGAGTATATAATACAGTGGGGGGTACTGAGGAGTATATAATAGTGTGGGGGGGTACTAAGGAGTATTCAATACAGTGGGGGGTACTGAGGAGTATATAATACAGTGGGGGGGTACTGAGGAGCATATAATACAGTGGGGGGGGTACTGAGGAGCATATAATACTGTGGGGTGGGGGCATACTGAGGAGCAGGGGTGAACCTAGCCTTTTTGCCGCCTGAGGCGAAATATTTCAGCCCTCCAGTGTTTTGAGGGACAGTGAACTGGCCCCGTGTTTGAAAAGTTTGAGGACCCCTGATCTATGGTAATCCTATGTTTCATGTAAATAATTGCTGCTCAGAAAATCCTTACATGTTATATTAGGTTTAGTGGCCAGAGTTAAAATTGCAGGATATAGAATTATTTATTTATTTCTTAACTATAGTGACATGAAAAGTTAAAAATCCATGCCTAAACATTTTGCAGAGATATAGGGCATATTACCTGCTGAAAGCGTCCACCACCATTACATTATACTACCACCATAAAGGAACGAACTTAGTTTTCAACAATGTTTAATGGTGGTATGAGCCAAAGCAAAATCTGCATGGACATCAGGTCCCAAGCTGCCGGCTTGTCCTCCTCCCATAGAATTGCCTGGTGCCATCTCTTTCCCTGATATGATACACACATCAGGCCATCCACATTATGTGAGGCAACAAACTGTGATGCACTGTGTGTTCTGACAACTTTCTATCACAGCCGACATTAAAGGGTTGGCCACTTTCTTCCTGCTGTTTACTTCTTGTTTAGCCAGTCTTCTGTGCATACACACTACAGGGGAAATGTCACTCTGCCCCCTCCATTCAGACACTCTGCTCTAGATTACAGTCGGCACAAATACTTTTGGCAGGCATTGCATGTTTGAATGGATGAGGTAGAGTTACATGTAAGGAAACATTACCTTCCATTAGCAGCCATGTTGTTTTTAATTACAATTTTTATTAAAGTTTTAAACAAAGTATAAGTATACAATGATGAGCAAAAGGGTAACAATGTTTTGAACTTGTGACTTTCAGGCTTCATATCTCACCACCCACTATAGCTTTGATTGTGAGATCAACATCATTTTATAGACAATTATCTGGGCTATCTTATACATAAATTTACTTGTAACTATGTAACATATGATTAGTTATGCAGATTCTTGCCATGTAACTGCATTGTTACTGTTTTGTAAATCCACCTTTAACTTTAAACATTGCCTGAATCCTTCTGGGCATGTTCTCGATCACTTTCAAACATGTCTCGACCAAAATATGACCTCCAGGTCTCTTTCATACGTTCCCAATATTGGTGCATGCTGGTCGTCTCACTTGGATATGAATACAGATTTTTCTTCAGCTCTCCCAACAAGTGTTCAATTGGGTTGAGGTCTGGGGACTGTGAGGACCAATCCAGCAATTCTACATCATTGTCATTGAACCATTTCTTCCCTAATCTTGATCTATGCTTTGGGTTGTTGCCCATCTGGAACACTCCTTTTCATACCCATAGTACTCGAGTGTATGAAGTAAGGATTGTCTTGTAGGATACTCACATATAGCTCAGCATTGAGACCACCATCGATCTTGGTCAAGTATCAAACACCTTTGACTGTGAAACAACCCCATATAGTCAGGCTTTCTCCACCAAACTTGACAGTTCCTTCAATTTCTCGATCCTTTAGCCCAGACCCAATTGTACGCACAGAGCCAAATCTATTGACTTTTGTCTCATAGCTCGAAATCACTCGTTTCCAGTCGACTGTCCAAAGGCTTCTTAACCTTTTTTTGGGTTACCATCCCAAACTTGATATGCGCCGCACGATGCTTGTAAGGATGTCTGTGATCTCACTATTACGAAACATACGAGCCACCTCCACAGCTGTGTTTGTTGCGCCAGAACCGACAGACCAACTTATTGACTCTGACAAGTATTTTGCCTGGAAATCCACTACTTGGCTTTTGAATGCACGGACAGACTTCATTTTGTATTCTTCCAATTACAAAAACAATGCAGTTACATGACAAGAATCTGCATAACTAATTATGCGCTAAAGAGTTGAAAGTCAAATTTATGTATGATATAGTCAATATGATTGTGTACAAAATGAGGGTAGTCTCACGTTCAAAGCTGTAGTGGATAGTGAGATATGGAGCCTGAAAGTCAAAAGTTCAAAACAGTGATGCCCTTTTGCTAGTCAGTGTACATGTATGGCCAAAGTGCAAACTATATTAAGCCAGAGGGATTACACAAGACCCCTAGTGTTGGAGACCACTTGTGCTTCCATTGCATGGACTCTTGTTTGGTCTCAAGCCCATGATGGTGGACTCATGTTTCATCACCCGTAACAACCCGAGAATAGAAGTTTCCTGGATTTTCTCTACACATTTCTAGATTCTCTTGGCTAAATTGCTGGTGACATGTTTTTTTTGCTCAGGCATTCTTGGCATCCCATCGGGTACTAACCTTAGACATCATCAAAACATCATGAATTATACTGGAACATGTGTCAACTGAAGTGCCTAATTCATAAGCTATAACACTAATACCCAACGATATTCCAAAATCATGGCCTCCACTTTATGGCACATCTCCTCTGAAGTTGCTGCAACAGGTCATCTTGAAAAAGGGCCATCCTCATATGATTCCCTATCCCATCTAAATTACTTGGCCCAAAACTTTACTTGGTAGTATGAAGGTGCATCAGCACAATACAAAACAATCATTCTTTTATACATTTCTTTGGCCTTCATTTCTACCTTTGAAAGGAATTTAACTGGCATTTTTCGATTTTTGTTTTGGACTTTCCGCCTTCCAAACCCCATAGCGTTTTTATTTTTCTGATCATAAAGCTATACAAAGGCTTAATGCGGGACAAATTGTGCTTTGGAATAATACCATTTAATATTGTAAAATGTATGGGGAAGAAGAAAAAAAAAATTCTGAATGGGGTGGAATTGGAGTAAAACTACTTTCTACAACCTTATGGGCTTTTACAGCGTTCATTATGTAGCCAAACCAACATGATACCTGTATTCTGTAGGTCGGTAAAATTACAAGGATTTCAAATTTATAGACTCTACCCTCAAGGTCTTAATTTTACTCTTAACGAAATTATGTCCTGATTTTATGCATTGATCGTAGGAATATGGTGTCAGCTTGCCATTCTCTTTACTGTGTAGCTTAGTGATTCTTTATTCAATTGTAGTAAATATATTAAAAAATTTTATATTTAATATTTATAGTCTGGCACTTGTCAGAAACCCAGTTATGATATCTATCTGGATTCTCAATTAAGCTTCTATACCTTTAAGGTTACCATATCAACCTTCGAGGCTTCTGCAGTTTTAGAAGTTTCCTAGATTGATCCAATTAGCTGCAGAGGAGGCCTATATAAATCCCATCCCTGCCGAATACTGTCATCAAGTAATTCAGTTTCTCTAGTTTAGCTACTGGACCATTTGTATATATGATTGCTGTAGTGACCCTTAGCTAGTTCTTTGGATATCACGTTTGTCTGATGATTCTGCCTTTGACGTAGCTTTCGGATTTGACCATTGGCTTTCTAATATATATGACTTTTGTTTTCTGATTCTGCATCTGACGTCTACTCCTGGTTTTGACCCATACCTGTACGATTAATCTCCTGTTCCTGATGTACCAGAAAGTCAATAGTGGATTCTGCTGTTTCAGTTTACAGTGCATTTATTGTTTATACAGTTTTCTGTTTGGCGACAAATCAGATTCAGCAAAAGTCCATCTGGCCTCGTGGTCAGTTCTGGTGAATATGGTTATGTCTATGGAAATAAAATCAGTTTAACTCCAGTTAAACTTAAAGGGGTTATCCCACAGTAGACATTGATGACTGCATTGAGGAGGATATTGTATGAAGTCATGGGCACACATGCACACTGCTGCTCCACTCACGGTCTGTGGGTTAATAGAAATAACTGCGAACAGTTCTGAGCTATCCAAGTGCAATGAGAAGGAACTCCAATGCTGTAGAGATCAGTGGGATTCCCCACTTATCACTTCATTAATACATTTTCTTCACAGGACAGCCCCACATGTATGTATGTACTTTCTATTCTCTACTATGTTTTATAACATATGTTTCAGCAAAATTGAGTAGTTCCTTCAACTTCTATAGCAGCACATTGTGTAAAGTACTGTCCTTTTTAATGTATTTACAAAGAACATTACGCTATTGAAGCACGACTACTCCTACAGAACACCCACATTCTTACTGTCTTTGTGTCACATGTGCATAACACAGAGATATAAGAGGCTTAACTATTTAATGAAGCATACAAGTCACAATGGCCCTCCTTGCCGCGCTGCTCGTACAGATGAAGACGTGCTTTGCATGATGATTTCATTACGATTCTGCTAAGAAAACACTGCAATTTAGTAAAGCAGCAGCAATCGGTCTGGACACATTAATAAACACACACTATTCTCTGCTAGCTTTATACACGAGATGTAAACTCATTATCACATATAAAAAGTTTCCAGAATGTAATGCTTAAACATCAGTGATATACTAATAACATATCAGCCGGCTGCAGTAACAATCATTTAGGAGAGCCCAGTGTAAGAGCAATAGTTGTGAACATGAGGCGGATATTGAGCATGAAGCGTGAAGCATGAAGAGGATATTACAAGCCTCACTGGAGATCTGTGTCTGTGGCCCTGATCAATGAAATCTTCACTTTAGTCATCTATAGAGTCAAATGTTAGGACCACAACAGTCCTAACAGAACCATTCATGATCAACAGTCTCCGGTAATGGTATGGTAATGGTATGGTGCCCATAAAAGCCAGTTCTCGCACACAATTTGGACTTTGAAACCTTAAAACTAAAGCTTCAGTGCACTAAGGATAAGTTCACACAGAGTTTTTTGACCAGGATTTTGAGGCCGTATCCGCCTCAAAATCCTGACCAAAAAGATGGCTCCCATTGAAATCAATGGGAGCTGGTCAGATCTTTTTTCCAGGAGCTGGAACAAACAGCTCCCGGAAAAAGAAGCGAGATGCTCATTCTTTCAGGCGGAGTCGCCTCCCAACATCCACCTGAAGACACTCCCGACTAGGCCCATTCATTTGGGCCTAATCCAGAGTGGAGTGCGCGACTGGATGCCGGTGCAGCTACTCATATTTTGGACTGGAACTTCAGGTTCTGGTCTAAAAAACCCCGTGTGAACTTACCCTAAGACTTCAGTCAGACACCTGAGTGTGCAGCATGAGGGGGTTCTGATGAGCCATTCTAGAAGTATGGATAATGTCCTATCTAGATCCGTAAAAATAGATTGGAACAGAGCGGAACCAACCATTTAAAACAACTGAAGATGGAAGGCCATCTTACCCTTTCACAGTACAGCCCAACTGTGTCTGGTGTGTGCCTCCTGCTGAGTTGTACCTGTACTTTTTGGTTTAAGCAATAGCAACAATACAGGTGCAGTATAGCAATTGGCAGCCATATGCGATTAACAATAATTGTCGGCTGCACTTGTTATTGCTTCACATAGAGCACAGATGTGGCCAGACAATTATGCAGGTTGGATGTGGTCAAGCTATACTGTATTAGGGCACCTTTATAGGAGGTATCTCATGCAAATACGGCATATGGTCATCAAAGAGAAGAGGACTCTGCTTGGGGCACCTATATTTCTTCCAAATTGGAAAGCTGAAAAATGTTGAATAAAATTGAATGTTCAGTGTATAAAACTTAATTTGATAGTAATTAATTAATTAGATATACGTCACCTGATAGACTGTATCGTTTTGAGCATTTTGGTGTTTGGTTTATATAAAACTTTTCAGCCATTCCAAAGTTATAAGCCCTTTTAGTGTTAATACAAATTAGGGTGTACTAGCAAAGCGTACTGGCTAGGTTAAGCCTTTAAATATGGCAGCCGCTAAGGAGCTGATGGCAGATATTAACCCGGCTAATACTTAATGTCTGAGTCAAACATGACTGAGACGCAATCTTCGTGCTGGGCCGTACTGGAATGGGGGCTGCCATTTTGAGGTGATTCGCCAGAACCTGGATTGATAATCAGGCATGGCAATCCAATGCTTAGACGGCCAGGTATGACAGTCATTATGTCATTGCAGTGTATTGTATTAGTGATCAGACCCCATGGGCTTTAAGAGCCCTAGGTAGTCTAAAAATAACAATTAAGAAAAAAAATATATATTAAAATTCGAATCACAATCACCTCTCTGTCCCTGGAACACGTTTGAATAAACAAATATACAAATAAATAAACATATTAGGTATCCCCAAATTCTAAAATGCCTAAACTACAAATTTATAATAATATTTTTTCCATATGGTGAACGCCAGAGCAAGGAAAAAAAAAAATCAAAAGAGCTAAAATGACCCATCTGTGAATTGAGGTTGTGCAACACACGTCACTGTATAGCCCAAGAATAAAAAAACCTATGATGCACAATACACACCCTACTCCTAAGTGTCTATTCACAATGTAAAATTTTCACATGGGTTCCTGTATGAACATACCATAACTCATACACATTCGATAGTTGTCAGCCAAAAAACTAAGCCTTCTCACCCCACCACACATCATTACCCACATGCACACTCAGCTAAGCGTCCATGTTTTCTCCGTGGGGGGCAAGCTCCTTGCAGACCCTCTGGCACTGAATTATTGATCCTTTATTCCAGGACGTGACATCTAATAAGTCCCCATTAGATATATGTACAGAGGTGACTGAGGATTGGAGATCTGCATCATAATCCTTGAAGAATGTCACCAACGCAACAGATTTCTAAAAGACTTCAGCATGAAAAACAGCTTGCACTTGCCAGCCATGGTTTCCAATAGGAAAAAGCCTTGACTACGATATGGTGTAGATTTTTCTGCACATGGAATTGGATTTCCACATCAAGGGAAAGAAATAGCAGCCTGCTCTATCTTGATGCAGTTTCAGCGACAAACTATACATACATTAGTCAAAGCTGCAAACCAAGGCAACAACACATGGCTTAGCCTAAGATTTCTGATGCAGATCCATGGCAAAAATACACATTGAATTTTACTGCTGTGTGAACATACCCTAACAGTTTTTCCAGGAAAATGTCTCTGAAGACTGGAAGGCTAATGGAAGGCTGTAATGTATACTACCGTATAAGGCATACAAAGTGATAAATCATCCATACGCTGCTACTGTAACAAAAAATAGCCGCACAGATCTATAACAGTTCCAGTTATAAAACTAGATTACAGCACAGCACGTAAGATCCTTGATATATCAGGACACACGTAAGCCTTTTGCTATAAAATATATCCAGACTGGGATTCCTGTTAGTAAGAACCTATTAGTCCAAATGCCCTATTAGGACACATACCATAGATGTCATAGAGGGAAGGTCCCATTTTGCAAACCCTTCAGTCATTCAAAGCAGAGATCAAATGCTAAGGGCAGCTAATGCTCTGGAAGACTTATACAGGACCTTTCACGTTCTCAGGCACATGCGGTTTTATATACCGCTAGAAAGCAGACTGTGCACTCAATTCAGAGCACTGTTGGCTTTCCCATTAGGTGAGCCGGGGCTGGAGATATGGGTGCTGTTATAATGGCACCAATATCTGCCCACTGTCAAAAGGATGTACCCGATAGTCTAGCTGGGGTGTGAGAAAAAACCCCCACCCCCAACAGTACTCATCCATAGCCCTGTACTGTCAGAAGGAGCTTCCATACTGCCCAGCGATGACGTTAAAGGGATTCTACCATTAAAAATCTTTTTTCTGTGGCTAACATGTCGGAATAGCCTTTAGAAAGGTTATTCATCTCTTACCTTTAGATGGGATCTCCGCCGCGCCGTTCCTTAGTAATACGTTCCATAGTTCCGAGGCCGCAAATGCGCGCATGCGCATTCGGCTCTACTAGTGTCAGAGCCGACAGAGGTGAAGCCGCCGAAGAAAGAAGGGGAGGATCCAGCAGAAGATAGAGGCGGCGCAGGATCCTGTTCTCGGGCAGCGGTGGGGACGCCCTCATCGCATTTTCAGCGCTGGGGCCCGCCCCCATCGCTGCCAGAGAACTAATTTACGTACCGGTAAAAAACGGTATTACTAAGGAACGGCGCGGCGGAGATCCCATCTAAAGGTAAGAGACGAATAGCCTTTCTAAAGGCTTTTCCGACGTGTTAGCCACAGAAAAAAGATTTTTAATGGTAGAATCCCTGTGAAGAATGCCCCCAGTAATATTCTAGGGATGAGTGCAGTTGAGCCCAGTTAGACTGTCAGAAATATCCTTCTGACAGTGGGCAGAGATCGGCGCCGTTATAACGGCACCAATATCTCCAGCCCCGGGGCATATAAAGGGAACGCTAACAGTGCGCTGAATTCAGCGCAGCATTGGCTTTCTAGCAGTATATAAAACCACATGTGCCTGAGGACATGAAAGGTCATCTTTAAATCACGTATCTAATGGTCAACCATGCAGTTTCAAACGCAAACTAAAGACGCATCTTTTCAGACAAGCCTATCACAATTCCTAATGCACAAAATTGTCTGAACACTGTATAAGCAATGCCGCCCCTGCTACCTCTTGTGTCACCCTCTCTACCTCATAGATTGTAAGCTCTTTTGAGCAGGGCCCTCAGTCCCATTGTGTGAAATGACGTTCTTTGTTATGTATGTCTGTATCTGAACCCTATAAATTGTACAGCGCTGCGGAATATGTTGGCGCTATATAAATAAAATGTATTATTATTATTATTATATTACCACGTGTCCTGTAGAGCATTGTTCACAACCTTTTTTGTACCGAGGACCACTTTCATATTTGCCAATTATCCTGTGGCTCGGCGGGGGGCAAGGTTTTCGGTGATGGGCAGCTCATAAGAAAACATATTAAAGTGTATATTTAATTATTACATTCATACATGTCCCTATAGTTTGTTAAAGGAGATCTCTCTCCCTATCATGCAATAACTTATTGGTGGCATGGACAGCTCCCTTAATAAAAGTATGGGTAGAGCAGAGAGGACCATCACTCAGGGGGCTCTATTACTGTAATATTACTTCTATGTGGGGATACTATTACCTGTGTCGTACACTACTAGGGCACTATTACAGTAATAGTAATAACATTAGATGTGTGCCTGTGTGTGTGTACCCTAATTGTATTCCCCGACAGGTAATGTTATTAACCAGGGGGATTATTACTGTAATAGTGCCCTAGCAGTGAGCCAACAGGTAATATTAGCTATATGAGTGTGGGGAGAGACTATTACTTGTGGGGGTACTACTAGGGCTCTATTACAGTTATAGTGCCTCCCAGTTCATAACATTACCTGTGAGTGTGTGTGTGTGTGTGGGGCTCTTATTAAGTTTCTAGGACATCCCCTCAGCTCCTGTGTGGTCACCATATACCCGACATACACTGTACTATTATAGCGGATATCGCGAAAGGATTAAAAGAATTAAATTAACGTACCACGCTTGCATAACTCCACATGGATTATACAATACAGGCGATCACCTGGACAGTAAGAAAAACTAATGTAAAGATTACAAGGAAAGTAATTTTAGTTGCTTTCGAATTGCTGTCACATGGTACACAATTAATGTCTATGGGAGTAATGCTGCATGTGATTGCGACATAAAGTCAATCCAAGTCTGCATTTTGTGCAACTGTCACATTGCAGTACATTATGTGTCACATGCGACAATATAGAAATACATGTCAATTTTTGTTGCAAAACACGTCATTATGTAGCCATAGGCTAAAACAGATGCACAATGTGGCAGTATTAATACATCACCCCAATGAGTATTCTCCTACTAATATTATAAATGGGAAAGTCTGTGTGTTTGGATGTTTGTTCCTCAATCACGCAAAAACGGCTGAACGGATTTGAATGAAATTCGGCACATAGATAGATTGTAACCTCTATTAAAACATAGGCTGTCTATTTATCCCGGTAAATGACATGGCTTCACGACTGTTATGAATTTATGTTCACATACTGCATTACACAGCTCTTATCTCAGCTTCTGAGAAAGCCAGGTTTGTAAACACACACTAACCCTCAGTGTACATGTATTTGCATATTATCTAATCTGCTCCAGGCACTGCTGACAAACTGACATGTGCAAACACCCTGAATTCAAATTGGCAGTTTGCTAATTTTCAACATGCCGGTAAAATGAAAATCTAATTTGTCGCAAACAACGAGAGCTATGAAAGAGCCAGAGAGTTCTCCTCAAGCGGAGCTGAGGGGGATCATCAACACACTCATTATATCGTGTCCCAGCAAGCTGCTGAGATTCCAGAACAATCACAGACACAGCTCAAGGAATGAGTTCAGCGGCAGGCCAGCTTGACAGCTGCTGAAATACCAGAGCAGGCAGATCATCAACACGCTCATTATATGACGTTCCAGCGAGCTGCTGAGATGCTGGAACAATCACAGGCACAGTACAAGAAACAAGTTCAGCGGCAGGCCAGCTTGAGAGCTGCTGAAATGCCAGAGCATGCAGATCATTAACGCCAACAACACGCTCATTATATGGTGTCCCAGTGAGCTGCTGAGATACCAGAACAATCACAGGCACTGTGTGAGGATCAAGGTCAGCAGCAGGACACCTTGCAAGCTGCCAAAATGCCGGGGCAGGCAAACCATCGATAGCAGCAATTTGCTGAATATAGGAGAATCATTGACACCAACAACCCGCAGACAAAGTCACGGGCAGCGGCAAGTAGTCTCTAAATGACAGACCCAGAATAGATAAATACAGACCTCTAAGCCTATACACTAACACCATACACTACAGGCCCCGAAATACAGTCAGACCTCATGTAAGGTAAGGGGCTTACTGGGTGTCTGTGCCCTGTTCTAGTACATTGTGGACACTGAGGGAGCAGCTAGTGCAATGCATGGAGTAGTGCAACCATGAAGTGTCTGTACAGTATCAGCCCAGGCTCTATGTACTTTCTGGGCACTGACAGGGCGCACTACACCCCGCCTGCCTGAAGACACCTCAGCCTGCTCTGCACTGGCCCGGCGCCTCCTCCCGCTCCTCTGCAGACTCCACTAACCGTCTTCACACTTCCAGCCAATCACGGCTCGTGTGCTAGACATTCCACCCATCAGTTTTTAGAGCTGCGCAGTGATTGGTGGAATCCCTGTGACTGTTACTTGCTATAGGGGCAGCCGCGGCCGGGATGTATGCCGTTACCATGGCTGCGCTGTACTTCCGCCCTTTGGTATCCGGCCGTTACCTCCTCACTAGAGCAGCTGACAGCGCCAAGTTTAAAGGTGGGTGAGTGAGAGGTGGCAGTGGTGCAGCGCTGTGCTTGTACAGGCCCGGCCCGTCATGTCATGTACAGTCTATAGGGCAGTGTGTGCCTGTACCGGCCCGTCATGTACAGTCTATAGGGCAGTGTGTGCCTGTACCGGCCCGTAGTGTACAGTCTATAGGGCAGTGTGTGCCTGTACCGGCCCGTAGTGTACAGTCTATAGGGCAGTGTGTGCCTGTACCGGCCCGTCATGTACAGTCTATAAGGCAGTGTGTGCCTGTACCGGCCCGTAGTGTACAGTCTATAGGGCAGTGTGTGCCTGTACCGGCCCGTCATGTCATGTACAGTCTATAAGGCAGTGTGTGCCTGTACCGGCCCGTAGTGTACAGTCTATAGGGCAGTGTGTGCCTGTACCGGCCCGTCATGTACAGTCTATAAGGCAGTGTGTGCCTGTACCGGCCCGTAGTGTACAGTCTATAGGGCAGTGTGTGCCTGTACCGGCCCGTAGTGTACAGTCTATAGGGCAGTGTGTGCCTGTACCGGCCCGTCATGTACAGTCTATAAGGCAGTGTGTGCCTGTACCGGCCCGTAGTGTACAGTCTATAGGGCAGTGTGTGCCTGTACCGGCCCGTCATGTACAGTCTATAAGGCAGTGTGTGCCTGTACCGGCCCGTCATGTACAGTCTATAAGGCAGTGTGTGCCTGTACCGGCCCGTCATGTACAGTCTATAGGGCAGTGTGTGCTTGTACCGGCCCGTCATGTCATGTACAGTCTATAAGGCAGTGTGTGCCTGTACCGGCCCGTAGTGTACAGTCTATAGGGCAGTGTGTGCCTGTACCGGCCCGTCATGTCATGTACAGTCTATAAGGCAGTGTGTGCCTGTACCGGCCCGTAGTGTACAGTCTATAGGGCAGTGTGTGCCTGTACCGGCCCGTAGTGTACAGTCTATAGGGCAGTGTGTGCCTGTACCGGCCCGTAGTGTACAGTCTATAGGGCAGTGTGTGCCTGTACCGGCCCGTCATGTACAGTCTATAAGGCAGTGTGTGCCTGTACCGGCCCGTAGTGTACAGTCTATAGGGCAGTGTGTGCCTGTACCGGCCCGTAGTGTACAGTCTATAGGGCAGTGTGTGCCTGTACCGGCCCGTCATGTACAGTCTATAAGGCAGTGTGTGCCTGTACCGGCCCGTAGTGTACAGTCTATAGGGCAGTGTGTGCCTGTACCGGCCCGTCATGTACAGTCTATAGGGCAGTGTGTGCCTGTACCGGCCCGTCATGTACAGTCTATAAGGCAGTGTGTGCCTGTACCGGCCCGTCATGTACAGTCTATAAGGCAGTGTGTGCCTGTACCGGCCCGTAGTGTACAGTCTATAGGGCAGTGTGTGCCTGTACCGGCCCGTCATGTACAGTCTATAAGGCAGTGTGTGCCTGTACCGGCCCGTAGTGTACAGTCTATAGGGCAGTGTGTGCCTGTACCGGCCCGTCATGTACAGTCTATAGGGCAGTGTGTGCCTGTACCGGCCCGTCATGTACAGTCTATAAGGCAGTGTGTGCCTGTACCGGCCCGTCATGTACAGTCTATAAGGCAGTGTGTGCCTGTACCGGCCCGTAGTGTACAGTCTATAGGGCAGTGTGTGCCTGTACCGGCCCGTCATGTACAGTCTATAAGGCAGTGTGTGCCTGTACCGGCCCGTAGTGTACAGTCTATAGGGCAGTGTGTGCCTGTACCGGCCCGTAGTGTACAGTCTATAGGGCAGTGTGTGCCTGTACCGGCCCGTCATGTACAGTCTATAAGGCAGTGTGTGCCTGTACCGGCCCGTAGTGTACAGTCTATAGGGCAGTGTGTGCCTGTACCGGCCCGTCATGTACAGTCTATAGGGCAGTGTGTGCTTGTACCGGCCCGTCATGTACAGTCTATAAGGCAGTGTGTGCCTGTACCGGCCCGTCATGTACAGTCTATAGGGCAGTGTGTGCTTGTACCGGCCCGTCATGTCATGTACAGTCTATAAGGCAGTGTGTGCCTGTACCGGCCCGTCATGTACAGTCTATAGGGCAGTGTGTGCCTGTACCGGCCCATCATGTACAGTCTATAAGGCAGTGTGTGCTTGTACCGGCCCGTCATGTACAGTCTATAGGGCAGTGTGTGCCTGTACTGGCCCGTCATGTACAGTCTATAAGGCAGTGTGTGCCTGTACCGGCCCGTAGTGTACAGTCTATAAGGCAGTGTGTGCCTGTACCGGCCCGTCGTGTACAGTCTATAAGGCAGTGTGTGCCTGTACCGGCCCGTCATGTACAGTCTATAGGGCAGTGTGTGCCCGGCCCGTAGTGTACAGTCTATAGGGCAGTGTGTGCCCGGCCCGTAGTGTACAGTCTATAAGGCAGTGTGTGCCTGTACCGGCCCGTCATGTACAGTCTATAGGGCAGTGTGTGCCCGGCCCGTAGTGTACAGTCTATAGGGCAGTGTGTGCCCGGCCCGTAGTGTACAGTCTATAAGGCAGTGTGTGCCTGTACCGGCCCGTAGTGTACAGTCTATAAGGCAGTGTGTGCCTGTACCGGCCCGTCATGTACAGTCTATAAGGCAGTGTGTGCCTGTACCGGCCCGTCATGTACAGTCTATAGGGCAGTGTGTGCCCGGCCCGTAGTGTACAGTCTATAGGGCAGTGTGTGCCCGGCCCGTAGTGTACAGTCTATAAGGCAGTGTGTGCCTGTACCGGCCCGTCATGTACAGTCTATAGAGCAGTGTGTGCCTGTACCGGCCCGTCATGTACAGTCTATAGGGCAGTGTGTGCCTGTACCGGCCCGTCATGTACAGTCTATAGGGCAGTGTGTGCCTGTACCGGCCCGTCATGTACAGTCTATAGGGCAGTGTGTGCCTGTACCGGCCCGTCATGTACAGTCTATAGGGCAGTGTGTGCCTGTACCGGCCCGTCATGTACAGTCTATAGGGCAGTGTGTGCCTGTACCGGCCTGTCATGTTCAGTCTATAGGGCAGTGTGTTCTTGTACCGGCCCGTAGTGTACAGTCTATAGGGCAGTGTGTGCCTGTACCGGCCCGTCGTGTACAGTCTATAAGGCAGTGTGTGCCTGTACCGGCCCGTCATGTACAGTCTATAAGGCAGTGTGTGCCTGTACCGGCCCGTCATGTACAGTCTATAAGGCAGTGTGTGCCTGTACCGGCCCGTCATGTACAGTCTATAGGGCAGTGTGTGCCTGTACCGGCCCGTAGTGTACAGTCTATAGGGCAGTGTGTGCCTGTACCGGCCCGTCATATACAGTCTATAGGGCAGTGTGTGCCTGTACCGGCCCGTAGTGTACAGTCTATAAGGCAGTGTGTGCCTGTACCGGCCCGTCATGTACAGTCTATAAGGCAGTGTGTGCCTGTACCGGCCCGTCATGTACAGTCTATAGGGCAGTGTGTGCCTGTACCGGCCCGTCATGTACAGTCTATAGGGCAGTGTGTGCCTGTACCGGCCTGTCATGTACAGTCTATAGGGCAGTGTGTGCGTGTACCGGCCCGTCATGTACAGTCTATAAGGCAGTGTGTGCCTGTACCGGCCCGTCATGTACAGTCTATAGGGCAGTGTGTGCCTGTACCGGCCTGTCATGTACAGTCTATAGGGCAGTGTGTGCTTGTACCGGCCCGTCATGTACAGTCTATAAGGCAGTGTGTGCTTGTACCGGCCCGTAGTGTACAGTCTATAGGGCAGTGTGTATCCGCAGCTCGTATAGGACACACAGATTGTGCTGCTCACTATATGGCTCATACATGTTCTTAGGTTGTGTCTGTTTTACCCCATAAGCAGCAGTCCCCATATATTAGATGGACCTATAGGCCGCCATTATACTGATAGAGGCTCAGAGAATGTTGTGTTGTCCTGAGGGGGCTCTATCTACTGAGGTGTCTGTTTCATTTGTTATAGGGATTTCCCAGTTGTCTGTATGTGACTAGCGAAGGGCTGTAAATGGCTGATAAGAAGTAACCTTAGGTGTTACACCAGGTGCACACTAGCATGGAGGCCTGAAAGATGGAGAGCCTGCCCACTAAGAGAGCGGTTACCACAGACTATAGTTGGGTCCTCCATGCACCACTTTTCTCTCTATTGATTTTAGACAGAATCTGTGGCGGAGTCGACTCCATGCAGATGTGAGCCTAGCCTTACTCAGCGACATTGACAGAGCGCCATGTCCTCTGTGACTCCACAACCAATGTAAGGGATTGCACTTGTATTGGGATCCTGTGACTGCGACTTCTAGATGGGAATCTGATAATCTAGCAATGTGCATTCTTGTCTAGAAGGCTCAGTCACAGCACCCTCAGGATTTCACTGCAAATCTATTCATGTGCATTAGGGAAGGAGTTGCAGGGCCACACAGTGATCCTTGTCCTGTCCTTAGTCACTATGTAACCCTAACCATATACTTACCTCCGCCATTCTGATAGTTCTCAGCTCATGCTGCGCTCCACCTCCTGCACCCATCCAAACACGGCAGAAATCTCTGGCAATGCTCACTCAATGTCCGAGACCAGTTGTCATTGTGGCCATTAGCAAGTTTTATCATTTTCTAGCCCTGTACTAGTCACTAACCAAGCACATTGTTCACTTTATTCAACCTCCAGCTGATCTTAAACTGATCTGTGGGTTCACATAGCAGCTAAAAATCACTTTTCCTATGTATCTGTGAGATCCCGGGTGTCACACTATCATAGGCTTGCATAGAAATCAGGGACTTTTGGCCACCGCATGAATCTGCAGACTGACCTGCCGATCACATGCCCAGCCTGGTGTCCTGTTCTCACCTGATGAAAGTGAATGATGTGCCCGGTGAGCGAGTGTACCATTCACTGTACATTAGTATGCCGTGTACTAGGGCTGGACGATTATGGCTCAAAAGAAAATCACGATTAATTGACCATTTTGCCACAATGATTGTTTTTAGGACATGTTTATATGCCATCCCCTATTTATCTCCCACAACATACTACAAATCTAGTTTCAGTCATTCACATATCAGCAATAGTGATGGATTACGTACGGTTAGTGACACGGTTAGTCCTTTAGCCAATGGCAGTATGACACAGTGGTATCCATGTAAAATAATTAAATGAATCAATGTGAGCAAGTTAATTTTGCTTATTTTTTGATCAATTGTCCAGCCCTACTGTGCACAACACAGCTAGAGAATAAGAAAATTCACCAGAATGGGGCTTTAATGTTTGTGCTAGAAGCTGCTCTGGACCTGACACTGCAGTGTGAAGTGAGCCTTATAGCCTAACTTGTGCCCTGAACTGTAATAGGGCTGCTTGGGGTCATTGCTATGGCTCCTATTCACATACAAGCACCTGGAGGATTTTTTCTCTAGTATATAGTATAGAGTACCAGCTTTATATGCTTCATGTATGAGCCCTTACTGCGTCACTTTGTGGAGGTGCATTGACTTATTGTGATTGTCCAATGATACTTCCCTCACCCACAGAGCTATCTGCTTACACAGATGTTGCTTTTACATATTGTACATATAGTGAACACACGGTTGGCTATACTAAGGTAAGCGTTACATAGATAAAATCTGTAACATAGTATAAGGCAAGTGGATGACATTTCAATAAATATCCTCCACATGCTGTACAAACCCATCCCCGCAGAATATTCTGACCTGCAACACACAGGCTGTATCATGTCTATTACCTAATTACCATTGGTCACTGATCTATTACAGATTATTTCCATTGACTTTGATGGGAAACTGAAAATTTGCAATAAAATCTATTGAGGTTGATTTTCTTGCAGATAAGTTTTGCATCTGGATAACTTCTGCAAGTGCAGAAAAAAAGCAGTATACTCCTCACCCAATCCTCTGCCCCTCCTGTGCTGATACCTTTCTAGTCTCTGATCATCGATCAGATTGGTGGCCTCCAGTAATGGCTTGATATGGCGACAGTGGTTGGTTGCATTGGTCACATTACTGGAGCCAATTGAATAGAAAACGGCAGAAAGCAAACATAGAAGTGGTTGGAGTTTGTATGGTCAGTATACTGTATGCTTTATTTTATTGTTGGGGTTTTTTGTTTTGTTTTTTTAATATGAGTTGATGTTTTAAAAGTGTTCCCCAAGCCTGGATATTCATGGGTTATCAATATTCGATCAGTGTGGCTCCGACACGCAGCACCACCACCATTAACTGTTTAATGCACAGTGTATGGAGCCAGGATCAGAAATCTCTGTGCACTATGTAGTGGTCTTTCCTTACTATTGCAACTCAGCTTCATTCAAGTTACATTGGCTACAATTTCTGAGACTTCTCCAACCCTGACTATATAGAGTAATGAATCATATACAGCTTGGAGCTGGGCCTAAAAACGTACATTTTTGTGGTTATCATTCTGTGTGCGGTATGCCCCAATATCTCATGCGACCAGGGTTGCCAATTACCTGTGATCCCGGACAACCCTTAAAAGAATAATAACTGGCTTTTTATTAAAACTGGAGGAGCTTCTATAGAACATTGTGATTGAAATGATCATATCAGTATCCCGGGCTGTCGACATGGATCATTTAGTCTTTACTATGATTTTCAAATTTGTCTGTAAGATTTTTGACAAGCTGTCCAGAAATATAATCAGGTTGGCAACCCTGTGTATAACACCTATAGAAGATGGCGCTGACCATAGATGTCCCTCCTCTGTCTGCCATTTTCGCCTTTGTTTTTTTACAGAGTGGATTAATTTATTAACATCCGAGCATGTATGCAGTAATCTGTTGTCCCCGGAACCAGCATATTTCGTTCATAACCATGTGGATGGCTACATGTGCCCCATTTTTTTTTTTAGCATACTTATGTATAATCGTACCTTATTCACAAGCAGGGATATCGGGGATTACTACTGAATTGGAGGGACTGTCTATTACAATTATTTCTACATGGTTATCTACATGAAAGGGAAAAGTCATGGCTCCCAATCTCTAAACCACGTGCCTTGTTTAGGAGTAAGCTCCGATATGTTCATCATCCACATATATTGCGGATAGTGCCGTATTTCCGATAGTGTTCTGAGGTTTGATGTTTTGTGCAGATGTCTTCAGATGAGGAGAGCGCTAGAAGCCCCGTCTTTCCAAAAGATTCGGATCATGGCAGCTCAGTCTCTTCAGATTTCCAGGTAACACATAAGAATATTATTCTGTTGTTTAAAACGCGTTTCCCATCATCTGGCCCAAAACACAGACATTTTTTGCAGGATCTGCAATAAAACAACATGGTTTCTTCATGGAAATTCCAACAACCTGCCCTGTTATGTTATGTTCTATGTGGAAACATGGTAGCTTTTCAGACCAAACATGGTTTAGTGGTAACCGCTAGAGAAGAGCAAGTACTCCCGTTTCAAATAGCACGCACCCATAGGAATGAATGGACGCAGCCATCACGCAGAGGGTTAAGCGGCCGGCCACCGGCAAAGTCTGCGTGCTGGCCACTTCCATTCATTCCTATGAGTGCGTGCTATTCAAAACAGCCGTTTCAAATAGTACTCGCTCATCTCTAGTAACCATGAGAAGATTCCCCTTGGGCAGCTTTCCACCCAGCTTGAGTGAGAGGTCTTTTTTTATCAGAATTTCCAGGTTGTTACTGTGACTTGTTCAGTGGGTTTTATTCAAGGCTGTGGAGTTGGTGGTTTGGCCAACTACATCTATTTTTCCATGTTTTCCACTCCTTCATAAATTACTGACAGTCATGTTCAGAAGCAGTAAAAATTCTTTAAAAATCCAGCGAATTAATTGCTATGAAAGTAAATACTATATGCAACAAAATATGCATTTGACGCTAGGTTCATACTAACGTTCGGGTCTCCGTTCTCAGCATTCCGTCTTCTGCAGGCAAAAGACGGAAAGCTGTCAGAGCAGGTCCGGCGGTGAGCGTTTTATGCTCTCCGCCGCAAAACTGGTTTTTTAAAACCGGACACAGAGAACTGCATGTCCGACTCTGTGTCCGATTTTTAAAAAAACGGTTTCGCGGCGGAGAGCATAAAATGAATAGGTTTGAAAGAGTCCTGCAGGTTTCCGTCTCCTGCCTTTGTTTTGTGCAGGAAACAGAAACCTGCAGAACGGAGACCAGGCGCAGATGTGAACGAGCCCTAATAATAATAATGCAATATTAACCCCTTCCTGCCGACGGCATTTTTTGATTTTCGTTTTTGACTCCCCTCCTTCCAAATTTTTTATTTCTCCGCTCTCAGAGCCATATGAGAGCTTAATGTTTGTGGGACAAATTTCTCTTCATGATGTCACCATTATTTATTCTGTACAATGTCCTGGGAAGCTGGAAAAAAAATTCAGAATACTTTTATATGTGTTCTAGGGAAAGGGGGGTGATTTGAATTTTTAATACTTTAAATTTTTTTTTTGCATTTATTATACCCCCTAGGGGGTCTTGAACCCCAGGGGGTCTGATCGCTAATGCATTGTAATACTGTACATTGTAAAAAATCGTCATTTCTTTTGCAGGCTGCATAGAGCGGCCTGCAAAAGAGAAGCAGTGCAGGCAGGCCCGGGGAGCCTTTACAAGGCTGTCATGCCAACGTTATATATTGTATATTAAAGTCGGAGACGCTAACTTTTTTTCCAACTGCACCCAAAATTGGTTCCAACTCCACATCCCTGGTTTTAATGATGGCTCTATTGTCTGCCATAGGGTGCTAGATAAGGCATTCAGGATTCATTTGTGCATAAACAGTGGGTAAATTGTTCCAGCAGCAAATGGGGTTAAATGTTTGCTCTCGAGGATTGGTCCTGAGAAACCTTTTCAGTAAGGCTGGCCATACACTTGAGATTTCATACGACCCTCCGATTAATGATGGATTGTTTGAATGTTCCCAATATCCTCCTCTAAACTGCCCTCTCCATGATGTCTGTTCCCTAGCTCCAGCTTCCATTTATGCATCTTGTTAGACGGTGCTTCAGTTTACTTGTCTGATATATTCTTTCATTGTGAACATGTTCTTGAAAGCCTGGAGAATCCTCTTTTTCTGCAGAGCCTCCTGTCCTAGAGATGACATCCATCTCCTGGTTTCATTACACGGTTAAGCAGCTCCTATTATTCCGACTCTTTTGTGACAGGATGAATATGACGAGCTTCTTCGCTATGCTGTGGTAACTCCTAAGTTTGGGCCTCCTTTCCTCGGGGAACATCAACTGACTGCTGAACAAACCACATGTGACAGGTTCTCGAGACTCAGGGAAGCTGTGCAAGAACAAATTGCAGGTAATATCAAGCAAGCAGACACGCGTGTACTGCTACATGAATACTGTGCTGGAGAGATTACCATGTCCTTGATTATTCAAATAAAGGTGATCGATGGCAACAGAATCACGGGGTTGTTTCTTTTCTTTAAAATAATTGGTTATGACTTTTATAGCAGAATGTACTCAGATGTTATCTGAGTACCTTCTGTTTCCTATTGACTTCAATGGGTGTTCTGTTCTATGCTGATGTGATGGAGCAGGATAAGAGCTACTCTATAATCAATGGGATGGAGCATCGGACCCCTCCCCCCTATTGGAAGAGCCTCTGCTTGCACATTCAGTTGTTGATCATCTATGTGGATATGGCTTTTCTAACTCTCCCTCATGGAGGATGTGTCCAAGCTGGACCGGTGTCTACTTTCCCTTTTCGTGTTTGATTTAAAGAGGACCTTTCATGGTCCGGGGCACAGGCAGTTCTATATACTGCTGGAAAGCTGACAGTGAGCTGAATTCAGCGCACTGTCGGCTTTCCCAATCTGTGCCCTGGGTAAAGAGCTTTCGGTCCCGGTACCGTAGTTCTTTACAGTCAGAAGGACGTTCCTGACAGTCAGTCAGGTACGTCCTTCTTCAGAGCAGCGCCTATAGCGCTGTACTGTCTGAGCGGGGAGAAATGCCCCCTCCCTCTGCTCACAGTGCTCGTCCATAGACGAGTATTATCAGGAGGGGAGGGGGCGTTCCTCCCCGCTCACACTGTACAGCGCGATAGGTTCTGCTGTGGAGAAGGACGTACCTGACTGACTGTCAGGAATGCCCTTCTGACTGTAAAGCGCTACGGTACCGGGACCAATAGCTCTTTACCCGGGGCACAGATCAGGAAAGCCGACTGCACTGAATTCAGCTCACTGTCGGCTTTCCAGAAGTATATAGAACTGCCTGTGCCCCAAACCATGAAAGGTCCTCTTTAATGATTTTACTATTGCTACCGTCTCTGCCTGATACCTCTACACAGCCCGATGATCTATCTTTAGGGTACGTCATCAATAATTTTACCTTGGAAAACAGTCTCACAATCTGGGTTCACTGTTAAAGGAAATATTAATGTGATTAAATATGTATTTTTAGAGAGACGACAATCCCCATTAGAAGACAATCCCAGAAGTTCAGAAAGAGGGAGTTCTCCAGCGGATGTTACTGAATCTCATCCACCGTTAACAAATTCTAGAGGTATCAGCATTAGAAATATACTGAAATTAAAGTGGTTATGTATTGAAACTTCTTTATATATGGCCTGTCCTTAGAACAGGCCATAAACATGTTATTGGTTTGCAGGGTCGACAGCTGGTCTCCACATGGACCAGTTGTTGAGGAGTAGGTCTGGTCCGTGTACAGTGTATGGAGATGAAAGAAGAAGACTGCAGCTCAGCTCCCCTTGAAGTCACTGAGGAATGAGCTGCAGTAACAGATCCACCTGCTTTACAGTCTTTACACTGTATTTTACATGGATTGAACATGCCTACAAACAGCTCACCTGTGCAGGAACTGGTTGTTGGACCCCTCCAGCGATTCGATACTTATGGCCTATCCTAAGGAATATCCTGAATACCTCCTTTAAAGGTATTCTGTCAACAATAAATTGGTATAAATCGAATCTCAGTACCTTGTAGATGTGATTCTACAATTTCCAAATATGCCTTTGTTAGGCTTGGTTCACATATGCATTCGGTATTCCGTTGGAGGAGTCCGCATGGGGACCCACCGATCGGAATATCGAACGCAGATGTGAACCAGGCCTTATTCCACTTTGGAGCCTCATTTTTATGCAAGTCGCTGTTTTATTTCCCTTTGCAAATGAAGAGAAAAGTGCTCTGCCCTGGAATCTAAAGCTGAGGCCATATCTCAGGCAAGCTAAAGCTCACCCCTAACCACTTTCCTATCATTTGCATATGCATGAAACAGTGATTTACATGAACATGGCCTTCAAAACTGGATAACAGAAGCCTATTTGGAAACTGTAGCATCACCTCTACGTGGTACTGGGATTAGGTTTATAACCAATTACTGCTCACAGACTCCCTTTAATGAATGGGTTTAGGGAGCCTTCACACGGAGTTTACGCTCCGCTCATTCAGACACGTAAACTCGTGTCAAAGTGACCGCTGTAAAACACAATCCCATAGACTCAATGTGAGACGGTCTTACGAGCGCTACACATTGAAATCAATGGGAGGCTTTTAAACCCATTGATTTCAATGTTTAGCGCGCGTAAGACCGGCACACATTGAAGTGTATGGGATTGTGTTTTACATCGGTCACTTTGACACGAGTTTTCGTGTCTGAATGAGCAGAGTGTAAACTCCATGTGAAGGCTCCCTTAAAGGGGTTGTCCACTGTTTTGATATTGATGCCCGCTTCTAAGAATCCTCTACAAATTTTAGTAGGTGTTTTTAATTCACTACACAGATAACAATATTGCATGCTGTGTTTTTTTTTTTTAGATCTACCCATCGAAAGCCTCACATAATATATATATATATATATATATATATATATATATATATATATATATATATATATATATATATATTAACCTGTTAGCGGCACATGACGTATCGGTACATCATAGCGTCGCTAAGAAAGTATGGAGAGAGCTCAGTGTATTACACGACAGATACCCGCTGTTAACAGCGGACCAAAGCTCCTAAATAGTGCCGCAATATTGGAGCTGATCACTGACCACCAATATGCCAGCGCTGCTCTTTAGGTTGTCATGACAGATGGGAGCCTTTTGAATAAGCAAAATATAAAAACAGCCTATAAAAATAAACAATTAACATAAACCCCTGGTGTCTCCCAGTGCAGTCCGGTCCTCCTGGTCCGTTGTCTTCCAGCAGAAGTCCTCACCACTTGTGACGGCTGAGGCTGCTGACTGGCTGCCTGTGACGTTCAGGGGTCTTTTCCTAAGTTCACTGATTGGCCTCAGAAGTCACATGACTGAGGCCAATCAGCATAAGGGATCTGGGTCACATCAGGTGAGCAGTTTCACTTTGAGAAGACACCAGAGCAACAGGACTGGGCCGTGCTGGAATAACACTGGGGGCAAGTGAGTATGATGATTTTTTTTTTTTTTTTTCTGACCTCTCCCAGCCTATCTTAAACATAATTGTTTTGCTCCAACAACCTTTTTAAGGGGTTATTCTTGTTACGAATTTGCTCTTTTGTTATAACATGCACCGATGTGCATGAATGTACAGGATGTAAAGAACCTACAATGATATCCAGATTGGCACCATTAATGCCTAGAAAAATACTATGAATATTTTTCTTCTTGTTTCTAGTTGAGGAGCCTGTGTTCCAGAGGACCTTGGCATCTGGCATGGAGGCATTTTCTCCTGTTCATTCAGATGAACTGTCTCTCCATGGCTCATCCTCTTCTGCTAGATCCCAGACAGAACGGATCCAAGTAACCCAGCTGCCTGTCTCTTCTGAAAACATGCAGCAGGTTGAAGACATACTTGATCTATGGAGCGGTAACCTAAAGGTGGGTTCATGCATGGTGGTATATTCAGCCTGCACAGAACTGCTGTGCTTTTATGTATCCGTACCTTTTCTAGGCATTTGTCTCGACTCCCTGATTCTGTAGAGCGTGCTAAGGTGTGTTGTAGCTTCCATCTAACAGCTTGTGCAGTACTTTTTATGGGCATTTAGCCTGGAACCTCACGTGCAGTTTTAGATGCAGCATTTTAAGCCAAAGCCAGAGTGTATTTGAAAGGAATGTAAAATGTAAAGGAACGACTTCTACTTCTCCTTCCTGCTGGAACCACTTTTGGCTCTGAAAATGGCATCAGAAACTGAATGTGTGTTTAGTCTGGCTAATTTCCAAATCTTCAATATCTGAATAGACTTTTCCTGCTGAGTGTTACAACTACTGATGGGTAGCGATGAACTAATGTCATTGTTTGACGTAAAACTGCCATTAGTCCAAAGTGACTGCTTCAATATTTGCTGTAAATGTAAGGACATGACGCTCTATTGGTAAGATGGATCTCATTTATTCTCTTAGCCATAGTCAAAGAGAACCTGTTGTCAGATTTTTGGCCAACAAACTGCAGGCATAGCTTTGTAGGAGTATTGCACACCATCGTCATGTCCTTGTAAATCTTCAGGTGTTCATTTTGCACAACAGTACATTTAGTACTTGCCCATGCCGTGTATTGTTATCATACATGGAGTGGTGCTGTAGGGGTGCAGATTCAGCATGGTGAGAACACATATATTTTTTGGTGAGTGATGTCCCCCTTGCCTGTTGATGACCGCGCTAGTACGAGTTTTCATGGATTTTCAGATTCTGAGATTTTATTACAATCGAGTTTCAAAAACATGAAACGTTTCGGTCCATACTGGAGTTTCATCAGACAATCGGATTGCCAAAAGATCTGTGTTAAATACAGAGTGCTGTAATGCCAGGTAGTTAGGTTAGATAAGTCATCCAAAAAAATCCAGCACACATCATCTAATCCAGGGGTCCTCAAACTTTTTAAAACAGTGGGTCGGAGGCAGAGCAAGTCGCACAGACATCGGGAGCGGTGCCCTCCAATAGGTAAAGTGAAGTGCGCTCCATGACCTGGCCCGAGCTCCCCAGGAGCTTCATTATAAATGCACACCTGCTGGCGTTGTCGGCGGGGCCAGACAGAAGTGCTTGGCGGGCCGCATGTGGCCCGCGGGCCGCAGTTTGAGGACCCCTGATCTAATCCAACAGCTTCCAGGCACTGGAAACTATAGGAGTAGACAGCGAGTGGAAGCAATTCCCCCACACCACTACTAATATAGTGAACAGGGCTCTGCTCAGCTCCTATTACTTAACTAGGAGCAGACTGCTTCCATTGCCCATCCACTGCTATGGTTTACAAATGCCCAGTCGCTGTCTATCAGCTGATCTGTGTCCGGTCCCGGATCCTTAATGGGAACCTGTCACCAGGTTTGAGGCCCCCTAAACCAGCAGCATGTCGTTATGCTGCTGAGGTTCATGGCCCCAAAGCTGGTGACAACAGTTCCATCCACCACTCTAGTCATTATTCATGTTTTCAAGCACCTTACAGGTTTTTCTGTGACTGAAATATTGATAACCTATCGGGGGTGGTCTGACACCTCCATGATCAGCTGTTTTGAAGTGTGAACGCTGCTTCCACTTCATAGGCCAGTGATGGCACATTTATCAGTCACATGGCCTGTTTGCAGGTCCTTGCCGTTCAAGTGAACAGGGCTGCGCTGCAATACCAAGCACTGCTGCTATTTAACGTATGGAGCCGGCCTTCTGTAAGCAATGAAGAGGACGCAGCCTCTCCAAACAGCTGATCCTTTGGAGTACCAATCTTATATTGAAGACCTATCCTAAGAATAGGTCATCAATGTTTCAATCCTAGAAAACCCCTTTAAGACATATCTTATCAATAACAAATCTTTAGGTAATACATTTGGACTTCACTGTTGTCTTCTAACCATCATATATGACATTGGAAGATTATATCTGTGTGTCATTTATTCAGATATGAAATGTCACCTAATAGATATCATTTTGTCATCTTTCTACAGAATTGCATCCTCTTTTTTTGGAATGTTCATTAAAATATGAGCACCTTCATATTGTCTGATCCAAGGGATTTGTTTCGGTGCTATATCACCCTGAAATGTATCTAGAAAACTACTTACCTGCATTTCTTTTATTCTATCCTAGACTAATGTGTTGGCTGAGCTGAGCAAATGGAGACTAACAATAATCGAGAAGCACCAGCTGGAGATGAAAAAGCAGAATGAAAAGCATACCGAGCACATTACTCACTTGAGTAACCAGATAGACGGCCTGCAAGCTCTAATACAGACCTATGAAACTTCCATACACAGAAAAGATGAGGTAATTCCTTTACTTTTTAAATGTGAGATTTGTTTTCAGCCAAGTCACAACACTATTCCAATATTCCCTCCGTGCTAAAAACAGGGAATTAAATGTGTTCCTAGTTCCTCTAATGTGACTTTTATGACCATATTGGGTTAGAAAACTAAAAAAGTGTTCCTTGGCAGAAAAAAAAATGCTTGGGCACCTTTTGGCTCTTAAAGGCTGACCACCTAAGGTGTTTGCTCTTAAACTCTTGATCCTTTTTTTTTTTTTTCTTTCGCTGCTGGAAGTTCCTATCCCCATTTGCAGCATATACCCTGAGCCCTGCTGAATCCATCTTGGTCACCCAAGTTCACAGCTCTGCAATAGATTGAAGGTAGGGGAGCAGAAGCCATGTGAGAAGGGGAGCTTCAGGCAGACAGACTTCTGCAGATAAATGCTGTAAGTTGTCTTCCATGATGCTGTTACTTATGAGGGTGAGCTAAGAGCAGAATCTCCTCTTCTGTCTGTGTGCAATATATGGGAGAATGCACATCAGCTCATCTCCACTGGCCGCCCAGAAAAAAAAAGGAAAATGAAAGACAGCCTGCAGAGAGGAGAACTGATAAAAACACAGAATACAAATCATAAAATAGTCATGGTGCAACACAGTGGCTCAATGACTTGCAGCGCTGGAGTCCTGGGTTCAAATCCCACCAGGAACAACATCTGCAAAGAGTTTGTATGTTCTTCCTGTGTTTGCATGGCTTTCCGCCCATTCTACAAAAAGCCATACTGATAGGAAAAAAATATATATTGTGATCCCTATATATGGGGCTCACAATCTACATTAAAAAAAAAAATAAATAAAATAGTCACACATAGTATTAATTCTTGGGTGTATTTGCAGACAATTGTTGGAAGCTGGATAACCCTTTTAAAGATCCCTGGTGTCTACTGAAATGAGTCCGCTCCAGAATTGTCTAGAGAGATGACCGCTCCTCTTTAAATCTGTCTATTCAGAAGGGCTCCAAACTAGGGAGAAAAAAAAAATCACATTAGAGCCTTTAGCTCCTAAATCTTAAGTTGTTTTTTTCCATTTTTTGGTCACAGTGATGAATGTTTAGTCGCCTTCTGGAGCCTACTACCGTGACCATCAATATGGGACTTACATTTCATCTTGCTGGGTGTTCCCCAGACTGCCCTAATGATACCATCCCTGATATTAAACACTGTATTTGTATACTCTTGTATATACATATCTAATGTAAACCAAACGGTATTGATGTTGGTATTAGGTAGACATACTGGTACATGAATGGAACAGGGGTAATGTGGAGCTGACGTCTCATTTATCTTTGTCTTGACATAGCGCTGGTGATTAATGTGTTCACAGTCAGATCTGTCTCTGGATGAGTACATTTGCAGTCAGTGTTTAGAACATTTCACGTTCTCATAGACACCTGGGGACGACGGTTCCTTTGTGTTCATTAAATATCTGAAAAATAAATTTATGCTTTTAGATGCCATATGAATGATAAGATGAGTACCGTGTCTGCTTACCGTATTTTCCGGACTATAAGGCGCACATAAAATCCTACGATTTCCTCAGAAATCGTAAGTGCGCCTTATAGTCCGGTGCGCCTTATATATGGAAGCGGCGGCACTCGAGGAGTTAAGCGGCGGCCGCCGGCAAAGTCTGCCTGCCGCTTCCATACATTGCAATGGGAGCGCGCTATTCAAATAGTATTCGTTCATCTCTAACTTCAGTTGTAACTTCTTACAATTGAAGTTAGAGATGCGCGAATACTATTTGAATAGCGCGCTCCCATTGCAATGGTATGGAAGCGACAGCCGCCGGCAAAGTCTGCCTGCCGCTTCAAACGATTCTACCATTAAAATAAGTTCTTTCCTCTGACCACGTCGGAATAGCCTTAAAGGCTATTCGTCTCTTACCTGTTGCCATAGCCAGCGCCGCCTTCTTCCCGAGCTGCGTCCTCCCCTTCTGTGTTGTCTGCGAGAGCCTGTTAGAGCCGACTGCGCATGTGTCATCCATGAGGCCCAAAGAAAACAACACAGAAGGGGCGGACGCAGCTCGGGAAGAAGGCGGCTATGGCAACAGGTAAGAGACGAATAGCCTTTAAGGCTATTCCGACGTGGTCAAGAGGACAGAACTTTTTAATGGTAGAATCCCTGTAACTCCTCACGTGCCGAGCGCTTCCATTCATTTCAATGGAAGCGTGCCATTGAAATGAATAGAAGCGGCTGGCACGTGGGGGGTTAAGCGGCCGCCGGCAAAATCGGCGTGCTGCCGCTTTCCATCACATATAAGGCGCACCGGACAGCGGTGCGCCTTATAGTCCGGTGCGCCTTATATATGGACCTAGGCAGGACTATAATGCGCTCATGGGCAATGCGCCTTATAGTCCGCAAAATACGGTATTATGTGACCCTCTTGTACAGGTGCAGAACATCTTGTTGCTGGTTTTTAGAAGCTTCGTAGAACATTCTTACGTTATGTTCACATTTGCGCCCATTGTTTTGGTCCATCAGAGGGCCACAACAACAAAAACACTGACCACTAAACCATCGGAAGCCAACAATGCCCGATGGATTCTGTTACAGTCAGTGGGCTCTGTCAGGTCTTGGACTTGCAGCACTTTTTCATCTGGTTATTTTCAGTTTACTGAAATGGAGACTCCCCCGCAGATTGGACCCCAGACTTATTTTCAGCAAGCATGCAGTTTAATACTTGTGTTTGCAATGTAATATTATGATATGGTGAACCAATAATGTCAGTGTGATCATTTTTCCTTATGAATACAGATACAACTCAGTGTTATACCATAGTATTGATCATTAATAGATGATGTTGTAGTACTCCAAGGAAAAAGAAATCATCACTTAGGGTCCAAATTATATTTTTTGAGCATTTAGCACCCCAGTGATCAGTGCCAGACAATGTTGCACCCTTAATCAAATGGTTAGGGTTGGGTGTCAGGAGTTGGATACTCACCAATTGGTTATCCCTCACGGGCAGGGCCCTCTACCCCACTGTGCCAGTCAGTCATTGCTAGTATTATATCTACCTGTATATTTTGTGCATTGTATGTAAACCCTCAAATGTAAAGCACCATGGAATTAATGGTGCTCTATACATAAATAATAATAATAAAAAAAATTTAAATTGAATTGAAAGAAAAATTTGTTTTATTCCAAAGATGACCCTACATCTGTCCATAGGTTCTGTGTGACACCACAGCTCATGTACTGCAATGTAGCTGAGGTGCAATACCAGGTACAGCCAGTGGGGAGCTGTATTGAGCTGCTACTTGCTCATGAAAGAAAGCAGTCTTCCGGGTTTATGAGTCCTGCAAGACTTGTGGGTGCCTTTGATTGCTAAAAATGTAAGATCCAAATTGCATCTCTTAGGTCGGCCACACAGTAGTCACCGTTTGTTACCCTATGCCATGTCAGTGCTTTTCCCATCGTAATTTTATATGTATAACCAGTCCCCAGTGTTTTTTAAGACTAACATGTAGGAATAGCCTTAAGAAAGGCTATTCTTCTCCTACCTTTAGAAGTCTTCTCTGCACTGCTGTTCGGTAGATATCCCGGTTTTCTTCAGTATGCAAATGAGTTTTCTCTCAGCACTGGGGGTGTCCCCTATGCTGCGAGTAAACTCTCCAGCAATGGCCCCTGTCTTCTTCTGGCACGTCTCTCCAAGATTTCTTCTTCTGATGGTTTCTTCTGGACACACACGGACACTAACACGGGCTCGTTCACATCTGCGCCCGGGACTCCGTTCTGCAGGTTTCCGTTTCCGGCACAAAACTGAGCAGGAGACGGAAACCTGCTGGCATCTTTTCAAACCCATTCATTTGAATGGGCTTGAAAAGTCTCCGGCCGTGAGTTCCGTTGAGCGTTTTATGCGTTTTTGTTTTGTTTTTCAAACCAGACACAGAGTCGGACATGCAGTATTCTGTGTCCGGTTTAAAAAAAAAAAAAAAAAACTGTTTCGCCACAGAGAGCATAAAACGCTCATCGGCGCTCACGGCCAGACTTGGCATGACAGGTTTCCGTCTTCTGCATGCTGAAGACGGAAACCTGAGAATGGACTGCCGAACGCTGGTGTGAACCCAGCGTAAGTACACAACATAATATCCCATTTAAATTAATGGAATTTATAAATGGACACAGCTAGTGTCTGTTGCTAAAATCTTGCGCGGACATTATCTACGGACACTAGCTGTTGGACACCTACGGTAGTGTGAACCCAGCCTAAGAATACATTTTACATGGTGGCATGATGTCTTCCTTGCTTACAATAATATTTCTAGCGTATTTATCTTTTATCATGTGTCTGCTTGCACTGTTTCACCAGGGTATTTTATCAGACATCACTGTGATGAACAAATTAAAGGGCGTCTATCATTGGCAAAACACGTTTTTAACTAAAGACGTTCAAAATGCTATTGTACTCCTACCTTTGCTTCTTGGATCCTCCCTGCAGTTTCTTCTAAAAACGCTTTGCGCATGAGTGAGATTTTAGCTAATACAGCGTGGCGTCAAAGGCTTGTGCTTGGCCTAAGATCCGTAAAAGAGTAGGTAGGGGACAAAGCACAAGCATCAAAGAGGTGGTGTACAGAGTGGGGGAGGTGCTGGGTGAATGCCCCGGTGCTCAGTGAGACTCATTAGCATAACAGAAGAAAGCATTTTTAGAAAAAACAGCGGGCAGAATCCAAGAAGGAAAGGTAGGAATAAAATAGGCTTTTTAAAGGCTATTCCAACGTGTCTTTAGTTAAAAAATTAGTTTTGCCAATGATAGACGCCCTTTAAAGGGATTTCCCAGCCCCAAAAGGAATTTTCATACTAGTTACATAGTAGATGAGGTTGGATAAAGACATCAGTCCATAAAGTCCAATCTATAACCCTACAATCCCTACAGTGTTGATCCACTGATGGCCTATTCACAGAATGGTCTTCAGTATGTGATCTGTGGGGGGTCTGACACCTGGACCCTGCACAGATCAGCTTTTCTGGAAGTTTCTGGCTGCTGGAAGTTACAGCAGTGCAGGCTCTAGTAATAGCAGTGCTATACACAGGTCATCACGTTTGGGGCCAGACAAACACATATGTAGTTCTGTAAATATACAATCTGATAATCATATCTTCCATTGTATCTTTGCATTATTATACACAGATATAATCTATATAATAAAATGTTCAGCAGTTGAGGTCTGTGAAGCCTCAGCGCCAGTTCTTCACATCCCTTTGTGACATGTAGCATACTGCAGCTAGCTGTGCGCAGTGTTTTGCATATACATGTGAACCATGTCACTTGATGTCTTGATATAATGATAGTTTAATGTACTTTGATATGGCTCAGCACATACACACTAAATGATCTTATTTGCTTGGTGTAAAGATAAATGTGCGTTTGTGCGCCTCTCCTGCTGGCTGCGTGGGCACGCTAGCTATGTGCGCAGCGGCAGGAGGACTACAGAGGTGATTGATTAGCTGAGTCATGTTCCTGCAGCCTGTAATTATCTGGCGGTATAGTCATCTCGCTGGATTACGGCTTTTTTGTTTTCCCAATCAGCGGCTCATTATAATTATAATTACTCAATAACCGCGGTGTAGTCATTCCACCGTATAACTCAGCTGCTGGAATTCTATAAAATGACCAGCATTGCCCTGAACTTCAAGTAAGTCCTAAAACTCAGCGGCGTTATACATGGTTTTATGCTGATCTATGCGGGGGCCTACCTCTCAAGATCAGATATTACTGGCGTATCCAAATCATTGCGGTTTTGGAAAATGCAGCATGTCGGTTATACCTACGGAAACGCTGGTGGTTTCTATATAGGTATAATGAAAGCAGAAAGTCTGCAGAGGAAACCTCTGCGGACTTTCTATGAAAAGCGCTGCAAGAAACATGGGGATGCTTTGCTGCCACGTTTTTTTCTGCAGCACTTTTTTGCTGTGGCCCGCTACATGGGACCTTAGCCTTAAAGGGATTCTACCATTAAACTACCTTTTTTTTCTAATGAACACGTCGAAATAGCCTTAAGAAAGGCTATTCGACTCCTACCTTTAGACATGGTCTCCGCCGCGCCGTTCCGTAGAAATAACGGTTTTAACCGGTATGCAAATGAACTCTCTGCAGCAATGAGGGCGGGCCCCAGAGCTGAAACACCGATGAGCGTGTCCCCATTGCTGCCCAGAGCTCTTTCCGGCGCTGCCTCCTCCTTCTGCAGCAACTCCGCCTCTTCTGGCTTCTCTTGCTCTTGTAGTTCTATACATGAGCATAGAGAGGCCACCCCAAAATGGCCGCCGGCCAGCTCCTGTATTGAGCGGCAACCCCAAAATGGCCGCCGGCCGGCTCCTGTATTGAACTGCAAGAGCGGCTACCCAAAAACGGCCGGCAGCCATTTTTGGGTAGCCGTTCTTGCAGTTCAATACAGGAGTCGGCGGCCATTTTGGGGTGGCCTCTCTCTGCTCCTGTATAGAACTACAAGAGCAAGAGAAGCCAGAAGAGGCGGAGTTGCTGCAGAAGGAGGAGGCGGCGCAGGAAAGATCTCTCGGGCAGCAATGGGGATGCGCTCATCGGCCATTCAGCGCTGGGGCCCGCCCTCGTTGCTGCGGAGAGCTCATTTGCATACCGGTTAAAAATTGTATTTCTACGGAACGGTGCGGCGGAGACCACATCTAAAGGTAGGACACGAATAGCCTTTCTTAAGGCTATTCCGACGTGGTAATTAGAAAAAAAAGTAGTTTAATGGTAGAATCCCTTTAAGGAGAATCCTATAGACAATATGCAGGGTTGAAAATTCATTCCTGTTTGTATGGTCAAGGATGGGGCAGAGATTGTGCGGGGGTCCTGGTCACTTAGTCTATAAAGCATTCTTACAGTTTTAAAACAGCTAGTGCAAGAGACTTTGTATTGTATCTTATTAAAGGATGTCAGGGCGATTTGGGACACTAAACCACCCACAGGCCCTTATGAACCAGGGGTTTAGTGTTACAAAAAAGCTTTATGCTCTCCCTGCTGCTGTGTGCCTCTCACTTGCGCAGTTCTTCATGAAAGCCCGAGGATTACTCCTCAGCATCAGTGCACATTCTCCGTATCTCCAGAACTTGCGCAGTAAAGCCAGGGTGTACATCCTTGGCTTCACTGAAGAACTTTGCAGGCGTTTGGGGCACCAGAGATAAGTCCAATGAGACTCATTGGACTTATCTCTGTGTAAGTATAAAGGTCTAATTTTATATATATATATATATATATATATATATATATATATATATATATATATATATATATTATAATATATAATTTGAGTTCACAGACACACACTGGTGGTTTAGTGTCCCAAATCATCCTAAGGACCTGCGGGTTGTTTAGTGTCCCAAATCGACTTGACAGGTTCCCTTTCAGGAGATCTGTTTCCTTCTCCACTTATTAGGTTGCTTTCCTCCTTATCAGACTGTTTAGAAGTAATCTCAATATTCGTCCTACACACACCAGTCTATGGAGAGGGGAGGGGGAAGGAGGAGGCTGTTAATACATTTATTGCCTCATACTGTTTACTGATGGAGCATTATCTTAAAAAAAAATAGCAGTGTCAGAAGAACTCCCTTACTGACAGTGTATCAGATACGACTAATTGTGTGTCTTCTTAAGCAGCTTCCCACCTCCCCTCTCCATAGAAAAAGTAATGCAACCTGATAAACTGAAGAAAGAATCATATTTCTTTAATAATATTTATTCTAAAGTTTCTTCCCCTGCATTATTTATGAAAAGTTGCATATAACCGGAGGTACACTTTAACTTGAGGGGGGATATCAGTGTAAAGGGTTTGTTCTATAATCAATACGTATTGCCTATCCACTGGATCGGTAATAAATATAAGATCGTTGGGGTTCTGACTGTCTGAACCCTCATCCATCACAAGAATCTATACGAGTTAGTGAAACTTTTCTGAGACAACCACCCAAAAATTGCAGGTAATGGTCATCTGGGGGAGAGACTTTACTACATCTTATAATCCGGTCTAGATGGGGTGGTCACCTTTTAAATAGAGATTTTACTGCATCTTACTTTGACACAAATGAATACAGACATGTGTTGTTTGTGCCCATAATAAATCCTTTTTGTGCATGAGGCTTCATGGTTCTGTTCCCTTACATATATGATTCATTCATATCTAGCGATCCTATATTTTGAGAACCTCTGACCTCACCAGATCTGATGTTCTTACCCCTAGGTGATTTCTAACCTGACTCGTGCTCTGGAGAAGCAGAAAGAAAAGACTGAACTGATGCGAACATTTTCCCACTGGCGACTTCAGCAAATAGAAGCCAGACAAGAGGTGAAGAGCAGGACATGTGAATCATTCCCATGCTAGCAATGCTGTCTTTAATATCAGCGGCCTTTTCCTGTTACTAAGGAACCAGCTTTTCTTGTCTTAGATATCAGGTTTATTAGATTTTTTTTTTTTTTATTGGTACTGAATAAATAAGAAGATAATAACTAAATATATAAAAAGACAAAGCTTTTCCACATAAGGCTGAGTTCACACGGCACTAGATATACACTTGGGCATGGAATGCAACCATAGAGGCCATTACCTCATTACAGGCCAAAAATGTGTCAGGGGAGGGGGGGGGGGTATGTAGGACTCTACTTTAATCCTTTAAACCCATAGTAATAGGGTTACACAATGCATTAAATTGTACAGTGCTGCGGAATATGTTGGCGCTATATAAATAAAATGTATTATTATATTATTATTATTATGGAGGAGTAAAAGGTTTGATACTACTAGCTTTGATAGTTGCACCTAACATGGGACTTTGCACTATAGTGAGCAGTCCAGCGCACCTTAGTTTGCTCCCCCACCCCGAACATGATAGTCCACATGCTAACCAGCATCCGCCATGTTATCTGTATGGTGCCCCAAACCACCTCTCATTGCTACTTAGTGCAGAGACCTCAGCGGAGACAGCAGGAACACTTCTCCATCCTTTCTCCACTGTCACCTAAGACTATCTCCTCTGCAAGGGAGGAACTTGTTTCTGTGGGGACATGGAGCTAGCAGTCAGGCAGAGGGTTCCTAATGATGTGCCACTGACTAGACGCCATTATCAGATCTGCGCTCATGTGCCCGTACTAGAAATGATATAAGTTAACAAATATGTTATATTTGCCTGCCAACGTTGGTGAATATGTTACCGTTATGTGAGGGAAATGATGGGACATGGTATTATTAATTTACACCCATATTCCTCAAATTAATAATAATTAACCCCATACTTGAGGGGATCACTTACTATAATGTGAGACTCATGGTATTATTAATTTAGTACCTTTATGAATCTTCTGTTAATAGTAATTAACCCCATCATGTGCCCAGCACTTAGGCCATGTGCACAGAGACAAAGGTGAGCACATTTGAGCATGTTGGCACTTTCCCATTGATCTCAGTTTGAAGGCTGCAAGGCACTGCAAGAAATATCATTTTGGTATCAAGAATTGTAATGCTACGCTAAGTATCAGTATTAATGTCTTACGCTGCAGCAAAGGCCTCTGGGAAGGTTGGGCATGATGTTAAAGGGAGCTCCCCATAGTGGGCTGCATGACTGAGGCACTGTCTCCCTATATTTTTTTTTTTTTAATTCAACAAGTTTTATTAAGTTTTGAACGATAAATGGCAAACATAGAAAAGTACAATGCATTGAGTATGGAATAACATAGTACTATAAACAGAATGAGGGTAAAGTTAATGAACAAAAATAACTATATGAAGAAATGCATCAATCAATACCTACAAAATGTTCAGTACGGTACATAGAAAAAGAGAAGTGCGATGATGGGTGTTGAAGAGCAAAGATAGAGACAAGAAGAGCAGAATATGAGAGTGAGACATGTAGATTACATGTCAATGGAGAGAAGACAAACAAGAATAGAGGGGCGCGGACCCCACAAGACCCCATCTTTAGGAAATGTGTACTGAAGGGGGGGGGGGGAGTTGTCTCCCTATATTAACATCATGGGAGACAGATTTGCATATTCTTCCCATGATCCCTCACAGTGGAGCGCAAATGGCTTAATAAATCTCCACACACCTATACGGTGGTCTCTCCCTAAGGAGTGACAATATCCCCTTAACCTGGTCTAGAAGCCTCTCACCTCTGCCAAGTCAGTCTTCTCTGCGCTGGGCTGAAGAGATCCAAACAGATCGAAACAGCTGTCCTTGGCTCAGAGACTGACTTGGTAAAATCCCACATCATTGCAGCAAAGGCCTCTGGGAAGTTTGGGCATGATGTTAAAGGGAACGCCCTCTATTGGGCTGCATGACTGAGGCACTGTCTCCCTATTTTAACATCATGGGAGACAGATTTGCATATTCTTCCCATAACACTACATAGTGAAGGTAGTTCAGTGTTATTCTGCTACATAGCCAATAATAGTGTATATGGCTTTGTTATGACACACAGGGTGCCACTGGTAGCAGAACTGTTGTTCCAAGCTGCTAATTCAAGCACAACAGATATAGTGCAAATATATGGCATGTGAGCCCTGGCATACTGCAGGTTGAGAACCTAGCCTATATACATTATATAAAGTTGCATAATGGGTGAGATTTGTTGTCTTAAGTCATTACATTGTCTTTTAGGATTATGTGTGCAGTTTAGCCGACAAATATTACAAAAGGATGTTACTGAAGAACATGTGGAGAACATGGCGCTCAGTTATGGAGTCCAACTGGAAGCACAAAGTGGAACAGGCGTGCCAAGCCAGGGCTGAAGAAGTTTGCATTGAGCTGTCAAGTGATTATGAATCTAAAGTTGCTCAGGTATTGAAAGCGCTTTTCTGTGAAATTTCTATCAATGACCTATCCATAAGATAGGCCATGAATATCTGGTCAGTGGGGGTCCAACTAATGCCACCTCTGCCAAGCTGTTGTTTGAGGGACCACAGCCCTTATGCAAGCATATGCTACAGCTTGTTCAGTGTTTACTTCAAGTAACTGGCCATTATGTACTTGCAAATGCCACATTTATCATAGCAGCAGTGCAAGGTATTAAAATCTATGAGCCAATGCTGCAAGACCTTGCACGACCACTATGAAAAGTATTGTATTTTCAAGTACAAACCGGCCTGCAATTGGAAGAGACTGCAGCGCTTGCATGTGCACTGTGGCCCCTTCAAACAGCAGAACGGTAAGGGTGCGAAGGGAAGGTCATTAAAGGGGTATTCAAGTCAGAACAAGTTACCATATGTTGTCAGCATTCAAATTTGTGAAGTCAGGGGTCTTGTGGGAGATTTGTGTTAAGAGGTTATTCAGACTGCTGGGACCCCCACCGATCAGCAAGTTACCCCCTATCCTTTGGATAGGATCTGTGCTCTGACTGCAATATCCCTTTAATTTTAAGAGGCTGGATAACCTCTTTACACAGATCTACCTCTAGATCTCTAATGATAATGAGTGAATGACCCCACCCATGCCTTTTTTGGGTCAGTATTAATGTGCGTGGCTCCTTCTATGATATTATTTATAAGGGTATAACTGTGTTTCCCTCGTATTAACTCTTCATCACCTGTAATAACCAATATGCCATGCAAACCACAACATTTACCAATTTACTGTTTGTAGCTGAGCGGTGCTCTGGAAGAAGCTCGAGCGGAAGTTTCCCGGCTACATGCAGAGAGGGGGCAGTTTGAGGGATCTATGAAGAAAGCATTCATGCGTGGTGTCTGTGCATTAAATATGGAGGCCATGTCCATGTTTCAAGGGAGAGAAGTTCGTGCAGAACATGGTAGGTAATGAAGAATGGTAGTGGAAGATCCACACAGAAATTGCAATGGGTAAAATCAGTCGCTTCTTCCCAGATATTGCTGCAAAATCTGCATGTTTTTATGTGAAATTATTTCATGTATTGCAAATCTCCAATTTTTATTGCCTTGCTGTGGATTTAATATCTGCCCTGAAGCTCAACTTCAACTCATCCCCTGTGTATATACGTAGATACAGGCTACAGAATTAAATCTTAATCACTTCAGTACCAGGCCAATTTGTGGTCCAGGACCAGACACATTTTAGGTTTATTTTGTATGTGCAGTTTTGAGGGCTGTAACATTTTTCCCGTATGTCTAAGTCAACCAATTTTTGCGTCTTTTTTCGGGGACACATAGGGCTTTATTTTTATGTTGTTTTTATTTTCAAATGTGTTAATTTTTTTTATATCCAAGAAAATATAAACAAAATAGGAGGGAAATTGTGTCTGGTTTTCAATTTATATTTTTTTTATTTACTAACACAAAGTGGCACTGAAAAACTTTATAAAATTGTTTTTCATCTCCGTTACGGTAATTTTTATTTTGTATGGTGTCGTTGGGGGTGGGGCTATAACCTTTAATAACGGCGTTTTATTAGTGTATTTATTATTTGTATTTTATTTACAGTTTTTTTTTTAAACTTTTTTATTTTATTTTTTCAGATGGTGTCCCCATAAGAGACTTTTGGGGACATCTGATCACTTTTTTTTTTTTTTTTGTACTGGAGGCTGATTTCTCCTATAACTGGGACTGGTACATTTAGCCTCAGTTGCAGGAGGAATACAGCCTCCTGCACGCTGTAGATGCAGTATACAGAGCTGATCTGGGTCCTGTAGGACCCAGCAGCTCTTGCAAGACTCCGCTCCCAGCGGATCACGTGACCGTTGGGTCAGAGGGCAGCCGAATCATGGCAGCGGCCATAGTTGTGTATACAGCGCTCATTGAGTGCTGTATACACAGCGATCGAGATGGCAGGAGAGGTAATAAACCTTCCCTGCCATCTCTCTGGGAGCTCTGGCTGACGTTACAGCCGGCTCCCAGCTTCAGTAGCTGCATGATCTGCGTACAGCTGCTGTGTTCTGATTGGACGTACCGGTACGTCCTGTCAGAACTAGGCAACCACTTCCCGGACGTATATAGGTTTTCCCATGAACAGGACCATATATAAATTTGGAGCCATTTTTGGAAATGTAAAGAATTAAAAATTTGGCAGGGTTTTAAAGATTTTCTCTAACCATCTTAGTGGTGACATCTTTTGTCTTAATTGGCTGTCAGTGGATACGACTATGAGTGCAGAAACTTTCTATGGTCTGGGACTTGTCAGAAACTCCTTATTGTAGCCTTATTGTACATGTAGTGTTCCTGCCTGATAACCTGCCCGCAATAAGGAAATCATAGCTGGGTTTCTGACAAGTCTGGACCATAAAACGTTCCTGCACTCATGGTTGTATGCATTGGCAACCAATCAAGGAAAAAAGATGCCACCACTGAGATGGTTGTTTAACCTTTAATTGTCCACAAACCTAAATATTCTGTTCATGAGAAAATCAAGCAGCACACTTGTGTCAGTATTTAGACAAGCCGTAGTTGTACATTTTTCCATAATGTGCACAGTCACGCTACATTAGACATGTAAAAAGCGAATTCCACATTGAGTGACAAAGTTGTCTTCAGTAGTTAACGTTAAATGTCTAAGCTGAAGACGTGACAAATGGCAAGCTTACACGACTGCTTGGGTCTCCTCACCATGCCTGGTGTAAATGATGCTGGACATCCACGTAACTATGAGCTGGCATTGATTTCCCATGCATGGCCCCAGCCCAGCAGAGGGCACACCTTATTTATGAGGAGGGTTATGACGGTTAAGGTCCTCAAAAATCTGCCCCATGGTTTTTAATCAATACATGAAATAATAGGTGCTAGACTTGATGTGAATGAAAGTGTGATACCAAGCTGAACACAAGGTGGCACTATTGCACTAAATACTCATGTATTCCCTGCTGAAACACATTGCACATATATAGCATAGTGTGGTAATAGGTAATGAACAGGACAGTCAATATTATTTTATGAAGATTTAGATTCAGATTGCTTTCTGATCTCTGCAAAACTTTATTATTTTTAATTTAGTTTCGAATATTTCAGGAAATTATATTTCTGTAGGGTAATCTGCAAAGATGAGAATGATGCTTGTATCTCTTGTGTCTAAGCAGCAGATCCTCCACCTAGGAGAGAAGACCCTGGCTCCAGTCCCTCAGTGACGTTTCAGCAGGTGCCGACCACTGCTGTGCCTATGAGCGCTTCACAACATGATCTCCCCTCATCCAGCCACACTCCTGCCACCACAGGAGAGCAAATTGTGAGTAAGAAAGAAATACTGAACATATATCAGGGTTGTAAAATGGGCACCGCTGTCTGATGTGACAGCCGTAATACAATAAGTATGAGGAGCAGAAGAAGCCAATTTGACGGACTAGACATCACGTCATGATACCTGTCTGTTACTGGAAATGCCGCCACATAAAAAATATTGCATACAATGGCTGTAGATATTACAGCTTCAGCCAGAAATTTATATTTCACCACCTCATTTTATTTCAGATTATCTAAAAAATTGTACAATCTTTCATTTCATTTAGAAACCACAACCTCTCCTTACATCTCTCTAGCAAATTTGCTGCACAGTAACATGGAAAGATGTCCTTTCGTTTTGCACTTTGTTCCACGTTGTATGAAAATCCAGGCTAAATAAGTTTCCAAAACCAGGTATTGATAACAGATTGGTGAGGGTCTGACACCCTCCACCCAAACTGATCAGCTGATATCTGCAGCGCCAGAAACCTGCCACAGCAGGTGGCTCCATAAACTGCAATGGCAGTTCCATGCTTTTGCAGCTCAGTTCCTCTTAAGTGATTGGGATCTGAGCTGCAATAGTGCAGCACAGCCACTACACAGTGTATGGAGCCACCTGCGTCCAGCTCTGTACAAATTGGGAGGGGTTGTCTGGAGTCATACCCACACCAATCTGATACTGAGGACCTATCTTATAGATAGACCATCAATATCAGATCTTAGATAATCCGTTTGACCAATTGTTCTACAAACTCGAGTCTTTTGTGATGTTACAGCAGTAGTCCTAAGATAATAAGGTTTCCTGAGATTTATAATGTGTATGAGGAGTAGTAGCAGAAAATCTGACGGGTACTGTCTGCTGCCATGAAGCTCCTAAAAGTCACACAGTTTAACTCCGTTAGGTCAGAGCCCCACATTGTCAAAATGCAGCTTATTGACCGCAGCGGAAACACCATGGCAAAAAAACCATTTCATTTTATAGTACCTGCAGTGGATGGGACTCAGGCTTATCCCTTCTACACACTGCAGAAAAAGAATCTGCAGCAGAAAAGCTGTGTTTTGAGAAATAGAATATGTCAACTACTTGCGGAAACGCCGACGTTTTCCTTCTACGTGTGCCAAACTGTGTTTTTTGCTGCACTTCATTACATGGTGCCTTAGCGAGTTTGTTTGTCCACTTAAAATTTTAGACCAAGAGCTCAAACAGTCTAAAATAACAAAGTTATGAGCCCAATGAGTAGCAGTGAATGGAGTCCTGGCCATGCAAGAGCAATGGTACTACATTCACATGAAGACTATAGGACTTTCTTGTGGATAGGGAACACATGTATGTAATGGAAAAACCCTTTATTTTTGATCTGAGTCAAGTTGGTTGTGGTGATACAAAATTTACTGCAGGTCCCTGACCAGAAGACGCACTCCAAATTTAGACAAGGAAAAAGGAAAAAAAAAATAATAATAATAATAATGAAAATTTATTGGTGGTCAAAGGAAGTGAAGGGGTCAATGTAACTTTTCTGGTCTAGTGCCTCCTTTTTGGTATTCTGACGTAAGTGATGGGCCTAGTAGGTAAAAGTCAGGCCTGTCAATCTTTGTGTCTCTTTATCAATGCGTCATATACAGCTGACTCTAGGGTGAAGTCAATCAATTTGGGAGGATTGACCCAAAGGGTAGGAAAGGAACGGCGCTACTCCGTAGGTGTTGAGCAAACACGCACTTTATTAGATTTTCTTACACTCAACGCTTTAGGCAGCATTTCGGGGAGTACCATTTTATAAAGTGTATAACCAATTAACATGAGTACCCTCAATGGATGCCAGGCCCAGCACGATTTGCTCAACACCTACGGAGTACCGCAGTTCCTTTCTTACCCTTTTGGTCAATCCTCGTAAGTGCTTCACCCCGGAGAGGTGCTGGGTGATTTTACTGCTGCTGTTTACCTCCAGTATTCAAGTATTTCAGACTATTTTAATCTTCAAACCACCACTGAAGGTGAAGGAGACTGGTTGCTCGGTACATTACCTGTTTTCTGTCAATCAATTTAGATAACTTAGGTGATTTAGTGCACATTGGTTATCTCAGGTGTTGCAGTATTAGTGCACTTCAGTACTGGTCTTCATCCCCCTCCGGCCTCCTTTGGTCTCCTGAATGACTTTGGCGACTGTTGAGGCTTGTGATCGGGCCTTAGCGGTTACGTGGTGTTGTGACGTAAGGATGCCAGCGTCACAACATCATATGACCCATGGCGGCCATAGGTTATGTTTTATGTTGCCTGCTTATTAATATTGAGTACAGTTTCAAGTGTTTCTGAGTCAAAAGAAGATGTGAGTACTCCTGTGGTAATCTCAGCTACTACATCCGGATCCAGCATGTTATCAACGCAGAAACTGGTAACCATGTCTACTTTATAGCTGTGTCTGTACTGTCTGGGCTGTTTGATGTCAACACTGCTGTTCCTGTTTGCAAAGATAAGTTGCCGTCAGAGGTGTATGATGGCGCTTTACTTATTTCGTCAGAGCTGAATGCACTTGTGTATGAATAGGTCGGAAGACCTGTTTCACATCAACCAGGCTAAAAATAAGAGGTCATGCCGTGGTCATGTGACTTATTGAAGAAGTTGGAAGCAGGATAAGAATAGACACTGTGAGTAGAGAATTGTATCTATTGAGCAGGGCTGAGGAGTCAGGGCCACTTTTGGGTAGTGTTAGAGTTGGGAAAAGTTACTGACTATAGCTTTAAAATATTAATAATAATTAATTACAATATATTATATAATAAAGAATAACATATTTGTTACTAGGAATTTAGTCACTAGCTATTTATCCTGAATTAGAGGGGCTTTACTGCCACTGTCTGACCATGTTTGTCTGCCATTTATTTTTTAATCGGAATGGTTGCATTGTTTTCTCATTGCACTTGTCAGCCATTTATGAATTCTTTGAGGGGTTTGATCTTTCAGACAATATAACGAGTAAAAAGAATCAATGGAGTGTGCCTTTTAAGTTTTTTTTTTTTTTTTCTTCAGCATGATAACTTGCTGCAGTGTGATATGTTATCACAGAAGAAAATTATAGCCATTGCAAGAAATGTTGGGAATGTTTTAAGTGTCAAGTTAAAGGGGTTTTCTGGGCAAAAATATTGATGAACTGTCCTAAAGATAAGTCACGATTATCTGATCTGTGGGGGCCTGACACCCCTAGTGATCAGCAGCAGCTAATACACAGAGAATGGAGCAGAAAGCAGACAGCATTGTTCTCTGGGTACTCCATGACCTATTCAGGTGAATGGAGCTGATCTGCAGTACCCAGTCTGGCCACTATGCAGAGAACAGCAGTGTCTGCTTCCTGCTCTATTTTCTGTGTATTGGCTGTTGAGAAAAAAAAATGATTGGTGAGTGTGTCTGACGTCCACCATCTTGTTTTGATGGCCTGTCCTTAGGATAGGTTATCGATATTTTTAGCCTGGAAAGCCTCTTTTACAGTTTGCTACATCTGTATATATCGAGTATTCACCTTCCAGCTCTTCCTTTCAACTTCACCCATATACCGGAATATTGGTCTTGGCAAAACGTGCATGTGTGTATCAAAACAGAGTGGGGAATAGACGTATGAAATCCTTTATTTTCCCCATATCTCCTATAAGGGGGTAACTGTGAGACCCCCATACTCTTTAGATTGGTATCAAAGTCAGCAGGCTTCCGTCTAATGTGAATTACCACTGCAAAATGTGTGCGCTCATAGATGTCAGCATTCATTCTGATAAATAGAAGATTAAGCTGTGTACCTTATATATTATATATGGGCCAGTAAGATGGATTGCAGATGCTATCTGTTGTACAGCTTTCATGATCGGACATTGCATGTCCTCACACCGTGGCACTCTGCAGTACATGTGCAATATCCTGTGTTAATATTTGTATAGCATGTATAGTAAAGTAAATATTACAGCACACTCGCTTTGTAAGAAAAGGAATAGCAAGAGACAGAGATAGCGATCTCACAGCGCAACGTTCAGTGCAAAGCTCAGGAGGAGAACCTGCCTGTCAGGATGACGTGTTCTTGTTAGGATTTGTCGCTTGTAGAAACGTACAATGTTCTACAACTCTGTAATACATTTTATGTTTCAATTTCTCTATATTTGCAAAATGTTTGTTTTCTGTAAATGTATGAGAACACTCGTGTCTACTCTGGAAGGAGATCACCGCCTACTTACCTGGATACAGTTGTATCTAGTCTCAGGAAAGGTGTGTGATCTAACCAGCCATGATATATTGTAGCAAACTACCAGAAACATTTGTAGCCCTCATATAGCCTTGACTGGATACAGCAATAGCCCTGGGATATTATTTAAAGAGGACCTTTCACCACCTCCAACAAGTCCAGCTTTTTTTTCTCTAGTCGCCACCGTTCCTGAGTAATCGATGCTGTTAGTTTTGGTGCTCCATTCTCTTCTTTGGGGTTGCCAGAGTGACAGTCACACAAGGACGCTGGCTCTTCATTCACAGAGAGGTTTAGGCTGACTTATAGGCCCCTGGGAATCCATCTGAATGAGCAGAGATGAGAATAGGAACAGGTGATAAGAAACTGTGTAATATCCAGCATCTTATCAAAGACAAGTGCTTCTTTCTGCTCTTATCAGGCTGTTTCTCTGCTCCCCCTCCCTTTGCTATACTGAGCTGTACTTGCCATATCTGTCTTCTGATGCACGGCAACTCATTTGAGTCAGATTGCACATGTCTGTAGAGAGGGGAGAAGTGAGCAGAAAGTGTAGGATATAAGAGAAGAAGTACAGGTTTAGTCTAATGCTGGTGCTAAATAGGAGCTTTCTACCACAAGCAAACAGCTTTTTTCACACCAGTATATGTCTGTACTCTTCTATATAACCTTTACATCTTTTGGGGGCTCTTTCTGAGTGAAAGAGACAGTTATGGTGAAGATTCTCCTGTAATCGGGCAAATCTATTGTTATTGTGACTAGAGGGAAGACGAAGGATCCATTACCAGCCATTGTTCAGTTATAGGGCAGCCGGTCACAGTCACACTACCAGCATACGAATGTGAATCGGGGTATGTTCACATGGCTGACTTTGGACAAGGTGAAAAATTCAGCTTCACAATTTTTCTGCTTGACCAAATTCCACTGCAAATTTGTATAATCTGCACCAGACAGGCGGTATTTTTCGGCCTCACGTTCACTTCAATGGGAATTATCAAATGGAATCCGCCTGAAGATCAAACATGGCATTTATTTTTCTGCTAAAAAAATAAGCTAGATTTAAACATCAGTGTCTTCTTACCATTGAAATGAATGGAAAATAGATTGCAGGTGGCATTTTGAGCAGTTTTGAAGGGCTCAGTTTCAGCTGTGTGAATATAACCCTACTGTTTCTGCTGCCTCTCCATGTCTATATGTTATATACAGCCCTATACTAGCCGCTCTTGCTTACAAGAGTATGCTAAGCATATTAACACTAAGGTAGGAAAAGCTACATGAGTCTCCATAGATATTGGTATATAAGTTTGCGATGTAGATGCCGAGCACCCTTGGTCATATTACAAGCACTTGTTAATGAAATCACGTTTCTCTTTCATGTGTATTTTTAGCCTCTGACAAGAGTTATAACGTCAGGTCAGCAAAAGGCAGGAAAGACAATAACAGCCCGGGTTACGGCTCGTTCAGATCTGGCCCAGAAGATCTCCAAGACTGGAGGAGGCATCACGTCTATGGGCGTTTCACCACCAATGAGCTCTGTAGTGGTGGAAAGGCATCATCCTATTACCCAGGTAACTTCCCTGTACTAATAAAATGTACCTATAATGTACAACGTGATCACTGTGTATTTGATATTAAGTATATATAAGCTTCCACATCATCTGCACAACAACCTGACCGCTAAAACCTACAATCCGGGACATCTGCCAAGTATCAATCAACAACGTGTAACCTGCAGGAATCGCAACTTTGGCAACTTACCCGCTGTGATCTACAGCTGCAGCACTTGTTAGTTAGATTCAAGCAAATCTCATCTACTTTCTGGAACTAAAAGGCAGATCATGTTGCACGTTTTAAAGGGATTCTATCATTAAAATCACATTTTTTTCTTGATCACATGTAGGAATAGGCTTAAGAAAGGCTATTCTTCTCCTACCTTTAGATGTCTTCTCCGAACCGCCGTTCAGTAGAAATCCCGGTTTTCATCTGTATGCAAATGAGTTATCTTGCAGCACTGGGGGCGTCCCCATTGCTGCGAGAGAACTCTCCAGCGTCGCCTCCATCCTCTTCAGGAACGGCCTCTGTGCTCATCTTCATCCAGAGCTGGGTTCAAACTTCTACGCATGCGCAGTCAGCTCTGCCATCGGGACTTGGGCAGAGCCAACTGCACATGCGTGCGGTTATTTTTTTTGTGGCCGCTTACCCCAGCTTGCTTTATAAGCGGCCACAAGAAAATGGCAGCTTACACCAGGCGGGCATGTGCAGTCGGCTCTGCCCGAGGCCCGACGGCAGAGCCGACTGCGCATGCGTTGAAGTTTGAACTCAGCTCCAGAAGAAGACGCGCAGAGAGGCCGTTCCTGAAGAAGATGGAGGCAGCGCTGGAGACTTCTCTTGCAGCATTGGGGACGCCCCCAGTGTTGCGAGAGAACTCATTTGCATACAGACGAAAACCGTGATTTCTACCGAACAGCGGCGCGGAGAAGACATCTAAAGGTAGGAGAAGAATAACCTTTCTTACGTGTGATCGAGAAAAATTGGTGCTTGAAGATGGGGCACATTCTGTCTGCTTGAAACAAGGTGGAATCTCTCTCTTGTCTTGGTTGTGATTGTTGTACACAGAGGATTAAATCTGTGCAGGACTTGTCTTCTGTTTGAGATGTAAACAGACAAGATGGAAGAAATCTTCATGGCAGCCAGTACTAGTTCTCCAAGTAAATACTTATTCCCAATAAAATAACAATGCTCAAGCACATAAACTTAAAACTTTCCATTATGCCATTCCTCTGTAATTCTTCCTGGAACTGTATGAATAAATCGAGGGAGTGAGACACGTTCCATTTGTCAATCTGACACGTTACTACAGTATGAATAGGGGTGTATATATAGACACACCAAGGTAAATGGGAACACCCAGTGTTTAGTTGGACATTTCCAGGGAATAACAGAATGCATAGTTATAGGAAAAGATGCTGCCGAGATGTGTCAGGAATACAAGTATTTTTCGGACTATAAGACGCACCTAGGTTTTAGAGGAGGAAAATGGGGGGGGGGGAAATTTTGAAGCAAAAAATGGTAAAATATTTAATATATGGGAGTTGTAGTTTTGCAACAGCTGCAAGGCCGCATTGACAGGTGACCCTGCAGCTGTACGGGGACGCATAGAGTGTTTTTTTTTTGCGGGGCCAGATGTACTTTTTAGTTATACCATTTTGGGGAATATCTATTGCTTAGATCACCTTGTATTGAAAAAAAACAGCGGTTTATGATATATGATTTTCTACTGTTATATATAGTCTAGGGAAAGGAGTGATTTAGAACTTTTATTTCATATTTTTATTATATATTTTTAAAGCTTTTTTTTTTTTTTTTTTTTTTTTTTTTTTTTTTTATTCCCCCCCGGGGGCTTGAACCTGCGGTCACTTGATTGCAAGTCCCATAGACGGCAATACAACTGTATTGCCGTCTATGGGACATTCTGTCTATTAGTATTACGGCTGGTCATAGAGACCAGCCGCAATACTAATATAGCAGTGACAGGCCTGGGGGCCTTCATTAGGCTCCCGGCTCTCACCCGAACAGGTCGGCTCCTGCGATATGGCCGCGCAGGAGCTGGCCTGCAACTTCACAGGTATGGGGCCAGTGGGGACCGGCCCCGGGGGAGAAGGGGCCGCCGATACTGACCCGGCATCCGCTGTACTAGAGAGGCGGATGCCGGGGAGGGATAGACGCCGGGGCCTGAGACATCGCTGCCCTGCCCTGCATGAAGCCAGCGGCGGGGGGACGGAGGAGCTGCTGCTGGCTTCATTCAGGGCAGAGGAGCGCAGCGATGTCTCAGGCCCTGGCACCTGCATCTATCCCTTGCCAGCATCCGTCTCTCTAGTACAGCGGATGCCAGGCGCCACATTCGGACTATAAGACGCACCCTTCTTTTCCCCCCAAATTTGGGGGGAAAAAAGTGCATCTTATAGTCCGAAAAATACGGTAGTTACCAAAGCAGACATGTCAGGTGATGTGACAGATTCTCTATAACATGTTGACTATTTCTGCATGCGGTTTCTGCTTTCTCTGCAGGTTCTGGTGACTTTGAGGATTTATGAGCTATGTAGCACCAATATGTTTGACAGCTAGAAGGAGAATGATATACTTAGTCACAGGCACATAAGTCACACCTGTATAAAGCTCTTGGTGCTGGGCGCTGTGTTCTCCTGCCTCTGTTATATGGCACTGACATACACTGGTTATATAATGGTCATGTGATGGCTGATTCAAAAATGGCCGTTCCTTATTGGCATGTGAATAACTCCCTTACTTGGACTTGAATGACCCAACACGGCCATTTTTATCGTCCATTAGGTCTGTAAAACCCTGCACTGTCATGTGAATAAGGACCACACTTTTTAGGCCACTTAAGTGGGTAGGAAGTTTGGGGTAGTTAGCCTGTTGATGCAACGTACTACAGATTTAATGGTGAATTTTTAAAAAGTGGCAGAAATTGTCACCATCTCATTCCAATAGTGGGGTGGAATAACATCTCGTGACAGAGGTATCAAACTAAAGATGCACCAAATTTATCAATTATTGTGTGGCATTTGATAAATTTGGTGCATAGCGCAGAAAAACATCCAAAATCTTTATAATAAATCTCCCCCAATGTTGTGGCTTGTAAGTTCATGTTCATACTACTTATTTTTAAGTGGATTTGGTGCATATTCTGTGATAAAACTTAAAATCCATAGCAGAAACCAAAGGTTAGCCTTAAATTTCTGGCATGTATTTTTTTTCAGTTTGGCATCAGTATGCAACGTCAGCCATCTGAGCATGCTCAAAGCGTTCTATTAATGTTTTTGATCACTCTATGTATCTTCCCGTAACCTTCTTTTTATGTCTTTTAAGCAAACCATTTCTCAAGCCATCGCTGCAAAATACCCTCGATCAGCATTGCACAGTGCCAGCTCCATCAGTGGCCGGGGCACCGGGCAGAGTGCCAGGACCTCTCACAGCCACTCTGGGGTTCATTCTATCAAAGTCGTGGACTGACGCAGTTCCTGTTTCTTCAGCGTCCACAAGACGAGCGCTCAGTAAAGTTCAGTCGTCCTGCAATGATATGAAGGAGCTGGATGGGGCACACCTACCTCTCTGTCAGATTTACCTGCTTTACATGCTGTCAGATATTGGAGTCCTGACTAATGTACAAGTTCTTTTTACTTGTTGCTATAGAGTGCCTTATGTGTGTGTTATGGGTTAGTATTTATCAAGTCTAATTTATTCCGGCCTGCTTATTTCAATACTTTTCTATGGTGTCGCATTGACCTTTAATGATTTTACATGAATGATGTCCGTGGCTGGGTTTTATCCTCAGCTGCTGTATTTTTATAATGTTTTCCTATTTTATAATAAAAGAAATTTCCATTTATATGATTTGTGGGTGTTTGACTAAGCGTAAGTTTAGCCTCCATATTTCATTCACTGGAGAAGTGGATTGTCTTGTACTGTTGGGCCTCATACACATGACCATATTTGAGTTGTATGAATCTGTATTATAGTGCTCTTCGATTCCTGTGGGCCCATGTTGTATCTCTGTGTATAGAGGTTTGTTATGTATTATTTGCTGTAATGGTAGAGGAATAACACAATGGCAGTGCCGGTGTCCCGGAGTACGTTTGTAACCGGCCATACTAAAATAGACATTGGTTTAAGGTAGAAGTACAAGCGAGCTCTGTGTGGAGAATAACAGAGCGCTGGTAATAACTTCAGAAGTCACAAGATAAGAATCACTAGACCCAATGGGGCCGATCTATTAAGACAGGCATACAATACCAGGGAATAATGAAGGGCCAGGCTGGAATGAGGTACACCAAAATCATACTTGTGTCCGTGCACCAGAGAATCACCAGAGAATTGAAGGGGACTGATATAGATTTCAGCCATTATTTCTGATGCAAATAATGTCACATTTGTTGTGGTGAGAATCTCCGATATGTCACCGCCCAAACAGCGGAAAAGTCATAAAACTAGCGCATAAGGCATAAATCAACCCCAAAGTACTGCAATATTGTAAAATTATGTTGCTACGTAGCTTGTTGATGGTCTTGTAGTCATGAGCTTAAAACCTTAAAGGTATTTTCCAGGGAATCTGTGAATAATTACTTCCTCCAAGGGATGGGTCCGACCATGGGTCATGTGATTGGAATTAGCTCTAGAGTCGCTCTGCCTCCCCCCTTCCCTTCTATGTTCTGTGCTACTATCTGTCTATACTGGACAGAGAAGGCAGAGCAACTTGCAGTTGTGATCTCATGATCCAGGGTGAGAACCAGCCTGGAACCCATCCACTTTCCTCTGACTGTTTATGCCATGTAGGGCCCCGGCCTTAAAGTCCATTGGTCAATGCACTGGATCTTACACCTACAGTGTGAAAGCGGCCTTAGATATCCACATGGTTATGTAACAAACTAAATAAAGGTTATCTACAGTGAAACGTAAAGGTATTTATACAAAATTATGAAAAACACAGTTTTTGCTTTTATCTAGACCACTAAATAATTTACATATTATACATGCACAAATAAACATTTACATAAGGATTATATAAAGGAAATGTTTATTGATAAAGTGCATTAGACACATAAATAAGTATAAAAGGTTCTTTTCACTGAAGATTATTTAGACAAGGATTAAGGGCCCATTCACACAAACATGATCAGGCCAAGAAATACAATCCTCATAGGGGCCACAGGATCATATGAGCGGCACAGCAGTAATGGTTTGGGAGATCTCTGCATCATAAATCACTGATCCTAAGAGCTACGTAGCTTCAAGCTACGGTCGGTTCAAGAAATGTGACCAACAAATGGAACATAATTCCCCGCTTGGTCATGTCATTGGGCCACAGAGCACCATCTCCTGTATCAGAACTAGGAGTTGTCTAGAAGCTGGGAATATCTTATGGCTGCACCTCTCAGCAAGCGACCATGGGAGACATTTTATCACAAGTCTTAAGACCATTTCATTCATACATTACCCAGATAAGAAGCCCTAGAAATACAAACACACCACAGGGGGTAAGATATATACAAGTGTAAACCATTCACAAGACATTGGCCCGCATTGTGGATACAACTAGACGCTGGTGTAAGTAAACCCTTTTGCATCTAGTTTGGGCTACAACTTACCAACATGCTAGCCATCAGGATCAAAAAATTCTTGATTAAAGTAAACCAACCAAAAGGTGGTAAATACATTGTAGACAGTCTGAGGATACGTCAGATTTATCATCCAGCATCAGTCACTGTGATAAATCTGATCTATTTTCACACTGCCTGGCTAAGTTTGCTCTGCCTAGTTATTAGTAAATCTGGGCCATTGGATCTAAAGACTTAGTCTACATGTGTAAAGCCATATAATCAGCCATAACAGACCTCTGACCCATCGAGGCGGAGACCTCCACAAGACTTTTGAAGATGTCCAGCGTTGCCTTTATGAGCAGTTTTGTACTACAGTCTATGGGATCCCCATAGAATTTGCTCCCCAAGCACATCAATGAGTCTAGGCCCTGTTATAGACTCTAGGGTATCCATGATCCTGTCCCGTTTCACCAGTTGTTCTTCCATGGACCACTTTTGGTCACCACTGAATACTGAGAACACAGACCAGCCATTTTGGAAATAATCTGAGTCCTTTTTTTCTTGCTAGCAAATAATCAACTTCAATCAGTGACTGGTCACTTACTGGTTAATATCTCCCATTTTGTGTCACAAGAAAATCTGTGTTATTCACGTCACCTGTCAGTGGTTTTATTGTTATGGTGTATGTTCCGGGACCAGTCTCTGATGATGTCATTGGTTTGGCTTAGTCTTTATTCTTCATCCAGTTTCATCCAGGATTAGGAAATTGTGCATTTCGTGGGCTGTACACCATCGGTGCTCCGTACTCGGAAGCTTTCTGTAAGTAATGAAGGGATTAGGAGGTGAGACGGACAGAGGTAGTCGGCCTAATGTTGGCCATTATTCTAAATAAATATTGGGGAGTTATAAGCTTGATACTTCATCATGCAGGCAAAACATATTCAGCAAATTTACTACTCGGGCTCCCCCTGTGTGATAAATTCACTGCGCCTTGCTAGACCTGTAAAGCCCAGTTGACATCTGCGTTCGGGCCATTCCGTTCCCCTATCCGCATGAAATATGAAGAGAGAAAAGACCTTCAAGCAGTACTTTTTTCTCTGCACTTTTCGTGCGGAACCTACACGGATCTTATTCTAGTCTACGGGGTCCGCAGGTTTCCTTAGGCAACCGCTTTTTTGTCATGTGGATAGGTTTCCATTCAGGGGGTCCCCAAACAGAAACCTGAACGCAAATGTGAACTGAACCTAAGCCCTTTCGTACATCATTGATTACCCAAGACTCGCACGACCGAGTTTCAACCATGAAGCTTGGCCTGCACCTTATTCCAGGAGAGGGACTATATAGTTCTAGTTACCCATGTGCTGCTAGGAGTCCCTGCCTCCCAGAAATGCGTTATATTCATTACAGGACTGTATGTATGAACACTTCAGGCCGGGAAAAACGGCAAATACATGGACCGAATCACCACCAACACTATCCGGACCAGAATCTCCATACACTGTAGCGATAGCAACTGGAACTGCAGCCTCGCTCCCATTTACTTGAATAGGAGCAGGGCTGTATCTGACTGCGCACACAGTATATGCGGGTCGGATTTTGTGTGTTGGACCCCAAGGGATCTGATACTGATGACCTATCAAGAATCTTTAGACCCCAGAAAACCTGTTTAACTCTTGAAGTTGCATAAACAGTGTATGTCGCTCTTCTATGCTTATTCCGGAATCCCTATTTATCTCCATAGCAGCCATGGAAACAATATACAAGAGTCGTGTTTGACTGTTTTCCTAACTTCCGACTTATTAGATAGGAGAACAAGCCCGGTAAGCTTTGCTGAGAATGGAATACCCCTTTAATACACCATAGATGCCTGCATGGAGGCGCACACCACGTCTGCTCATTTGGATTTTGTGTTCCTCGCATTGGCTTTATGTCTCCTCTGGTACTGGCTCTCTCATTCTTAGGATCAGTCCCTGCAGTCACATCCACATCAGTCAGCCATTGGTGCCATAGCTTTATATGCCATAAGTGTTACATGGCAGATTTCCCCTGTGAATGTGCTAGATGAAGCCCAGGCTGTGACTCATTGTCAGTCATTGTGAACGCCATCAGATACGCCGTGACTCGTGTAATAAAGAGGAAACAGCATAAATGTTATGTTTTTTCATATCTGTCTCATGTTGAGAGAAACAATTCGCAAAAATTCAGAAGAAACATTTCTCCCCTTCTGCAATGTATCGGCGGTCTCATCTATTATACTGATAGCTCACACTGATCTCCATGTAATGTAAGTTTAACTCTTTCCTCTTCGCGGTTTCCTAGTCTAGTTTTATCTAAACGGAAATTTATCTCTCATTAAAAGGGTCTTCTAATTTTATGTAAATGTAGCGTATAGTGTAGAAATAGAAAAGTTCACTAACTATGCAGATACATTGTATGAAAGGGATTATTCAGGGACTTTAATTTTACATACTTTCAAGCTGGACCCAAGGATTCTGGGCTGGTTCCGACCTTGAGTCACGTGATCAGAATCAGCCCCTGTCCCCACGTCGCTCTATCTCCTCCTTTCTGTCCAGTTTTCACTTTAGTAATAGGGGCTGGTCTTTCTATGATAACTGAAGAGGGAAGAGGCAGAGCAACCCGCTATAGGGGGGCTGGTTCTGATCATGTGACCCAGGGTTAGAACCATCCCAGATTGCCTAGGTCCAGTTTGAACAAATGTCAGGAGGAAGTACGTTAAAGTCCCTGGACAATCCTTTCAAGTATCGTGTACTGTCCCTGAGTTACAGTCTGTAATATAGTCCACAGCTGAATTCACTGTTCTAATGCATTCAGAGCTGAAATCTCCCAACATTCCTTGTTTGCAAAACTACTTGTCCCCCCCCCCCCCCCTCAAGTACAATAATCAGAGGCCCAGGGGAGGTGAGCAAACATAAAAACCAGTATTACTCACATCTCTGGCGCAACTCTAGGCTGTTTTTAGCCTCTGTAGTGATATCACAGATGTCATGTGGGTCAGGCCGACATCATGATATCGGTCTGTAAAGACCCCAGAGTATAATAATAGTTCATAGGTAGTGTACGCCAATAATTTCAGGTTCTGCTTATCCACAAATTTTGCAATATTTGCAACCAACACCATTGGGGCCTTGATAGAACATAATACTGTCTAGAGGGGCCACTATGGGACATTATACTGCAAGGAGGGGTGAATGCAACTTTGGGCAAAAGTTTGCTATGGGGCCAGTCTTTGCTAGGTACGCCCCTACAAGTACATAAATTCCAAGTTATACTTTTTATGTAGATGATACAGAGACTGAAGAATATTGGTCTAAGGTGGACATTCCTTTTAATCATTGAATAATGGAAACATTTTGCCACTTTCTAATACACTTTATGGTTCGGTTTCTCACCATTTTTAGGATCTTGAAAGTTTCATGCCTTTGCTAGAATTGTATCCAGCCTGGGGAATCCTCTGTGAGCGAAACAATTACAGACTCCAGGCTGATAGATATAACCTACCCTGACAGATTGTAGCAGCCTCGGGACAAGGGAGAGATTTGTGCTGCTGCTCTATTCAGTTACAGAGTTTCCTAGACTGACGGACGTTCCTTTGGGTACATCCACAAGAGGCGGATTTGTCTCACTTTTTCATCTGAATGGGTTTTGAAAAACATTCTGAATATGCTGCAGAAATAACCTCATTGACATGTATAGAAGAGTTACAGGAACTTCTGCACCACATCTCTTTTATGTTCTGTATACCTCCCAACCTTCAGGTGACAGAAAGAGGGGCAAATAATAAAGACCTCTAACCATGCCCATGCCCCTTTGACCCCATCCAATCCCAGCCAGTTCCTTTGTGTCCTCACACAGTATAATACCCTTAGTGCCCTCATACGGTATTATGCCACCACACAGTATAATACCCCCTTAGTGCCCTCATACGGTATTATGCCACCACACAGTATAATAACCCCTTAGTGCCCTCATACGGTATTATGCCACCACACAGTATAATACCCCTTAGTGCCCTCATACGGTATTATGCCACCATACAGTATAACGTCCCACACACACTATAATGCTCCTTTAGTGGCCCTTACATGATGTGATGCCTCCTTGTGTCCTCCACTAAGTATCATTATCCCCCGGGACCACTGTGCAGTATAATGCACAATGGCTGTGTGGTTTGCACTGTTGTTTTACTGTGCTAGATTCCTGGGTTCAAAACCATCCAAGGACAAGATCTTCAAGGAGTTTGTATAACCGTGTTTGCGTGGGTTTCCTCCCACACTGCAAAGACATACTTATAGGGAATTTAGATTGTGAGCCCTATATGGGACAGTGGAATATGGTGGCATTATCTAAGTAAGAGAAATAATAATAATAATATACCCTTGTTGCCTCCAGATGAAGTGGATGGGACTTAAATTCGATCCACAAACTGTGCAAGGCAGCCAATTCTTGCTGCAGATTCTGTGGCGGTTTTTGAAAACTGCTGTAACCTCAGGGGTTAAACTTAGAGCACAACCAGCTGATTCTTGCCGTGGGTGGGTCCATTGTGTAATAACCCTCTATCACATAGCAGACCATCGCATGGGGTTGTAGCTGTAGGAATAACTATTCTATATGTACTGATTCCATAGAATTTACGGTTGCGGAAGACACTGATTTATATATGGAATAATGAATTAACAGCAGAGGCTACCCCACTCAGGACCCCTAGGACTTATTCAGATGGGCATATTTTATCACCCACAGTGTCTCAGCCAAGGGCGCTTTAACCATAGGTGTGTGCAAACTCATGGCCTTTGTCAGAGTGGATTGCTTTCAATATACATTTCACCTGTGAGGGCGCTGTAGCTGTATTGAAGTGCACAAACATACTTGTCTGAGTGAATATAATTCTGATATGAGAGGTGCCGTGTCTGTCTGCTAAGACTTACTTATTATCATCCACTTATAATTGGCTTTGGGTGTCTACATAGAGCGGCACATTGATCTCAGCCAAGTATAACACCCCCTTAGTCACCAGCTCTATAGAGTAGTAAAAGGTTGTGGAGCACTGAACTATAACTCAGAAAGAAGGGAAAGTTTTATGTTAATAGTAAGAATAAGGCGAATATGTCATTACCGGCCAGATGCTGATGCCCCATGTCCACCAGATTCTCGTATAAAGACTTAATTGGATTCTCTTTCTTCAGTAAGACGCCATGTAGCCATATGAGTAACGCTCGGTTCCCGTGCTCCTTGTAGCTGAATTTATCTGATAATACAAGAATGTACAAATATTCAATACATCAGTTTAGAGAGTTGCTACAATATATATACCCCATATAATTTCCTATATATTATCAGAATCCTTGGTTACATTGCAACCTTGGGAATCTGTGTGAGATGATGTTTTTAGGCATTTTATGCTGTATGATGTAATATTTGCTTTTATATGGAAAGCAATGGCCTCCTAAAAAATTGGATTAAATAGGTTATTTCTTCAGGTAAACTGCACAATGGACGTTATAGATGGAAATGTCCTTCTTTGGGGAGATGGGGACTTCCTTCTAAAACCAGAAGGCCTGTGAACTAAGAACTGATAAGGCCAGCCTGTCTATGTATTACATGATCAGCCATTCATGTTAACATGTATTTCTACATTTTCTCCATATGTATACATGTCCCCGGCCATAACGCCATGGGTTCCGGAATGGCCCATTAAGTAAGGCTTCCTTTATATAGGAGTTGGAAGACCCCATTGGTGATTCCATCTGAGATTCTGTTACTGTTAGGTTATCAGACCCCCATCGGATCCACCATACAACAGATTGGGCATAGCACCATGACTTACATCACAAATATAAACCATCATGTCAGTGTGAACAGAGGTTGATGAGAGTCCTAATCCTTAAAGAACGTATAATAGAGGTATTGTAGAGGTGTGGGCCTATCCTAGGGGGCAGAACTGAGTTGCACTCCTTGTACTACTGGCAAGAATGCATCATCATGACACAATAAGAATAACACAAGTAATATGTTCAAGACCAGAAGGCAAAAATTTCAAAACAGCACATCAAAAAGTGGTAAAACCAGAATGTGGACAGTGACCTTTAAGAAAAATGTTTTTGTGACAAACCATCTTGTCATCTGATCTAACACACAGGACTGTTTTATGGCAACCATAAGTGTAAAGAATTCTGATCTTAGCTTTAGATGTGACCCAAGAAGAGATTAGGAATCGGAATAAGATAATAAAAATCTGCAGAGTTACTGAGTGGTTTCCATGGCTTCAGACTACTGTATGACGTAAATGTAGATGGTTACTTTACCGAATCATCGCTCTTTACCTGTATATTGCATCTCTATGGCCTTTATTTGCTGTTCTGAGAAATTCCATATCTGAGCCAACCTTTTCCATTCCTCAGGTTTCAGCTGCTCATACGCTAGATTCCAGAGAGCCGAGCGGATCTGACTGGTCTTTGTTGAGTGATCTTGCTTGAATGTCACAGGTTCTTCTAGAAAAACGTCTTCTTCAATATGCTAACCAAAAGAAAAAAATCATACAAGAATTTACATAAGTGCAAAATATTGACAAAAAGTAAAACCTATTTCCTATAAAAACATTAACAAAACAAGTGACATCATAATGGTCAGTGCACACAGAGTTTTTTGGCGCTGAATCCGCCTAAAAAATCAGCCTCCAAAAAAAGCTTTCCAATAGAGTTCTATTGGGAGGCTTTTTTTGGAGGTTGATTTTGAGGGTATTCAGTGTCAAAATTAGCGCCAAAAAACTGTGCACTGACCCTTGAAGGGATCCTATCATTTAAAATCAATTTTTTCTACCTATCACGTAGGAAAAGCCTTATGAAAGACTATTCTTCTCCTACCTTTAGATGTCTTCTCCGGGCCGCCGTTCAGTTAAAATTCCGTTTTTCGGTATGCAAATGAGTTCTCTCGCAGCACTGGGAGCGGGCCCCAGCGCTCAAATAGCACTAGGGGCGTCCCCATTGCTGCAAGAGCTCCAGCGCTGCCTCCATCTTCTACAGGAACGGGGTCTTTACGCGTCTTCTTCCAGGGGTTGGTTTCAAACTTCTAGGCCTCGGGCCTAGGGCAAAGCCGACTGCGCATGCCCGCCGCCCACAAGAAAATGGCCACTTACACAGGAAGTAAGCGGCCATTTTCTTGTGGCCGGCGGGCATGCGCAGTTGGCTTTGCCTCTGTCTAAGGTTCCAGTCTTAGGATACCCTTAGGCAACCATATTAGGCCATAACCATGTACGAACAGATTGCAGCAGGCTAAGCCACTGAAAAGTTGTCAGCTAACCTACAGTGACCTACAGTAGCAACACTCATGATGAGATTTAAACAAATTTCATCCATGTGTTGCAACTAAAACCTGTAGCGCAAAGTGACCGGCAGTGCAGACTTTAGGCCAACATGTCAATTACCGCTGCAGTTTACACTCCCGGCCTTCAGTCTTTTCAGTGTAGAGAAATCTACAACTGTGCTGCAACAAAAAACCTGCTGAATTTGGGAAAATCTACAGTGTATTCATCCAACATGTAGAGAAAAATTGACTGTCCAATATGCAAAGTGAGCTTGAATAGAATATGTCACAGGCCCCACCTGCTTTCAGAAAAATTGCTAAGTCCTGGATCACATCTGCGTTCAGTATTCCATTTGAGAAGTCCGCCTTGGACCCCCGAACAGAAACCTATACGTATTAAAAAGCGGTTAGCAAAGAAACCACACAGACTCTATAGACTATAATGAGGTCCGTGCGTTTTCCGTGCAGTGTCCGCATGAATCATGCGGAGAGAAAAGTGCTGCTTGCAGCATAAACACTTACGTACATACATTTCCCCTAGTATATCAGTTTTTCATGGTCATTGTATAAATAAGGTCTCACATCTCAATGTGGCTACATAAAGTGATAACATGGTAAATACACGCCATTCAATGTAAGATGTGTCTGGACAGCAACTATGTCTTACCATTAACCAGGAATAATATCTCTCAGCTTTGATAATCATGTCCACAATGAGCGTGTGGTTACTTCTTGCTGCGACATAAAGTGCGGTTTTACCTTGCTGCAAACCATGACAAAACATTATAAATAACATGATAAAATAATACAGAGTATATATGGTATTCATCTGATGGCTGTGATGTATGTATGGATCCTTATAAAAAGAAAGTGTACTCATGGTGACATGGTGCAACGTACATAACTGAATGAAACCCCCCACCCAGTCTGGGGCACTGAGATATCATTTACTATCTTTCTATATTCAGGGCAGCTTTAACCACAAGTCCTATGGTAGAGGTGGGGTCCCTTGGTACAGCAGGATAGCTCTTCATTTAGAGTACAGCCCTGGTCTTCCGAGCAGTGGGTCCAGGCCACCCCCATGTCTCGACTCAGGGCTCGTTCACACCAGTGCCCGGTCTCCGTTTTGAAGGTTTCCGTTTCCTGTCCGAAACTGGACAGGAGATGGAAACCTGCAGACATTTTTCAAACCCATTCATTTGCATGGGTTTGGAAAGTGTCCGGCTGTGAGCACCGGTGAGCATTCTGTGCTCTTCGCGGCTAAACCGTTTTTGTTTTTTTTTTAAACGGACACAAAGTTGGACATGCAGGACTCTGTGTCCGGTTAAAAAAAAAAAAAAAAAAAAAAAAAAAAGGTTTCGCCGCAAAGAGCACAAAATGCTCACCAGCGCTCACAGCCGGACACGGTCTGCCGGAAACCTGGAAATTGGAGATTGGTCTCTGGTGTGAACCCAGTGTCATCTGTTTTTATTTTGGGCACAGATGAATTGAATACAATAGTCAATCAGGAGTCATCCGCCCCCTGCTTCAATATTCAGACCTTGCCTCTAGCTTCCAGTGTCTGAGGGGCCACTGGGGGGACAAGTTAATGTGTGATGGGCCATTATATTATATGAGGCCACTACAGGGTCACTTGACTGTGTGATGGGCCACTGAGGGTGACACTAGGGGACATTATAATTTGTGTGGGTCAGGTATGTATAAGTGGTAGTGAGCGGGGTGTATATTTATGAAGCCTTCTCACTGGGCCCACCAATGTGTTAAAACGGTCCTGCTTCTAATAAACCTCCTATAGTGCCCTAGTCATTACATATCATAAATATACTACTATGGCGGACCGTCCTTATAAAAACCTATATAGATGCTCCATATGAATCAGTATATACATGGTAGTCTTGAATTTACCCTTTCCCTTTTAACTTCAAAACGAAGTTCTGAAGCAGTTTAAGTTTTCCTTCATAGGAACAAAACCCCCATCAAAATGTTTAAAAACTATTAGTAGTACGCTTGGTGGTCTATGACACTATATGGGGATAATAATCTCCTCCCATTTTGTGTTTCAGATGCTATAAAACCTGTATACCCATATTACCTTATCTGTAGTCTTGAGGTTGCAGCCAGCTTTAAGAAGCTTTTCCACCAAATTAGTGTTCTTGAGCTCAGCAGCTAAATGTAAAGGAGTCTGCCGCCTCTATGATTTACAAAGACAGAGTGACATCAGAAAGGCAACTTCACCTAAACTACACGATTATTGCTTGAATATTACATCCCTTGATTTCCTATGTGTACTATTAGTTACTATTAGTTACATGTGTATGGTGATCATCTCTACAGGATTGTTTGCTATAGACTATAGAGATCAAGCATTATATTTACTTGACCAGAAGATTTCACACTCAGATCTCACTCTGGGGTGTACTTGTTGTCATTGAGGAGACACAGAAGTGTATGGAGCCTTATATTTCAGACAATGCTCCATGGGAAATAGCATGTAAATGAGCTCATATCAGCCTAAGCCCATCAGAATTGTGTCTAAGATATTCTTTCTGGCCCTACAATAATCCCCTACTCTTGCACCCCAAACAGCTATAAGATCTATATGTAGGTGACTCTCGGTTGTTAATATATAATTTTGCGGTAATAATTTGGTATAACTTGAATTTCACACATATGTATGCCAAGGAGTTCAGTGGATGATCCTACGTAATGACTTTGCATACAGAGATAGCGATCAGTCAATTACAGAAGGCTTCCTTTTTGACTCCTAAGCTTAAAAAGAAAAGGGATATAAATTCATGAAATACAAGTCAGGCTGGGTTCACACCAGCACTTAGATTCTCTAATGCGCTTGATTTTTGGGTGGAAACTGGGCGGAAACCCAGCGGAACCCATTATAGTATAGTTGGGTTAACCATTGGGTTTCCATTTTTCGGGTCCCCAAGCAGACATGAAAAACGGAAACCAAAGCGCAAGTGTGAACCTAGAGTTTTACAAAATTCTCATTAGATTGTATATCGATCTCATCATCATTCCTGCTTTATAATATGCTACAGATAGGATACGTGTACTGGTGTGCTTTCCGACCAATCTCTGTCTTGCTCCATGGCAACTAAAATTAAAAATGTGGGTAATTTGCAAAAATTTCTGAATTCAAAATATCTCACAATTTGTATATACAGCCTCTATGAAGACCTATGTGTCTCCATGATTACAGACTACTAGCTTAACTTGTGTGTAGTCTGATCTTCCCTCTTCTTCTCTAATGTACAGACTTTAGGATCGGGGCTGACAGGAGGGAGTATCACATAATTTCAGAATTATACTATAATAAGGGTTTGTTTCAGTTTTGTAGCTTTGGAGACATGAGTCTTCATAGGATCTATATACACATTTTATACTGAAGACTACTTTTCATGTTAGACACACTGGAGCAATAAACAATTGCCTTGGATATTGTACATTCCCATTATATGACTATTCATATAGGGTTACTGCTACTAAACCCAGCATGGTAAAGTATAATAATCTGCTGTAGATTAGAAAATAAAAGAAATTGAAGCAAATTCAATTAAACCAATTTGCAAAGGTCTTAACATGAACAGCCAGTTACTTTATAAGAGTAATCTGTATCCTGCAATGAATTGTCTCCTTAATCTGGATTAGACACTACTTACCACATTGATGGCATCAATGTCATATCTGGCCTCCATGAGAACATCAACTACATCCATATGGTTATTAAGAATGGCTAAATGGATGGGGGTATTCTTATCCTGCAAGTGCAAATAAAGCATGAATCCAGTGACACCTCTATGAGAAGACCACCACTGATCTAGACAATATACTGTATATCTATGAAGGACATGATAATTCTCTTTTATCCTATGCATACTGCCTACTTCTTTGAGAAGATTACTCCTCTAGGATATTTTTACTGCAATTTGGGGTGCTCGTCCCTATCTACCTTCAGAAATTATTCGATATTCAGACATCATTACTTTTCAGAAATTACATTTCGTTGACTTCTGCTGGAATATTTACTGTACATATTGTACATTATAATAATAATAATACATTTTATTTATATAGCGCCAACATATTCCGCAGCGCTGTACAATTTATAGGGTTCAGATACAGACATACATAACAAAGAACGTCATTTCACACAATGGGACTGAGGGCCCTGCTCAAAAGAGCTTACAATCTATGAGGTAGAGGGGGTGACACAAGAGGTAGCAGGGGCGGCATTGCTTATACAGTGTTCAGACAATTTTGTGCATTAGGAATTGTGATAGGCTTGTCTGAAAAGATGCGTCTTTAGTTTGCGTTTGAAACTGTAGAAGTTGGGAGTTAATCTGATTGTCCGGGGTAGAGCATTCCAGAGAAGTGGTGCAGCTCGGGAGAAGTCTTGTATACAAGCGTGGGAGGTTCTGATAATAGAGGATGTAAGTGTTAGGTCATTGAGTGAGCGGAGAACACGGGTTGGGCGGTAGACAGAGATGAGGGAAGAAATGTAGGGAGGTGCGGCATTATGGAGAGCCTTGTGGATGAGAGTAATAACTTTATATTTTATTCTATAATGAATAGGCAGCCAATGTAGTGACTGGCACAGACCGGAGGCATCGCTGTAGCGTCTAGCCTGATAGATGAGCCTGGCTGCTGCATTCAGAATAGATTGTAGAGGAGAGAGTTTAGTGAGGGGAAGACCGATTAGTAAGGAATTACAGTAGTCAAGGCGAGAATGAATCAGAGAGACAATAAGTGTCTTTAGTGTATCTCTGGTAAGGAAAGGAGATAGAGATGTTTTTGAGGTGGAGGTGACATGAACGTGCGAGTGATTCAATATGAGGGGTGAAGGAAAGGTCTGCGTCAAATATGACCCCAAGGCAGCGGGCATGCTGCCTAGGAGTTATAGTAAGGCCTGAGACTGCAATGGATATATCAGGGACAGATCTGTTAGATGGTGGAAACAGTAGTAGTTCAGTCTTCACGGGAAGATGTGTATAATTGGGTGTCATCAGCATAAAGATGGTACCTGAAGCCAAATCTGGCGATGGTTTGTCCAATGGGGGCTGTGTAGAGAGAAAAGAGCAGGGGGAGGGGCCACACGGTGGCTCAGTGGTTAGCACTGCAGCCCTGCAGCGCTGGAGTCCTGGTGTTCAAATCCCACCAAGGGCATAAAACCATCTGCAAGGAGTTTGTATGTTCTCCCCGTGTTTGCATGGATTTCCATCCCATATTTCAAAGACATACTGATAGGGGAAAATGTGCATTGTGAGCTCTATGCAGGGCTCACAATCTACATTTAAAAAAAAAGAAAAAAAAAAAAAGAAAAGAGCAGGGGGCCGAGGACCGAGCCCTGAGGAACCCCAACAGCAAGGGAAAGAGGGGAGGAAACAGAGCCTGCAAATGATACACTGAAAGTGCGGTCTGAGAGATAAGAGGAGAACCAGGAGAGCGCAGTGTCATTGAGGCCGACTGAGCGGAGCATAGTGAGGAGAAGTTGATGGTCAACAGTGTCAAAAGCTGCAGAGAGGTCCAGAAGAATAAGAAGAGAGAAGTCGCCATTGGATTTAGCCTTTAGTAGATCATTAGAGACTTTTGTGAGAGCTGTTTCAGTAGAGTGCAGAGCGCGGAAACCAGATTGTAAGGGGTCAAGCAGAGAGTTAGCAGAGAGATAACGGATTAACCGAGAATAAACCAGGCGTTCCAAAAGTTTAGAGATGAAGGGGAGGTTAGAGACGGGTCGATAGTTAGCAGCACAGGATGGGTCCAGGGAGGGTTTTTTCAGTAGCGGGATTATAACAGCATGCTTGAAGGAGGATGGGAAGATTCCAGAAGAGAGAGAGAGGTTAAATATTTTAGTAAGGTAAGTAGTGACAGCAGGGGACAGAGATTGGAGAAGGTGTGAGGGGAAGGGGTCACTACTGCAGGTTGTGGGGCGAGATGAAGAAAGTAGCTGGGAAACTTCCTCTTCTGTGACAGGTTCAAAAGATGAGAATGGACAGTCTAAAGTGTGGCTGGTGAGGGGATCAGTACTATCGTAGGTGTGGGAGTCAATGTCACCTGGGGCTTGGGCAGTAATTTCTTGACGGATCTTATCAATTTTATCATGGAAATACATGGCCAGGTCATCAGCACTAAGGTCTGTGAATGGCGTCTGCACCTTGGGTGTGAGTAAGGAGTGAAAGGTTTCAAAAAGCCTTTTAGGGTTGCTGGAGAGAGAAGAGATGAGGGCGGTGAAATAGTCTTGTTTGGCGAGGTAAAGGGCAGAGCTATATGTTTTAAGCATAAACTTGAAGTGGAGGAAATCTGCAGGTGAGCGTGATTTTCTCCAGAGACGTTCGGCACACCTAGAGCAGCGCTGAAGAAATCGTGTCTGTGGCGTGTGCCAGGGCTGCTGCCTCCTATGTGGGACTTTACGAGTGGAGGGGGGAGCAACCTCATCCAATGCATTTTTGAGGGTTTCATTATAGTGACTGGTGGCCAGATTGGGACAGGAGATTGAAGAGATGGGGGACAGGGAGGACTGTAGAGTATCTGAGAGGTGCTGGGTGTCAATAGCACGCAAGTTCCTATATGTCTGATGGGTAGGGGCGTCTTGTGAAGGGGAGAGAGCACTGATGGTGAGAGATAGAAGATTGTGGTCAGAAAGCGGCAGAGAAGAGTTAGAAAATTTAGAGACTGTGAGGAGTCGATGGAAGACTAGATCAATCGTGTTACCGTCTATATGTGTGGCGGAAGAAGAACATTGTGAGAGACCAAGAGAAGTGGTTAATGAGAGAAACTGTGAGGCAGCCGAGGAGTGAGGGGGGGCAATAGGGATGTTAAAGTCACCCATGATGAGGGTAGGAATGTCACTGGATAAAAAGTGGGGAAGCCAAGAAGCAAAGTGGTCCAAAAATTGGTAGGGTGAGCCAGGTGGGCGGTAGATCACAGCTACACGTAAGGAGAGTGGGCGGAAAAGTCTGATAGCATGAACTTCAAACCAGCTGAGAGTGCCGGCGTGTACGCTCCGGCATGAGCAGAGCTTGCCGTATACGCCGGCACTCCCCATTCACTTCAATGGGACTGCACGGAGTGAAAGAAGCAGCCCATTCATTTCTATGGGGAGCGCTCGTATCCCCGCTCCCATAGAAATGAATGGAGCTGCTTTAGACGCCGCTTATTCTGAACGTGTTTTACGTTCAGAATAAGCTAGCGTTTACTCAGTGTGAATTCACCCTTAGATCATTGCTAATAGGAACTTATAGCCTGTTTTCTATTAAAAGGAAGTTTGATAGGTTAATAAAAAAAATTTAACTCCCCTTCCCCCACAACACGATAGCAAAAATAAATAAATAAAATGGGAGTTAGATCAACTTAACTCCTTACAAGTATTTTAGGGCCCACATTACAACTAAAACATCTTCAGTTCTACTGAATTGGAGATAGACAACCTAACGCTATATATGCCCACCATGTGTGAATAAGGGCTGTGAAAAATGGACAAAACAATTGTTTATTCATGGCTATTTGGTACCCATCTGGGAGTCATTTTCATGGTTCCTTACAGACTGATCTATTGAAGGATCTGTATAAACAGACAAAGTGACAGCCATTTTTGACCTTTACGTGAATATAGCCATAGGGTTTTGTTGTCATCCACATTCCGTACTGCAGAACTGTGCGGGTGGATGGTGCCGGTTTTGAGGTCATAAAATAGACATTAAATTGAGCTAAGAGCGATCTTGGATTAAATGAAATGTTGGTTTTGTCTACACATCATCATGCTAATACTATATTGCTATGATAATAATTGTAATATCTATGATATAACTTTTTAAATCTTTTTAAAATTCTGTATCACATTCTGCCTGTTTTTCAGAATGTAGGGAAAAAATACAAGAAGAAATAAGAGGCTATCTCAGTGATTGGCCCTGTGCCAGGAGTTTGGATGGGTTTCCTCCAAGTACTCCAGTTTCCTCCCACACTCCATAAACATACTGATAGGTAATGTAGATTGTGAGCCCTATATGGGACAGTGAGTGACAATATCTGTAAAGGGCTGTGGAATATGTTGGCGATATATAAGTAAAAGAAATAAATAAAATGAATGCATTATACATTGCTACAATGACAATATAAACAGTTATATTAATAGTTACTTACATTAGGGTTTGGTGTAAAGTCAAAGTTGTTTCTAAGGAGAAAGTTGACCAGCGCTAAGTGACCTTTCTCTGCTGCTATATGTAACGCCGTGTAGCCTTCCTAAAGATGGAATAGATGGTAAATAGCGAGTAATAGCAAGAAATATTACATACTACTGGATACTTTGTCAAAGAAAACAAAAGAGAAAATAAATAAATGAAATGTCAATATGTGCATTTAGGATCTCATAGAGGGGTTTGACACCCACTGACCCCCTTTGTCAGACATGGTGGAATTTCACAAGAAGCTGATGTGGACTTGGTCCTCTTGTGCCTGATGTGAAGCCTCCAGGGGAACACAAATTTATATGGCACGGCAGCCATGAATAACCATGAGTGCTCCTGTATGCTTAACCTCCTATCCAACTCTTTTCTGCACTGTTATGGGGACACTGTGACTTCTTTACCATTAGCAAAGTTTTGTCTTTTTACAATGTACGGGCTCTCTGATATGCCTGGGTACAGACTGTGTGGGTTTGTTGTTTTTTTTTTTTTCAAAAAGTTGGAACACTTTTGAAAAAATTTTTCTTACATCTGGTGAGTCCAAACGCATTGGTCAACTAAGAGATATGGAGAGAAAGCCATTCACAAACGCAGCTCTGTTAAAAGTGATACTGTACGTGTGTGCTGACCCCTTGATCCAGCCTTGTCTGAAAGTGTAGCCCAAGAATGGAGTCATACATGGCATCTGAAACCACAATATGTCAGCTTGACCATCAATGTACATTCATGTGAATGCTGCAGCCACTACTAGAGAAATATGTCCGACTTCTACCAGCAATGTCACTTGTTTGCCAGATGTTTCAGTAGCCAGACCCGCTACAATCAGCTGATCGTCTCGGCTGGCTTTATGGAAAGGAGTTGTTATGATGAGAGTCACATTAATTGGAAAAATAGTATTGCAACAAGTTTTGACCCAATAGTGCATTGTACACTCAAAAACCACATGTTTTTTTATCCTAATTATTGCATTTATTTGAGGCAAGTTTTGGCTGTACAGTTTTTATTAAAAATAAATTCAAGTCAACTGTTCTCACTATAAATCCAAAAATAGGAAAGGAAATTTTGGTGGCACAGTCTACATGAGTCATGGACCTAGACCTTCTAGATCAGCGGTCTCCAACCTGTAGTTCTCAAGATTTGCTAATTTACAACTTCCAGCAGTTTCACAACAGGCGGACAGTTATAAGATCACTCCGAACAAAGAACTAAATGATCCTGATGTCTTTCTTTTTCTTCTTAGTTGCTATGACTCCTAGTATATTTTCTGTCTCCTATGAACCTGTATGTGTTCTTTCTTTCTTTAAATATATTACTGTATTATCCACACTGCTGTAACACACTAGATTTCTCCATGGTGGAACTATTAAAGGATTACCTTATCTTATAAGTTGGACACCAGTGCGCTCGTGCGCGCTCTCTCTCTCTCTCTCTCTCTCTCTCTCTATCTCTCTCTCTCTCTCTCTCTCTCTCTATATATATATATATATATATATATATATATATATCCATAAATAATGTATCATACATAATATATCAGTCTATTTGACCAAAACATGAAATACTATATACCACAATGTTTCAGATCAGTAAATGACCAGTTATAAAGCCATTGAGCCATTGTGATCTGTTAGATCAATATAACCCGATGATACATGGCTGCTGTTATCTTTCCTCATATTTTCATTACTAGCGTTACCATTTCTCAAGTGTATAAAAAAAAAAACAACGTTAAATACATACGAGGTTCATAGTGTTGATATCACTTCCATCTTCCAATAATAGATTGGCACAAGCCTCATGTCCTCCTTCAGCAGCCAAATAGAACGGTGTGGCCCCTGCCTAGTGAACATACCAAAGGTTATTCATGAAGACAGAATTATCTATCCAGTTATCATTGTCTATCAATGCCTTGGAATGGAACGGAATCCCGAGCGCAGTTGTAAACCCAGCCTAAAATGTGTTGGGACCTGAAGGACTTGCCCCATCCATGCCTCACCCACCTTTTTAGGAAAATGCTTGAGCTATTAGTCAAAAAGGCAAAATCTTTGGTTAAAAACTGGTATTTGCCAAAAATTGTGGCCTTTTGTTATGAATGTGCTTTTAAAGCCATTGTCATCCTCTAATACAGCAACATACATGTATTTGCTTGTAAAGTCATTACTAGATACTCAAGAAGGCCATCTATACCTTATTTGGATTGTCTTTTTCTTGAAAGTGATCCAAAAGAACCCTCACAACTGCATCGTGACCATTAGCCGCCGCCAGATGTAGCGCCGTGTTACCTTCCTGTGCCGTAAAGAGACATAACCAATGACTAGCAATGATCCTGCCAATAACAGAATACTGTATATCCAAGCCCATTGTAACAATATATTACAGAAATATATCCTCTTCTCCATATGCATTAGACAGCCATTATAGTACCTGACATGGTACAGTAGACTCTCACTAAGATTCATTGTACTCATAGCAGGTGCAATAGGAATAAAATAAGTACTACACATTTGTTACAAATGAGAGAATCTCAGCAGAGGCTTGTAAAATGTTTGCAGATGTTTAGGAATAAATTATTAATACTGACAATAAAACCACAAGTGTTATTCTCACCAGAGTGGCTGACCAGATGGCTGATGGAAGCTGATGTCGTTCTATTTACCATCATATAAAGCCCTATTAAAGAGGACCTTTCACCACTTTTGGGCACATGCAGTGTTATATACTGCTGGAAAGCTGACAGTGTGCTGAATTCAGCGCACTGTCGGCTTTCCCGATCTGTGCCCGGTGTAAAGAGCTTACGGTGCCGGTACCGTAGTGCTCTATGGTCAGAAGGGCGTTTCTGACCATTAGCCAGGAACGTCCTTCTGCCTCGCGGCGCCAATCACGCTGTGCTGTGGAGCGGGGAGGAACGCCCCCTCCCTCTGCTCGCAGTACTCGTCCATAGACGAGTATTATCAGGAGCGGGAGGGGGGAGTTCCTCCCCGCTCCACAGCACAGCGCGATAGGCGCCGCGAGGCAGAAAGACGTTCCTGGCTAATGGTCAGAAACGCCCTTCTGACCATAGAGCACTACGGTACCGGCACCGTAAGCTCTGTACACCGGGCACAGATCGGGAAAGCCGACAGTGTGCTGAATTCAGCACACTGTCAGCTTTCCAGCAGTATATAACAATGCATGTGCCCAAAAGTGGTGAAAGGTCCTCTTTAAGTGATACATGCCTGGTCTGCAATAGTTTAAGGTTTGTCCAGTTCTTTATTCTTCATGACTTGTCTTGGAAGATAAAAGATAAGATGGGATCTAACACCCGGGATGCCTACTGATCAACAGGTTGAACGTATGAGCCCTGTCACTCTTTCACTATTGATATTAATTCATAGTGACCGTGTGATGTAATGGCAGCCTCATCCCATTCAATTATGTGTACCATCAATGTCTTTAAAAGTGCAGTGGAACATGCTGTCATTATATAAGCAAGAGAGGTAATAAGCAAGTAAATAAAAGTCATATAATTGACTCCTAATTGAATCCAGCTCAGATTGTTCTTCATTTGGGCGGCAGAACGCTGAAGCAGAGTATTGGCGTTCCACCATGGCTTTCTGCTGCTGATAAATGGGACTAATCAGCAGGAAGACTCGAGCCGTGGAAACTTCTTGCTTCCATCTCTGCTTCCCATTGAGTACAATGAGAGGTAGAATCAGGGTGGAATCCTCCTCAAAATCGGCATCAGATTTTGTCATGGGAACATGGGAAGGGGTCCTTACACTGGGTTCAGGAGGCAAATAAAAGTTAAACTGAGTAATATTTTTAATTATGTTATCATGATCCTTTTCTGTCTGGGAACCCTAGTAGAATATAATAAGCTTTGGTGAAGCTAAACTTTAAAGGGTGTAGATAGGCTTAAAGGGGTTGTCCAAATATTCAGAGATAAATGTTATTGTGTCTATACTGAAAAGTTGTACAATTTACCAATATAATTTCTATATCAATTCCACACAGTTTACTAGATCTCTGCTTGCTGTCATCCACTACTTCCAGTGGATAAAAATCAGTCCATGGTCATGTGATATATAGTCCATGGTCATGTGATATACAGTCCATGGTCATGTGATATGCAGTCCATGGTCATGTGATATGCAGTCCATGGTCATGTGATATACAGTCCATGGTCATGTGATATGCAGTCCATGGTCATGTGATATACAGTCCATGGTCATGTGATATGCAGTCCATGATCATTTGATATGGAGTCCATGGTCATGTGATATACAGTCCATGGTCATGTGATATACAGTCCATGGTCATGTGGTATGGAGTCCATGGTCATGTGATATACAGTCCATGGTCATGTGATGAGCACACAGGTGCACAGCTCGTTACCAGGCAGATGTCTAATTATTGTCCTGTGACTAAAATGAGCTGTGCGCCCGTGTGCTCATCACATAACCATGGACTGCATATCACATGACCATAGACTGTACATGACATGACCATGGACTAATTTTTATCTACTGGACGTAAGCAGAATAAATGACATCAAGCAGAGATCTAGAAAACGATGAGGAATTGATACAGAAAGTATATTGGAAAATTGTGGAATTTTCATTATACAATTGATAACATCGGCCTCTCAATATTTTTCTGAAACAGGACAACCCCTTTAAGATCATGTGGTTTTATGGATGTTATAAGAAATAAACACCCACGTAAAGGACTTTTGTTAAAATGAAATGGCAGAAACCTGAAAAACTGGTTATATGGTTGGAAAGAATGTTTCAAGCAGTCTCTAAAGTCGCCAGTGCACATTGTCCTGTCACTATGACATATGTTGTTCACTTTCTATGGAGAGGTCATACTGAGCTATACTATACCTTGTCTTCTTTAGATGAGAATAATCCCAGAGAAATAAGATTGTTGATCATATTAATATGTCCATTCTCAGCCGCTAGGTGAAACGGTTCTCTGCCTTTCTGGAAAAGTCAGTAAAGAGGTGCAATTTAATAACAAAAAAACACATTAAACAATATGTAGTCTGGAGCCCCTATGTCTTATAAAAATCTGGAACAGGGCCCCGTAACTACTATTTTTAATGTATAACACCAGTATCTTATATTGGTGCTAGAAGGGCCATTTGTCTCCCACAGGCACTAGGGTCCAGGCCAACTGCTACCTGTATACCCCTATACCTACACCCTTGACCACTACTACTGCTAATTGAATACAGATTCAGTGAAAAACACCACTGATCCAACTTTTTGAGGTATAAAAACCCTTCATCAAATATCATAATGTAGTATACCAGCATGGACATGGACTCCGGTTGAGGCTGGGGGCTCCATGTCACAGCAAAGTGGATTTAGCGAATCTCATCCCAACTTTGCTTTAAAATACACGCTGCAGACACAGAGCAAAGTAAGCATTTACCTAAAGTAGTTCTGTTTTTGGAGACATTCCCTCTATAGGTAGGATTATTACAATAATAAAGAAGGGATCTCTCCTTCTGGAATCAGGTACAGCCTGTTCCATAGGAAGCTTGTTTGTTTTCTTTTGTCATGGCTGGACTATAGGTGACCTAAGCAGCAGTTCCTGTTATGCTGATGGATATGCACAGCAAATATTAGATTTTTCCACTATTGCCCTATTAGGTCACTTTCCATTTCTGCGCTTATGGTAAATAGACCCATAAATAGATGCCACTGAGTGATATCTGTGCCGCATAGACCCATCGTTGAAAAACATACATCAAGTGCAAGAGGGTGCAACAGCATGCATCCTAGTGCACTATTCAGTGCTTCGAATAGAGGTAAACTCTGACGGATACTGCTCCGACAGGTGAATAGGGGTCTATGGAGCTTCTTACTGTATGAACCAATAAACTGCAAATAGTCTCATTTTGTTCATAAAGATAGCAATTCAGGTGACAAATATATAAGACAGGACTGCTATATGTGCATTTTTTCAATACACACAATAAGTGCTGTACTGACTGATTTCTTCATATATATATATATATATATATATATATATATATATATATATATGTATTAGTCAGAGCTCTGTTTTATGAAATAGAAACCTAGAGGGATTCAGAGCGCACAGTATACTGTTTTATTGATGAGTTTAATGTATTGACTGTATACTGCGAACTCCAGACTCTTCCTAATCTCCAAAAAATGTTGATCCTATTATTTTAATTTAGTTTTAGTAACAATAAAGAGGATTTTAAAAGGATATTATTGCCAGAAAATGACTTATTATTTAACTGTTTTATGTTAAACATTTTTGGTGAGGTTTTTATAAATTTTCCGTGTTATCTATATTTTAAAACATTGTTAAAATTCCTGCAGTTATGATTCTGGCCACTATGCCTAATAATATACTGAGACTTCCTGTTTGCAGTAGGAGATTTGTTTGCAGCAACCCTCTCACTTGTCCGCACACTGATGATCAGAGCTATCATGTATATGTAGATAAGAGACAGAATCCACCAGTCACATTAGGTGATGTTCACAGCTTATCCGCTCTTCTCTCTCTACACAATGAACACTACCAAGGTTGCAGAAGAGTCCTAGAAAACCCATGAAAATGAATAGGGTCTGCTCCAGACCATTGTTTCTATGGCCCATCGCCAGAAGACAGGAATTCACATAGAATTAGGTTTAGTGGCAATGGTTGGAATTGCAAGATTTATAGGATTTTTTTTAATTTTTTTTTAAATATGTGTAATATAAAAAAAATGTGATTTCAAAAATAAAAAAAATGAATTCAGGAGGCAGGAAGTCACAAACTATAGTAGGCTTTAGTGGCAATAGTTGGAATTGCAAGATTTTTAGGATTTTTTTTTCAATATAGATAATAACAGAAAATAAAAAAAACACCAAAAATTCTTTAAAAATATGTGTAATATAAAAATGTGATTTCAACAATAATAAGCTGACAAGTGTGAATAGAGATTTGTTTCCTATGATAAAAGCATTGATGGCCTATCCTTGGCCCAGATCTTCTAGATAGCTTCAACCCCTTCATCCAGTACAACCAGCGGAAAGTCATAGTTTACTGTTGTGGCTGATATTGATGATCAGAGCCGTTCGCTTGAATGAGACCCGGTTCACATCTGTATTCGGGGATTCCATTCTCCTCTACTGCAAGCAGCACTTTTTTCTCCACATTTTCCGTGCGGAAATCGAGCGAAAACCACATTTAGTCTATGGGATCTGCAGGTTTCCTCATGTTAGTGCTTTTTTATGAGTGAAAATAGATTTTGCTGCACACACTGTTTTGTGATCAAAGGAATATAGAGATTTATTTTACAATATAGTTAACGCCTTTTGACACAATGCAAAATATTGGCATAGAAAGACAGGCTAGATCAATTGGATATGACGTTTCGGTCCTTAGACCTTCATCAGACGCGATCTAGTGTGGTAGCAGGATCAGTATAAGTGTCATGCCTTGACACTTATACTGATCCTGCTACCACACTAGATCGCGTCTGATGAAGGTCTAAGGACCGAAACGTCATATCCAATTGATCTAGCCTGTCTTTCTATGCCAATATTTTGCATTGTGTCAAAAGGCGTTAACTATATTGTAAAATAAATCTCTATATTCCTTTGATCACAAAACAGTGTGTGCAGCAAAATCTATTTTCACTAGTATATTTGGGTCGAAGGACCTTTTTTCGCTAGCACCACATATAATTTTAGAGTGTGCGGTACCATTGACTTTTTTGCTAAGTGCTTTTTTATGAGGCATAGGTTTCTGTTCAGGGGGATCCCCAAGCGGACTCCCGAACGGAAGCCCATGAGCAAATGTAAACTGGGCCTGAGCTGGTTTGGAGTACCAAGCATCTACGAATAGGCCTTCAGCGTTTTATTTGCCAAGAACCCTCTTCAACATCTAAAAAAATAATAATTAGAAAAAAAATACTCTCTATCGGGGTCATGTTTTGCCGTCAATGCTGCACATAAACTTTGATAATATTTTCCACGTTAGCCGGAGTTTATCTCAATATTTGCCTCCAGTTCCAGCTTTGATCTAATGATACATAATCCATTTGCTACCCTTTACCTAGTCACCCACATGAATATCCTGCAGAAAAATCACAAGAACTTTTCAGAGATAATATTACCAGAAGCAGTTCATAAAAGAGTCAGACACACCTCACAGAACCAATATTGGAAGACCTTTACACTCTGCCCACCTAATCCCTACTAAAGAGATGTATTGTATAGTATTTACTAGAAGGGAGGTGGATGTATAACTATCCAAACACTATCCAGAATAAACTGCATCTAGATCAGCTAAGATAGCAGTAATGTATATACAGAATTTACAAAGTACACAGCATACAATGGGACATAGCAGGAGGGAAACACTCTGAATGCCTCTATAGGAAACTGAAGGGTGATCGTCAGTAATATAGTCCAGAGTTGCATTCACAATTCGGCAGAGCAAAAAACTTAAGCTCTTTTACATTCCATTATTTTCTGATCAGTCAAGTATTGACCACTGGGGCACCCACTGATACTGATCCCTCCTAAACCCATGCTGGACCCATTATTCTTTGTTTTTTTATGTCACATGTTTGACCCCTTCTTGACATATAACATACATGTATCTCATGTATGTTGAGAGAGGGATTATGAAGAGGGTTCTGGTGCTATGTTCTCCCCATACAAGATACATATACACAACAGATACACAATGGCAGCTTCCCAAATTGGAACTTGCTGGAAATTTAATTCGTCAGATACCATCTTAAATATTGATCGTAGGATCTGATCAGTTACTCATAGGGAGACGTCTGTCTCTCTCTCTCTCTGCTCTGGTCACCCCCTCATGAGTGTCAAATAGGTGTCATGGTGGACTTGGCTTAAATATAGACCCCAGACCTGACATCTTTCTGCACCTCTTAAAAGATTACCAATCTATGGACAGTATACTGCAATACAGAAGCATTACAGTATATTGTACAAGTACAGTATATTGTCACACAATGGCATATTAAAATCCACTAAGGGGACTAAAAACAAAAGTGAAATAAAACTTTTTTTATGAAAACAAACACAAAAAATAATTTCACCCACTTTCCCTAATTTACATATAAAACTAACTGAACAATAAAAACGAGCGTATTAGGCATCATTGCCTCCAAAAATCTCAGAATGACCAAGACATGAAATTATTTATCCTACATAGTGAACACCATATCAGAGAACAAATCCCAATTCTTGGGCTGCTTTGTCCCACAATGATTAATAAAAAGCAATGATATCAATTAAAACTAAAGCTCAACTTGCAAAAAGTGAGCCCTCACACAGCTCTATGAATGAAATGTAAACCAAAAAGGAAAAATATAAAAAAAAATTATGTCTTTTGGAAGAAAGTTAGAAAAGAAAGAAAATGAAAAATTGGAAATTTGCTGCAGCTGAAAGAAGTCAAACTGTCCTGCAGTAACATGAAATGTTTGGGACCCCTACACAAAGAATGGCAAACTACTGGTACATATTTTGCAATACTGAAGATGTTTTTTGCTTCCCTATTTAAGAAGAGAAACCTTTTTGTATTTGAGGCAGGAGGACAGCAATATGTTAGCAGAAATGGTGCACATTATATACAGTTCTAGGATGTTGAGTCCTAAAATACACATCATAAAGTACGACACTCACCCCATCCTTAATGTTTAAGTCCTTTAGCTCCAGCTCCTTCAGTAGGTAATCCACTATGTCATTCTTATTATTCTGGGCCGCAAAATGCAGAACATTCATTCCATCCTACAAAAGACTTTCATATGTTACTTTATATTATCAGGGTGGATACACCCAGATAAAATGTACATTAAAAATGAGCACACCATTGTTTTTCTTGTGCAATTCTCCATGTGTTTGATGTGTCACATGACCCCCTTCCCACTGAAAAAAGTAAAGTTAATCCAAAGTGGCGACTTTGCAAATGGCCGCCATGGGCATCACACAGCCTCAAATGTTTCTCCCCTCCCATGTACTAATATGCCACAAACGGTAAGGTGATATCACCAACCACTTCCATTTTATCTGGGTGTATCCAATATTCCAGACTAAATATCTCATGAGTGAGGGTTGTTTGGTGTGATACACAGTATAGACACTTTCTGGAATAACATCTGTCAATAAAGTATCATCACTGAAGGTCCAACCATTGGAAACCCCAAATTACTTACCAATGGCATCATTTATTGGTGTCAAAAATTGGCATTTACGTACATGAGCTATGAGATATATAATATGCTTAGATAAATTGATCACATTATGGGCACTATTTTTTGGTCACCATCGAATAACGTTATCTGAACCTGGTTATATCTAGAGAGAGATAGAATAGTAATAAGTGATATATACCTGGTTTACAGCTTTCTGGTTTGCTCCGGCTTTGATCAGCATCTGCACAATAGTTAGGTCAGCAGACCACGCAGCCAGGTGAAGGACAGTGAGGCCATGCTGGGAAAAGAATAGGATGGTAAATAGGCCATTATGGGATCAATGTCAAGAGCTTTAGAAGATCATAAATAACATTTTTCAACATGAGTACAATAATAGTGTACAGACACCCATTGCGGCAATTGCATGGGGCTGAAAATCCACCCAAACTTGGTGGCAAATTACCACACAATTTGGGGTTCCATAAGTAAAGTTGACATAATGTGTATCCTATATATGGCCACTCATCTAATCACTAGCCTCACGGTCACAAGTGGTAGTCGGATACATCATTGCAGTGGGCATTTCTGCACTGCCGTGGTGATGTACCCAACCATTGGACGTGACAGGCGATGCCAGTGGCTGGCGGCAACAGCAATGTGAGGTGTCCTAGACATTATGGCTGCAGTGGTGGAAACAAGGACTTGAGAAGATAATGGGATCCCTGCAATTGGAATAAAGAAGGATTTACAAAAATATTTTTTATTTTATTTTAAATAATTTCTTGTCTATTTTAATTTTTTTGGCCCAGGCTTAAGTCTCACTTTGCAGAAAAGCTGTGTTCTTGTGATTTTTTAAATGGATTTAGCAGAAGGCAGGAGGATAAGGGTGAGTTCACACAGGGTTTTATGGTCCGGATTTTGACACGGGGGCCGTCTCAGAATCCGATGCAAAAAAACAGCTAGCCATGACTTGATGCTGGTGCAGTGCACCGGCATCCAGTCACGGCATTCCGCTCCCGATTAGGCCAAAATGAGTGGACCTAGTCAGGAGGGAGTGTCACGGCGCAGACACTGCGGCAGATTCTGCCACGGAATCCGCAGCAAGAAAGGGCTGCTCGCTTTTTTCTTTCCGCAAGCAGCATAAAACCACTAGCGGAAAAAAGAAGTGAACGGTTCCCATTGAAGTCAATGGGAGGCGTTTTTTGGAGCCGGTGCGAACTTACCCTAAGACCTTCCTATATATTTCCCATTCTTTTTAAAGCCACTCTTGGCTTCGGGTCAAAAAGAAAAACGCAGCTTTCACACACCATGTGACCTCAGCCGTCAATGGGTTGTATAAAAATAGAAAAAGGAGTCTGTACATTATAATATTATAATTCTTACCTTATCCACGGTATCAACTCGCGCTTTATGGCCGAGAAGAAAAGACACAGCTTGGTAGTGGCCTCCCGCTACTGCAAAATGAAGAGCTGTGCGATCCAGCTGCGAAAAAAGAAACAAAAAAAACTGCAATTATTGTGTCGCTATACACACTAAACATATACAGGCCTTGCCATTTTATTTTTTTAAGTCTGTGTTGCCCATAGCAACCATATAGAGCTCAGTTTTATTTTTTAAACTACTTTGGTAAAATGTAAAAAGCTGAAATCGGGTTGGTTGCTAAGGGCAATAAAGACAGATTCATGTTAAATTTCGCTAACATCATTGGATCTACCATTGTAAAGTCCACATGAAGTGTAATATTTCCAGTGTTATGAGTACGGCCTAGTTGGCGGCTTGGTTGACAAGTGAGAGAATAGAATAAGAAGTAGAAGTAGTTTATCTTGTGTCTAGAAATTTAGTGAAGTACGTTCCTAAAATATCTGGGCGGCTCCCACAAAAAAGGTGACCTTTTATATTATGTGACACAGGCACAAAAAAGGGGCACGACTGCCATTCATTCAATGAGTAGGAGCATCGGGAGCAGGGAGGCAAAATCTGACAGGGATAGGACCTGCTCCATATTTTGCGGCCCAGACACAGGACCATGTAATTCGCAGTCATGTGTACGGGTCCATAGAAATGAATAGGTCAGTGTGATATCCAGGAGAAACCTAGATAACACACTGACCCGTCACACGGACATCTGCAAGGGCTTTAAAAAAATAGGATCTGCTTTTTTCCCTAGAAATAGAATAAGTCTAGTTAATGGGATTAATGTAACTTGAAGCTCAAGGGCCTCAATGCAAAATCTGTATCAGGGTCTCAATTTATCAAATGCTATCTATAATACTTAGGTTTACTTGTATTGTAATAAGGCCTGTTGGGACTCTTTAGACTTCAGGGTCCAGGGGTTGCTACCCCTTCTGAACCCCCTATAGCTATGCCATTGATGGGTTGTATGTGGGATTCCAGCTCATTCCCATTCACATGGAGAATATTTGAATAACCAATAAAGCCAATGGGCAAAAGTGGCATTTAGGCCTCATTCAGATTGTCAAAAATTTTCATCCAACAAAGTTACAGACCCCATAGAGACCACTGATTCCCTTGGGACATGTTTGTATCCAGAATATAATTCACCCATCCCTTTGGAATTCCTGTTTTTCTGTTTTGTTTTTTAAATATAAATAGCAAGTCCTATATAGGGATCACAATGTACATTTTCTTTTTCTCCTATCAGTATGCCTTTGTAGAATGGGAGGAATCCACACAAACACGGAGAGAACATACAAACTCCTTGCAAATGTTGTTCTTGGTGGGATTTGAACCCAGGACTCCAGCACTACAAGGCTGCACTGATCACCACTGAGCCACCATGGTGCCCCTCCATTTTCCTGTTCTGGCACTATATTTGGCCATTATGATTGATATGACTAGGCACAGTGCTTGATATGAAGGTGATCTTATACTCAGAAGCCAGGTCACAGAAGAATTTAAGAAGTTCTGCCCCGTAGAAAGGAAAAAACTTACTTCTGTGCTCCTTGTTGCCCTTAATACACTTTGGGTAAAGGATTTTGATATTTCTGGCTCAAAATACATGTTTTTGACTTTTAGGAAAGTGGGCACATATAAAGAGAACAAGAGCGCTCATAGGGTGATAAAGTCATAAACTATAAAACCAGTATTCATTTCTACTCTCTATTGGTGTGAAAAAGGGGTCTGTGTACCCTAAAATGCATCCCTATTGAGACCATTATCATAAAGATCATCAGCTAGCATTGTCCACTTCTAATACATGGCAGCCATCACTTTGGTACTGCACCTTCAGGACGTTCCTGGGAACCATCCCGCCTGTCTCTATTATTCTTGGCCATTGCTAAGCCTGCACGTTTGTATCACTTACCACATTTTTAGCGTTGATGTTGACTCTCTTCTGTTTGAGTAAGGTCATCTTCTCCACATCATTGTTCTTTGCTGCACTATGGAATTCCATCTCATTTTTTAACACTGGAACAAGATAACATTGGAATAAATGGACCTACTATTTAGTAATGTCAGTGGGTTAATCTCTTCCCTACATGAAAGCTGAAAAATGTAAACTCAGCTAAAAATCCCTGTGGAAAAATAAAATAAGTGGAAAAAGCGGCAGAAAAAAAAACACACGTGTACACTTTATTTTTCATTGTGTCTTGTTATTTTCTGTAGCGTGTCCAAAGGTACAATGAACATGGTTTCCTAATTCTTCAGATGCACTTCTATGTGTCAGAATGGAAATCTACCCCAGTGAAGAATGGGCATAGATATCCTATATAACGCATGTCAGCTTTCCGACATGAGTTATAGTAAATTTTTCTGTCTGAGGCAGCCTCACCTGGGCCCCAGTAGCCCATGTTTCAAATTTTTCTGCATTTGAGCCAAAGCCGAGAATGGCTACAAAAGGAATGGGAAATATATTGGAAGCTCTTCTATTTTTATTGTTTACTGTCTTTTTATTCTACTTCCCAATCCAGTCCTGGCTTTGGCTCAAAAAACTGCAGCAAAACCTGCAACAAAAAAAAGCTGCTTTTCTGAAACGTGTGTCCTTAGTCTAAGGCTCCGTTCCCACGGAGTAACGCGCCGCTCACTTAGACACGTAAACACGTGTCAGAGCAAGGCGGTTCAAAACAGATCCCATTGACTTCAATGGGTGCCGACTTACACGCGCTACACATTGAAATCAATGGGAGGCTTTATAACCCATTGATTTCAATGTAGAGCGTGCATAAGCCGGCACCGATTGAAATCAATGGGATCTGTTTTGAAGTGCCTCGCTCTGACACGTGTTTACGTGTCAAACTGAGCGGCGCGTTACTCCGTGGGAACGGGGTCAGAGTGTAGATTAATCAAATCTACCACAAATCACATCCCGAAGTCTGACATTGTTGGGCACAGGCTCACTTCTGTTGTACAATATGAAGGTTGGTCAGATGTGGTAAAACCAACATTTTACACTATGATTTCATCAGTAACAATGTCATTGCTTATTTTTTTGTGGTTTTTGTTTTTCAGAAAATCTAAGATTTCGATTACAGAAGAAAACTATTCATTTGCAAGGAAAGTTCAAAGTCTGCAAAAACTGGAAAAACAGGAATGTAACAAACGGCTGCAGTGATACACATAATACATGTTTACCTGCTTCATCCATCATGCATTATCTTCTATATAAAAAAAACAAGTTTGTTTTGTATACTGTATAATATATATAGACCCATTATAGTCAATGGTGCCTTTTAGGGTGGGTTCAGAATTGCGTGGGCAGCACGGTGGCTCAGTGGTTAGCACTTCCACACGCCAAAAACATACTGATAGGGTCAATGTCTGTAAAGTGCTGCGAAATATGATGGTGATATACAAGTAAGCATAATAAATAATTGCGCCCAGTCTCTGCTTTAGCCAATCCGGTGAGTTTCCGTCTTCTGCCCCGAGCAACTGGACAGGGGACGGCGGTCAGTTTTCTGCCTCTCCGCAGAGAAACCGTTTTTTTTTTAGCTGGACACAAAGTCGGACATGCAGAAGACAGAAACCCACCAGATTGGCTAAAGCAGAGACCGGGCACAGGTGTGAACCCACCCTTACACATCTGTTGTTTTTCATAGGCAAAGAGACATTGAGAAAAAAAATCGGTACTATTCCGTTATCGGGCCAGCAGCAGCGCAGTTCAGCAGCAGCTTTCGGGACAGCAGTTCAGCAGCGGGAATTACAATGACATCCGAGGACTGCTGGCCCGATGCTTGTGCCCAGTAACCAGTACATCGATGACCCCCCTCCCCCATCCTTCTCCTCCTGCCAGTGCTGCCCCCCAGCTCTCCTTACATCTTCCCCGTACCCTCTCCCCGCCACACGACTAGGCCTCACCTCAGCGCTAGTACCGAGACCGAAAGGAAAGACACCGGGGCTCAATCCAGGCCCTGACAAGAAACACGCCGACTATAGGAACGGTGAGCTACAGCGAGCCGGAGGGACAAACTTTCTGCAGCGTCCGGCGGCTATCTAGTAGCATTCATTGCTCAAGATTTACGGTGAGGCCTATTACAGGGAGAGGGTACGGGGCAGATGTAAGAAGAGCTGGGGGGCAGCACTGGAAGGAAGAGGAGGATGAGGGCATCGATCGATGTACTGCCTACTACACACAAGCACGGCCTCTATCATCGGGCCAGCATCGGCTTAGTCATGTGGCGGGGAGAGGGTACGGGGTAGATGTAAGGAGAGCTGGGGGGCAGCACTGGAAGGAGGAGGAGATGGAGGGGGGGTCATTGATGTACTGGCTACTGGGCACAAGCATCGGGCCAGCAGTCCTCGGATGTCATTGTAATTCCCGCTGCTGAACTGAACTGCTGTCCCGAAAGCTGGTGCTGAAATGCGCTGCTGCTGGCCCGATAACGGAATAGTACCAAAAAATCATAGCATGTAGTATTTTATTTTCTCTTTTCTCTATGCATATCGGCCATTCAAGTCTATGGTTCAGTGAAAAGAAGACAGACAGCCTATGAACGTCATCCGTGTGCTTTTTTTTTTTAACAGATACATTGCTGAAAAATAAAACTGACACATGAATAGCACACGGATCAGACCTGAATATCATTGAACATCTGTGGGATGATTTGAAGCGGGCTGTCCATGCTCGGCGACCATCAAACTTAACTGAACTTGAATTGTTTGTCCAAAATACCTTTATCCAGGATCCAGGAACTGATTAAAAGCTACAGGAAGCGACTAGAGGCTGTTATCTTTGCAAAAGGAGGATGTACTAAATATTAATGTCACTTTTCTGTTGAGGTGCCCATACTTTTGCACCGGTCAAATTTTGGTTTAATGCATATTGCACATTTTCTGTTAGTACAATAAACCTCATTTCAATCCTGAAATATTACTGTGTCCATCAGTTATTAGATATATCAAACTGAAATGGCTGTTGCAAATACCAAAATATTTAGAACTAAAAATGATTAAGATTAATAGGGGTGCCCAAACTTTTTCATAGGACTGTATATATACAAAGATATTTCTGTCTATGATTATACAAACCTCTGATATCTGTCGCGCCTTAGCATGACTGTGGAGTCAGAATCGGAACTGATTTTGGGTGGAGTCAAAAAAAGATACCAACTCCGACTCTAGCATCAAGATAAAACTATTAATTATTTTATTTTTTAGAGATGAGCGAGTACTGTTCGGATCAGTCGATCCGAACAGCACGCACGCATTGAAATGAATGGAAGCACCTGGTACTTCCGATTTGACGCCGGCCGGCCGCTTAAGCCCCTGCGTGCCGGCTACGTCCATTCATTTCAATGCGTGCGTGCTGTTCAGATCGGCTGATCTGAACAGTACTCGCTCATCTCTATTATTATACAATTATTAATATTGTATAATTAATTAGTTGCTTAGTTTATTATTTAATTACAATGACATGATCATTACTGATTCTGGCTGACCATGGCGTTCAGCCATTTATGTAGGAGTTGGAGTCAGTCAGACTCTGCACTTTATATTCACATTGTTGTAGATGGCTGGGTGACTGGTTTATGCAGTTTTATTTATATTCCTATTGTCAACACAAGGATCTGGTCCCCTGGATAATATAAGTACCTTAAAACCTACAGTGCGCCTTCTTCACCACTGTATCTGCATCCTCAGGTAGGTTGGCAGATGACTATACCCTAGCAGGTAAGTCAGTAATTGGCTCCAAACTCACCTTCGAATGGGGTTGTCTTCTACTGGACCCTTGGGGAACACTACTAGGTCAAATGCTGGAAAACACTGTAAATACCACCAGTACTCTACTGAATAAGTGAGTCTGACTCTGATAGGATCCCAGCAAGGTATACAATCTTATATAAGAACATTTACAACTGGTATATAGACTTGTTTGTCACATTGCAGTGACAAAAGCCATATGCACTAAATTATTAAAATAGCTCATGATATACACAGATGGAACATATACAATACAACAACTTCCTTAATGTATCTGGATTTATTAGCAATTATAGAACTTTCTGATGCACTTATATACATCAAATACATCTAGAACTGGAAATACATAAGATCAGGTACAGAAGGACTCAGTGGTATAACTAGGAATGGCTGGGCCCCAAGTCAAAGATTTGACATGGCCCCCCCAACAGACCCAACCTCTCCACAACTCCCCCTGAGTATAATGATAGCAGTGTTTGTGGGGTTCGTGGGCCCGTGGCCTTACTTTCTGATCCCCTCTCCTGATCACAGCCACCTCCAAAGAAAGGTAAGTGCAGGCGGCCATAAGCAGGAGTGAGGATGGGTAACTAAATAGGGCCCTTTACCTGTTGGCGTTACTCCAGCATGTAATGGCCTATTTAAAAAAAAAATGGTAGCGGCTGCCGCCGGGCCCCCTGCTATTTCGGTAAATCTTTTCTGATCACATTCACAATAAGTATTTGGTGTGACTTACATATCTCGTGATTCTCAGTTGGCCCTGGATTCCCAGTTGGCCTCCGTACATTCTGCACCAATCCATTGACAGTGCCAAGCATTTTCTGGGCTCCACTTCTTCCCAGTTCAACCAGTGCTGCTGTCCCATTTTCTTTCTTCCTCTCGTTTTCTTCTTCCTTCATCTTTGTATTCCAGGATTTTACCCTATTCAATTTACTATTATACTCCCTTGCAGTTGTATAAAGCCACTTCTATGATGACCAAAATTGGGTCCTTAGACTTCTACATAGGATTCCCTCTGTCCGTGAACTGAAGACGGTCCGGTGTGTTCCTGCTGTTTGAACACATTCGGTGAAAGACCTGGGCTGGGTTGTGGATCAGGTCTCTCCTCTGTGTCAGTCTGGGATGGGAGTCCCTTGCAGGTGTAGTACAACCGGCCCAGCGTGACTCATACCTGAAGGCGCTCATGACATAGAAAGTTGTAAAGCACATTCCAAATGGTCATTAAGTTAAGATGTAAACTGGACGTAAAATCACACACAGACACTAAGAAAAGGGTAGAAAAGAAAGAAAACTCTACTCAATCCTAATACAGCTAAATATTTGCTTATCTAAAGACAGCTTTACAATACCTACAGAAAGTAATCACTTGTGACAATAAAGGAAAGCTTGAGAAATTGTGGCCATCATGTCACCATGTTTAACTTCAGATACAAGAAAGAGGAGTCAGTCAACAAAATGAAGACATTTAAAGGGAGGCTGTCATGAGAACACTGCACTGCAGATACAAGGGGTAGGGTCACCTGAATCAAATAGTGCTTTCCCTCGTGAATCCGTGCCTCTATTACCAAGATATCGCCATTTTTGTCAATATCAAAATGGGCTCTTTGGAGCTACAAGAGTGTAGCCATTGCACGAGAGAGGGATGGGTAAGTTCACACAGGTTTTTCTGTGCCGATTTTGGCACGGAATCAGCGTCAGAATCTGGCTCAAAAAAAACACCTCCCAATGGGAGCCGGTCATTTCCTTTTTTCACGAGCGGTATGTTCCTACTTGCGTGAAAAAAAAGCGACCTGCCCTTTCTTCAGGCGGATTCAGAGGCTGAATGAGCCACGGACGTCCACCTCTCAACACCTCCCTCTCGACTAGGCCCATTCATTTGGGCTTAATCTAGAGTGGAATGCCACGACTGGATGCTGGTGCACGGCATCGGAATCCAGTCGCGGCCAACCGTTTTTTTGGATCGGAATATGAGGCATCCTCCATGTCAAACTCACATGTGAACCTAACCTAAATCTCCCACCGCTGTGCGCTGCCGTCCCTCCTTTGTTTGACCACCATAGCTAAGGCCTGAAAACAAAATAATAAATATAAAGAATTAAAAATTCCAATCAACCCCTTTCCCTAGAACACATATAAAAGTATAAATTTGGTATCCCCAGAATTGGACTGACTCATAGAATACAGGTAACGTGATTTTGGCTGCACAGAAAATTCCCTAAAAATAAAGCCCGTAAGACAGTCGCACAAATGCACTTTTTCTCCAATTGAACCCCTTTCTGATTATTTTTCAGCGCTCTGCGTACATTGTACGGAATATTAAATGGTGCCATCATGAAGAACAATTTACCCCACAAACATTAAGCCCTCATATGGCCCTGTGAATGGAAAAATAAAAAAGTTATGGGGTTTGGAAGGGGGGAGTCAAAACTAAATTCAGAAATAAAAAAATGCCTGTGGTGGGAAGGGGTTAATATTAAAAAAGGCCAACTATCTGAAGCTAAGGGCATCTCTCCAGAACATAGATTGGGACTCGGTGTTCTTTATTTTTTTAAACTGTAATTTTTATTGCAGAGTTTTACGATACAGGACTCAATGTTCTTAAATAGAGACACCGAGTAAAAATCGGAGTTGTTCAAAGGCATAATATAGAGATATACTATCCAGCTTATTCCTATGGGGTGCATGAACATAAATCTAACATATACAGCAAGTCTTTGTAGCGTACAAGTAAGATAATAAATACCAGGAAAGAAAGCATTTAATAATACAAAGGTCTAGCTAAGGACTATAGACTATAAAGGCTGCAGGAAGGCAGTCTGAATAGCTAATGTTGAAAACAAGAAGCAAATTGCAGAGGACACAAAAAAAAAAATTGCAGGAAAACTTCTAGTGAAAATAAAGGTTTAGGAACTGAAAAAGAGCGTAAAGTGGTCAGAGGTGATTCGGAGAAAGCAGAGATTCTTCTGATCTGTACTCACAAAGGAGCAGCCTCCTGAGGACACGTTCAGTAACATGACTGGTGGCGTCATCACTAATGACACGCTGGGTGACGGTAATAGTACAAAAAGGGTTGAAAAAAATGAATTTGAATAAAGTCCCTGTGGCTGATGGTTTTACAACCTTAGGTTCTGTGACCATTATGTGTCATATCATCTGAAGCTAGAAAGCAAGGATCAGAGATCCTCCAAACTCCATGGAAACAAAAGACTCTAATTACTAAGTTTATTCTGTTTTTCTCTGTTATTTTTATAACTGTTTGCTTGTTTGTCCTCTTTTACTTGACTTTTCTTTTTATATATATAGCATTGAACTCTTTCTGCATTCAATTATTAAATTTAAGGATATTTTGTGTTGCTCTATGACCCCATTAAATTTTGTGTGTCTGACTGGAGAGAGGCCTGCATAAGAGAGTGAGGTTTCCGCTGAGTCAGTGGTGGTAGCAGTGTGGTTTTGGGGTTTGTGGACTGTGTTGTGGTGGGATTTATGTTCGATTTGAGTGAAGGGTGAGTGGCAAGATCGAGCAATTGGAATGAGTTTATCTCTGACAGCTGCACCCACATCTTGTAGGACGGTCTGTGCTAGCAATTTTGAGAAATAGCAAAGGTGACTATACAAACATTGTAATATATTGTATTTAAGAGATATACTTCCTTCTCCATTTATCAAGATCAGTTACTTTTTACTAACTTCAGTCTATTATTCTATGGAGAATGGAAAGCGGAGGAGGAGGCTGATGGAAAAGGCTCACTGATATCTGCAATGGCTATACTCGGCTACTCTGTCAGGTAACCCTTTCCACACTGCTTTATCATCAAGACAAGACTCTACTGCTGCACAGAGTGAGGCAATAAATCAATATCCTCTTGCTCTTCATTCCATAGATTTCTATGTGAGGTGGACAAAGACTCTGTGTCAACAAACAGACTAGTGAAGATAAAAAGGAGAGCGATTTAGTAAGTGGAGAAGGAAACAGATTGCCTTAATAAGATATAGTAGAATGAATCTTATATTCATCTGTACTATTAATCTATGAAAAGTGGTATTACAACTGGAAGTAGGCTTTAATAGTGCCCTACACACAGGTAAGGGCCCCAAAACCTGACAATTATCAGCAATTGAGTTTAACTTCTATAGCTGGAAAATTACGTGAAAATAGTATCACTAGAAATGAGCGAAACTCTCAAGATTTGTTTTTTGTTTGGCGCCTCGGGTACCTAATTCTTTTCGGGTTGAACAAATTCAGTACGAAAAACTCCTTAAGGCTAAGGCCCCACGGGCCGTATCCGCAGCACTAAAGCGCTGCGGGAAGAACCGCTGCGTGAACGCATTGCAGTTCTTTCCGCAGCGCTTTTAGGAGAAAGTTCACAGAGTTTACCTCTACAGACTTTCTCTTAACATTATATCCACGGGAAAGCCGCCGGCGTATCCATAGGTATAATTGACATGCTGTGATTTGCAAAGCCACAACGGCTTTGCAAATCTCAGCGTGTCCACGCTGCAATCCTTTCCGCAAAGTGGGGATGGGATTCGCATGAATCCCATCCACTTTGCCTGCACTATACAATGCCGCGATTTTTCCTGCAGCGTCTCTGCTGCGGGCAAATTGCGGCGTTTCCGGTCCGTGGGGCCCCGGCCTACGGCTAAGGCCCCACATTGCGGAAACACAGCTTTTTTTGCAGTTTTTTGAGCCAAAGTCAGGAGTGGATTGACAGAAGTATAAGAAGTTTTTATATATTTCCCATTCCTGTAGCATTCATTCTCGGCTTTGGCTCAAAAAAACGCAACAAAATCTGCAACAAAAAAAGCTGCATTTCTGCAACGTGGGGCCTCAGCCAAAGGCTAAGGCCCCACGGGATGTGCCGGAGCAAAAAAGCGCTGAAGGAAAAAACACAGTGGCAACGCTTCGCGATTCTTACAGCAGCACTTTAGACAGGAAGTTTTCAGAGTTCTCTTCCGCGGACTTTATGTTACAATTATATCTATGGGGAAACCGCTGGCGTTTCTATAGGTATTATTGACATGCTGCGAACATGGCATGTCCGCACCACAGTTTTTACCGCAAAGTTGGCATGGGATTCACTAGAATCCCATCCACTTTGCACTTACTGTGAGACCCTGCAATTATTCCTGTGGCATTTCCACCGTGGGCAAATCGCAACATTTCCGTCCCGTGGCCTAACATGGCTTAAAACATAGAGTCGAATACTCTTAGGGCTCATAGGAACCTATGTATCTAATTTCCAGCTATCAAAGGCAAGCACAACTGAAGTTATATCAGTGTGAAAAAGACACTAATATACTCTGGAGTGTCTTTAGACCCAAGGATATACGGTAATAGGTGGAGGTCCAGCGGAGATGTAAAAAATAAAAGAGACTTTCATACTCGCCTTTACCTCTTTTGAGCCTCCTTGTGGTGACTGGCGCTCTCCTGGTGACATTCGGTGATCTTCTATGACATCATCAGCCCAGGGGTCACATGAACTGCTAAAACAATGGTTACATATGGAGCAGAACCCATTGATTATAACGGGGTCCATCAGGTGTTCATCATTTTTAAACGTAATGCAGTGGAGGAAAAAACCCTCTGTGCAGAACTTTTCAATTTTGCTGAATTCTGCAAGTGTTCAGTGTGCGCAGAAGTGAATGTAACCTTACTATGCATCTTACCTGTATGCCAACAGCCAGTACATCACAGGTTTTCAGTTTAATGGCCATTACCATACGGGTAAAACCTATAGTAACATATAGTATATAACATTCTGGTCATTACTGCAATCAAGCACTGCATGCGGTTCTTCAGCAAAAAAATGCACCATGTAAACTCAGTTTTAGGGGGTATTCACACAGAGGAAGTTGGCGCTGATTGTCGCGCGGACTCCGCATCAGAATCAGCGCTGAAAAAAAAGCCTCCCATTGACTTTAATGGGTTGCATTTTCCGTGCAGAACCCTTTGAAATCAATGGGAAAATAAGGCTTCCATTGATTTTAATGGCTTTCACACAGAAAACGGAACCCATTGCAGTCAATGGGAGGCTTTTTTTTCAGCGCTGACTCTGATGCGGAGTATGCGCAAGAATCAGCGGCAACTTCCTCCGTGTGAATGCCCCTTTATGGTGGCCAATATCTGATTTTACTGCAGGCCTATAGATTCTATAGGTTGTTTTCAGAATCTTCTGTTTGTAAAGAAAGCAATTTGCATTATAACATTATATCAAGGAACATCTGAGAATTCCTTAATAAAACACGGGGTGGATCCAAACAGTGGCTTCATCGTAATGTAAAAATGATTAATATTTGAGAACTTCTCAGCCCTACGCTTGGATCCTGATGTGTTTCTTCCTTTGATCAGTATAACATGGGAGTGAACACGCCTTGTAACGATTTCCAAAAATAATATTTATCACAATACAGAATGTTGATATTCCTCCTGCTGACTAGACCTTTCCTGATAACGAAAGTCACGTCTAGCTGGTTCAGGCCTCTCAATATTTCACTTTAAGAATTATTTTCTTTGTCCGGCACCAAGAACAATGGCTGTTTCTTTCTAGGAGCGCAGACTATTGAACTGTGTTGTCTTTAGAAGATCTCTTTTTGCTCTTAGTGAATGGGAACATTCCTGTTTACACCCAGAAAAGCTAGAAGCTAAAAGTCGTCAACAGACCTAATAATTTCATGACTTAGTTTGTGTGTATATAGTCTATGCAATCCCCTGTGAGCTACTCTTACAAATCTCACTCCTATCCTGATAGTTTGCTACAATGCAGGGGCATAGGTGTAGGAGATGCGGAGGTAGGACGCTACCGGGCCCTGGACCCCGAAAGGGCTTCAAGGGTGCCCCAGCCACATAAAATATACCACATTTGGGGCCACACGGTGTCTCAGTGGTTAGCCTTGCAGCGCTGGAGTCCTGGTGTTCAAATCCCGCCAAGGGCAAAAAAATCTTCTGCAAGAAGTTTGTATGTTCTCCCCGTGTGTGCATGGATTTCCATCCCATATTCCAAAGACATACTGATAGGGAAATATGTACATTGTGAGCTCTATGTGGGGCTCACAATCTACAATATATATATATATATATATATATATATATACAGTCCTATGAAAAAGTTTGGGCACCCCTATTAATCTTAATCATTTTTAGTTCTAAATATTTTGGTGTTTGCAGCAGCCATTTCAGTTTGATATATCTAATAACTGATGGACACAGTAATATTTCAGGATTGAAATGAGGTTTATTATACTAACAGAAAATGCGCAATATGCATTAAACCAAAATTTGACCGGTGCAAAAATATGGGCACCTCAACAGAAAAGTGACATTAATATTTAGTACATCCTCCTTTTGCAAAGATAACAGCCTCTAGTTGCTTCCTGTAGCTTTTAATCAGTTCCTGGATCCTGGATGAAGGTATTTTGGACCATTTCTTTCTACAAAACAATTCAAGTTCAGTTAAGTTTGATGGTCGCCGAGCATGGACAGCCCGCTCTCAAATGATCTGAAAACAAAGATTGTTCAACATAGTTGTTCAGGGGAAGGATACAAAACGTTGTCTCAGAGATTTAACCTGTCAGTTTCCACTGTGAGGAACATAGTAAGGAAATGGAAGACCACAGGGACAGTTCTTGTTAAGCCCAGAAGTGGCAGGCCAAGAAAAATATCAGAAAGGCAGAGAAGAAGAATGGTGAGAACAGTCAAGGACAATCCACAGACCACCTCCAAAGAGCTGCAGCATCATCTTGCTGCAGATGGTGTCACTGTGCATCGGTAACAATACAGCGCACTTTGCACAAGGAGAAGCTGTCAGGGAGAGTGATGAGAAAGAAGCCGTTTCTGCACGTACGCCACAAATAGAGTTGCCTGAGGTATGCAAAAGCACATTTGGAGAAGCCAGCTTCATTTTGGAAACAAAGATTGAGTTGTTTGGTTATAAAAAAAGGCGTTATGCATGGCGTCCAAAAAGAAACAGCATTCCAAGAAAAACACTTGCTACCCACTGTAAAATTTGGTGGAGGTTCCATCATGCTTTGGGGCTGTGTAGCCAATGCCGGCACCGGGAATCTTGTTAAAGTTGAGGGTCGCATGGATTCCACTCAGTATCAGCAGATTCTTGAGAATAATGTTCAAGAATCAGTGACGAAGTTGAAGTTACGCCGGGGATGGATATTTCAGCAAGACAATGATCCAAAACACTGCTCCAAATCAACTCAGGAATTCATGCAGAGGAACAATTACAATGTTCTGGAATGGCCATCCCAGTCCCCAGACCTGAATATCATTGAACATCTGTGGGATGATTTGAAGCGGGCTGTCCATGCTCGGCGACCATCTAACTTAACTGAACTTGAATTGTTTGTCCAAAATACCTTTATCCAGGATCCAGGAACTGATTAAAAGCTACAGGAAGCGACTAGAGGCTGTTATCTTTGCAAAAGGAGGATGTACTAAATATTAATGTCACTTTTCTGTTGAGGTGCCCATACTTTTGCACCGGTCAAATTTTGGTTTAATGCATATTGCACATTTTCTGTTAGTACAATAAACCTCATTTCAATCCTGAAATATTACTGTGTCCATCAGTTATTAGATATATCAAACTGAAATGGCTGTTGCAAATACCAAAATATTTAGAACTAAAAATGATTAAGATTAATAGGGGTGCCCAAACTTTTTCATAGGACTGTATATATATATATATATATATATATATATATATATATATATATATATACCACATTTCTGAATGGTGCATGGTAGGTAGGGCTCCATTGCAAACTATGCATTGGGATCCAGGAGCTTCCAGTTATGCCTTTGATTCAATGTCTCAGCATAGGTAAAATGCATAAAAACCCGTTTATTAAAGGTATTATCCATCATTGTAATACTGATGGTCTATTTATAGGATAGGCTATACATAAAAGATCTGCGGGAATCTGACAGATCAGCTGTTCCAGGACATGTTGTACGGCCACTCACTAGCGGTACAAAGTGTACCAGCAATGTAGGAATTGCAGCCCTGCCTCTTAAAAAGTCTATAGGGCAGCAGCACTGCAATACCTATAACCACTGCTACACTTTCTAAGGCAAGTAGTAGCTAGAGTCTCGGCTGTCGGACCCCTGAAGATCTAATATTGATGGCGTATCCTAAGGCTAGGCCATCAATATCACAAAAGTGGACCTGTATTCACCCTATGATGCACCTTCTAGTCGATTGCCAGCTGGTGTAGGTTTTGCATTTATCTAACAGAAGAGAATTGCAGGAGGAGTAGACATCTCTGTCATTAATGCCAGTCATTGTATGACAGCCACTGTGAACTGTCTTTCAAGGAGACATGGAGCTGGATTCTTGGTGACAGCATCAAGCTTCATGTGTTTGGCACTAAGTGGAGTGGAAGCTCCTATGTGCCTAATGTAAGACTGGCAGTCGTCCATGGAAGAGTGGATTAGTGTGTCATCTGAAGGAGGTTTAGTTTAATATAATGTACACGGCTACCACAATGAATATTAAAAATCTGTCCAAACTTAATTAACAAAAAGGTTAAAACACAAATATCCAATAGAAAAAAGAAAAGAAGGAAAAAACACATACAAATGGAGCAGCATACCGGTAAGTATGGTATATAATGACACAATTCACAACAATAGGGGCAATATAAATGCAGTGACTGGTATTTTAAATGTGGAAAGCCACTACCATAATGTTGCCATGAACATGGCTAAACCATAGTCAGTAATCTTGCAAGGTAATGAAGATGCAAATTGATACCCTATAATGACACAATAACAATGAAATGCCATAACTTTACCATGTAATGCATGGGAAGAGCCCCAACGTACGTTTCACCTAAACTGGTTTCTTCAAGGGGGGGTCAACCCAAGCACCAAAATAAAAATCCAGGTAGCCAAGTAAAACTTTTTATACAGGTAAAATTATTTTGTCAGCCTGGTTTATAAATTTTTATTCTATCTGTTAAAACATCAAATGTATAGCAAATACTACAGAATATGTATAATACAGAGGGATTCATAAAAAAAATATTGTAAAACAATAACCTCAGTATTCATAACTGAAAGAAATACAAATCTTCAGTGTGATGTCCATCGGTGACAAAGCAGATGTCTAGGCCGTAGTCCAGATCTCTCCAGACGTGCCAGCATATCCTGGCAGAGATACACTGAGCTCTTCATGTAGCACCACAGAAAGAAGTCACAGGGTGTTAGGCCTGGCGATGGTGGATTCCAACACAGCATTGGGGAATTGTTTCTGGTATGGCTGATCTGGCGATCTGTTTCATTCAGGTATCGGCAAACATTCAATGTAAATGTTGAGGTTCACCATCCTGCTCATGGAGGAAGATCTTCCAAACATAGTCTGTGGCCGAGGACAGGGTAATATCCTTGGCAAAAATGAAGGGCTGTAGACGGCACCTGCTCACACGTTTACTATGAATGAGTCCCTCAAGCTCAATGAAGTCACATGGTTTTTCTCAGCCCCATATTCTAATTTTGTGGTAAATGACTTTTCCACTAAGGTGTAAGGTATCCTCATCACTGAAAACCAGCCTGTGAGCAAATTCATCCTCTTCCAATAGGTTTGTCACCTGGCTGGCTGAAGATGATGTAATCTGTACGGTTTACAATGCAGACACTTTCATGGGAAACACCATACTGTGGTTTCTGACACTTTTAGTTGCAGCATGGTCAACTTTCTACAACTATGCTCGTCCACAGCTTGAATTCGGTTCACGGTTTCCCAAGACAAATAGACCAAGTGGTTTTGAATTGCTTCATTCAACCTGAAAATCAGTCTGTATGTAAACCTAGCCACGGTTTGTCAATGTGACATGGTTACCTTCTCATACATGTACAGTAGTGTCCCTGCCTAATAACATATCCACAATATAAAACTCATGGCTGGGTTCCTGACAAGTGCCAGATCATAGACAGTTCCTACATTCAGGGTTGAGTCCACTGGCTATAGATCAAATCAAAAGATGTCTGAGAAGAATAAAGAAAATCTGTAGAACTGCAAAATTTTAATTATTCATATTTGCAAAAAAATTTTAATTTAATTGTCCGCAAATATAATGGTTATATTCATGAGAAAAACCCTTTAAACTTTGTATAAATCAATAGTACAGTATGTATACATGGCAAGTAACCACCATTTATGGCCAATATATAACTAATATTTTGCATTTTTATAAGCTTTTCTCCTTCCAGTTTTCTTGGAGTTAGTGGGTAGAAAATAGTTGTTAGATGTCTCCCATACACTGCTAGTAGAAGAGATTCTGTTCCAGCTCAGAAACATTAATATGGTCATACAGGGCATTGTGGAGACATACTGACCGTTATGGATGTGGATAAAGCACTTGAGGCAAGATAGAAACTTCCTATTGCACTCCAGAACCCGTTGTATTTGCCTGCGTCTCTCTTGTATCACCCACTCTAACCATTTCCATAGATTTCCATGTAATCTATGTTAATCCACTCCTGGCTTTAGCTCAGAAAACCACAGCAGAATCTTTAACAAAAAACGCTGCGTTTTTGCAATGTGGGACCTCAGTCTTAGGCCGGGGCCCCATAGGCCGGAAACGCCATGGGAAAAATCACGGCGTTATACAGTAACTGTCGCGTTTTTGGAAATTGCAGCATGTTAATTAACTGGTGGCTTTCCCGTACATATAATGGTAACAGAAAGTCCGCGGAGGAAACCTCCATGAACTTTCTGTTCAAATCACTGCAGGAAGAACCACAATGCGTTCCCGTAGAGCTTTATGACAGTGTTTCCGGCCCGTGGGGGCCTTAGCCTTAATGTCTGGTTAGGAGGGAGGGAAGAAAAAAAAAAATTCTGATAAGATATAGCACAGTTTCTTATATTCGCGCTGATAGCCTGAGCAGCGGTCCTGCCGGTGCTCAGACTACCAACCGCTAGTCTTTTAATAGCAGTTGTTACTGCTTTTGGTTGTGAGAACGATAAGACCTCTGACGATTCTATTTATCTGAAGATGAAACGCGTAGGGTCAGTAGATATATAGTTATTTGGCAAGCTAAATTTCCAATAAGAGTCTGAACAGGTACCGGGCCAACCACAGTACCCTTCCCTCTTCGTTGGTGTGGCGTTAGGCCAGTAACCTTGGAGAGGTGGGGATTTACATGTGGAGCCCTATGTACAGGTCCTGTGTATACAGATAACCTTTGGGATATATAGCCACCGATTTGTTGAGAGGGAGGTAGTGATACATGACTGCAGGGACATTGTAGCCCCCCTTTTCATACTTTCTTTCTCACTTGAGGTACAACTGGCCTGGAGTGTGGATGTTTTTACACATGTTGGGTGTTTTTAATGATACATAATAAAAGAGAAGTTTTATTATTCCTATGAGTGGATGTGTCGATCCTTCTTCTGTGAATTGTTGAAACTGATGGGTCATAACCAAAAATCTAAAGTCAAAAGAAAAAAAACAAGAAAATACAAATTGTGTAACATCTCTTTTTAATTAAAAAATAACACATACCATCACATTAAAACCAATAGATGTATAAGTCACATGGTTGTTTTTATTTTTATAAATTAGAAATATAATAAATACAACATTAAAAGTTTTCTGTGAAATAATTATCGCAAATAAATAATCTACAGAGGTTTAGATTTGCTCATCAGACGTACCTTGTAAAGTGCAATGGAATAAACAATGATAGCCAAACTTCAATCCAAGAGATGTGTCACCTTCATGCGTATTATACTACATACAGAAGATAGAGGGGGGTTTGGTCGAGATTTGTTTTGTTAATTTCTATTTTGTATTTGATAAAATTCCAATTTAACTTAAAACTGCTGGATGCAAATTAATATACATAAAATAAAGGTGTCCAGGATTAGCCAATGTCAATTTATTCAGAAAAACCATGCTACGGGTTGTATGTGGCATTTCACTTGGGATCTATTCACAACAATGAACTTCCATGCTTGGCTACACAAATGGACGCGTGCGGTGCAGTTTTCTATAGGCTGCCATGTTCCTTTTCTTCAAAGGATCAAAAGTACCAGTTGCCTGCAAGAATAAGACTTTGACTATACTATGAAAATACACAGATGACTAACAATATTCCAAAAATATCCAGGTTTAGTTTTTTTTTTTTAGAAAAGCAACTTTTGGTAAAATATATTAAATGTACACTTTTAGGTAAATGACATTATTCTATGTAGTCAGGAAAATCATCAGGAGATAAATTTGAAGGATTTATCATGACTAAATGTAGATATTACATCCTACTAATATTATAAATGTGAAAGTTTGTGTGTTTGGATGTTTGTGAGTTTGGATGTTTGTACCTCAATCACGCTAAAACGCCTGGACGGATTTGCGTGCAAATTTCCACAAACTTAGCTTTCCCTTTGGATTGAGTCACAGGCTACTTTTTGTGCCACTAAACAACATGGCTTCCTAGCAGGACACTCACAAAAGCAGGACTCCTAGCCCCAGGCCAACTACACTGCACTGAGGAGGCCACACGCACACTTCCTGCCTACACGTCACTACAGCGCACAGAAAGCCTGGCCTGCGCCGCCACAAGTCTATGCCGGCATTCCACACTCATCCCCGACCCTCAAACTTGCCTTCCCTACCTTGCTTTGCCTGCTCAGCGGTAAGTTCCAGGCACACATGCTCCTGCTCTTTCTCCAGTCTCCTCCGCCCTAGCGTTTCCCCACAGCCCACCGGCTAGCCCATACAGGCCGGCCCTCCACAACATCCCCAAAGAGTAACCGGCTCTCCACTACACCCGGAGGCCTTACAATACAAGTGTCCCCCCCCCCCATGCCTTCAAAGTTGCAGGCCGGCTCCTGGCTGCTCACCTCCCACGAGCCGACCTGTTCCGCTGACCACCGGGAGCATACTGCAAGCTCCCACGTCTGTGCTTACAAGACTACTATTGCGGCTGCTCTATAGACAGCAGTGATAATAGTACCGCACACAATCTCCCATAGACGGCAATACACGTGTATTGCCGTCTATGGAGACTTGCAATCACTCAAAAAATGTTCAACTGAGAATAAAATAAAATGACACAAACACATCACGCTCCCACGTCTGTGCTTTAAATCCTACTATCGCGGCTGGCCTATAGACAGCCGCGATAATAGTCCCACACACAATCTCCCATAGACGGCAATACACGTGCATTGCCGTCTATGGAGACTTGCAATCAAAGGATTGCAGTCATTAACATTTAACCCCCCCCCCCCCCCCCCCCCCCCTCAATGACCCCTTCCCCATACCTTCTAAGTTGCAGGCCGGCTCCTGGCTGCTCACCTCCCACGAGCCGACCTGTTCCGCTGACCGCCGGGAGCATACTGCAAGCTCCCACGTCTGTGCTTGGAATACTACTATACGCGTGTATTGCCGTCTATAGAGACTTGCAATCACATGATTGCAGGTTCAAACCCCTAAGTGGCACTCAAAAAAACTTCAACTAAGAATAAAATAAATGACACAAACACCTCACTAACACACGGACAAAACTACTGTAATGCATATACATATCACACCTCACTAACACACGGACAAAACTACTGTAATGCACATACATATCACTGCTTCCTATGGAGACTTGCACTCAAACGATTGCAGGTTCAAACCCTATAACAATTGTCTGTATTACTACATACACAATATACAATATCTCATTTACTGGCCCACTAACATTTTTAAACTACTTTCACACGTCTGTGTCCGCCCAATTCTCAAATCACCGCAGACGAAGTCGCGGGTAAAAGCTAGTAGACTTATAACAGGGATACAAGATATTCTATGGTTCAGATGCTGTCTATGACTTGAAAATCTATATATTCAAATCCCATAAGAGGAAACAAAGTCAAAATGATCTTCTGATATGTCATAACTACATATGAGAAAATGATATAGATCCGCTTATTTCCATATTTAAATCCTTTGTCACAGTGTAATATCGTACGCCAGTCTTAATAAGACCTCGACTGGTGGGGGGAATAGATGATCAAACCATATGAATGAAAATCTATGCCAGTGGAACTAGAGAAGATTTCCATCATAACTCAAGACAGAAAACTGGCATGAGGTATAATATAATATGAGGTATGAATATTTTGGGCCAAGGTGTCCCCACGCCACCCATATTTGCACAATGTGGCAAGCTAGGTGTGGATCAGGGCTTGTGGCACACGTTTGGTGTGTGAAAGTGTCTTGTGCGCCACAATATCATCTCTCTACGCCACAAAACTGGCCCATGAATGGCCCTTTGGTTAGGGTGATGTGTCTATTTTTCAACAATGAAAGTGATTTGGAGAGAGCTTCAGAGCCTTTTTGGGAACCGATGTAGAGCAGAAAATGGACATCTCTATCTTGCCATGGTTCACGCTAGGCTTCGCCGTTTAGAACATGATCTCCTGACAGCTTCCAATATCATTATATCAGGGCAATAATCAGAGTTTTGAAGCTGCTTAGTACTACTCAACCCACCCATGCCCTTTCCCAGCTTACATGGTCCTGCACCTGAGACTTAGCGGTACTGAAGAATTACTTTGTATATTACACTATCCTTCATATGTTCTTGTAAACCCAAATCTGAGGTAGACTCTTGGTCATTGTCCGACTTTATATACCCCAAAAATAGAAAAACAGACAAGCGTAACAAAAACAAGTGCTATAAAATAATCAGAAAGGTCAAGAAATATGCACATACAAAATATTATTTTCCTTAATTATTAAATAAATAATTTCATAAACTCACAACACTTAATATAACTTATAGAAAAGAAATCCCAAAAATATTATCCTTATATAAGTTGTGGGTAAAGGTGTCAGATGAGTGGACTGGTTTATAGGGAACGTGTAAAAAATGTCATCATTTCATGCTTTGGTCAAAGTGCTTGTCCGGACTGATAAATTATGTATACTCCATTACATTACTGGTGCCAGAACATCTGGAATGGACTTCATCTATATGAAGGCAAACCAATATGGCTCCTGCAATCCAGGCGTAGTCTTATCCTGAGGTAGGTAAACCATCTGGGCAACCAATATACTGGATGAGGGATTTTTGCTTAAGAAACAGTACTAAAAGGATCTATTATACAACTTATTGTGCTGCGTGTTTAATTGTAATCTGGAACTATCATTTGAAGAAGGCATCGATGGTGAGACTGGAGCAGGCTGTTTTGGCTTTCTTAGACATTGGGTTCTGCTGTGCTGTTCCTGGTCTGCTGGCAAAAGAAAGGAAAAGTAAATAAATTAGCTGCATTTGCACCTGAGGATGGCGCTAGATAAAAAAATTTTGTCTATAGTCTAGGGTTTGAACAACTTGCTTTTTTTCCCCCAACGACCTACAACAACAACTTGTTACGGCTATGAAAACTCTAGCATCACCCACGAAGTACTCCAATAAAAAAAATTTCCGCCCCTTCCAAGTTTGAAAATGAGCCCATTTGTAGTGTCATTTTACTCAATACCTTCCTGATAGCTTTATTGTGAAGTTATAGGATTCCCTCCGGAGCTCTGATCTCCTCTCTGCTCCTCTGATGTATACAGTGTTTCCTGTATGATCAGGAGGTGAGACAATGCAAATCCTTGATCAGACTCCCATAAACTTGCATTGTGAGTTTGACTTGCTGTTCATACACTGTGTGCATCAGAAGAGCAGTGAGGGAGTTAGTACTTCAAACAGGAGCACATAACCTCACAAGTCAGCAGTCAGTAATCTAGTAAGTACCCTATACTCAAGCTCATTTTCAAATGGGTAGAAAGAAACATTCTGGAATGCTTCTTTAATGGCCAGAGGAAGCACAGTAATGTCATGCCAAGTCTTGTGCAGCAAGCGCCATTATTAGGAACAGAACACTATAATAGACAGTGTGGGAGAAAACGGCAATACCCTGATAAAACTTGTGCAAACTCGGGGAGAACATATGAAGCCCATGCAGAGTTTGTTCTAATCTAGAACTAAATGACCAAATTTCTCTGCGAAACAGAGTCATTATATTTGCTTATAATGTGACCCTTTTAGAAAAGAATTTGCCCTCTCTGATACAGATAACACAAAGACATTTTCTTGAAATACAATGCAGGGTCCCTGGGCGCTCCTCAGTGGGTGAGATCACAGGACTAGGCTTACCCAAAACCTAATAATGCAGAAACTTACCGTTTAGACCGGGCAGAAGATTTATTCCCAGAAGTCCCCCTGACTGTGATCCCTGTTGATAAGAATATCAAATGAAAGAATTAGTTAATAAAAATACCTATTTGAGAGGCATCGGACAGTGTGTACCGGGTCCTAATAGAAGTGCTCCGGCTGAAAGAATTAAATATTGGAACTTCATTTATGCATCTGCAAAATCCCTCCCAATGAAATCAAAGCCAGTTGTCCCCTATCTAACTTACAGATCTATGGAGGTTCAACTTCTCAGAACCCCACTGTCCCCTATTCTGAATGGAGTGGAGGTCGGGGGGGAAGGGGGGGGGTGCATACCGCTCCAATGGGATTGCTGTACTCCTGTACTCAAACCACCTTCGGCACTCCCATTAAAGTGAACGGTGTAGTGTTGTAGTGAGGATGCAGGTCTTCTGGAATAAGTCCACTATGAGATGGTTACTCTTGTAGATCAGAACACTTTATTCCATGCTCCATCATGGCTCCCTGTCTAACAACTCCTCCCCCTAAGCTCAGCTCCTCCTCCATTACTACCTCACTGTTGCTAGGCAGACAAAGCAGAATAAGTAAGCAGAACAGAACATACAGAACATACTTATAACAACATCACATCTCTCCCCTTCTTATAAAAAAAAATAAAATAAAATGCAAACATTATGAATGGACAATAAATAAAAGGTCCGAACTGAAAAGAAAATTTTACTGCAGAACATAGTCCCTGAGGTGCGTTGGTGGCCTTCGATTTATCCTTGTCGGGTAGCGTTGAGACATCTCGTTATTAGAAACAGTCTGTGAATTTTCGGAGGTGTCTCTTGTTGGTGTTGCTGAACCAGTTGTACCTGGTGAAACTTCCTCATCATCTGTCTCCTCTGCACTTGCTCCTGGATTGTAGTCACGAAGCTTTTTAAAATGGGAGATATTTCGTGTCACTTGATGACCCTGGCGTTGAGCAGTAACCATGGTACCTTTGACGTGTGTGACTTGAAAGGGTTCTGGATGATAAGGGGATGATAACTTGTCACTGGGTCTCAGCCTTTTAACAAGGACCCAGTCTCCCACATCCAGCTGTTTGAAGCGACAACTTCTCTTATCTGCATATCTTTTCATCCTGCCTTTGGCAAGGGAATCATTGAGGACCAATGGAGTCTGGACGTGAACTACTGGGATGTTTGGAAGCTTAATGCGCAAAGGCCTGCCGAAAAGTGCAGTCGCTGGCGGAGTTCCTGTAGTAGAGTGTGGGGTGGCTCTGTACTGTCTAAGGAACCTGTACAATTCTTGCTGCAAATCCTTGTGTTCCATGGTAGCAATCCGAAGAGTTTTGTTGATTGATTGCATGAAGCTCTCCACTTCACCATTGGCTTGAGGCCAGTAAGGAGTTATTTTTCTGTGGTTAAAACCAAGATAAGTTGCAAAAGACTGAAAATCTGCACTATTGAAAGGTGGCCCATTGTCAGTCTTCACTGTTTCAGGTATGCCATATGCAGAAAAGATTTTGTCCAGTTTTGGTATGACAGCTCTTGCAGAGGTGGTGGAAACGGGTTCAATGACTGGAAACCTAGAAAAATCATCTATGACAACCAGTAAATAGGAATGATCTGGCAAAGTGCAGAAATCAACACTCACAGCAGTCCATGGATTGTCTGGCAGAGGTGTCATTTGTACTGGTGCTCGGCTATGGTCCACCGTAGTTGCTTGGCAAGGTATACATGTGGCAATAAGTGCTTCCACTTGTTTATCTAGTCCAGGAAACCATACTTTCTCCCTAAGTAATTGCTTTGTTTTAACTATACCTTGATGAGCCTCATGGGCCAGATCGATCACTCTACTCTGAAGTTTCTGAGGAATGACCAGGCGGTTGTCACGTAGTAGTATGTTTGAGTCAGATACAGAAAGAGAGTGTCTTGCATTAAAGAAGGCCTGCAAATATGCTGTTTGGCCCTGCGGTTGAAGACGAGTGTCAGCTAGAAAAGAGTTCCAGTTCTTAGACCGAACAGTGTCAATTACCAACTGAAGTTGGGGATCAGAATCCACCGCATGTTTAATTTCTTCGAGGGTCATTGCTCTTGGCACAGAGTGTGTAACAATGAAATTTACATGCTCCTCAGCTAAGACAGTGGCAGGCAAGTCATCTTTGGTAGACTGTGGTGAAGGGTGTCTTGAAAAATAGTCTGCAGGGTTCCCAGCTCCTGCCTCATATCTCAAGTGAAAGCGATAGTTCTGCAGGCGGAGTAGCCAGCGTTCAAGTCGTGGGGGTGGCTTTGATGAATGTTTATTGAAGATTGGAATGAGTGGTTTATGATCACTGACCACTGTGAACGGACGACCAAAGAGGTAAAGATGAAAATGAAGGCATCCCCATACAACTGCGAGAGCTCCCCTCTCAGTTTGAGAATAGCGCTGTTCCGTTTCTGTTAAAGCCTTGCTTGCATAGGAGACTGTAGAGATACTGCCAGTTTTAGACACCTGAGTTAAAATTGCACCAAGGCCTACAGGACTGGCATCCACAGTGAGCTCAGTAGACTTTAGTGGGTCAAAATAGGCCATGACCGTGTCACTAGAAAGACTGGACTTAAGTGTATCAAAAGCTGATTGATGTTCAACTGTCCATGACCAAGGAGTATCCTTTTTAGTGAGTTGTCGTAGGGGTTCAGAAACAGTAGCCAGATCAGGTATGAATCGTCCACAGTATGTGACCAGACCAAGAAAACTTCGAACATCTGAGACATTTTGTGGCTGGCTAGCAGAGGTTATGGCAGCTACTTTCTCAGGGTCTGCAGAAACACCATTTTCAGAAAAAATGTAGCCAAAAAAATTCAATGACGTCTTGTTGAACTCGCATTTTGATGGATTAACAGTTAAATTGCAGGTTTGCAGTCTCTGAAAAACTTGTTCTAGGTGATTGTCATGTTCCTCTTGGGTTGTGCCAAAGATAAGGATGTCATCACTAACATTGAGGACTCCAGGTATTCCTGAAAGAACCTGCCTGATAACATTCTGAAAGATTTCTGCAGCCGATGAAATGCCAAAATTCAGCCTCTTGAACCTCCTTAGACCGACATGAGTGCTAAAAGTTGTGATATATCTGGAGTCTGGATGCAATTCAAGCTGATGATAACCAGATTTTAGATCAATTTTTGAGAATACTTTTGCACCATTTAGATAATAATAATAATAATATAATAATACATTTTATTTATATAGCGCCAACATACTCCGCAGCGCTGTACAATTTATAGGGTTCAGATACAGACATACATAACAAAGAACGTCATTTCACACAATGGGACTGAGGGCCCTGCTCAAAAGAGCTTACAATCTATGAGGTAGAGAGGGTGACACAAGAGGTAGCAGGGGCGGCATTGCTTATACAGTGTTCAGACAATTTTGTGCATTAGGAATTGTGATAGGCCTGTCTGAAAAGATGCGTCTTTAGTTTGCGTTTGAAACTGTAGAAGTTGGGAGTTAATCTTATTGTCCGGGGTAGAGCATTCCAGAGAAGTGGTGCAGCTCGGGAGAAGTCTTGTATACGAGCATGGGAGGTTCTGATAATAGAGGATGTAAGTGTTAGGTCATTGAGTGAGCGGAGAGCACGGGTTGGGCGGTAGACAGAGATGAGGGAAGAAATGTAGGGAGGTGTGGCATTATGGAGAGCCTTGTGGATGAGAGTAATAACTTTATATTTTATTCTATAATGAATAGGCAGCCAATGTAGCGACTGGCACAGACCGGAGGCATCGCTGTAGCGTCTAGCCTGATAGATGAGCCTGGCCGCTGCATTCAGAATAGATTGTAGAGGGGAGAGTTTAGTGAGGGGAAGACCGATTAGTAAGGAATTACAGTAGTCAAGACGAGAATGAATCAGAGAGACAATAAGTGTCTTTAGTGTATCTCTGGTAAGGAAAGGGCGTATTCTGGAGATGTTTTTGAGGTGGAGGTGACATGAACGTGCGAGTGATTCAATATGAGGGGTGAAGGAAAGGTCTGCGTCAAATATGACCCCAAGGCAGCGGGCATGCTGCCTAGGAGTTATAGTAAGGCCTGAGACTGCAATGGATATATCAGGGACAGATCTGTTAGATGGTGGAAACAGTAGTAGTTCAGTCTTAGAGAGATTTAGTTTCAGATAGAGCGAGGACATGATATTAGAGACAGCAGAGAGACAGTCAGATCTGTGAGAATATCATCAATGGTAGGCGTAATGTGCCTTTCTCTTTGAATGGCTCGATTGGCATGTCGCATATCCACACATAACCTGATTTTACCAGGCTGCTTAGGTTTAGGCGCAACAACAATTGGTGAGACCCAGGGAGTTGGGCCCTCCACACGTTCAATAACATCATCTGTCTCAAGGTCTTGTAGCTCTTTCTCCACTAGCTTGCGGACATGGAATGGGATGCGCCTGTGAGGTTGAACTGACGGCTGGACTGACTGGTCAATGTGTAATTTCACTTGAAAGTCTTTCAGCTTTCCTATGCCTTGAAAGAGTTGAGGATATTTCTGCATAATAGCTTGGACAGAGGAGTGTGTTACGCTGTTTGCCAGTTTCACTAGGCCCAGAGATACCGCACTATTGCAGCTGAGAAGAGTGTCTGCAGAACACTCCACTACATAGAAAGTGTCCGTGATGGATTTCCCTTCAGCCGTTAGTAATGCCTGAAATTTGCCACATAGGGGTAATGCAGTAGCTGAACCATAAGGATATATCTGCAGGTTAGTACATTGCAAAGCAGGTTTGTTCTTTAGCTGGCTATAAGTGGCATGACTAATAACATTGACAGACGCCCCTGTATCTACCAGTGTCTCCACCGGATTGCCATGTATTAAGATGACTTGTTTGGGATTAGACATTGCATGCACATTGTGAGACCCCTCAGTCACTGAGAATAAGCAGGTGCTGCAGGGCTCATCAGCAGGGGACACTGACTGCACTGCCTGGACTTTCTGTGGCATCACTTGTTTAGCAGAGAGAGAAGATTGTGATTTTGATCTGCAGACTTTTGCAAAGTGATTTTGTTTCCCACAGTTATGACAAGTTACTCCCTTTGCTGGGCATGGTTTCTGATGAGGATAAGGACCTCCACAGTTGTAGCAGGCTGCAGCCTGTGTGTGTGGCACATGTGGCTTCTGAGTGAGCTTTGCTACAGAAGATGGCTGCTCTAGTATACAGTCTGTGTTCTCTATAAGTTTAGCTTGATTCTCTGCTGCATCATGAATACGTGCAACGTCCAGTAGCTTTGCTAAAGTCATGGTGGAATCTCTGAGTGCTTGTCTCCTTAACTTAGAGGACACACAACCTTGTATGATTTGCATCAGAATTTCCTTGTCTATATCTGCAAATTCACAGTAAGCTGCAAGTTGTCTTAAGCGGACATGATATTCATCAATGGTTTCTGTTGCTGACTGTTTTGACTGTCTAAACTTGAAAATTTCAAAAGCTGCATTTATGTATGGAGAGAAATGCTTAGTTAGTGCTGCTTTGCATAACTCATAGTCACTGTCCTCCCCTGTATTGGGCAGAGTTGTGAAGATATCATAGACTTGCTCCCCTGCATAGTGCAATAACATGGCTTTCTTTCTTGCATTGTCAGTAATGTTCATTGCTTGCAGGAATATCTCAAAGCGTTTCAGCCATTTATTCCAGCATGCTGCTAAGTTTGCTTGGGGCTGGTGCACATCAAATACAGCAAAGGAGGGTAAGCAGGCCATGGCTAGTGCTAGTAGTGCAGTCTTGTACACAGTTTCCTGTAGCAGTGAAATACCTTTAGCTGATTATTTTTAATCCTCGTCGCCAATTGTAGTGTTGTAGTGAGGATGCAGGTCTTCTGGAATAAGTCCACTATGAGATGGTTACTCTTGTAGATCAGAACACTTTATTCCATGCTCCATCATGGCTCCCTGTCTAACAACTCCTCCCCCTAAGCTCAGCTCCTCCTCCATTACTACCTCACTGTTGCTAGGCAGACAAAGCAGAATAAGTAAGCAGAACAGAACATACAGAACATACTTATAACAACATCACAAACGGAGCAGTGTTTGTGTTACCCAGACCAGCCACCACTCCATTCAGAAAAGTCCTGGGTTCACCTGGTTAGTGTGGGCTGAGCGATTGGACCCCCACCATCTGTAAGTTATTCCTGATCCATAACTTGATTTGACAGAAAAAAACCCTTTAATTATATTGAACAGGAGTCTAACATGCCGCTCTGCCTTGGTCAGAGTATTAGCTAATTACTAAAGAACAGTTAAAGGGGTTTTCTGGTCTATGAACCATAGTTAGGAAAGGGCAGAGAAGGGGTTAAAATAAAAACTATTCAAATGTCCTATGCCCCACAGTCCCAGCTGCAGCGATCACATGAGGGGTTAGACATGTCATTACTAGAGCGTTGGAACAGGACTGGGGTCCAGGGAGCTTTGGCTGGGATCGTCAGAGTAGTCAGTAAGGTGAGTATGCTTTGTTAACCTTTTCCTGCTTTTCCCACCAAATTTTGGTCCGGGGGCCAGTAACCCTCCTGAACTAAATCTTTGCCCCAAGCAAAGAAAAGCCTCTCATTTTGTATGTCTATTTATCTACCTATGTAATAGATTTGGACAGGATACAACTTGCATCATGAGATTAATACTAAATGATATGAACTTTATGGGTAAAAATAGTACCATATCAGCTGAGTTAGGCCTGATTCACACAGTGCAGATGTGTTCTTGACATGTAAGAGTGAATACTGCCCTCTAGTGCACACTAGAAATCATATGTTTTTGCAAACAGCCCAAATGGGGCAAATTTAGTCATCAATATCATATTGGTGGGGTGTACCCCTTTAAGGTAAATGAAACTGAGTTGTAATACTGGTTACAGCCACAATGCAATAAGGCGCTGTGCCTGGTATTTAATAAGGAGGCTAATGGTCAGCTGGTCAATGGGGATGCCAAGAGTCAGATCATCAGTATCAGATTGGCAGGATAGGTAATCAATTATTAAATCTTTAATGTGAATTATATATCATTATAGTGTGTATATATGCAGTGTGACTCACAATATACACGGAGAATACCTCTGTCCTACTCCCGACTGCTGACTGTAAAACTTGCGAGCCGAGCAGTAAACCTCGCCCGGCCAGTAAAAGTTTTATTTAAAGAGAAAAGTCCTGGCAGGATTTGTTGTTTTTCCACAGAACCTTTGTCTATGTACGCCGGGCACCGTGCCATGCTTACAGATTAGGCTCCTAATGGCTCATTCACCTAAAGCAGAAAGGTGCAGCCAAAGGTCACTGGCAGTGCCCGGCACATTCAGGATCTGCTCATACAGCCCATTACTGCTGTGACTCCTGATGGCTGGGCAAGGCAAAAACCATGAATAATACACGTGTAATGTGGACTAGAGAGATTATATGGAAGCTAATGGATGAGAGAGGCATGTACATTAGAAAAGCTGAGTAATGCCAGAGCAGAACACTGGATGCAAGTCAGTATTTAGGCCCTTAACGTGTAGGATCCAAATATTCTATAATGTTATGGTCAAGGGCTGGCTGCATGTTCTCATCCAAAGCCAGGGCCGTTTTTTTTTTTTTTTGTAAATTGCGAGCCCCCATATAGGGCTCACAATGTACATTTTTCCCTATCAGGGAGCTTTGGCTGGGATAGTCTTTGGAGTGTGGGAGGAAATCCACGCAAACACGGGGAGAACATACAAACTCCTTGCAGATGTTGTCCTTGTCAGGATTCAAACCAGGACTCCAGCGCTGCAAGGCTACAATGCTAATCAATGAGCCACCATGTTGCCCCAGCCAGAGCCGTTTTAATATTTTAGGGGGCCCTATTCAAACCTTTTTGTGACTAGTTTATAGCTATAATGGGGTCAATGTGGCTTCTGCCCCCTACCTACCCTGAAATTGTGGGAGCAGTTCACTTGCAATGGTAACTGGGACTTCTATAGGCTCCCAAGTCTGCCAATACTGTTACTAGTGAGCCCTTCCCGAAACATGGCTCTACAGTAACATAGAAAGTTCTCCATAGACTGCAATACTTAGTATCTAATGACCACAGGTTGAAGCTTCCTGAGCAGCACAATGACTAACAGCTATGGTTTATAAAGGGATTTATCAAACATCTATATTATATCATGCACTTACCATTCTGGAGATCATTTTTGATCGGATGTCTTGGCTCCCGGTTGGCCGAGTGTTCTTTGAGTTCTTCTAGAATGCCTTTATTGAGACATACATCCACATGTCTATTGAACACTGCGAGGTCTGAGGTATCTTGATTTATGTTGCACACTGGGCATATGAATACGGTTTCTCCAGCACATACTGAAGAACTTGGCGCGGCTTCTCTCGCACAAGTGTTTTCAATGCCATCGTCCTTTTCTATTCCATGATTTTCCTCAGGGTTCTTAGAACTAGGTTCCTCTTTGCAGGGATCCATCTGTACATCTGTGTCATGGATTGCGCGCATTGCGTTCTTATCAATGACAAAGTCGTCTAAGTCTTCAGAGGGTGTGACCAACTTCATTTTGTTTTTAACATTCTTCATATGGACACCTTTCTTGAGGTCAGAGAAGTCTTCATTACTTTTTTTGGCTTTCGTACTATTTGTTCCTTGTACGTCTTCACATTTTGTTCTAGTTTCAATATTATTGGAAGGAGGAGATTTACTCAGACATTGGTCAATATGTTTATTAAAGGCCTCCAGATTCCAGTCACTTTGTTTCATCATACATATAGGACATGTGAAATTGGGTTCCTGGCAAATCTTGTCGACCTCAGTTAGGTCCTTTTGCTCTTCACCTTGGACGTGTATCCCGTTTTGCTCACTGCTTGTAGCTGCGTTGCTTGTGGCTAGGTTGCTTGTGGCTAGGTTACATGTGGCTACGTTACTTCTAGTTACGTTGCTTGTGGCTACGTTGTTTGTGTGTATGTTACTTGTAGTTACGTTACTTGTGGCTATGTTACTTTTGGCTACGTTACTTGTGGCTACATTACTTGTGGCTACGTTGCTTGTAGACGCTTGTTCCAGTCCAAGTTGTCTTTCTGCACGTTTCAGATTGAAGAAACTCTCTCTCTGTGGGGCTGGAGTTGGAGTTGCTTGGGCAGGCTTGTCTGACATTTCTGAGCACTTGGTCTTCGTAGTTTTACTTAAGCCCAGGAAGCTAGTGATACTTTTCTGATATTTTCTGTCATCTTCAGATAGAAATCCAGAAATTCTTACCCCTAAGAAAGATCAAAATAAATGACAACAAGCAGAGAGTGGTCAAAATGTACTATGTAAGAAACAGAGCCCTAAAGGAAGAAGACAATGCAGGTTTAGTATTATACTGAAGATCATATGCTGGGTAGAAGCCAAAAAATACTAATACTGGTCAGTAGGGAGGTGCCCACATCAGCCCCAAAACATCTTCTATGGTGACTTTTCCTGAATATCTGGGGGTATCCTAGCAGGTCACTTGTTCTCTAGAAACTGCTACATTTTCAGTTTTAGCATCATTTTAAGAATTGTGAAGTCCATATAATATAATAATAATAATAATCTTTGGCAAAAAAAAGTTTGGCATTCCACATATACACCACCTTATGCAGTGTGAAGGCACAGAACTCCTTAAAGGAACACCCCAGTCATTTTTTTGACTCCTTATACTGCCCTTATACTATCCTGTAGATGTGCTCTAAGACAGTCCTAGGGAGGCGATATAAATTGTACCCACAATGTCACTGTCTTGCCAGCACTACTGACCCCGATTGAGTAATGCCAAGAAATCCTGGGTACTATTTCTGCTAAATATTTTCAGTATATAGGCTGCCATATGTAAGTGATCCCAAAGGCACTGGAAATGGCATGCTGGTATAGTCAATCAATAGGGCCAGCTGGCCAGTAACCAGGGGACCATCATCTTTAGAGCCAATTACTTCCAACCAGTATATATTTCTTGTGGGCCAATTCACACATCATCTATGCTTTTGTTGATGCTGTTCTCCATTTGCAATGAGCAATGCTCGTAAAGCAATAAATAATGGATGTGTCTATATGGAATAGAGGGGGAAGAGCTGAAAATAATTTTCCCTGATGGTGTCAAACCCCAGTCTTATGCGATCGGGGAATTAGAGCACATTGGAGATGCCAAGCACAAGTGCAAAAAAAACTGTGTCCTCCAGCTCGAGAGAGTCAGCACAAAATGTTACAACTGGGAAAAGCCTAAATGAAGGAACTTCTTGTTAAAATATTGCAAACACTTTTATGAGTTTCAGTTTCCTATTTCATGAACCTACAATATAATGTATACAAGTAATCACCCAATAGCTATCCTAGTAGTAATGTGTGCACTCTCTATACACAGTAGGTTTAGTTTTCATTTGCACATCTAAAGTAGTTTTGCAGTATCAAATTCTGGATTTACCCATCAGCCTGAGCCGCAGAGGTTCTGGAGAAGCCAAATCAATCTCTGCCTTGAGAATTTCCTTGGCAACAGAAAATATTTCTTCCTCTGTAGAGACGGCATAGGACACGGTCGACGCTCTGGTCTTGACTTCAAACTTGACATTTTTTAGTTTCAATGTAACAGTCCTGCCCTATAATAAAGGAAGCAGAAGTCCATTTATAACCCTATAAAGGCTCCAGTGTGTTGCTTTTGGCCGCCGAGTGAAAGTTCATATACAGTTTAGGAAGTTACAGCCATAATGGAAGTCGAGCGCTCCACCTATTAGCTGAACTATTACGGCTCCAAGCAGATGCCACAATATTATTACTTAATTCTAATAAATGCCTAGAAAACACGCGGTGCGCAAAGCAGGAAATAACTGGACAAGTCAGTCTATAAAACAACTGGAAGTGGAAAGACAAGTAAAACAAACAATATCCTGGAGGAAACCTTGGAAAGATTCTTTAAGCGAGGAAACAAAGATAGCCAAAAGTACGAAAATAGACTTTGTTCGATGTTGCAGTAGATTTCACATTCAGTAAAAAATAAAAACTTCACAGAACTCTTTCACCCTTGTGGACACTACCTTTAAGAAACCTCTTCAGGAAGTTATAATAATAATCCACCATGTTACATATACATTGCCTCCCTTCTCATGGTAATATGCTCCTGTAATCATATTCCTCCCAAACCCCCTACTACAACCAGTGCTGATGTTGCTATAATCACAGAGCTTTAATAGTTAATAAATTCCCTCTAAGGACACAAAAACAGCTTGGAATTTGTCATTTGGCTAAGACTGGCAAGTTATATAAGCCATCTCTTTCCATTTGCATATATCGATGACATGAGCAGGGAGAAAGTAAAGGGCTAAAGTAATTTAAAGTCTCCTCCTACTTTGTCTCATGAAGTGTGAAGCCCAATGAAATAAAGCTAATAAACAGTATACAGCACTTTATTTCAGTAAATCCAAAATTCACTGAGATACATATTCTAAGAAGCTTTTAGTCTAAGGCCCCACATAGAGAGCCACAACTAAAAAAGCATTGCATTTTTTTTCCGCAGCATTTTTCACAGAAATTCCGCAGATTTTTCTCTGTGGACCTTCTGTCTCTATTATACCTATATGGAAAACTCCAGCGTTTCCAAAGGTAAAACTGACATGCTGTGATTAACAAAAATGTTAATTTTTTCCTGCAATGTGTGGATGGCATTAGCCAGAATCCTATCCACTTTGCAAGTACTGTAATAAGCCGTGTTTTTTTGCCCTGGCAACTCCTCTGTGAATTCACAACGTGGAGCCCCGGCCTCAAAAGGGTTTTCCCATGACATATGCACAGTACATTCCATGTCTGGCAGGTTACATGCCTATTAGAGATGAGCGAACACTATTCGAAACAGCCGTTTCGAATAGCACGCTCCCATAGAAATGAATGGACGTAGCCGGCACGCGGGGGGTTAAGCCGGCTATGGGCAGTGTTTCAAATAGTGTTCGTTCAACTCTAATAGGCATGTAACCTGCCAGACATGGAATATACTGTGCATATGTCATGGAAAAACCCTTTTGAGACCGGGGCTCCACGTTGTGAATTCACAGAGGAGTTGCCAGGGCAAATAGTGTTCGCTCATCTCTAACGCCTATCTCTGGAAAATTCCCCTCCAAATCGCAGCCAATCTTACCCAATCCCACTGACAACCAATTTCAGACTTCCAGCTGTGGTCAGGTTTACGAACCAGTGAAGTTGACTGAGCTATACAGTTTCTGTAACTCCCATAGAAGTGAATGTGAGTTATGGACACAGTTTTTACATATCATAAGTTATGGAAACAGTATAGGCCACTTAGATATGCCGTTTCCATAACTTGCAATCAATTCTATTGAAGATGCAGAAACATCACAGCTCATCTTAGCGGTTTCCGTAAATCTGACCACTGCTGCCAGTCTAGATTTCGCAGTCAGTGGGATTGGGTTAGGCCGGATGGAGTTTGGGGAGGCGTCGTTTCTACAAACAGGTGAGGGTTCCAGAGGTGAGACTTGTATCTATCAGACATTTAGGGCATACCCTGCAGACATCCTTATAAACATCTGTCATGGCACAACCCCTCTGAGTAGACCACTGGATTTATACTTTGATGTTGACCTCAGTCTTGGAGCCTACAGCAATGTAACAGTATATTAGCACTGTTACCATCTTATATGGGGAGGATGGTGTGTTTTCAGTAGTCTTAGACAAACAGAACATTTTTGGATGGTCAAAAAGGGCAAGATTTACTTTGTCAGGCCATAAGATACAGATGGGAAAGTGTTCATTGTGATTTTTTTTCTTTTTTTGAAACTGTGACACTTATAATGTTTCTAACAGAGATGAAAATACAAAAGAAAAGTTATTAGTCAGACATAGATGTCATTCTGCAATGCTTCTAGCACATGTATTAAACCTCAATGTGTAACGTTCACTAAGTTAGTGACAATTGTTGCAATCTGTAACAATTTTGCAACCATTCCACATCAGAGGAGGCTTCAGCAAATTGCTTCAAAAAGTTTCACAAACCTTTAATCCTTCCTTATTGAGGTCTTCTGCGAGATCCTTGCAAAGTTCACGACACAACTCATATTGTTCCTCAGCAGAGCTCATCTCACTGAAGGTCCTGAAATTGGTCATTTATTACACTGAATTGATATTTAAGATTAATTCATGCAAACTATGTATTAAAAAATGTTCAACAGTTTAAGATCGCTAACTTAGAGCACACCTTTCATGTTTTATTATATACCGCTAGAAAGCTGACAGTGCACTGAATTTGTGAGTATACGCCCCAGTGCCAGAGATATTGGTGCTGTTAGATTTGGCACCGATATCCCTCCATTGTCAAATGGGCGGATCTTTGTGACCACAATCCGTTCTGAGTTTGACTATATTGAAGTTGGCCAAGATGGCTACATGCCCTGGAAAGGAATGGAATATGGAAAACAGGTACAAGCTTAAATCCTCCACGGACTTACAGCTCAGCATCATCCCTGTGCTATGAGGAATACCCCACTGATGGTACTCCTCCATGGCTTTATGCTGTTTGGGGGAACGTTCGTCACAGCCCAGCGATGACGCTCAGCTGTAATGTTCTCAGACAGCGGAGGGATATGTGCACCGAAACTAATAGAACCAATATCCCTGGCACCATCTCTAGTTCTTTGCAATGATTCCAGCACAGTTGGAATTTTCTCTCTAGTCCTCCACTGTTCCTGAGCAATCAGTGCTGTTAGTTTCAACACACAGTATGCTAATTAGGTTCCCTACTGTCATATGGGTGGTGTCTGTCTCTTCGCTTCAGGCAAGGACCACCCACCTACCAGTAGGTGGCAGTATACCATCAGCCACTTAAACTAGAATCATTGACTGCTCAGGAATAGTGGGGGCTAGAGAAAAAATTCCAACTGTGCTGGAATCAGTGCAGGGGTGCCTATTGAAGGATGCACAGAGTGAAGTTTGTGGAAGTGGTGAAAGATGTTCTTTAAAGCAAACCTTTTGGCAGAAAATGGCCTATTGTCAAAATCAAGTTTTTTATGCAAGCACAAAAGCTCAGCTGTTCCACCCACCTCGCTTATTTGCACAGTAACTACCACACATACTATAGTGTATTCTCACAACACTCTTTCCTAAAGGTCAATGAGTCATATTCTGCCCTAGCTTTCTTATGTTCCGTTATGTCCACAACAGCTCAGAGAGGCTTCCCCATTATTATATGAAAAAAAGATTAAAAAAAAACAAAACAAAAAAAAAACTATCAAAATATATAATTATATATTATTTTTCAATACATATTTGTCCTTTAAGAAACTGTAACCACTTCTCCAAAGAAGCCAGTATACCTTTTTATTTGCCGTATGATTTCACTACCTGCAGACATAGATTGAGATATACATACTCGTATACTATATAAATTTAGATGGTCAAATTCGCAATTGCAGATCTTCAGCTGTGCTAAATAGCGAGATACACAAATCATTGGAAGAAAAAAAATGGAAAAGTTGTATGTCTGACTTTTTAAATTCACCTAAATACTATGAGTCTACAAGCACGATATTGTAACATGGAACCACACACTTATTTTCTGCAAACCCGTATACATGATCAAAGTGTATAAAAGCACCTTAATACATGCCAGTGATCAGAAAATCACATAGCTATGTAAGAACAAAGGACTGGGAATTACTAAACCAAGGAACGGCCACGGATAAGCAACACTAAGCATTAGACATCGCACACAAGGGGGGCCACACGGTGGCTCAGTGGTTAGCATTGCAGCGCTGGAGTTCTTGGTTCAAATCCTGCCAAGAAAAAAAAAAACATCTGCAAGGAGTTTGTATGTTCTCCCCATGTTTGTGTGGATTTCCATCCCATACTCCAAAGACATACTGATAGGGAACAGTGGCGTAACTACCACCATAGCAGCGGTAGAAGCTGCCACAGGGCCCGGGACATCAGGGGCCCGGTGACAGCTGCTACCGCTGCTATCATTATTCTCGGAGGTCTTTTCGGACCCCCGAGTATAATGATCGGGGCCCCCTGTTGGTGGAATACTTTCCACCAACAGGGGGCCCCGAAGCTGTAGCAACGGCTGAGACACAGGAGCTGCAGCTCTGTCTCCTGTCAGCACTTCAGATGCTCCCCCTCTCTCCCCCCTCCCTTTCTCTGCTGTCCTCTGCCCACCAATGAGAGGAGGAGGCGGGGCTTATCCCTGCCGAGCTCCTGCTGTCTGCACTGGAGTAAGAAAGGAAGAAGGAAAATGAAACTAAAGCTACACAGGTACGTACTGGGGTTACTTATTAATGTCAGGCATATGGGGTGATTACTTGTGTTTTAGTAACTCCATGGGCCTCATATTAATAGCAGTTAACCCCATCATCTCCCTCACATTACCCGTTTGCCTCACCATAAGAGTTACTGATATGTGAGACATATGGGGGTAATAGTAATGAAGATACTTTATTATTACCTCCATGTCTCTCACATATCAGTAACTCTTATGGTGAGGCACACAGGGGTTAATGTGAGGGAGATGATGGGGTTAACTGCTATTAATATGAGGCACATGGAGTTACTAAATTGTAATGCACATGACCAGATTTTTTATCCACAATTTGTCCTGGTATAGCGGTCAGCGGGTGACGTGACAGTATTTAGTCCTGTAGGGGCCACTAAGGGACATAATACTGTGTGCAGTGGCCACTATTGGGTATAATACTGTGTGCAGGGGCCACTATTGGGTATAATACTGTGTGCAGGGGCCACTATGGGACATAATACTGTGTGCAGGGGCCACTATTGGGTATAATACTGTGTGCAGGGGCCACTATGGAACATAATAGAGCGCGCAGGAATGCGTAGGAGGGACTCGGTCGAGATCTTCGGTGTCGGGGGGGCCCCATGTCAAAAGTTCGCCACGGGGCCCCGCCATTCCTAGTTACGCCACTGATAGGGAAATATGTAGATTGTGAACCCTATATGGGGCTCACAATCTACATAAAAAAAAAAAAAAAGAGATAGCACACAAGGTTTAATATTACTCATATAGGATACATACCTTTCTGTGCTCATGCTTTTTCTTTCTCCATCTCTGATTTAAAAAAAAACAAAATAACTTTTACCATAGTCCGCATAGTTTCTTATAACAGAGATAGACGTATACAGTATTCAGTAAGCGCCATCTAGCTGTAGATGCCAGCATGTTATCTTTTACATGTAGGTCTATGCAGGGAATTTGGAGCTATAAATCAGAGTACAGCTATAAGCAGATATTAAAGGGAGTCTGTCAGCAGGTTAAGCTATATGATCCAACCACAGTACATTGTAGGGGACATTATCATGAGCATCATCACAACTTCATAGAATTCTATAGATGCACCATTTTCTTGAAAAAAGTAGTTTTAGAAATATGCAAATGTCGTTCAAGTGCAATGGGGACGTGCCGGAGCCTCCAAAGACTCTGAATCTTCACTTGATTAACAGCCTCTTCCCATCCTGTAACTATGTGCCTGGTATCAACTAGTAGGAGCCCTTAGGGCTAGTTTACACGTAGTTATTTGGTCCGGATTTTGACATGGAATCCGCATCAAAATCCAGGTCAAAAAACCGCCTCCCATTTCCTTTTACTGCTCGTGGAAAAAATAAGCGACGTGCCCTATCTTGACGCGGATTCCACGGCGGAAACCACCGCAGGGTCCGCGTCAAGACAATCCCTCCGGACTAGGCTCATTATTTGGTCCCGCCTCAAAATCCGGACCAAATAACTATGTGTGAACTAGCCCTTACAGTCTCTGGGGCATCCTCATTGCCTCATGTGCATATTTCTAAAAACAGCTTCTCCAAGGAAATGGAACATCTATTGTATCTAAAAACATGACAATGCAATGAATAATTTCTTGTATAATACACCGTGGTTGATTTGATTTAGTGATTCACTTTAGGTAATAAAGCAACAGATAAGGGTGAATTTATTTGGAAAAATAAAATTGAGTTTCAAGACTGCACCCCCAGACATGCGCCCCCTGTTGCTATCACATAGGAGTTTACAGGTTGTTATAAGCAGCCAAATGACACAGACAGTCAGACAATCCACCACCTTAAAGGGAATGTGCCACAAGAAAACCTATTTTTTTTATCAAGTTTCATCTTAAACACATTTAACACATTTGAGGGGTTTTTTAAAAAATTTTTTCGATGCTATATATATATTTTTTTTTAAATCCTAAAAATCCTGCAGTTCTGACTCTGGCTACTAAGACAAATAATAGGCTGAGACCTGTTTTCTGTAGTAATTTTCTTTGCAGCAGTCACCTCGCTTATTGGCACAATGACAATGGCACAGCTATCATGTAGATAATACAAAGAATTCATCAGTCAAAATCAATTATTTCACAGCTTATATGCTGACGTTCCCTAAATCTTGCAGTATTACAGTATTTTCTGGTTTCCGTTACAATTTTCCTATAACAGTATTATATTAGTTACCTGTCCAGGGCCGGAAGTACCACCATATTAGCCGTAATATATTGTCTTAACTGTCCCTGCTCATCACTAGCTCCGTCTTGCTTCAGCTTCCAACGGATGCCGCACAATACATCACAATGCTAAACAGCATTGGGGCGCTGGGTCCTCAAAGTCATGGCATTGTTCAGCATGGGAATGCAGAGGTGAAGCAGAGGAGGAGGCGAGCAGGAGCAGAGATGGGTCAGGGAATATCGTCCGTTACCTAATGGAGTACTCCAGTTGGTAGTGGTCTAAAGTCACTCTGTGGAGACCTGTAAAGGGGGCCTTTACTTTATGGGGGCCTGTAGAGGGGGCCTTTACTTTATGGGGGCCTGTAGAGGGGGCCTTTACTTTATGGGAGCCTGTAGAGGTGGCCCTTACTTTATTGGGTCCCATACCGTATGGTGTCCTCACTGTATGGAGACATATTACTATTGGGGGCCAGTAAACAGAGCGGTATACTGTATGGGGGACAATATAGGAGGCAATATACCGTGAGTGGGTTCAATAAAATGGGCATTATAACATGTGGAGGCCAGGAAGGGTGCATTGTAGGGACCAGGGCCCGTCCAAATCTTACTATGAGGCAATGTCATCCCTGAACCTGTTATTTACAGCTCCAAGGTGGAATATCACTTAAACTGACCAATTCTTTTAATACATCTGATACGAGACAACACAGCAATACGAAGCCTATGCTCACAACTAAGTGCCCACTCACCTTTCTATGCGTGTTGACCCTAAGCCCAGGGAAATATGTAGAAAGTTACGCCAGGATGTATCAGAGAACAAAAGTGAGAGCTGCGCCCTCTGCTGGTAAAGGTCGGTACATGTTGTAATTCCAAGCGCCCGTAGCATTTTCTCAGTGACTTTCCCAATCCCTGGAACCTGCGGTAATAAACACAATTGTCAGTAACCCTTTACAGAGAGCTGGCAGCGTTACATAGGGTGTAGCAATCCATTACTGCTGACAAGCACAACATCTTCCAAGAGCTGATTTGTTACAGCCTGCTGTGTTTTCTTACCAGGCCTGATGAATAATTTTGGTTTTGTTACTATTTTATTATTATCTGTGTCAGGAACACACAATGAGTTGTGGTCTGAGAAATATGTGAGCGGAACGGGAGGGGATCTTATAATAAATGATAAACAGTCCGCCTATCACATAATCCAACTCTCAACTTCTCCAATATAAGTGAAGACAAACAGGGATATCAGAACTTCCCAGTGAAAGAATGTGCGACTTGGGTCGGGTGGAGTACTAGGTCTCCTCGTAGAGATAGGCGTGCTGGCGTGGGGAAACCTAAAGACTCTACAGGACCCCCTGGGAATTTTGGAAAACAGAAAGCAAATTAGTTCTTGCTTGAAAAGGGAAAACTATACCTCTAGGCTCAGATATGGGAAGGCAGCAACCTAAAGGGAGTATGTCAAGTAAAAAAAAACCTCCCGAAGCAATAATAGTGCCATATAGTAGCAGAAACATAGCTTTATGGCCACAAACCAATATAACCATTTTCAGTTTCGGCCTGCGTCACAGTTGTCTGTAGGCAAATCTGGCAAACTGGCACACACCCAATGCACTTGCAACTTCTTTTTAATATCTATAGAAAAAATTTTTTGTCTCTACATTGTTTCATCGGTTTGTGGCCACTAAGGTATGTTTCTGCTCCTATTAAAGACCCCTATCATACATTAGTAGTGGCAAGCACTGTGGACATGACATTACTTTTAAGCCAATGTCCAACTTTTCAAGAATTCTTGCAATATGACACACAAGCCAAACCATATAAATCTTTTTCCAAACCAAAAAGACATTCTTCAGAAGACAGCTATTTCAGGGGGTCTTGTCTCTTGTGGCTACTGGTCAAGTACTTGGCTAAGTTAGAAGTCATTGATGAGGGTCAGGAAGGATACTTTATCTCCTTGTGAAGACCACCAGGTCACTAACTTTTAATAAATCATAAGGTGACTAACTTGTTTAATAAATCAGATGATTCTGCACCAAAATGTAATGCATTTCATTTAGAAATGTTGCTGTCAAAGCCTGAAGAATCTAGGGCAATAGGTGTCTCCCTTCTTGCTAATTTGCCGTTCACTCCCTGTTATTAGGGAAGGTCCATCTTTAGAAACCAAGAGACTCAGGATAGATCACAGGAAGTGTAAGACTCCAGGGCAGGTCTCTGTTCATGAGCTATGCATTATACACAGCTTTGCTACTCTGTACTCCCTGCCCATACACTGCACAGAAAGGACTTTGTAGATTCTCACGACCCACAGTAAATATACAGAGAGATTATCTACTTCTGGCTAGCTGATAGTGTTATGGCTAATGGGGAATTTAGCCATAGACATCATGCGACTTTCCTGTCGTACACAGATCTCCCTTTTTCTTTGCAGGAGATCATTTTACATTTATTATATTGTGAGCCCTATAAGGCACAGCAACCGACAAAGTGAGTAACGTGCTGTAGAATATATTGGAGCTATACAAGTAAGAGGCATAAATAAAATAAACCTGGCTTTGGAGTTCAGTGATCCTGAATCTCTATGATCACTTGAACTTTTCTCAGCTATTTTATTATTTTGCTATTTTACAGTTACTTCTGGCAGAATTACATGTAAAGAAACCTGCCACTAGAAATATCATTGTATGGGGGGCACAGACTTCTGTTTAATACACACCCCCTGCCTTAGAGAAATGCAAATTGTGCTACAGCCATACTTGGGCTAATAGCAGCAGAAAAACTGATAGGACCTCATTTATGAAAGCATACATAGCCAGAAGACAGTCTGCCCAACAAGACCCTGTAGATGTTTCAACATTTGATGAAAAATGAAGTACCCTTTGCTTATGCATGCTTCCCAGGGAACTTTGGGAAGGGGTCAGATGGAGTTTGTCAAGTCTTGGTAGTTCACTGCTTGTAAAGAATACATTTGGACGAGAATAGAAACTACTGTATTTAGTCACATGGGAACTTTTTAGCTGATGTTTAATAAGATAGATATTACAATCGTACTGACCACTACGGCAGCCTATAAGGTCTAATTCATTTTCAGACTACTTTATTGATCATGCTAACCTCTGGAATTAGGAACTGGGTCTGGGTCTGCGTTTTTCTGAACATGATCGTTGTTCTTATCCATCATCTTTGTTTGGTATTCTAGCTTGGTCCTAATAACTTACACAGGGAAGAGCAGCAATACCAGACACAGTCGATGGACAAGTGCAGTACTATTTCTCAAAGGAAAGAAAAAAAAAAAGATCCCTTATGTCTAATCCAGGATTTAACGCTTTAGGACATGGGTTCTAAGGGTTCTTTCTGCACCATAACCTGAAAAATCCCCTAGTAACCTATACATTATGAACATACAGATTTTGCAGTACTTCTGTACGGAATCCGCATTAGAACATAACATATTGCACTGCATTGTACTTTTATTTTTTTATGGCATCAAATGAAAATCAATTTATCTGCATTCGCAAATGATCAGCCACGTGTCAACATGGCCTTATACCCGCTGTTATAATGGAGGTGGATAACAAGCTGCGTCCTACCTTCCTGATAGGCAAGTCTTTAATGAAGTCCATTACCGCCTGTCTGTCATGTGGAATTATATACTGTCCATTAGGTTTGTTCCTGTCACTGCAAACTTTGGCCAACATCATGTTTGGAGCAATGCCTGAAAACACAAAACCATTAAGAATGACCTTTATATCCTGCTAGTCCAATACAGGCTTAATGTTTAAATTACTGGATCAGGAAGTGTAGAAGACAGAGGACACATGAACGTCTTTGAAGCCACCAAGTATACACTCATTCAACCGCTAGTAATGATTTAACAATAGCCGTGTTTAGCTCACAGGTTGTTTTGCAAGATTTGCCAGTTTAGAACATCGCCTACTAATAGGTAGAGTCGACAATAAATGGAAATCTCTGTGCAGACACTGATCTAGCAAGGGATGTCAAGAGATATCAGCTCTGCAGCAAGCAGAATCGTGAATGCAGCTCTGAGTGATGAAAATACAACTATTTTTTCTCCCTAACACGTTGGACTAGCCTTTAGATGTCTTCTCCACGCCACCATTCCGTAGAAATACCGGTTTTCGCAGTATGCAAATGAGTTCTCTTGCAGCACTAGGGGCGGGCCCAAGCGCTCAAACAGCACTGGGGGCGTCCCCAATGCTGCAAGAGAACTCTCCAGTGCCGCCTCCATCTTCTTCAGGAATGTCTTCTTCCAGAGTAGGCGGTGAAACTTGTAGGCCTCGGGCCTGGGCAGAACTGACTGCGCAAGCCCACAGGCCACAAGAAAAAGGCCGCTTACTTACTGTGTAAGCGGCCATTTTTCTTGTGGCTGCGGGCATGCACAATCGCCTTGAGCGCTGGGGCCCGCCCCCAGTGCTGCGAGAGAACTCATTTGCATACTGGCGAAAACCGGTATTTCTACGGAACGGCAGCGAGGAGAAGATATCTAAAGGTAGGAGACGAATAGCCTTTCTTAAGGCTATTCCGAGGTGTTAGGAAGAAAAAATACCTTCTGAATGATAGGATCCCTTTAAGTGATGGCGAAATGGATTGGGAAGCGGCTAAAAATCTAAAACCTATATACCATATATGGTCAATGACAATACAGTGTACCATACCCATATGTATTTGGGACAATAAAACTAATAGGGTCTCTTTCGAGAAAGACCTGGGTGTACTTGTAGTCACAGGCAAAATAATAGCACAATGTCAGTGAGCTGCTTCTAAGGTCAGCAGGATGTGGTATGGATTTACAGGAAAGGGATGTAACATTAGTTCTTTACAAGGCATTGCTGCAGCCTTATGGAGAACATGTAGTTTAGTTCTGAAGTCCACGTCATAGAAAGGATGCCTTGGATTAAAGGGGTGGTCCTACGATGTACAGGACCTCTGCAGGACCTTTGTCTCATTACATATTCAACCAGAGCTGAATGTGGGCCAGATTGGTGACCAGCAGTGCTCCCTCCTTTTTTCAACCATATAATCTAACTACCGCTTAGTGTACAGCCATTTCCTATTTCATAAAGAACACCTTATAGGGGTTCTCTGCTTTCAACAATTCCTACTTTCTTATAGCGTCCCCCTTGACAAAAAGCTATCAGGATGGGAACCGCTGCCCGAGACTCCCACTGATTTGTTGTTTTCTATGAGGAATTCTGGCATTTATTGCTTAATTTCCCAGCAGCGCCACCACAGGAGAAATGAAGCATTACGCAGAGCCTAGTCACATCAATCAGCTGTCTGTGTAAGGAAGGACAGGACAAGCCCGGCAGGGGAAGAAACGTTCTTTGTAACCATTCTGGTCTGGAGATGAGGGTCCTGAATACAGGACCCCCAATATTAACTCAAGTCTGTTATCCAAACTCATATACAGTGGTGGCTGCTGGCAGACTGAACATTATCATTTAAAGGGGATGTCTGAAAATTTTGGCTTTACTGAGTTCCCGATGGCTGAATGGTTATTTACTGTGTGCTGAAAGAGACCAGAAACTAAGGGAGGGCGGGGGACCTAGGAAGTGTTTTGCCATCGGTAAGGCAAGTACAGTAAGATTTGTTTAATTTTTTAGAGTATTCTGAGCCTTTTCTAAATAATTTTTATTGGCAGGACAAACTCTGTAACTAATGTCTATGCATGGGAATGGAGCCAGGTTGTTAGAATCTTTTCTTTCTGTGCGGCTTTATTATGTTGGCAGACATTGCAGAGAATGGCCGTGCTGCTTGGCTAGTTTTGCATGTGAGCATCCGGGCATGGTGTCCAGGGTCATAACAAAAGGAGCTTTTGCAAAGAAATAAAACTTCAATGAAAGATATAACAACATCAAGATGATCCAAGCAGTGAAGAAATACTCCATCAGTAACATGGAAGCGACAGTTCTATACAACAGAGAGCCGTACAGAGTATTACCGCCATTTTGTATTGCAGGCCGCTGGTACTTAACCCTTACCTGCACTGGCAGTCAGGGTTGTTTTCTGCTCTATACGAAATCTCATTTCCCTTACAGCTTCCTCCGCTGATGTTCCAAAGACAAACACCTTTTCCTGAGGATTTTCTTTGTTCTCAAGCTCGGTATCTTGTTTGGAGAGGTTAAGACATTGGTCTGGCAAAAAGGTTGGACTGTCTTCAAAAAGAACTGGTGAGGTGCAGAGTGATTCTTCTGGTTCACCCTTGGCATTAGTATTCTCCATACCTACTCTCACCAATAGATATATAGGAAATATATTACAATAAATGGTGAATACAGTCACTACATAGTAGTACAAAATATGAGAGAAACATTGAAGGTAGGGCTGGGCGATTAATCAAAAAGTAACAGCAACCGTACGTCAACCTAGGTAACCAATGTGATTTTGTTGACATTGGTTATTACAATATTTGTAGTTTCGTTCGGATTGAACAATGCCAAACCAAAACCGACCCCACAGTATAATAAGCAGAGAGACGGGGAAGGAGAGCAAACATAAAAAACAGAGTTACTCACCTCTCCTGCAATCCAGTGAAACTCCCTGGTGTCTTCAGTGCTTAATGCTGACATTGTGTGACATTGCAACACTTGTGTCTATGTGTCACAACACCAATCAATGGTCCCTGGCGTCAGCCAGAGGTGCCAAAGACAGCAGGAAGTCGCTCTGGAGAGGTGAGTTTTTTATGTTTCCTCACCTCCCCTGGCCTGGCTTATTGTACCCTGGGGACTAAAGAGACACCACACTATAATAATAGCAAATTTTGTTTTGGCCGTGTTCGGTCAAAACGAAACTCCAGGCAAATCTTGCTCAAAACTTAAATCATACTGTAAAAGGGGCATGGTTTAAAGGGGCGTGACCTACATAATTGAAGTAAAATGCCCGATTAATTATGATTTTTATTTAGGTCAAAATCGCTTAATTCATGGGGTCACTGTTTCCTATGACTTAAGCTTATACCCCCCACAAGCTGCAAAATAGGCACTAAAGAGCTGTATTCAATGCCCCCCACCAGTGATGAGCCAATCCATATACAGTGGATCTATGTGCCAACTATCTGTATATCCATCCCTGTATATCATCTCTCTATCTATCCAGAATTGAACAGAATCATCAGATACAATACTATGGCCTTATACCTGTGGGAGGGTTTTTGTCTTCAGTATTTCCAGCCCTAACAATATATTTTCTTCGTTCTTCTGGCCAAGTCAGTCGTTCTTCTAAATGGTCAGTGATATCCAGATAGGCCTCATCGAGGCTCAAAGGTAAAAAGTTGGGATCATACTCGGAAAATATTTCTCGAATCTGAAGGTGGAAAAAAATTACATTGACTTTTAACAGAAATTGCACATTATACAACTGTATACATTTTTTTTGTGTCAATTTATTAAAAATTTGGGGCTTATTCACACATTATTCTGTAATGTCAGGGCATGCTGGGGGTTGTAGCTTAGCATAAGCTTTAGTGTCACAAATTGGAATCTAGTGATTTACAATAATAAACTTCTTAAAATTCTTTGCCATTACAATATACAATGTATTTCCATTCCAGTTCAGCACATACCTCTTTACTTACTGCCCGATATTTGTCAAAGTTCGCTGGGACAATGTATAAATTCGGGCACAACCTCTTTGCAATGAATCCTGGCATGGCTGCACGTACCCCAAACCTTCTTGCTAAATAGTTTGATGTGGACTTTAAAGAAAAAAAAAAAAATTAGCATGCATATATGAATGGACATGTCAATGCCTAGGAGAAAGAAAAAAAAAAAAAAAATCGGCTTTTATTACCAGAAATAGCATTACTTATTTCATGAGCTGCTTTGAGTTAGGGGCTGTATCATGAAAAGTTGTAACCAGAAATACATTAGTCTTGTAGTAGGCAATGCAGGGAGATGGGAGTGTTACATGACAGCCATTACAATTAATGGTCGTCTATAAATGATATAAGTCAGATCTGCTGGAGCCAATGATAGTCATAGGATCGCTGCTATGAAGGAATTCTAGAGCTGGAGACCACTCTTGTTACCCGTAAGGCATATAGGGTTTCCATCACAAAATATGTAGGTGAACTTTTAATGGCTGCCACTTATCTGAAGACATTTGACCTCATGGGTATAATTCACGTATTACCATTCATACAGCACATATCTGTAGCTTAACCATTGATCCAGGTTTCAGACTCACCAGCATGCTCATGGAACCCACAGCCATGGGTTTGTCCTTCAGTTCAGGATTGTCTCTCATTTCCACCGCTGCATAAAATGCATCCATGTCAACATGTACAATAATGCGGCTCAGGTCACGACTCCGCTCAAGGTCTAGAGCCAATTTGTCCACCTAGTAAAACATGGCATTGAAGAACAACCATATTTCAATAATCTTCAAACAAGTTTGCCATAAAACTTGGTCAGAAAATTGATGGAACTACCAACATGAATAACTAAACCTTGGATATGTGTCTTACAAACAATCACTATTTTTTTTTTTTTTTTTAAAAACACTCATTGGGTGAAATGGTCTTTGGGTTAAAGTCTAAATAAAACAGAAACTGTTGCTCTCTTTCATAAAAATGATGTACTGCTTGACTTGGTTAACATCTGTTTAGCAGACCCATATAACGGATACAAAAAAATCAGAGATCTATATAAAAATTTAAAAAAAAAAAAAAACATTAAAAAAGGATCCGTTTCCGTTTTCTTGGCTGCAAACTTATATTTTTCTTTATGTCAAAAAATGGATAGAAACGGATTTTTAAAAATTAAAAAAAAAAAACAATGAACTCTATGGCCATTGATTTGTGCCTGCTTTTTGCATCTGTTAAACAGATGTAAAAAAACCAAAACAAAACATGATCTGAATGGAGCCTAACATGGATGGTTTATCGGTAAAGGCCAAGAGCCAGTCACAGGGAGAAAGGTTCACTAGATGGCTCGCCTACAGCTTCTACGCACCCAGCTCGCTTAGATTGACAGGCCTCTCCCTATCTGCACTACTTCTCCAACAGGAAATGCCATGTGAGCAGCCAATAAGCAGTCACTTTGAAGTATCTATAACATCCTGTGACGTTCCCTGAGGTCAGTAAAGGGTTACATTGTGGGACAATGCCAGGAACATCTGACGCGGCACGAAGATGAGGAGCCAGATAGAAGTTTTATGTAGTTACTGAGCCACATCATGACATCCAGAGTACTTTATAAATGGTGGTGTCATATTAAATCAAATCAAAATAGAATAAATAAAAATATAAAAATGTACAAATTCTACTTTCGTGGTCCAAAGTGTACAGACTATTTGTGCTGCGCGTTTCAGACTTGTTTTCGAGAACTTCTTCACTGGCATTCATGACTGAGAGCATTCCAGCTTTGTCTTATGATTAGCAAAACTCATAAAACTCTTGATCCAGGCATGACCAGAACCTATGACTGGCTTACAACACACTCCTCAGACGAACAATAGTAGATCTATTTGATGGCTTGCGGTCAAGCACTGTTAAACCTTGACCTTCAAGATTTTCAGCAAACCAGGCAAAAATAAACACAGGATAGATTGAGGTTTGAAACAAAGTACAATCCAGTCCCTGTGTTACCAAGTGTGACCCAGCAGCGCGTGTACAGGAGTCGATGTCAAATTATATAAAAAGTCAGGACAAACGAAAAGAAATTAAAGCGTAAATAAACTTACAAAGAACTTTTCTGGCACTATTTGTATCATTAATACATGTTGCAATATACCATATTGACAAATTTTGCTTCCTTGCTGTGAAATCCTACACTTCTTTATTATTTCCCTTGATTATCTCTGTTAACCGGGTTGTCCAGGCTAAAATTTTATTTTTTAATTAGTCTAGGGAAGCCTGAACAACCTTTTTAAGACCTGACATATGTACATTGCCTTCAATAGATGTTCTTGTATAATGCAGGGAAGTTGAAGACGGTGGGAAGGGGGTAGGGGGAGTGAGTGGTCAACTGTTATACCTAGGGTTAAATCTTGGGCATTTTAAAACAGAACAGTTCTCAGCTTTCATATGACACCAAGATCACAGTCCCACTTATATTATTTTCAGAAATATCACCAGTTGAAAACAAACTCTGGATTGGGAGCAGATATACAGTCATGGCCAAAAGTTTTGAGAATGACACAAATATTATATTTTCACATCATTTGCACATCTGCTGCCCTCTGGTTTTTATGTGTGTTTGTCAGATGTTTTTATCACATACAGAAATATAATTGCAATCATATTATGAGTAACAAAAGCTTATATTGACAGTTAGAATGAGTTAATGCAGCAAGTCAATATTTGCAGTGTTGACCCTTCTTCTTCAGGACCTCTGCAATTCTCCCTGGCATGCTCTCAATCAACTTCTGGACCAAATCCTGACTGATAGCAGTCCATTCTTGCACAATCAATGCTTGCATTATGTCAGAATTTGTAGGTTTTTGTTTGTCCACCTGTCTCTTGATGATTGACCACAAGTTCTCAATGGGATTAAGATCTGGGGAGTTTCCAGGCCATGGACCCAAAATCTCTATGTTTTGTTCCCTGAGCCTTTTAGTTATCACCTTTGCTTTATGGCAAGGTGCTCCATCATGCTGGAAAAGGCATTGTTGATCGCCAAACTGCTCTTGGACGGTTGGGAGAAGTTGATCTTGGAGGACATTCTGGTGCCATTCTCTATTCATGGCTGTGTTTTTAGGCAAGACTGTGAGAGAGCCGATTCCCTTGGCTGAGAAGCAACCCCACACATGAATGGTTTCAGGATGCTTTACAGTTGGCATGAGACAAGACTGGTGGTAGCGCTCACCTCGTCTTCTCCGAATAAGCTGTTTTCCAGATGTCCCAAACAATCGAAAAGGGGATTCATCAGAGAAAATGACTTTACCCCAGTCCTCAGCAGTCCACTCCCTGTACCTTTTGCAGAATATCAGTCTGTCCCTGATGTTTTTTCTGGAGAGAAGTGGCTTCTTTGCTGCCCTCCTTGAGACCAGGCCTTGCTCCAAGAATCTCCGCCTCACAGTGCGTGCAGATGCACTCACACCTGCCTGCTGCCATTCCTGAGCAAGCTCTGCACTGCTGGTAGCCCAATCCCGCAGCTGAAACACTTTTAAGAGACGGTCCTGGCGCTTGCTGGTCTTTCTTGGGCGCCCTGGAGCCTTTTTGCCAACAATGGAACCTCTCTCCTTGAAGTTCTTGACGATGCGATAGATTGTTGACTGAGGTGCAATCTTTCTAGCTGCAATACTCTTCCCTGTTAGGCCATTTTTGTGCAGTGCAATGATGACTGCACGTGTTTCTTTAGAGATAACCATGGTTAACAGAAGAGAAACAATGATGCCAAGCACCAGCCTCCTTTTAAAGTGTCCAGTGGTGTCATTCTTACTTAATCATGACAGATTGATCTCCAGCCCTGTCCTCATCAACACCCACACCTGTGTTAATGGAGCAATCACTGAAACGATGTTAGCTGGTCCTTTTAAGGCAGGGCTGCAATGATGTTGAAATGTGTTTTGGGGGATAAAGTTCATTTTCTAGGCAAATATTTACTTTGCAAGTAATTGCTGTTAAGCTGATCACTCTTTATAACATTCTGGAGCATATGCAAATTGCCATTAGAAAAACTGAAGCAGTAGACTTTGTAAAAATTAATATTTGTATCATTCTCAAAACTTTTGGCCATGACTGTATATAAAGATATAGCAAACTTAACAGTGTTTTAACTGGTGATTCCTCTGTATATATTACAGGTGGAACCACTATAGTGGTGTCACTTGAAAATTAAAGGGGTTGTCCCATCTCGTGGATCCTATCTATCAGGTAGCTTATGTAAATTGAAGACTTTTCCTAAATATATTGCTTTAGAAATGCTGCTTTGTTTGCCTGCTATGTGAACTTATTCATGGTATTTGATTCAATAAGTATTGTAATATCTCTTAGGGGGAGTTCACACAATGTAACGTGCAGCGTGATGTGGCACGTATACGGCGTGTCAGAGTTTGCGCGCCGTAAAAGCTCCCATTGATTTCAATGGGAGTTAGGATCGTATACGCCGCGTTATTTTGCGGCCGCAAAATCATGGCCGCAAAATAACGCGGCGTATACGATCCTAACTCCCATTGAAATCAATAGGAGCTTTTACGGCGCGCAAACTATGACACGCCGTATACGTGCCACATCACGCTGCACGTTACATCGTGTGAACTCCCCCTTAGTGTCGTTCAGCAAGCTGGGGGAGTGGAGAAATACAGGAAGTGAGAAGAAGAGACAGCACGCACACTTCTAAAACAGTGAGATGGAAAATCCTAAAAGTATCTAATCTTCCTTAATGCCAAACATAACACTGTCTAACTTACTTTCCCCCCTACCCTCAGCTGCCTTGTATTATACAAGAGCTCATACACCAGCACTTCAGTGAGAACTACTGGATAGATTTCACCTCCCAATACAGAAACAATAGAAAGAATAAAGAAGCACAGGATATCACACAAAGGAGCTGGAATTTGTTAGTAAATTATATTACAAAATGCATAATTTACAGACATGGGGCAGCATGGTGGCTCAGTGGTTAGCACTGTAGCCTTGCAGCGCTGGAGTCCTGAGTTCAAATCTTGCCATTGTAAGTAAGGGCCAGTTCACACAGAGTTAACGCGCTCGCATTCTGGCATGTATACATCTTTAGTCCATAAGCCACACTAAGACCCATTGAAATGAATGGGACCCATTGAAATGAATGGGATCTGTTTTGAGCGCTCACATTCTGACATGTGTATACGTGCCAGAATGCGAGCACGTTAACTCCGTGTGTAATTTTGTAAATTACAAAAAAAAACAAAAAACCAACAACTATATCTTACAGTGAAGCCCAACATTTTTTTGGTCGACCTGACAAAGTGTATTTTACCAACTTTGCACTACTGTACAGGGAATGATCGGAACATTCACCACGGTCTAGGATTCCATTGGCAGTCGGCTGGGTTTCCTGTCTTAGGGTGCATTCACACTGAGTAAACGCTAGCTTATTCTGAACGTAAAACACGTTCAGAATAAGCGGCGTCTAAAGCAGCTCCATTCATTTCTATGGGAGCGGGGATACGAGCGCTCCCCATAGAAATGAATGGGCTGCTTCTTTCACTCCGTGCAGTCCCATTGAAGTGAATGGGGAGTGCGGGCGTATACGGCAAGCTCTGCTCATGCCGGAGCGTACACGCCAGCACATCCCATTCACTTCAATGGGACTGCACGGAGTGAAAGAAGCAGCCCATTCATTTCTATGGGGAGCGCTCGTATCCCCGCTCCCATAGAAATGAATGGAGCTGCTTTAGACGCCGCTTATTCTGAACGTGTTTTACGTTCAGAATAAGCTAGCGTTTACTCAGTGTGAATTCACCCTTAGTGTGGCTTCTGGACTAAAGATGGAAACCAAGCAGGCCGCTCTCTAGTAAAGTTCAGCCACAAGCACGGACTACATCCAATTTACGCTGTGGGTTAATAGTGAACTTTCGGTACACAGTGTTCAATTAGGGTAAGTTCACACCTCAAGATCTGCTCCCCGGCTCCCATTCATATCTAAGAGTCAATAGCAGATTTCTTCCTTTAGCTGATTTTTTTTTCAGGTATTGTAAAAAAAAGTGACATGACCTATCTCCAGGAGGGATTTTGCCTTGAAAAACCCATTCAAATCAATGGGAGGCAGAAAAACATGTTTTTTGATGTGGATTTTGCAGAAACCACTAGCATTTTTAAAATTAAATATATGAGGTCCATACAGTGTTAAAAAAAAAAATGCATCAAAAACCACATTGGGTAAAAAACACATTAAACAATATTTCCTTATGCCTGAATCAGAACTTTTCAACCTGTAAAAATCTGTGTGAACATAGCCTTATATTGCAAATCCCTGTACTAGAACCATTTTCCTCATGGAACTGGAGGGACTCTTCACACTGGTAACATGACTTATGTTCAATAAGAAAGCATTACGCTATAGAGAATGTCTTCTGATGGGTACATATGATGTCTTAAAGAGGACCTTTCACGCCAATGACGTGAGGCTGTAAGGCCCGCCTTTCTGACAGTGGAGGGATATCAATGCCAAAACTAACGGTACTGATATCTCCTGCATCCGGGTGCGTACTAGCAAAGATGACGCTCAATTCAACGCACTTTCTAGTGGTATATAGTACTGCCGATCTGAGGCGACCTCCCCTTTAAAGATATATAATAATTTAATATTGTGGTTTCCATCATTTTCATGGGCAGTGTTGACTGTGGTGCCATTCTTCCCATCAAAAATTACTGAACCTTCTATGGACATGCAGAAGAGCAGTGTGAAGAGAACTTAAGAAATGGGTTGAAATGGCTATAAGAGGGGTTTCCAAGCACAGGTTACGATATAGGTAAAAGAAATGCATCTTTTACAGAACACGTATTTGGATGGCTCACAAAGACAATGTACATGAAGCACCACGGTACCTGGAATTGAGCCATCTTTATTTGCGAACTGGTTAGCTGAGATTTCTGCTGCAACATTTTTTCAATGCGCTGATTTACTTGTTGGTCTTTCTTCAGTTCATTGTCATAAAATTTGGAGCCCTGTAGAACATAAATTTAAGTCGTTATTCAGAGTAAAGGGTTCCTATAACTTAGATCGTAACAACGTCCGATGTTCTGGCAGCATTTGTGACATTAATAAATATTGTAATGTACTATATTAAAGGAATCGGCTTTCTTTACATGAAATTCTGTGAAGTTTTATCTGTATTATTTTCAGAGATGAAAAAATACAGAGGAATGCGAGCAGCTGCAGATACAAAGAAATCGGTCAATACTAGCTGTGTTGGTAAATTATGATATATCTTTAAATAGTACAGGTGAAATAGCCATCTTGGTGTCATCTAAGCGCTGATAGTCTCACCTATCATATGACAATGTTTCACCTTTTAAAATGTCAGTCCCTTAACCATGTGTGTTGAGCTCCCCCCAGCCTCAGCTTTCCTGCCTTATCCAGAGTCCGTACACCTAGGGAAAGCATTGTACAGATTCAGCTCACATTAGAGAGACAAGTGGAAAAATACATAACTACAGGATTTCACATAAAGGAGCCAACATTTATTAATAGAGTGTATTACAATATTTATTACAGTCACAAATGCTGCCAGTAAACAAGTCACAGATAATGACCCCCTATAATATGGAGGAAAGCTTGTGCCCAAAATTCATGTAGGTTGATCAGACCAGCCAGATTTCCTGATTCACTGCCAATGGCAAATGTTGATGGAAAGAAGGATTGGACATGTTGGATTTTATCCTTTTTTACTGCCACAGATCAGCTACTACTTACGCTAGGTTCACACTAGCGCCTGGAGTCCGTGCATGCAGAAGACGGAAAGCTGTCAGACCGGGTCTGGCCGTGTGCGCCGGTAAGCGTTTTATGCTCTCCGCAGCTAAACTGATTTTTTTAAACCAGACACAGAGTACTGCATGTCCGACTCTGTGTCTGATTTTAAAAAACCGGTTTCGCGGCAGAGAGAATAAAACGTTCAACGCGCTCACGGCCGGACATGAATGGGTTTGAAAGAGTCCTGCAGGTTTCCGTCTCCTGCTCAGTTTTGTGCAGGAAACGGAAACCTGCATGAACGGAGACCCGGCGCAGATGTGAACGAGCCCTCAGAGAGGTTGTCCAGGATAAAATATATTTTACAAAGTAGTTGTGCACACTTAAGACATGGAAAGGTGCCAAAATATATATTTTTTTATATATATAGTGACAATTAGGAGCTAGTTTAGCATCAAAGGTAGCGGCTTTCCTGTACTTAACAGAGGTGTTGGTGGCGCTGGGTGCCAACAAATAAACAGCAGATCAGGTAATGAAATCCAAAACAAGTGGCTTTATTCAGCTTATAACAGGAACAAAAATAACAAACAGCCTAGCCCACACACAGGACACTACTTCACTTCTTGAACCCTGACTATTCTACCAAGGGCAAGATACTTTTCTGAGGTTTCTTCTCAGCAGTCTGGCTCACACTGAGCTTAACCAAGCCCTTTATGGAATACATTTCTCTTGGGACAGACCTCCTGTCTGTCTCTAACTGGTCCACCTGCTCCTGCAGGTCACCAGCAACACTCCCTCTCTGGAGTTGGGCTCCTTCTGGAATCCAGTCCTCTTGGGACAGACCTCCTGTTTGTCTCCAACTTGTCCACAGTGCACCTCCTCCTGCAGGTCACCAGCAGCACTCTCCTGCTGGGTGCACTCCCTCTGGAGTTGAGCCCCTTTTTCTCCAGTATGGGTGTGGTCCAGGTCCTTTTTAACCCAGTTTTGGGTCGCTCTACTGCGCCCTCTAGGTTCACACCCTCACAATATATATATATATATATATATATATATATATATATATATATATATATATATATATATATATATACACACACTGTGTGTATATATATATTTTTTTTTTTTTCAAGCTAGGCTGGGGGAAGGAGACAAAAAAACAAACCAAACCAAAACATACTCAACTGTCCCCGATGCTCTGATATCCTCCCAGTGTGGTCCAGCCCCACTGCTTTGTGGTCTTATTTTGCCATAAGTCCTTGCTGGCTGTGACGTCCCATGTCCTTCGCTGAGGCTGCCGATTGGCCTCAGCAGTCACGTGTGGCAGGGACACGGAAGAAAACAGCGGATCTGCAGGACTGGATCACAATGGGGAGCAAACGGAGCAGTGGGGACAGGCAAATATTTTTTTTGTTTGTTTGTTTTTTTACACCTTCCCCAGACTAAAATGAGAAAAAAAATATCCTGGACATCCCCTTTAATCCCCTCTCTTCCCCCCAAAAAACACACACTCAGCTGAGACAAGCAAGCACATGTATTGGCGACAAAGAACCAAAAAAAACCCCAAACTTAACATCTATAACATTAAGACAAAAGAAGGAGCCAGGTAGATGCAAGTTTAAAGTTTTGATGTTGGGTCCAACTTATTTATTCTCCTCCACTGGCTTAGGAAAGGTCTTATTCCCTGGTTTGAAATAAAAATAATAATAATTATTAATTATTATTATTATTAGTGACTCACATGGTCACCAGTAATTTGTCCACCCAGGAACTAATGTAGTATAGGATGCAGAGATGACGTAAGTCTTATGCTAGCAATAAAGTATCCGCAAAGAAAAACACTTCTCATTTTTTAAAACTCATATTACTGTAAAGAAAGCAATTACAAGTGGTTTTACGGGAGATGCCTATACTGTAAGCAACCGATTATTGCACGCTGCCACATCATTCACAATGTACAACATACATATTCACTCACTTTTGTGGCTTCCATTATGATCTTATTGATCTTCTCCTTGTCCAGACCTTCCATTCCAGCCTTGTTATCATTAAGGCCCATTGTGAACTGAAATCCCTCATTGCTCGGAGCGCTCTCTTTTTCTTCTTGCCGATCCATTTTTCAGAATTTCAGTTTTTTGGGTCACCACCTGTGATAAAGTAAAGTGACAAAAGACAATTTTTAGCACATTCCTCACACCTGTTTAGCAAAAGCAGAAGTGTTCAGGCGGAAACTGAATGAAAATGTAAAACGTTGTTGAGTGGTGACAAAAAGAAAGATGTGGTGATCATGCAAAATTTCATATTGTACCCATATTGCAAAACATAGGCACATAGGCTGGCAGTGCCATCTGATGTCACAGAAAGAATAGTACAGCATACAGTGTATGAAAAGAGTCAAAGGTTTGTGAAGGCAAAAAATGTAATAAACCAAAATTATTGACAGTCAACAAAACTTCATGTCCAAGGAACCTCATGAGCCAACCTTATGATGCTTCTACTATGTATATACCGCCATTATATGGTATCTGATGCAGCATGCAACAATTTTTTTTACTTCTGCTTAATATAAAAACTGAGAAAAATCACCATATGACTGGATTTGAGCTGTGCGAAGGTAAAGTTTAGCCCGATATACTACTAAGAATGTTACGTAACGTCATCACACAACTAAGAGGTTGTCACCTACCTATGAGTCATATCGAAAAGTGTGGGCAAGGTATATAAACCACTGCAATGAGCATAAGAACATCGTCGTCACGCTAAACTATAGTCATACTAAAATGTTATCTAATGTCAAGTAAAAAGATTCATGCACCATTATCATTGAACATTACAGCCCCGAGCAAGGAACTTCCTCAGCAGTACAGCAGTATCAGTCCGAGCCCTTCAGGTTTTGCAGCCTTTGCCAGTAGATGGCTATCATTAAATTAAATCCTGTTTAATATTTCACCTGCCCCATCGTCACATCATCCTGCTGCAAAAAAATGTAACCATACAGGTAGTAGAAATTCTGCAGAAGAATACCCGATTTCTGTATATGGATGGAGCAAGTTTTAACAAAAACTAATTTATGTTTTCATTTTCAGTTATTAGTATCTACATTAGGTCTGTTTAACACTATGCCTTCTGAAGTACAAAACCGTTGAAAGATGACCTTTCATGTTCTCCTGCACATGCGGTATTATATACCGCTAGAAAGTCGAAATAGAAGTCGGCTTTCCCGTTATGTGTCACTGGGGCTGTTGATATTGGTGCTATCAGTTTCAGCACCAATCTCTGCCCATCATCAGAAGGGACTTCCCGACAGTCTAGCTGGACTGTGAGGAACGCCCCCCTTACTGTACTCGTCCATAGCCTTGTACTGTTAGAGGGGGTGTTCCTTACCACCTAGGATTGACACTGAGCTGTGAGGAACGCCCCCCCCCATACAAGTCTATGGACGAGTACAGTCAGGGGGGGTGTTCCTTACAGCCCAGCAAGACTGTCAGCAACTCCATTCTGACGATGGACAGAGATCAGTGCCGAAACTAACGACACCGATATCATCAGCCCCGAGGCACATAACGGGAAAGCCGACAGTGCGCTGAATTCATTCGTCAGCTTTCTAGCTTTATGTAAAACCACGTGTGCCTGAGGACATGAAAGGACATCTTTATTTTAATTTAATCTCTGCACCTTTTTTCTTCCATCATATAAAGAAACAACAGGTTAACGGGACAATCTGGTTATTTTTTTTTTTTTTGACACACGATATAGTCTGAAAAACCATCCCCTCAAATGTAACAGTCATCTTCTCAGTGTCCTTCCTCATCTTGCATTTCACCTTCTTCAATAAGTTACATAATAAGTGTAATAAGTGTGGCCTCTATTTTTCTAGCATGGGTTGCTGTGCAAACAAGAAGTCACTCTGCTGCCTGCAAATACTATTGAGAGCTACCTTGTGACCTCGGATTCAGAGTCTTGCCACTCTATTCTTTTGCTGTATGCCCTTCTTCTACATGATCTTAGATTGTAGCTTATTCAGGTGCATGTTACGCAACCTTTATAGAGCATTGTGTTTTATTCAATATATTTATTTATTTGCACTACCATTTAAGATAATGATTTTTATTAGGTCAGATGCTTTTTGCTTGTTTGTATATATTTTAATGGTCAGTTGATAGTTATTCCCTTTTTACTACTTTTACTGTACTGCTTTTGCAGCTTTCTTTTTGCATTTGAGAAAGGGCCATTGTAAGGCCCAAAACGCGTCGTGCTGTGCTGTACGTTATTCAATAAATATTTGAGTTCGGATCTTGGTCTATCACCCCCTTCTGTAAACCAGAGAGCGCGGTTCTTCCACAACGGACCTCTGGTCCCTTTCTCCTGTCCTCTACATGATCTTGTCCTTATAGCACCCCCTCTATCACATACTGCCAATAGTATTCTCCTCGCTCAGTCAGGTCACCTTGCCAAGTATGATTAGGAAAGTACAATTATCAATCTCAAGACTTCAAAAAGTATGTATCTTTACTAACTCTCGCACACTCAAGACAATGTGTTTTGCGTTTGTACAGGGCACATTTTCAAGCTGGCCTTCACAAGCTTCCCAATGGTGTCTTTGACTCCACAGAAAGTTCTAGTTTTTCTGGAGGTAAAAATAACATCCTACGTTTTTTCAAAAACATCAACTACTGTGTTTTCTGCCCCTTTTTTGTGGGGAATGTGTAGATGAGAGTAAATAAAATCTCATTCACTACACTGGGACCATAACATTCTGCATAAAGTTTGGCCCTGCAGTTCCTTTTGGGGCTGAACCTATTATTTTTTTCCTCCCCTCACCTGGGCCTTTGCTTAGTATGCTCTGAGGAGATGCCAGAGTATAATGAGGTTTCCTGAGTGTCAAGCCCAAAACATTTGGAAATTTTGGGTCAAATCCCATTCTAAACATCGGTTCACTTATCTCTAATTTTTATTCACTGAGTCTCCTTACGGCTTTGGCCTAAAATACTTGTTAGCCATCAATTATTCAGGTGTAGGGACAAATTTGCAGCTTGATTTATGATTTTGTAAAGAAAAAAATCCTAGATGCATTTTGCTGAACAGGAGCGACTTGTAGCTATTCAGAACATAGAGTAACACTTCTACATCCGAGCATTCTTAAAAATGAGTGTTCCATATTGTTTATCTCTAGGGGGCATTCATGTGTCTATCAGAACTCCTCAAGCACGCGTCAGTCTGATTAGCCTTTGTATGAGGAAAGAGATTTGTCTGAAACACGTCTCGGCACTGCAGGGAACCAAGGCTTAGCAGCGGTGTTACATGTCAAGAACAATTTAGATACACTTCATCCTCCACACAACATGCACATTTCAAGAGGAAACTGTCTGCAGACCGAAATATCCAGAGTCTTAACAATCAAATTCAATCATCAATGTCAGGTTTTATGTAGAAAACGTCCTTCTTAGTGTGAGCGCAATATTTTATTCTACTGCAGGAATATTTCGGAAAAATGCAGAGTAAGGTCAAAGGCAAACAGCCCTAAAACGATGACATTTTAATGACTGTATCACCTGCAGCGCCTGCCCCCCCTCCCATTCTTCCACATGGTTTTACAAAACCCAATATAGATCAGTTCACCAGAACCCAGGGGGTCAAGGTGTAGCAGCCATATCATGCCTATTCATGGCGTATATATCAAGTGTATCAGTAGGGCCCCGTCAACTGATGGAGGCCAAAAGATTGTCCTTTTGATTTCTTTTGGTGTTAAATATTGCTGTGCTTTTCTATACAACCCCTCCCAAAAAAAAAAAACAAAAAAAAAAACAGACTTAGGCTAAGGCCCCACGTAGCAAGCCACAAACCAAAAAACGCTGCAGAGTGGACTGCGACAGAAACGTATCGTCAGTACGTCTTTCTGCAGAGTTTTCCTCTGCAGACTTTCTATCTCTATCATACCTATAGGGAATAAATCAGCGTATAGGTATAATTGACATGTTTTGATTTCCAAAATCGCAGTATTTCCGCTGCAGATTTTTTTCAATGTGTGGATGGGATAGTATCTGCTTTGCAGACACTATAATTCGTAACATGGGGCCCTAGCCTTAAGGCTAAGGCCCCACGTTGCGGAAACGCAGCTTTTTTTGTTGCAGATTTTGCTGCAGTTTTTTTGAGCCAAAGCCAAAAAGGAATGGGAAATATATAGGAAGTTCTTACACTACTGGCTTTGACTCAAAAAACCACAACAAAATCTGCAACAAAAGAGCTGAGTTTCCGTAACGTGGGCCTCAGCCTAAGGCTGAGAAGCCATGGGACGTAAACACCACGATTTGCACAGGAAAATCGTGGCGTTTTACAGTCAGGGCAATGTGGATGGGATTCTAGTGCGTTTTTGTAAATCGCAGCATGTCAATTATACCTATGGAAACGCCGGCAGTTTCCTCATATGTACAATTGTAACAAAGTTCACGGAGGAAACCACTGCAAACTTTCTGTCTAGAGCACTGTGGGAAGAACCACAATGCGTTGCCACCACAGTTTTTCCCTTAGCGCTTTTTTGCTGTGGGACGCCCCGTGGGGCCTTAGCCTGAAGGTGTTTTCCAACACTTATTTCCTATTCCAACTGCCAGGATCAGCAATGATCATAAGAACAGGGATCGGCTAGGGTCCTAAATGACCCATGTGAAGTAGAGGAGTGCATGCTCAGCAAATTTATAATGAAGCTCTGGGGCCCGCATGCAAATCTCTAATGGGGCCCCCACCTACCTTGTGCCATTTAGAATACTGGTATATTTTATGCAGCAGAGGAAACTTTAGGACCCCCTCAGAGTCCAAAGTCCATTAGCGATTGCTATTGATGCACCCCCCTATTGCTCCACCTCAATGCTCGGTCACCACTCCATTCACGTTTTTTGCGTGACCAAGCAAGTGTTCCCCTATTGTATTCCCATGGGGCACCTGGAGGTACTTGTGGGCCCCTGTTGTCTTATCACTGGGGGTCCCGGCAATCTGATCCATGAGAATCAGACATCTATACCTTATACCAGGCACCTGTGGCTCTCCTTAACAACACTTAGAGCATTGTATGGAGAACTTTAGGGCTTAAAAGGAAGTAAAAATAGATTAACAATTTATATTAGAAAAATATTCAACAAAATTTTTTACAATAGTAAAAAAAAAAAAAAGAAAAAAAATGACAGTCACACTTTAAATATTCCACGGCCTTCAAAGTTCAGTCAGTCTACAGAAAAAACTAGAATCTTCTTCGTCGTAGAGCTGGAAGGCAATCTAGGATTGTGAAGCCGATAAACAATTTTTAATTTCCTGTTGTCACAATTGCTTTTGGTGTAGCGATAAAGGAAACTTTCATTGCCATCAATGAGTCAACGAGAGAAAGCGTTGTCAATATGATAAACTGTTTACAAAAAGAAAATAGGTCGCGTTCATGTGAGGCTCATTTTCACACAAGGTTTTTATGCCTTTTTTTTAATTGTCAAAGAAAACAATACTAGTATGAACCCACTTAACTCTTTCATGCCTCAGCCAATTTTCGTTTTTGCATTTCCGTTTTTCCCTCTCCCCGTTCCAAGAGCTGTAATTTTTTTTTTCAATTTTCAATTCACAGAGTCACATGAAGGCTTATTGTTTGCGAAACAAATTGTACTAAGTTGCTATGGGCAACAAAGACAGTTTTCCAAAATTGTATTTGCAGAGAAAATCATCCAGGATATGGCTCTCAGGATGTACTATTACTAGAGATGAGCGAACACTGTTCAGATCAGCCGATCCGAACAGCATGCTCCCATAGAAATGAATGGAAGCACCTGGCACGCAGACTTTGCCGGCGGCCAGCCGCTTAACCCCCGCGCCGTGCGTGCCGGCCGCTTCCATTCATTTCTATGGGAGCGTGCTGTTCGGAACGGCTGATCCGAACAGTGTTCGCTCATCTCTAACTACAACATTTCCATGTCCCATGTCCTACACGAATTTACGACTCAGGCTAATATTGATATTAGTTTACACTGGACTACAGTAGGAGCAGAGGCTAGCTCCATTACTATGCATTGTACAAAATATAAAAGGTGAACAAATCCTTTAATCCTCAATAAACATTTGTGGTGTTCTCTATCATTGGTATCTATAAGGCAGGACGTGCATATATAAGGTGAGCTAGCCACACTCAGCGGTGTATTAAAACAAAGGATCGCCCATGTTGAAATACAACATGTCCAATCAGGACCCACCTAAGCACATTAGATGGTTGGTAGGACCAACAATGCTCATCTCATGTGTACAACCAACTACCGCATTTCTGTAAGCCTCAGAGGACACTATGACACATCATCCATACCGCTATATGAAAATAAAAGGGTCAGTTTTGAGCTGAGAGTTTAGACAGTCCGGTGCCAACATCAACTAAGATAATATGTAACAAGGAGATTATACTTCCTGAAAAGCAGAAGCACCATTCCCCAAATGTTCTGGCTATTTATATACTTGCAGGTTATCTTAATTTAGCGTTATCCATGAGAAAATCAGATAATCAGATTTATTCCAATCTCCGTAATCGGGTTTACAATTAGTGAGCACGTAGCGGAAAAAAAAATAGAAAAAAAAATTATAACTTGGCTTCATGTATATCATCGTGCTTATGAAATCGGAGCAGACAATAGTGGCAAACCAAGAAGGGTTTAATGAAACAGCGTATACAGGATAAAATGGAAAATAACCACGTCTTTATTTTACAATTTGTGAGATTGTGTATACATAATACAATGTATTAACGACTTCTCTGACATTCGCCGTACTATTACGGTGGATGTTTGGACTTTAGAGACAAAATGTACAGAGGAGGCCCTTTGAACATCTACTTTGCTAATCCAAACACCATAGAAAGGTCATTGTGCATTAAAAAACGCAGAGCGAAAAAGTCCTGCAAGGACTTTTCTCTCCACATTTTTTGGGTGAAAACCCGGCGGACCCAGTTAAAGTCTATGGCAGTGGTCCCTAACCATTTTTTTTGCATCTGGGACCAGCTTCAAGCAAGACCGTTTTTCCACAGCCCGGCAGTGCAGGATGGGGCCTTTGTCATATGGGGGAGGGGTTATGGAGAGGTTGGATTTTAGTGCATACTTATCATTTGGTTCACCGACCCGCCTCACTGTGCCCCACATAATGTCCTGTGCCACGAGCTGCGTCGACTGAGGCCAGCCCGCCCCACGGACCAGCAAAAAAAAAACAACAGCCCGTTCCTGATCCACGGGTTTCTGCTTTTTGGGAACCCCTGGTATATGGGGTCTGCGGGTTTCCACTTTTTAAGTGGATTGGGTTTCCATTTTTCAGGACTTCAAGCAGACCCGAAGAGAAGAAACCCGAGTGCAGGTGTAAACCTAGCGTAAGAATGATTCCTTCAGGCATACTGCAACAAAGGCCACCAAATCTATCCTATAAGTTCAGTGCAGTGTCTGTCCAGTGTGGCCCTAGCCTAAGGGCTCGTTCACATCTGCGTCGTCGGTCCTTATTGCAGGTTTCCGTTTCCTGCATAAAACAGATGCAGGAGACGGAAGCCTGCAGGAGACTTTCTCACCCATTAATTTGAATGGGTGAGAAAACTGTCCGGCCGTGCGCGGCACTGAGCGTTTTGCGCTCTCCGCCGCGAAACCGGGTTTTATAATCCGGACACAGAGTCGGACATGCAGTACTCTGTGTCCGGATAAAAAAATCCGGTTTCGCGGTGGAGAGCCTAAAACGCTCACCGCCGCGCACGGCCGGACCCGATCTATGGTTTCCGTCTTCTGCCATGCAGAAGACGGAAACCATAGTACGGAGACCCCAGACGCAGGTGTGAACCCAGCGTAAAAGGGTTTTTTAGGTACATTTTGTTTAATATTTTATTATTTTATTTCTAGATAAGTAAATGCTGCTTGACTTCCTTACATTTAGTTAGTGAGGTATATATATATATATATATATATATATATATAATTATCATTAGCCACTGTGTTCATATCAGCCACTTGGCTCCTGTGTTTTGTCAAGTTCTGATCATAAGATATATGGATACTGTAAAAACATAGATTGTAATAGCAATAACATGGAAAGGCTTGTCCGGAGGCTCTTACCATGAAGCTTGTTATTGTTTCTGTCGCTCATTACAGTAATAGGTTATTCCTCAGCCTTCCATTAACCCTACAGAAAACTCATTTCACACCATTGTAATTATATTATCGAGGCATTACCAGATACAATCTTCCCGAGCGCTCAGTTCCAGTAGTTGACTGTAGCAGTTTTGAGCTTTATTTAAGATATAAGGTTAGTATTCTAGGAACAGGTGATAGTTTCCCTATAAATAGGACCTTTCCCAACCTCCACTTCCACTTTTTGTCATCTTTTAACTCCTTTCCATCATACCCATTTTTTGGTTTTTACTCCACACCTTCCGAAAACCACACGTTTATTTTTCCATTCACAGAAGCATGTGAAGGCTTATTTTTTGTGGGACAAGTTGTACTTTGTACTGCTACCATTTAATACTCTATATAATGTACTGGGAAGCTGGAAAAAAAAGTCTGAAAATGGGGTGGAATTAGAGAAAGATTACATTTGCACAATTTTCTTATGGGTTTTGTTTTTATGGTACTCGCAGTATGGTAAAAATTATGGGGATATTGTCACTCCTACGAAGAGACCACCATGTAGGTGTGTGGAGTCTTAGGGAGCCTTCACACGGAGTAAAAGCGCATGTGTTTTTGCAAAGTACACGTGTAAAAATACACGTGTAAAAATACTCCCATTTACTTCAATGACATTTTACAGGCATATTTTTACAGGCGTATTTTTACACGTGTAAAAATATCATTGAAGTCAATGGGAGTCTTATTTTTACACGTGTATTTTTCAAAAATACACGCGTGTTTACTCTGTGTGCAGGCTCCCTTACAAAGCCCTTTTCGCTCCACTGTGGGGGATTGTGGGAAGAATATGCAAATATGTTTCCCAAGATGTAAATAGGGAAACACTGCCTCTGTATGCTGCCCTCTATGAGAAGCTCCCTTGAACATCATGCCCGACTTTCCAACAAGCAGGCATGATAAGGGCAGAATACAGAGGCAGTGTTTCCCTATTTACATCCTGGGGAAACATATTTGCATATTCTTCCTACGGTAAAAATGACATGGTTCGTAAAGAGGACCTTTCACCTCTTGGGGCACATGTGGTGTAATACACCGCTAGAAAGCCAACAGTTTGCTGAATTCAGCGCACGATCGGCTTTCACGTTCTGTGTCCGATTGAAGAGCTATTGGTGCCGGTAACGTAGCTCTGCACTGTCAGAAGAGCGTTCCTAACAGTCAGTCAGAAACGTCTTTCCTTACAGCAGCGTCTATAGCGCTGTACTACGAGAGGGGTCTTTACTTACCACTCAGCGATGACCACTCTCACAGTACAGCGCTATAGATGCTGCTGTGAGAAAGGGCGCTCCTGTCTGACTGTTAGAAACTAGAGATGAGCGAGTACTGTTTGGATCAGCCAATCCGAACAGCACGCTCCATAGAAATGAATGGATGCACCTGGTACTTACGCTTTGACGGCGGCCGGCCGCTTAACCGCCCGCGTGCCGGCTACGTCCATTCATTTCTATGCAAGCGTGCTGTTCGGATCGGCTGATCCGAACAGTACTCGCTCACCTCTATTAGAAACGCCATTCTGACAGTGAAGAGCTACGGTACTGGCACTGATAGCTCTTCACCGGGGGCACAGAACGGGAAAGCCGAATTCAGGGCACAGTCCGCTTTCTAGCAGTGTATTACACCACATGTATTCCCAGGACGTGAAATGTCCTCTTTAAAATTCTTCATGTCAACACAATAGAAGCAATACCAATTTTTTTTCTAGTTTTTCTTATGTTTTAATACCTTTACAAATATCTAAAACTTTGAAGAATGCAAAAAAATATTTTAGTCACAGTTATTTTCAGTGTACAGAACTGTGTATGGTGTCTATTTTTGTGGCAGAAGATCTAAGTTTAATCCATATAATCTTGGGTAATGTCCAATATTTTGATCAATGTATGGCTCCCGTGATCCCGACATGCAGTACACTCTGAAATGAGTGTGCGAGGGGGGAAAATGGCACAGGGGTTGGGGGGGGGGGGGGAGTTAATACCCTCAATCAGGATTGGTCAGGAATTGTGGAGGCCACATATAGAATTCCAAGTACACTGGAGGTGGTCTTTACAGTCCTAGGCAGTAGAGAATGCCCACCTAGCAGGACAATTGTACTTGTCTTGTACTGCAAAAAGAATTGCAGATCTGTATTCATAGATATTACAAGGTTTTTATATACTTGCTTTTTAACCAAGCATCAGAGTACAAGACGGAGCAACTTATTGATGTTCCATTTAATGCTGGTAATTTATATCTCAACGGCAATATTACGTTGCTTTATTTCCCTGCCTCAATAACATCCTTTAATCTGATCTCCAGCTCTCATAATGATAGCTTTGCTAGGTAATAATGATGTAATGATAAGAATCCAAGCTAGGCCATCCAATGACAGAATAATATGAAGCTTTAATGGATAGAGGTCCTTCTGAGCTATAGGATACTACAGCAAAAAAAAAAGGATTTAATATTTAAAGGAGCATCCACACCAATAACATTTACCAGTGGGGTCCCACGCCTGCTACCTCTGCCACCCAAAGGTATGAAGCGTTAGCATGGCACCAACCGAAAACCAAAAACATACAAATTGCTACAAATACAAATAAGAGAAAAAAATATAGTAATACAAATCTTCAGGTAGGGCTACGTTCACATGTTCGACAAAACCTCATGACTTACAAAGGGAGTCTATTTTGCACCATTTATAGCACTAAATCTGACAGAATTTGCCATGGAAAATCTGAAAAGGGACTTCAATGCAAAAGGGAACAATGTGAAACAGTGAGCCTAGGCATTTCCCAAGGGGCTATTTTGTAGGGTGGGGTATACTAGTAGGTTCCAGGTAGCTCCTATGACAGCTAGGCCTCTCATAGTGAAGCAGTCATACCCTTCTTCTCCAAAGACCAGCACAAACAAACCAGGTAACCCTATGCCTAAAACCACTCTTTAGTACACCATCAATCTCTCCAATGGGCAAACCACTCCCAGTGTCCAGTCCGCCACCGCTCCCAATTCCAGACCTTTTGGCACCTCATATTTTTCCAGATGGGATTGGCTCTCGAACTAACTGAGGCCAACAGCAGCTCCAACCTGCACTTTATTGGCTCGAAGCATCCCCTTCATCTTCTCCTAAATGCTGCCCCCAGCAGCTACTTGTCACAGCATGGTAGTGCCACTTATTAGAGTCCCCACGTATATCGTCCCAACAGGACCAGGCACTATCTGGGGCTGTCCCACTACCCATACCTCATCCTATAAATAACAGCCAAGATGAAGCATCGCCACAGCCTGTCATGGCGGTTCCATATGGCATTACAGTCCATCGTCCAGACAATCTACACAGTAATGGCAAAATATATAGATATGTACAAGGCAAAAACAAACTAGTGAACAATCCCTAAAATATGGAATAAATCCAGTTATATAAACCGGCAACATATAACAAAGTATACATCTGCCGTCCATGTGCTGCTAAAAGGGCGATGTTCATCTTCAATGCAGCAGCATCTCAAGAAAGCTCTGATTCAGCACTGGATAATTGCCGCCATATTCTTAAGGCCTTCAGCAAGGACAAGAAGTGCTGATGGTGTGAATAAATAAGTGGCATCTGGCAGCCACGTCTTGCGCCCCGAAGACAGACTCCGTAAAGAAAAATTACAATGGAAACTTCTGTTTTTACAAGTGTTTCCCTTTAACTTCAAAGCCTACCCGACTCAGAACACCAGGTCTGCACAGGAACGTTGTAGGTATCAACTAAAGTGGTCCAGGGACATGTAAAGGAAAACGCACAAAAGGTTATGCACTAAATAACAGATGGGAACCAAATACAAAAGACAAAAATAGCATTCCCGTGTCACTACACAAAAACAAAGCCATAAAATATCGAGTTGAAGAAAAGCCAACCTGAGCAGAAGAGTTAAACAATCCGCTCGTGGTAAGTGCTGCCCTACGTGTTTTAGTAAACAGACGTATCCTATGTTTCAATGCCAGGAAAGTGACTGTACTCCTACAGGAGTTGTACTTGACTCTGCGAACTCTGACTTTGGAGGCTTTTGTGGAACATGAGATGAAATATTAAAATACAAACATGACAAAGTTTATCTCGCAAACTCAAGTGGAAGTATGAGAACCATGAAAGCGATCCAACTCTCAGGTTAAGAAAACATGGTACTCGTATGACAACCCTGGATATATAGCAGATCACGCCAAGGCTAACCAAGGCTTATCTGATAAGCCAGGAATCTTAAAAGGATTCTGTGCCAGGTAAACGATGCCCCAAAGGTTTGGGTCTGGACATAGTACAATGTCCTGCAAAAAATATAAAATTCTGCAACAATTTTTTGCACCTCTGACCATGGAGCATATGTAATATGTTAACTTTATTCTGCAGGTCAGCACAGTTACGGCAATACCAAATACGTATAGGGTTTTTTAAAATTAGTTTTATTATTATTGTTTTACTAATTTTGTTAAAAATAGGGTAGACATCTTCTAAGCCATAGGTTTTTTTTTATCTATGGAGTTGTGTGAGGACTTGTATTTTTTGCATAACAAGTTGATTTTTTACTTGGTACCATTATGGGGCACATATAGCAGGAACGTGCTCTAGCGCCATCTTTTGGAAGTTCATCTTCCTTTTGGAGGAGTCATTCAGCTTGGCTATTATTCCCAGATTACGCTCTTAGGTTTGTTTTTTTTTAACCAGGTATTAATCTAAAGAGGGCTACCTTCCAAAAGGTGGCACTAGAGCATGTTTCTCTTTTACACCAATGCAGTCTTATATGCATATTACTTAAAGGGGACCTTTCTCCACCTCCAACTATTCCAGTTCCTAGCATCTGTTTATAGACTCTGCTCCAATGATTCCAGTGCAGTTGGAATTTTCTCTGTAGGCCACACCGTTGCTGAGCAACAAGCCAGTTAGTTTTGGTGCCTGATGTGCTATTTAAAGGGGCTCTATCAGCAAAACTACACTGTAAGAGCCCCAAATATGCGTGAATAGCCTTTAAAAAAGCTATTCCGGCACCACTAATGTTATTTTAACACACACACACCCCGTTTTAAAATAAAACCATAAAAACATGTATGCAAATTATACATCTTTACTTGCCGATATGCAAATTATACTTATCGGGCACGGTGGGTGGTCATGCACTATCCAACGTCATCTTCTGGCACGCCTTCCTCTTCTTTCAGATTAGTTCAAATCCGGTATGTGCGCAGTATCGCTCCCTCCAGAGCGCAACTGTACACGCTCTTGCGCCATTTTTCTCAATAGCAGTACGCTCGCGTCCTTGAGGCAAGCGATTCGGCACGTGCACCGGATTTGAACCAATAACGCCGGAAGAAGAGGACGATGAACCCGGAGAAGAGCCAGGACCGGAGGGTGTCGCCGAAAGAAGAAGAAAGAAGAGGAAGGCATGCCAGAAGATGACATCGGACCGTGCATGACCACCCACCGTGCACGATAAGTATAATTTGCATATATGTTTTTATGGTTTTATTTTAAAACGGGGGGGGGGGGGGGTTTGAAATAACATTAGCGGTGCCTGAATAGCCTTTTAAAAGGCTATTCACACATACTGTATGTGGGGCTCTATCAGCATAATTTTGCTGATAGAGCCCCTTTAAGCTCTGTAATGTCAGAAGGGCGGTGTCAGGCAGGGGGCGTGATTCAAAGCTCCAATCAGAGGTGGCCAGTGTCAGAATCACACCCCTTGTCTGCTCCTTCTTGATTCCACCCTCCTGACAGTGCAGAGCCTAAATAGCATATCAGGCACCAAACTAACAACAACAATAATAATAATAAGCCCCTATACGTCTGTAACTAATGAGTACCTATTCCAACTGATTTTTTTTTATTATTACTTTTTTTGGGAAGTAAGACGAGCAAAAAATAGTGATTTAGGCTTTTTTTTTTTCTTTTAAAGGAATTTACCCAATGGGTTAAAAACCATGGTTGTTAATAGACTGGGCTGTGACAGATGCAGTGATACCAAATAGGTGCATGTTTTGTTTTATTTTCATTCATCGCGACATAAAACTATTTCTCATGGGAAAAATTTTTTGTATTGTTTTTGTAGCGCGTTTTTTTTCACCATATTTTTAAATATTTGATGACATTATTACTAGGAGGCTCAATCACTGTAATACATACAGTATGTACTAGGGCACAAAGGAATAAAATACAAACCTATCTAAAGCTAAGGCCCCACATTGCAGAAAAGCAAAAATTTTTTGTTGTTGCAGAATTTGCTGCAGTTTTTTGAGCCAAACCCAGGAGAGGTTAGAAAAAGAATGGAAAATATAAGGGAAGCTCTTATACTTCTCCTTTCTACTCAATCCAGACTCCCCTTGCAATCGTGCGGACACAAAAGCTGTGTGAACACAAATAGAATGCACACAACCATAATTTTACACGCAATTGCGCATAAAAGTGCTGGCCCCTACATTTCTATGTCCAGGAAGGGGTCCTGAAATTCTGAGTCATGTCCTATATTTAGCAGCAATTGTGGCACAGACCAGTGTAAGGAATCATACAAGATTCGTGATTGTGGAAGACTTTACTGATGCAATGCAAACACGTTTATGTGCGGAATACGGATAAGCAGCACTTTTCTCTCTGGATGTTTCATATGGAAACCACACGGACCTCATTAAATGTCTATGGGGTCCGCAGGTTTCCTTAAGTAACCACTTTTTAATGCGTATAGGTTTCCGTTCGGGGGCCCCCAAGTGGACTCCTCGAACGCAAATGTGAACCGGGCCTTACATACTGAATTGGGAATTAAATCCAGATCTTTTTTTCCCCCCAAAACCACATTCCTATTTATTTTCCCTGTCACAACTCTGTCAATATTAGTTGTAACTGGAACTGCCCTTTAAGTAGTAGATTTTTCACAGACATTATTACTGATGCAATTAACTCCGATCTGGAGGATTAATGGTCCACTTAAGATTTCAGAGTTTCAGACCATCCACTTACTAAAAAGCAATAAACCACGGCAAACTACTTTGCTTTCCTGTTCTCTTCAATATAGAAATACTCCTTATCTGCACCAGCACAAATATAGTCAACCGTAAGGACTTTAGGTGCCAACCCACTGCTTTTGGCAGGACCAGCCGGATGGCTAATAGGTAAGGGATATGCCGAATCGACCCCAAAAGTAGATGTAATGGGAAAGAAAGCTCGGGCATGTTGGACTTCAACACACCCAATCCTTTTTCTCATTTCTCTATTAAAGCAACCTGGCGGTATTTTTTGGGATAGTTGCCATGTTTCTATATCCAAGTGAATATGTCAATGCTCCTCTTTTTCTACTTTTGAACATGACTAGAATGCTGCCAATAACATCTTTTTTAGCTTGCTGAAATCTTGATGGTAAATCTATATTTTTTTCAGTTACAAGTCTACACTTTGTCTTTACTGGAAAAGACTTCTGAATAAGTCTGAATGAATCCAAGAATATTAATAATAGACCAAGCCATCAATACAGATCAAAGCCTAGCGAGAAAATCAATGACTTAGGATTAATGGAAGATCAGAAGACAATTCTGTAGTCATGAATGGTGTTATAGCTTTAACTGTGGGATCCATGTTAAAAGGTAAACATGGGAAAAGTATTTAAAGCATACGTTTAATGATCTACTGAAAAGCCACATAGAATGTGTATAAGAACAAATTCTAATCTAGAATTACAATAATAATGTCATATGATGTTTGGCTTTCTCATTTACTTGAAGGCATCACACTCTATTCATTTCAATATAAGGTAGGAAACTTGAATTACTTCAGTACTTTACTTCCTCCCTGCTGATGTAGGGGCTCAGTTCACAGATTTTGATATCCATCTTATTATATTCCAGCAAATGAGCAGAAGACTGAAAATGATCGCAGTGTCGGATCTATCATATGATGGACACAAACAACGTCCAGCAGCCCCCATTGGCTATAATGGCACCCATAAGGTTTCTATCATGGTGTCCCTCATTTTTCTTGTTGCACTACTTTGTCTCCAATTTTATTTAGCTTGCTTGTATAGCGCCATCATATTCCGCAACCCTTTACAGACATTGTCGGTCATTATCCCATATAGGGCTTACAATCTAAACTATCTATCGGTATGTGTTTGGAGTATGGGTGGAAACCGGAGTACCCGGAGTAAACCCATGCCAATACCGGGAGAACATACAAACTCCTTGCAGATGTTGTCCTTGTTGTCCAGCATTTCAGGGCTGAAGTGCTATCCACTGAGCCATTTATAATGGAATATGTAAAGGAGCCCCCAATGCAGATGTGAACGTAAGCCTTAGCTGCAAGAGCACGGTAACGCACTTTGTCTAGTGCTAGAGCCAAGCTTACTTCTTCATACATCACAGGCCCCCAACTGTAACATGAAGTAGAGTGGCCATGTCAAGCAGCTGATCTGTGGGGGGTCTGACACCTTTAACCATCGCAAGTCACCAGTTTGAAGTGGCAGCAGCGCTCCTTGGAAAGGATCCTAAGGATAGCTCATCAGTCAATAAGGCTTAACCTTATTGATTGATGGGATCTTATCAGTCACACAATTTTTCCTAGGTACCACGTCGGAATAGCCTTAAGAAAGGCTATTTTTCTCCTACCTTTCGTCGTCTTCTCCGTACCGCCGTTCGCCTACAATCCAGTTTTTTCTCGGTATGCAAATTAGCTCTCTTGCAGCACTGGGGGCATCCCCAATGCTGCAAGAGAACTCTCTCCAGCGCCGCCTCCATCTTCGTCAGTAGCGTCATCTTCATCCTCTTCTTCCGGCGGTGGCTTGTAACTTCTAGATCTCGGGAAGAGCAGACTGCGCATACCCACAGGCCACGAGAAAATGGCCGCTTACAATACTGTGCCAGTATACCAGTGTTCTCAATATTAAGACCAGCACGCCATGCCTCAATACTGATAAATTCCTTACACTGTTGGCTGATAAATCTGTAGTACTAAGAGCCAGAGGGCTGATGAACAATTCCCTACAATGGTTCCATAATACCAAACCACCTCAAATTCTGTGCGCATGCGTAGGACCTTGGCATGTTGACAATGGAGCTGAGGTGTACATCTTTGACTTCACCAAAGAACAGGGCAGATGCCGGGAGCACCTGAGAGGAGTCCACTGAGACTATAAAGATTTTTTTTTTTAATGCGGCCACAAATTGCACTATGACACCGAAACCTCTGTCCATAACACCCTGTGTGTGCTTTAGTGTCCTAAATCACCTTAACAGGTTCTCTGTAAAGCTGAGGCCCCACAGTGCGGAAATGCAGCTTTTTTTTTTTTTTTTTTTTTGCAGATTTTGCTGATTTTCTTTCTTTTCTTTTTTTTGAGCCAAAGCCAAGAAAGGGAAATATATAGGAAGCTCTTAAACTACTACCTTCTGCTCAATACACTACTGGCTTTGGGTGTAAAAATAAAACAAAAAAAAAAAAAAACACATAGCAAAACCTCGCCTTAGGTTAAGACCCCATGTTGCGGAAACGCAGCTTCTTTTGTTGCAGATTTTGCTGCGTTTTTTTTTGAGCCAAAACCAAAAATGGCTAGAGGGAATGGAAAATATATAGGAATCTCTTATACTTCTGCCTTCTGCTCAATCCACTCCTGGCTTTGGTTAAAAAACATCTGCAACAAAAGAAGCTGTGTTTCTGCAATGTGGGGCCTTAGCCTAAGGCCGGGGTCCCACAGGCTGGAAACGCCGCAGAAAAAAATTGCAGCATTTTACAGTAATTGCAAAGTGGATGGGATTCATGCGAATCACATGCCCACTTTGCAATTAAAACCGCAGTGCAGACATGTCAGTTATATCTACAGAAACACCAGTGGCTTTCCTATAGATATAATTGTAACAGAAATTCTACAGAGGAAAACTCCACGAACTTTCTGTTCAAAGCGCTGCGGGAAAAACTGCGATGCGTTCCCCCCGCGTTTTTCCCCGTAAAACTTTAGGGTGCATTCACACGGAGTAACGTGCCGCGTGACCTGGCACGTATATGCCGTGTGAGATTTTGGGTGCCGTATACGCTCCCATTGAATTCAATGGGAGCCTGGATCGTATACACTGCGTTATTTTGCGGCCACAAAATAACGTGGCGTATACGAGACTAAATTCCATTGAAATCAATGGGAGCATATACGGCACTCAAAATCTCACATGGCGTATACATGCCAGGTCACGCGGCACTTTACTCCATGTGAATGCACCCTAAGTGCTGCGGATCGTCCCATGGGGCCTTAGCCTAAAAGGGTTTTCCCACCAAACCCGAACCTATACCATGGATAACTTGCAGATCAGTGAAGGTGCAAATGCTCAGACCACTACTGATCAGGAAAACAGAGGACTTTTGGGAATTATATAGGAAGCTCTTCTACCTTCTGCTCAATCCGATCCTGGCTTTGGCTCAGAAACCAGCAGCAAAATCTGCAACAAAAAAAAAAAAAGCTGCCTAAAGTAATTAAAAAAATAAGGGCTACAGAAGAAAAGAATCTGAAGACATATAGATAAAGAGAAATGGTCTTTACATATAGAAGTCATATCACTTTCTGGACACCAGAATAATACAATGGAACGGACTTATCCTGGCACGGATGAAGAGGAATACAGGCCTACAACCTCCAGCAACACTACTGTCACCACAACACCATCTGAACAGTCTCTTCCCTCATAGATTGTAAGCCCTCACGGACAGGGCCCTCTACCCCACTGTGCCAGTAATTATTGTTAGTATTATATCTGTTTGTACATTTTGTGTACTGTATGTGAACCCTCAAATGTAAAGCACCATAAGTAGACAAAGTAGAGCTGACCACTTTGGGGAAGGCTGCTATAAACCATGCCCCAACAGTCAGATATTTATGCCCTATGCTAGAATAGCCCATACAAACTTGAATTCTGAAGAACCCCTTTAATCTGACTATATGCATTATATTAGTGGCAGACAAAGCCGCGACCTTTAGTGGGACCATGTAATGTTTATAGGGACCTTCTAACTCCCCTTACTGCAGAGACTGAGGACATAAGGACTTCAACTTCAGAACATTGTGTGAACAGAGGACAACAGATTTGCAGTCATTCTGGAAGTTCCAGTATCACAAGTTATTACGCCGTCATGAGTTCAGTTTAGACAACATGTGGCTGGGCCAGGACTGTATTTCCTGCACACAGCCATGTATCTTGGCCTTCACATAATCACAAGAAATGTCTACAAAGAACCTGCATGTGTGAATGTGGCCAAAATATCTAAGGATCTAACCCCAGGCTTCCCCATACATGGGACTACAAGTTCAGAATAAATTGAAGATAAAATTTAATATGAAGGGGTCCACAACCTGTATCCCCTCAAATGTAAGACTACAAGTCCCAGCATGCACTGACAACTGATAGCTGTAGTCCCTTGTATGACTGTAGAGCCCCAGATCGCAGTAGTATAAGCTATTATACATCACTGACAATACAAACAAGGTGCAGGGACAAGTCTGCACATCTCTGTGGTATAAGGCATGCTGGTAGTTGTAGTTCTTGTATGAATGTAGAGCTTCAATTTGTAGTAATACAGTATATCACAGACAAGGTGCAGGGACAGGTCTGGACATCTCTGCAGTATAGCAGGTGATGACCCGGCTGGTGCCAGCACTGTATACTATATGTAGAGCTCTTGTTATACCAGCCTCCCCCCCCCCCCCCCGCTACACTTGGTAGCGCCCACTAGTATTAGATCACTTACCCGAGTCTAGATAACATTAGCTGCGGCTTAACTTTTATGTTTCCCACCATTCACACAGTCCGGGACTTCCTACCATACGTTACACTACCTGCCCCTTCTCTTCCCGGAAGATTACAGGCCCTCCCACCAAGGAGGCTGCAGCCGCCATCTTTGATAAGGGAATGTGACAGTACTAGAATTTGTGTAGATGACGGGGGTGAATAATTTACTGTATAGTTCTCAGTCGGCCACATATCATCTTCCCTTATCATATAGATCACAGTACTGTAAATTGTAGACAAGGATTTCAGTTAGGATTTACACTGTGAGGTCATAGCTGTTATGTAGCATTAGTACCATCAGCCTATGGTGATCTGTCCTCATCATTGTAGACTCTTTATTCTTAATGGGCATATAAAGTATATAGTCACCTCTGATAGTGCTGACAAATATGTCAGAGAATTGCTTAAAGGGGCTGTCCAGGATTTTGAGCAACCAGTGGGGTAGCTAGGGTGGGTGTAAAAGATAAAAAGCCATACTCACCTGTCCCTACCGCCCTGTTGTCGGCTCGTGGCACGTGATGGAAAGGTGTCACCGAAGGAGTAAAATAAAACATACCATTTAATTTAATGATATCTAATCTAATAAAAATATAATGAAAACAAGTGCCCAAGATAAAATACGTAATATGAGGGAATTTCACAATGCAGTGCTCTGCCTGGTTGAAGTCTAAGCACTAATAATATGATTCTCCCATATATTCTGTTTTCCTGGTAGTATGAGCTCATATAATTGAGGTCATAAATCAAATATCACCTGGATATCTTAATTAAGGTGATATAGCATGTGGGGAGGCGAAAGAAACCCTTATCAAATGATTTTTAGATATAGGGTATATTGCTGTAGACCCTCAGTATATACCTTCAACTGAAGATCTGGCTAGTTATTCCAATACACTATATGGCCTTCGTATTAAGTCCAGGTCTAGTGTATTCACGGACCAAATAGCATACATATAGCACTATGACATAGAACAGATGGCGTGAATATGGAGTTAATGTGGCCTGAATCCAATGTATTCCCGGACCAAGTAGCATACATATAGCGTAGATGTAACACTACTGTATGTCATAGACCAAATAGCATAGATGTAGCGTTATTGTAGTCCTATACAGGGGCGTAACTACCGTAGAGGGAGTGGAGGCAGCTGCCACAGGGCCCGGGCCATTAGGGGGCCCGGTGACAGCCGCTACCGCTGCGTTTTTTTGTTTTTTTTTAATAGGCCATTACGGGCCCTATTTACTTGCCGTTCCTGGTAGGGCCTGGATTGGCAAGTGACACCGCGGGCCCCACAAATACTATCATTATACTCGGGGGTCTTTGCAGACCCCCGAGTATAATGATCGGCGGACTGGGAGAGGTAAGGGAACGTAAAAAATACTGTTACTTACCTATCCATGATCCTGCCAGATCCTGAAGGACGAGAGCGGCGGCCGACAGCATAGGAGACGGGGGACAGGTAAGCAACTGTTTTTTTTAATGTTTTTATTCCCCCGGGTCTCCGATTATTATACTCTGGGGTCTGAAAAGACCCCAGAGTATAATAATTGTTTATGGGTGTCCACAGTGGGACATAATACTGTGTGCAGGGGACACTATGGGGGATAATACTGTGTGCAGAGGACACTAAGGGACATAATGCTGTGTGCAGGGGACACTATGGGGAATAATACTGTGTGCAGGGGCCACTAATGGACATAATACTGTGTGCAGGGCTTACTAAGGGACATAATAGAGTGCAGAGGAGGGGGTCAGTCGAGGTCTTTGGCGTCGGTGTTGGTTGGAGGGGGGTCCCATGCTAAAAGTTTGCCACGGGGCCCCGCCATTCCTAGTTACGCCACTAGTCCTATAGCATAACTTTCCTGTCCCTCCCACACTGATCTAAGTGCCTTCCTCAACGCGTTTCGCTATGGAAGGACATAGCTCATCAGGAGGTATAGTACGATAAGGAAAACCGGATGAATTTGCAGTAAAAACTGCTCTTCCCGCACCCTTGATGGTAGGACGCGGTACTATGGATTCTGCTGGTGTGCGTGCCAGTCAGCTGAGCTTTTAAAGGCATAGCCACGCCTCCGGTACAGCCCATCGCTATATTTTGGGTACATTTAATAGTGTAATCTTTTATAGACATGTACAGTCGAGGGGGTGCCACATGCCACATATCAAAACTCCATAAATTTGCTCTGTGCGATTTTTTTATAGCATACGGATGAGATTTGTTTCAATCTCATTCACTCTGCTAGTACTGTACATCGCAACGAGTTGTCCTTGCTGTCGAATCCACTGCGACTGCAACCAGTTTAATGCAAAATCTTTAAAAGGGAACCCCACAGAAATTTTAAATAAAGGTATCTTCCTATGTTGTAAAACAGTAATTGGGCCTTCTCAGGTCCCAGGGCTTGGGTGCAACTGCAAGCTTTTCACCCATAATATCATAGGACAGAGCCCTGTGATCTTCATGGCCACTATTCCGTGAATTTCAATACTCTTTAGACCCATTACACTTGCGTCAGCTTTTTCTCCTAGGCATGGAAACAGAAATCAATAACACATTAATATAGAGCTTTATTTTTAGTTCATTGACCACATGACATTACCTTATTTTTATTTTTCAATCTGTTTACTAGCAAGGACATAGTTAAAAGGGTGATCCAGCAAGATAACTTTTTTGAAAAAAGGTGCAGATTGGGTCAATCATCTCCCACCACTGCCATTTTGGGGATTGCTGGGTCCCCTGCTGCTTTTGCGTCGTCTTCACATGCTGGAAATAACATAGCAGTGATTGAGCAGGAAGTAAGGAGCAGCAGGTGGAAACTGGTGTGGTGAGTAAGACCTCCTGCACACGGCTGTAGTGGTTTTTACTGTCCACAAGCACTGATCTTTAAAAAAAACATGCCCGCACGTCATCTGCAATCACAGATCTGCAAAAAGACAAAACTAGGACATGCTCAGTGGCATAACTAAACTCCTACAGGGGCCCCCTCCCCACAATGTACTCTTGATAGAGATGGTTATGGGTGCTGCAGAAGTATCTCTGATACTTGAAAAGGATACAACTATAGTATACTATTATTATTATTACCCACAACTGCGGTTATCAAGAATAAGGTGAGTGAGCCATGCAGTGCCCAGCATGGGAACCAGTGGCGTAACTAGGAATGGCGGGGCCCCGTGGCGAACTTTTGACATGGGGCCCCCCCGACACCGAAGATCTCGACCGAGTCCCTCCTACGCATTCCTGCGCGCTCTATTATGTCCCATAGTGGCCCCTGCACACAGTATTATGTCCCTTAGTGGCCCCTGCACACAGTATTATTCCCTTAGTGGCCCCTGCACACAGTATTATACCCAATAGTGGCCCCTGCACACAGTATTATACCCAATAGTGGCCCCCTGCACACAGTATTATACCCAATAGTGGCCCCTGCACACAGTATTATGTCCCATAGTGGCCCCTGCACACAGTATTATACCCAATAGTGGCCCCCTGCACACAGTATTATGTCCCTTAGTGGCCCCTGCACACAGTATTATACCCAATAGTGGCCCCTGCACACAGTATTATACCCAATAGTGGCCCCCTGCACACAGTATTATGTCCCTTAGTGGCCCCTACAGGACTAAATACTGTCACCGCTGACCGCTATACCAGGACAAATTGTGGATAAAAAAAAATCTGGTCCTGTGCATTACAATTTAGTAACTCCATGTGCCTCATATTAATAGAAGTTAACCCCATCATCTCCCTCACATTAACCCCTGTCTGCCTCACCATAAGAGTTACTGATATGTGAGAGACATGGAGGTAATAATAAAGTATCTTCATTACTATTACCCCCAAATGTCTCACATATCAGTAACTCTTATGGTGAGGCAAACAGGGGTTAATGTGAGGGAGATGATGGGGTTAACTGCTATTACTATGAGGCACATGGAGTTACTAAAACACAAGTAATCCCCCCAAATGCCTGATAGTAATAAGTATAGTAACCCCAGTACGTACCTGTGTAGCTTCAGTTTCATTTTCCTGGAGCAGCTTCTTCCTCTTCTCTTCTGTGCTGGACGGCAGGGATAAGCCCCGCCTCCTCCTCTCATTGGTTGGCAGAGGACAGCAGAGAAAGGGAGGGGGGAGAGAGAGGGGGGAGCGTCCTGAAGCGCTGACAGGAGACAGAGCTGCAGCTCCTGTGTCTCAGCCGCTGCTGCAGCTTCGGGGCCCCCTGTTGGAAAGTATTCCACCACAGGGGGCCCCGATCATTATACTCGGGGGTCCGAAAAGACCTCAGAGCATAATGATAGCAGCGGTAGCAGCTGTCACCGGGCCCCTAATGTCCCGGGCCCTGTGGCAGCTGCTACCACTGCTATGGTGGTAGTTACGCCACTGATGGGAACAATACTGGCAGCTGCATATTTTGCTAAACATCTGATCTGCGGGGTCCTAACAGTCTAAGAGATAAGAGTCTAAGGAGATGATAGGATGAATAGATGGGGTAGTCAGATGACAGCCCCACTTTCCTGGTCCAGTAGTGTAATCCAGCCTTCCTGCATCCTAGAGCATAAGGCAGCTGTACACTTTAGATCAGTGATTCTCAACCTGTAGTACGTGTACCCAAAGGAGTACGCAATGCAATCTCAAGCATTACATGTTGTGTCTGAGAACCAGTGGCGGATTTTACAAGATTTCAGGTTTTGAGGCTACTGTAGGGCTAGTGCCACTCAAACCACCCATCATCTTCAGGTACAGTGGCTGCCATGCAGAGGCAGGCATCATATGACATCACGTCAGAGTTAAAGGGACAGGTCTCTTCTACAGCAGCCGGTAGTCTGTGCTCAATAAACAAACAGCTTATGTTTTATGATCTGATGTGAAAAAAGCTGGTTGGAAGCTAAAATACAATCAGAACTTTTAGTGTGTGCGTGCCACAGGTACCCCCATAAGCAAAAGGATTTGCTTAGCACGCTACGCCCACCAGTTTTTCTCCCCACTATATTGGAAGCAGGATCTGTCACATGATAAACACCGCAGTGTCCACTGCTGATACTCGGTTGGAACTTTTTTCACAACAGGGTACTTTGCTTGAAAAAGTTGAGAAACACTGGTTTAGATAACTGCCAACAAAATGCTAGTTTTTCCTTAACCCTATTCCTCTGCCAAGTGTGCACATGTTTTCAACAGAGAGAGAAAAGTAAGCTGCTGCCAGTCACTGCTGCTTGTGGATTATCTCGATGAAAAGAAAAAAGATCAGGCATGTTGAAATCCAACATGTCCTACCCTTCTGGTCTCACCATATACAGATGAGTAGTGAATCCCATAGAAACTCAGATGCACTTTATGTAATACGTATCTCCATCCTAAGTCCTAAACTTGAAGCATAGAGACAAATCTCTCATTTTAGAGTAAGCAGACGAGACATGTTATCCATGTAGCCTAAATGTTGCTTAAAGCTGTATTGGAATGTCAGAAAGTGATGACATATTGCTAGGACATGGTATATTTGAGGGTCTGACCATTGTAACCCCTTCATAGCCCTGGCCACCTGCTGTGCAGGGAACTGCAGCACAGATTCTGCACAGTTTGTGCCACATGATGGAAATTGAATGGATTCCATCAGTGTCAGACTGGCCCACCAAAGTACTAGATCCTTCGGTGGGGCCAGGCTCTAACACAATAATGATCCAGCAAAAGAAACAAATTTGAAGGGTACTAAGGTATATTTCCTAGCGTTTTTTTGAGTCTAGGTCCCCAGAATGATTTCATCTGGACAGTCCAAAAAAGTCTCAGTCAGACACTGGAACCCATTATAAATAATTGGTATCATGGATGAGCATTTGTTATACTCCATCATTGAAGCAAAGCAATGGAAATAACCAATGAAGATGTGTATAGAGTCTAAGAAGTAAGCCAAATAATGTGAGGACAACACCCCATATCTCAGCTTTCTGTATAGGCTTACAGTAAACCTCAGGGGAGCAGATGAATCTCTTTGTGGGACCCAGACCCCTAACCCCACCTCAAGGGTTGTGCCTGGCTAATACACTTAGTGCATTACATACAGATAGACAGCCCACAGCATCTCATACAGCCTATACTCCTGTATAATAAACTGGGGTGAATATTTAACAAACTACCCTGTTTATTACATATACAGTATATGCATTGAGTGGCTGAGATTACATCTAAGCACAGAAGCGGGTTGATCACGATCCTCATTCTTGGGCCCCATCTCCTTACTGTGGGCCCCCAATCATATATCAACTTGGCAACGGATTTTGGGGGCCCTCATCTAATGTAAGCGTAAGTCAGAAGGCGACTGAGAGTGCCACAGGACAGAAATGGTTCAAGATGAAGGCCAGGTAGCAGGCTAGTACTAAACAGACTGTGTGTAGATTAAGTTTTATGAATTTGTTAGGGTCCCGTCACACAGAGTTTACGCTCCGTGTATTCTGTGTACGCTCGGTGTATTTTGTACATTTTACATGTGTAAAAATACACGTGTAAAATTTAGTTAGCCATTGAGTTCAATGGCATGTTCGTATAACGCGCATCTTTTTTCGGCCTCTGCCTCTTGCTCCAAGTGTCTTGAAGGCAGTAGGCGCAATGTGGTGATGTCACTTACGCTGGGCCTGTTGCTCCCTGAAGCCTGTGGGAGCAGAGATGGAGGGGACCAGGGGAAGGTGATCATTACGTTTTGTTTTCTTTCTTGGAAGCTTTGTGCTGTGGGCACCAGGAGGGGGAAATTAAGCTTTGGGGAGAACTTGAGGGGGACATTATACTGTGCGTACACCAGGGGAGGGACGTTATATTGTGGGGTAATTAGAGGTGGACATTATAATATAACGTTTGGGCTGACAGGTTAATGTGTGATGGACCATTATATAATATGGGTCCACTACAGGGGCGTATGACTGTGTGATGGGCCAGTAAGGGGCATTATACTGTATGGGGGTCACTGAGGGGGTATTATAATCTGTGCGGGTCAGGTGTGTCTAAGTGGTGGTGATGGCTGTGTGTGTGGGGGGGTCCACTTATGAAACCTTTTCACTGGGCCCTCCAATGTGTTAAACCGGGTAATATTTGCATTTAGTTGTATAGATTGAATTCTACTGGTGGGCCACAGGCACCCAAATCCATAGGCACCCTGCTCCTGTATGTAAGCAGCAAATGGAATAGGCTTTTTCTTTACTAACATTTTATCACACTCTGTACATCTACATCATTCACAAAAATCCATTTTTTTCTCTACAAACACAGACATAAGTAAGCAGGAAAACTATGGTGATGGTGACGTCATAACGTCCTGCCATCACCTAACATGTCACTTTGGAATCAGGTCTGTAGTGACGTACACTGCCTGGGCGGGTTCTTTTGTCCGTAGTCAGGTTAGACTGTCACTATAGTATAGTTTGAAGGCACAGAAGGACAGAAAAAATGGGAGGGGTCGATTCCAAACCTGTGCCTGACCCCTCCCCCTGTCACGCCTTCCCCCAGCACCGTGACGTCAGGGGAAGAATATGGCGGCGCTTCGATCTCTGTAGTTTGCTGGTCGAATCTGGCGCATGTTTATTTACATTGGGATCTATTGAGAGCGAGCTGGCCTCGGAGCGGCAGGAAGCAGGACAAGAGCTGGCTAAGGGCTCGTCATTACCGAGGAAGGGCAGAGGCTCCGGGCAGCCGCTCATGTCGGATAATCAGAGCTGGAACTCCTCAGGATCAGAGGAAGACCTGGAGACCGAGTCCGGGCCGCCCGTGGAGCTGTGCGGGGTCCTCTCTAAGGTGAGTGCCGCACGGAGCCGGGGATGGCGTCCTGTCACTTGTAGTTCCTGGAAAGTCATTGATCAGCTGCCTGTCTCCTGTTACCGGGGCAGCGACCTTCACAGTCAGCAGATAGGAAAACAGTCATGTCTGTGTGCTGGAGCGCTGCGATCGGATCGGATCAATTCACATCGCAGGTTACACCCTGTTATTACTGTAGACGGTCATATCTGTACGATTGTGGGCAGCTCAGCCGATCGCTACAACTAGACGCCTGAGTGATCCCTTGTTATATACAGTAGGTATAGGATCTGCTATAGGTAGTTACATTATATAGGAGCTTCTTCTCCAATATGATCACTGACTATCCTTATCTTATAATTGGTATAGGACTTGCTATAGGTAGTCATATCTTGTAAGCTATAGGTGCTACCCTCCTATGGTCACTGACTATCCCTATCTTATGTCCTGGTGCATTGCTATATATATATAGTAGGTATAGGACTTGCTATAGGTAATCACATCATATAGGCGCTTCCTCTCCTATGGTCCTGGTGCATTGCTATATATATATATATATATATATATATATATATATATATATATAGTAGGTATAGGACTTACTATAGGTAATCACATCATATAAGAGCTTTCCCCTTTATGGTCACTGAGTATCTCTATATTATGTCCTGGTGCATTGCTATATATGTATATAATATGGTATAGGACTTCCTATAGGTAATCACATCATATAGGCGCTTCCTCTCCTATGGTCCTGGTGCATTGCTATATATAATAGGTATAGGACTTGCTATAGGTAATCACATCGTATATGAGCTTCCTCCTATGGTCCTGGTGCATTGCTATATACAGTATGTATAATAGGTATAGGACTTGCTATAGGTAATCACATCGTATAGGAGCTTCCTCTCCTATGGTCCTGGTGCATTGCTATATATGTATAATGTCAGTGTGGGATATCCTTCTTGTCTGAAGCTGCCTATACACTTTATGTAGATATCTTCAGAACACTTGATGACTATTTCTTCTGACCCTTCCCATACATATGGCTAAGGAGAGGGTAAGAAGCTGCTGCCAGACATCTCGGGTGGCGGCTTACCCCTCCTAGAATGAAAAGACTGACATTAAAATCCAGCAGCCCCATAGGTCTCTCCCTTACATCTGCTGTTGGGGAATACGTTCAGCCTCCTTTCAATTGTGAAAGGTAAGCTTCAAGCCTTAAAGGGGTATTCCATTAAGTATGAGCCCTTGGCTTTCTCTTATGGTCCCCACGCTAATGAATAGAGAGGTGTTTGCTGCACGTCGGGGGTGCGGGACACAATTGGGGTGCAAAAGACCATAATTATCAAGATCAGTTTGGTTCACCCACTGATCAGTAACTTACTTGCTGTAACTGGATACTATATATATATATATATATATATATATATATATATATATATAAAAAAATTTTATTCGCTTTAGGGGCGCCGTTATTTTTTGTTTTTCTGTCAGTGTCACTGTACAAGGGCTTAACTAAACTTTGTCATACTACTTTGTACTTTGTTTTTTGGTTCGGGTACCCTGGGACTCGTATTATTGATCGATTGACCACTCCTATGCCATGAAATGGGGTGTGGTGAACAGTTTTTCAAGCAAAGATAGCCTGTCCCCCATCCACTGATAGGGTGACTGTTAAAGGGGCTCTTCAGGGAGTCTCTTATCACTTACTTTCGCCTTATATATTTTTTGTATGTGACAATCCAAGGACTTCTGGACTGGTTCTGATCCCAGTTCACATGATTGGGACCAGCCCTTGAGTTACGCCTTCCCTTCCCTGTTATCTGTACTATGGGGGCTGGTTTTACTATTATAATTATGTACCGTATTTTGCCAGGCCCCATAGTACAGGTGGCAAGCATTGAACATGGAGTACCGTAATATGGGGTCATGTATGTGTTCCGATGACCCAGGGTCAGAACAAGCCTGAAACCCTTGAGGAATGTCACATACAATACTCTGGAAGAAATAAGTTATGACCGACTCCTTGGAGAACTTCTTCAAGCCACGCCTGCACTATGTCTCCGGAGGTTTTACTAGCTCCATGGCTACCATAGTAAACCATCACCCCCCTGCAATTATGTTGTGGGTTGGAGTGACAGAGGGTGGCCCCATTTTTGCATCAAACACCTTAGATTCACCCCGGAATCTAGGGGTTCAATGATGGAGGACTACGTGTACTGACTAATCGATCGGTGCCTTTGGTGTTCGGATTGCGCAGAGTGTGCGCAGTGCTTCGGTACAAAGGCCATTTCCTCTTCATAGTCACCATAAACACCTTCTATACATTTGTCATAAAAGACTGTTAACCCTTTCAGTATTCCTCTACATAGCTGTAATGTATAGTGTTCTGTAGACTCAGCTGGACCAATAAGAAGTCCATTTTGATATTCTGTTCATGTATACCAATGGCTGTCCAGCAGTTTGGAAACTAAACCTCCTACTATGTACTACCTGAGCGGGGGGTATCAGATCTCTAACACTCCAGGGGTGGACGTCCGGCCTCATCCATCTTTTATAAGCCCTCTATACAAGGCCCTAGTGTTGTAGTAGAGGAGTACCTATATAAGCCTAAAGGGTGGCTAGTTATTGTCAGATACCTTTTGTGTGCTGTCTCTGGTTGTCAGGACATCCTTAGAGTTACAGTTTCATTCCTATAGATTGGCGAGCAGTAACCTATAGAGTAGGGGTCTGGTCATCGAAATCTGTTCTGCTTAAAGGATTTATTAGATGGCTTGTAAAATGATCTCTGCTGACAGGGTTCATGCTGAGGATATGTTGGGAGTTGTAGTTTTGCAGTAGTTGAAGAATAGCCTGGTTATAGTTCTCCGTAGACTTCGTCCTCTTCTGTAATTCTAAACACATAAGGCAGGTTGGTTGTTATGGACACTACTGCGCTAATACCGTTGACTGTACATTGGTTATTAGGCTGCGTATCCTATTATTATATAATACTTAGACGTGGCTGTTGGTAAGTCTTGTGTGTCTTATAGAGGTTGGTCCACGAGTAGTAACCGTATAGTGGGCGAGCTTTTACCCAATCCAAACCACATGCTGTGTAAAAACCTTCAGTATATGGCAAAGTTGTGGATATCCCCAGTACAGTTCCCTTTTTCTAGTCCACCAGTAACTTGCCACTTTTAACCCCTATGGCCTATAGAACAGACACTTGGCATGTGACACTTTCCATCAGACGTCTTCACAATGACTTTTCCTACACAACCCAAGGTTCTCAGAGGGGCTGACTTGATCCATTAAGGTTGTGGTACTTTAAATGGCTCTTCCAATTTGCAAATCTAGTTGATCTTAGAACTAGAGAAATCCTCCCATTCCCTACAATCCACGCCACCGCTATACTTCCCCACAGATCAGACATTACGTACATACTCTTTATAGACCTACTACAGTATGTCTGTCCATGTAATTTGAAAAATGATGCTAGATGTGTGCCCCATCTTGGACATCTACCATTGATCCCGTTTTGGACACCCTGTCATCACACTCCTACATGGTTTCTGGGCCCCTCATTTATGGCAGTAACTTGGCGTCTGATTTGGTATCTGCCAGCTAAGACTTTGCAGAGAGAGCCAGTACTAGTTGTTAATGTTTTGGAGTAACGCCATACAGCTCCATAGGCGATCAGGAGGTGACGGACGTTTGTGGACCATATTTGACTCCAGAAGAGGCACTATCAACTTTGTTCTGGGCCTGCCCACAGTTAAAGATATTCTGGCAACAAGTGTACACAATTCTCTCTTTAATGTTACCCCCTCCCCTTTAAGATGAGACTGAGAATCTCTATACTAGTTCATATACTTACAAGAGGATTGATAAATTTTAGAAGCGACCTGCACCTCCATGGGTACTAGATCTATGTTCTAGCATCAAAAAAGTTCCAAAAATGGTATACTTCACTGCTGTATCGAAGAAAAAAAATGGAAGGGTTCAAGGCGATCTTGGACATTTTTTGGATAACTCGGGCGAACTGATTTAGTGAGGATGAGCCACTCCTGATCCTGTGTATCAGATTTCCTCCCAAATCCCTCTTGTTTTCCATTATGTCTTTTATGTATTGGTTTACTGACATAGGTTCACACCTGAAGTAGCTGTACAAATAGCTGGTGCCGGAGGTCCCAGATGTTGGATCCCCCCTCCCTTCCCTTCCACCCTTTTGCTCCACCTAGGGCTATGCATTTAATTAAATTCACCATTTCAAAAAAAAACCCAAAAAACCCTGTGATCCTGTTTTTCACTAGAATTGTGAATTTCTGCCGCATAGTCTGAGATACAGTGTAACCTCTCGGAGACGACCACCCAAAATGACATCAAAAAGTGGTCTTTGGAGGGGGGAGGTTTTCTCCAAGAAGATGGTTACTATGGAAAATGTGGTCGGGAGACATTTTACTGTTTTCACATTGTACTTGGGTGGTAGGGCGAGGAAACCTTCATATCTGACTCCTTTTCTCCAGATCACTGAACTTTTTTAATTTCTTTATATTATCCATCTCCAGAAGTAATTTATTCCGTAAAGTCAGATTGGAGGCTCCACTAGTAAATATTTGTGTGCATTGCCTAAAGCAGCAGATGTCTGCAGATCTGTCGGCGTCCTGCCCTGTGATAGTAAGAGGATGTTGAGTTGCCGCCCTCCCCTCGCTACATTTGGAAATAATCAGATGTCCTAATAGAAGTGTTTGGAATTTCTCAAGTCCACTTGGGTGTGTCTGTAATACAAGAAAGCTCTCGTTTCCTTGCAGATCTCAGCCTAGAAGTCTATACGGAGAAGTGTGTTTATTTCTTTTTGAGCGCCTTGTTGTAGTAGATGACTTCACGCTTCTATCTGCAGCTGGCACCGCTCGCTGTATGTGAATGGAGGCGCTGCCTCCTCTGCCCGGATTATGCCAGGCTGTTTCTGTGACCTTTGTACAATAGGTTGGGAATAAATAATTTACAGTATTAATTCTGCATTCAGCGGCCGGTCATGTGAGTTAGATTTCAGTGGGTGATACCCAGACTCTTGTAAAGGCGAGCGTTACTCAAGTCCGGCGTGTGGACCACCAGGATGTGGTCACTTCCTTCCTGACTGTTGCCATCTAATGTATTTTATCCGATCACTCAGCCCTTCCGAGTGTAAATGTTGAGCATTTTATTGCTTTCATTGAGGTTTTCAGGACTACAAAGGATTGTTTAGCTTTTATGTTTTGGGTTTTTTTTTTCTCTTTTTGCCTAAAGTTTTTATTCTGCATTGTCTCCATTCACTGTTGTAGGGCACCTTGCTGATATGTAGTGTGGTAAACAGTCTCCGACAACTAAGATATGGAATATTTTAGGTCCTTAGCCTCTGTGCAGGCGTCTAAAGCTTGCCACATGCTTAAGATTTTTGTCTATTTCTTGCATGTCCATGGGGACAGCTTGGGAAAGGGGTCATAGACAGACTGGGTGGAATATAATCCAATAGAGTTTCCATGAAATAATTGACATCAGGTGTATGGCAGACACTTGTTTCCTGCAGTCCTAGCCAAATGGACATGGTTAGAGGAAGTCAGCTGGCAGTCAAATAGGGGATCGTGTGTCAGACATTATCTTACATTACATAGTAGATGAGGTTGGATAAAGACATTAGTCCATTAAGTCCAACCTATAACCCTACAATCCCTACAGTGTTGATCCAGGGGAAGGAAAAAAAAAACATGAGGCTCAAGCCAATTGCCCCATTTCAGGGGGAAATATTCCTCCCCGACTTCAATCTGGCAGTCAGTATAAAACCCTGGAGTGACTTGGGTGTCCACGAGCTGGTTCCACGAGTGACTCTGGGTTGAAACCAGCACATAGACTTGATGTTTGTCTCAACTGGAACCACAGTAAGTAAGAGTTTTAATTTATCCCGGATAACCCCTTTAGGTTGTTCTTCTGTTATTCCTTAAGGAATTTATTTTATTTTTTTTAATATATTGGCTGCTAATGTAGCATGTTCTTACACAATGGGGGAAATTTCTAAAGAGAAGAATATTTAAAGTCAGTTTTGCTACAAACAGAGTAAGGCCTGGTTCCCACCTGCATTTGGTATTCCGTTTGGGACCCACTGAATGGAATACTGAACGCATTAAAAAGCGGTGAGCAATGAAAACACACGGACCCCATAGATTATAATGGGGTCCGTGTGTTTTCTGTGTGGTGTCCGCATGAGTCATGTGGAGAGAAAAGTGCTTCATGAGCTACTGTCCTCTCCGCGTGATTCGTGCGGAAGACACACGGACCCCATTATAGTCTATGGGGTCTGTATGTTTTCGTTGCTCACCGCTTTTTAATGCGTTCAGTATTCCCTTCGTGGGTCCCCGAATGGAATACCGAACGCAGATGTGAACCAGGCCTAACTTGTGCCAGATGAATAGGTCCTCAGTATTTGACCTGTGTGGGGTGCGGGTGTTGTATCCGACAGATCACAGATTGATGATCTAGCCTATAGACAGGTCAGTTTGCTCAAAGAGAGAGAATGTGATAAAACAACAAAAGAACAGGTTCTTATGTGTGAGCCTCTCCTGCAGTCTTTGGCTACAGTGAAGACGTCCACATCTATCCACATGAAAGTTGCGACCAATGAAGGATCAACCATATACAGAGACTGATAGGGAAGTTAAATGGCAACTATCAGCTCTTAAACAGCGCTGTATGGTAGCCATCCCTACTGCTTCTAGCCTTACTTATTTTTTAACCTCTTCCTCTCTCTTTTAAAACACCTGAATAGACATGACTTGATGATTTTACAGTATTTCTTTCAGAAATAGTTGTCTGGTTCCTACTTGTGTATTCGCACCCTTCCTATGTATTGTCATAATTATTAAGTAGCTGGCTTTATGGTAGGTTGTAAGTGAAAACTTGCTGAACGACGTAGCGTACAGGTATTACTGGTGTCCCTCTCTGACCTGTATATTGATTGTCATCCAGCCCTCCTAGAGATCTGTATACATGTCATGACTGGTATGAAAAATAGCTTAAAAAGGAGGAAGTCAACCTCATAATTTATGAGCTATATAATCCTATTCTGCAAATTTACTTTGTGCCTTTTTGTGTTTTTTCCTAGTGGACCAACTACATACATGGCTGGCAGGATCGATGGGTGATCCTAAAAAGCAACACGTTAAGCTACTACAAATCTGAGGATGAAACTGAATATGGATGCCGGGGCTCGATATGCCTTAGCAAGGCAGTCATCACGGTAAGCTTTACCGATCTTGTGTGACATAGACTTCTGTTATAGATTTTTATGACTTTTTTTTTTTTTCATTATTATTTTAAGTCTCAAAGAATCTTTCTGAAGTAGTTAGTGAATTTTAAAGGGTTAATTCTGTCTGATAAAGTGGCAACACATTCCTATGATTTGCCACCACTTTATGATCATAGAAGCTGCAATACACCAGTTCTGTGACCCCCTCCCCCTTCATTTTCAGGACCTGTGGGGGTCTCAGAAGTCAGATACAAAGTGAGGGCATGTGTAGGTAGTACTTCATAAGACAGAAATAACCCTTCAAGGTAGTTTTTGGGGACTTGCATATTAATGGATTATCCTTAGGGTCATCAAACATATGATCGGTGGGGGTCCGGCACCTGCGGCCCCTGCCAGTCAGCTGTTTGTAAAGGCTGATGGTGCCTCAAGTTCTGCGGGTTCTTCTATGTGCTGATGACATCATGTTCATCGATCACATGGTACAGCAGGAGCTCAGTCTCATTCAAGTTAATAGGGGTTGAGTTGCAATACTCAGCAAAACCCCTACCTAACATACCATGCTTGTGCTTGGCATTCAGTCAGGAGGCCACAGCCCTCACCCAACCATGTTTCCCAAACTGACTACAGACATGTTGCATCACCGGTTTGCTGCAGTAACGGACTCAACGTTCAGTTTAGTACAGTGACTGTCTATTTGGGAGCTCGCTGTTTCATAATCCACTATGCCGCAGAAAGCTGTATACACACAGCCGTGGTCAGTCTGACATTGTGTTGGACTGTAGCAATTGTCTTTGCATGTAAACCCATCAACTTATTTATCTCTGTATCTGTTTAGTAACCTGATAACTTGGGTCTGGGTAGTACAAGAACTTTCCAGAATTTTTATAAACTCCTTCCCTATTATTATTACTGTGCTACTCTGAGCTGGAAATGGAATAGTGGTCTCTGGTTGGTTGGCATGGGTAATAATTTTCACAAGGCCTGGGTGTCAGGGCAGAGAGTGTGACTGTACATGGGTGGCTGACCAGTCTATTCCCATGGGGATCCTCGGGAAGGATTAGCTGCCTTGAATAGCCGCCTTCCTGGGTACCTTTCAGTGACATATTAAATGGAAGGAGGGGATGTAAATCTCTTCCTCCCGGTAGTTGCCTTTTACAAGAAGTTAATAAAGTGCTTTGTGTGCCAAGCAGCTGTTACACACTTTTTGTCTTACTTTGTTCTCTTTCAAGAACATTTCAGCAAAGCAAATAATGTCCTGCCCCATACACTGTCTCCACCATTCCCAAGGCCTGGCTTTGGCATTCACTATTGTATTCGCTGGTTGCAATGGCTGCTATCTCTTTATCTTCAAACAAAAGTATGTGGACAGCGCCGCCGTGTTTGACTGCTCACATATACAGTGATGTCTCGCTGCGGCACCATGCCCTGACCTTGTGCAGAGCTGTGCAGTAGAAATACAAGAAAAAAAGGCGAATGTCTGCTTTATAACCCTCTTCACGAGTACTTGAAACTACATGGCCAAAGCCTGCAGCCGTTCACTCCCATGTTCGCAGACATCCCTTTCTGTCAGACTTACTGAAGAACATTGGAGGGATTCATCAAGACTGGGATACTGATCCTTGTGCCTGCCAAGAACTGGCCAGATTTATGACAAGGTGCGGGCCTCATTATAAATTAAGTAAATCCGTGACCAGGCCGCGCACCTCTCTGAAATTCCGGACGTAGCTGTACACTGAGAACTGTCACTATTAAAGTGATGGTCCAGAATATTAAGGAAATGCCTGAGTGCAGGCGGTGGCTTAACAAAAAATAAGTATTACTAACCCATTAAATGACACCGTTCTGGTGATTCCCCACTGTCCTGCAGTGAAGACTTCACACACATCATCACTCATATGGGGTCAGCAGCCAATACCTGGCCCAGTGGTACTTGCACATGCCTGCTGAGAATGACGTGTGACATCATTGCTGGAAGACTAGTCGGGGGGGGGGGGGGGTTGTCAACAGAGCAGCATTGGAGGGTATGTAACAGGCGAGTCTTTTTTTTTTTTTTTTTTTTTTTTTTTTTTTTTATATACCTTCTTGTTTTCTCTCTCTCTTGTCTCCAGCTTCCTGGAAATAAAAACTATTATTTCAAGGGAATTTCTCACCAGAACCCATCATTTCAATGCAACCTCGCAGACTGGTTCAGGTCTAAGTGCTTTCCCCTTGTGAATCAATGCTTCCGTTGCCAAGATATCATTGTTTTTGTCAATATGAAGAGGAGCTGTTTGGAGCAAGGAGGGTGCTGTCGTTGCTCTAAAGCAGGGGTAGGGAACCTTTGGCTCTCCAGCTGCTGTGAAACTACAACTCCCAGCATGCTCCATTCACTTCCATGGGAGTTCCCAGAACAGCAGAGCCAGTATGCATGCTGGGAGTTGTAGTTTTGCAACAGCTCGAGAGCCGTACGTTCCCTACCCCTGCTCTAAAGACTTAAAGAGGACCTTTCACCTCCTGGGGCACATGCGGTATATATATACCACTAGAAAGCCGACCCTATCGGCTTTCACGTTCTGTGCCCCCGGTGAAGAGCTATCGGTGCCGATACTGTAGCTCATCACTGTCAGAAGGGGGTTTCTGACAGTAGGGAGTGCCCTTCCTCAGCAGCGTCTATAGCGCTGTACTGTGAGAGCAGGGAGGAACGCCCCCTCCCCTCCTGATAGTACTAGTCTATCACATCATCACTAGGCGGTAAGGAACGTCCCCTCTCACAGTACAGTGCAATAGATTCTACTGTGAGGAAGGGCGTTCCTGACTGACTGTCAGAAATGGTCTTCTGACAGTGAAGAGCTACGGTAACGGCACCAATAGGTCATCACCGGGGGCACTGAACGTGAAAGCAGATAGTGTGCTGAATTCAGTGCACGGTCTGCTTTCTAGCGGTATATAAAACCACATGTGCCCCAGGAGGTGGAAGGTCCTCTTTAAGTGGCAATGCCTTTGTTGCTCCAAAGAGCTCATTTGCATATTGACACAAACTGCACAATATGACAAGGGAAAAAACACAGGTGACTCTAACCTTCCTATTGGTCTGGATTATGGTGACAGACTCCCTTTAGAGATGCGAACATTGATGTCTGGTTGCGGCAGTCTTGTAGCATTTTTCTAAAAAAAAATAAAAAAAAAATCAACATTTCTTACTGTAATTTTCCAATAATCACGGTAGAAAGAAAATCCTGTGCATCTTTATTAGCCAGATATTTTATGGCTGATACAATTGTCAAATTAGATGTCATTACTAAATTCCAAAGTGTTTGCAAATATCCTGCCTGTGTGTGTTTCTACATGTGATAATGTGTTAGTGTATGTCTATGGCTTTTATTAGTTCTGCCTGCCCTGTCAATGTTTGCTTGTACAAGGGATCTGCCTGATGTCGGGGTCTGCACACGCCTGTATCTTCTGTTTTTAACACTTTTTTTTTTCTTTTCATATAAAATCTATAAACTCTCGGCAATCCAAGCCCCCTTGACATCACATGAGTTTCATACAATTAGGTTCTCTTTAGACTTAAAAACTTGCAATCTGTGTCAGACTTTCTGGTACTGGTATGATGCCCTATTTATGTTCGTTATTAGTGGGTATGATGGGGTTACTTTCTATTATTGTCTAGTTAAAGGGGATTTTGGGGCATATCAGATGACCTATCTGCAGGGTTTGGAAGAGCTCTGTGGCTTCTTCACAAAAAACCAAGCACACTGATGTATATTTTACAGCAGCTGTGCTTGGTTCTGCAGGTTAACCAGATTCTCTTGAATGGGACTGAGCTCTAAACAAGCCATGTGACCATGAACAAGCCTCTGTACGCACCACTGCCACTTCAAATAGCTTATGTGGGGGGTCTCAAGTGTTTTCAATCGGTTCAGTTGATGACCTATCTATAAATATGTCATCAAATGAAAAGCTTTGAAAATTCCTTTAATTTCTTAGTGTCTGGCTCCAGGAGAGATCCGACAGGTATATACTGTAGGTATCGCTATTGCTTCAGACTCTCCCATATGCATGCATGAATGCTCTGGCCTTTTTTAATAGAGTGAGGCAGTAAATGGTTGCTGGACATGCCCAACCTCTGTGATTGGGATAGTTGGGGTACTCCCATACATATTAGAGGGTTTTCCGGTCCTGACGAAATTATCAAGTTAAGTTTCCTCTTGTCTGTAGTGTCAGCGTTACTAGCGTCCAAAGTCTGCGGTACGTAGACAACTGCTAGCCTAAGCCTGGCCATAAATATCAGATCCCTGTTGGCTCTTGACCAGCTTGTGCAATTTCCCTCATATACGTGACTTGCTTGACTCGTCCTGGGGTTTGTGCTCCCTCTGGGTAGGGGGCAAAAAGTTGCAGCAGTTTTACTATCTAAGAACAAGTTAATTTGAGTAGTTGATATCCATGGGCCCTATCCTTATCTCCATGTACCCTCAGTGGAGAATTGGGAGGTCTCCAAATACATAGATGCATTCATATGATAGACGTCTTTCGTAAGTCCAGCTGTAGCTGATAAAGGATATATTGGATTGTTACACTTTGGTATCAGATTTTGCTAGGGCGGTGCAGAGTTCATCTGGCAGCCATGTTCACAGGCAGGAGAACACTTGGCCCTTCAGAGGAGCATGCTAAAATAATAATTTGGGTTGTGGCGTGTCACATGAGGAGCAGCTGACTCTCATCACAACTGGATTTCCTCTTGCATAATGAAGATAAGAACCATGAGGATTTTTCATTCACTTGTGAAATTCCTTTCATTTCTTGGATAGTTCTGTGTTAGTGTTGTGCAGCGTGCTTGCCCGGGGTACGGCCACAATGGAGCTCTTGTATTAGTAATGTAGATGCTATGAACTCTCCAGGCCTCAGTGCAAATTCTCCACCAGTTGTCAGCCCGTGTGCCATGTTCCTAAAAATGTGCCCCATAAAAGTCAAGGGCTGTGTTTGTTACAGTACTTGTTGCTTTGGCTAGTCTTGCTGGTTTAGTTGTCTTTAGTATTTCCTTAAAGGGGAACATATCCTCTAAATGTTTTTACAAAATAAAACCAGATGCTGATGAATATTTTTTTTCTAATAATTTTAGGGACCGTTCACACTAATGTTACAAGGAACCATTGTTGTCATCCCTCCTACGATGAGAGCAATAAACATTAACAGCGATATAGAGACTGATATAGATGGAGCCCTCTGTCTCCATTTGTACCCATGGGTGACTCCTAATTTCTGGCGGCACATTGGGGTGCACATTTAGCGCAAGGTCCTTTGCTGGAAAGGGGAGGAGTTGAACTGACCTGTGCCCATCACCTATTAGTGGTGGATCCTGTGCTATCTATATACATACATCTATATTCATTGTAACCCTGCTAGTTATAATAGGGAGGTGACTGCTGAGAAGTGATCTCTACAGAACAGGAACGGTCTATTGTGAGCATCATAACTTAGTGTTGTAAGTGTTAGTGTTAGTAAGGTTGAATTCACACATGGCAGATCTACTGTAGAAATGTTTCCCTTTATCTGAAGTCTTTTAGTAATCCATTCACAGGAAATCAATTCACCCTAATACTCTTCTAGGTCTGTAGATTTTAAGAACTCTTTCTGTTGGAGATCCATAACCTGCTTACAGTATAGTGTACAGCGCTTTATGGTGGGCTGGCCGGATTGGCATATGTTCACACTTGTTGGATCATTGATCTCATTGACTTGTTTGGTCTCATCATGGCTTTTTCGATCAAGGCTGGGTTGGTGCCATAGGTCAGACGTTGGAGCCTGGTGTTGCGTTACTCAGCCCTGTGTACATCTCTGTGCCTTTAAAAGGCATATGGCTGTTCCATTTTTGGAAATGTTAAATTGCATAATAGTCGTCATGTGCTTCCCGAAGCTAGAGAAATGGAGACTTTTCATTTTCGTTTCCATTCGAAAAGTTCAAAAAGGGACAACTGCTTTTTTTTCCTTTTTTTTTTTTTTGCTCAATTGCTGTAATTTTTAGATCAGAGATCGCTCTTTTTGTTGCAGTTAAGACGTCAGTGATGCCGGATATGACACGTGTGAGTGGTTTTACTTAATGTTCCCTTGTCTTTTGCTTTAAAAATAAGACGCGGGCGGCTTTTGTGTAATACTTAACACTTCAGTGTGTTACATTGGCACCACATGGCTTTTTGGCAGAGGTGAAACGAGACCTGAAGATTTCTTATAAATAGTTATTCTGAGCCCACATTGGTGGGTGTAATGAGCAGGAGCATTGACTGTACAGTATGTGATACTGTAACATACCAAACATACTGGATGCAGATTTAACTCTTCGTTGTGTGTATATTGATGGGGAAGGCGCGGGATCTGAGTTATCACTAAGCCTGTTATTTTCACTGTTCGTTCCCCCTCCTAAAATCGGTGGTATTGAGCCATGTAACAGACTTACAGGGGTATTTTTTAGACTATTCACCCGCAGTTCCTCAATTGACATTGCACACATGTTGCAGCTTATGGTCACACTTTGGTCTGTGAAGAGCTGTACAGCAGACACTAAGGGACACTTTTATTAAGACTGACATTTCATTTGTCGGTCTCAATAAAGAGCCCCATAGGCGCAAGGCACACCTGATTTATCAAAAGGCTCCGGCGTCTTCACAAATCGGGTGCGTGTCTGTGCACCAGGATAATTATGTAGGCCATTCAGGAACTGGATTAGCTCAGGACAGGGAGTGGGGGCAAGAAAGGGCTTTGCACCAAATGTCACCCGCCTAGACCAGAAAACTGGTATAGGGGTTGGTAAATTACACCCCCCCCCCCCTTCTTTGGTGTCTGTTCTTCTGACACCATTTCGGTACCATGTCACTCAAGCATAGCACTTTTAAGGGGCTTTCCACAGTAATAAAATTTTGCTGAGGGTCTGACTACAGGGGACCCCAGCGGTCACAAGAATGGGGTTCCTGGTATACAGCACTCCATTTACTTCTATGGTCTGACAAGACTCCTATACTTGACAGTACTAGAAGTTAATGGAGTGATGATCATAGATGCATACGACTGCACCACTTGCACAATGGGCACCTATTCTTATTGGTTTAGCACCCAGCGGTTACACACTTATTCCCTATTAGGCGGGCAAATGATAAAAGCTCTTTGTGGCAAAGCCCCTTTAAGTAGACTTTTCCTCTGGTCTTCTCTTTGTAAAGTGACGTGTATGTTTCCTTTTGGTAGATGGGCCATACCTACCAATACATGCACACCGTAAAACTGCAGTGTAAATGGTGTTTTTGTAATGGCCATCACACTGCTCTTTTTAGGTTGTTATTCAGTTGTTGTTGTTTTTTTTTTGTTTTTTTTTCAATCTTTCTTCCTCCACTGATCTGCAAGTTATCCCTATCCTATGGATAAAGGATAACTTATTTAATAGAAAATCCCTTTAAATCTAATGGGAGAATCCTTCATAGGCCGTGCACTTATGCTGGAAACTGGCGAGGATTTCACTGACCACTTGCACCAGTAAACTGACTTTAAGGGGTTCTCCAGTTCTACTATTGATGGTTTATCCTTAGGGTAGGCCTTCAATATTAGATCTGGCACATGGACCCCCACAGGTCACCTGATAGAGACGGTCCGTGTGTGGGTACTGCACTACTCACTCGCTATACAAACCGTGGTGTCTGGTGTAGGTACTGCAGCATTGTCCCATCGTAGTCTATGGGGCAGTACCTGTACCCTCACTAAAAATTGTATGTCGTATTATAAAACTGTATGTCTGTGGGTAAACATTACTCAGTTACGCTGTATACAGCTGACCTTTGGGGATCCCAGGTGTCGGACCACCACAGATCTAGTATTGAGGGCCTATCCTATATTCCCTATTGTCTACCATCCCTGCCTATAAGGTGTTATCCCGTTTACAAAGTTCCAAATCCTTTGTTACCCCTTTTAAATCCATTATACCAGCAAAAGTGGCGCTGGCATTTATGGTATATTGAAACAAATGTTGGATAGAAGTGTGTCCCTTTAAGAGGAAGCACAGCGTTTTCCGCTTTCATATTGTACTTTGTCCCAGTGACCAGATTATTAAAGCTGCATTCACATGACTGTGAGTTATGGCTGTATGACATTGGTTATTTTAATGGACATCACACGACGGCCTTAAATTTAATTCATATGATTATTTTGATGGTCCATTGTAATGTATGGGGGATCCTTGAAAATGGCCGCGCCTTGGGTGTAAACAAACGTAAAAAAAGGTTGATTTTCACATATGTTGTGTGAATGAAGGCTTAGACTTTGTTCATATCTCTGTCAGGATTTCTGTATGGGAGAATAGGTCATAGATGGAGCCTAATAGACCCCATTGATTATAATGGGATCCACCGCATACTGTTAAGTTATCCGTCATCTTGCATACCTGACTTTTTTCACCTGAGATTTTAGTTGGAATCTGTGATGCAGACTTCATTGCAGTCGTGAACACGGCTTAATTCGTATTACGGTTTTGGGATGAAGTTGTTCCGCTGCTGTCAGGTCAGTAGGCGTATTCTAGTAATACCAGGAATCGCTTGAGGGCTATTTTCATGTGTGTATTTGAGAAGAGGGATCTGGAATTGGGTATTAAAATCTCTGCTTTATGGTGTAAAACTGTAAGCGTTTCCTGACGGACTGACATAAAGGGAAGGAGACAAGCGTGGAGAATGCACCATTGTCATCTATGACCTAATTTATGCCAAGTACCAAAGCTGAGAGGAAGAGATTAGGAGAAATTGGATGTAGGAACATTTTGCATTTGATATCATCGTTCCACTCTGCGGCCTTCAAAACCGGTCTGTGCCTTTGTGCCTATATCTTATAAAATCCATTCTATAGGACACTGGTCACGTTTTTTAATATAGATTATAGATCTTTTGATTTGCGTTTGCGGCTATTATGACCACCGCTAACCTATACAAAAATACATACGTTTCAATGGTTATAAAGTCCAAAGCAAACCTTTATCATATAGGAAATGTGAGCATACCAGGGTGCTGAGTCTGAATACGATTTTTATCAATCCCCTGCAAAAGAATCTACCGTATTTTTCGGACTATAAGACGCACCTAGGTTTTAGAGGAGGAAAATAGGGGAAAAAAAATTTGAAGCAAAAAATGGTAAAATATTTAATATATGGGAGTTGTAGTTTTGCAACAGCTGCAAGGCCACATTGACAGGTGACCCTGCAGCTGTACGGGGATGCATAGAGTGGGGTTTTTTTTGCGGGGCCAGAAGTACTTTTTAGTTATACCATTTTGGGGAATATCTATTGCTTAGATCACCTTGTATTGAAAAAAAACCCCGGTGGTTTATGACATATGATTTTCTACTTTTATATATATATTCTAGGGACAGGAGGTGATTTAGAACTTTTATTTTTCATATTTTTATTATATATTTTTAAAGGTTTTTTTTTTTTTTTTTTTTACTATTTTATTCCCCCCCGGGGGCTTGAACCTGCGGTCACTTGATCGCAAGTCCCATAGACGGCAATACAAGTGTATTGCCGTCTATGGGACATTCTGTCTATTAGTATTACGGCTGGTCATAGAGACCAGCTGCAATACTAATATAGCAGTGACAGGCCTGGGAGCCTCATTAGGCTCCCGGCTCTCACCCGAACAGGTCGGCTCCTGCAATATCGCCGCGCAGGAGCCGGCCTGCAACTCTACAGGTACGGGGCCGGTGGGGACCGGCCCCGGGGGAGAAGAGGCCGCTGACAGACTGCAGACCCGGCATCCGCTGTACTAGAGAGGCGGATGCCGGGGAGGGATAGACGCCGGGGCCTGAGACATCGCTGCCCTGCCCTGCATGAAGCCAGCGGCGGGGGGACGGAGGAGCAGAATAGCATCACTCCTCCCGCTGCTGGCTTCATTCAGGGCAGAGGATCGCAGCGATGTCTCAGGCCCCGGCGTCTATCACTTGCCGGCATTCGCCTCTCTATTACGGCGGGTGCCAGGCACATTCAGACTATAAGACGCACCCTTCTTTTCCCCCAAAATTTTTGGGGAAAAAATTGCGTCTTATAGTCCGAAAAATACGGTACTTGAAAACCCCGCATATGGGAGTGGCGTTAGCCGCATACCGTGTCCGCTGCGTAAAATACTTGCCCGAGGAGCGGGCAGAAATAAGAAAGTCGATCTCTTAATGTACTGTACTCCTAGATAATATTAATTGAAATCCGCCGCTCCTCTACAATATCTGTCAGCAATGGGTAAATTTTACATCTGTCATCCAAAAAGGAAAAAAGATCTGGCTGCTGACAAGGCAGCCTGGAAAATTCCGAGCACTGCGTGTACGTGGCGGAGACGCAGATAAATATTAAACTAGTTTTTCAGTAGGCGACACGTGTCTGATGGTCCCCGATTGTCACTAGTTTTATGGCGTAGGTTTGGTTTGTTTTCTGGCCATTTTTTAGTTAAAGAGCACCTATAATAGTAGGAGTGTGTGCAGACACGGATCCGGGTGCAGCTTCTCAGAGCTTTTATCACCTCTCTGCAAAGAGACAAGAAACCTGTTAGCCACTTCTATGTAAGGAGCTGCTGATGTGATGGAGAGGTCCTCAGACAGGCAGATGGTCACAGTGTGAAACCTGCCGTCAGTCACAGATTCCTTAAAGGGCCCATAAGCGGCTTATAAAAGTGCAGAGTGGCTATGACCGCGCATTGGAGGCTGTCAGACTTGGGCTGCATTCATACTGTTGTAATACAAAACTGCCATTAAAAAAAAAAAAACACTTTTCGTGGCAGTTTTGCACCCAAGGGAAACCTGTATTCACAGATCCCTCATAAATTTGACTCGATTGTGGGACTGTGAAAACCATATAATGATTGTTATGGTCTGTTTTAGTGAATAGTCAAAAAAAAAATGTCATGTCAAACTGCCCTATTCATATACAGTGAAGTCAGTGCAGCCTTGTGACCTATGTCAATCAGCCAGTGTGAATTAGGCTTAGAGACCAGATGAATTGTGATGAGACAAATTTTGGGCGTTTGTATTGCGCTCATACACTCAAATAGATAGATACATGCATACATACCAACATGCATACACACACACACACACACACACACACACACACCCCAACATACATAAATTCTTATACATACATACATACATTTACAAACACATACATACATACATGCGCTAGCTCTTCAGACAGTATAAAAATAATTCCTATTTGAATTTTCCGGTCTTAACCAGAACAGACAAGTATTCATCATCACGAAATGAATCTCGCGAGAGTCGCCAAACACATACTTGCCACCCCTACACCCCCGTGCTCCTCAGTAGTAATAAGCCGTATCGGTGGATGCTGATATAGATGATTATGAGCTCAGCTTATACCGGGGGTCCTGGGCTACAACCTATTTTGCCCTCATTGTAACCTAATGGCCTAAATGGTTCATTAGTTGTAATCAAGTTAAAATGTCCAATAAATCACAATTTTTATTTGGGTCATGATCGCCCAGCCCTAATATCTAGCTTCCTTTATTAAACGGGCTCTAAAATTCTGCCTAGCAACCCTGTAACTGAGCTGCTGCCAGGGAAGAGCTAAATATATTCATACTGCCAGTATATAGAGCTGTAGCAATTGTTATAGGGGGCACGTCCTATATCTGGGGTTTGTACCACCTGGTCATGAAAGCTTCTTAATTTTGACTGTGAAATAACCAGAGATATCACTAGTCAGTGCAAAGCAACCAGATATATCAAGAATCGGGAGAATCTGAGCTTTATATGCAGAATCTCAGCTTCCATATGACACCAAAATCCCTGTTCTAGGTGGTATAAAACCAAAGATGCAGCTATTGGAGTGAGTGAGTGGAAAAAAAAAGGTTTCTTATGTGAGGTAGGCGACCGCTATATTTACTTTGGGTTCATCTTTCCAGTGCCTCCAGTTCATGCTGCCGTCCGCTCTGCTGGCCATCAGCTCAACCTCAGAAAAAAAAGTGCTTGTTGACAGCTCCTGTAATCACACAGCTGATCTAGCTTACTGATAGAGGTTAACCTAATAGGACAACCCCTTTAAGACGGCCGCTTGGTTGCAGATGCCGAGATTGCAGCAGGTTCTGCTCCTCTGCACTGACTAGTGCAGCGTGTTTTCTATTATTGATCTGGGGTCCTGTCGAGCAGAACCCTGGATAATGAAGTAAATGTAGTCTCAGATTGTGTCAAGTCTAGAGTGGGGGGGGAAATTCTATTAGAGGAGGTAGATACAGTGTCGTACATGAGACGTTTCCTATAAAGCCCCAGCTTCTCTGCAATATTTTTGTCAAAAGTTTGTTGTCACCTCAGCTATTTATCACTATTATCTGTAACTAGTGTTTCTGTTATGAAATTGATTGTGCGATTTATTTGTATTAATGGAATGAAAAATAAAATATACCGCACTACCATGCCCATGACCTGTCCAGTTCATCACACGGCCATGACCGGTCCAATCCATCACACAACCATGGCCATGACCGGTCCAGTCCATCACACGACCATGACTGGTCCACCACCCACTGGAAGTTAAGATTGACAGTGAACAGATATCTAGAAAATTGTACAAATCTTCACTATACAAACACCAACTTCTTGTTTGCTGAATTGGACAATCCCTTTAATGTCAGTCCCGGCTATAAATCTTAGTCTGACCATATGACAATGTGTACATTGAAGCATTTTTTTCTTAATAATAAAACGGAATAGTTCTGGCTATGTTAATGAGTGTTTGTGTTGCAGCGTTCCCCTGTATTATGGCTGCCACTTCCAATGCCAAGCCTCCAAAAGCTTGACACCGTGCCCTGGTTGGAACTTCAAAGAAAGGCTCTGCCAGCTTTGTCAGCAGCCGTAGTATTCATCTGTACCCTGCGTCCAGCAATGGCTCTATCCTGCTGGAATTATACACACTCTGGTCCTGCCACAAGAAAAGTCTCTTCCCAAAAATGTGGAGGAAATGACCCCTGTGGCGAGGGACATCAAATTCAGTCGCACCAATCATGCCGTTCCTCTGTTATTCCTCCTAGAAATTTATGAATAAATTAACGCTAACCTTTTTCCATGTTGTAGGGATGTGGCACTAATGTCTGATCCTCTCAGCACTGTTTGGGCCGGGTGTCAGACACCCCCACTGGTGAGCTCACTCAGAGTAACAGCACAGGTTTTCAGGATTATGTCATGAGGAATAAGGCTGGGTTCACACAGTGACTTTTTTTATTATTATTAATCTGTAAGTGCTTGCTTTTTAATTGTATTAATGAGCAGCATATTGCAATATGTTATACTGGCACGGTAGGGATCCGCTGATCAGCTAAGATGTGGTCATTTTCAATGTAAAGTCCATTAGCTTTCTGCTTAAATACATAGTAAGTTGTTCTAGGCACTGCTACAGTTATAAGCCCGGGTTAACACCGTACTGAAGAATTACATGCATTCTATATGTGCGGTAATGTGTAGCACATGTTGCTATACATGTCTCCTGTATGGTATTCTAGTCTATGGGTCCATGTGCTTTCATTGCTCACCGCTTGTCAATGCGTTCGGTATTCCGTTTGTGGGATCCCCAAGCGGACGCCCCAAACGGAATACCAAATGCAGATGTGAACCAGGCCTTATCTTAATTTATAAATGTTTCTAAAGGAAACCTGTTGCATGAAATACAGAGCGCTTTACGGGCAGCATGTGGCAGAGCAGATTGATAAATGGAGAACTATATAACTTGTATGTGTACAGACTGGATGTAGGAGTCCAGTGGGCGGTCCTAATCAATGATTAACAGCTATACCTGTGGGCACAGTGATACAAGGAAGGCTGTCAATCAGACTAGGCCCGCCTACCTGACAAATAAGGTCAGAATGAGTGAAGATGTAAATGAATGACAGGTTATGCTGAATCTTTTCTCCAGAACATATATCTGTTCAGCTCCTCCTGCTCTATACCACGCTGACCTCCATGTGAAAGGTTCTCTTTAATCCTTAATACTACACATGGTGGCCATGATGTGGGTGTAACCCTTTTCTCAGCGAAGTCTTTCACAATGCATATGCAGCCTATGCCGATTTGGGGTCAGTTCACATCGACATTGCCCGTATCCCTTAGAGTAGTCTGTTTGGTCAGAGTCTTCTGCCCTCTAGGGGGTCACACCCATCATTATAAGGGGCTTTGTTGGGTAGTGTAGTCCACATCACCCGGCAGTAGGTGCCGCACCCTCCTCATTGCGGTAACCGGCTGATACTTCTCCCTTCAATACGAGCAGCTAGCCATGGTTAGTATGACATTCTGGGATATGTTCCTGAGCTGTAATGTGTAATTTTATCCCACATATAAAACTGACAAGTGTTACTTGTGGCGAGCGAGACCTTGTCTATAATTATCGTGTCTGAGCCGATGACAGCGAGGCCCGTGCGGTATTGGAATACAGTTCTGCTGTCTTCAATGGAAGGCCATTCTAAAGAAACGAGCAAAAATCGCTTCTTATTGCATATGATCAATTTTTGGGGTGTTGATCCCAAAAACCGCTAAACCCAATGTACTTTTACCCCTAAAATTTGGAGCTTTTGTTTGGCCAAGAAGTGTGACAATATACCCGTGGTTGATGGTGAATGATAAATCTGTCATACCTTTAGACTGTCCAGTCCTAGTTCAAACCACTTTGGCTTTGAAGCAGAGTTTTAACACAGAAATTTTACACTTGGCAGCAGGTTTGCTCAGTAGTTAGCCCCTAGTCTTGCAGCGCTGGAGTCCTGGGATCAAATCCTACAAAGGGCAACATCTGCAAGGAGGTTGTATGTTCTCCCATTGTTTGTGTGGGTTTCTTCCCACACTCCAAAGACATATTGTCTAAATAATTTGGGTACAAATTATACCAATATTCTGGTGCATTTTGCTTAGTAAATTTCTCCCAATATATTGTATTATGTTGTTTTTTCATTAACTTTTTGTGCGCCCATCAGTTTATTATTCGATGCGACTTTACCAGCAGGAAGTCCCCTGGATTATCGCTGTTATCTCACTTATCTCTTGTGATAACCTCCAGACACATTGACATACATATGTGTGAATATTATCAGCTCTTTTTATAAACTTTGGTGTTATTCACATTGCTGCAGCGGCTGACTCTCATATTAATATTGCCCTAATATTTGCACGTTACTGGAACTGTTGTTGTGGTCTACAAATGTGCCAAAACAAATTTCCACGTTTCTCAATAGTGACCAATATGGTGGAGAGTACAGAGCTGTGCTATAGCTAACCATTCTGTTGTAGATTACTGACTTCTGTCTTACTTACAGCTGTTTTTTTTCCCCCTTTTTGTTTTTTAGCCCCATGAATTCGATGAGTGCCGCTTTGATATCAGTGTTAATGATAGCGTGTGGTACCTGCGCGCTCAGGACCCCGACCACAGGCAGCGCTGGATAGATGCCATTGAGCAGCACAAGGTAAAGCAATTCCACAAGGTAAAGAAATGACGCATGAAAGCTAGCGTACCATTGTAATGGACTTGTGTTATAGATTGCCATATTTACATTTTTAATGTGTTTTTTTTTTTGGGGGGGGGGGGGGGGGTAATTGTCAAAATTCCCTCTAGTGAACTGAAAGGAGTTATATCATTATGGACACTTATCCCTAATCCCCCAGTGATCTTGAGGACGGGGACTGAAAAAACCCCCTTCATACCTCCATGTGAATGGAGCACAAGTTTGCTTGCATGACTGGCGCTCGAATCAATCCAATAGGTCTGCCAGGACCGTAATCTCCAGCAGCGCCTGCATCCCCAAAGAAGTGTATGGAGCGCCGGTCACTCAATTGCACTGGCGCTTCATTCACAAGGAGGCCTTAGAGGCGTTCACACCCACAATTAGACACTTATCCTCTGTCCTGTGGACATAAGGGCACAGCCACTTTGAATTAAGGAGTATAACATCTCTGCCAAACATGGCCGGCATGAGAATGTACAGCTTTCTCCCAGTGCCAAGGTCAGGAGTTAATAAAACATCGTAGCAGTCGGCTATGACGTTTCACTACCTCCTATTTACCTCTAAGGGAGATACAAAAACAGTGTAGAAATGGGTTTGGGTTTAACATCCAGCCGCCTCAGGGAGGCAGAGCCTTGGAAGCCTAATAATGGAAGAACCCTTTAACTCTGTTTGGTGCCCATATGACGTGTGCTGTAAGCTTTTCCCAGTGTAGATAGGGCTCTAGTCACGTGATGGAGGCCAGAAAAGCATCTTATTCACCTCCACCTTTTACAGTATACACCTCTGCCTCTTCATTTCTAACTTATGAGGAGAGGGAGGTTCTTTTACACTTGTGCACAGTCGATATTAAAGGGTTATTCCACTTTTTTATTGACTAACTATTCTCAGGGTAGTTCAGTAAAGATCAGTGGGGATCCAGCACATGGCACCCCAGCTGATAAGCTGTAGGGCTGCAGCGCTCGTGTGATTGCCTTCTCCATTTGGTGTAATTACATTGTCCTGTAGAAGTGAATTGAGCGATGGCCTCGCTTGTGCTCCGCTGTTCACATGGAGGCTATCAGGAGAACTTCAGGCTTCCATGCTCTGATGATTGATGGGGTCCCAGAGGTCAGACCACCACAGATTTACCCTATAGATAGGAAATAAGTGTTCATATTACCTAAAAGACTAGCTAAAAAGCTGTATGTAAGGCCTGGTTCACATCTGTGTTCGGTATTCAGTTTGGGGAGTCCCCATAGACTATAATGGGGTCCGTGTGTTTTCCAAGTGGTGTCTGTACAAGTCATGCGGAGAGGAAAGTAGTTCATGAAGTACTTTTCTCTCCACATGTTCCTTGCGGAAAACACACGGACCCTATTATAGTCTATTGGGTCCATGTGCTTTCATAAGCTCACCGCTTCTCAATGCGTTCGGTATTCTGTTCTGGGGGTCCCCAAGAGGACTCCCTGAACAGAATACTGAACACAGATGTGAACCGGGCCTGAGCAGGATGATGCCGACAATAGACATGAGATTTGATATGGTTTTCTGCTGGACTGTTAAACATAAAGTAATATTGGATACTAAAGGGGGGGGGGGCTGCTATGGGCACTTCTTAAGCTTCAGTATGTGTTATGACAATCTACCAGCTTGGTTGTATTGGTGGTCAAGTGTATGTTGAAAGAATATTACTAATGTATAGATGTATAGAGATGTATGAGGTTAAAAAAAAAAAAAAAAAGTCTGCTTTCTTCTAGAGACAGTGCCCCTCTTGTCTATGGCAGTGTGTGGTATTGCAGCTCATTTCTAGTCAAGTAAATAGTGCTGTGACCTATTAACATGTGACACTGTTTCTGGTAAAAAGCAGTCATGCTTTTCCCGATCTCGTTCAATTCTTTAGTTGCCCAATAATCGGGGACTGACCATGTTGACCAATGTTTATAACTGGTCTGTGGTTTCAGATCTCCTGTATAAAGCAATTTGTAAAATGTAGAAGTGATCCCTGTCATTGTTCTGAGGATCTGTACGCTGCCCTCTGTTTACTTATAGGGGAAGTCTTGGGGAGGGCTCCTCTACATGGGGCCCATTGTGTTCTGCGTTTTGTGGGCTTGTCTGTAGGATTGCTATGAAAGCACGCATGAGGCCATGAAAGGCTTGACCTCTTGGCTGTAGAACAGGGGATAACGCTTGTTTTGTCGAGCATTGTACTTGATGGCGTATTAACTCTTCAGAAGATAAATAGGATTTTGCGTCTGCTAATGATGCTGTTGTCAGGCATGAAAGGAGGCGGCTGTGGGTTCCTGTACATGCTGCGCTGCCACTGAATGGTCACGTAGTGGATACAAGATGTTTGACACAACAATCCCTGATTTTTGTGCATTTTTTTTTCCCTCCCTCTTCTGGAAACAACAGAAGATCCTTGTGGACTTTTCTTTCAATCTGATTTCTATTCATGAGCATGGTGTAAACTTGTGTCTAAAAAGAGCAGTCTTGGCTCCCGTCCCAAGGCTCTGCAAACTGGATGAGCAGGATAGTCTGGTGGGGATTAGATAGATGAGAAGAAGGCAGCGTTACGAGAAAATAAGTGTCTTGGGCTAGAGAACACAACAGGATTTCTAAGCAGCACACGGCCTTGTGGATCAACTGGGCCGGAAAGCGTCCTTGTTGCCCACAGTCACAAGGACAGAGTCCTTTGCAAGATTTATTTTGTTTTTGTTCATTTATTTAGCACCGAGGTTGTCATCGCTCACAACAGTCCTTGCGCCCGTGGGGTCTGGCAATCTAAACATTAGATTAACCCATTAGTATATTTTATTACTCTTGCGAATAGAGATAACATTGAAACTCCATGTTAGATGTGGGGGGGGGGGGGGTCGCGTGGCAGCTGATGAAACTGGGGTTGTGGAGTCAGAGTCAAAAAAGTTAGCGACTCCCACTCTTGCTTCAGAATAAAATGTTTTTTATTTTTTACACAATTATTATTTTATAATTACATATTTACATTCTTCATAGGAATTTTTTCACTGGCTGATTCTGGATTAATACTAGACTTTGGGTTCCTGTTCTAAGTGGACCTGAAAAAACGAAAATCCTTTATGCTTAAAAAGCTGTTACCCATGGTCCTTGCAGGACTTTTCTCTCCGCCTATTTTAAACAGAATGGGGGACGGAGTCCTCCAACACTAGTGTGAACAGACTCTTAGATGCACTATACTTCTTTAGACTGAACATGATCAACAGCCATATATGTTGGAGTTGGCGATTTGGCCTACTGACTCCACCAGTGGTGGACACAGTCGGTAGAGGGCCCCTATTTCATATCTTATCATAGAGCAGCACCCTTATTTATTAGTCATTATTAATTCTATAGCTTTAAGGATTTATATGCAATAAAGTAGGAAGCTGACTTACAGTAACAATGGGCCCCCTTACCTACTGGGCCCCTGTGTACCTGCACAGGTTGCACCAATGGTATGTTTGCCCCTGGACTCCACATCCCTGGATGCAACTTTGGGCTATAAGAGTAACCAGGTTTGTTACACAAAGATATGCAAACTTTTTAATCCAGCCAAGTCCAAAAGTGGCCCTGACTGGCCTGGAGTTGGAGGGAAGGGGGAGAGTTTGCAATTCCAACTTCAGAATAAAATGATTCTTGGAAATTATACAATAATATAATTAGATGTATATTTTGTCAGAATTGGACTGTGAAATGGTCACCATTCAATACCACCTTTACCCATAAGCGTCCCCTGCAGAAAATCCTTCAGACAATGGCAGCTTTTCCTGACAGTCTGCTTCTATGTGAATGGGGTGGTCTGTCCAGGACCCCCCCATCTTTAATGTATTCTGTATGCCCCCTTCATACATAAGCTTTAGGCCTCAGAGGTGCACTCTCATGTAGCACAGGCCTACCAGGCTGTAACTATAGAGGACATGCATTAGGTTCTGTGCTGCCCGGTATAGTATTTGCTGTCACTTCTCCTCCATCTGTTGCAGTAAGTCATTCTGTGTCCCGCCATGTCCTCACTTGGTCTTTTTTCTAAACAAACACGAGAGTTATCGATCTGTAATGTGCACTGTCATCCTGCACCATACGCAGCGGAGATTTCTGTAATGGAACAAACGCTTTCTAAAATGTCAGCAATCGATAGACTACAGATCTGCAGGTTGTGATGGCAGCAGCGATAAATACAAAGTATAGTGTTACGCTTCATTACAATATATACAGCGCATATCCTTGTATCAGGAAGCATCGTGCACTGCGCCCGGCCATTATGTGCTTGGGTTTCCTGCCGTGTCAGTAGAAGCCGCACTGTATGGGGAGGGTAGAGGCGGCAGGCTGGAGCTTGTCTTCCAGGACCTCACCACAGCTTTCATAGAAACATTCAGCACTTTTTAATGGGAGAGGTTTTCTTCCAACTCAGAATCTTGATGGACAAAGTACATATCTGGATAAACAGTGACCTTTAGTAGCATGTCCTAGTGCTGCTTGTGTCCTAACGTTGCTCCTATCTGACTAATATGATTTATGTGGCGTCATGTGATTTTAATCGTATGCTGTCACATGTCAATATGTTTACAAGATGGGTACTGGACACCCCTATCACGAGATCAAGGGTCACCCAACCCAGTCTTGCAGGGGTGGACCACACATGTGTCATCGTGGTTGTGCTATTTATTTAAAGTGGTATTCCTATCTCAGCCAGTGGATATACATGTTTTACGTCCCAGCCATGAGGTCAGGACTTGAACACTGCTGTGCTGCATGGTTTCTTTAACGCCCATAGTAATAAATAGGAGATGTAAAGACAACGTAGTAAATTGAGCGATGCTGTTTCCTTGACTCCTATTTGCTTCAATTGGACTTAAAGAGGTTGCCCCATCTCAGGGATCTTATCTATACTGGTAGCTTATGTAAATTGAAGCCTTTTTCTAAATATGTTGCTTTAGAAATTCTGCTTTGTTTGCCTGGTGTGTGAATTAATTCCTCCCATTGTTTAAAATGCGTTTCTATAACCACGGACCTACAGGACAAGTGACGTCACGCTCTTGCCGGCTTCAGCTAATTGCAGTTTGCTGATAACTCCGGACCTGTTATCTCTGTATGTAGACACACAGATAACAGTGAGCCAGTTCTGTACAAGCATCTACATATGACCTGACCTGCAGAAGTGTTGCTTGTCTCGTTCAGCAGGAGGGAGGGAAATACAGGAAGTGAGAAGCAGACACTGCAGGCAGACTAGTGAAAGACTGAGATGGGAGAACCCCTTTAAGAAAACAGGTGAATGCAGTTGTGCTATCCTGTTTCTTTAACTTCTGCCTCCTCAGCTTGGGGCAAACGCTGGTATTCTTATCTCAGCCATGAGAGGTCAACATGAGAATAACCTTTTAAGAAATTATCCCCTTTTTAAATTAAATCAATAGGATTTTTGACCTCTGGGACTTCCATCAGTCCTGAGATTAATGGGGCTACAGTGCCAGTTTAGTGCGCTGTGTCCCATTTACAGTTTCTCCTTGTACAATGGTGCTCATTCCTCTACTATATAAAGGAGGTATATTCAAGTGAATGATGCCGGGTGCGGTTCTCTGGATCAGTCGGGGGCACGGTGTTTGGACCATCACCAATACTAAAGTGGCCGCATATCCTAGCAATATGCCATTGCGTCGTCACTGATAGACTGAGTAATAAGGTTCTTGTGTGACTCTATTATATGAGATTCTTGGATTTGCTATCTATTTAAATAGTTGAAATTTTTCAGGTTCAATCTGAATTAACCATCGCCTGGAATGTGGCGGCTTTACTGCCCACATCGGTTTACTGATCCCACTGCCTATTTCCCTAATCCAGGAAGCAGGCTGGCATGACACAAGCCTAGCGGATCATACCAAATCCTCTTGAGTCATGTGCTGCCCCCTATGGAAAACAACGCTCTTGAGCAATAACAGAATTGCAGCAGCAAAAAAAAAAAAAAAAAAAAAAGGACAGAACAAAGTTATAAAAAGTCTATGTAAAGGACAATGCCCATGGCTGTTAAATAATGTGTTTTTTATTATTTGGTCCCCTTGTTGTTCCTGGGTTTCGCTGATACAATTTAGATGTAGTTTAATCGATTTAACATTATGATAATCTCTCTAATCTGTATAATCTGCTACAGACACTAACCTTAATCCTGGCTAGCCACTTCTGCTGAGGCTGCCTATTTACAGGTTTAGAGAGATTCGACAGTGTGAACCCAATTGTAACAGCCAGGACACCGAAATGTGCAGAGCAGCTATACATGGAAATGGAACTAGGACGACAAATATCTGGAACACGGGGGATAACTTGTGTTTTACTGTAGAGCGCCTGCACTTCTAGGTTATATACCTAGCTACTAGGCTGTATTCACAAACCCTCACGGTGTCCGTATTACGGTTTCCAATCCTGAACGTGGGTCTCATGAACCAAACTAATGGCATCAGGAGCGACGAGGCCTGTGGTTGGTATAGGAGTACAGCAAATCTGTCTACATTGCTGCTGTGTGAATGTGGCCTTTATGGGGACCTTAAGAGATGCTTACCTTGACAAATACTTGCACTCCCCCAAAAAAAGTTTGAGGTTTCTTTTCTTACAGCTCTATATTGTGTCCTTACTATGGAAATGGGAATAGATTGACGACTGGCCCTTTACCTTTATAACATAGAGAGGCAGCTATGGGAAGGTGGATTGTCCATAAGGTGGTGGGAGGGTTGTTTTGAAATTAGAGGGGATGTCTCTTGGGGGGCCGACTTGTGCCCCATCAGCTGTTCTGCCCTATGGCTCTGTTTTAAAAAAAAAAAAAATGTTTTGGTGTCTTGGAGTCATTATTTGTCATCAGGATAGTGTTATTTCAGACGTGGAATGAGACCGGGTTTGATAAACAGTGTAAGACCGAGGCACTATGTTGCGGAAACGCAGTTCTTGTTTTGTTTTTTTTTTTGTTGCAGATTTTTGCTGTGTTTTTTTTGGGTCGTAACCCAGAATGGCTACAAAAGGAATGGGAAATATATACGAAGTTCTTATATTTCTACCTTCTGCTCAATACACTTCTGGCTTTAGCTCCAAAAACAGCCACAAAATCTGCAACGAAAAAAGCGGTTTTTCTGCAATATGGGGCCTCGGCCTTACACTGTTTATCAAATCCAGTCTCGCTTGCATTTAGACTAAAATAGTGATATCTCAGCAATGGAGGTGGCGATACACAAGGGGAAAACTTTGTATGATTCAGGTGACCCGAACCTACCTATCTGCAGGGCTGGATCTTGGTGACACTATTTATTTATTTATTTATTTATTTATTTTTATGGAAACATATAATATGATTTTTAGTTGTGTTTTTTATTTTTTTTTTCCTTCTCTTGGTACTTTTGCAAAATCCTCTTGGATTAACGAAACACACTGAAAAGGTATGGAAAAAAGGCCACCAGGAAAAATGCTTGTTTTAAAAAAATACGTAAAATCCAGAGTTTTACTAGGCAAGGAAAAAAAGCTACAAAAACTGTGTTAAAGAATTCTTTATAGAGGGATGTGGGTGTGTAACCCCGCACACACTAGTATATAAGTGAATCAGCCACAATACAATGCCAGGGGGAGTCCTAGCTTTTTTTCCCTATGAATTGACTGTAGGATTTCCCATTCCGATGAGTTAACTACATTCCTGTGTTGCGAGTCAGATCTTTCCACGGTCTCAGCTCATTGTTTTTGGGTTATGTTCCGTGTGTGACTAATGCGAAGTGTCTAATCTGAAATGAGGAGTGCAAAGTAATAAGCAGTTGCTTCCTGTAATCCGGCTAGGACATGGTTTCTGTAAATTCGGTTACAAGATTTGCCATCCTATGACTCACATCAGACATGTGCCTCTGACTCTGAGGTTTCTCAATGTCCACGTGCTACTGTGTTTGGTAGAACTGCCCTATGTGATACAATGTCATACAGAGAAGGTCTAACACCCAGCTGCATGGTGTGGTGTCCGCTTTGTATTTAGCCTGCAATTCTAAGGTTGCATTCACACTACAGTGGGAAAACTTCTGGGGTATACCCACGGGTGTAGGTATAGGGGATTCAGACATGGTAATGGGCCCTTTAGCCTCAGGAGACCCAGCGAGCTCTCTATAACATAAGAACACACCAGGTTTATATATAGTATATTTTACATTGGGGTCCTTGAGCTCAAATGGAAACCTAATCCGCATTTAAAAAAAAAAAAAAACGTTTACCTTAGGAGACCTGGGGACCCCATAGACTATAATGGGGTCCGTGTGGTTTCCGCATGAAAAATGCAGAGAGAAAAGTGCTGATTGCACTTTCACTAGGCGAGGGGAACAGCATGACCTGAACACAGATGTGAACCGGGCCTTAGACTCTCCTAACCACGTTCCCATGGAGTTACCTGCAGGTTTCGGCTGTACCGCTGCCTCTTGCCGCAGACAGAATTAGCAGCACCCTGAATGATGGAGCATAGGGCTGTCTGTGCTCTAAGTGTGCAGGTAGACTTGAAATCAGGCCCTGCCCAAATTTCAGGACTGTCCTGCTTGATTCAGGTTTTCAGGGGAGTCCTGGCTACTATAGGGCCAAATGCGTATGCTCAGTTTTACCCTATGATTCAAGTGACCCTGAGTAATGTAGTCGGCCATGTTATTCTATTCTGAGGTATTTAATAAAATAACCACGTATACTAAAGACTAATTACTCTAGGAACCTATAGGGGTGAATAGTACACGGACAGTGGTGTATGTCGGGAGGGATTTTAACATTTTTTTTTTTTTTATTTTGTTTTATTTTTTAATAATGAAATTCTTTGTACACTGAAAACAGTAGGACTGTCCCTAATACCGAAGACCCTTATAGAATATATACCTGCTCTGATGTGTCATACACATGCCCTAGTTCTATAATAGGAAATTCCATGACTAATAAGCTTTGCCCCATCTATATCTAAAGCAAGTCTGCCCAGGAGATGTCAGGAGTGGGGAGACGGATTCGCACATTATCTGGGTCAGACACAAACTTTAAGAACCTCTGATTTTCTGAGCCACTTGTTTGTGTGAGAAACCTGAGGCGTTGGTTTCTGTACTACATATATTACCAGGCTCCGGCGTGTGCGTCATTCTTCCATCTGACTGTAGTTCTTAATCAGCTTTCCTCCTGAACGTCTGATCCTGACTGACTTCCTTCTCTAAGATAGACACTATAATACTCACATGCTAATAAGTAGGCCTGCTAGTATGTCATGAGGACCCCTAGCGTGTACTACGTATATGACAGAAAGTCACCAGGTTCCTACACAAAATACAGTAACTTTGCGTAATTCAGAAATTCAGCCAGTCCGCCTTTTATTTTCAAGCACAAGACAGATTTAATAGCGGCACAATCTATGTCTTATTGATATTTGCTAATGTGCTAATGTATTGGCAAGTATAATATGCTTTGCTTATAATGTGAAAAATACTTTTGTTACACTGTGTGTTCCTTTAGTATTGGGTGAATGTAGAAATTGGGCAATACGTCTTAACGATTAATTTTTTTTAATTTTTTTTTTTTATTTCTTTTACCTGCTTAATGATGTCAGGGCAAATCAATTATTTTTAAAGTAGGCCGGGGGAGGTGAAAAAAAAAAAAGTCATACACTCCTGTCCCATGTGGTGTGCTCCCAGCATGGTCGGTTACTCCTGCTCCGGTGTCTTCTCGAAATAAAACTACTCCGGGAGGACCGGACCGTGTAGGTAGGCCTGGAGCGCTAGGGAAAGGTGAGGTTTGTCAAACTGCACTGGACGTGGTGAAGTGTCTAAAACACATGATAAATATGGTGCATAGCTTGTATGTCAGGCTTTTTTGTACAAATTTGAGCAAAATTCATTCTCATTTAGAATGGTAAATCTCCCGTCTTCCTCAAGTAATTTCTAAAAATTAGACAAATCTGCAAGTCCTTTAGACATTAGATAGTCCAAACATTCTGACCTGTAAGATTCTACCAATGCCGCTTGTTATTGAAAGCCATCATACAACCATCAATTTTTTATAAATTGGTGTACAGCAAGAAAAAGCCATGTACGTTACAGAGGAAATCATAATGAACAGCCGGTCTCCTGTAGCCGCACGGGAGCTGATCCTAGACAAATACTTGTGCCAAGGCCGTGCAAGTGTCTTCAGCACATTGAAGGAACACGGAGTAGGCAGCCAAAGTCCAGGATGTTGTTCATCTGCAGTGTGATAGAGGTCAAGGTGTAAGGAAAGAAAACTACAGCAGCCCCTTACGCTTTATGGAGCCTCCTGACCTCTCTGTATATTTCAGAGTAGAACTGCACAGGAACCTTCATGAAATTTCTTCCATTTGTTTTGGCCGCTGCACTAACATTCCTCAGCAGCCGGATTTATCATTGTAGTAAATAAAGGAACTAGAAAAATCCTAGCTGTACCGTATAGCAGAAAAACTCTCCTGCCTTCATGGTGTAAGAGTCAATTCTAGGGGCCATTTAATAATTTACACAGATGCACTATATAGAAGATGTTTTTATAAAAACTACTCCATGTGATCTCAAGAATTAGATGTTCAATTTTAGCGCCTTTAAAGTGAACCATTAATATAACTGTACTAAGGGCAGGATATGATAGAGGGAGAGAAGTTGAGCACTATGATAGATAATAATACATTTTATTTATACAGCGCCAACATATTCCGCAGCGCTGTACAAATTGTAGGGTTCAAATACAGACAGAAAGATACATTAGGGGGCGTTCACACTACCATCTGTGTCCGACAGGTAGTGTCCGCTCCTAGTGTCCACTCAGTCTGTCACCCTGCATGTAGGGTTCTTCTGTCCGCTTGAGAAGTCGGACATCTTTACATGCGGACAGGGAAGGACGGGCACGGAGTGCAAAAGAACGCACCTGATGCCCGTTGAAATGAATGACAAGTGTCACGGACACAGCTAGTGTCCGCTCCTAATGTCCGTGACAGATTTTGAGCGGACACTACCTGTCGGACACCGACAGTAGTGTGAACGCTCCCTTACAAAGAAAGTCATTTCACACAATGGTACTGAGGGCCCTGCTTGCAAGAGCTTACAATCTGAGGTAGAGGGGGTGACACAAGAGGTAGCAGGGGCAGCATTGCTTGTACAGAGGTCAGACAATGTTGTAATAGAGGTTACTGTCGTTACACAAGCTGTATGAGCCGTCAACAGTTGTGTCCTTTAACATGTGGATCTATAAAGTTAGCCTGAAATGGCATCATATCATGTGGGGTAATGTGGGAGTGGGGACAGAGGAGGGTTAAATTTTGGGGATTCTAATTATAGTATGGAAGGGTTTACATTAGAAATTTTGTCTGAAAAGATGCGTCTTTAGTTTGCATTTGAAACTGTAAAAATGGGAGTTAATCTGATTGTCCGGGGTAGAGCATTCCAGAGGAGTGGTGCAGCTCGGGAGAAGTCTTATTTATTTTTTTCAACTTTTTAAATGTTTTGTTTTGTTTAACTATTTTATTACACTATATTGCAGTTTATGGGAGATACACTACTTTACGATCACAGAGTGCTCTGATCGCGAGCATTAGGTTTCGGGTCTCCACTACGGTGGCTGCTCTACAGCATTTTAGCCGCCATCTTTAAGGACCCGGCATCCGCCATATTCGCACGATAGATGTTGGGAAATGGTTAAACCCAATTGTAACTACGGCTTAGTTTTGGAGTAGGGCTTATACTTCAAGGCTACTCTAAAATACATGGAAAGTCTAGCTGGGGCTTATTTTCAGGGTAGGGCTTATTTTTGGAGAAACATGGTATATCTCGCTAAGCTTAACTTTTTCTTAAGGGGCTCTATTAGCAAAATTATGCTGATAGAGCCCCTCATATGCATGAAAAAGACTATTCAGGCACCGCTAAAGTAATACATAGTCATGTTTTTGGGTTTTTTTAAATAAATCACTGTTTTGTCTCTGTTTTCTGTCCTTTCGTTGTCTCACCGATTTGCTTTGGTTTTTCTCCATTAACTTAAATGGTAGAAGGAGCAGAATTAAAAGAAAATTGGCCGAGAAAGTTTCCTAGAATCGTTGCTTGAAAAACCGTGACTGAGGCGAATTTGTGGCCAATTCCGTGTATTAAATATAGCGCTGTAATTGTGATGTACTGCAATGAGGTTAATTCAGTGTTACGGTGGATGTTGTGCTGCACACTGTTATACACGTGCCATCCCTGTAAGTTTATAAATGGCCGGGGAGATTTATGAGACTGCCTTATAGCAAACTGTTTATTATACGGCAGCCGCTCCTTAATATAATGTATATTGGGCGGCTACAGCTAAGTAAACAGGACTAGAGCGTCAGGAGGTAGAATGGCCAAGTAATAGGTTCTCATGTTTCACAATGCCCGGCCTGCTAGCACATTTTTTCATTGACTGTGACAACCTTTTTTTAATATTTCATTGGAGTCTTGTCAGCATTTTGTGTGAACTCTACAGTAAAGTGCTGCCGAATATGTTGGCGTTATATGGATAAAGTTATTTACTTAAAGAGGACCTTTCACTACGTCTACCAACTCCAGTTGTTAGCATCTGTTAATAGACACTGCTCCATTTTTTTTTCTCTAGCCCTCACCATTCCCAAGTAATCAATGCTGTTATTTTCAGCATCATTGTGCTCTCTGCTGTCAGATGGGCGGTCCCAGTCATGAAGGACCTCCTACCTGACAGTAACTGAAAGAGTTTATCTGTGCTGAAACAGAAGTGATTTCTCGGGATTGGTGGGGGCTAGAGAAAAAAATCCAGCTGTGACATAGTTCTGCTAGGTGCACACTAACATTAGACCTTCTCCATCCAAGATTCTGCTTAAAATCGGCGGAGAGAAAAGTCCTGCAAGGAGGAAACATGGAAGACCACATTATAGTCTACCGGGTCCACGGGTTTCTATGTGTAAGCAGATAGGGTTTCTGTGTTTTGGGACCTGAAGGATGGAAACCCAAGTGCTAGTGTGAACCTATAGTTGGAGCACTAGTGCTTATTGAGAGGTAGAGGTGGTGAAACGTTCTCTTGAACTCTTAGGCTGGTCTTACACGACCGTAGTTTTGCACCGCAAATGGTCCGCAATTGCGGGTTCAAAATTGCGGACCATTTACGGTCCCATAATTTTCTATGAGGCCTCTTACACGATCGTAGATTTTGTCAGTGGTGTGGCGTGCTGCAACCGTGGTCCGGACAGTATACCGCATGTCCGTAATGGCCGTGCTTTTATGGCACGGCACGGAAGGTCCAATAGAAGTCTATGGGCGCGTGCATTTTTGCGGATATACACTGAACATACATCAGTGTATATCCGCAATTGCAGATATCAACATGTGTGTTTTGTTTTTTGCGGATCCGCATAATACTGATACACACGTTACTGATACGTTGCGGATGCACTTTGCGGATGTCTGCGGAATTAATTTTTAAAGTGAAATTTGTGTTGCGGAGCCGCAAATTGCGGAACGCAAAAACCACTACGGTCGTTTAAGACCAGCCTTAGTACTTGTACACCCGCGCCTGGTTTCTGTTCAGTGATTCCATCCCCCATTCCACTTGCAACGAACCCGAAGAATGAAAACCCGAGCGCAGGTGTGACCCTCGCATAACCTGTAGGATACAAGCGCCATATTTCAGCGGGCAACCTTGGCATCAGATCTGGCTCACAGACCAGTTTCTAGTGACTGTAGTAGCGTCTTTAGACATGTCAGCCATTTGTTTGTTTTCACATAGCAGCATTTATTACCGGTCCAACACGGGTATCCGGTTACTGGATCAATGCAGTTTTGTGTTGTGGAGCTTGTGTAGATTGTGTGTACTTATCACAGATACCTGCCAGCAACAACAAGCTGAAGCGTTTCCATTAGACTTTCACCATTATGCTCAGTGTAAAAGATGGAAATCTCTTGTTCTATGAGTCAAGCATGTTTATTCTATTATCTGATTATTATATTAATCTAAGCCGTTAACATTTGCATTGTCTGTAAAGTGTTACCTTTGGGCTTTGACCGATAGTAACCTTCATTGTATTACTGATGGCTTTATCACTGGCGCCATCTAGTGTTGCACTTTGGGTATTGCTGCTGGCCTGGGAGTCATACATTATTAATATGCTGTTAATTGATTCACCATGCTGTTCCATAAATACCATGCCGCCTGCTCTACTGGGCATCACAGCTGTCAAAATATAGACTGCAGCTGCATTGCCACGGCTCTTGTGGAGTAGCTCATGTATTGAATATTTTCTTTCTGCCGTCCTTTTGATCAGGATGTGTGTACGGCGGTCTCTTTGGTCACTTTAGTATTCTCAGCACTTCTCTAATGTATTTACAGGGTTCTCGCACAGACTAGTGCGTGGCATCAGGGATTAAAATAAAATGTATCCTTATAGAAAATTGGAGTGACGGTATAGACCCATAAGAGCAGTACCATATGGATGTGTAATGTGTGTGGATGAGGCATTATAGGGGTTTTCCTATTAACATCTATGCCCTGTCCATGAGTACAGGGGTCCCCGAGTCCTGTGCATGGAAGGAGCAGTAGTGCGCCTGTTGGACCACAGTCTAAGCGACGAACAGGGCTCTGTACTTGGCCATTTCCAGCAGTCTCCTAGAAGGAAATGGATCAATGTTCATGTGCACTACCACTTCACTAGGGCCTAGATCACATCTGCATTCAGGTTTACGTGCAGTGAGCCCCGTGAAGGGAAACCTAATCCACATAAAATAGCAGTTACCTTAGGAAACCTGTGGACCCCATAGATTATAATGGGGTGTGTGTGCTTTCTGCACAAAAAAATGTGAAGAGAAAAGCGCTTTTTGCAGGACTTTTCTGTCCGCATCTTTCATGAATAGATGAGAACGGCCCGAACACAGATGTGAATCGGGCGGAGGCTACATTCACACTGAATAGTGTGCAAGCCGGGGGGGGGGGGGGGGCTGATTTCACAGCGTCAACAGGTTAGGTGGTGGTTCCTGTTCCCCTCCGTTCCGATGCCAAGGAACAGGATAGGACCTGTTTCATAATTATTGGCCCCCCACTTCCTCCTTGTGATCTAACCCTAAGGCTGAGTTCACACCACCGCCTGGTTTCCATTCAGAGATTCCGTTCCTGAATCCGCTCGAAAGTCTTTTCTCTCCGCGTTTTCCGGGCAGAAACTCAGCAGATCCCATTATAGTGTCTGGGGGTCCGCAGCTTTCCGTGGGTAACTACTTTCTTAGCAGATTGGGTTTCTGTTTATTCGTTTCCTCAAGCAGACCCGAAGAACGGAAATCTGAGCACAAGTGTGAACCTAGAGGAAGACTACGCATTGCAAAACACAGCAAAAAAACGCAACAAAAGCTGTTACTTTTTCACCGTTTTTCTACTACGTATTGCATTTCTGCTCCCCCGTATAAATATATGGAGGAATCGCAGAATTTTACTGGATAAAATAACAAAATAGATTTTCCCCATATTTTTTTCCCTGCAATGTGTGCATGAGATTAGATTATATTTTGTAAAACGCTGTTTGTTTTTCTTGTCCTGCTGTGTTCTGACACAGCCTTAATGCATAGTAATCCCCCAGGAGTGGCCGAGGCAGCTCCTATACACATTACCTTCTGTAATCCTTCCAAAAATGACCGGCCTCTCCTCCGCCTGGGCTTTTTGATCCTTGTTTACAGGGACTATATAAATTTCAGATTATTCTATAGCCCCACTGCTGTGCTAGTATATAAATATGTATAGTATAGCTTTCATATGGCTTTACAGATTCCTGAGCCGTGTAAAGCAGCTCTGGTTATGGGTGTAGACAGGCTGGGGAATGTGTGGTGTGGCGGGCCGGCTTCCCTGACTGCCCAGAAGGCCGCATCTCCACATCTGTTATTCCTGGGTGTGTTCTATTCACTGACTGCCAAGAACAGCACAGATGCTGGAGCGTATTGCTGTCAGTAGCATGCCGTGTGCCGGGACTTTGCCAGCCACAAATACACGCTTCTGCCGACTCTTCACATTACACACGGCTACTCGGGTTACTGGTCACAGATGTCTAGCAGAAAGTCTGTCTGCTTACATCGTAATAGCCAACTGGTGCCGTCTCTTTCACTGTGTATCCATTTTGTGGACTTTGTACGTCCTAGTGTATCATGGGGCTTGTCAAGTCTGTCTTGGTCCATGAAAAAAATAGATGTGAATGGCCCCAATGACTAGGAAGGGTCTGTGCAATTTTTTTTTCCTTTATGATGGGCTGTAATAAGATTTATTACAAGAAGCCCTATATGAGATCCTCACTGGAAAAATGGAGAGCACAAAGGTATATTTTATCTTATTATATTATGCAGTAATAGTCAAGTGCTTGAGTAGGGATTACACAGCACTTATCGAATGGGTATTATACAATTAAATTCAGTATATAGTGTGTCATGGCTCTTTGTGCAGTCTCTTATGACAGTTCTGTCTATACATTTTTCTTTTCTGCCCGACGGGGCTGTAATCTGTCAATGGATGTTGACGTGGAGCTATAAATAACCGATCGCCCCATTAGTGGATGCCGCAGTACATTAGGACGTTTAATAATGTGTCGACTGTGATATTTAAAGACTGAAACCCATACAAGCAATATTACTTTGTGCCTGGAGGCCTTTGTGCAGAATGGTGGTGAGGTACTCTGTCCCTAATATACAACCTGAACTGGCCATATCTCCCTGTAATGATGACCTCTGGTTTAGTGAATGTGCAGACCTGGGATCTGAAAACTCCCCATATCTCCGCCTGCTAGTAGACTTTGCATTTCCACATTAAAATGAAGCTATCCTGACATGTTAGTGAATACTTGGATGCCCCGTGAAATAACTAATCTGTAGCATCTTTTTGTATAACTCGGCATTATGATATTCCTCGATTAATCCTCCTGGAAATGTATAAATTGACAAGTGGCCGTTACAATTTCCTTTGTTAATAGGTTTTGTCTGGTCCTTCCAAGAGAGTCCCCTTTGACAAGAGGAATGGTAATACCCAGTTGTCAATTTAATTAGACATTTCGTATAGTAAAGGTGTTATGGGTGAAGAATAAATAAATTTTTATAGCATAAGATAAGATAGGGAATAAATTGCAGATTATGGGGGTCTGACCGTTGAAATCTCTCGCTGATCCTGAGAATTGGTGCTGTGTCTCCAGGGCTCTCGTTGGAATGAATTAAAAGGGCTCTATCAGCAAAATCATGCTGTTAGAGCCCCACATAAAAAATAGCCTGGGCGCATGCACAGTATCATGCGGCTTCTACTACGGCTACTGCGCATGCGCCCAGGCCATTTTTTTTATATCAATGCCAGTTCGCGAGCGCCGGAGGAGGACGGGATCCGAGGACATCGGAGGGAGAGGAGGCGTGGATGAAGAAGACGGCGCACCCTGAATACCCCCCCCCCCTGTTTTATTTTAAAGGGGGGGGGGTAGTTTAGTATAACATTTACGGTGCCTGAATAGCCTTTTTAAAGGCTATTCATGCATATGTGGGGCTCTATCAGCATGATTTTGCTGATAGAGCCCCTTTAAGCAGGGGTGCTTCTCTGGTGGTTATCCACTCCTCCCTGTTCTCGGCTTTCCCGTTCTGTGCCCCCGGTGAAAAGCTATCGGTGCACTGTTACTGTCGGCTTTCTAGCGGTGTATGAACCGCATGTGCCGCAGATGGTGAAAGGTCCTCTTTAAGAGGGGACAAGTTCTTTCTAATAGCTCCTACCCAGTAACATATTATCGCCTTGTGTGCTTTTCATTGTAGTTGTGTTTCTGAAGCTCTCTTGGTATAGTAGTATAGTGTTTTTTTTTCCTTATGATTTAGTGTAGGCTTGTTGTGCTTCTCTGAAGCTGAACAGAACTCCTTTAATCCTGTTTAGTGAATATGAAACATGTTCTGTTTCTGTGGTGCTTATGATCTACTGTCTGTGATCTGCAGGGCTGAATCTGACAAGACACTCAGTCCATGAAAGGATAGAATAGCTTTACTCCTGTGCATGGCCAGTCATATAGAGTAGTGTATATCCTGATTTATCTACACTAGTCCATCTAAGGAGGCATTTACTAATAAATCGTCACGGTGGCTCCGTGGTTGGCACCTAGGGTTCTGTCTAACAAAGGTTAACATCTGTATGGAGTTTGTATGTTCTCCCCGTACATGCGTGGGTTTTATCTCACATTCCAAATACCTACTGATAGTGAATTTATATTGTGATGACAATATCTGTAAAGCATTGCAGAATAGGTTGGTGCTATAGAAGCAAGAAAAAATCCCAAACTTCTCTACTTCAACATATTCTGACTGCTGAGGTCCCAGTAAAAACCTATGGTCAATGCCAGGGTCGAAACAACAGCTCCTGTTTTTCCACAGCCTGACTGTGGCCCATACTCTGACCCTGTGAAAGTAAATAAGTAACAAACTGTACTTGTAAATTCTCTAATATTATGTAATATAATTACATTTATATTATAATAATATAATTTATTTACTTTTTTCCAACTCCACCCGAAATTGGCCCCAACTCCACACCTCTGGTCAATGTGCTGTGCCAAAATTGCAAATTATTCTAATTTTTCTTGAAACCTTTAATATTAGAATATTGGTAAGAGGAGAAACTGATGTTACTAGATCAGATCTAGTAATCTCTTGGAAAAGTTTTCTTAATGTTTTTCATTTATCTGTTTAATTTCTTATACTTTTCTATGTTTCTATGAAAGGAATGGCTTCTGTATGCTTTTTGGTCCATGGAAAATCTCTGGACATCTGCATGTGCCAATTAAAATCAACGTATGTGCATGCAGTCCATGATTAACACACATCACATGTTCATCAAAATCACACGTGTGAATGAGGCCTTACTGAAATACAGTATAAATTGCAGTCTAAACTGTATGGGGGAGCTGAAACGCCCCTCCCCGTCTGACCAAATATATTCTTCAAGGGAAAACGAAATCAACGTCATGGCTATTGACCTGCCTAATTCCTAATTTACCCTAGAGATAAGCGTCACTACAGGCGTCTGGCAGCCACTTATCTTCATTCCCTACTTATTTCATCTGTGCGTGTATATGGTATTTAGGGGAAAGGGATGCAGGTCAAAATAGATTTGTCAGCCAGACTACCAGTGTTGCTAACCTATTCTGCGTCGTTGTATGCAACTTCTGATCGATAATATCCGTAAATAAAATAATATATCGATCGGGGATGACGCCGGAGAAAATGCAGTTAAAGTTTCAATGGATTTTCCCATGAGCCTCCTCAGCTGTTAGCCCTATTAACCCTCTCAGCTTGCTGAATGAGCAATCCCTGCGTGTTTCACTCATGTTCTCTGGCTGCATGCTAGTAAGCCCGGTCCTCCTTCCTTGGCATACATCATAAGATTGTTGGGTGGGGCTTAAGTGCATCGTCTCATCTTCCTCATCTGTCTGGAAACACTATTGGGAAAAGGAAGCCATAACATGGAACCTGCCCGGATGTCTAAAGTGCTGGAGAAGGTGACGCAGTGCAGCAGGGTTTAGAACCGGTAACCAGAATTGCAGGACTGTACTGACTTTCCGCACACTGCCGGTGTCATAGACATTAGGCAGTGGCCAGGTAACTGCTGGTAACATTCACGCTCTGTTGTAAACCAGTAGTTGTGTCTCATGCCCTCTTGGTGAAACCTCCTGGCACGTAAGGGGTTAACGTGTTGGGCACTTTGGTCTGGCATTGCGCTGCGTGTCGGTGTTTTTTGTAGATCCTTTCATTTCTCTAAGTGCTTTTCTCATGGGAATAGCTAATGGTCAGCTTCCTAACCATCAGTGGCGTGCATCAGCTTGGATGATGCGATGCTGTAGCTAGAATTACTGCTATATTTCATGAAATAATTGACTTTTCTACTATTTTTGTGCTAGTTGTTGGTTACGTTATATGTTACTTTCTTGCTGTTACTGTTACTCGTACCAGTCCTATAGATTATTTTCACTTTTTTTCCTAAGTGAGCAGTAACAGTCTTATGGTTGTTTGCTTGCTTGTCGTTGTTTCTTGCCATTTTCTAGTCTCCTAGCAATGTCCTAGCACTGAAACAAATCGTGTAAAATGTGGCCAATTTTAGTACATGCGGTTACAAAGTTGCTAATATAGATCTCGCAAGTATCATGGTTATTGAATGACCAAGGAAAAATGTCACGGCAAAAATGTAAATGCATATTCTCTTTGTTAGGGCTTGTTCCAGTGTATTCGGCCCTCGATGCAATAAAAAGATGTCAGTGTTATCTGTTGTATCGTACATCTTCCCAAGTCAGAAAGCAAACTGTCCGGATATACCGTAGTGTATGTGTATGTATGTGTGTATATAATATATATATTAAAATATATATATATATATATATATATATATATATATATATATATATATATATCTGACTGCACCCTCATAGAGCTTTACCGGGTAGAAAGAGCGCTCTGCTGCCTAGCCGTGTAAGGGTAGCCGTGTGCAAGACGGAAACATTTTCCCATGTATTTCGCTCCAAATCCCAGTGTGTCTTGCGGCGCTTACTGCAGATTTCACTGCTTATATTGAATGAACTAAAATCTGTACCAAAAATCTCAGTGCATAGTGCAGCTATTTGATACTATAATACAATGTCACATGGTTGGCACACTTCCCATGTGCGAATCAGCCTAGAAAATCTGCAACACTTCCGCTGTATATGCATTGACCTATTTAATCCACTCCGTACATCTGAAGAGGGTTGTTGCGTCATGTTTATGGATTTCTGTAATCCTTGACAATCTCAAAGTTTTTCAGTAAACCTGCTGCATGTGAATTCCTCCTATACAGTGCAGTATAATGTTCACCCTCAAATCTTGCCAAGTGTTAGACTATGGTCATGGTTGTCGTGAGGCGAGTAGTATATTGATTGGTTTTGCGTGGCGGTAGCGGCGACCTTTTCAGCGCTTGCTTCAGCTTCCCATAATAGAAGTGACATCAGCCACATTTCCAGTCACTTTACTGTGCTGAGTAAGGGACCTGCAGACGATGGCTCCGTCCTCTCCTCAGCATCACTTTATTATTATTGGTGTCTCTCGAGCTTTATTTTATGTCTCTTGTATATTCAAGGTCTCTCGTAGATATGGAAGTATACGCTGCCGCATGGCGCCTCATGGCAACCAATAAGAGCTCAGCTTTCACTTTTCCACAGCAGTTATGTAATGCTGCAGCCTGTTGTTTTTGGCCATTTTTTATATTCGCCATGTACTCGGGGCTCTCGTTTTTTGTCCTATTTAAGATTTGTATGGTGTTAATAGTTTAGGCCTCATTTATCTAAGCTCTGTTGCCCATAGCAACCACTCCGCACACATGATTCATATCTTATACCGCTGAGGGAAGATGAAACCTGAGCTGTGATTGGTTGCTGTGGGGAATTTTCTTTTTAGATGGCGTTGCCCCTGTCCCTCTTGTATTTTACCGGGGAGGAGGAAGCCATCTTTGAATTATATAATCAGGTTCTGTTCACACAAGCTCCATTTGTAAAGTGCTGCCATAGGTGGCTTTCCATCCTTTCGGGACATGCGCACTATTTGGCAGTACGTACATTTGTAGGGGGAGTTGGTCGAATGCTCATTTGGCCGCAGGGCTGTGGAGTCAGAGTCTGGACCAATTTTGGTTAGCATCCAAAAAATGTTACCGACTCGTACTCAGGCTTCGTAATAAAATTTTCAATGTTATTATACATTTGTTATCATTATTCATTGTTCAATGAAATAGGCATGTGTTGATCCCTCCAGTTGGGGCCATTTTAACGCTAAGGTTCGCGTCGCCTTTGGCAGCTACTATGTTAGGTGGTTTATTTTGCATTGTTTTGTACCTGAATAAACCGTGCCATGGTTTTAATTTAGCAATTGATCCCCTTTTGTTTTCTCTCTTTTCAGTCTGAATCTGGCTATGGATCCGAGTCCAGCTTACGGAGACATGGCTCAATGGTTTCCTTGGTTTCTGGAGCAAGCGGGTATTCTGCTACTTCCACATCATCATTTAAGGTTTGTTTTTCCAGAAAATGAAAACCAGATTACAGATAAATATATTTAATATGTTAATATTGATAATATCAGTGTAATTGCTATTTTTAGTAGAAGTGATAAAAAATATGATCATAGCACTGTATATGTTGTGTGGATATTTAAAGGATAAGTTCACACACTTTTTTTTTTTGTTTGTTTTTTTTATTGGCACATTCCACCTCAGTCCCCCTACAAAAAAACTACATGTGAACATATCCTTAGTATGCCATACCAGTTCTTCTCTTTTTACCTGTACCATTTATTAACATATGTCATAACTATTTATTTTATCCTTTAGAAAGGACACAGTCTGCGTGAAAAGCTTGCCGAAATGGAGACCTTCCGTGACATCCTTTGTAGACAGGTTGACACACTACAAAAGTATTTTGATGCTTGTGCCGATGCAGTTTGTAAAGATGAGCTTGAACGGGATAAAGGTACAGTGTTTATTCTGAATAGTTGTCTTTTTGTTTTTGTATCTTTTTGTGTATTTTGTTGTTTATAAGTAGTTAAAGAGGAACTTCCACCATCTGGGGCACGTGTGGTGTAATACACCGCTAGAAAGCCGACAGTGCATTGAATTCAGCGAACTATCGACTTTCCCGTTCTGTGCCCCCAGTGAAGAGCTATCGGTGCCCTTACCGTAGCTCCTAACTGTCTGAAGGGTGTTTCTGACAGTCAGTCAGGAAAGCCCTTCCTCACTGTAGTGTCTATTGTACTGTACGGAGAGAGGGGGCGTTCCTAACTGCCTGGCATGATGTTGAGTGATGAGGAATGCCTCCCCTACTCCTGATAGTACTCGAGTACTTAGGGGGGTGTTCCTCACTGCTCAGCATCCTCACCGGGCGGTAAAGAACGCCCCCTTCTCCGTACAGTGCAATAGACGCTACTGTGAGGAAGGGCTTTCCTGACTGACTGTCAGAAACGCCCTTCTGACAGTGAAGAGCTACGGTATCGGCAACAATAGCTCTTCACCGGGGGCACAGAACGGGAAAGCAGATAGTGAACTGAATTCAGTGTACTGGTAGCTTTTTAGCGGTGTATTACACTACATATGCCCCAGGAGATGAAATCACTGACACGGCGAGTGTATACTAGTGCCTGACCACCAGACAAAAAGCTACAGGTGCTGTTTTTTTTTGTTATGCCTACATGTACATGTGGTAGCCATTATTTAAAGGGTTGCTTTCTTATTGCTTGGCTGTAAATAGCAGCATCTTGCCTGTGCATTCTGTATACTTGGATGTGCTCAAACACACATTAACCATGCATGGCTTTGACAATATAGCGGAAAATGTAACTACTGTTATAAGTGTGCTCAGTAAGCATATACAGGGAATAGGGGTTTTAAACAGATAACTGCTCACTAAGGAATTTCTGTGGTGGCCAGGGCTGGCATTAGGTTGACAGATACCCTTGAAGCATCCCTTCGCACCTGCGACATAGTGTACATTCAGTCATACAATGTATAAATCTCATGTCACATGCCCTTGTGCTGTGTGCGGAGTGCCCTGCAATTTTTTATGTTTTTTCCTGTTGTAGCCAGCTATAAATGACAAGTAACACTTTTATAACAGGTACTAGATGGTGTCTTAATAAACTGCTATACAATGAAAAGGCTTGTGTCAAGAGCACAACCTATTAACTATCCATATGTTATATGTGACCAGTGTCTTAATGGTGCGGTTCTATCAGTCAGGTTGTAATATTGCTGTCAGGACCAGTTTTGGTGGAATTTGGGGCAAAAAAGTTAGATTTCAGCTTCAAAATGAAACTATAATATTAAACTTATTTTGTACAATTATTGGCATTATATAATAAGATTTATAGTTTGTTACATATTTTCTTTCATAGGAAATCTATCACTGACTTGGGTCCCCAATCACTGTGTCACAGTCTGATACCAGGCCAGTGAGTGCAGCTTGTAGGCAATGAGGAGCACTAACTACTCTAGATAGTTCCCAGCCAGAGTGCTCCTCCATTGGCTGCTGCTCCTCACTGCTCACTGGAAGCTGTACTTTCACATTACTGGGTCTTGGACACAAGATACTGTCCTTGTGGAGGCTGGATTTCCCAACCTGTATATTATGCCAGGAGATAGACTCCTAGTTATTAGTTACCTGCCTTCCAGAGAACTACTGTCTCGTACTTTAATCATTATGTGACAGTATGTTGCTGGGATGCAAGGACTGCTAGCATCACACATAACTATAATGCCAAGAGCTCCTCTCACGATATAATATACAGGCTAGTAAATCCGGCATTTGCGCAGAACGAATCTCATCTCCAAGACCCAGTCTTGTGAAAGCAGAGAGTTACTTGGACCACATCGCTGATCTTAGCACCCTCTGCCACCCTACACCTAGCTAATGGTAGTTCTGAGCAAGACAGTTTTCACACGAGCACCCCATTCCCCGGGGCTTTGGGAAAATTATCTCACTTAGATCTAGTCCATGGGCCAAGAAAGATCAGGGATGCTGATATAAAGAATCTTTACTAGTTTTGTCTGACCATTCCGGTCAGCCATTTATTAAGGAGTCGAAGTCTAAGTTGGTGATTTGGCCTTTCGACTCCACTGCTCTGATTGGCGTAACAGTTTTGTTAAAGGGGCGTTCCTGTCCTGGCAGATGATCCTCTTTATGTCCTATCCACGGGATAGGAAATAAGTTGCAGTCTGAGGGTCTAACTGCTGTCTGACCACTGCTCCATTCAGAATAAGGAGCACCACCCATTCTCTTGATTCGGTGGGGCTCCAGCAGGCAATCCCTCATTGATTCTCCACTGTTTTCCATATTAGCAATTCAAGGGCTGCTAATATGGAAAACCTGCTTTAAGGGGTTGTCCAGGAATTGGTTCTTCCTTATCCACTTGAGGGTACCACCAGCGGAAGTCCTGTGTCGCATGTGACAACATGAAAGGACCAGTTGGTGTGTGTGTGTGTGTGTGTGTGACATCACCAGGTCCACTGAGGCCAATTGGTGGCAACACGTGGTGCAGGACTTCCGGAAGTGAAAACACTGCGTGTTCCCTAAGCAACAGCAGAATGGAGTGTCAGACAGCGGCGTATGAGTTTCTTTTTTATGTTACACCTTTCCCAACCTCCACTGGGATTTCTCCAATTCCTGGCCTGACATAGCAAACACAACCGCACAGGTTTTGTACGCTTATAAAACCTAAATTGAATACAGCAGACCAGAGTATGTAGAGTTTTCTAATTAGATATATGGAGAGATATTAAGGGGGGAGGGGGAAACGCCTTCAAAAATGATTGTGTATCTAAAATGGAGTTTTCCTCTTCCATCCTTTTCATCTGCGTGTATGATAAATATGGTAGATGTGATCTGGGAGGGCCGGCACTGTCTAACCTCCTGGTAGTGCTAGTCTCATAGAGCACAAGGGCTGACTGTAGTTGTTAATAAGTGGAGCAGAATGACATGCCTGTTTGCTGGTGTTTTCCCTGCCATTGTCTTGCATACAGTGCACTCTGCTATTCTACAGCAGTTTTTATCACCTGTTTTCCAGTATGTACCCGACCTGACGGCCTCTGGATTCTGTTCCTTACAATGATTTCTCTTCTTGTTTAGTTGTTGAAGATGATGAAGAAGATTTCCTTCAAAACCATGCAGATGGAGACTACATTCACAGCAGTAATGGCAACAGGGAAAAACGTAAGCTATTTACATGCAATTTGTGGCTGCTACTGTTCATGCTTGTATATCTGATGACATGTACTAGAAGCAGGAAGCTTAACCCAGGTTGTGGCCATTTGTGGTCTAGTACTCGTCTGTTAATGTCTTCCAATAACTAAAAGCACCACACGTGCTTTCCGCTCTTCATTGTACAGTATTATAAACGACCCCATTTCATATAGTCCATCATAAGAACATGGAGCAATATCTTTAAGGAAGATTTTCTTATATAAGCAAAGCTCAACCACAAATGTCTAACCTTTATCATGTGACTACGTTTTACACCTTCCTGAGTGATGTATAATTGAGATTCTTTTGCATTTTAGTGTTCCCACATGTGACGCCCAAGGGCATAAACGGGATTGATTTTAAAGGAGAAGCGATTACTTTCAAGGCAACTACAGCCGGGATATTGGCTACTCTCTCACATTGTATTGACCTTATGGTTAAGCGGGAAGACAGCTGGCAGAAAAGACTTGATAAGGTAATGGAGTTCTGCACTGTTATGTATAGATATGAAGAGTATGTACTGTTAGGGTCTATTAAAGCTCGGAGGTTAACTTGCAGCTTTTGTTGAAGATGTTGATTTTGATATTTTGCAAAGATTGCAGCAATTTTGTCAATTTTGACCTCCCTGTATAAATGACATTTCTGCCTTGGTGATGTTTGCTAATTCTGCAGCAGTTCCGCCATTGTTATTGCTTACATGACGGCTGCCGATCACTGGCCTCAGCGGTCACATGACATACGTGGGAACGTCAGCACTGCAACAGTTTTTTTTGCTAAGGCCCCACATTGAGGAAATGCATTTTTTCTTTTGCAGATTTTATTGCGGTTTTTTGAGCCAAAGCCAGGAGAGTATTGAAAAGAATGGAGAAGTAGAAGAACTTCCTATATATTTCTTATTCATTTTATAATCATTCTTGGCTTTGGCTCAAAAAACCGCAATAAAATTTACAACAACAAAAAAAAAAAGCTGCATTTCCACAACGTGGGGCCTCCGCCTAAAGTGGTTTTCCTATGATAGATTATCATTATCAGATCAGTTGCGTTTTCGATACCTGACACCTCCCCCTTTCAACTGTATTTGAAGGGACTGCAGCATTTAGACACACTGTGGCCTGTTTGCTGATCCCCCAAGCACAGTGTCCTACATTGTATAGCCACTAAGCTTAGTATTGTAGGTCAGCCTAATTTGCTTGAACGGGACTGAGCTGAAAATGGGTCATGTGAATGATAAACATGACTTCACAAGCCTATGACGTAAAAGCTGCTTTCATCCGAGTGCCACTGTCACTTTAAACTGCCTGTTAGTGGGATTGCTGAATGTTGGACCCCCACGAATCTGATATGAATGACCTACACTTAAGGTCGATATTTCAGTCCCAGAAAACCTCTTTAATAATGCATAAGTGACAGGGGCCAGCAGCAAGTGAGTAATGGTTATTTTACATTTTCTGCCCATATTCCATTTTTTTCAGAATCCTAGAAACTGCTTTTAGCTGTATATATTTTCTTTACATGACACTGCAATATACATACTCAGTAAGGAGCTGTCAAGGTGCCATGACTGCAGAATATATGTTAATAAATGAGTTTTTCTCACATATCCAGTAAAAAAGGTTCTTGCTGAAAATACTTGTGGACATGTAGATGGAAGGGAGGCTATTAAAGCCTGAGATTGCTAGTGCTTTTATACCCTATATATGTATTTGCCTCATTATTGAGAGAGCCACGTCTTAAGATGATGATTAGTTTTCTGTGTAGTTTGTACAGAGGTTTTACTTAAAGAACCTTCATGTAAAATCTCCTGTCTGACTTGGCATTAAAGACCCTAAAGCACACTTGGATGTACAGTGGCAGAAACACGTGTACAAGGTTTAGAGCGTCGTGCCCAGGTCGTATGTATTATAATAGGACCTGTGAATGATGCTGCTGTCTTAGGTGGGAGGTCAGGAATCGAGGTACGCTTCATTTCTTAGAACTTCTTTTGTCTTTTCAGCATACTACAGATGACTTGTAAAAGAAGGTTGTGTACCTAGCCTTATCTACCTTGTATATAATGCGAAGTCTTCTTATTTTAGGAGGTTGAGAAGCGGAGGAGAGTAGAAGAAGCTTACAAGAATGCAATGACTGAACTAAAGAAAAAATCTCACTTTGGTGGACCAGACTATGAAGTATGTGTACTGCACCTTCCCTATCTGATTGTATTAATCCTAGGGACGCTGACCGATTACTTCAGTTAGAGTATATTATTACCTTTATACTTTATTCCCATAGGTTAGCTATATGCATATCCCAGGCCTTCTTACATTCACTCACTTGATTGTCCAACTACATCTGCTCTGTCAGTAAAATAATATTCCTTACATTGCTTCTGATTCTGTCCCCAGCTCTTCTCCCTCTGTGTCCCCCTTGTTCATGGTTTTAGTTTATACACTATTACAAATTTCTGGCCTAATTTGCACCATCTAACTGGTGTATGTGATTTAAGCCTCACTGATTGCTCCTACATCTTGTCTGACAATTGGGTGTGGCTTGGGGAAAAAGTGGACATGGCCTAAGATGAGTGCGACAAAAAATAAAGCCCCCAAAAAAGCCAATAAGTGGTGGTAAGACTAGACAGTTTAAACTTTGGAAACTTGATAAATCTGTTAGTGTTTTGTTTTTGTCATTTCCTTATGTATTTGGCACACTTTTTAATTTACTTACTCTATTTAGCAGAAACTTGCCACTCTGAAAGCTACAGTATAAATCTGAAGCTATAATTTCACGGCAAAAAAATACATTCAGCTAGCATTAATTTATTTTTTTTTATAATATTATAATAATAATAATAATAATAATAATAATAATTTATTTATTTATTATTATTTTTAGATTTTTTTAAATTTAAGTGTGGATTTGTGTGTTTCTATGGTTTGTCAATCTAAGGGCTCGTTCACATCTGTGTCCCGGTCTCCGTTCATACAGGTTTCCGTTTCCTGCCCGAAACTGGGCAGGAAACAGAAACCTGCAGGCAATTTTCAAACCCATTCATTTGAATGGGTTTGAACAGTGTCCGGCAGTGAGTGCCCGTGAGCGTTTTGTGCCCTCCGTGGCAAAACCGTTTTTTTTTTTAACTGGACACAGTGTCAGACATGCAGGACTTTGTGTCCAGTTTAAAAAAAAAAAAAAATGGTTTTGCTGCGGAGAGCTTAAAATGCTCACCGGCACTCACGGCCGGACCCAGTCTGACAGGTTTCCGTCTTTTGCCGGCAGAAACCTGACTACGGACACTGAACGCTGGTGTGAACCCAGCGTAACCTAATAGACACATTTACAAGAATCACAATGCTTCCTATGAAAGAAATGACTAATTATTTTATGTTATGACAGGAGGGGCCGAACAGTTTAATTAACGAAGAAGAATTTTTTGACGCAGTTGAAGCTGCTTTGGACAGACAGGACAAAATTGAGCAGGTATTTGTAATGCTGTGTTACCTAAAATGGCCATGTGGTATGGGAGGCAGATGAGAATATTAGTTGGGAGTTAAGGAGACCATACATACAAACATGCAGACATGTATGGTTGCTTAAAGGGGACTTTTCATGCTTGGAGGACAGTTCACATGGTTATGCAGACATTTGTAGGAGACGGGTATTATTTGTTTTACTCGGTCCTAGACAGCACCTACCTGTTGGACTATAGATTAGACTAGTGTTTGAGCATCCATTAGTTTCTTGTGATCCCAAGGAGCCATGCTCCACACATGTCGCTTGCACTCTGGTATATAAGGTGTGGAGCATGTCCTCCTCCCCCTGGGATTACATGTTTTGCTTTTTCAGCCAAACCTAAAGATCATGTAAAGGATTGACACACATACCATGTATTTACTTATGTACCTATTTTGATTTTTCTAGTCCCAGTCAGAAAAGACGAGATCGCACTTATCTTCGTCTTTACCAACCAGCGGCGCGGTCCTTGGAGCGGAGAATCACAGATTTGTTCAAGCGGTAAGTCTCAGTACATCTGTCCTGTTTGTGAAAATCACACATTGGGTAAGATTTAAGAAATTGGTCTGTCTGTAGCAACCAATCACAGCGCAGCCTTTACTCAGGACTACAAAATGAATGCTCTGCTGTATTTGGTTCTTGGAGACAACAGAGAGCTTTTCTTTGTAGAGCATCAGAAATTCACCCAGAAAATGTCTGAATTTTTTTTTTTTTTTTTTTGCTCCGGGTCACATAGTAAACCTGGTTGATCAATTTGATTGCAGGTCAGTGGGATCCATTACAGATTGGATCCAAACTGATGTGTCATAAATATATATCCTTTATAAAAAAAAAAAAAAGAAAACAACTTGTATGTATTTCACCTGCATGAACAGACCCACAACCATTTCTGTTGTCAGTGGATTCCTACTATTTGATATTAGTTGTAGGCTTTCGCACCATCCTCACTTCTTGTCACTTGTTTCTTCTCTTACTGTATCTGTGATAGTCCTCTTGTTGTTCAGATGTCTCAGTCAGTACTTGTGATGAGCACAGATTCAGCAGCCAGGTACTGTTTATCTGCGCAAATGGAGAATGTCATGCATGTGTGTTTTTTATACTCATTTAAATGAGTTTCACTAATTTTTAACATTTAGACACTACAGCAGCTACTGACAAAGAACTAATATCCAGTTTTCTAGACGTACATCCAGCTAGATAAAATAAATGGCTTTACTGTCACTAAAGGGGGTTTGCTGTATGGGACATTTATGGCATTTCCACTGCGTAGAAAAAAAGAGGTGTCCGTGTATGTGCAGTCCTTTCCATACACTGCTATGGGATTGAACATGAAGTACGCGTGCACAGCCACCTCTCTTCTCACTTTGGCTTGGGTCAACCTTGGACTTAGGTCGATCAGTTATTTATGCATCATGTACTTTGCATTTTCCCACCATAGTTTTTGTTCCTATACTGGTAGGAAAGGCCATTACTATCTGATTTGCCTCTAAGGCCCCCTAGAATTGAGTGGAGCCTTAAAGAGGGAAAATATGAATCAGTGCGGGAGCCATTGCTTTCTATGGAGGAAAACCCCTTTTAATGGGATTCTATCATTTAAAAACTAGTTTTAAAGTAACAGCATGTAGGAATAGCCTTTATAAAGGTTATTCATCTCTTACCTTTATCTTGAAGGTCCGCGCCACCGTTTTTGAATTTTTCTTCTTTATGCTAATTGCGCTCAGACACGTTCCCTCTGTCCTACGAGCGCAGCATTCCAGCGCCACCTTTCTTTTTCTCCGCCCGGCATTCTCCTCCTCTTCTTACACTAGACCACCGCAAAATGGCCGATGGACAAGCGCATTTGGCTGTTTTGTCGGCCATTTTGCGGTAGTCTCCTGTAAGCAGAAGAGTGAAGAAGAGGAAAATGCCGGGTGGGGCAGAAGAAAGGCAGCGCTGGAATGCTATGCTCATAGCCACAGAGGGCCGCCCCTGTACTGTCTGAGCGCAATTAGCATAAAGAAGAAAAATTTATAAATGACGGCTCAGACCTTCAAGATAACGGTAAGAAATGAATAGCCTTTATAAAGGCTATTCCTATGTGCTGTTAGTTTAAAAGGATTTTTTAATGCTAGAATCCCTTTAAATGTTTTTTGACAATGGCAGGAATTTGTTCATATAAAATGAGACACATAAGAAGCCAGTCTGGCATCTGCGATTAAAATTCTGTATTTTGACATACCCATAGATAAGTCTATGGTAAATCTGTGTTTCAACAAGCTCTTTATACTCTCATGATACAGGTAAGTATTTAGAAGGAATTTGGACTTACTCTGTATTAGTGTGACAACTTTTTAACAAGGTGAGCAATGTAGAGTACAATCTTCACTTTATTCAGCCTCCTAATGGTGTCCTGTCTGGTTCACACTGACCTGCCAATTGACACACGAGCTGAAAGTCGCTGATTTCTATGCAAACCTGCGTGTGTGTATATATGATACAGGATCTCAGAGAGTTGCATAGAAAAAGTCACGTCTGGCCGGTATGAGATCCAGCAGGTCTGTCTGACAATCACTTGGCCGCACTGGACACCGCTTGGAGGCTGAATAAAGTGAACGATACACTGGGTTAGTGAGGACATTGTTCTCTCTCTTCTAAATGCTTGCCTGTAGCCTGTAACTATATAATGTGAATATGAACACTTAGGCTTCACATGGATTTCTAGCTGTGAATCCTTTGCATGTTTTAACATGTTGATAATAAATTTGGAATTTTAATGGAGTTGCCAGATTGACTCCCCTTCTGTGATGTTCCCTGCTTGAGCCAGTGATTTATCTGTCATCCACATCCCCAAGCAAGTGAGAGGGGTGATCTATAGTCTGAGTGTTTGCCTAAAAATACTAGATTCACTTACTGAGACATTTTATGCTGTTGTCTGCTGGACAGTACAACTAATGTGTTTTCTTCACTAGTCTTGATGCAAAGTGCTGTTTTCACAGTGCATGGTTTATTTTATTTTTATTTTGTTACTCACAGGTTGGCAAACTATAAGTGCTTGTTTTGTGTGAAGTACAGGCGTGTTCTAAAATCTCAGCACAATACTATCTGAAGGTCCTATTGTTTTCTTGTAGGTTGATGAGATGGTACAGAACCACATGACTTACTCGCTACAAGATGTGGGTGGCGATGCCAACTGGCAACTGGTAGTAGAAGAAGGAGAGATGAAGGTAGGCTAAAAATTCACCAGTGCATCACTTCCATATATAAAGGCAGGAAATGCACATACTACCTGCACTTGCATGGTGTCTAACACATCTGGTGTTTGTAGGTTTATAGAAGAGAAGTGGAAGAAAATGGCATTGTTCTCGACCCCCTAAAGGCCACTCATTCTGTGAAAGGAGTCACTGGACATGAAGTTTGTCATCACTTCTGGAATGTTGACGTACGCAATGACTGGGAAAGTAAGGACCTTTTGTAGTCCAAATTATACTGGTATTGTGTTGTTTTTTTTCCTTTTATTCACTACATTTTACTTCTTCTTCAACAGCAACTATTGAAAACTTCCATGTTGTTGAAAAACTGTCTCCAAATTCAATCATTGTGTACCAGGCGCACAAGGTATGTCATTCTAACCCATTTCTGTTTAAAGGCGTTATGTCATCAGAAATTTATCCTCAATCCCCTATGGATAGAGAATAAATATTGTTCATCGGTGGAGGTTTGTGAGTGTGTCCGATCTCCTGGTACACACAGATGCACTTACTCACATCAGTGGAAGTACGGAAGATGGCACATATCCATTATAGTGAATTAGAGGAGGGGTACAACCATCAGGACTTCAGACGCTTTTCTTATGGCTGAATTCCACAACAAGGGTTTTTTATTCGAACCAAATATCTAATTTGGGCTTCCTGTCACTAATACCAGTTTTCCCATCTCAGCCATGTATCCCCTTTCCTTTGACTGTGGGATAAGTTGCAGATTGGTGGAGGTCTTACCACAGGAACCCACACTGATCGTGAGAACAGGAGTGTTTTCCTCCTTACTGAGTGGATTGCTGGTTGGCAAGCTGTTGCCCCCTGCTTTATTGTTAGTGGGGACTTCGGAGACTGCTGCGGGTTGGACTGCAGCAATCTCTGACAGTCCCATTGAAATGAACAGAGTGGGGGCAAATCTTTCCTGCTAGAAGTCCAGATCGCTAAGAGATCGAATTCAACTGCATAGTAACTAGATCTAATAAAGACTAAATGTTTGCTGCTGCCTTTATGACCAGGCTACATTTACTTATATGCATCACTTGCTTTCTGCGTTTTAAAATGGCTCATGTTGTGGTTGTTTGCAGAGAGTGTGGCCTGCCTCTCAGCGTGACGTCTTGTACTTATCTGCAATCCGTATGATACCAGCTGCTAGTGAGAATGAAACAGACACTTGGATTGTGTGCAATTTCTCAGTGGACCATGATAATGCACCCGTGAGTATATTACTTTTCTAGGCAGTTTCTACCAAACCTGCTATAGGGCTTTAGACACAGTTCACACTAGTTTTGAAGCTATGACGCTTTTTTTTTTTTTTTTTTTTTCTTTTAAATGGATCCTAGTGAGTACTGCTTAGTCCCCCCTGCAGCCACCCCTCCTAATGCTGCTCATAAAAGGACAACTAATGTAACGTGACCTGCATTTAATGTAGGTATTACTTCATGCACCTCATTTTAACTTCTGTATACTGTTTGGTTTCTTTAAAGCTTAACCGGTGTGTTCGTGCCAAAATCAACATCGCCATGATCTGTCAGACACTGGTTAGTCCACCAGAGGGCAACAAAGAAATAAGCAGAGATAACATTCAATGCAGAATTACATATGTTGCAAATGGTAAGCTACTGTTTTCAGTGTATGTTCTAATCCTATATTACACAGGACATCCCACTCTGGCATTAAAGTCCTTGTCAGTGTCACAAGTTCTTTCCAGAGCGTATTTGGTTCTTCTTATTTGGCTTTCTATTCTATGTATTGTATTTTTCTCTCGTCTACATAGTAACTGTAATGTACATGGGCAATTTGTTTTGAACTGCTTTGCTTTTTTTTTTCTTATAGTGAATCCAGGAGGATGGGCTCCCGCCTCTGTACTCCGAGCAGTGGCCAAACGGGAATACCCCAAATTTCTTAAAAGGTTTACGACATACGTGCAGGAGAAGACATCAGGCAAACCTATACTTTTCTAACAATTGCCAGGTAAGATGAACTTTACACTTTCTGGTTTGTTTCACATCACAAAGGAGGTGATTTATCAAGGATGCTGAAAAAAGAAGCATCATGCTAAATATTTCCACAAATTCCAAAGCTGATTCAGCTAGAAAACCGAATTGCCCAGTATCCCCATTATCCCTACTTTCTGTTGTGGTTTCTACAGGGCTGGAAGATCAACCCCAAATTCCTTCATTTGAGAAGCCCCTTAGGGCCAGATTCTTCCCCTACCCCAGCCTTGATAATGTGTCATGTATTGTTGTGTATAGTATATACATTAGCAGCCTATCGCTCCCTGTAGGAAGAGGATAGGGACACTGCTCCCTGATAAATACAGCAATGTCTCACTACCGGCCTGCTGTACTGTTGTAGCTGCTTTCAGACAAATTAGTTTGTTTTACCTCTTTGGGCTAATGCTATATAAATACACAGTCCAGTCACATTAATGTGACCACCTGTCAAAATCCAGAATAACCACCTTTGGCAGAGCGGACCGCTGCGAGACGTGCAGGAAGAGAGGGGATGTTATGATGATGTCACTGGGATGTTGAGCCATGCCGACTCCAGTGCTGTGGCCAGCTGCGCTAGATTACGCGGTTGAGCATCCATGGCGTGAACAACCTGATCGAGGTGGTCCCACAGATTCTCGATTGGGTTCAAGTCCGGGGAATTTGCTGGCCAAGGGAGTACGGTAAACTCATCCTGGTGCTCCTCGAACCACACACGTACACTGCGAGCTTTATGACACGTCGCATTGTCCTGCTGGTAGATGCCATCATCCTGAGGAAAAACATTTCACATGTAGGGGTGAACAGGGTCCGCAAGGATAGAGGCATACTTGTGGTGATCCATCGTGCCTTCCACAATGATGAGTGCACCCAAATTGCTGATGACACCTGCCATAAAAATGAATTTCCGGCACTCAAAATTGACGCTTCCAGAAGTGTATATTTTTATTTAAAATTTAACAGACGTTTCGGTCTGGTATAGACCTACTTCATTTAGTCTTGGAAAGTACAAAAGAAAACACTCAAATCAGAACAACGTAGATAAATCCACATTAAAGAATAGGAAATAAATACACAAGTAAAGAGTATATGGACTATGCAAAGTGTATAACCCAGAGGGTTTATTGCATATTATGGCTGTGAGAAGCCTTTTCCTGGCAACATATACCTGAAACTGAGTGACGGTACATTATTATTATTATTGATGACACGTGCCTTCTGCAATTGGTTATTTAACGTTGACGTCAAAAGTATGCGGTGGTCACATTAATATGACTGGACTGTGTATAAATGCATTTATCTGTGATCACCTGTTCTCTATGGTTCTTTCCACTTCTGTTCTCCTTACATTGCAGTGTATTGTTCCCTGATATAGTGTATTGCAGTGTATTGTTCCCTTATATAGTGTATTGTTCCCTTATATAGTGTATTGCAGTGTATTGTTCCCTTATATAGTGTATTGCAGTGTATTGTTCCCTTATATAGTGTATTGTTCCCTTATATAGTGTATTGCAGTGTATTGTTCCTTTATATAGTGTATTGTTCCCTGATAGTGTATTGCAGTGTATTGTTCCCTTATATAGTGTATTGTTCCCTTATATATTGTTCCCTTATATAGTGTATTGTTCCCTTATATAGTGTATTGTTCCCTGATATAGTGTATTGTTCCCTTATATAGTGTATTGCAGTGTATTGTTCCCTTATATAGTGTATTGTTCCCTGATATAGTGTATTGCAGTGTATTGTTCCCTTATATAGTGTATTGTTCCCTTATATATTGTTCCCTTATATAGTGTATTGTTCCCTTATATATTGTTCCCTTATATAGTGTATTGTTCCCTGATATAGTGTATTGTTCCCTTATATAGTGTATTGTTCCCTGATATAGTGTATTGTTCCCTTATATAGTGTATTGCAGTGTATTGTTCCCTTATATAGTGTATTGTTCCCTGATAGTGTATTGCAGTGTATTGTTCCCTTATATAGTGTATTGTTCCCTTATATAGTGTATTGTTCCCTGATATAGTGTATTGTTCCCTTATATAGTGTATTGTTCCCTTATATATTGTTCCCTTATATAGTGTATTGTTCCCTGATATAGTGTATTGTTCCCTTATATAGTGTATTGCAGTGTATTGTTCCCTTATATAGTGTATTGTTCCCTGATAGTGTATTGCAGTGTATTGTTCCCTTATATAGTGTATTGTTCCCTGATATAGTGTATTGTTCCCTGATATAGTGTATTGTTCCCTTATATAGTGTATTGTTCCCTTATATATTGTTCCCTTATATAGTGTATTGTTCCCTGATATAGTGTATTGTTCCCTTATATAGTGTATTGCAGTGTATTGTTCCCTTATATAGTGTATTGTTCCCTGATAGTGTATTGCAGTGTATTGTTCCCTTATATAGTGTATTGTTCCCTTATATATTGTTCCCTTATATAGTGTATTGTTCTCTGATATAGTGTATTGTTCCCTTATATAGTGTATTGCAGTGTATTGTTCCCTTATATAGTGTATTGTTCCCTGATATAGTGTATTGCAGTGTATTGTTCCCTTATATAGTGTATTGTTCCCTGATATAGTGTATTGCAGTGTATTGTTCCCTTATATAGTGTATTGTTCCCTGATATAGTGTATTGTTCCCTTATATAGTGTATTGTTCCCTTATATATTGTTCCCTTATATATTGTTCCCTTATATATTGTTCCCTTATATATTGTTCCCTTATATAGTGTATTGTTCCCTGATATAGTGTATTGTTCCCTTATATAGTGTATTGTTCCCTGATAGTGTATTGTTCCCTTATATAGTGTATTGCAGTGTATTGTTCCCTTATATAGTGTATTGTTCCCTTATATAGTGTATTGTTCCCTTATATAGTGTATTGTTCCCTTATATAGTGTATTGTTCCCTGATATAGTGTATTGTTCCCTTATATAGTGTATTGTTCCCTTATATAGTGTATTGTTCCGTTATATAGTGTATTGTTCCCTGATATAGTGTATTGTTCCCTTATATAGTGTATTGTTCCCTGATAGTGTATTGTTCCCTTATATAGTGTATTGCAGTGTATTGTTCCCTTATATAGTGTATTGTTCCCTTATATAGTGTATTGTTCCCTGATATAGTGTATTGTTCCCTTATATAGTGTATTGTTCCCTGATATAGTGTATTGTTCCCTTATATAGTGTATTGTTCCCTGATAGTGTATTGTTCCCTTATATAGTGTATTGTTCCCTGATGTAGTGTATTGTAGTGTATTGCAGTGTATTGTTCCCTGATATAGTGTATTGTTCCATGATATAGTGTATTGTTCCCTTATATAGTGTATTGTTCCCTTATATAGTGTATTGCAGTGTATTGTTCCCTTTCTACTAATGGTACTGTCTTGTCCTGTAGTGAAATGAAGAGACGGTATGAACATTCCACGATAGATCAAGCCTTGAATTTACACCTTCAAGATGGACATCATCCTGAGGAAGCTGAACATCAAACACTATTGGACTTCTGCTACTTTCTGGATTCTTGTAAAAATTATAATCTCATACAAAAGAACATGGTTATGTTTTCTTTCTGTTCCTTTCGATTTGCTTGCTTGCTTTGAGGGTCACCAGACATGAGTACTATAAGGATGGAGGCTTAAATTTTCTACAAGCAGGAACTGCTGACCGACCATAGGCCTGTAAAACATAAAAAATAATAATGAAGCCATAAGTCTTGTGTCTCTGGGCATGGTGAAGGTTATGCACAGAAACACATGGCGTTTTTGAGGTTGTGGAGGCCACTTATTGGGTGGTTGGTTACGGGAGAGGGGGGTGGTTTGTTTTTTTGCTTTCCAAACTTTTTTTCTCTCTCATCTTTTCCTGCTAGCTTACAGCTAGCTGTCGCGATGGTAATAACTGAGGGCTGTTTTAAGCTATGGCTTTGCCTTTCCTTGTATAACTCCAATGAAGATTTAGTCTGATGGAGTTTTACAAACAAAAAAAATTCTAAGAAAGCTTTATTTTTTCCAGAAATCTATATATTTCTATTTGTATTTTTAGTTGTGTTAATAACGGAGCAAAAAGAGAGTGTGTTCTGTAACTTAATCCAGAAATTTCATGATCACTCCTTGATAAGATAGGAATCTACTTAACCTGATTTGGGTCCTCTCCAGGCGTCTTATCGTCTTGTTTGGGGTGTGCAGGCCGTCAATTTTTGTGTTTCTTTTTGTTTTGATGCTGTGTTTTGCTGTAGATTGGATCTCTGACGTGACTTGAACTGTCTTACTTCATACCTCTAGCAATAGTACAGCTCTGAATGTATCTCATCTGAACTAAACACCATGGAGGCTGCTGTTTTGGTGGAGGGATGTTAGTGCCTCACAATTCAGTCATTGGTTCCCAGTGAATGGCTTGGCTCAGACCACAATGTGCTTGCCTCCATCAGTGTTTATGCAATAGGTACATTTCTAAGGCTGCAGCCTATAGGCCAGGGGTCGCTAATCCCAACAATCAAGCCATCGCTGGCAAGCCTTTTAATGCCCGAAATTTTTTTTTTTCTTTCATAAAACATTGTTCTATGTAAAATGTTCCTTAATATTTCATATCGTGTAGCTTATTTTATCTTGGGTTTTTATGAACATTTTCTGTCTGTAGATTCATAGGCCTGTTGAGCTGTACATAACTGCGCTGCCCTGCCGAGTGCAATATCCACAACCCGCTTTCTGTTAGGTTTGTCGCACAGTTAAATGGGAGAGACGTGAATTTTGCACAAGGTCTTTTGTCACTAGGTTTGTCTGGAAATCGCTTTTCGGTGACAATCTTTAGTGGGATTTGTGTAGGGGCTTGGTTACACAGTAAGGCCTTATGCACATGGCCTGGTCTCTCCTAATGGGGGTGTCAGATACTCTGTTCCGATGATTATAGAGCAGGTCCTATCCTGCCCTGTGGGAGCGGAACGGAACTTCCCACCCCATTGAAGTCAATGGGGAACGCAATGAGGGCTTTCCGCTATGAAATCGGTCCCATCAGCATGTGCATCTAGCCTAAAGCTCTATTCAGACAATGTGACGCCTGTCCATCATACGGCTAATTTATTAAAATTGTACTATTCAGAGGCCGTGTTTTGCACATTTCTCGTCTGAATACAGACTTATAATAAGGCGCTGTTCCCATTTTTTGGAAAGCACTTGGGGAAATCTATAAAAACCATCTTGTTGCCTGTAGCCAATAACAGCATAGCTTCCATTACATCATGAAAGCAGCGCTGTGATCGCCGCAGCCATTTCCTACATCTGTGTAATTCTGCCCCTATTCAAAAAAGGTTATCCAAAAAAGTTGTGTTCACGTGTCACAAAGTGAGCTGCTTCCTGAGCCTTGCTGCAGACAGTCTTCTAAATCACCTTGCCGCCATGATAGTTGGTGCGCAGTATCACAGTCAAATGTTTCCGTTTCAAAAAGATTCGATAAAGTTATTCCAATCGGACATCACAATCGATACGATATCGGCCACAATCCTAAGGGCAATGTGTTGCCATCCGTCATATGTTATTGTTAGTGTGGTTAGGAATCCCAGCCTTCTTCTCTGTTCCATTGATTCATATCAGTCTTGTGCATCTGTTCTAATAGATTGACAGTATATATATTGGTGTGACTTACCGAATGATTAACATTTTTATAAGCTAGGTTACAATGAGTATATGGAAACAGATGTATATAATTGGAGTATTGTGTAAAAACTTTATAAACTACCCGCAGGCTTTTTGTGCTGTGGGCTCAGTCCCCGGACGTTCCATGTGGGATGGTTTGTTACTTGCTTTTAATTGTATACAACGCACATAACTATATATATAAATAAATAAATATATATCTATATTGCCTTACCACTAAAAAGCTCTGTTCAAGGAATGATCCAGAAGAAGTGCCTACGTGGTAACGAGCAGATGACCAGAAACCAGAAATTTAGACAAAAATTAGAAAAATATTTTAAACGCGTCTCGTGTTTTTTGTACTACAATATATATTTTTTTTCTTTTGAAAGGCCATTTATCCTGGTATGGACAAAAAAAAAAAAACCATTCTAAATCCTAGATGATGAATGTTGAACATGCTGGTTATATTTGGTTAATTTCATGGACATTGGCACTTTCAGTGATGGAGAAGCCTGCAGTGCATTCAGCCATAATACATTGCAAACCTGTCCAGCGTTTAAAGTGCTGAATTTGAAAGCTTTATTTTACAAAGGCTTATGGGACGTTTACAAAATAATATATAAATCTTAATATCATTAGTTGCATTTGCACTAAATGTGATGTACTTTTGCTATTCTGTAAATAAATGTATTACACTAAGTTACAAGCGTCTTGTTTCATTCACTCTGTATTATTATATCTGTGCGGGGCTGGTTTTGGAAAAAAGTTAGGCCGGGTTCAGACGGGGTTTTTTTGGACCAGATTCTGAGGCAGACACCGCATCAAAATCCGTCCCAAAAAATCCTGTCTGAACCCGGCCTTAGAAAATGAAATTATTTCACATTATATTATACAATTATCAATGTTTGATTACTTTCTTAGGTTTTCAGTCACTGGTGTTTTCCTGAATTAGAGGAGCTTTATTGCTGTCTGATCATGGCTGTCAGCACTTGTAAGGGAGTCAGGATCGGGCCGTGGAAAATCAGTCGTTGTGGTTCGGCCTAATGACTCCGTAGCCCTGCGTGTATGTTACATTTCAGAAGGAAGTTTTATAGCCTACAGATGCATCTTTACTTTGACTTGAATTTAGTTAAAGGGGGTTTTCCTGCCCCAAATAAAATTTTCATACAGATGACCTGGTCAGTATACCAGTTAAAGAGATGGGGGAATGATGTCATGGACATGACAAAGAGCTCTATGCTAGAAACACCTACTAGTAATGATAAATGGTTTATTAAAGAGGACTGTTCATGCACTCTGACATTAACGCTATTATACACTGTATTATATTCTGTGCACTTGTTAGCTTTGCTGGTATTTGCTCCAGTTCCAGAGATATCCGTGCCATTCGTTTCAGCACCTGCCCTGTCAGAGGGGTCAGCCTTACAGCTCAACGTCATGGCAGACTTTTCCATAGTTTTGTACTGTCCAGAGGGGTGTTCTTCACTACCCAGTCATTATGCTGAGCTGTAAGGTCACCCCATCTGACAGTCCTGGGATATCTGTGCTGTAACGAATGGCACCGATATCTCTACAACCAAGGCACATACTCACAAAGCTGAAAGTGCACTGCATTCAGCACGCGGCCAGATGTCACTCCGACTGCATTCTGCTGCTAACACGGTGCCACACGAGTGTACAGCGAGTACATTCCATTATGCATTCACCTTTATGGGGACTTTAGATCTGTTCCAATAACACAGATGATTATAGAGCAGGTCCTATCCTAATCTATCATAGGAACAGAATGGATCAGATGGACAACACTCAATGTCATTATTTAGCCTACTTTTATAGTGCCATCATATTCCGCAGCGCTTTTACAAACATTGTCCGTCACTGTCCTATATAGGGCTCACAATCTACATTCCCTATCAGTAAGTCTTTGCAGTGTGAGAGGAAACCAGAGTACCCGGAGGAAACCCACGTAAACACAGGGAGAACATACTAACTTAAGATGTTATGGTGTCCTTGGCTGGATTTGAACCCAGGACTCTTAATTCTGCAAAGTTGCAGTGCTAACCACTGAGCTACCGCACTGTCCTTCATCTGAGCGCATTCTGTCCTCATGTGCTGCAAACTTTGTCGTGTGTATGGTGGTCTTAAAGTTTTACTCAGATAAGCAAATCTCAAGAGCCTGGTGTCAGAGCCTCTGATGCTTACAGGTGTATACTGATTTATTTGATCCATTTCATATTGGCAAAATGCTGTTGGCCTAGTAATATGACATGTGTTCTCCATGCCTCATTAAAGGGATTGTACGCCTAGGGCTGTGCCGGTCATTAAATGAAGTGCCAGAAGCACAATTGTGATTTTCATCAGATTCGTGAAGTCATTGTTGGCCCTGCCACAGAGTGTGATGTATTACAGGAGAGAGCCTGCAAGTTACAAGCTATGATCAACAACTTGTGCATTGTAGTTAATGGCTGGTGGGATGAGGAAGCCTGTAGGAAATACTTCGGGCTCCTTCTCATTGTGCCAGCTCACTGTTTTCAGTTTTAGACAAAAATATTGTGATTTAAATCAAGGATTAACCATAAGCATAAATAAAATTGAGAGTACTACAACGGTTCAGGAGTTGTATCTGATGCTGCAGCTTGATATTTGTATTCCACAGTCCACCACCAGAGGGTGCCAGAGCACTGTACAGTGAGGCCTTTAGTAGAATGTTGTGTACAATCGGGATATGGGATATCATCATCCAGCCCTGCACTCTGGAATTCTAGTGTCAAAAAAAAATAAATCACAAAATAGACCATTTAAAACTTCACTTTTATTCCATTAGTTAAAATTCATGGATCACAATGGAAAAACCACTTACACATTTAAAGGTATGCTGGCCTCTTAGACACAGCATATGGGACCCTGTATGCAGGGCCGGTTTTAGACAAAGTGGGGCCCTGGGCAAGTTTATAAGTGGGGCCCTAAATTCCAAGGAGTGGAATACTATACAGTACTTTTCCCGTGTGGTGTGTGCACAAATCATGTGGAGAGAAAACACATGGAACCCTTTATAGTCTATGGGGTTCGTGTGGTTTCCTTAGGTATCCAATTTTTAATGCGTATAGGTTTCCTTTCGGGGGGGGGGGGGGGGGGTCACCAAGTGGCTCCCGGAACGGAATACCAAACACAGATTTGAACCGGGCCTTAGGAATCAAAGGTTGAAGATGCGCGGTTTCCGCTAAAATGAGTCCACTGACGGTCTACGGAACCTGCACATTTCATGCAGTAAAGCCAAGGTCAGTCCGTCCTCCTTCACTGCACGTGCTTTACACTTTGGGCACACATGGGCCTAAGCTTCACTGCACACAGAGATCGTGTGCCAGAGTCCATCAAAGGACTCATCTCAGAGGACACCGGGCATCTGTAAGTTTTGTTACCTTTTACAACTAAACTGTCTGATAATGATAAAAGCGCAGTGTCATAAGGAAAAATAGTTTGTGGCCCATAGCAACCAACCCCAGCACAGCTTCCATTTTTCAAAGCCACTATAAAATGGAAGCTGTGCTGTAATTGGTTGATATGGGCAACTAAAACCAATTTTCTTTATGACCGTTTTCATAAATTAGTCAGTGAGTCTGTGCAAACTGGCTGATGACTGGTCAAAAGCAAATGATCATGCCAAGTACTGATATTTTTGGTCAATTGTTGGCCAAAAATTCCCAATTTGATTTTTAGGCAAAATCTGCCATTGCTCATTATGACTCATGAACGAAGATTAATAATATTTTAATGGTTGATTGACTGCTGAAATTAGCCATTTCATCTGATTTATCTAAGACTGCCTTCACACGGAGTAACGCTGGGCTTGTAAAAATCCTCATTCACAAGCCGTACACGCGTGCGCTGCGGAAGGCTCCCGGACACTTCCCATTCACTTCAATGGGAGCGCGCGTAAAGCTGGCATTACGAGCGCTCCCATTGAAGTGAATGGGAAGTGTTTGGGAGCCTTCTGCAGTGCTCGCGTGTACGGCTGTGAATGAGGATTTTTACAAGTCCAGCGTTACTCCGTGTGAAGGCAGCCTAATGTGAATAGCCAGCTTTAGGCTGAGGCCCCATGTTGCAGAAATACAGCGGTTTTTTGTTAGGGAGCGTTCACACTACCGTCGGTGTCCGACATGTAGTGTCTGCTCAAAATCTGTCACGGACACTAGGAGTGGACACTAGCTGTGTCCGTGACACCTGTCATTCATCTCAATGGGCATCGGGTGCGTTCTTTTGCACTCCGTGCCCGTCCTTCCCTGTCCGCAAGTGAAGATGTCCGACTTCTCAAGCGGACAGAAGAACCCTGCATGCCGCACATTTTGTCCCTCTTTCGGTTCTTTAAAAGTTGGGAGGTATGGTATAAGGGATAACTTACTTTAGGAGGAAACCCCCCCCCCCCCCCTTTATCTGTTACTGACAACACCTAGCTGCAGCAGACTGACCTGTATTCGCTGGCTGTACACCTTATAGCTGCCATTTCAAGTTGTTCACTTGTTACATTGTACAAGAAGAGAGCAGACAGCCAGTGTCTCCTGTCTCAGTATAAGTATGTCATCTGCAGGTCAGGACTGCTCCTGCGCCCCCTGCTGGGCTGGAGGCGGGGCTACCAATAACACAGCCAGGAAGCCCCTCCCCCGAGTCTCTGCACGGCAGCTGCGCTGCTGACCTCAAACTAAAAGTAAATAAAGGTTCATCAGTACTCCACAGCTGCCGGCCTAGGTCTGTCACCGTCCGTTCTGGTCGTCAATCTGACAGTCCGGACCATCGTTTAATGCCTGGCTCAGCTAATGGTGACGACGTGCTGAAGCCAGGGAGGCCCTCAAGCTGTTGGGGCCCTGGTCAATTGCCTAGTTTGCCCCCCCCCCCCCCCCACCAACACTGGCCCTGCCTGCATGGTTGCCCTGCCAAGCTGATGTACACCAGATTTACCAAACACAACTTTGCAACTTTTTAAAACCTCACTGGTAGGGGCAGGTGTAGAATGTGGAGTAGCAATTTAGGGCAGAAACCTTCCACACTACAGGTTCTGTGGATTCCGCCCCAAATCAACGACAAATTCTGCTCTTATTGTTTTGTTTTGTAATGTTTGTTTTTTTTTTCATTGGCAGGGAATTGGAGGTCGGAAAGTGAAGAGAAGTCCGAGGTAGTGGTCTGCCTCAAATTCCTCTTCCTTTTCTGTTGTCTAAACAGAGCCTAAAGGTAGACTTACAGGTGCACCAAATATACCAAACAGTATGTAACACATGATAAATTTGGTACAATCACACATCCATAGATACACACAGAAATTTTACATCATATATTCCTCAGTATATGGAGTACTTGGCAGCTAACCCTCTGTGCATATGCCCATACTTGTTATGGCTGACTGGTGTGAGTCCTAGTACATAACACAATGGCTTATGTGTCATTCTATGACTCTAGGAGGGTGGAATTGGAGACGGATTATTCTGCACCCGCACCCCTTCCTCACTTGCGTATGGTTAAAATGTAATTAAATTTCAAAAAAAATTATTAAAGTAAGGATTGTAGGGGTCTAGTGTAAAATTCTTCACAGTAAGAAATTAGGTTAGGATCAGACATTCTCTTCTATAACATAGAAAACCTCTGCTTGTCATGTGGAGTCTTGTGACTCTAAGAGTTAACCATGTGGCGCTAATATTAGCAGGACCTCATTTGATGCATATGGCGGTTTACCCCATTCACTATTACTGTGCAAGTTTTATTTTATCCATCAATTTCAAGCAGACACGGCAATGAAGGTCAATGTGAACATAGGCTTTGGCGTGTAGAGAATGCCATACTATGCTGGTCTGAAACGTCTTCCATTCTGAATCTGACAATCCAAAGCAGGATGCCTATTGATATCAGTAACCATAGATGCCTCTATAATAAAATGCAGTTCTAACCAATGGCTGTTCTGGGATATATTACGGGTCAGTCTGGGTGTATTACGGAGCACTGTAGCCCCACCCTACAAACATTGGTGATAGTGTCAAGTTCATCGACCCCAGATTTGTTAACTTCTGATAAATCAGTATAAATATTAAACATCCTGGACCCTGGGCAAGAACAGTTCACTGTTGTAGCGAAATATAAAACCGTAGAGAGATTTATACTGCTGATACGAATCGCTAAAAGACATAGATTCCTAAGACTATTGTGACCCATGCCCCATTCCTGAGAAATATCTTCTTTCTTCCATATGTAAATGAGCTTTCAGACAGCACTGGGGTATGATCTATATATCTTTATAAGGAATTCCATGTGAATTATAAAGTAATGAGCCCAGTAAAATGCAAGAAAAACCACATGCAATTATATGTCAGAAGTATAAGCGCATACCCATGTGGTTGTATGTACAGAAAATGACCTTTGGCCCACTGGCACACTCTAAAACTTGAAGGCAGCAGACCTGATTTATAGTCAAGATATTAACCATATCACTTTTATATAGAAGTTTCCCATACAAATACGACTAATTTCTTCTGCACTGTTGTTTTATACCGATGAGTGGGATTGTTCTTTGTTTTTGTACGTGAAATGATTTTCCTCAGGATGATGGCATCTACCAGCAGGACAATGCGACGTGTCATAAAGCTCGCAGTGTACGTGCGTGGTTCGAGGAGCACCAGGATGAGTTTACCATACTCCCTTGGCCAGCAAATTCCCCGGACTTGAACCGAATGGAGAATCTGTGGGACCACCTCGATCAGGTTTGTTCGCGCCATGGAATCTCAACCGCATAACCTAGCGCAGCTGGCCACAGCACTGGAGTCGGCATGGCTCAACATCCCAGTGACCATCATCACAACATCCCCTCTCTTCCTGCACGTCTCGCAGCGGTCCGCTCTGCCAAAGATGGTTATTCTGGATTTTGACAGGTGGTCACATTAATGGGACTGGACTGTGTAGTAGATACATTCTTGAAAATAGAGGGCACTATTATAGTGGTTACATTCTTGTACATAGATTGCTAAATAAATTGTTTGTACATAGGGGGCAGCAGTATTATAGTGGTTATATTCTTATACATTGGGGACAGTAATCCCTTTAAGAGCAGGTTCACATGGAGAAATAATGTGCCAATCTTCTGCTTGAAATTCCTTGGGTCCGGGCCCGGAGGGATACATGGCCCCCGGCCAACTGGAGAAAGTCGGGAAAAGCCTGGTTCACTAACTGCTATACATATTGTTAATGGGAGCATGATGCTGGGCTCCTGCCAAATAACAAATACTTATACTCACCTCTTGTGGCTTCTGACGATTCCCAGAATCCTCTTTGGGGCTCTTCTGGCCTTTGAGGCACACGCCTTAGATGTCATTGCTAATGCCTGTGGGAGCACCCGCTTAATGATGTCATGGAGCCCCACGTGATTAATGAGACCCAATCACAGGCCCCAGCAGTGACGACTGAGGCGCGTGGCCTCACTTGCAGACAGAAGAGGACCGAAGATGATTCTGAAGAGAGCTGGACAGAGTGAGGATGCCTAGGAGAGGTGAAATAAAGTGAGTATGTGTTTGTTATTTTCATCAAACTCGGAAGTGGAAGACTAAATCTCACGGATATTCAGCAAATTTCGTGGGGCTCACCTGAGCAGGCTCTAGGGGGTTCTTGGGAGTATTTTATATTGATATTGATAAACATATTACACTTTGTGGGGCCTCTTTTGGAAGCATATTATACTCTCTAGCGCCACTGTGGAGTAAATTATACTGTTTGGGACCATTGTGGAGCATTCTATACTGTGTGTGGGCCACTGTGGATCATATTATATTGTGTGGGGGCCATTGTGGAGCACTTTATACTATGTAGAGGGCCACTGTGAAGCATATAATACCGTGTGTGAGGCACTGTGCAGCATATTATATTGTGTGGGGGGCCACTGTGAAGCATATAATACCGTGTGTATTATATTTTATATATATTTTACTGTGTGGGGACTCTTCACTATTCACATCACACATCATCTGTTTTATAGCACACATCATCTGTTTTATACTGTTATTACAGGCTGGAATATCTTCGCATGGTGATTATAAAGCAGCTAATGTGCAATGTAAATAATGAAAGAGTCACAGCACTTGCAAAAGCAATACAGTATCTTCAAAGAGTTGATCAGCAGGGGCTCTGGGTGTTGGACCTCCACAGATCTCATAGATCCCTTAGTCTGTTAGGACCCTGCAGATCACCGGTTTCCCACAGCACGCAGTTCCCAGTATTGTTTACATGCTGGGGGGCTGCGCTGCTCACTCACTGTATTCTTGATAACTGCAGTTGTAAGTACTAAAGCTATGTCCTTTTCAAGTATCTGAGATACCACTGCGGCACCCATAACCATCACTATTAAAAATATGCTATAGGGAGAGGGTTGGGGGCCCAAGACAAAATTTGCATAAAGGCCCACAAGACTTAAGTTACTGGAGAGCAGACTGTTGCCAGACAGCTTTGTTGGTAACTAGAGATAGGCGAACCTCACAAGATTCCTTATGCCGATTATTTGTGTGTTCTTCTGGAATCTTCATTTCGGCCTGCATTTGTTTGCTCCCAAACCAAACTGCTATTGTTAAACTTTGGGTTCAGTTCAGAGCGCAGAGTATAATAAACGGAGGCTCAGGGACAATGAGTAAACACAAAAAAACAGTTGTCCCTCTCCTTGGCTCTGTTGTGGCATCTGGCTGTCCCTCTGTATTCTTTTCAGCCCTCTTCTGGCCTCCTGAATGACGGCCACGTCCCCCAGATGCTGTGACAGAGCCCAGGAGAAGTAAGACTGTTATTTTTACTCACCTTCTCTGGGCCCTCACTTATTATACTCTGGGGTCTGAACAGATATCGAAGTATAATAGTTGTTTGTGGGTAGTGAACCCCGAAAAGTACATTACAAACCTGTTCACTCATCCATAATGATGACTAATCCACCTTCAGACGTTGGGCTTGTCCAAGTCCAGTTGCCTGATTCTTGCCTTCCCCAACATCTGATGTTGTTTGGTGCCCATACACATTAAGTGGACAACTAGTCACTCTGAAATCAGCAGATTTGGCTGATTCACTGAATTATCCCAGCAAAGCAACTTATCCTCTATCCACAGAAAAAGTGATGGTTTATAGATCGAGTCTAAGTACTGGGATAACAATGAGGTGGGTCGTTCTGACCACCTCTCCTTTGGGGAGCAAAACACCTCCGTCCTCTTTATCAGCGGGGTGTCAGTACTTTATCCCACCAAAGCAACTTGTTGCAGATCGGTGAGGCTCAACCACTTTAATGTTATGTGTATGAGTAGCTTTAGGGGCTTATGTCATCTACAACTACTTTCACAAAATATCTTCTCCCTAAACTGATATTTTTGGTCATAGCGTTCCACATCCTTCTCTCTTTTGTTAATTTTGGATATTAAAAGTGGAGGGAAAAAAACATATTTTATAGAAGTGGCGTGTATGCCCAAGGTTAATAAGGTTCATGTAGAGGCAATGTAACAAAATGTACGTACAGAAGGAGATCATTACACTAATAACTTCTTCAGTCTGTCCTGGGAATTCTTATTTCATGGAAGGATACACTGTTTTCTAGATTTTGGAGATTATGTATATTATTTTGTTCTGCTGGCTGTTAAGTGTATTGCTGATGGCAAGAGAACACCATCTTCTTAAGCTGCTTACTTCTAATCCTTTGCTACATCTTTCTTTTCTTACATAACATGCTGCCTCTTATCTTTGTACTATGTAGACTTATGTGGACTTTGTGTTCAGTAATGTGTTTCTTAGAAGCTGGAAGAAGATAATACATTACTGGAATTCAATTAACATCTAAATCCCTATAAATGGTTTAATAACTTCTTGTGAAGATGCCAGCATTGTCTTTTCTACCTTTGGAACTGAAAAACAAAATTTCAAAATTTGCATTTTAAGTAACACAAATTTCAAGGACAGAGAGCCTCAAATTTATGTGTATAGAGAAGAATCTATAAGGCCCCGTGCACCTGGCTGTATTATGGCACCCATAGAAGTTTATCGGCCCTACTTTATCTTTGTTGTTTTTTTACTAGACCTCACCATTACTGAGCAACTGGTGCTGATAGTTTAAGAGCCCAATATGCTAATTAGGTTCGCTACTGTCTGGTGGGCAGTCCTAGACTGTATGCTGGAAGCTGAGGACAGCCCACTTGACAGTACATAGTTTCAGTACCCCCAATGGGGTAATTAGGCTAATACCATCAATTGCTCCGGAAATATAGGGGCTAGAGAAAAATATCTGCACCAGAATCAGTGGGGTGACACATACTTGAAGAACCGAATGAGGTGGTAAAAGGTCCTTTTTAAAGGAAGTCTACCACCAACAAAAATGTCTTGTAAACCACTTATATGCTGTTGTATGGTCAGTTAGTGACATAGCAAACATACATTTTTGTGTCAAAGTGCAGTCTTGCTCCCAAGATTGTCATGCTTTGGTGCATATGTAGAGTAAAAAAATGCAGGCGACAGAAAAAAAAACACGATTGGAAACCTGGATCAGCTTCCTTCACCTCAGAAGACAGTTGTCACTTCTTGGCTATAGCATGAAGGCCACGTGTTCTAGTAGGGTAGATATATAAGAGTTTGTGAGACAATCCCTTTAACCCTAAAGTTACCTGCATCTGATATGGTTTTAGCTTTGGTGCCAAGTTCTAGTAATGCTGGATGATATCTCATATCCCTGGTGCGACAAGTGCACGTCAGTAATTGCCACTGTCAGGAGCTCAAGAGCCACATGAGGCCTGCAAGACTCCTTCAGGGAATACTGCTCTAATGTGTCTTTATCTTTAACTCATTCCATATTAAACATTCAACACAGCTGAAATAGTTGACAATTATGACTATTGTCTGTGTGACCATCGTGGCTCTCATATTCGTGGCAGCCATGTCAGATATATCAGTATTGTAGAGAAGGTGGAGTCTCAGATCTGTACATCGCGTGGGTCCTGTGCTTGCAGTCAGGGTTCGTGCCTTTGAGGTTGTAATCTGCACTTAATCTGTTTTTAATTAAAATAAATCCAATAGTACAAATATATCTGGATTTAGCTGCCAATGCAAATTCTTGTTCCATAATTATTGTCATTAAATATATGATGATACCTTGATCTGATAATAGGTTCTTCATTCCCATGCTTCCTCGCTCCAAAGCACAGCGCGATAGGCACTGCGAGGCAGAAGAATGTTCCTGGCTAACTGTCAGTAACGCCCTTCTGACCATAGAAGAGCTACGGTACCGGACCGTAAGCTCTTCACACCGAGCCCACATCGGGAAAGCCGACAGTGTGCTGAACTCAGCGCACTGTCAGCTTTCCGGCAGTATATAGAACTGCCTTTGGGAAAAATGGTGAAAGGTCCTCTTTAAGGTATTGTTTTATGCAAAAGTCCCCGTCCTCTGCTTAACAGACCTCAATGTGCAAGGAAGTAATGAAAACGTAACAAGGCAGCGTTCAGTTCTGGACATCAGGTATAGTATAATCTAGCATGACGGGTCTAGGCGGCAATTTCCTCATATCATCTATTAGGAAGACCATATGCATAGTCCTCTGCAGGTGGTTCCACAGTATCTCCATAGAGTGAAGGCTCCAAAGCACAAATTATCATTTTCAACCATTCTATAATTTATTTATTCGTGTACTTTGGGTCATTGTTTTGTTGCATCCCATGTCTCCTCACCTTGGGGTTATAGACTGCTGCTCTGACATCATCCTACAAAATGCTTTGATACATCTTAGACTTATTTGTCCCACCAATGATCACTAGGTGTCCAGGCTCCAAGACCACAAAGCAGCCCCAAACCATGATGTCCCTTACACCATGGTACACAGTTTGGTTTTGGTGTTGGTACGCAAAAATAGTGTTGTGTATTTGAGCTAAAAAGTTCCTTTTTTATCTCAGCTGTTAATTGAACATTTTACCAGGTTTGTGGACCATCCAGGTAGACTCCAGCGAAGCAATGTTTGTATGGACAACAGCATTTGATAGTGAACAAGACATGGATAACCTTATGGATAAATAAATGCCTGAGAAGCAAGTAAGCCCATATCAACCTGTCCTGCAAATAAGTTAGGGAGTCTGTCATCAGGATGAAGCATATTAGACCAGTAGCAGGCTTAAATAAGTCAAGCACACTTGAATGTGACAACTGCACGCCGGCTGTGTAGACATGATGTGATGACGTCACATCATGTCTACAACTATGCGCGAGTGAGAGAAGAGGCTTGCAGACAGCAGCGGGGGAACGAGGAGAAGGTAAGTTCAATGTATACACTGAGGTGGAGCATGAAACTGGGGGCAGATGAAGGAGAGGACGGCATGACACTGGGGGCAGAGATGTGGGGACATGAATCTGGGGGCAGAGATGGAGAGGACAGCATGACACCGGGGGCAGAGATGGAGAGGACAGCATGACACTGGGGGAAGAGATGGAGGGGACATGAATCTGGGGGCAGAGATGGAGGGGACATGAATCTGGGGGCAGAGATGGAGGGGACATGAATCTGGGGGCAGAGATGGAGAGGACAGCATGACACTGGGGGCAGAGATGGAGGGGACATGAATCTGGGGGCAGAGATGGAGAGGACAGCATGACACTGGGGGCAGAGATGGAGGGGACATGAATCTGGGGACAGAGATGGAGAGGACAGCATGACACTGGGGGCAGAGATGGAGGGGGGACATGAAACTGGGGGCAGAGATGGAGGGGGGACATGAAACTGGGGGCCTATTTTTTTTAAAAAACGCAGCAGTAGTGGCTGTCACCGGGCCCCCTAGTGGCCCGGGCCCTGTGGCAGCCGCCTCCGCTGCCTCTACGATAGTTACACCCCTGGCTTTACGTGTCCCTGTGTTTATTACTCTGCATATTTTTTGCTATTATGTATGTTTAACTAAGTTACACATGTACTGTTATTAAGGTATTCTATCACTACTATCATCTTATTATACTTTCTGGATATGTCCTACACTTACTACTGAGAATGTAAAAGGATTCTCTGCACACCTTACCCCCCTGACCAACACCGAAGACCTCGACCGACCGACCCCAAAATATAATAATCGGAGACTGAGGGGGGGATACAAACATAAAAAACACTGTCACATACCTATCCCCGGCTCCGCTGCAGTCTTCGGTGGTGTCGGCCATCTTCAATAACGTCAGGACGTCACATGACCCGGGACGCAGGTCCCGGTCAAGTGACGTCAGAGACGTCACACATCTAGATCCGATGCCTGCATGGAGCGCAGAGAGGTGAGTAACTGTGTTTTTTAGGTTCCCTAAGGGGGCCTTCACACTACCGTCTGTGTCCAACAGGTAGTGTCCACTCCTAGTGTCCGTTCAAAATCTCACACGGACATTAGGAGCGGACACTAGCTGTGTCCGTGACACCTGTCATTTATTTAAATGGCGATCGGGTGCGTTCTTTTGCACTCCGTGCTCTTCCTTCACTGTCCGCATGTAAAGATGTCCGACTTTTCAAGCGGACAGAAAAACCCTACATGTCGGGTTTTTCTGTCCACTTGAAAAGTCGGACATCTTTACATGTGGACAATGAAGGAAGAGCACGGAGTGCAAAAGAACGCACCCGATGCTCATTTAAATAAATGACAGGTGTCACGGACACAGCTAGTGTCCGCTCCTAATGTCCGTGTGAGATTTTGAACGGACACTAGGAGCGGACACTACCTGTCGGACACAGACGGTAGTGTGAACGCCCCCTTACTTCTCCCGGACCTACGATCATTATACTTGGGGGTCTGAAAAGATCCCCGAGTATAATAATAGTGTTCGTGGGGCCTGTGGCTTCACTTACCGATCCCGGACTCTGCCAGGATCGGTAAGTAAATAGGGTTCGTTTTGGGTTACATTGTTTGGTTTCATTCTTCATGAATAAACCAGGGAAGTTTTATCAGATAATCATTTGACACTTTTCTTTTTAACCAGGAAACTCCTTTGTAACATCTTTAATATACTTAGAATTTGCAAAAGAAAGAGATTTTCTACCCTATCCAGACTTTTATATAAGTTTCCAGGACAGGGTGTTCACTCCTTGTATTCTAAAATTGCACGTGAAAATTTCGTGACATATGTTTGGGGTTGAACGATGCAGCTGCTGAAGTTATGTGGCCGTTTGGATAGTGCGTGCACAAACATAGCAGCTGTCCCTGGAATGTAGAGGGTTAATGAGTGCATCAGACCATATGCTGGGGAGATGTGATGTCAGCGCCAGTCATTGGCTCGCCCTGGTCTGATGAGGAAGCCCTTACAGTAGGAAGAGGCCCTGGTTCATACTATACACAATGTAATCTCATGTCAGGTCTGTGCGTATGTAATAAGTTATTAACCAGATCCACGCCCTACACAGTCCAGTGTAATACTGACCCTGTTACATAATAATCCATGCATTTTAGCTTTTTGTGAAATAATAGATCTACAAGTATAAACTCTATAGTGTAAATATATTTCTAACTTGAGAGATACAACGCAGTTTTATTCTAGAAAACATCATCACCAGTATTTGGAGCTCCCAAACTAGTAACCATTATTAGATCCATAAGAAGCCGAGACTTATGTTGTGAGTTCTATTGGATTATGTGCAAAATTCAATATATCTTCTTAGCATAATACATACAGTATGCCACCATGAAACACCAAACTAAGGCTTTGTTCACAACTACACCTGAAAATCAACAGAGGAAACTGCCGAATCAAGTTTTGAAAGGACAGATCACAATGGACCCCATTATATTAAAGGGAAACTACCATTAAAAACTTTTTTTCTAGGTAACACGTCGGAATAGCCTTTAGAAAGGCTATTCGTCTCCTATCTTTAGAAGTGATCTTCGCCGCGCCGTTCGTTCGAAATACCGGTTTGTACCGGTATGCTAATTAGTTCTCTCGCAGTGATGGGGGCATTCCCCAGTGCAGGAGATGCGATGGGGGCGTCCCCATTGCTGCTCGAAAACCGACTCCAACACCGCCTCTGTCTTCTTCTGCATCCTCCCTTCCTTCTTTGCCATAACGTCAGACGCCGAAGTTCGCCGAACAGAGCGTACTGCGTAGGTGTCCGACGTCCAGCCGAAGAAGAAAGGGAGGATGCAGAAGAAGACAGAGGCGGCGCTGGAGTCGGTTTTCGAGCAGCAATGGGGATGCCCCCATCGCATCTCCTGCACTGGGGCCCTCCCCCATCACTGCGAGAGAACTAATTAGCATACCGGTACAAGCCGGTATTTCGAACGAACGGCGCGGCGGAGAGCATTTCCAAAGGTAGGAGATGAATAGCCTTTCTAAAGGCTATTCCGACGTGTTACCTAGAAAAAAAAGTTTTTTAATGGTAGAATCCCTTTAAATGGTGGTACATCAAACTTTGTGTATTACCATTATTTTATTGGTGCACCTCTCCATTGCTCTGGTCCTATGAGGCACCAGAACAGATGAAGTTTACCTCATGAAATTTGCATTTGGGTGGGAAATGTGTTGCTTCCTTAAACACTACCTGACCAAAGGGCGGCCCCTCAGAGGCCATTATGTCCCATCTGCAGTATTTAGAAAAAATGTAGTAATGGATGACCATGTTGCTATTTTGTATATTTTGGTACAGAGTACCACTGCCAAACTCTGGCCTGATGTTGAAGTGGATTAGAGAGCGCCCCCACAGGTTCCAGTGAGGGTTGTTCTGATACTTCATAGCAGATCCTTTTGATATATAGCTTGCTAGTGTCGATCTGCTGGTTTTGCAACCTTTACCTCGGGACATGGATTCTGATTACCAACTGTTTAAAAAAAACCTTGTAGGTAAGACCGGATGGATCTTCTTACATTTAATGTATGTCAAAAAAAATTCAAGAGAAATAAACATACTGAGGCTGAGTAGGGCGGGGCTCCTCTTATAGGAAGGTCTTAATTGTTTAATTAATGATTATTACTTAACATATCTCTTCTAATTGTATCTAGAGAAACAATATCCGATGTGTGTACTGCCAACGGAAGAACAGGAAAATGGAGATACAGCGCTGGCATGAACCTACCTGAGTTTATACATCGTTGTTCCTGTTTCCTTTGGAATAAAAGCAATCCTTCGGTTTATGCGATCAGTTCCACAGATGGACATAACAAGTTCTTGATTCAGGTAACAGAGATTTTCTCTTGATGCAGCTCTTTCTCTGTTCTTTCTGTATTTACCGTATTAGGGGACGTTCACACTACCATCAGTGTCCGAAAGCTAGTGTCCGCTGCTAATGTCAGTTCAAGATCTTGCGCGGACATAAGCAGCAGACACTAGCTGTGTCCGTGACATTTTGCATTGATTTAAATGGACATTGGGTGCGTTCTTTTACAGTTTGTGTCTTTCCTTAACTACTTCCGGACCGCCCATAGACTATATACGTCCGGGAAGTGGTTGCCTAGTTCTGACAGGACGTACCTGTAACTTTAGCCGGAGCTCCCAGAGAGATAGCAGGGAAGATTTATTACCTCCTCTGCTATCTCGATCGCTGTGTATACAGCGCTCAATGAGCGCTGTATACACAGCTATGGACGCTGCCATAGTTCAGCTGCCCTCTGACCCGGCGGACACGTGATCCGCCGGGAGCAGAGTCTTGCAAAACCTGCTGGGTCCTACAGGACCCAGATCAGCTCAGTAAGCTGTGTATACAGCGTGCAGAAGGCTGGATTTCTCCTGCAACTGGGGTTAAATGTACCAACCCCAGTTATAGGAGAAATCAGCCTCAAGTACAAAAAAAAGTGATCAGATGTCCCCAAAGGTCTCTTATCACCTTATGGGGACACAATCTGGAAAAAAAATAAAATAAAAATATAATAAAAAAGTTTTAAAAAAATGTAAATAAAATAATAATAAAAAATAAATAAATAATACGCTAATAAAACGCCGTTATTAAAGGTTATAGCGCCACCCCCGACGACACCATACATAATAAAAATTACCGTAACGGAGAGGAAAAACTATATTATAAAGTTTTTCAGTGACACTTTGTGTTATTAAATTAAAAAAATAAATAAATTGAAAACCAGACACAATTTCCCTCCTATTTTGTTCATATGTTCCCGGATATAAAAAAAAATTAAAACACATTAGAAAATAAAGATAACATAACAATAAAGCCCTATGTGTCCCCGAAAAAAGACACAAAAATTAGTTGACTGAGACATACAACCGCACATACAAAATAAACCTAAATTGTGTCTGGTCCTGGACCACAAATTGGCCAGTACTGAAGTGGTTAAGTGTTCGTTCCCAAAGATGTCCGACTTTTCAAGCGGACAGCAAAACCCGACGTAGGTTTTTTCTGTCTGCTTGAAAAGTCGGACATCTTTGGGAACGGACAGTTAAGGACAGGCACGGAGTGTAAAACAACGCACCTGATCTCCATTTAAATCAATGAAAAATGTCACGGACACAGCTAGTGTCCGCTGCTAATGTCCGTGCAACATTTTGCACGGACATTAGCAGCGGACACTAGCTGTCGGACACCGACGGTAGTGTGAATGCCCCCTTATTGCTAACTTTATGGTCATAGTTTGTGCTTTTGTTTATTGTTTACACTGGGTAATTTATATGTGGTGTGTCTTTGTATCGTGTCTCAAAACCATCTTCAAAATGTTTTGATTATTTAATAATGATTTGATATATAAACGTTTATACTCTAGGGCTAGTAATTGCTGTGGTATGTATGCTATATACTTAGATTCAGAATTCACATTTATATATGTTTTACATGTAAATGTTGTTTTTAAAGAAGTTACACATGTGATTTGTGTTGTGCTAATTGGTTCCAATTACAACTGCGGGTATATATCATGCGTGGAAACTACTTTGTTTGTAATGCCATGAATAAGAAGGTGCCGCCTCGAAACGCATAGACTAAAAGCTTTCCATGTTGCGATATTGTCATCCATCGTCATGAGAATCTATGTCGTGAGTTTTTACTTCTATATTTCCAATGGTAGCTTGTGAATTCATGGACTTTAATGCTTTATGAAAAGCTAAGTTTTATTCATTGAGAACTCTTCGCTGGTGCTGGATTTTTTCTTTTTTTGGTCCTACTATTTGCCTGGGCCGGGAGGTTATTCTTTCTGTGCACCGGTCGAGTTTTTCTTCTAATCCATTCACATGTGTTGGGCTGTGGAGTGTTTTTTTTTTTTTTTTTATGGAAGAATGGCAATAAGAAAACCATTGTTGAACGTTTAACTTTTTGGCCTAAATTCAAAGTGCAATGTGTGGCAGAAAAGTAACTCTGCTCATCACCCTGAACACACCGTCCCCACTGTGACACATGGTTGCGGCAGCATTATGCTGTGGAGAGGGTTTTCATCAGCAGCGACAGGGAAGCTGGTCAGAGTTGATGGGAAGATGGATGGAGCTAAATACAAGACAATCCTGGAACAAAACCTGTTGGAGGCTGTGTGAAGCATGGGATTTTTCAAAAAAACAATCGGACCTTGATTGATGAAAAGAATCCAAGGAGTTTATTTCAGGAAGTCCAGTTTTAACAAAAAAAAAAATAATTCTTCAGAAAATTTCCATAATGCATACAACAAACACCTTGTACCTCAGGCTGCTGTAGTCTCACAAACAATTCATCATGTGAACTTCACCAACACATACATACCCAGCTTTCTGGGAATTGGAATCATTTTATACCTTAGACATTTCCCATAATACTCTGCAGTTTTCCCTATAAAACCCTGGAGTTGCTGCAGACTTGCCTCTTATAAGATCAGGGGAGACACACCCAGTGCAACTCCACTCATGCAGGTAAATATGCAAAAACACTTTATAAATCCATGTTAATGTGAACAGTTCCTTAGTGTTAGTATATGGTTCCCAGATGGTAAGACAAGAAATAGTAGGAAAATAGAGCATTAGGTGGCCAGCCTAATGAGGAAAGAAAGAAATAAGAAGCAGTAATAGAACATTCACACAGAGATATTACCAGATCTGGGGTCTTATGTACCACCACTAAGGTTACAAAGAAGAAATCACATGGAAACACAACACAAAATAGTTTACCTCTTCACATTCCTCCCCCCTTAAGAAGAAGCTTGTCCTTCTTCAGACAGCTTTCACTTCAGCACCATACCTGGACAAATGATCGGCATTTTGGTGCTTGGACCCTGACCGATGTTGTATCTCAAATTTAAATGGCTGTAATGCTAAATACCATCTAGTTATTCTGGCATTTTTGTCCTTCATGGTATGAATCCAAGTGAGGGGATGATGATCCGTCACTAAAGTAAACTCTCTTCCTAATAAATAATAGCGTAATGCCTCCAATGCCCACTTTATTGCCAGCCCTTCCTTCTCGATTGTAGAATACTTTTGTTCACGGGGAAAAAGTTTCCTACTTAAATAAAGAATAGGGTGTTCCTCACCATTAATCTCTTGACTCAGGACTGCCCCAAGTCCCACCTCAGATGCATCAGTCTGTACAATAAATGCTTTGTCATAGTTTGGACTTTGTAAGACTGGTTCTTTACACAAAATTTCTTTTATTTGTTCAAAAGCTAAATCACATTCTGTTGTCCATATCACGTCCTCTCTACTGTTCTTTTTAGTTAGGTCGGTTAAGGGAGCAACGATAGTAGCAAAGTTTGGAATAAAACGTCTATAATAGCCAACAAGACCTAAAAAGGATCTGACCTCTTTCTTTGTGGCTGGAATAGTCGCAGATTGAATGGCTTGTACTTTGGATATCTCTGGCCTTACTTTACCACTACCCACAATAAACCCAAGGTACTTTGTTTCTTGGAATCCCAAAGCACATTTACGTGGATTAATTGTAAATCCTGCTTTCCCAATTTCAGTTATCACCTTTTCCAAGTGATACAAGTGCTCTTCCCATGATTTGCTAAAGATTACCACATCATCTAAATAAGCAGCACTGTACTCCGTATGATCCTTCAAGAGTAAGTCCATGGCTCTTTGAAACGTGGCTGGAGCACCATGAAGACCAAATGGCATGTTTCTGAACTGATACAAACCATTAGGCATCACAAAGGCAGTTTTTTCTTTTGATTTCTCATCAAGTGGAATTTGCCAATAGCCCTTACATAAATCTAGGGTAGAAATATATTCTGCACACCCCAATCTATCTATGAGCTCATCAATACGTGGCATTGGGTAATTGTCAAAACTAGATATAGCATTAATTTTACGAAAATCTATGCAAAATCTTATTGTCCCATCTTTTTTCCCAACCATCACTACAGGTGATGACCAAGGACTTTTAGAGGGTTCAATAACGCCCAATTTAAGCATTTCCTGAACCTCATTTTCAGCCTTACCCTTTAATTTTTCAGGTATACGATAAGGTCTCTGTCTGATAGGTGGATGATCTCCAGTATTTATTGTATGAGAAACTAACGATACACGGCCAGGCTTACTTCCAAAAATATGTGAACTGGACCCTATAATCTTCCTCAAGTCACAATGTTGCTCTTTAGATAACTTTGGATTCCATGTTACCTCTGACCAGTGAGCACAATGTTTCAACAAATCATAAATTTCTTCAGACACATCTTGTGAAGACTCTGCTACAATAGTACACGTAGTGTTATCTTTAGGACCAACCTCTGGTTCAATCCAACGTTTTAATAAATTTACATGGTAAACCTTATTTTTTTGTTTTTTATCTGGGGTTTCAATTTCAAAGTCAACAGGACCTGTTTGTCTAACCACTTTATATGGCCCTTGCCATCTGGCCAACAACTTATTCTCACTGCTGGGAAGCAAGAGAAGAACCTTATCCCCAACTTTAATCGATTTATTTTTGGCATGTTGATCATACCATTTCTTTTGGTAAACTTTTGCCTTGTGGACATTATCATGAGCTACCTTAATCAATTTCATTAATCTTTCTCTCATTTCCAATACATGTTCCACCACATTTTTCTGATGACCATCTTTACCGTCCCATACCTCTTTAATAACATCCAAGAGTCCCCTGGGTCGTCTCCCATATAACAATTCAAAAGGACTAAACCCTGTAGACTCTTGTGGAACCTCACGATAGGCAAATAATAGAAAGGGCAACCATTTGTCCCACAGTTTTGGATCATTATGTGCAAATTTCCTAAGCATGTTTTTCAAGGTTTGGTTATACCGTTCAGTCACCCCATCAGTTTGTGGATGATAAGGGGTAGTCCTGAGAGGCTGTATACCAAGAAGCTTATAAACTTCTAACAGAAAGGAAGATGTAAAGTTACTCCCCTGATCAGTAAGGATTTGCTTAGGTAATCCAACCCTGCTAAACACCTTCAAAATTTCCTCTGCAACTCTTTTAGCAGTAACTGTGCGCATAGGTATGGCTTCAGGATACTTGGTACAGTAATCAACAATTGTAAGAATAAAACGGTTACCTTTGGAACTTCTTTCTAGTGGACCGATAATATCCATACCCACAGTATTAAATGGTTCATCAATTATTGGTAAGGGTATAAGCTCTGCTTTGGGAGGAGCTGAAGCAGTGTACTGACATATTGGGCAACTACGACAGTAAGTAGTGATCTCATCATAAACTCCAGGCCAATAGAACCGATAGAGTACTCTGGCCAAAGTTCTTTTATAACCCAAATGTCCAGCAACAGGAATATCATGCGCTAATTTCAAAATTTCTGGTCTAAACTTTTTTGGCACAACTAACTGTTGCACTTGTTCTCCTGTTTTTGGGTGACTACACACTCTATATAAAATATTGTTTTCCACCAGATAATAGGGTGTAACAAGCTGCTTACCACTTTCTGCAACCACTTTACTGTTAGTTAAACCTTGTTCATACAAAGCATATAAGTCAATGTCCTGTTTTTGTTCAAATGTAATATCAGTGTCCCACAAGTCAGCATTTTTATACTTGCCATCCAGGGAAACTCTTCTCCTAGAGACATCCTGCTGTCCTGGAACTCTCAGAGGCTTTGATGATGGCGGCTCCATGATGTCCTCATGGAATGGGAAAATGTCCTCCAAAGTCTCACCTCTCTTGTGTGCCTTTGCTTTAGCTCTGGTAGTCACAGCAGACAGCTGGCTTTTCCCCATTAGCAAATCTTTGAATCCGGGTGTGGTTCTTCCAAGGATCACTGGTACTTGTAGTTCTGGAACAACAACTACTGGCATGGTAAAACATTTTTCATCCAACTGCAGGTCAATATTTGATGTGGAGTATTTTTTTGTATCTCCATGAACACAAGTAATTGGCACTTTGGGAGAGTCCATCTTCTGAGTTATTAGGTTCTCCTTTACCAAGCTTAATTTACTGCCAGAATCAAGCAAAGCATCCACGTTCTGTCCATTAACTTGGATTGGCAGCATGAAGTCACTGCTAGCAAAAAACAATCCAGACTTTGTGCCTTTAGAGCTTTTCCTGGGGCAAAATTTAGCTATGTGTCCCTTTTCTTGGCAAATATAGCACATTTTTTCACTGGTGACAGTTTTTAATGGACTTCTGGCTTCTTGACCTCTCCCTCCAGAGAAAGTTCTGAATGGTTTGGCTGGGCCAGTTGCAGACCTGCTTAAGTCTCTCTTTGCTAGGATAAAGTCCTCTGCCAAAGAAATAGCTTTGTCAGCATTTTTGGGCCGATGTTTTTTAACCCAAGCAAGAACATCAGCTGGAAGAATTTGTAGAAACTGTTCAAGTATGATCGCTTCACTAATCTGCTCAGTCGTCTTGTTGTCTGGTTTCATCCATTTCATGTATAAGTCTTGCAGGCGAGTAAAGACTTCCCTTGGACCATCAGTGTAGCTGTACTTGAGTTCTCTGAACCTCTGTCTATAGGTTTCCTCACTGATGTCATATCGCCTTAGAATAGTCTCTTTAACCAAGTCATAGTTATTTGCATCATTCATGTTCATGTGGCTATATGCCAGTTGGGCTTGTCCAGTAAGATATGGCGCTAGTCTTACCACCCACTGTTCCTTAGGCCACTGACAGGTATGTGCAATTCTTTCAAATGTGGTTAAATATGCTTCAATATCATCTTCTGGAGAAAGTTTAGTCATGCGAGGGTCTTTCCAAGCAACAGGCGGTCTCAGGGTTTGAAACAGCTCCCTCCAGCGTTCATCCTGACGTCGCAATTCCTCGCAATTTCTCCTGGCTTCCTCCATTTGCCTTTTTTCTGCATTGATCTGCTGCACAGTTAACCATTTCATAAGGTCAGCAATGCTCTCTGGTAAAGTCTTTTCAGAAGGCTCAGCAACACTTGGAGTTAATGGAGCAGCTGTGGCTCCTTGCACTTCTGCATCCTCCTCTAGCAGTGCTCTCTGTCTGACACCTTGACTTTCCATATTCACCAGTTTCCTTGCAACAGTTCGCTTTGCAGACTTAGTTGGCGGCTTTGCATTAATACGCCAGGAACGTGTCTTGTACATAACTCCCTTGTTTCTTTAGGCTTGAGTACTTACAGCAATACTCCAAAAATCATCCCGTTTCTGACACCATATGTGAAGCATGGGATTTTTCAAAAAAACAATCGGACCTTGATTGATGAAAAGAATCCAAGGAGTTTATTTCAGGAAGTCCAGTTTTAACAAAAAAAAAAAATAATTCTTCAGAAAATTTCCATAATGCATACAACAAACACCTTGTACCTCAGGCTGCTGTAGTCTCACAAACAATTCATCATGTGAACTTCACCAACACATACATACCCAGCTTTCTGGGAATTGGAATCATTTTATACCTTAGACATTTCCCATAATACTCTGCAGTTTTCCCTATAAAACCCTGGAGTTGCTGCAGACTTGCCTCTTATAAGATCAGGGGAGACACACCCAGTGCAACTCCACTCATGCAGGTAAATATGCAAAAACACTTTATAAATCCATGTTAATGTGAACAGTTCCTTAGTGTTAGTATATGGTTCCCAGATGGTAAGACAAGAAATAGTAGGAAAATAGAGCATTAGGTGGCCAGCCTAATGAGGAAAGAAAGAAATAAGAAGCAGTAATAGAACATTCACACAGAGATATTACCAGATCTGGGGTCTTATGTACCACCACTAAGGTTACAAAGAAGAAATCACATGGAAACACAACACAAAATAGTTTACCTCTTCACAGGCTGCAAAAAACTTGAGACTGGGAAGGAGATTCACCTTCCAGCAAGACAATGACCCTATACCTACAGCCAGAGCTACAGTGAAATGGTTTAGATCAGGGGTAGGGAACGTACGGCTCTTCAGCTGTTGCAAGACTACAACTCCCAGAATGCATACTGGCTCTGCTGTTCTTGAAACTCTCATGGAAGTGAATGGAGCATGCTGGGAGTTGTAGTTTCACAGCAGCTGGAGAGCCGAAGGTTCCCTACACCTGGTCTAGATCAAAGACCATTCATGTGTTAGAATGGCCCAGTCACAGTCCAGACCCAAATCCCATTTAGCATCTGTAGCAAGACATGAAAATTGCAGTTCACAGACGTTCTCCATCCATCTGGCTGAGCTTCAGCTGTTTTGCAAAGGAGAATGGGCAAAAATCTCAGTCTCTAGCTGCACAAAGCTGGTAGAGACATAACCCAACAGACTTGTAGCTGTAATTGCAGTGAATGATGACTCTACAAAGTATTGCTATTGGGGTGGCTGAATACATTTACATGTCACACTTTTCAGATTTGTCTATGATTACAGTTTTGGAAACCATGTATCATTTTCCTTCCACTTCACAATTATCTGAGCCCACATGGGTTCTGTTCACATCTATGTTGGGGACATGGATATAGAGGGTGGTGCCTAATGCTAAGAGTCACAGGAGGGGACATGGACACATTGTAGTTAAAAAAAAAAAAAAAAAAAAAGCCTCAGCCATATAACATACACGTTGTGCCATAGGATAAGGGTTGTAATTAAATACTATACATAAGGACATTCTTATTAGTCTTGGCCACTTCATGTAGCCCCAGTAGGTGGCGCTATCCGGGTTCTGGGTGTTAGTTGTTAGTAAATAAGAAGTAAAGGCAGGAGTAATAGTTAGACACTGGCACTCTTCTTTAGTGAAGTATAATACAAAGTTTGTTCCCTTCACCTGCCAAAGTGATGTATGGAAAAACTTACTTTTAATGTGTTAGACATTAAAGTATATGTTGGATTAACCCAAAGATATGGCAAATCTCAAGGGAGAGAAGAGTCAGACATATTGGATTTCAACATACCCAAAAATTTTACAGCAGCTTTCTCTCATCTCCCATCAGAAGAAACGTGCTTGGCTATACCAAGCTTGTATGTATATGCAGGGGCAAATCTGCCCCTTTCGCCGCCCGAGGCGAACTACAGAAAGCCCCCCCCCGGCAGGAGGGGGCGGAGCGCAGGGGGCGTGACGGAGCGCCGGGGGCGGGGCTTAGCGCCGTTCACCGGCAGAGAGCAGGCACGGAGACGACCTGCTCTCTGCCTGAGCGTGAGAGGAGGCTGCTGGAGCAGCGCTGCTCCAGTGGCCTCCCCAAACCACCGCTCGGTGCGAAGCCAGTCCAGGACAGCTTGTCCTGGACTGGCTTAGGTAACCAAAAATGCCGCCCTCCCTGAGGCCCTGGCATAGCGCTGCCTGAAGCGCTCGCTTCAGGTCGCCTCATGGGAGGTGCGGCGCTGGGTATATGGCCAATCTTAGGTCTTATCAGATCGGAGATGTTTGTAGGGAGCATTATTGCGGCGTAAGAGAGCGCCATGCCATTATTCAAACATCAGTGCATGGAAGCCAAAACCAGAGTGGAGATAAACCAGATATAATGGGACGATCTCCACCTGTTCTGTTTCCAACCTGCTCCTGGTTTATGGTACATACCGTATATACTCTAGTATAAGCCGACCCGGATATAAGCCGAGGCCCCTAATTTTACCACAAAAAACTGGGGAAACTTATTGACTCGAGTATAAGCCTAGGGGGGGGAAATGCAGCAGCTACTGGAAAATTTCAAAAATTAAAATGGTCAGAGTTTTTGGGTGCAGTAGATGCTGGGGAGGGGGTGTTTTGGTCGTCTGTCTGCCTCTTCCCTTGAGGATTGGGATTTTTTTTACCCCATTTGGAATTCAGTCTGGTTGAATATAGGGTATCTGCAGTGCTCCTATTAACCTCTTTCCGACGGAACAGGAGCACTGCAGATCCCCTATATTCAGTAGACCAAGCACTTTCAGACACAGGGATACCTAATGTGTATGTGTTTCATAGTAATTTTCTAATTTTGTATGCATTCTAGGGAAAGGAGGGATTTACAACTTATATATTTTTTAAAGCTTCTTTCCCCCCCCCCCACTATTTTATGGGAGATTCTATACATTGATATTGCGGCTGGTCATAGACCCCCCCCTCCTAAAAACCCCCCAAAACAAATACCGTATATACTCGAGTATAAGTCGACCCCCCTAATTTTACCACAAAAAACCTGGAAAAACTTATTGACTCGAGTATAAGCCTAAGGGGGGAAATGCAGCAGCTACTGGAAAATTTCAAAAATTAAAATGGTTTTTGGGTGCAGTAGTTGATGGGTGCTGGGAAAGGGCGTTTTGGTTGTCTGTCTGCCCCTTCCCTGAGCATTGGGATTTTTTTCCCCCCACGTGGAATTCAGCTTGGCTGAATATAGGGTATCTGCAGTGCTCCTATTAATAGTTTGCAGTCCTTGGATATGGCACAGACACATGGCCACAAAAAGTGGGGTCATGTGTCTCGGCCCACAGAAATGCACAATCAAAACTACGCTAAGTGTGAAGGAGGCCTCATGCCTCTACTAGTATAGAAAGCCATGGTTCTTCTAGTTATCCCTCAGTAAGATATCTTAGTCTTAGTGTTTACCATGTTTTGCGCCCCTGATGTGTAAATTACTTTGGCGATCTTTTCTTCCATGTTACCCTGATTAAAACCATTTTTGGAAAAATAAAAAAGGCACCAAATCAAACACCAAAAATTAGAAAAATAATTACATTTATTCCAGTATCTTAAAGATAGCTTATGATTTTATATACAAGAAAAAAAAATTCTGACCTTTCAATTCATGTTCCAAGAAATACCAGATTGGGAAAATAAACGGAAACAGATGCTTTATTCATAAAGATGTCACCTCTTCACCAGCACGAGAAGAGGACACAGGCACCAGCGACAGTAGTTAACACATTGTTTCCAGGCAATTTATACATCACGAAACAAATCTATGCCTCTGATGACTATGCCAAGAGTAATGGGAGGTATAAAAAGGAAAATAAAAATTGTAGAAAAAAAAAAATACAAAATCTACAACACAAATGTATAAAACTCTACCCATTTCTACATTGGCCAAATCTGAAATCTGTGTATTGTACAGACTGTGACTTTGCATCTGGTATGGCAGTAGGTGGTCGCAACTATTCTCGCTGAGGTAATGATAGGCTACCAAGATAGAATTGGCCACCAATATCCAAAAAGCCACATGCCAAACATCTGTGTGATAAATTCTAGTTTTTGGTGGTGGATGTTTTCAGTAGCACCCGCAGTAACAAAATAATCAAAAACTGGTAGGAATTTAACAAAAAAAAAATAAAAATAAAAAGTGTGTGTGTGTGGGGGGGGGAAGTAAAATACTTTATGTGAACAGTCACTACATAAAGGGAGTCTGCCAAGTGATGTCAATCTGAGAGCAGGAGATAATAGATGGATAGAAGGGGAGCTCTGTGATATATAGCTTTATGGAATAAGGAGCAAGACTAAAGCAGAGAATATCCTGCCAGGTTTCCTAGGACAGGCATCGAGTCTCGATAGATCTTCCCTGTATTGGGTTGTGTACACAGACGGCTGTCAATGTTCCTGTGTGGACAGGGCAGACTCTCACTGTCGCTTGTAGAGTCCCATCCGGATTTCCTCTGTTAACCCTGCCCCAAATCCTATTAGCTCCGCTCCTCTGCCCAACACAGCAACAGAAATCACCTGACTGGTTCACTTGATGTCAAAATTGATATTTATGACTGGGAGTTTTTTAAAATTGTGCTTTTTTTTTTAGACTGTGAAGCAAAACAGTGTTGTAAGCACATAGAGAGACCCTCTGTACATGTATTACTGGAGGTGACCGATCTCTAGTCACTGGCTCCTCATGTAATGTAGTACTACAGCTTCCAGCATGCCTCACAGGTGATGCAGAGTTGTAGTCTCACAGTACATGGCTTTGAGACCAGTGGTGTATATTCTCTGGATATAGTTTTGGCACAGAGTGGTCGCAGGTTATCTACAGCAAGCGAAGAACGGAAAGGAGGACGGGGGTGTAAGATTTGTTTTACTTGCTGAAGCCGGACTATCTCAAAACTAGAACGGAGAATACACAGATAAGAAATAAATTATTTTCCTTTTAACTAAAACCGAGGTATATTACAAATATCAGTATGATTAAATAAAAATAGACATTCTTTGTACAGAACTGTAAAGTGTAGCTTCAAAGTTAATGAAAGGTTCATTGCGAGCAGCGTTAAAAAAACAACAACAAAAAACAAAACAAGATCCGAGCTCTCCTTAGATTTGGCTTTTGTCTCAGCAGCAAACACATAACCAACAGGGATTACTGGACCCTTTAAGACTTAATAAACCGGACATGAGGCACATAGACCTTCATTTAATACAGGTTGAGGCTGGCTTAAGTCTTCTTCTCGTGTTGCCTGCACATCTTTCTCCACTGGTGACAAAGCACCCTTATTTTATAGAAAGTTTCCGTTATCTATTCCGCTCGATCCCTTTGATTTTGCACTATGGGCCTTACAAGATCCAAGTGAAAACGCTGCAGGTGGTAAAAGGCTCATGCAGCTTTCTTTGTGCATGTCCCTGGCAGATCTTGAAGGTTAATTTTGGACCTAGAAAAATAGACATAAATGTGCATTTATTAGTATACAGAGATCTTGCAACTTGTTGAGAGAACGGACATATAAAAAACAGGGATCATTAATACGTGGGGATTCTATATAAACAGACTGAAGATACGAAGAAGAAAAAAGGTGGCAAAGGAAACCGACTGCTTTAATAAGATATACTACAAAGTTTCTTATTCACATGGACTATTCATTTCTGAAAAGTTAGAAGTTTAGAACTGGAGGTATGCTTTAAACTTGAAAAGGTTTGGGTTTAGATGTTGCAATTTAATATAATTTAAGAAAAAATATGTACTTAAATTTAGGAGGTCGGGGCTGCCCTTAGTTTCCACATATTCTTGATTTGAGAAATATAATACGTCACACATACAAAAAAAATTACAGTGAGAAAAGTTTTTTCAGCTTAAACTTTAATAGAAGAGAAATACCATCTCTCCGTGCATTATTACCTGTTGTGGACCATGTGGCTCTTGACTAGATGGCCAGCTGCCAAGGCAGCCATAAGGGAAAGCTCTCCAGCCATTACTGTGCCACAGACTATCTGTGCAAGTTGACAGGCATTCTTTCCAGGGTATTCACTGCTGGCTCCTTGGACTCCTAGCATCTGTACATAGAGGGAAATTTCATTAAAATCATTTTTAACCCCGATTTCATCTGCTATAAAACATTAGACAATCATTATGGTTCCTACCACCCCTCCTATATCTGACCTATGTCCTTATCAAAGGTTACTGTGTATAAAACATACTCTGTCAAGGTTTTACCAACCTATACATCTGATATAATCTATGCAGAGTTGTGGAAGATTTAACCAATGGCATCCACCATCTTGGTTTACTTTGTCAGGTCATCGATCATAGTTAAGTGCTTGGTCCACATGGAAAATGCTTCACTTATTGGAAAGACAACCTATTCTATAAATTCTACTAGGGCCACTATCAGAGGATCAGGTCGTCCACACTTTATGTGGATGGACTTCATCTAAATGGCTGCCCCTGCAGATGCAAAAATGATCAGGTGACAACTTCCAGAAACGGCTTTTTTTGCCTCAGCAGAGACTCCCATAGAAGATGATCATTTAGTACTACCAAAATTGGTATAAAAAGCAGCTACGGTTGAATAAAAGGAATGTAAGAATAGTAATATCCGTACTTGTAGGCAGGCCTGTTGTGGGGCCAGGGTGGTCCCTCCTCCCACAGTACCGATCTCTATAGAAGGCATTGTGCAGCTGATGTACAAGTCCTCATTGGTGGGGCCTGTCGCTTCCATCAGGGTGATGCAGTTTGAGCTTCCAACGTTTTGAGCTGCGTCCTGCAATAACCAAGTGAAAAATGTAATACTATATCAAAGACACTGTCCATGTCGCATTATTGTGTATTTTATAAACCTTTCTAGCTTACCTGTCCACAGGCGATGTAAATCGCAGTCACAATATTGGCCGCGTGTGCATTGTAACCTCCGATACTGCCAGCCATTGCTGAGCCAATCAAGTTCTTGTTAATGTTCACATCAACCAATGCAGCTGTAGAAGTCTTCAGTACCTGGAGATGTGAACATATAAGATATAACATCACACACCAAACTCACAAAAAAAAATAAAAAATAAATAAAATCTTTTAGCCTACAGCGCCACTCTTGTATGTAGGTTATCTAGTATTACTGCTCAGTCATTAAAGTGAAGACCTTCCAAATCTTGTATAACCACTATAACACTACTCACTATACTGCTTTCACTCCTACAGCTATACATCACCTTTATTCCCTAATATAATACAATCATCTTGCACATTAGTAAATCGTATAATTTCATTCTTACCTCCCGCACCACACTGGCTGGTATCGTAGACTCACAAACAACAGATTTTCCTCGTCCCTCTACCCAGTTGATTGCGGCCGGTTTCTTATCTGTACAGAAGTTACCACTGACAGCAAGGACTTGGAGCTCAGGAAATTCTTCTTGTAATCTGGAAAGAGCCTTCTCTGTGCCCTGCATCAAATAGATCAAAATGTTCATTATATTCAGGAAGCAAGAAGTGTGACAATGTCACAAGTCCTGGGAGTTAACTACTGCATTTACCTTTGATATCATGTTCATTCCCATGGCATCGCCTGTTTTGGACTGGAAGCGAATATAAAGATTACGTCCTGCAACACTAGTCTGAAGTCTTCCAAGACGAGCAAACCTAGTGGTAAAGAAGATGGTGAAAGTGAGGAAACTACTTAAGACGTAAACATAAGCTATGTAGAATATTAAGCTTGCCCGTAAATCATTTCACTAGCCTAACAGGTTGCTCACTCTGGATCTGGCCATTTAGACAAGCCTCTGACCCAAGCAGTGGGACTGCCATGCACAATAGCTTAAGGCAAGATTTACACCAAAGCTGTGCTGCAGTTTCCTGACCAAGAATCCGGACTAAAAAGTAAAATATGCTAATAAAGTGGTATCAAGATCTGCAATACTGTTATGTGACTTGCTAGCAGAAATAAGCAATTTATGGGCGTGTGTGCATGTGTGGATATATATGTGATAAACATCTGATCATTTGGGGCCACACCACTTGAACCCACCAATCATTAGAATTGGGGTTGGGAGGAATCATGATATGGAGTGCAGTGTACATGTGTGACCACCACTATTTAAACTCCTCCTTACTACATGACCGCAGCGTTCAGGTCTCTAGTGAAGGCAGTGGGAAAACCTTTTGAGAAAGTTTCTTGGTATTCCCAAGGTGAGAGGATTGTGGTTTTGAGGATATTGCAGTACTACACCTTACTGTATATCACTTTCACTACGTGTAAATGTACCTTACATGGTTCTACAGATATACAATAGTTTCTGTTACGGTTACACCAATATTAAGCACAAACTCATAAAGAGATGCAACCAATAGGATCCATCAGTTTAGTAATAGCTTCAGGAAACAGCGGTTTAGTTCAGTAACATATGTTTACATAAAAGATAGACTACACTTACCTGCTTGTGCTATCAAAGGTATCTTTAATAACTTTAAAGCCTTCAGGACTGTCAAGCCAGCTCTTAACTTCAGCAGCCTCACAAGCAGAAGGCAACCTGACAACTGGTCCACGAGTCATGCCATCTGCAAGAATACGGCTGCGTGCACCTCCGCCCAGCTATAGGAAAGGACAATATGAGCTCAGTATTCGGCCCTTACTAACTCCATAGCTGATAAAATTACAAAATTACTTTTTTTTTTCTAAAGAAATTAAAAAAAAAAAAAAAAAATTCCTTGAGTCAAACTCACCATTATAGCTCTGCAGCCTCGGTTAGTGCTAGCCACAAGGCACCCTTCTGTTGTAGCCATAGGAACCTGGTATTCTTTATTATCCAAGATGAGAGGACCAGCGACACCCACAGGGATTGGCATATACCCGATTACATTCTCGCAGCACGCACCCATTACCTGAAAAAGAATAATACAGACGTCCACTTAGCTAATGTATGAAACAGAGTATACATAAGTGCACTATATGTGATAGTAAGACACGGGTCAGATAAGAAATCTTCTTGGCAGGGATCAGCAGTTTGGCCAATGCTTATGGCTTACCAAGGAGTAATTGTAATTCTTGTAAGGCAGATCCAGAAGGGCAGATGCCTTAGGCAGCTTGTGAGCCAACATTTGCCTGCGAATAGCAACTCCTCTCTCAGGAGACTCCATCATAGACTCAAGCTTATAGGCTGGAATATGTTTAGCGTTCACCAACTTGACCACTTCTGTATCGCTTAAGTACTGGGCACCTTTCTATGAAGAGAACAGAGAAAGAATTCATGTGAGGTATTTTCTACTGTGAAATACAAGGATCTTTATTTTACTCCTTTTACACAAGCATTATAACCCAGACTTCATCCAACTAGGAGTGTCTACGTGTAAAGCTTGCCCTCAAGTGATCCCATCTACAGAAAGACGTCTACACTTGCGTCTCTTCATTAGTAAGCATATTTTAATAGGGATTTTAAGAAGGGATTACCTGGAAGCTGAGAACCTGTTCAAGTCAGGCACATCCACTTTACATGACAACAACACTACAGTTTTATATCATTATATAAACTAGAACATGGAATGAGGACATACGTGAGAGCTAAAGATATCTACTAAACCAGATCTAAGAAAAGCAAAATATAATATCAAGGGATGAAGAAACATAAATCCTCTTTCAGTGTATCTATACGCAGTCAGCATATGGAGGGAAAGCTATCGTGTAATACACTGTCGCACTGGTAGAATTAAGATGTTAGTTCTCAGCTTTATTTTTCTATTGTCTTACTTCTGGGTTTCTGAGGATGCGGAGACATTCATCGATGGGTCGGGGCTCCTCTGGTATATCAAACTTAGTTTCCTTCTCTTCTTCACTTAAATCGGGTGATGATGATGATGATGAAGATGAAGAGTCGCCCAGCAAAAAGTTAGGCTTGGGGGAATTGTCGAGTGGCAATGGCTTTATTACTGCTTCTGAAAAGGTACAGACATTTTGGTTATTAGTTATCATAAATCATACACACATATCATTAAAGAAAAATATACTGATGTAATGGCTGACAATACCTTTCTCCTCTTTGGATGAGACATTTTCTGTTTTGCAGTCTTTGGGGGCTTTTTCGGGCACTGGTTCCATTCTGCAGCAACCCTCCACATGCTTCTTCTGCACAGTGACTGGAGAGGTGATGGGGTTCTTCAAGGAAAAGGTTGATTCGGTCTCCGTCTGCTCAAAAAATATGTACTTGACTGCCAGGAGAAGAGCAAGACTGAGTGTAATGACCTGCTCGATGTCCATGGTGATCATCCTGTGGAATATAGACATCACTGTCAGATGCTTAGGCTAGATAAGCAGACTGTATAACTTTAGTAGACACGGACAGAAAAATATAAATATATTAATATATATATATATATATATATATATTTTTTTTTTTTTTTAATGACACTCACCTAGACAGATAGAATTGCCAGAGTGGCATGTTGGGCTCGATCCTCTTTGGTATAGTATCGTCTGAGCCAATAGTATACTTGTGTTCTGAAATGGAAGTGCTGTTCTGAGGAGACGGTTCACTAATCCACCGGCTGTGAGCATGAACAAGGACCAGACCTAAGGACTGAAATACAGAAGAAATATTTACGCTGAAAATTAAGTTACAAAGTAAATTTACATGCCAGTCATCTTTTTTTCTTCAAGGACAAAACAGTCACAAGGTGCAGCTGAAGAATAGGGACACTCACCATGATCATCTTCACTCTCTGTGTGACTGGGTTTGGTTTGTTATCTTCCTCCTCCTCCAACACATTTGCAAACTGTGAAAGCTGCCAGATGGGACGTCCCTCCCGGCTTTCTCTGGAAAGCTATTAAATGGTTAAAGAAAGAAAAAAGTTGTTCAAGAACAACATCCCACACACATTCAGAAATATAAGCTACATAGACACTAGGACAACTATATAATGTATGGATGTTAGCACCTAGTTGCAGCAGCCTACAACACTTACCTCCAAGACCAATGAGACACAGGCTGGGAAAAACGTCATGAAGGCAAAATAGTTTGCTAGGACGGACATGCAACCAAAGCAGCACATAATCTCTAACTGGCGAACACCTGTATAGAGAGAAGAATATGTCAGAACAGGATGAACGGGGTTAAAAAGTCACATAGCTCTAATATAGCAATATCTTTAGGATTGACTATCAATATGTAATCGGTGGGATCTGACACTCAGGACCCCACAGATCAGCAGTAAATACCAAGCACAGCACCATACATTGCACAGGGGGGCAATTCTGCAACAATTACACCCCTTGTTAACAAAACACACAACCAAGCCAATGATGCGGTACCACGTAGTCAGATATATTGCCCAAGGAACTGGTGAAGTGAAAGGTGCCGTCCCAGGTTCTGCTCTTTGATGTGTTTGTACACACACTTTTATGATCTGTAGGAGGAGGAGGAGCTCCGATGTAACATGCAATCTTCTGTTAAAATTAATATTGCCTTTGAGTCCCATCTGACGTCTGAAGCACCTTTGAATCCACCTGCGCCTTAGGCAATTTATCTATTAATTTGCTTTGCACTGTGTGCGATACCTGCTGGCATTTTCCTTAGAAGGGTTAGAACTGTTACTGAGTTGACCGTGTACAAAGTTTGGTATGGACGGTAATCCTAGGACCAGAGCTAACAAGCACATGCTTTGCTAAAGGTTTCATGATTGTTGTGCCTATTTTAGCACAAATCTAAGAGGGGAGCCTGAACCTTGAAACAAGAGCTAAGGGTTTATTCCATGCATCATGTATTCAATATAGACCACAGTTTGTACATTTCCATTTTTTCTAGTTTTTAATCTGTGTAGGAGCTGTGCTTTGGTAATGCAGCTCAACCCCATTTGTACCATGTGACTTCTAAACGTGATGTCAATGGCACAGGGAAGAGGCCTCAGTGCTAGTGAGCTCTGAAGACTCTTCATACAACTGATATATGGATACAAACTGATGACATGTCCCTTAAGTATAAATCGCTGAAAACCCCTTTAAATGCATGCAAGCTATGTACTGTTTCTCCTCTGGAAATCAAGTGTCTGAAGTCTAATAGGCCATGCAATGCTCCCTGGTAAAAGGGGTATGCAAATTAGCTTCCCTGGATGAGAAAGAAAGCTGCCTCTTTAGTGCCACCTATTGGACGTAACTGGGTTTGAACTCATTGGAAGGTTTAAAAAAAAATTAAAAATCTATGAACCCATACGAAGAATGGTTCTCTAGATGTATTGGCCTTACGTTTTCCAGAGGTTTTCATGCCAATTAGAACCTATAAAACGTCTATGACCTAACAAGTGATCTTTCTCAGGGAACCCAGTGCTAAAGTAATAACTATATTGAGTGTATTAAACCGCGACTAACCTGACATTGTTCCCACTCCAATCACTAGGCATTCAACAAGGGCATCCAGGGTGAATGTAGGTCCCAGAATGGCCATGCCACGAGCGATGTTGTCTCGAACTTCATCCTGGCAAAGAAAGGGATTTTTAATCTCCTGCTGAACATACAGCCATGCTTGAGTATAGTGAACCTGCACTTGTGCTTTATGTGCTCACCTGTGAGTTGGAGCTAAGGGCAAACTTTGCTAATGCACTGGCTTTAGAGAGGTCAATAAGCAACAGGAAAAATGGAAGAGCCTCGCTGTCAGGAGAAAAAAGAAAAGTTACATTTCCAACAGCCTGCAAGATTATAAAAATCGGATAACATGGTAACACGACCCTAAAGCTTTACTTACTTCAAGCCAGTCAATTCTTTATCCAAGAAGTGAATGACCACTGTACTGAAGACAAAACTTGAAAAGATGGTAAAGAGGCCAGCAATACCTAAAAATAATAATACAATGTAAATGACAGAATTACAGCATGAAGTCAGTGAATGGAGTGGAAACGGAAAATATTCTTACCAAGGATGTACTTAGATCCAAGCTGCCTGAGATTCTGGAACTGGAAGTAGATATAGAGGATGGCAATACACCGTGTGATGGTTAATATGATGATGTCGCTGCTCAGAACATCCTGTAATGTAGGAAAGAGAGTGGAAGTGATGATGACACCTAACACTTACATCCTCTATTATCAGAACCTCCCATGCTCGTATACAAGACTTCTCCCGAGCTGCACCACTTCTCTGGAATGCTCTACCCCGGACAATAAGATTAACTCCCAACTTCTACAGTTTCAAACGCAAACTAAAGACGCATCTTTTCAGACAAGCCTATCACAATTCCTAATGCACAAAATTGTCTGAACACTGTATAAGCAATGCCGCCCCTGCTACCTCTTGTGTCACCCCCTCTACCTCATAGATTGTAAGCTCTTTTGAGCAGGGCCCTCAGTCCCATTGTGTGAAATGACGTTCTTTGTTATGTATGTCTGTATCTGAACCCTATAAATTGTACAGCGCTGCGGAATATGTTGGCGCTATATAAATAAAATGTATTATTATTATTATGATGAGCCCACACATCGAAATATCTCTAGACACTAAAATAAAGTATCTATTTCCACATACAGAGTAAACACAGACATAGGCTGGCCATATTACTGTAGACACTAGGAACCAGTTAGACAACTCCAGACACTAAAAATTTCTATAGACATTAAAGACATTCGTCAATGCAATAGAACTTACTTCTTCAAACTTGGGGCACTCATAGTTCCAACCGCAGATCTTATCATTCCCTGTGAACATGTTCATGGACATCATGCAGATGGTGATGGTCACTGTACCCACAATAACTTCCCATGGATGGGAAGCCACAAATTGGCCGTGCATGCGGAATAATCGGGACAACATCTTTGCGGTGATGGATGACCTGGAAAAAAAAAAAAAAAAAAAAAAAAAAGGTGGAGGATTATTACCCATATCTCACATATCAGATATACACAGGTAAAGTAGTAATAGTATACCTTCTAAACTGAAGACAAGAGAAAAGATCCAGCCCACTAAGATAATCCACTGCCAGCTGCTATATACTCACATACTATATGTATTTGTACAGTCATAGGAATACATAGACACCTCCTTGCTCTTCACAACATTCCCAAATATGAAGCATCTACCTACGATGATCTGTTGACCAGCAGGATAACAAACTCCCCACCTGCTATTCCTGTCCCAAGAGGGTTTGTGTGTTTAGGATCATTCAGAACGTCTGCAGTTGTGTGTTGCCTCTTTGTTTATGGGCAGAGGGGATGTCTCCGAATCCCCCCTTCTTGTAATGCTGGGAAAACCCCCAATAATACTGAAACCAACAGTGCAGTGTTCATGGATCAGGCGCTTTCCTGGAACACGATTATCTTACAAGAGGTTTTACATTGGTGTCAGTGGGAGATCACACTGGCTTTCACTTTCTTTTAGGGACATTACATCAGGTCATGTCATGGATATTACATCAGCGTTCCCTTTAAGACGGCCTTACAGCCTCAAATAGAAGCCAGAATCTACACTAAGATACAGTAACCTGTCAGGCTTAACCGTGCTTTTCTCCAGGTGGATATGTAACATGCAGATACGGGACGCAATTCCGTACTATTTCTATATACCAATTATCCCATCATTGGGGGAATTTAGATGGGTATAAATGTGGTACATCATACAGAACTCCAGGTTTCATAAAATCCCCTCCGCCTCCATTTTGTCTCCTTTATCAGTGAAAAGCCATGGACACAATCTGCATTGAGATCCCGATGGCCATAGGGCCACTCATGTGACTCCCATACCATACAGGACTGAGCAGATTGGTGCATCATTCTTATACTAACACATCAAAACCAGTTTCTGATTCACACAGCAGAAAATTTCCGGAATCTTCCTGTCCTAGCTTCATTCATGTCACCTTTTCTGAAGATACAATTACAATGTACCTGCCTACATCGCCAATAAACACGTTACTTAGAGACACTATGGAAAGTGTTAAATATTCTATAAATACTCTACCCAAGAAAACAGATGATGGGAACTCCCTGGAAAGTCCGGCTCTAATATATCCAAATGCTGTGATGATCTGAGGAGTCACCTGACCCGTGGCCATCTGTCACGTGACGTGGTCAGAAAGCTTATGGCCAAGCTTTATATACTCCAGACATGAAAGTGCTCAAAAGACTAGAGAAATATCATCCATGGCTTATAAGGGTATTCCTACAATAAATGCCAACTGTAGGAATACCCCCTTAAATAAATTCCACTACGAAGAAAACACAAAGGAAAGTCTGGATAGAGGCGGCCATACTCAGATCAATGCAGGGCAAACCCGCTGACAACTTCTCACTGTAACGCCCCAGTGTCAGATAAAATGAACTTATGGAAAATTAAAGAGGCTGTAGAGGAATAGTTAACCATGGCTAATCCCTACCAGAAATAGCGCCACCTCAGTCCACAGGTGGTGTGTGATATTGCAGCTCAGCCCTATTCACTTTAATGAGGGAGCTGAAGACACAAACCATGGCCAGATAAGGAGCTCATTTAGGAAGAAGGTAGCCATATAAATCTAATCTTGTACAAACACTTTAAGATATAACAAGTATCTCCACTAGGCAGGACCTGACAAAGTGCGGCCTGTGAAGCGGCTGTCACCTCGTGAATCCAACACTTGTAACAATGACCTTCAATAAAGAACATCACCTGAGGATGAATGCCATGTCCGCTTATCTTAGAAGTGTAGGACAATTCTCCTGACTGCTGTGATATAGCCGAATCACCCCGCACCTCCTGCAACTTTAGGGCACATTTGTATATGAGGAAGAATTTCTTGCACAAACTAGGCCAAGTTTAAAATGGTGTACACTCAGTTGACTTGTCTGAATTTTGGCACTTTCTGGAAAGTGAGAGATTTCTGGTCTGTATAAGAAATGTATAAATAGGTCTAACACACAAATGGGACCGTGCAAATCCTGTCTGTACTGATAAATATGCCCAAATGTATAGACATTACTATGTAAACCCTATATAGGAGTCTTAGCTGATAGGACACCGTACTGGAGGAGCCAGTATCTTTCAGAGCCACCAATGGTCAGCAGCCATAAAGGTAGGAGGTTACTAGGTATAATAGTTACAGGTTTCCTGTTCTTACTCATCACCAGGGACACGCTCTAGGTAGTCACGCACTTACACGTCAGTCAGTCAGTACAACACTTCGATTTTACGATTTCTCTCCCGTTTTATTAACAATAAAACAGTAACAACGCCAAATGAAGAGAATAAGGTTAAATAATAGACCCCTTCAGTAATGGGGTACAAAATAAGTCAGAGGTCCATATAAAGATAATGTCATATGTTAAAGGACAAGCAATACAAAAATGAGAAATCCTCATAATTTCTATGTAGGGCATGTTCCTGGCATCCATGTAATGACTTCTCGGATACATTGTAGCACAGCACATTAGTAATCTAGGTTAGTAATAGAATACAATGTATCCACACCCAGGCTTAGAAATGGCAAGTGCCTAAAGAGCAGGAAGGTAGAGTATATGACATAGGGGCAGACAGGCATTGATAGACGCCTTTAGGAGTGTTTTTTTATTTTTATAAACAAGCAGACATCAATAAGAGAATAGAAATCGTTCCATACCAGCTCACAGGCTAAACAAATCCTGGGATTTAGTCCTAATCTAACACAAGAGAAGACGAGCACAATACACAGACCCAGAAATAAAACCGCAAGACGAAACGTAAAGACACAATTTATTAGCTTTGCCTCAATGACTCAAAATATTAAGGGGAAGAAAAAGTAATAGACATGGATAACCTTCTGGCCTACTGATGTGAACACAATATAGTCAGATATTTATCTGCCGCCCTTTGGCAGATCCAAGTAGGTTTGGTGATGTCTACAGAGAATCTGATGTCTGTTGTGGTCATACACATAAGATAAGCAGCACAAAAACTGGATCTGCAGATAAATATCTCATTTGTATGGTCAAATTTACACTAAAGGGTGATAAGGCAGCGTAACATGGTGGCCCATAGCCCAGTGGCATCATGTATTCAGTCATACACGGCACAAGTGAAGCATCCGATATCCGACATTCAGGAATCAATATGGCGCAGAGAGAGCATCATATACAGTGTTGATAATACTGATGTCATCTTCTACACATGCGGCACCGCTTCATAATACAGCCATCTGCTGCTCACATCAAGCAGTGTAAGTGTAGCGCCCCCATTGTCTCCACAGGTCATAAAATGAATGTCACCAAGATTGTCAGCAAGCACAGGCAGTGAAAAGTGTGACATCATCACGTTATATGTGCCGGCCACGCCCCTTTTATGACATCATGATGTAACATTATTAATACTCGAGGTACCATATGTAAATATATCTGCAGTTTTGGGGTCAATGCCTGACTCATTGTAAGCCATAGGGTGTGTCTGCAAATCCTAGACATGGAAGGCTGATCATGCTGAGACTTGTGGTTCTCCAACAACTCTCCTGACCCCAATAATCTTCTAGCAGACAGCATACTGCGGTGTCTAGACAACTTACAGACAGGGCAATGAAAGACAGCGCTCGCCGGTCCAATGTCCTGAGCTCAGGCTCCTGCAGCCCTGTAATCCAGCTGATCACAACAGTCTCCTAGCCATGGCTCCCTCAGACCTTGTAGTGACCAACCGTGACCTCATCACTTCCTGGCAGGAAGACGCTACAACCTACCCGCGAGGACCCAGCCAGAGACTACAGCTCGGGGCTGTCCTACACAATGCCTGATTAGAACGACCGAAAGCAAAGTCACCGCCGCCAAGCACATGCACTCACCTTCAGGCAGGTGGATCAGTCCTGACTGGCCCGGCGGCGGCGGTGACTGCACGTCAGGAAAGCGGCACTGATAAGGGGAGCAGCTCTCCCGTCCGCCGCCGCAAAGCGAGTGAACGAGCGCGTCACCTGACCACAGCCAAGTGACTGCCTCAGCAACGGGGGCGGGGCCTACGGCAACGGGTCTGCCAGTGGTCTGATCCTGCAGCCAATAGGAGGGACGGCCAGGTGAGCTCGTCATGGCTGTTGCCGCGGTAACGAGCATCTATGTAAGACGAGGAGGGGAACGCGCGATCTCTCCTCACTGACAGCGGACCAATGGTAGCGGAGAGCCGGCAGTGATGGGGACGATGCAGCCGGGCTCTGTGAACAGGCCATGAACTGTGAGGAGACTGCAGCGCCCCGATCACACAATGCAGGGCCAGAGACTTGCATCAGACTGTTACATCAGACAGCCAGACGATCGATTCTATCTATAGACACAATGTATAGACACAAATAAAGGTGTGGGAAATATGTATCCAGCTGCACACTGTGATGGACAGCTCCATGTAGGAAACCACCCGGCTGATCTCCATGTTTCCCTATAAAGAGCAGCAGTATCTGGCGGCTGCTTATCCTTCTGTAAGGCGTCTCCGCCGCAATGTCTGCCTGAAATCCATGGCTGAAAAAATCCTGGGCCACCATTTTTATGTTCACCACTTCCAGTTCTAAAACAACCAACATCCAATGGACCCCATTATAGTCTATAGGGTGCACGAGGCTTTATGAGTAACCGCTATTATAGTGGTTCGCCTGTCCATTGTTCTGGTCCTCTGATGGACAAGTGGCGCTCCTGTAAACCTAACGTCAGGCTCAGAGACGTAGCTAGGGGCTTGGCACTGAGAGGGCAAACATAACTAACGCTAGGTTCACACCTGCGTTCTGTGCTTTCCGTCTTCTGCATGCCAGAAGACGGAAAGCACAGACCGGGTCCGGCTGTGAGCGGCGGTGAGCGTTTTATGCTCTTCGCCGCGAAACCGGATTTTTTAATCTGGACACAGAGTACTGCATGTCCGACTATGTGTCCGGATTAAAAAACCCAGTTTCGTGGCGGAGAGCATAAAACGCTCACCGCCGCTCACGGCCGGACAGCTTTCTCACCCATTCAAATGAATGGGTGAGAAAGACTCCTGCAACTTTCTGTATCCTGCTCTGTTTTATGCAGGAAACGGAAACCTGCAGAACGGACACCTGGGTGCAGATGTGAACGAGCCCTAAGCGGCCTCCTACCTTGGTATACTGATATTATCACTATATGGTGACCGTATAGAGATATCCTGGCTGTACACAAGGCTCTGCATACAGTTTAAGTAAATACAGGGAAATGTGACCTACAGGTGACGTCTCTGACTGTAACCGCTCATATTTCTCATTTTCTCCATCTGGACCGCCCTGACCACTTCTTCCAGCCGCAGCTTGTCTCTGTAAGGTTGGCAGCACAGACATCTTTGACTCCTTACTTTCCAGACACACATTTTACTTGCCTATACAAAGTTTCCATCCTGCTGCTACCCCCAATTATAAAATACATTGTATAAAAATCCCCTATAAATGAATGATACCTCCAAATGTATCTTAAATTAACAACGCCCCTTTGTGCCGCTTAATTAATAACTCCTGTGGGATTGTTCAGGATCAGAAATATTAATACAGGCCAGGATTATAAGTAAAAATGCACTGACACTAACCTGCACCCCCCTCTGTTCCTGCACAGGGCCGACCATCACCTTCACTGCACTATTTGTATATGGAGCGGCTGCAGCACTGATGAGACTTCTGCAGCCCATCACCGCTCTCTACAGTACAGCAGCACAGTATATAGTGTTGGGCTTCTGCCTGGGCAACCCAATTAAATCACTAATGTCTCAGCGGTCACAGGAAAGGACCCAGGACGTTACTCGCATATGTCGCTGCTGACGTCTCAGGTCCTTTTCAGGGGTCGTCGAGGCCACTGATCTACTGGTTGGAAGTGGAATCTGGGTTTCAGGGCCACCCCACATGTAATAGTGCCCTCCTCCATTAGTTATAGCCCCCCGCATAAGTAATGGTATTAGCTGTGGTGGGGCACTATTATTGTAATAGTGCTCTAATAGCTCCCCCTACAGGTAATAGTTCCCTCCCCCACATAAGTAATGCTATTACTTATGGGGGGCACTATTAGGCCTGGTTTACATCTGCGTTTAGCATTCCATTTGGGACGTCCACTTAGGGACCCCCCGAACGGCATACCGAACGCATTGACAAGCCGGGAACACTGAAAGCACACGGACCCCATAGACTATGATGGGGTCCGTGTGTTTTCCGTGCAGTGTCCACACGAGTCATGTGGAGAGAAAGGTAGATCATGAAGTACTTTTGTCTCCTAATCAGGATGCTGCGCTGAAATGCCGAGGCTGCATCGGCATCCCGTCACGGCTAGCCACACGGAATGACAAGGCGGAATAGGTTTCTGCAACCTTTTTCCTCTGTGTGAACAGAGTTGTCCAGCCCCAGATTGAATTTTCATACTTATGACCCTGCAGTGATCATCTGTTCTAGCAGCCTTGGGGCAACGAAAGCTGCAAGTGAACAGGGAACGTGTGCAACACCACTGTTTTGTAAGTAAGGGTTATTTGACGCTTTTTTTACTCGTGTAAAAAATGTCATTGAAGTCAATGGGAGTCTTATTTTTACACGTGTATTCTTTACACGTGTATTTTGCCAAAATGAGCACGTGTTTACTCCGTGTGAATGGACCCTAACAGGAGAAGTACTACAGTTCACTAGAACCACTGCTAAGCAGTTATGTGAATAGGACCAGTGCTGCAGGCATGGATGGGTCATTGGTGTGAAAATTCAATTTGGGGCTGGACATCCCCTTTAGGCTCTGGTCATGGAACTGCTTCCAACCCACCTTTAAATACCTACTTTGGCCAGGGTGTGTACAAACTCTTACCCATTTTGGACCAGGACTGGTTGAATTTGACTGGATTGTGAATGAATATTCAGGACTGTGGGGAAATATGGAAGGCTCCATTAGATGCCATATTTATGCCAATATTATCTGTGTATACGGCACCCAACAAAGAATGGTACAGCAGCACCTAATGGCTCAGTAGGATAACTAAGACTAGGCCTACATGGTGCTATTTATATCCTTGACTGTGTGCTTCCTGCATGCTTAGGCTATGACACTATTCTTTTACACCATTTTACAAAGGGGTGTGGACAGAGTGTTGTGACAGATGTATTGTTACATGGTAATAGGTTGATGTGCGGCTGTTGATCTTTAATGAAACCATATTTTGGGGCGTGAGAGTGTGACAATGTCATTATAGTGTCATTACTGTACAACCTACAACTAGAGATGAGCGAGTACTGTTTGGATCAGCCGATCCGAACAGCACGCTCGCATAGAAATGAATGGACGTAGCCAGCGTGCGGGGGGTTAAGCGGCCAGCCGCCGTCAAAGCGGAAGTACCAGGTGCATCCATTCATTTCTATGGAGCATGCTGTTCGGATCGGCTGATCCGAACAGTACTCGCTCATCTCTACCTACAACTAATGGACCGTACCAAAATGTTCCTGTATGAATAAACATCTAACAGAGATCCCAACAATACAACACAATAAAGATGTATATGATTGTTGTATATCATTATTCATAAATACAGTATAATACATCAGTCTGGCTACGGTCACACCTGCGTTCAGTGGCCATTTGGGGACTCCCTCCCCCTTTCTGATTGTAATATGTGGAGAGATATCAATGGGAGCTAAGCTGTAGCAACACCTCAGACCAAAGCTCAGTGTATGACGCTATTTGCTTCTGGATACTTGAACTGTATAGTACAGGGAACAGACGTACCCCCAAACAGCTGATCTGTGCAGGGGTTGATTGTCAGCCTGCCACAAATCACACATTCATGGACTATCCTTTGTAGGCAATAAAAAAAAACTGGACAATCCCTTTAACCGTTTGGTGTGCCTTGATATGCTTTTTTGTGTTGTAATGCCAGTTCTGTATTTGTTATTTAATGGTAAGAGGCCATACAGTAATGTAGTTGCTACCTGAGGGTACGTATACACAATTAGATGCCCACAGTTAGATGTGGGCATTTACAGCACAGATTTCTTTATGTCTGTCAAAACGGACAAAGAGACAGCATGTCAGTTTTTCTGACGGCTGTCAAAAAATGGACCTCTGAATAGACCCATAGACATTCATGGGTATTAAAGAGGACCTTTCACCACTTTTGGGCACACGCAGTGTTATATACTGCTGGAAAGCTGACAGTGCGCTGAGTTCAGCACACTGTCGGCTTTCCCGATCTGTGCCCGGTGTAAAGAGCTTACGGTGCCGGTACCGTAGTGCTCTATGGTCAGAAGGGCGTTTCTGACCATTAGCCAGAGACGTCCTTCTGCCTCGCGTCGTCAATCACGCTGTGCTGTGGAGCGGGGAGGAACTCCCCCCTCCCTCTCCTGATAATGCACGTCTATGGACGAGCTGTGTGAGCAGAGGGAGGGGGCGTTCCTCCCGGCTCCACAGCACAGCGCGATAGGCGCCGCGAGGCAGAAGGACGTCTCTGGCTAATGGTCAGAAACGCCCTTCTGACCATAGAGCACTACGGTACCGGCACCATAAGCTCTTTACACCGGGCACAGATCGGGAAAGCCGACAGTGCGCTGAATTCAGCGCACTGTCAGCTTTCCAGCAGTATATAACACTGCATGTGCCCAAAAGTGGTGAAAGGTCCTCTTTAAAATGGTGTGTGAATAAGGCCTTACACTTTAGCCTTGGTCAGTGAACTATTGATCTATCAGGCCCATATCCACTAGATCACTGTATCCAGGATTGTAGCACGTCACCTCACCTTTCATCGCTTGGGTTTCAGTGATAACCATCCATCTGATAACATACAGGACCTTGCTAAGTTCATGAAGTTCAATGTTAGACTGTAAATGAGGAGGAATTCTTTCCATTCCTGTGGGTGCGTGTACAGGTATATGCAGAGAGTCTATAAGAGTCTGAGAGTCAAAAGCACCTAAGAAGGTGTCTCAGTGTGTAGTATATAAGGCTGGTATACTGTGCTGCTTTGTGTTCCTCTAACAATGGAAAAAAAAACCAAAGCCAATGTGAACATAACTCCTTCAAGGGGTTGTCCTATTAAAGACACTGATCCTCTGTCCACAAGTGTCAGATGGCTGGGGGTCTGATCTCCCGGTTCCCCAATGACCACCAGCAATCTGACCCATATCACAATATCCATTGGGTAAGTGTCTTTAATAGGACAACCTCCTTAAATGTTAACCCTTTGACTGTTGCGCTATATAACATCCCAGAAGTCATAGGCATTGGAAGTCAAATACATGAGTAGCCTAAGGGAGCGTTCACACTACCGTCGGTGTCCGACAGCTAGTGTCCGCTGCTAATGTCCGTTCAAAATCTCGTACAGACATTAGCATTTTTGCATTGATTTAAATGAACATTGGGTGCGTTCTTTTACTGTCCGTTCCCAAAGATGTCCGACTTTTCAAGCGAAGAGCAAAAACCTACATGTCGTTTTTTTTTGTCCCTTAAGGACACCCATGGACAGTAAAAGAACGCACCCGATGTCCATTTAAATCAATGCAAAATGTCACGGACACAGCTAGTGTCCGCTGCTAATGTCCGCGCAAGATTTTGAACGGACATTAGCAGCGGACACTACCTGTCGGACACCGACAGTAGTGTGAACGCTCCCTAAAATAGGTGTGATTTGACAACCAAAAGGTCATTGATGGCTTCAAAAGCTTATTGAAGCAGTAGACCATTAAACAGTTAGGCTACGTTCACACATATCGGTTCACTGGTCTACATCTGTAGTCCACAACACATTTCTGTTTGGCTAAGGGCTCGTTCACATCTGCGCCCGGGGTCTCCGCTATGCAGGTTTCCGTTTCCTGCAGGAAACTGGGCAGGAGACGGAAACCTGCACGCATGTTTCAAACCCATTCAAACGGAGTCTCCAGTGCAGATGTGAACGTAGCCTTAGAGAACATATATACTTGATGGCTGTAGGAAGGATTTACTTTGACATTTTATGCACTAGTCTTAAAGCAAATAATGTTGGAGTAATGTGATCAAATTTTTAAAGGTAACTTTTATTTATTTATATTATTATAAAACAGGCCATGACCTATGGCCATTGAAATCAGCACAAAAATAACAGTGAAATGCAGGAAAAAATATCCGAACAATAGGAACCTCAATGGGACTAAGTCGCATCGAATGCCTCTACCTTATGATTGAGGGAGGTGGTCCGAAGCTCCAAGCTGCCGACATCTTTCATCTGTGCTCAGGGGCTATAGGGGGGGGGGGGGCAACACCTCCCTCTAGTGAAGGGCTATAAGCCTCTTAGCCACTGTTCATAGATATAGGAATAACCTAGATGTCTTCTTACCCAAATAGCTCTGAGGGAGATTAAGGAGGTGGGTAAGAGGGTCCAGAGGAACAGCTTGAAGGAAAAGGGCATCGCTGATTGGCTTGACCTCTGACCAGAAGGAGCAAATCAGGGGCACCCTCAGAATATATGGTATTATGTTCCTTCTGTAGTCTGACATCGCCAGCAAGCAGAGGGGAGGGCATGTTTAAAGGAGTGAGTTATTTCCACTATTAACTAGCCCCATCATGTGTATGATCAAGTCATTACTTTTCCATTGGCGCCCCTTAACTTAAAGGGGTTGTCCCATCACAAGGATCCTATCTATACTGCTTGTTAATGTGGATGTAAGACTTTTCCTAAATACACTGCTTTGTTTGTCCACTATATTACTTTATTCATTTTTTTTTTTACACATCCCTTGACTTATCTGGTCATAAGTCAAGTGATGTATCTGCTGCTCTGAGGGGGTAGGGGCTAAGTGCACTGGAGTGAACCTGGCGGGGGGTAGTTTATACTTTGGGGGGGGGGGGGGGCACCAATACAGACCCGGCATCCGCTGTAATAGAGAGGCGGATGCTGGGGAGTGTAGACGCCGGCACAGGTGAAGCCAGCAGCGGCAGGAGCAATGCTGCTATTCCAGAGGGGAGGGGGAGCGGAGGAGTGGAATAGCAGCATCGCTCCTGCCGCTGCTGGCTTCACCTGTGCCGGCGTCTACACTCCCCGGCATCCACCTCTCTATTACAGCGGATGCCGGGTCTGTATCACATTGTGAAGGCTGTACGTCTGATGCCTAGTGCATCGGCAGCGCACACACAGGGCCAGCAGCATAGAAGCGACAACTTCTCGCCGCTGGCTTTGCATATGTAACCCCCCCACCACCAATGACGCAACAAAGCCGGAAGACAGAAGAATTTACTGCAGCGAAGACTAGCGAGTATGCGACGTGGGACAACCCCTTTAAGTAGTCACAGCGAGCGGGAACAGCTTCAGTGTAGTCACACTGCGTCCACTTACTAATCACACCTCCTGGGCACGATTGATACCCCCCTTGTGATGACAGGGACTGAGAGGACTTTAAGGGACATCAGTGACACCCAGGAGGTGTGACTAGCAAGGAGACAGCGTGGCTAGGCTGAGGCTGCTCCCATCCATGTGACTACTTAGGTTAATTTACATTTTTTTTTTTTTTTTTTAATGCTTTTAGACATTAAAAGCTTAATTTTGCTGTAACAGAAAGATTTCAGAGGGTAGCAATGGAAAGGGAATTACTTCATCCTACACATCATGGAGCTAGTTTAAGGTGGAAAAACCCTTTAAGGCTGATAAGCCCACTGTAGAGTATTATACCATGCAGAAGCCACTGTGGAGCATATTATACTGTGTGGGGGCCAATGTAGAGCACATTATACCGTGCAGGGGCCAATGTGCCCCAATTATATGCCAGCAGCACCCCAAAAACCTCTGCCCCCTCTTATAGGCCAGAAGCACCACAAAGACCCCTTGCACTCCCCCTTTAGATTTCAGCAGCACCACAAAGGCCCCTGCCCCCCATTAGGTGCAGCAGCACTACAAGGAACCTTGCTCCCCCCTTTAGATGATAGCCTCACCTTAGATATCAGCAGGAACTTTAAGGACCCCTGCCCCCCCCCCTCCCTTAGATGCCAGTAGCACTTTTAAGGAACCTTGCTCCCCTCCTTAAATTACAGTAGCACAACACAGATCCCTCCCTCCTTGTCTGCCCCCTCTTAGATGCAAGTAGCAGCCACTGAGGTCACTGAGGTACATGAAGCTGCCGGCATTCACTAGTGACCGGTGGCCTCTTCCCGCCAGTTCTGCACATCTGTCAGACGGGACTTCAGGAGTTGCCTCAGTAGTGTTACTGATATTATTAATAAATCCAGCGATCTCTCTGATTGGTGAAGACCTCACGCTCTTAGCCAATTAGATTTCTTAAACGGCAGAGACCTCAAATTAATTGGTCAGGACTCTGAGGGGGCGGGGTTCCCGCCTGAGAGAGGTTTGTGCGGCTTCTCTTCACCTGACGTGTGGGGCGCCGGAGCTGAGGTGTGAGCCTGGTGTGTACAGTGCTGTAATCCGATGTAGTGTTACATAAGGAAGAGTCACACACAAGCGATGGTGTGCGGTAGGCTTTGTCCTCGGGTTCAAGAAACATTCCCGCCTCTTTACAGGGCTTGACGTGAAGGTTGTGTGAAGAACTGATCTAACTACATTGTGCTACAGGTCACTGAGAAAACAGCGACAACTAGTGCCCTGATACAGTGACAGACACAGTACCCACTAATACAGTGCCTACTAGTGCCCTGCAATGTAGAGACAGTGCCCCTCATAATAATCACTGCCCAGCAACATAAATACTGTGCCCTCATGGTAGAGACAGGCACCATACCCCCTAATACAGTGCTACTAATACCCTACTAGGTAGATACAGAGCCCCTCATAATAATCACTGCCCACAAATACAGTGCCTAAGGGCTAGTTCACACGTGAACTGCCCGCGCGGGTTTTGACACAGAGAGAGACGCGGCGAGCCGCGTCTCTCTCTTGTCAAAACCCGCCCGCCGCGACCATCGCTGTCGCGGCTTAACCCTCTGCTGTCGGCTCAAATGAATGAGCCGACATAGGAGGGAGCTGCGGGGGGCGGAAGCCGCGCGACTGAGACAGCGCGGCTTCCGCCTGAAGAAAGGACATGTCCTTTCTTTTCTCCGCTAGCAGCAGCTCGCCGCTAGCGGAGAACAGAAGCCCGGCGGTCTCCATAGACCACCATTATAAGGGGAGGTTTTGGACGCGAAATCCGCTGTCAAAAACCTCCCCTATTACTCACGTGTGAACTAGCCCTAATAGTACCCTACAACAGTGCCCTTCATGATAGAAACAACCACCGTGCCCCCAAATCTAGTGCTTCTAATACCCTACAATGTAGATAGTACCTCCTATAATAATTATTGTCACACTGCCAACAAATACAGTGCCAACTAGTGCTCAGCAATTCACAGTGCCTCCTATAATAGTGACTGCCACAGTGCCCCAAAATACAGTCCAACTAGTGCCCAGCAATACACAGTGCCCCAAAATGCAGTGCCAACTAGTGCCCAGCAATACACAGTGCCCCAAAATGCAGTGCCAACTAGTGCCCAGCAATACACAGTGCCCCAAAATACAGTCCAACTAGTGCCCAGCAATACACAGTGCCCCAAAATGCAGTGCCAACTAGTACCCAGCAATACACAGTGTATCCTATACGGGTCAGTGCACACAGAGCTTTTTGGCGCCGATTTTGACACAGATTCAGTGTCAAAATCAGTGCCAAAAAAAGTCTGCGTGCACTGACCCTAATAGTGACTATTACAGTGCCAACTGGTGCTCAATAGCATACTGTCCCCCTTTTAATAGTGATTGCCATAGTTCCCCCAAATACAGTACCAACTAGTGCTCAGCAACATACAACATAGTTCCAGCTGGTGCCCAAATGAAGTGCCAGCTAGTGCACAACAAGATATAGTGACATGCCACTGTGACCCTAAATATCATACAGCCCTTCAACATACGTACAACACAGAATTTTTTTTTCTGATGTACTTTCACGGCACCCAACTGCACCATCCAAATATCTCCAACGTAACAGGAAGTAATAAAAATAGCAAACACATCCTATCGGGTTAACACCAGTCCCTGGTCTCCGCTTTGAGGGACAGGAGACAGAAACCGGTAGTCAGTTTTCAAGCCCATTCACTTGAATGGGTTTGCAAAGTGACCACCCATGAGCGTCTTGTGCCTCTCCACGGTGAAACCATTTTGTTTTAACTAGACACATAATCGGACATGCAGGACTTTTTGTCCAGTTAAAAAAAACGGTACAATACTGTAGCGCAGTCAGCTTTGCCCTAGGCCTGAGGTCTAGAAGTTTGAAGCCTGCGCCGGAAGAGAACGTGGGAAGAGGGCGTTCCTGAAGAAGATTACACTCCCTTGCGAGCATTGCGCTCTGTTAAGGAGCGACTGACCGTTCACTTAGTCACCACTGCCGCTTTGGTGGCTGGGTTGCTGGTGACCCCACAACTGTGTGTGAGGTTCTAGGGAGTGGCCCTGTGGTGCCTGAAAACATCAGAACGGGTATTACTAGAACCCACCACCCACGCAAAACTGTGGGAGGTGCTGCATCCCCTCAGCCCCCGATTGTCAGTCTACAGCCACTTTTATTGGCTCTGGGGAAGGTATTTATGTGACCATGGGGAACTCTAAGTCGGGCCTCTATCTTGGGAAAGTAATGAATAACCTCTGCCGGCGCCATTTTCCTTCCTTGCACCAATCCCTTCTTGAGTTAGCCCCTTTTTCTTCTCGGCCCTCCCTGAGCCTTCTGGTGTCCCCAGCCATGCTCTGCACAAAGGATAGGGAATAAATGTGAGATTGCTGGAGGCCGGACCACCAGGCTACCCATTGATCAGAATAGGGGACTGAAACTTGCCCAGCCCCCTCTATATAATATTCACTTTCGTCCCCTCTTTTCCTTATTATCCTTAGTATAAAAGTCATCCAATGGACCCAATTGTAATCTGGGTAATTCTGACATTTGACTCCTTTATATAATGGATCTAGCCGCTCCATTATGTTTATTGTATTGCTCCTAGAATAGAACAATGAAAATAAACACAGGAGCTTTTAATGTAGCCTTAACCCTTAGGGTGAGTTCACACGGAGTAAAGTGCCGCGTGATGTGGCACGTAGACGCCGCGTAAGATTTTGTGGGCCGTATACGCTCCCATTGATTTCAATGGGAGCCGGGATCGTATACACGGCGCTATTTTGCGGCTTTAGGCTGTATTCACACAGAGTAATGCCAGGCGTTTTTTGTGTGTTTTTTGCACATAGCGCCGCGGCGCTATGTACAAAAAGCACACAAAAAATGCCTGGCGTTACTCTGTGTGAATACAGCCTTAAGCAGTAGACAACCGGCTCTAATGCCTCCGATCGGTCCCTGGACCGATCGAAGGCATTAAACCCTCTGGCGCCACAGTCAAAAGGCGCTGGAGGCGCCATTTTCACGGCGGCGCATGGGCGCCGCCATTTTGCTGGTGATCGCTGGCTCCTGGAGCATGCTCCAGGGCCGACATCACGTTGGCGTGACAACCGGGAGCCTTTACAAGGCTCCCCGGCCGGTCTGCAAGCTCTTTCTTTTGCAGGCTGGTCAATGCAGCCTGCAAAAGAAAGGATAATTTTTTGCAATGCATTAGCATTGTAATGCATTGCATTAGTGATCAGACCCCCTGGGGTTCAACACCCCTAGGCGGTCTAATAAATGCCAAAAAAAAAAAAAAAAAATATATATATATATATATATATATATATATAAAAAAATATAAAAAGTATTAAAAATTCAAATCACCCCCTTTTCTCTAGAACACATATAAAAGTAGTTAAAAACTGTGAAACACATACATGTTAGGTATCCCCGCGTCCGAAATCGCCCGCTCTACAAATCTATAAAAATATTTTTCCTGTTCGGTAAACGCCGTAGCGGGAAAAATAGTCAAAAGTGCCAAACCGCCGTTTTTTCACTGTTTTGATTCTGATAAAAATTTGAATAAAAAGTGATCAAAGCAATAGCATTTTCCGAAAATGGTAGAACTAAAACGTACACCCGGCCCCGCAAAAAAAGACGCCCTATGCATCCCCGTACACGCACGTATAAAAAAAGTTACGGCTGTTGGAATATGGCGACTTTTAGAAAAAAAATGTTTTAACACAGTTTTGGATTTTTTTTAAGGGGTCAAAATGTAAATAAAACCATATAAATTTGGTATCCCTGGAACCGTACCGAAACACAGAATACAGGGGACATGTCATTTTGGCTGCACACTGAATGCCGTAAAACCAAAGCCCGTAAGAAAGTCGCAGAAATGCATTTTTTCTTCAAATCCACTCCATTCTGAATTTTTTTCCAGCTTCCCAGTACATTATACAGAATAATTAATGGTGGCATCATGAAGAAAAATTTGTCCCGCGAAAATTAAGACCTCATATGGCTCTGGGAGCGGAGAAATAAAAAAGTTATGGGGTTTAGAAGGAGGGGAGTCAAAAGCAAAAATCAAAAAATGCCATCGGCGGGAAAGGGTTAAGACAAAGCACACAGGTGTGAAGGGGGGGATCATGGGAGTTGTAGGCTAAGACAGAAGGAAGCTAGGGAAGCATGTAAACAAATGCAGAGGATGCCAGGAGCTCCCAGAGAAAGACAGAAATCACTCAAAACACTGCTAAAAGTATTTTGGTGCAATTATTGTGTTAATAATTATTAACCCATTAATAACACTAAAATACCTTCTTTTTTAAAGTTTTTTTTTTGCCTGGAAAACCCATTTAAATCTTCACCAGTTTCAGTGATCATTTGCATCAGTAAATGATATCACACTGTCATAAATGTGGCATGAGAGTTGCAGATAAGCCATTTTTGACAATTACTGTTGCATTTGTCATTTAAAAAGACACAAATCCAGGTTGGGCACAAACTGTATAATAAATCCTTCCCATTGAGATTTATGGGTGAGCTTTCTAGACATACTATGTGAGAAAAGGGGGAGTAGATAAGCTGTTAGTAGTGGATGTAATAATGGATCTGTGGTATTATCTATAGGGTGTTATCTTCTATTACAATACTGTCTCTGAAGTAAATGAGATGACTGCTGCAAAGGAAACTTGTGGTAATGTCTCTTTAAACTCTTGCTTCAGTTTCCTGTTGTTTTTATAGATGTCTGTGCTTGAACAATGCAAGGCTGCTTTTACACAGGTGGGGAGCCTTCACATGGAGCTTACGCTCCTCTCTTTCTGAACGTAAATTTGTTCAGAATGAGCGGCGTTAAAACAGATCCCATTGATTTCTATGGGTGCGTAAACGGAGCGTAAACTCCGTGTGCAGGCTCCCGTAGATTTCTGCCAATAATAATTGCAGATAGACAATATTTATTTTCACTCTGTATTTTTTGTTAGGGGTCCGAACTAATTTCTTTTGCAAAATACATTTTTGGGGTTGAACCACCTAAAACTTACCTTACCTTATATCAGATAAAAAAAAGTAAAATCCAACACACACAATCAACTAAAAGTGGCAAAAATAAAACTAATATACTTTAATAGATAATTCTAAAATCACATATACATAGCCACATACACACACTGTTTACACCTATAAATATTGATTATATATCCCAGCTGCACTAGTCCCTCAGCTTGGGAAATTAAGGAGTTAACATTGATTCATTCCACAGTGACTTATATTATTCTATGTTGAGTCATCTGGAACTTAGATAGAGCAACACCGATTGCAAGCATAAAACAATTTAGAGCACCAATTGATACCTTTGAATTTTGCTACAATAAGCTTTCACTAGCAATTCAGTTATGAGTGCGTATGTAGGGGAGATTTTCACTGCCTCGTCAAGTATTCAGGCTTCTACAGAGTACTACCCCATTCTTTTTAATTGCTCATACACTGATATATTTGCAGGATTGCTACTAACAATGATACACAGTCCCTATCAATTTAAAGGACACATTGTGCTCGTAGCATATTAGTAAAATTGATGCTCAATATAGGGGTGATAACAAGACACACGGACACTTCCGTGTCCCTAATAGAAGCTAGTTAAAGCACTGACGCTGAAGTAATTCTACGGCTGGATATATTCAGCTCTAACAGCCCTGTCAGTGTACTACAAATCTAGCTCTCCGTACTTAATCATTTCTCTCTACGCGTTTCATCTAACATGGAAGGCACATTAGACTCATCAGGAGAGGATAATAAACTACTGATAACCCCACAGATAGAAAAATGCGGTTAAAACCGCAGTTCTCGGCGCCCTGATGGTGGACGCCGATACTTCGATGTTAAGCTTACGCTCCTCTCTTTCTGAACGTAAATTTGTTCAGAATGAGCGGCGTTAAAACAGATCCCATTGATTTCTATGGGTGCGTAAACGGAGCGTAAACTCCGTGTGCAGGCTCCCGTAGATTTCTGCCAATAATAATTGCAGATAGACAATATTTATTTTCACTCTGTATTTTTTGTTAGGGGTCCGAACTAATTTCTTTTGCAAAATACATTTTTGGGGTTGAACCACCTAAAACTTACCTTACCTTATATCAGATAAAAAAAAAGTAAAATCCAACACACACAATGTATGAAATAAGTGCTAATAAAGCTATTGTTAATAAATACAGCAGTCAAATGATTTGGGTCAGGATATCGTCCTGACAATATTATTCAGTTTATCATGGGTATAACAACTTTTATTTCTTTGTGGAAACATAGCATAACCTCTTCTATTATGGTCTATTCACTCATAGATAACATTGCAGCATATACCGTATGTGTATTATCTGCTGTAATAAGGCCGTAGGTAAAGCAGACTTGCAGGTATATTAGTGTGGGGATATGCAACCTAAACTAAGGGGTTTTTTTTGCCTACATAAACAATTTGACCTGGTGACAGACAAGCAAGTGTCAGAAACGGGGCCTTTTTGGTCACCTGTTCAACAGCTAACTTGTGAGTGACTATTGCTGGCCATATGATTTTAGTTTCAACCTGGGACAAAAAGGCATAATATAGCTATATCTAGATATTGCTGGCGTCATCTTGTCACATAATATCATATTCACTTTGAAACATAAATAGTTATACTGCATTTAGTTTTAAGGATAACAATGTTTTTGTGATTCATATATTTACAACCTTCACTCAAGGACATACTGATGCATCTCAATAAATTAGAATATCTTCAAAAAGTACTTTCTTTTTTTTAGTAATTCAATTGAAAATGTGAAACTCATATATTACAACTAGAGTGACCTTCTTCAAGTGTTTCTTTCTGTTAATGTTGATGGTTATGGCTTACAGCCAAGGAAAACCCAAATGACATTATCTCAGAAAAAAACTGTAAAAATTTATTTAACACAGAACTGTTGGCCAAATAAAAAGTCTGTCCAGTAAATGCCCTCAGTACTTGGTGGGGGCTCCTATTACATGAATGACGGCATCAATGTGGCAATTTGGCATGGAAGGATCAGCCTGTGGCACTGCAGAGGTGTTATGGAAGCCCAGGTTGTATGATAGCAGCCTTCAGCTCGTCTGCATTGTTGGGTCTGGGGTCTCTCATCTTCCTCTTGCTAATACCCCATAGATTCTCTATGGGGTTAAGGTCACGCGAGTTTGCTGGCCCATCAAGCACAGTGATACTGTGATTATTAAACCAGGTCCTGGTACTTTTGGCAGTGTGGGCAGGTGCCAAGTCCTGTTGGAAAATGAAAGTTCCATCTCCAAAAATCTTGTGGGCAGAGGGAAGCATGACGTGCTCTAGGATTTCCTGGTAGCCGGCTGCGCTGACTTTGGTCTTGATAAAACACAGCGGACCTACACCAGCAGATGACATGGTTCCCCAAACCATCACTGACTGAGGAAACTTCACACTAGACCTCAAACAGCTTGGAATGTGTGCAGCGGCCTCTCCGCTCTTCCTCCAGACTCTGGGACCGCGATATCCAAATGAAATGCAAAATTTACTTTGATCTGAAAACACCTTTGACCACTGAGCAACAGTCCAGAACTTTTTGATGATATTCTAATATATTGAGATGCATTAGTACTTAGGCCGATTGCAGAAGACTGTGCTGCAACTGGCCTGCCATCAATTTAAAGCATGGGCAGCACACAGGGGACACGGGGATGTGCAGTCCATGCTTTAACATCTCCCTTCATTAAATGAATAGGAGCTATGGAAGCACGGCTGCAAATTATTACAGGAATAGGACCTGTGCTATATTTTGTAGCCGGGACACCTGCACACGGGACCGTAAAATTCATCATCGCTTGTACGGGCCCATAGAAAAGAATGGGCCAGTGTGCTCTCTGTGAAATACATGGATTTCAGCACACTGAATACAGTCACGGTCATCTGCAAGGGGCCTAAGAAAGAGCAACAATAAGGAATAACTAAGTTGATCATCAACCCATGTGAGGGCAATGATACCCATAATGCATTAGTGCAGTTCACCTTATATGTCAGAAACCTAGCTGTGGTGGCCAAAAGCTGAATAATATTCTAGGTAATACTTCAATGTAACTTGTAACCTCCTGCGAATATTGGCCACTGTGGGTGCACATATACATGCTGTTAGAACGGCAGCAAAAAAAAGTATCAGGAAAATATGTGTGCAATTTTGATGTGGTTTTTTTGTGCAGTTTATTAATTTTATGGGTGAAATACATTTATTTTAACATGTTTCACCATGATGTCAAATCAAAAACTGCACCAAAATGGCATGGTTTTTTTTTCCAATTCAGTTTTAACTGCCCCCAAGTGCACTGTGTAAATACACCCTTTATACACAGTCCAGTCACATTAATGTGACCACCTGTCAAAATGCAGAATAACCACCTTTGGCAGAGCGGACCGCTGTGAGATGTGCAGGAAGAGAGGGGATGTTGTGATGATGTCACTGGGATGTTGAGCCATGCCGACTCCAGTGCCGTGGCCAGCTGCATTAGGTTTTGTGGTTGAGCTTCCATGGCGCGAACAATCCGATCGAGGTGGTCCCACAGATTCTTGATTGGGTTCAAGTCTGGGGAATTTGCTGGCCAAGGGAGTACACTGTGAGCTTTATGACACGTCGCATTGTCCTGCTGGTAGATGCCATCATCCTGAGGAAAAACAATTCGCATGTAGGGGTGAACATGGTCCGCAAGGATAGAGGCATACTTGTGTTGATCCATCATGCCTTCCACAATGATGAGTGTACCCAGATGGCTGATGACACGTGCCTTCTGCGATTGGTTATTTAATGTTGACGTCAAAAGTAGGCGGAGGTCACATTAATATGACTGGACTGTGTAATACATCCTCACTCTAGAATGTACAGAGTGCTAAGAATATTTGACAGGGAAAATCCAGTTCCACTGATCTTCATAAATACCATTGATCACAGCGGTGGATTCTGTCTTCTTGGACATCACTAACCACTTTGATTTCACATCACATTTCTAGCGTCCGCATAGGGGATCTATTAAACGCATATACTAAATACGTAAATGGGTGCTCACGAAAGGGCATCTAGTTTACGTAGTGTAAAAATTGACATGTTGGGCGAAACCTGCAGTTTTACTTTTGTTTTTTTTTGCAGAATTGGATGAGAAGTCAGGAATAGATTCTAACAAGTAGTGAAGAATATAGGTAAGGTTTTACATCTCTCTTTGAATCCACCTTTAACTTTAAATACTGCATTAAAATCTGCATCAAAATGGCATTTCCATGCCTCCCATTCATATGTTGTATCTAATAAACCGGCATAAATAGCACAACTTTGTATTTTTGTTTTTTTCTACTTGGGGATTCATCCAGACACAAAGGAGACAACTTTCTGTTGTCTTCTGTGATTGGATATAGAGATGCATCAGTTTAACCAGTTTCAGAAGTTCAGGAGATCTCTGCTACATCTGAACTTATATTTGAATGTCGCTTATGCCATAGAGTAAGCTCCAATCTTGGGTTAATGGAAAAGATAATTCTAATATTCTATATTCTATATTCATTTTAAGTGTGGTGACTATAACTTGAGAAGCATGAAGGAAGGAGATGGCTTTCAGTCCAAGAAGACCCCAGTGTCTGCAGATTATGACAGCGATGAAACAGTGGTGGACGACTCCGTTCTTGGCAGTGATGAGGAAGATGACGAGTTTTACAGTGAAAGGTTTTTAGTCTTTTTATCATTGACGTTTTTATAATTAAAGAGGTTTTATCATCTCATGCAGTTATGGCATATCCATATGAACTAATTAATAATTGGAGGTCCCCTTTGTAAATAGTAAGTATTCCTCAACAGGTTGACCCTGTACAAATCAGTAGGAATACAAACTATTGACAAAGGTAAAGGAAGTCCAAATGTCAATTTTTTTTATCGTATCCCAGGAGGAATAACAGAGGAACGTTATGTTAGTGTGGTCCAGCATTGTTTGTTGCTCATGCCAAAATTTACCTACATCATTTTAATATCCCATAATGCTGTAATACATTGTGGTGCATTGTCACAAAATATCAAATTTCCAGTTTTCAAATCAGTGGAAGGATATGCCATAAAAGTCTTACAGATTTGGGGAGGGTGGGTCTGGACTCCCAACGTGGGCCTTGGCTCATTTGGAGGTGATTTTGGACCCTGTTATCTTCCACAAGGGTTTATTTTTCTATGGGTTGATTTTAATATAGCCTGTTAAGTTTTATTGATGATTAGTTGTCTGTGATACTAAGACTATAATGCAATTAAAAGTGGGCTTGCACATATTTGGGCAGATTATCTTCAAATAACAATGACGGAATTGCATTGAGTAAGTCTGCACCCAGAAATATAATTTTTTTTATAGTAGAGCATAAAATGGGGCTATAAAAGTATACTTCTTTAAAAGTACTTTTGCTGCATAAAAAGTCCATTATACAACTATGATGATGGAAAATGATGTTATAACTCTTGAAAATTAGAAATGAAAAAATTGAAGTTGAGGCACCAAGGAGTTAAAGATCATGCGTCTTCTACAGATATTTTTGATAGTAAGCAATGCCTTGTTGAATTGATGTACATTAATAATGTAAGAAAGAAAGAGAAGAAGCTACTTTAAGTGTGTATTCGTTGCTCAAATTGCATTTATAATACCAAAAGGAACAAGTAATCTTGAAATCTCCTACTACAGGCCTGTAAATCCATGGTAACGGACTACAAACAAATACTTTGTACTCTGATCCTGCAGGTATACTTCCTTCCATCTGTTCTCGACGTCTTGCTAACATACATTTGACTAGCAGCAGGGGCCGTGTCATTGCATTTAACTACGGGCGGGTTCACACCTGCGCCCGGTCTCTGCTTTGTGGGTTTCCATCTTCTGCCTGCGAAACTGGACAGGAGACAGAAACCCGGCAGTCAGTGAGCACCCGTGACCGTCTTCTGGTCTCTGCAGTGAAACTGTTTTTTTTTAAAATTTAACCAGACACAAAGTCCTGCATGTCCGACTTTGTGTCGGGTTAAAAAAAAAGGTTTCACTGCGGAGAGGCAGAAGACGCTCATCGGCAGACACTTTGCAAACCCATTTAAATGAATGGGTTTGAAAACTGACTGCCGGTTTCTGTCTCTTGTCCAGTTTCTCTGGCAGAAGATGAAAATCAGCAAAGCAGAGAACGGGCGCAGGTGTGAACCTGCCCTTACAAACTATTTAGATATGAAGTGATCAAGGCCTATGTGGAATATATAGTTAAGTTACTGGGCCTGAAAAATGATATGTCCATCAAGTTCAGCAATTCATAAGCATCCTTGTAGTTAGTAGGTCTTTGGGTGGGGCATCCATCGTTTAAAGCGCTTATGTAGGGAAAAATACTACTAATATATAAGCAGGTTTTCCGGAGCCCCAATGAATTACTTTGCAGAGTGCAGCAGGATAGACCGGAAGTATTTTAACGCTGCCCTCTTTCTTGATGACTCTTTGTCATCCGTTGACTTCGTTCAATGCTATGGAAATTCAGCAGGAGTACCAGTCAGCAGCATCACACAGAGCTGGAGCAGCGGCAGCGTGGGAGGCAATCCGCACAGACATTCAGGACCCCACTACACTCTGCTAATGTAATCTCTGGGTCTCTGGGGAACCTGTATATATTAATAACAAAGCTTATCCAGTGTATGTTTTGCACTGTAAAGCTTTATTTGTCCCATTTGACTCTAGCCCCATCACTATTAAAAGTGCTCACTGTACTAAATACAGACATATACTATACTAGCAGTACTTCATTGAAAGCTTTCAGGAAGCCATGTCCGATCTTTTAAAAAATTGCTAAACTTTTAACTTGTTGTCAACCTAACAAATTTTTCTTTAGATGTAATGTAAAGTCTGATTGTATTAGATGCGTTGCTGATAGTTATTTTAATTATCGTAGGATGTTGATAAATGGAGATGTCTCTCAGACTTTTGTTAGTTTATGTCCTGAAAAGATCAATGTTGGTAAGTAACATCCATAAACCACACTTTTATCAGGGTTTATAAAAGCGACTGTAGAACTAAGTGATACTTGTCTTCCAAACTACCTATCTTGTGTCACTGCTTCCTGAGTCCCCTGCTGGTCTCTATTTACTGGGAACCAAGAAGGGATGGCCTGGGAATGGTAGGAGAGTCTGGAAAGACAGTTTTTTCAGCATTTTAAACCGTTTGGTAAATATGTTTTATGGGCAGGATAACCCCTGTGTCCTCTGATAAGAGTAGGTTTAGATGGAGGAATTTAGAATCGATTCTGAGGCAGACTCCACTTCAAAGTTGGTGGCAAATTCTATCCTGAACTCCCCCTCCCCCACTTTACTAGCTTTGGCAATGCCAAATATCCATTCGGACGTGCCAATAAAGCCTATTTGATTTGATCTACCTCCCTATGTGTTCAATGGGAGGCAGAAACTGAAGCAGAACTTGTGGCTCGAGAATCTTTGCTGAGTAGCCCCATTCTTCTGAAACTGATCGTCGAGTAAAAACTGTGACAGAAAGCCAAGGGCTGGAAAGTGGAGAGGAGTTTTGAGGTGGATTTCTGTCTCAAATTCCTCTTCACATTCTGCTGTGTTAACGTACCCTAATATTATTCAGTGCCTCTGGGGTTGAAAATAGTTTTATTAGTAATAATATTCAATTATCAAATGGGTCATGTATACCCCCTTTAAAGAGTCCTCATAGATGTGCAGTATTATATAGCGCTAGAAAGTCACCATCACTGGTGCTGGAGATATCAGTGCCATTAGTTTCAGCACTGATATCTCCCCATTATCAGAAAAGCGGGTCTTACAGCCTAGTGTCATTGCTGTGGGTGACACAACCCCCCTCACCGTACTCTTTCATAGTACTGTAAAGTGATAATTCCTCATAGCCTAGCCACGATGCTTAGCTGTAAAGCCCGCGCTTCTGACAGTGGGGAGATATCGTTGCCAAAATTAACAGCACAGATATCTCTAGCACCGAGGCACCTAACAGTAAAGTCAGTGCACTGTCGGCTTTCTAGCGGCATATAATACCACACATCTATGAGGACGTGAGGAAGTTAAAGAAAACATACCGTAACTCACTTTTTACATGACTATTTCTAGGAAATCGGTCTCCAGAAATCCATTTTTTTTCCAAATTTGTCCCAGCTACACATACAGAATGTACAGAAGCTGCAACAAAACAGGTACGATTCATAGTGCATGAGCATTTATCCTACTAATATTAAATATTTTGTTTAGATGTTTGTGTGTTTGGATGCTTAGATGTTTGGATGTTTGTTCCTCAATCACGCAAAAACCGCTCAACCGATTTGGCTCAAATTTTCAACAAACATAGTTCCTAGGCAGGATTGAACGATAGGCTACTTTTCGTCACAATCGCAGACATACGTTTTTGCCAGGACCCCGACAAAACCACAACTCATACCACCAGCTCTGCAATCCCACACACTTTTTAGCATAGCAAGCCACAAACTCCCTATTGCCCTCTCGGGCCTAGCTCCTAACCCCAGGCAGGGAAGGAGGCCGGAGTTGCGGGGGGTGGGTGCAAAGGAGTTCGGGGGGGGGGGGGGGGGGGCTGGGTTGGAAAGGGGACGCAATGACACCTAGACAGGTGAACAGATTTGGCTGAAATTGCGCACATACATACCTTGGGTCCCGGATTGAACGATAGGCTACATGGAATTCCCGTACACCACCGCAATTCACTCCCGTGACCGGTGCTTTTCACTTTTGAATTCGCTGCAGGACCTGGGACGCTGTAGGACCTGGGATGACGTCATCCCAGCCCCATCAGCAGATCACCTGGATGGGTGCCGCTTCTCTATGTGGGTGGAGCTATCGGCCGAACGGGGTCCACAAGAACATGGCGGCTCTCAGAGGTCCAGAGCGTCCTGAACCAGCGCCCGTACTCTGGGGTAGCGAGAAGTGCGTACGCTGCCCCGCCTGTGTGGGCTTACCACAGGACCACAGTGTTCTGCCGCGGCCGGACAGGGGGTCGCGTGCGCCGCGGTCTGGAACGCCGGTTCGGCCTGCTGTCCCGTGGCGGCTGCGGCCTCTGGACTCTGAATGTCTGTCGGGGATGTCACCGCTGTCTGCTCAGTGCTATCTACAGTGTCATTCGGCCGCGGGAGAAGGGTTGTGACGACAAGCGAGTTAGGGGACTTTGAGAAGGGAGAGGGGTGGGGTGTTGGGAGTGAGGAGGTTGCCGGTCCAGTGGGGAATGCGGGAATGGGGGGGCCTGGGCAGGTAAACCCGGGGGCCCCTGGAAGGGGGACAGGGCCGCCACAGCGCCCACAGATGGAATGGGGCACATGGCTTGCCGCGGGAGGGCACAGGTTGGCACAGGTTGGTGGGGGGAAGAGGTCACTGTGTAGGTAAGACAGGGAAGGGGGCATGGGGTGGTGGGAAAAAGGGGGCACGGGGTAGCTAACACGGGGGAAGGGGACACGGGGCTAGGGGGAAAAGGGGCACGGGGTAGGAGAAAGAAGCGAGCACATGAGGGAGTGGGTAGGAAAAAAGGGGGTTGGCAAGGGGAAGATGAGGAAAAAGGAACCACTGTGGACACAAGGCAAAGGAAGAAGCCTGCGTGGCGCTACAGGTGGGTAGCGCAGGGGGTCAGGGTTCCGTGGACGAAGTCGCGGGTACTGCTAGTGTATAATATGACCATGTCTGTATTCACACGGCTGATCGGGTATAACTAAAATAGCAGATAATGACTTCTCAGAACCCCTCTATATTTTTAATGTTCTCACTAGGTTTCTGGTACATTAGAAGAGGAGGCTTCTCAGTCTTTATTAAGGTAATAAAAATGTATCTGAGAGTAATATCTGTCAGTGGCAAATATTTTGTCTTGTATCTTTTTAATATAATTATGGCATGAATACCCTGTGAGACATCCTATTAATATTATAAATGTGAAAGTTTGTGAGTTTGGATGTTTGTGGGTTTGTGTGTTCGGATGTTTGTTAGTCAATCACGCAAAACCCGCTCGACCGATTTGGCTGAAATTTTCCACAAACATAGTTAATACACCCCATTGCGCAATAGGCTACTTTTCGTCACAATAGCGCACATACGTTTTTCCCAGGACCCCCACAAACCCCAAACTCACATCACCATCTCTGCAATCTCACACACTTTGGACCATAGCAAGCCACAAAATTCCTATTGCCCTCTACAGCCTCGCCCCTAACCCCACACAATCACATATACATATACTTTACCACTTTGCCCCTCACCTTAACGATACTCCAGGAGGCTCTCTTTAACGCTCCGGAGCAGCCATGTTTGCCAACCCCCACCGCTCTGACAATCCGCGACACCGCCCACTCATGTCAATACCCCTAGGTGGTCTAATAAATGCAAAAAAAAAAAAGTTTAAAAAAAGTAAAAAAAAATATTAAAAACAAAAAAAAAGGGTTAAAAATTAAAATCACCCCCCTTTCCCTAGAACACATATAAAAGTAGTGCAAAACTGTGAAACACATACATAATAGGTATCCCCGCGTCCAAAATCGCCCGCTCTACAAAGCTATACAAATATTTTTCCTGTTCGGTAAACGCCGTAGCGGGAAAAATGGTCAAAAGTGCCAAACCGCCGTTTTTTCACTGTTTTGATTCTGATAAAAATTTTAATAAAAAGTGATCAAAGCAATAACATTTCCCGAAAATGGTAGAACTACAAAGTACACCCAGTCCCGCAAAAAAAGACACCCTATACATCCCCGTACACGCACTTATAAAAAAGTTACGGTTGTTGGAATATGCCAACTTTTCAAAAAAAATTTTTTTAACAGTTTGGGATTTGTTTTTAAGGGGTCAAAATGTAAATAAAACCATATAAATTTGGTATCCCCGGAATGGTAACGAAACACAGAATACAGGGGACATGTCATTTTGGTTGCACAGTGAACGCCGTAAAACCAAAGCCCGTAAGAAAGTCGCAGAAATGCATTTTTTCTTGAAATCCACCCCATTTTGAATTTGTTCCCTGCTTCCCAGTACATTATATAGAATAATTAATGGTGGCATCATGAAGAAAAATTTGTCCTGCAAAAATTAAGACCTCATATGGCTCTGGGAGCGGAGAAATAAAAAAGTTATGGGGTTTAGAAGGAGGGGAGTCAAAAACGAAAATCAAAAAATGCTATCGGCGGGAAAGGGTTAACTTCAAATACCTCTGTCCCAAAGTCACTATGTAAAGTTTCTCACAACACCGTATATATAGCGGCTCAAATACAAATTAACTTCAACACAAAAGTCTCACGTATTCTCTGAATTACAGCAAAAACAAGATACAAAGTTACATTTCATATCCCATACCTTATACACAGTACGAAAACCTTACCCGCGCCTGTATATACCCACTGCTACAATCACCGCAGACGAAGTCGCGGGTACCAGCTAGTATTGAATATATCTTAGAATACGTCATCAATTGACTCTTGTAGATAAGCTGGATGAAGCACCAGTAGCCATCTCTGAACATTGTTTCTGCTTCACAAACATTCACTGGTCACATGGCCTGTCTGCAGCTCAGTCCCATTCAAGTGTATAGGTCTGAGCTGCAAAATCAAGCACAGTCACTGTAAAATATATGGCTCTGTACTTGGTTTTCTATGAAGAGGCTGTATCACTCACTCAAAACACTGCATTTCTTTAACCCTTTTCTGACATCTGACATATTATTATGACAGATGTTGGGTTTTTAATTATGGCAGCCACTCAGGAGCTAAGTGGTTGCCAAAGCTGCCGGATCTTTGCTGTATAATACAGCTGAGAACCAGCTGCAATGCAATAACTGATAACGCACATTAACCCCCTCTCCCCTATTGCATGGGTGCCATGATTTTGGGGAGGATTGCTGGGCCTGAGAGTGAGATCTGGGCGATCGATATGTTTCTCTGACCAACAGAAGCCTATTGAAAGCTCTCAGGCTTGTCATTCATTTGTTTCTATTACAGGCTGTGCTACGCATTAGCATTGCAGTGTAATGACATTTTCACCATCTCCACCAATTCAAATTCATAGCATCCGTTACCAGTCGCTGCTCCACTGATTCCAGCACAGTTAGATTTTTTTCTCTAGTTTCCCTGCCCCCCGCTACATTTCCCAGCAACAAGCACATATAGTTTTGCTACCTGATGTGCTTTTTAGTCTCTATAATGTCAGCAGTGTCAGAGCTCAGAGTCTAACCCCTTGTATGCTCCTGCCTGACACTACAGAGCCTAAATAACATGTGACGCACCAAAACTAACAGCATTGATTGCTCAGGAATGGTAGAGGCTAGAGAAAAAATTCCAACTGTGCTGGAATTAGTGGAGGTGCACCTATTACAGCGCCACATCTCCCATGAGGGGACCTGAAGCGATCGCTTCAGGTGGCACTATGCCAGGACCACGGGGAGGGCGGCATTTTTGCTGACCTAAGCCAGTCCAGGACAAGCCTCTCACGCTCAGGCAGAGAGCAGGTCCTCTCCCTGTCTGCTCTCTGCCTGCTAAAAACGCTTGCTCCGCTCGGCCCCCCCCCCTTCCGCTTGGCCCCGCCCCTTCCGCTTTAGGCGGTAGAAAGCCATGGTTCACCCCTGCCTATAAATAATGCAAAGAGCTGGACTTCTTAGAGGTGGTGAAAGGTCCCCCTTAAATGAAATCTTATTAATTTTGCCTGAACTGTAAAATCTTGTATTTTGTAATGCTATGTTTCTACAAAGTGTAGCCTCAAGGCAACCATTGAAGTTTATGGATCAGTGAAAAGAAACAGATTGCATTCAGATGTCAGAACGGGGGAAACAAAATGACACCAGGGGGCACACAGACATGGAGGGAGGAGACGAGAGGAGGGGGCAGAAGACAACAGGGTAGAGGGGGAGGAGATCAGGGAGGATTATGAGAAAAGGCTCGAGAACTCTGATGACTCCTTAAACACAACCCATGGCGCTGTAAGACGCGGCCAAGAAAGCCTTTAAAGCCTTAAAGGTGTAAAATAAATTTTTGTGCTAAAATTTACAACTTCTTTTTTCTTGTCACTAGAGACAAAAAAAGAGACCAGAAATGTCAAATGTATCAATAGTAAAGACAAAAAAATGGGGCAAATTAAAAAACCATAGCAGGTGTACATTCACATGTTCTGTCTTTAGGACCAGGACCCTACCTGACGGAACACTGCGGCAAAAACCACTGCGTTTTACAGTCACATCAAAGTGAATGGGATTCTAGCAAATCCCATCCACACATTGCAGAAAAATACACATACCAGAAACGCTGCGATCGCAGCATGTCAATTATATGGAAACACCACCGGTTTCCCTACAGGTATAATGGAAGCAACATATGTTTCACTACCACTGTTTTTCCTGCAGCGCTATTTTGCTGCTTCTCGCTTCCTGGGGCCTTAGCCTAGCATAGCCTAAAGATCTTTTTGGAAGAGGTGCAGAATGTTTGGAAGAGGTGCCTAATGCTTTGTGTCATTTACTGTATGTCTGAAAGAAGGATTAAATCCAGGTCCATTTCTCAATAGCCAGCTTCTACCTACAATACTCAATGTACAAATTTGTGTCATGAATGTGCAGCATCAATAGTCACAGTATATGTATATACACTATGTAATCAAAAGTATCCGGACACCTGGCTGAAAATGACTTACAAGTTTGTGGCGCCCTCCATTGGTAATGCTGGAATTCAGTATGGTGTTGGTCCACCCTTAGCCTTGATGACAGCTTCCACTCTCGCAGGCATACGTTCAATTAGGTGCTGGAAGGTTTCTTGGGGGAATGGCAGCCTATTCTTCCCGGAGTGCTGCACTGAGGAGAGGTATCGATGTAGGTCGGAGAGGCCTGGCATGAAGTCGGCGTTCCAAAACATCCCAAAGTGTTCTATAGGATTCAAGTCAGGACTCTGTGCAGGCCAGTCCATTACAGAGATGTTATTGTCGTGTAACCACTCAGCCCCAGGTCGTGCAGTATGAACAGGTGCTCGATCGTGTTGAAAGATGCAATCGCCATCCCGAATTGCTCTTCAACAGTGGGAAGCAAGAAGGTGTTTAAAACATCAATGTAGGCCTGTGCTGTGATAGTGCCACGCAAAACAACAAGTGGTGCAAGTCCCCTCCATTACCGATGGAGGGCGCCACAAACTTGTAAGTCATTTTCAGCCAGGTGTCTGGATACTTTTGATCACATAGTGTATATCAGTAGTCACAGTATATGTATATATATCAGTAGTCACAGTATATGGGTGTCAGAATATTGGCGAATTACTTTCATAGCATTGATGCCTTATAATTATTTACTAATGTATAATTATTTTAGGAACTGGCACAGAAATCCTCAGTCAAAAATTCCACTTCTAAGAGACAGCGGTCACTGTCAGCCTCCTGCAGATTACACTGGTAGGATTCCTCAATAGACTGGTCTTAGATGTAGGCAGATACTAAATATTTTTTGCCATGCATTAAAATATTACACAGAGAAGATTGATTACAATATATATCCTATTAATATCTGTCCAAGTGATCTTGTAAAGGTTTCGTTTATAATATTACTGTAGCATTTACGCTCAGTTCACATCTGTGGCAAGTGTCTATTCTTGTGGTCTATTGGAGGACTAGAAGGATGGACAAACTGACTGCTAAAATAGTGGACACCAACAGAGCCCGAGGACGCCATTGACTATAATGGGGTTCGTCAGGTATTCATCCTTTTAAACTGAAATCGCTGGATGAGAAAGGCTGAGTTCACACAGAGTTTTTTGGTCAGGAAAAATCCCCTTAGGAAAATTCCTGAGGTGTTCTTTGAGGCATTTTTTGAAGCATTTTTCTTGAAGTGTTTTTTGAAGCATTTTCCACCTGAAAAAAATCAATGTAAGTCAATGGGAGGCGGAAAATCCGCCCAGCGTTTTTTGAGGCGGTTTTTGTCAAAAATGCATTTAAAAACGCCTCAGAAAAACTCTAGCGGTTTTGCCGCCTTCCATTGACTTGCATTGATTTTTTTCAGGCGGAAAACGCCTGAAGAACGGACGTGTCGCTTCTTTTTTTCCGCTAGTGGATTTTTCCACAGTCCACAGGTTACATAGGACTGTTGGTGAGGCGTTTTTTGGAGGAGGATTTTGAGGCGGATTCCTGACCAAAAAACTCAGTGTGAACTCAGCCAAAGTCAGCCTTGCAGGTTTTAGTCTCCAACACAGATGTAAACCCAGCTTTACCAGCATGTTCAAGAAAGGTAATATAATATATAGATACAATACGTTGTGGTTTTTCTGACACCAGGTATATGTGCAGCATACTCAGATTATTCTAAGGCTATGTTCACACTATCATTATTAATGTTTGTTGCTGTTATTGTGAAGGATTATAACAATAGACTTTAAATAACAATAGCGCGAACCTACCCTAAGACATTTTATTGTAATATTGCATTACTAAAACAAAAATATGCAGTGCTTAACACTTCTGCAGGGTCCTGTCCGCTGGTCTTCTGTTCTGCTCCACTAGAAAGACCTTTAAAGGGTATATTCTTACATTTCTGGCAGTGTGGCACAGTTTCCTTCCATTGTGGTTGTAGCGGATAAAAAAGATTGGGAGAAATTCATCAATGCCTCTACAAAAACTGGCATAGAGGGTTGATAGTATGGTGTATATTTCTCCTTTTCTTGCTACAAATGTGTGATACCAGCCCCAATCCGTGTCTTGTGTGCCACATTGTGCAATGTGGGTGTCGTGGGGCAGGAACATCTCAGCCTGACTGATTCGTTTTAACTCAAGCCAGTTTTCTGGTATGAGGTATAATGGAAACCTATGCCACTTCCTAACTGGCGTAGATTTCCATTGAGGCAGAGGGATGAAACCTCTTCATAAATGTCTCCTTCACTGTGCCACATTTTATTAGGGTATATAGTATAGGAGTTTCATCATTGATCTAAACCTTTCTGCACATATCATTGAGTGCTTGGGCTCTGTCACAACTGATGTGTGAATATTACCACATCCTATTAATATTATAAATGTGAAAGTTTGTGAGTTTGGATGTTTGTGGGTTTGTGTGTTCGGATGTTTGTTAGTCAATCACGCAAAACCCGCTCGACCGATTTGGCTGAAATTTTCCACAAACATAGTTAATACACCCCATTGCGCAATAGGCTACTTTTCGTCACAATAGCCCACACAATCACATATACATATACTTTACCACTTTGCCCCTCACCTTAACGATACTCCAGGAGGCTCTCTTTAACGCTCCGGAGCAGCCATGTTTGCCAACCCCCACCGCTCTGACAATCCGCGACACCGCCCACTCATGTCAATACCCCTAGGTGGTCTAATAAATGCAAAAAAAAAAGTTTAAAAAAAGTAAAAAAAAATATTAAAAACAAAAAAAAAAGGGTTAAAAATTCAAATCACCCCCCTTTCCCTAGAACACATATAAAAGTAGTGAAAAACTGTGAAACACATACATAATAGGTATCCCCGTGTCCAAAATCGCCCGCTCTACAAAGCTATACAAATATTTTTTTTTGTTCGGTAAACGCCGTAGCGGGAAAAATGGTCAAAAGTGCCAAACCGCCGTTTTTTCACTGTTTTGATTCTGATAAAAATTTGAATAAAAAGTGATCAAAGCAATAACATTTCCTGAAAATGGTAGAACTACAAAGTACACCCAGTCCCGCAAAAAAAGACGCCCTATACATCCCCGTACACGCACGTATAAAAAAGTTACGGTTGACGGAATATGACGACTTTTCAAAAAAATTTTTTTTAACAGTTTGGGATTTGTTTTTAAGGGGTCAAAATGTAACTAAAACCATATAAATTTGGTATCCCCGGAATCGTAACGAAACACAGAATACAGGGGACATGTCATTTTGGTTGCACAGTGAACGCCGTAAAACCAAAGCCCGTAAGAAAGTCGCAGAAATGCATTTTTTCTTGAAATCCACCCCATTTTGAATTTGTTCCCTGCTTCCCAGTACATTATATAGAATAATTAATGGTGGCATCATGAAGAAAAATTTGTCCTGCAAAAATTAAGACCTCATATGGCTCTGGGAGCGGAGAAATAAAAAAGTTATGGGGTTTAGAAGGAGGGGAGTCAAAAACGAAAATCAAAAAATGCTATCGGCAGGAAAGGGTTAACTTCAAATACCTCTGTCCCAAAGTCACTATGTAAAGTTTCTCACAACACCGTATATATAGCGGCTCAAATACCAATTAACTTCAACACAAAAGTCTCACGTATTCTCTGAATTACAGCAAAAACAAGATACAAAGTTACATTTCATATCCCATACCTTATACACAGTACGAAAACCTTACCCACGCCTGTATATACCCACTGCTACAATCACCGCAGACGAAGTCGCGGGTACCAGCTAGTATTTTTATAATCCTCAAAGTTGCTTTCTCCTATGTTTAAGCTCATACTTTCTCTCATATGGCAGTAACCAGGGCCGTATCTGCCAAGAGGCAAGATAAGTATCTTGCATCATGGCAGGCAGGTGACAGCATCACAGTTTCCTCACAACCCTAGAACACCCTTCCGACAGTGGTCAATGATCAGTGCCGAAACTAACAGCACCGATATCTCCAGCCCGGGGGCACATAACAGGAAAGCCACGGTGCACTGAATTCAGCGCACTGTTGACTTTCTAGCGGTATATAAAACCATGTGTGCAGGAGGACTTGAAAGGCCCTCTTTAAGGAAAATTGAATGTATCTATAGACTGAGGCATTTGATTTGCCTCTTGGAAATCAAGAATTGTCATACGATAAAATAGTCATTATGCCAGAATTGCTGATGGTCTGTCTCTTGAGGGTGGATGAAGCTTTATGAGGACCAATACCAAGAACTGAAAAAAGACCGACATATACAGTCCTATGAAAAAGTTTGGGCACCCCTATTAATCTTAATCATTTTTAGTTCTAAATATTTTGGTGTTTGCAACAGCCATTTCAGTTTGATATATCTAATAACTGATGGACACAGTAATATTTCAGGATTGAAATGAGGTTTATTGTACTAACAGAAAATGCGCAATATGCATTAAACCAAAATTTCACCGGTGCAAAAATATGGGCACCTCAACAGAAAAGTGACATTAATATTTAGTACATCCTCCTTTTGCAAAGATAACAGCCTCTAGTCGCTTCCTGTAGCTTTTAATCAGTTCCTGGATCCTGGATGAAGGTATTTTGGACCATTTCCTTCTACAAAACAATTCAAGTTCAGTTAAGTTTGATGGTCGCCGAACATGGACAGCCCGCTCTCAAATGATCTGAAAACAAAGATTGTTCAACATAGTTGTTCAGGGGAAGGATACAAAACATTGTCTCAGAGATTTAACCTGTCAGTTTCCACTGTGAGGAACATAGTAAGGAAATGGAAGACCACAGGGACAGTTCTTGTTAAGCCCAGAAGTGGCAGGCCAAGAAAAATATCAGAAAGGCAGAGAAGAAGAATGGTGAGAACAGTCAAGGACAATCCACAGACCACCTCCAAAGAGCTGCAGCATCATCTTGCTGCAGATGGTGTCACTGTGCATCGGTAACAATACAGCGCACTTTGCACAAGGAGAAGCTGTCAGGGAGAGTGATGAGAAAGAAGCTGTTTCTGCACGTACGCCACAAATAGAGTTGCCTGAGGTATGCAAAAGCACATTTGGAGAAGCCAACTTCATTTTGGAAACAAAGATTGAGTTATTTGGTTATAAAAAAAGGCGTTATGCATGGCGTCCAAAAAGAAACAGCATTCCAAGAAAAACACTTGCTACCCACTGTAAAATTTGGTGGAGGTTCCATCATGCTTTGGGGCTGTGTAGCCAATGCCGGCACCGGGAATCTTGTTAAAGTTGAGGGTCGCATGGATTCCACTCAGTATCAGCAGATTCTTGAGAATAATGTTCAAGAATCAGTGACGAAGTTGAAGTTACGCCGGGGATGGATATTTCAGCAAGACAATGATCCAAAACACCGCTCCAAATCGACTCAGGAATTCATGCAGAGGAACAATTACAATGTTCTGGAATGGCCATCCCAGTCCCCAGACCTGAATATCATTGAACATCTGTGGGATGATTTGAAGCGAGCTGTCCATGCTCGGCGACCATCTAACTTAACTGAACTTGAATTGTTTGTCCAAAATACCTTTATCCAGGATCCAGGAACTGATTAAAAGCTACAGGAAGCGACTAGAGGCTGTTATCTTTGCAAAAGGAGGATCTACTAAATATTAATGTCACTTTTCTGTTGAGGTGCCCATACTTTTGCACCGGTCAAATTTTGGTTTAATGCATATTGCACATTTTCTGTTAGTACAATAAACCTCATTTCAATCCTGAAATATTACTGTGTCCATCAGTTATTAGATATATCAAACTGAAATGGCTGTTGCAAATACCAAAATATTTAGAACTAAAAATGATTAAGATTAATAGGGGTGCCCAAACTTTTTCATAGGACTATATACACATGTGTAAGGAAAGCAGGGACATAGAGCATAAGAAATAGGAGAGAAGAAGAATAGGACCAGCCCGCTAGGAGTACCGGGCAGAAGGATCACCAGCGCTCACTCGATATGGTATAGGACAAGCTTTATTGCACAACGCGTTTCGAGCCCTGAACGGCTCTTTCTCAAGTGCACAACATTAACCTGTTACAAGGAAATCCACCCTGGTGTTGTCATGCCCCAGTCAGGAGGGAGCGGGCTGCGGAGCTGTCAGCGGGTGACACGGAGCTTACCACAGGGCGTCCACCCACAGTCCACACGCGGAACGTCCCGCTCTCCAACACGATCGTGCACTTCCCTGTGCAGTCCGCAGCTGATCGTGTTGGAGAGCGGGACGTTCCGCGTGTGGACTGTGGGTGGACGCCCTGTGGTAAGCTCCGTGTCACCCGCTGACAGCTCCGCAGCCTGCTCCCTCCTGACTGGGGCATGACAACACCAGGGTGGATTTCCTTGTAACAGGTTAATGTTGTGCACTTGAGAAAGAGCCGTTCAGGGCTCGAAACGCGTTGTGCAATAAAGCTTGTCCTACACCATATCGAGTGAGCGCTGGTGATCCTTCTGCCCGATACTCCTAGCGGGCTGGTCCTATTCTTCTTGTCTCCACGTCTCCAGGACATTCTTTCAGCCAGCAGCTTCTCCAGCATTATTTGATCTTGACTTTGAGGTTGTTGTGTCACACACAACCACATCAGGTGAGAGACTTTTCATCTGCTCACCCATGATTGCCAAAAGAGTTGTAATTACTACACTAGGGTCGGCTCGGTGTTCTTTTCTATTTTTTCTCTAAGAAATAGGAGAGGGGACAGTAGAAAACAAACATGTATAATCCTGCACCATAGATAAGAGGTGTTTTGTTAGCTCAGCATTGCCATTTTTGGAGGCAACACAAAAGTTACTCTGAGAATGTCAGCATAGTTATTTCTCCAGATAGCAGGCAGGTTACTGAGTTCAATTTATAGTTTGATCTTTTCTGTGAGGAATCTAACTGTATATGTTATGCTGACAAACTAGAATAATGGTTTTATCTATAATGCTGTAATTCTCCATATACCTCTTCTTACATCTGTAAACCTTTTCTCCTGCCTCACTCCTGCCATGCCAATATAGTCTGTCTTTTCTCACCGTATCACAAATTTAATGTTTCTACAGATTTATGTGAAGATTCGCAGGAATTATTTGACTCTTCTGAACTTGTGGTTAGTCTCATACACAGTAGGGGAAATGTATTAATGCATCTACACCGGTTTTCTGACATGTGTCTTTGACACTAGGCCTTTCTTTGAATCACATCTCCCATGATGCACATTACTCACCGCTTTCCATGAATGTGGGTGGAGGGCGGGGCGGTCCAAGACAGGGACGTCTCGGCTCAATATATTTATTAGAACTCTCTCCAGAAAACATGATAGATTTCTATTCTAGTACACGGGCATGCTCCTCAAACACCAGTCTTAATACATCTGCCCGATTGTTTACAAACAAGATTGTAGCAGAATCGCTGCTACAATCGCACCCCAGCGGCGGTTGCTTCTGATTTAGGAGGAGCCATGTACCTCCTTGTAAGTCAGGTGATTCTTCCACTGGCACAGGAGATAGAATCCAGTGTTGACATCACTAAAATAAGTGGCTGTCTCTCTTTCTTGTTAATGTTTTTAACAGTTTTTAGTTGTAAATCTTCTGATTTTACTTTCTGTCAGATCCCGGAGAATAACAGCATTGATGAACTTCACACTAGTTTGCTGACTGTGCAGTCTGACATGATGGCAATAAATGTCTCCTGTCCAGGAAACAAAATGGTATCAGTAGATAATATTGAAGCACTGGATGTGCAATACAAAGAGCATAATGTAAGTAAAATTGAAGACTCAAACATTGTAAGTGAAGTTGGAATCGGAGAATCTTTAGAAAACATCAGCAATATAAATGAACATTGCAGTGAGGTGACTTGGGGTACATTCTGCTTTTCATACTAACTTGTGGTTAGTATCATACACAGTAGGGGAAATGTATTAATGCATCTACACCGGTTTTCTGACATGTGTCTTTGACACTAGGCCTTTTTTTCAATCACATCTCCCATGATGCAGCCTAATGTTAATACCATACCAAATCCATTCACACTACTGATACGCTGACTGATTCTGAACGTTAAAACACGTTCACAATCAGCGCGTATAGAGCACAACCCATTCATTTCAATGGGAGCTGGCATACGAAATGAATGGGCATTGAAATTAATGGGCTGCTTTTTACTCTACAAGCGCTCCCATTGAAGTTCGAGCCGTACACGCGAGCGCTTCCCATTAATTTCAATGGGGAGCGCTCGTATGCCGGCTCCCATTGAAATGAATGGGATGTGCTTTATACGCGCTGATTCTGAACGTGTTTTAACGTTCAGAATCAGTCAGCGTATCAGTAGTGTGAATGCACCCTAATAGTGGGAAACTGTGTGCCTTCATCTACTTGGGAGACAAAAGGCTAAACAGAAGGCAGGGGTATTAGGGTCCATTCACACGGAGGAAAATGGTGAGGAATTTGGTGTGGAATTTCAGCGCTGAAAAAAAAGCCTCCCATTGACTTCAATGAGTTCCTTTTTCAGCACACACATAGGAGACTTATATTCTCTGGGGTTCCACCAGTCAGACACTTATTTGTAAGCTGAGTATACTGTAAATGTTAGGAGGAAACCCCCTAAGTTAAGGCCATGCATAACATGTCATCTGAACAGCTCTAGCTGACAGCTATGTCTGTTGTTCCTCAGCCAATTGTGCATGTTGATTTTGATACAGAGAAGTGAATATGCTGACAGTAGTATATCTCCGTCAGGTACGAAGCATGTCTGATCTTTCATCTGTTGTCTACAGTTGGGACTAGTTCTTAATGTGTATAGCCAGTCAATTGTATTCTCTATTCTCTACAATTTTATGTAAAAAAAAAAAGTGCTTCTCTTTAGCACCATCTAGTGGATTTATGTAGCATTGTCATAGGTTAGGCGTTAATGGAACATTTATTAGGGTGCATTCACATGATGTAACGTGCAGCGTGATCTGGCACGTATACGGCGTGTCAGAGTTTGCGCGCTGTAAAAGCTCCCATTCATTTCAATGGGAGTTAGGATCGTATACGCCATGTTATTTTGTGGCCGTGATTTTGCATGATTTATACGTGCCAGATCACTCTGTATGTTACATCGTGTGAATGCACCCTAGATCCTTTCATGTCCTCTAACATTAGAAAGCTAACTCCAGTGTGCTGTCAGTTTTGCCGGTACGTGCCCAGATTGCAGAGATATCAATGCTGTTAGTTTTGGCACCAATATACCTGCACAGCCAGAGGGGCCAGCCTTACCAGTGTTATGCCCCCTGACGTTGCTCTTCAGTATCTTTGTACTGGGCACATACCAGTGTCTGCTTTCTTAAGGTGGCTGCTGTTCTTTGCTATTTTTTAAGCAATAGACTGTTGTCCTTGTTGACAGTATACAGTGTAGTAGATATATAATTGCATGACAATCGTTTCATGCAATATTGTGCAAAAGTTTTAGGCAGTGCGGAGAAATGCTGTAAAGTAAGAATATTGTTTTTCTAACGATGTTGAGATCAGTGCTTTGTGGGCGCCATATCATCACTTCCAGGACTAGCAGTCACACCAGCTAGTGATGTGAATTAGGGTCCATTCAAACTGAGTTTTTTGGCGCTGATTTTGACGCTGAATCCGCATCAGAATCCACATGGAAAAAAAAAAAACTCCCATTGACTTCAATGGGCTCCTTTTTCCGGAAAAAGGAACCCAAATGGGAAGCTTCTTTTTCCACGTGGATTCTGATGCGGATTCAGTGTCAAAATCGGCACCAAAAAACTCAGTGTGAATGGACCCTTCATTTACTTAATTCTATTTATCTTCAAGTTAGCTTTTCTATTCATGAGAGCATTCTTACTTTGCAGCATTTTTCACACCTGTAGTTATTTACATCTTTTGTAACACACATACTATATGTAAGTGGACTAAACATTTTAGGTATGTTCGCAAGGTACATTTACAGTGTAGATTTTCCACCATAAAATTTTGAGTGGAAAGTCTGTGCAGTTTACGGCAGCATCCATGTGGTTGAGATTTAATTAAAATGTAATCTACATACTGCAGAAAAAAATCTGGACATAATCCATGTGAAAATTGACGCACAGTTTAGATGTTAAATCCACAGCATTTCACTTTGTTATTCCTGCTATATGAGAGTTTATGCCTCCGGTTTATCAAATTACATTGTTTTATTCTACTAACTAGGACTGAGCGATTAATCAAAAAATAACCAAAACTGAACATCCACCAGGATAACCAATGTGATTTTGTTCACGTTGGTTATTTTGGTTCAGTTATTCCAATATTTGCAGTTTCATTTGGACCAAACATGTCCAAACCAAAACTACTATCATTATAATCTAGGATCTCTTCAGACCCCAAAGTATAATGGTTGTCTGCCTCAGGGAAGTCAGCAAATGTATAATACAGTGTAATGCACCTCTCCTGGCTCCAGGGCAGCTCTCTCTTCTCTTCAGCTTCACAAAGCTTGTATCTATGTATCACGACATCAAGTTTTATGTTTCATCACCTCCCCTGGACCTCCGCTTACCATACTCTGGGGTTTGAAGACCCCGGGACATATTAGCAGAATATATTAGCATATAATAGTAGTTTTGGTTCAGCTGTGTTCGGTCTGAATGAAATTATTGGGCAAACCTCACAAGGTGAATATTAACATAGGGCAACACGGTGGCTCAGTGGTTAGCACTGCAACCTCACAGTAGTGGAGTCCTGTGTTCAAATCCTGCCAAGGACAACATCTGCAAGGAGTTTGTATGTTCTCCTCGTGTTTGTGTGGATTTCCTCCCATTCTACAAAGACATACTGATAGGGAAAAATGTACATTGTGAGCCCTATATGGGGCTGGCAATCTAAAAAAAAAAAAAAAAAAAAAAAGATGAATATTAACACATAAGTCATACCTTGTACAAGTGATTCTACCATTTCCAAATATGCCTCTGTTATTCTGCTGCGGAGCCCTGTTTTTATACGAATTTCCATTTTATTCATCCTGGGTTCAAATCCTGCCTAGGACAACATCTGCAAGGAGTTTGTATGTTCTCCTAGTGTTTGCGTGGGTTTCCTCCGTGTACTCCGGTTTCCTCCCACACGCCAAAGACATACTGATAGGGAATGTAGATTGTGAGCCCTATATGGGACAGTGATTGTCATTGTCTGTAAAGCGTTGTGGAATATGATGGCGCTATACAAGTAAGCAGAATAAATAAATAATAATATTCAAATGAGGGTAAAAGTACTTTCTCTTGCCTTAGCTTCAGTTTCAGCTCTAGATTCATGTGCAAAGCAATTTTCATTTCATATGCACATGAATAAAATGGCGCTTTACATGAAAATGAGTTTCCAAAGCTGAATAACAGAGGCATATTTGGAAACTTTAGAATCATCATAATGATGTGTGTATTTTACAGGCTGTGAGCATAGCATAATATAAATAACACAGTAGGTCACATCACAAAATACGTAGTGTAAGGCTCCACGTAGCGAAATCAATGAGAGGCTTTCTTTTTCAGCACTGAAATTCCACCCCAAATTCCTCACCATTTTCCTCTGTGTGAATGGACCCTAAGGCCGGAGCACCACATGGAAGGGGCTCTATCATTGGCAAAAGTCATTTTTAACTAATCACATCCTTGCATAGCCTTTAGAAATGCTATTCCACACCTACCTTTAGTATGTAGATTGCCTCAGTGGTTTATGAATAAGTCCGTTTTTATTCATATGCTAATTAGCCTCCACTGTGCACAGGAAGTTGTCAGCAGCACTCCTCTCCCTGCTGTGTGTTGTGCGTGAGAGCAGGGAGGAGGAGCCAGCAGCAGCAGCCTTTGTTATATACACAGGGGACAGTGCAGGAAGAGACTTCCGGGGTGCATGGAGAAGGATAATTTGCATATGAATAAAAACAGTCTCATTCAAAAACTGCTGAGGCAATTTACATACAAAAGGTATTTGTAATAGCCTTTCTAAAGATTATGCAAGGATGTGATTAGTTAAAAATGACTTTTTCCAATGATAGAGCCCCTTTAAAGAAATGCAGGAATTTTCCATGTAGGTATAATAGGGACAAATGCTGCAGAAATTTTTTTTTTTTTGCAGCGATTCACTGAGTGGGGCCTTAGCCTTAAAGAGGACCTTTCATGTCCTCTGGTACATGCGGTTTTATATACCGCTAGAAAGCCAACAGTGCGCTGAATTTAGTGCACATCGGCTTTCCTGTTATGTGCCCCAGTGGAAGAGATATCGGTGCCATTACGAAGAGTTCTTCACTGTCAGAAGGGCTTTCCTGACAGTCTAACTGGGAACGCCCCTCCTGACAGTACTGTGTGTAGCGCTATACTGTGAGGAGGCGTTCGTTATTGCTCAGTCATGACGCTGAACAGTGAGGAACGCCCCCTCCTCCTGACACTACTTACACATAGACTAGAATTGGGAGGGCATTTGTCACTGCTCAGTTAGACTGTTAGGAACACCCTCTTGGTAATGGCACCGATAGCTCTTCCACTGGGGCACATTACGGGAAAGCCGACAGTGTGCTGAAGGCAGCGTACTGTTGTCTTTCTAGCGGTATGTAAAACCGCGTGTACCCGAGGACATAAAAGGTCCTCTTTAAAGGGATTGTCCATGCAAAAAATGGATATCTCTTTTAACGTTTAAATCACTTGGGGTAGTGAATAAAATTTTAAAAAAATGAATACTTATCTGTCCCCGAAGCTCCGGTGTCTTCCCGCGCGTCCATGTTCTTCTTCTCCGGCAGCGTCTCCTGGGTCTCTTCCGGAGTTCCAATGAAGCTACCCTCAGCAGACCTGAGGAAGACGACCCGTTATGTCACAGGTAGTGACATTGCAGGCCCTTTGCTGTTTGGCCTCAGTGGTCATTTTTTCACTTTCTTCAACCTACAATAAAATTTTAAAAAAATGATCCTGGACTTCCATTTATAGTGTATTGATAAGTTATGCCATTAATATACTGTAAAATAAATGGCTGTCACTCTCTTTCTTGCTAATCATTTTAATAGTTTTCTTTTTTCTATTAGGTGTAAATATTCAGATTTTATTTTGTCAGATCCCAGAGAATAACAGCACAGATGAATCTCAGAAGACTAGTTTGCTGTCTTTACAGTCTGCCATGATAGCAATAGATGACCCCCGTCCAGAAAACAACACGGTATCATTAGATAATATTGAAGCACTGGATGTGCAATACAAAGAGCATAATGTAAGTAAAGTGGAAGACTCAAACATTGTGAATGAAGAGGCGAAGTTCAGAAGACTTACTGATGAGATGAGCGTTGACCAGTTGCTAGATATATTATGTGATTCTAACAGTTTGCCTGAACTAACAGTAGATGAGCTGTCATTTCTTGAAATAACTGAAGATGGCAGTAATGAGCTGAACATTACACAGCTGGAAGCAACTCATTCCCAGGTTGAGTCTTCCAGAGATGGACGAGCTGTAGAGGGAATTCATCCTGAAAGAGAAGCTTATAGTAACTGCAGCAATGAGCACATGCAGACATCTATCCTGTTATGTACAGATGAGAACGGTAAACATAACACAGAAGAAAATGGATCCTATACAAAAAAGATTGATAAGGTATATGAAATATAAAAAAACAAAAAACTTGCAAGTCTTCAGTAGGTGATACCTTTTTTAATGGCTAACTCATAATGATGACCGAATATGATGTTTCGAAGCTTCCTCTGACTTCGAAACGTCATATTCTGTCATCATTATGAGTTAGCCATTAAAAAAGGTATCACCTACTGAAGACTTGCAAGTTTTTTGTTTTTTTATATTTCATAACCACTGGCTAACACGGTACAAAAACAAACATTTTCCTGATAAGGTATAGTCAACATAGCACAAATAAATGAAATACATTCTATGGGGTAACTTTCTGATATTCTTGATTTGTCAGATTTAATGTGACACATTTGATGCATATTGACCGTTTTTCTGGGACTATGATATGGATGACCAGTCTATAGGATAGTTTATCAATATGTGGTAAATTCCAACACCCAGGACCTTGCGCCCTTCCTCTTCTCCTCTCTGTTGGTCACATGGCCATGCTACAAAGTCCTATTCGAAAGAATAGGATGGAGCTGCAATACCAAATACAGTCACTATACGATGTACAGTGCCGTGCTTGGTAAGTAGTGAAGCGGCCACAGCAATCAATATCATAGTCCTGGAAAAACCCCTATAACCCCTTCCCGATAGATTCCGTACTATTACAGTTATTAAATGTGAGCCTTCCCCCACAAGTTGAAATACGTTTCACTATGTAGAACCTTCATCCAGGTTCTTTGCCTTTACACATAGCAACTTTTAGCTATTCTAATAATGCAGGGGGGTATAGGATGGCATTTTAAAATATCCTATTCATATATTGCAGGATAAAGCCTTGCAATACTAGATATCAACTTTACATAGTTGTCAGATGAACACTTACTCAGTTAACAGCTATTTCTCCTGCCCTGTCCATGGCCTAGCCCGCATGCTGTCATTATTTTCTCGAAATTTCTAGTGCTGTCGATTTAATTTTTTCCAGTTATATTGCATATTTGCTATTTTTGTTCCTATACTTAATAACTGAACATACTCCTTAGAAAACAGAGGAAGTAACGTTTGTGGCAGAGGAAAGCAGCGACAAGTCACCTTCATCGTTAAAGAGTTTGGGATGGGTTCCCCTTTTCAATGTGGAGCAATCTGTTACACTTCAGGACTCCAAGTAAGGAAAATATTAAAAATGTCCTAACTTTAAGAAAGCATGCCATGCTAAAAGTATATTAGCCTTATTATAAAACAGGTTTATTAGAAGTGTGGATTGTTAGCTTTTTATTCACACTCATTGATAATTAGAGATGAGCGAGTAGTATTCGATCGAATACCTCCCCGCCATAGGTTTCCCTGCAAGCAGCCAAACACCAAGGGGTTAAACGCATTGAATATTCGATGTGCTTAACCCCTTGGTGTTCAGCCGAATACCTATGGCGGGGAGGTATTCGATCGAATACTACTTGCTCATCTCTAATAATAAAGTATACTCCATAAAGCAGTAGAAGAAGCACAATTCCTTGTGCCGAAGAGCTCGGTGACCTTCAACTTAACACTTAGATTTTCCTATCCCAGATGATAACTTGTATTTTGGTGAAAATCAGTTCTCTGAGGTCCCAGGGATGAAGATTGGTTTGCTGTTCAGTGGAGATCTGTTCGCTGGCACCCCTAGGGGACTCCTTTACCTCCCTCTTGGAGGTAGATTCAGCTTGATCATACATGCTGCCACTCCATTGGCTGTCTATGGGACTGCCAGAGATAGCTGAATACTGCCCTAGCTATTTTTGGCATTTCAGTTTGTACATATCGAACATAAATTCATATATTGTGAAGTGGTGAAAGAACTAACAAAAGTGAGGAGATATACTGAATTCACTGTATAACATATGAGAAGGGAAAAATAAAGAAATCAAACTTAACTTTAATCAACAAATATATGTTTAGAATCAGCCGCATGGCCATCAAAAACAACTTGAAAATCCATAAATTAAGGCGATGTCACCCCCATTAAGTATGTCTTAACTTATTATTCTGTGTCTCTGCTCATCATGGTAGGTATAATACCTAACCTACAAGGAAGTCAGTAAAATTTAAAAAAAAAACAACAACTGACCATTGTATGATCAGAATGCATATCCAGAAAGGTCAGGATAGAGCAACTCCCTAGCCAGAATATAGCAAGCTCTGCGTTGTAACTCCTCATATGCACAGGGGCCCCTTAGTGTGGGATTCACACCAGCCTGCTTTATTTCCCCTGGTGACTACCTGTTCATATAGGGAGTGACAGCGCAAAGCTTGCAATATTCTGGCTAGGGCGTTGTTCTATCTGGACCTTTTTGGATCTGCATTCTGATCATACAATGGTCAAGTTTTTTTTTGCATTTTTACTAATCCTCCATATAAGTTAGATATTAATCCTACCATAATTAGGAGGGACACAGAATAATAGGTACAGACGAATTTAGTGGGGTGACATTGCCTTGATTCAGCAATCTATCTGATTTTCAAGTTGTTTTTGATGGCCATATGACTGATTTTAAATATATGTTTATTGATTAAGGTTCCAAACACACGGAGGAAAAGGGTGAGGAATTTGGTGTCGAATTTCAGCGCTGAAAAAAAGGGTTCAATGGGTTTCTTTTTCACACAGATTTTTTTGCAGGCAGATTTTGAAGCGGAATCCGCCTGCAAAAAAGCTCCCATTCACTTCAATGGGAGACGCTCGCTTTTTTTCTCCGTTAGTGATTTTTTTCAGCTAGCGGGAAAAAGAAGCGGCATGCCCTATCTTACCATGGATTCTGCGGCTGACTCAACTGCGGTGTCCGCAGCGCGAGACTCACTCCCGTTCATTTGCGCCTAATCAGGAGCAGGATGCGGCGATGGTATGCCGATGCACTGCACTGTCGCAGATAGCCATGCTGAAAAGCCACACGGTGGAAAAGGTTTCCGCCGTGTGAACATACCCTTAGTATTTAGTACAGTGAAATTCTTGAACAGCTAAACTGATTTGAGTACAGAGTGAGGGAGTCTATAAGAATTTAGGTCAGCCATATACTTTAGATAGCTATTGGCTACAGCTGGCCCGTCCCACCAAAATCAACAGGCTTGGCCAAAAATCTGTGTAGCCAACCTTTCAGAATTAGTGATCAACACTTTTTGGGAAGTTTCCTCACACCATTAAATCAGAAAGTAAGCATTTCAGAGGAACTATTTGGAGAATACAGCATAAGCATTAATGATCTTTTATTACAAGAGTTCTCCATGTTCTAATTCTCCTTCAAATATAAGAGCTATTGTTGGAAGTCTAGATCTAACAGTTCTACAGTCTGCCTATATTACTAAGGATTTGTTGTTATAAAGCAGTGACCTGTGCTCATAGTTTTATGGATCAAGTAGTGACGAATTGAGATGTTCATTTTCTAGACAAAGCTCAAGGGTAAACCATTCAGTAAGCCACAGATAATCATCACTATTACATATCACTAATACATATGTCATAAAGTCGGTCATTGTTAGTATTATATCTATCTGTATATTTTGTGTATTTTATGTAACCCCCAAATGTAAAGCACCATGGAATTAATGGTGTTATATAAATAAATAAATAATAATAATAATAATAATATAATAACAATAATAATAATAGTTAAAACATAAAATGAAGAGTAATGGAACAAACGACTAAATGTATCTACATATTTATCTTTTTTCCCCTAACAGTGAGAATTTGATACTTAATAAAGACAGCATTAACATTGTTAGCTGGAATGGTGCTTCACATTCACAGACTAGTCCATCCATTCTTGTACAAGTAATTCCGGGTACTGAGGTTTCCAAAACTGCTGCCTGTGAGAATGCAGTTAGGAGAAGCAAGAGAAACTGCAGCAAAAGTAAGTTCAGAGATTCCAGTTATGTTTTTTTATTCCGTGAAATTATGATTTATTATTTTTTTTAACAATATTTAACTTGTCATTTAACCACTTCCCGACCACCCACTGTAGATTAACGTCGGCGCGGCATGGGCTCTGTGCCGTGCCGACGTTAAAATACTGACCCATCTAAAATGGGTCTCGGGTCGGCAGTGGGCGGCATCGTGAGCAGGGGTTATCTGTAGCTCATAGCTAACACCCTGCTCTGTAACCTCCGCTCAGAGACGAGCAACGAGCGGAGGTTTTAAACCTTCATTTGCAGCGGTGAAACATCACCGCCACATCTGAAGGGTTCCGTTAGGTTTACTGTCCTATGGGCACTCCCCGCGGCGAGATCGGGGGGTGCCCATCAGTATCTTCTGCAGCCTGTGGTCTGGCCAGTGACCCCAGGCTGCTAAGACCCCCAAGTACCTTGTTGATCCTGCCTGGACGAGAGGAAGCTAGCCTATGCGTCTGCATAGCTAACTTCCTCTATAGACTTGCAATACACGTGTATTGCAAGTCTATAGTTAGTATAGAACCAGCGATCCTCTCTGATCGCTGGTTCTAGTGTGCTTACAGCACAAATAAAAAAATGTGAAATAAAGTGTTTGCTTTTTTTTAAATTGTGTGAAAAAAAAAGTTAATTTAGTTATGAAGCCCCAAAAATTCCCTTTTGGTATATAAAATGAATTATATATAAAAAACAAACAAAATAAAATAAAAACAATACATATTTGGTATCGTCACGTCCGTAACAACCTGTACAATAAAGCTAAAACATTACTTAACCTACAAGGTGAACGTCGGGGAAAAAAAAAAGGAAAAAACCTGCCGGAAGTAATGATTTTTCGCCATCTCACCCTAGAAAATATGCTATAAAAAGTCATACGTACCCCAAAACAGTACCAATGAAAAGCACAGGTTGTCCCGCAAAAAATAAGCCCTCAACTTACACTGTCAACCAAAAAATCATGTTACGCCAATGTTACGCCTCTTAGAAGATGGCGATGCAAAAATCATTGATTTATGTTCCCAAATGGATTTTTGTTCTGCAAAACTAGTAACATGTAAAAAACAATATAAATAAGGTATTGCCGTAATCGTACCGACCGCAGAATAAAGGTAATAGGTTATTTATGCTGTACGCTGAGTGGAATTTTTTTTTTAAAGGTAAAACACAATACCAGAATTGATAAGGATTTTTTTTTAACCCTCCTTGAAAGAGTTAATAAAAGTTAGTCAATAAGTTATAAGCACCCAAAAATGTTATAAAAAAAATACATCTCATACCACAGACATCAAGCCCTCATGTGGCCACATCACAAGAAAAAGAAAAAAAAAATTATAGCTTGTACAATGTGAAGACAAAGATCTCAAAAATCACCAAATCATAAGAACACAACTGGCTGCGGCAGGAAGGGAATGTATAAGCTGTGCGAGTGAATATTGGGGTACAAACAAGATTTAGAGCTTACAAGGGAAACTAAACCAGAACTGCCCCCCCCCTCAAACATAGGAGCTAATGGGGACATAGTAGGGAATTTGGTGTTCCCAATGTACTCTGCACAGTTTACATATTCACTCTTCACCATCTGCTGTGCAGTCACGTTTAGTATACTAATACTCACTACACTCCTTGATAAGTTCTTTGAGGGGTGCAGTTTTTAAAATGGGGTAATTCCCTAAGGGATTCCACTTTATTGATACTTTAGAGGCTCTGCAAACATGACATGGGCAACCAGATACCAAACATCTGAATCTGTGCTCAAAAAGTCACATAGCTCACCTTTGCTACTATGCCCTGCTGTGTGCCCAAACTGCAGTTTAAGCCACGTTGGACCCAGGATAATGTACGTAATGTCACATGTGGGTATAAACAGCTGTTTGGACACAGAAGAGAAGGAGCGCTATTTTGGTTTTTGAAGCACAAACTTAGACGGTTTGATTTTTATACACCATGCAACTTTTGCAGAACCCTGAAATGCCAGTAAAGTGGAATTCCCTGATTCGTGACCCCATTTTGGAAACTACACCCCTGAAGGATTTACCATGGGGTACAGTGATAAAATTAAGCCCTAACTGTTGCATTAATTAACTTTCCAAAAATGAATACGCAGCTGATTGTGAGGTGAAAATATCAATTTTTCCAGGAATACGTCATTTCAGTGCGTAATATGTTGTGCCCGACTTGTATCAGAGATGAACGCTCCAAAAGCTGATGTGCCCGGGATACCCACTTATAAGTTTTTGCAGTGTGTGTCTCTGCTGACACAAATTGGGTACAACATATTGGGCACTGAAATGCAATTTTCACTTTTCATTATCAACTGCGCATTCCTTTCTGGAAATTAAATTAATGCAACACTCAAAGTTTAAAAATGCCCGCTACCTACTTGATGAATCCATTGAGGGGTGTAGTGTCCAAAGTGGGGTTATGTGTCTGCAGGTTCTACTTTACTGCCAATTTAGGGGCTCTTCAAAAGTGGCATAATGTCCAGAAACCAAACTGTGCTTCAAAAACCAAAATAGCGCTCCTTCCCTTCTGTGGCTGGCTGTGCCCAAACAGACGTTTCTACCCACATATGATAATAAGTACAATATCCTGGGTACAGCAGTGTCATACATGTGGGCATAAACTGCCACTTGGGCACACAGCAGGGTGCTGATGTGAAGGAGAGATATGTGCTTTTGGACAGCTGATTTAGATTGTTGGTTTTTGGACACCATGTCACATTTGTGGAGAATCTAAAATGTCCCCTACAAAACGGGGTCACTTGTTGGGGAATTCCAATTTACTGTCAACTCCAGAGTTCTGCAAAAACAGCATGGCGTCAGGAAATTCCTCCAAATCTGTATACCAAAATCTGAAAAGCGCAGTGCTCCTTCCCTTCTAAGCCCTGCTGTGTGCCCAAGCAACAGTGTACACCTACATATATAACATCTTTCTACCCGGGATAGCCCATTAAATAGTTTTAGGAGTGCATACTTCTGTTGACACAAGTGGATGCAATGTTTTGGGCCCCGAAATGGCAGATTTCTTAAAAAATGTAAATTTTCACATTGTACATTAATTTTTGGTAAATACTCTTAGGCTCAAAATGATAATACCCCTTGATACATTCCTTAAGGGGTGTAGTTTCTAACATGGGGTCAAATTTGAGGGGTTTCCATTGTATTGATACTTTAGGGGCTCTGCAAATGCGACATGGCACCTGAAAACTATTCCAGCAACATCTGCGCTCCAAAATCCAAATAGCGCTATTTCCATTCTGAGCACCACCATGTTCCCATACAGCAGTTTACAACCACATATGACGTATTGCTGCGTTCAGAAGAAATTCTCTAACAAACCTTAGGGAGCTTTTTCTCCTTTATCCTCTTATAAAAAGAAAAAATTTTGAACTAAATTGATGGTTTATTGGAAAAGAAGTAATTTTTCATTTTTATGTCTCAATGTTAATAAAATTTGTGAAACAGCTGTAGGGTCCAAATGCTTGTTGTATCCCTTGATATGTTCTATGGGGGGTGTAGTTTCCAAAACGGGGTCACTTTTGAAGATTTCCTTCCCTTGTATTGGTTCACTAGGGGCTCTGAAAATGCGACATGGGACATGAACTATTTAATCAAAATCCGCCCTCCAAAAGCCAAATAGCGCTCTTTCCATTCTAAGCCCCACCATGTACCCATAGAATACATTATAACCACATATGGGGTATTGATACGTTCATGAGCAATTGTTCAACAAACTGTGGGGTGCTTTTTCACCTTTAACCCCTTGTGAAAATGAAAAATTTAGAGAAAAAGTGACATTCTATTAATTTTTCATTTTACACATCCTTACGTTAATGAAATCTGCTGAAAGGCTGTTGGGTCAAAATGCTCAATATACCCCTTGATAAATTCTGTTAGGGGTGTAGTTTCCAAAATGAGGTCACATTTGGGTGGTTTCCTTTATACTGGTACTTTAGTGGCTCTGCAAATGAGACATGGCAGCGGAAAACTATTCCAGCAAAATCTGCTTTTCAAACCCTCAGTGTCGCTCCTTCCCTTCCATGCGCTGCCGTGTGGCCAACCCTCAGTTTACACCCACATGTGGGGTATTTCTATTCTCAGGAGAAATTGCACAACAAAATGTCAGATGCATTTTCTCCTATAACCCTTTGTAAATGTGTTAATTTAAGGGCTAAATGAATGTTTTATTGAAGAAAAAAAAAAATGTCTAAATTTCCCCTACATATTGTTTTAACTTCTGTGAAATGCTTAAAGGGTTAACAAACTTCCCAAATGCTGTTTTGCATTATTTTAGGGGTGCGGTTTTGAAAATGGGGTGATTCATGGGGGTTTCTAAAATATAGGTCTTTATAATCCCGTTCAGAACTGAAGTGATCCCTAAAAATTTAGTTTCTCGAAAGAAAAAAGGAGAGAGACACCGAGCAGACTGTAGTGTAAATCTGTAAATTTACTGATTAGGTGCAAAGGACAAATCTGGGCTCACCTTTAAGGGTTGTGTGGATACACAACACTTTACAAAGCAACAGGATCACTGGATAAGGATCCTAAGCTGGGTGCAGCTGCGAGGTACCTCACACCTCATGGGTGTATGGATGAAGCAAGGATGGACCAAGTTGCCGATTTTGCAGTTACAAATCAGGAACAAGAAGGACCCGCGCTGAATGGTTAGGTGAAATAGTTCTTTGCCGTCCAGCCGAGAAGCTTCTCGGCTGGACGGCAAAGAACTATTTCACCTGAGGAAGGGCAAAGTGAATGCCCGAAACGCGTAGTGTGTTTGTTCAATAAAAAGTCGTTATTCACCTAACCATTCAGCGCGGGTCCTTCTTGTTCCTGATTTGTAACTGCAAAATCGGCAACTTGGTCCATCCTTGCTTTAAAAATTTAGTTTGGGAAATTTTCTTATAAATCTGGAAAATCGCTGTTGCACTTGTGAGCTTTATAATGTCCAAAATACAATAAAGGACAATTACAAGGTGATGCCAATATAAAGCAGAGATATGGTAGATAATATTTATTCATGTATTTGTGTGATATGATTACCTGTTTGGAAAGCAGAGCATTTCACATTTTTATATTGCAATTTTTTTCCAAATTTCCATCAAATTTCTTATTTTTTTTTTTTAAATAAATATAAAAATATTGATCAATATTTACCACTAACATGAAGTATAATGTGTCATGAGAAAACAATCTCAAAATCACTCGTGTAAGTTAAAGCGTCTCAAAGTTATTGCCATATAAAGTGACATGTCAGATTTGAAAAATGAGGCCTGGTCATGAAGGTACTTTTAGGCTTGGTCTTGAAGAGGTTAAAGGGAGTCTGTTCCCAGAATAATCCCTATTAATTTATAAGCACAGCCAGGGGGCTGGGGTTCTTGTGAATAAATAGCTTTTTTTCTGCCTCCTGATTGGTGCCTCTGTTACCCGTTTCCTTGTTCACATCAGCGTTTGGAATACCAAATGCAAGTGCAAGCGCTGGTGCAGTAAAAGCACACAAACCCCATAGACTATAATGGGGTCCATGTGTTTGCTGCGAGATCTCCGCAGGGATCATGCGGACAGGAAAGTAGTTCATCTACTTTCCTGTCTGTATAATTCGTGTGGGCAGCGCGCGGTAAGCACAGTTTTTTCTGGGAGCAGTTTTGTTTTGGGACAGTTTTGTTAAAAAAAAAACATGTGTTTTTATCAGAAAACCAAAAGCATTTTTAGAAAAAAAAAATGCATGTGGTTTTTGAAACCCTTACAAGCTTTTTCAAAAACAGCATAGGTTGATAAAAAATGCATATACTTTTCCCTGCATTATGCATCTATCATGCTGCTAGCCTGTCAAGGTTCATAAAACCCTCTAACCACTCCCAGAAGAATGCCTGTCTGATAGAAACAGAGGGGAGGCTAGAATAGTTAAAAATTAAACAAATAAAAAAAGTCTTTGTCTACCTTACATGCCGCCGCCTCTATCACTGCTGCGATCATCTACATGTGTGAACCAGGTGCTGATGTGTCTGGTGATCAGTACTAGCCTCACCTTCTCCTGGCTGCTCTGGTAGTCAATAAAGTTTATACAAATGCTCTTTTCATCAGCAATGACATCACTTTCATGGTGAGTGTGGCTAAGAACTAAAGTCATGTGCACAATGAATGGTCCTTAATATAAGGATCAGTAAACAGCTGATTTTAGCAGGCTGCTTTGCTCACACATTTATGCAAAAGGATAGGACATTTTTATTTGGTGTCAATTAGAAATATTTATCTCAGCACATTTTTGTCTCTCTGTAAAAAAAAAATAAAAAATAAAAAATGAAATAATTAAATCTTGGAAACCCCCTAAGATAGCAACAACTCCAGGCGGTTCGCCCCGAACATCCAGTCTAATATTCTGGGTTTGTAAGCAGAAGAAAAATGTCCCCTGTCAGCATCTTATGCAAATATGTACATTTGTATGTATTTATATTCATTTATACTTATATTTTTAGCCCTATATGATATTACTAATGAGGAACAATTACCTGCAAAAACTGCCCAGCAACTGGTAAGTTTTGTGTTCTACTTATGCAGGCTTTTGTTTCCTTCTATTATAATGCTGTGCTGTTACTTTGTTTGCAAAAAGTTTTAGCATGTTGGGAAATAACAAAATGAGTCACTCTTGCCTTCATGACCCAATACACTCCCATGCTGTGAGCGCTATCCGCTCTAAGTATCACCGCATTGAAGTCCAAATGAGTATAATTGGTATAGGAGCCGGCCCCGAGAATCATACAGACACGGCATCATAGTGTATTTAAGCCATTCCGCTTTAATGAGAGATAAAGGCAGAGTTAAATACGTGGCATAGGTAAGAAGGTGAGACTAAGAGAAGGCATGACTGGTATAACCTTGTCCTGAGGCTGCAGCATCACATCTGGCACATCCGGTATAACGGAAAAGTGTCATCTCCTGTAAGATAAAGAGAGATTCACTGCTCAGGAAAGAGAAGCTCCGGGCAACTACCTGGCAAGGAATGTAGGATGTCTACAAGGAACAGGTGGCGTCCTCCACATTTCTCTCCTTTTGTAAATGATATAACCCATACCCATGGTATATTAGCAGCTGCTGATCAGATCCTGAAGACTTTTCCTGAGGCTTTACCCCATTTCCCACATATATGTCATAGCATTTACATACCTATCTGTCTAATACACTCAGAGGGAAGTCTTCACCATCATGTTTGTCAGTGTGCCCCACCGCCCTAACAGCCTGTGATTCCGCCGTCCTTGGGTTTGCATCTTTTTCTAGCGAGTTTCTTTGCAGGCCAGATTATAAATGTAATGCATAAATAAATGCACAAGCACAGCAATAATATCTAGAGCACTTTTAGCAATGTTCCCATAAGCCATGACCCTATTCCCTTGCACATGGTACAATATATATAGAAGTGTCAATAATGTCACGCTTCGGGACAGGGCTAAATACATCATGCGTTATCTGATTTACAGATGGCGATAAACCATTGACAATATCATACAGTGGTGGGTGTTGATATCTTTTATATTTGAGGACATGGATAACAAATTATCTCCATGAATTAAGGGTTTTGAATGAGTCCGTGTAATGTAATGTTAACCATATATATTGTCGCCTTGGGTTGATCTTGGGTCTCTTCTGCAATACATCATTTAGCTCCCTCAGTGGATACGTTATTCAGGTAAGGATTCGGGTACCCACTCACTATATACTGTAAGAAGGTAATAGTCTTTCCTGCCCATAATATGTGACTGACATTATATAAACCCGTAGGTTTCACATTTGTTAATGTATTGTCATTACTTTCCCTTCCCGTCTGTCTAGTTTAATCTCCCTGATTTATTATTAACTTGACAAACAGTTTACTCTTCTTTTCTGGTGTCGTTCTTTGGTAACTGAATGACCATCTGGACTTTCTAAACATCTTTAATACCAAGAGTTCTATCTTGAACTCTAACAAACATATGTTATGCGTATTGACTGTCATGTTCATATAAATAATGTTGCAAAACACCAATAAACACAAGTTAGAACAAAAAGTAATGTCGCTGTTGGTTCCTATGCATAGATGTTGTGAGCCTGTCTCTACAAACATTAAGAATAAATTAGAAGGTGTAACTATAAATGGGCATATGTTATCAGTATGTTGTAACCTGCAAGGCTCACATGTTCCTGACAAACCAAACCTTGTGTTGTTTCTCCACATGTTCACTTATCATGTGTGGTACTCTCTGGAGATAGTAACCTACTGGCAATCTTTGGCATTCACAGACTATAAACCCATCACAACAGGCAAGACTATAAATTCACTCAATATAGTTTTATCTCACCTTCTGTCTGTATTGGCTCCTTCGGGCCATCCTCTCAATGGCTTACCTCCGTAGAGGGACCAGTTAACCATTATTTGCTCTATTCTAAAGTCTTTAGGGTGAATCCCAGGCAGTTCTAGCTTTCCCCTGGAATCACAGAATCCCCAGTCTCAGTGTTCATATCACTGCCACGGGCAGTAACCTTTTTTGCTATGGCTGGCATGAGTTCAGGTACTTTTTCTTTCCAATTTAACTGAAGTAGGTTGTTGTCAGCACTTGGAAGGGCTCATCAAACCTTGGGTGAAGACTCTTCGGCACGTGTCTTTTTACCATCAACCCATCTCCTGGTTTGAGAGAATGTGATCCTGTCACTTATTCAGGGTCTAGAAAAGGACTTATAGACATTATTATATATTTTTCTCAGTTCATTATGCAATGCTGCAACATACTCTGTTAGTGTGTTATATTAGAATTGTATCTGCTGAAGAAAATACAGTCCCAATAGTCTTGGGATACTACCAAAAAGCACCTGATAAGGTGACAATTGTGTTTTCCTATTTGGTATGTGCCTTACTCAGTATAGGGCAAGGAGGAGGCACTCGGTCCTTAGATTCCCTAAGTCTTCTATTGGTTTTAAGATTTTCATCATGAGGGTATCATTTAGCCTTTACACTACTCTGGGGACGGTATGGGGTATGGAATGAGTGCTGTATCTCCACAGCCTCATTATTTCTTTCAATTGCCTTGGGGATCCCATACCTGCAGACTAATTCTTTCAGTAGTTTGTCTGCACCTGCTTTTGTGGTGACTTTCTGTACAGGAAATGTCTCAGGCCATCCTGAAAAAAGATCAATGCACACACAGGCATGTACTCATACATACCTCCCAACGTCCCGATTTCCGCGGGACATTCACGATTTGGGTGACATGTCCCGCGGTCCCGGTTGGAGGGAGGTATGTCCCGATTTCAACTCAGATCTGCATCCAGAGGACGCAGATCTGAGTTGAACACGTATGCGGCTGAAGCAAGGAGCTGACACAGGTCAGCTCCTCGCTTCGCCGCTGCGCGCCTCTCTCGCTGACACATATGCGGCTGAAGCGAGGAGCTGACCTGTGTCAGCTCCTCGCTTCGCCGCTGCCGCCGGCTACTGGCTTGTAGACGCGATCTGATCGCGTCTACAAGCCAGTAGCCGGTGGCAGCGGCGAAGCGAGGGTCGCTTCAGCCGCATATGTGTCAGCGAGAGAGGCGCGAAGCGAGGAGCTGACCTGTGTCAGCTCCTTGCTTCAGCTGCATATGTGTCAGCGAGAGAGGCGCGCAGAGAGCGGCGAGGGAGCGGAGGAGAAGGTAAGTGTAATGTGGAGGTGGAACGTGAAACTGGGGGCAGATGAAGGAGAGGACGGCATGACACTGGGGGCAGAGATGGAGAGGACGGCATGACACTGGGGGCAGAGATGGAGAGGATAGCATGACACTGGAGGCAGAGATGGAAAGGACAGCATGACACTGGGGGCAGAGATGGAAAGGACAGCATGACACTTGGGGCAGAGATGGAGAGGATGGCATGACACTTGGGGCAGAGATGGAGAGGACGGCATGACACTGGGGGCAGAGATGGAGAGGACAGCATGACACTGGGGGCAGAGATGGAGAGGACGGCATGACACTGGGGGCAGATGAAGGAGGGGACGGCATGACACTGGGGGCAGAGATGGAGAGGACGGCATGACACTGGAGGCAGAGATGGAGAGGACGGCATGACACTGGGGGCAGAGATGGAGAGGACGGCATGACACTGGGGGCAGAGATGGAGAGGACGGCATGACACTGGGGCAGAGATGTGGGGACATGAATCTGGGGGAAGAGATGGAGAGGACATGAATCTGGGGGCAGAGATGTGGAGACGTGAATCTGGGGGAAGAGATGGGGGGGACATGAATCTGGGGGCAGAGATGGAGGGACCTGAATCTGGGGGCAGAGATGGGGGTACATGAATCTGGGGGCAGAGATGGGGGTACATGAATCTGAGGGCAGAGATGGGGGGACATGAATCTGGGGGCAGAGATGGGGGGACATGAATCTGGGGGCAGAGATGGAGGGACATGAATCTGGGGGCAGAGATGGAGGGGGGACATGAATCGGGGCAGAGATGGAGGGGACATGAAACTGGGGGCAGAGATGTGGGGACATGAATCTGGGGGCAGAGATGGAAGGGGGACATGAAACTGGGGGCAGATGAAGGGTGTATATGAAACTGGGGGAGACATAGAGGGGGGACATATAATTTACGGGTGACTGTAGGAGGATTATACTGTGTGCGGGCACATGAAAAATTAATGAGTGGGCGGAGTCAACACAAAGTGGGCGGGACTAAATTTGCTGTGGCGCTCTACGCGTGCCGCACATTTTGTCCCTCTTTCAGTTCTTCAAAAGTTGGGAGGTATGCTCATACCTTTGGTAACTGTATGCAGTCAAACTGCAATCTCTGGAACGAGTAAAAGGGCTTTGAGGTGTGTTTATGAGGAACTTTTACATTTTGGCGTACAGTGTGCCTGGCACATGTTATGTAGTCTGGCTGCAGTGGTGCCAAAACCTGCAGCTACCCATATTCTGTTCACTGGGTCACACATGACTGTTTTAAGGATCATCTTATATTATCTCTATTTTGAGTGGTGTACTTGGGAATGAGCTGCTTGCGCCATCATTGGGAACATTGCTGTCAGTAAACATACTTTCTTACTACAGGCCATCCTTTTTTGCGCCTTGCTATTCCTAAGACTTCTTTTCTTTTGGGCCAGCTTGGTCCTGCAATGTTTTTAAGAATCTGAAAAGAGGCTTTTCTGCAGTTAGTTTGGTGGCAACATATACCCTCGAGTTACCGCTACTGTCTTTTGTATCAGCCTTGGTGTGTGCCGTGTCTTTGCCAATACCCACCTCCTATTTGGGTAGCAGAAGTTCCTGAACAGCCTTGAAATCCTTTATGGGCTTTCCCTTAGGGCCCCTTCACACGGCGGATACTCTGGCTGATTCGGAACGTGTAAACGTTCCGTATCAGCAGCGTTTAAAGCAGGTCCCATTGCTTTCTATGGGAGCCGGCATACGCGCGCTCCCCATAGAAATGAATGGGAAAAAGCAGCCCATTCATTTCTATGGGGAGCGCACGTATGCCGGCTCCCATAGAAAGCAATGGGACCTGCTTTAACCTTTTCGCTGCCAAGGGTCTCTGGAAATTTTGCACCTCCAGTAGCCAGAGCAATTTTCACAGTTTTGAGATGGACAAATCAAACCTAAATTGCAACATTAAAAAAGCATCCAACCCCCCCATACCTATATTTTTTCTTAAAGTAGACACCTGCAGCATTGTCAGAATGCCACTTGGTACTGTATACGAACAGGCACCTTCATGCAATTTTGATTTAAAGTGAATGTTTTATGAAAAAATGCAAATAAATGTATATTAGTTGTTAAAAGCGGAAACCAAACAAAAAATTAAATGCACCAAACCTCCTAAAAATAAGAGTTCAACATGTGCAGAGTTCATACATATCACTATGGCCTGAACCCGCATGCACGTGTCTTCAGAAAATCGCTAGAACTGGAAGGAATAAAATTCTGCTTTGAAGCTGGGAATGTTAAAAAAGTAATATCCTATAAAATGTAGGGATTACACACCATGAAAAGTAAGTGAACCCCTAAACCCTATATATTTTTTGAAAGTAGACAATCTGAAGATTACAAATGTCTTAATGGGTCATCGATAGCCACATCCACCTTCATGCAACTTTGCGACCAACACAAATAATTTTTTGAAAAAATATGCTAAAACACATATTTGCACCTAAAACTCATGTTCAATCTCACATTCATATACAAAATACTTTTAAAATAATAGCTTATGGTGTATACAATGTGTATATATACTATATGTACTGCAAACATCAACTACAACAAGAGCTCGGACTCCCAAAAACACGAATACAGAAGACAAGCAGGATTTTGCTGTTGTTCACTAATATGTTAAAAAGCTATACTGCACCTACCAAACTGTGATTGTGATACCAAAATCTAACTTTTTTCAGAGTACACAGCATACCGTATATAGAAACACAATTTAATAGTTTATATATAGAACCACCTTCATTCAACTTTGCCGCAAACAGAGATTGCTAGCAAAAATTGTGCAAAAATTCAAATTTGCCACTGAAGTGCGGCTCAAGAAATCCCTTTCTGCAAACATAATGTACTGTCCATAAAACTGCAATATGTGAGGAGTTCATACATACCACACATGTATATATTTACAGGAGCGGGTGTTAAAGAATCACCAAAATCGCAGAAATGCGCCATCCCATTTTGTGCATGCAAATTAAATAGGACTTTACATAAAAATGTTATTTTCCATCCCCCTATAATAATTTTAGCATTCTATACGTTCATCTCTAGTGATAATCGTTATTACTATTATTTTAGTGTGTAACGGATATCACTAGAGACTTATTTTACTGTAGAAAGCTCAGGTATAGACAGGACAGGGATTGGGTGAAATGTAAACTTTATTTGCGACTTTATGTATATGTTGTGTAAGTGTTTGGTGCGACTTTTTTTTTTTTGGCTTGCGACCTGGACAATGGTAAACATCTGGGTCACAGTGCCAACAAACTTCCTGGTTATGTTCAGGAGGTATAACATAAGAATACCCCACTAGAAAAGCTCAGGGGGGAATTACATTATAACTGTATGTGACAATCAGAGACAAATGTATAGTATACGCTCTGATTGGCAGGAGAAGGGTTAATAGGGACAATAGAGTCCCTGCCACCCCCCTGCTGCTGTCACATACAAGTTATGCAGAGAGAGAGATCGTTTCTCTGTCTCTCTCTCTCTGCTGGGCTGCTCCGTGTCCCTCTTCCTTTCTTGTTAGATCGCAAATTGCTTGCTTAGACAGGAGGGGGGGGGACAATTTGGAGCTCTATATCTTTGGACTGCATCAACATATCTTAATGCTTTCAATTGCATTTTAAAGAGGAGAATCTCATCTTTAAAATGATATCAAGAACTTGATGATTGGATGTACAGTTTTGGAGAAATTCATTGTTGAAACGCTGTCGGGAATTGAGATCTGCAGTTAGATCTCAATGCCAAATAGTGTTTTCAACAGTGAATGGCTCCAAGACTGTAAGTAAAATCATCAAGTCCCTGGCATCATTTTAAAGATGAGAGTCTCTTCTTTAAAATGCATTTTAAAGCATCAAGATATGTTGATGCAGTCCAGAGATATCGGCATTAGTAGGGAGGACGTACTAAGTACGTCCTCGGCTACTGAAGTGCCACCTTGGGAGCACGTACAGTGTACGTGCCTGGCAGCGAAAGGGTTAAACGCTGCTGATTCGGAACGTTTACACGTTCTGAATCAGCCAGAGTACCCGCCGTGTGAAGGGGCCCTTAAATATGAGGAAAGCTCTCACTCTCCAGATTGGGCCATAGCCCTGTTCTATACCAAAGAATTACCTCAGCCATTCTTCATGTTTCAGCTGAGATTTGCTAGCTAATGGTTCTGCTTGTTTTAACTCATGTTTGGGGACTACGGCATATTCACTGTAAAATTTTTCATCCTTCCCAAGTCAAGAACCATTTACAAAGAAATCAGGATTAGCAGCAGTTATTTGTTGCATCAGTTATATACAATCATATTCTTCCACATCGTCATCAGAAAGTATATGTGTGTACAGGTACCAATCTTTTTTTTTTTTTTTTTTTTATAATATTTTTATTGAATTTTTCACAATAACAAGAACAACAAATCAGAGAAAGAGAGCAAAACAATAAGTGAGTCCAATTGAATATCAATAAACGGACTTAAGCAAAGACAAAGATGATGACAAATTTGTGCCTAAGTCATAGTGTCAAAAGTGAAATTACATGGTAGATAATGTATCGCTACTATATGAGTCAGTAAAAATCGTGATGACCACGCAGACAAGCAAAAAAAAGGGTGGTGAAAAAGAAGGGGGAAGGTGGAGAAAGGGGGGGGGGAGAGAGAAAAAGAGCAGAATAGGAGTGGAAGAGAGAAAGAAAAAAGAGGGGGAAGAGAAGAGAGGTGGGAGGGGGGAAGGGACGCGGAGGGAGTTGGAGAATACAGACAACGGGTAGAACAGGGAGGCGATGGGAAAACAGTAAGGAATAGTCAGAAGACCCGTAACGTAGCGCAGATCAAAGTTTCAAATTTTTCCAAGGCACCCAGACTTTCATAAAGCGAGGGTGTTTCCTGGCTTGCCAACTAGAGAGTTCCTCGAATCTGGCAATCTGGTTAACTTTGGCCACCCATTCGCCCTTGGATGGGGCCTCTGTACTCAGCCATTTGGAAGGAATAAGCGAATTCGCCGCGGATATAAGTAGAGAGACTAGGTTGGATCTGGACGGTTTGTAATCAGCAGTAGGGAGGGATAGCACTACCATGGGTAGGGTGAGATCAAAAGCAGGAGAGGTAAGCAGTCGGATAACATGCAGAACGTCTTCCCAGAAGGTGCGAATGTCTCTGCAATGCCACCAAATATGTGACAGAGTGCCAGTTTGAGCTTTGCATCTCCAACAAACGTCTGAGGACGCTAGGCCTAGCCGGGCCAGCCGCTCTGGGGTGTAATACCATCTGGTTAAAAGCTTGAAGTGGCCTTCCCGGAGGCGGACACATGAGGAAAAACCTAGGGAGCGTCTCAGCACAGCACCAAGCTGTTCCTCCGAGAGTGCGACTCCAAGCTCCTGTTCCCACGAGGAAATATAAGCTGGCTTATATGAACGTGTCGGATTGACAAATTTTTTAAGCAGAAAGGACGTTTTCCTGAGCAACTTGTTCCCGGCCAGCACCGAACGCTCAATGTACAGGTACCAATCTATTGGTAATACAGTTAATTTGAATACTAGATTCAAATACCTCGCTCCCATAGGAATGCATGTTAGCGGCCACCGCTTAACCCCTTGGTGTTCGGCCGCTTCCATGCAATCATATGGGAGTGAGGTATTCGAAACTCTAGATTCCAATATGATTGGTAACAGGATAAAAAGATTGAGTGTTGCGTAGCATGTATATGTAACATTAGGAGTTGTCCAGCCATTAAAACATGGTTCGACTGGACCTGGCACAATATACCATGTAATCTTTTGGTGGCTTCTTTTCATGCTCTCTTTCTGTTTCTAGGCCTGTGTATATATACGTTTCCTATCAGTGCTTTTTATGCTATTTCAGTTACACCTTGTAACAGTGACTTCCCAGGTCTCTCGAACAAATAAGTAGTCACAGCGCTCCATGCTCACAAAAATACGCATTCCCAGCGGTTATAAGAATGAATTTATAATCCAGTATTTCCAAACTCAAAATCTACATTAACCATGGAGTCTTCTTCAAGATTTTTTTATACCTTGTGTTTCAGTATTATAAGTTTTATAAACCGTTCTATTCATGTATCGTGTCCATGTTCTTGTTTTGGGCCAGCAAAAAATGTTCTCATTCCCACTTGATAAATTTCTGTCTCCTCACACACATAACTGCCCTCCCCGCCACACCACTTCTCATATTGTCCTGTAGAGCTGCAGCCCAGCAAGGGAAAACCTGGCTATACACTGTAATTCAGAGTTTTTAAAGTGCCAGCAGCTTATTCATACAATCTCGTACAAGTAAATTCAGTACTGTAGAATTTCTACACACAGAATTACAAAGAATTCAATGAGATTAAGTAAATACATAAAATAGTCTCAGTCAGTGCAGCAGGAGACCATGAAATTAGGAGGTAATTTTGATTTATGTCATGGCAACTTGCTCTCCCAATCACTTGGCCAGGTAACATCTAATCCACTTCTTGATCCACACGAGTTACTTTAAACTCTCACCATAACAAAAAATGTCCATTATAAACAAAAATACATTACAGAAAAGATATGTATGTTACTTCTAATTCACATAGATAGCACTGAAACAAGGGATTTTTTTCCTTTTCTTCTACAACCTTTGTTACATGAGAGTCTGGACTAGGTTTCCTTCTGGTTATTATACCGTACACATTGTTCAGGTTTGGGACAAGGGCAGCTTGTTCATTTCTCATAGTCTTCCTGCATATGTGAGGTCTTTCTACAATAGGAAATAGACATGATGTATGGGGGCATGGTTCACGACAAAAGAACACAATATGCAACAGATGATGGGTTTTTGCTCTCTACATCTAGGGCAGTTCTAGCCTGCTGGTTGCCCATATGGTGGGGTATTGAGACTAAAGATGGCTGCACCCTTCCTCCTTCATACCATAGTTGAAACACAGATACCAAATCCTTTATGTCTTCTTAGTGGACTTAAGTTAACCTATGTACACTTCCTCATTTTCAACCAACACATTGCTTTGTCTGTCAAACCTTTGTCTGCTAACCATCCTTTATGTGTATGTTAACATATTCTCTCCACATTTCAACTCTCAAAGTTCCTTCTTTTAGCATGTTAAACTTAGACAACATATTATGACATCCTTTGTTGCATCAGCACTTACGTTTTTATCTCTATAGCTATAATTCCTCTAGTCTTGGGATCAGACAGACAAATAATTCTCCATGCCTTTTGGACCTTTTAGAGAGCACACAGAGCTGCCTGCACCTTACTTTTCCCAAATGAGTGTCTAGCACGTATAGGAATCACTGTGTGGTTAACACTAATGGCAAACACTGCATGACTGGCAATAAAGGGTGTACTGGAACCATATGAAAGGCCATACTGAAGAGCTCTATTATTGGGGCAATGTGTGAATGGTACTAATAGAGGCCTTTCATTTTTTTTTTAATGTAGATTGTGAGCCCCACATAGAGCTCACAATGTACATTTTTCCCTATCAGTATGTCTTTTTTGGAATATGGGATGGAAATCCATACAAACACGGGGAGAACATACAGACTCCTTGCAGATGTTTTTTTGCCCATGGCGGGATTTGAACACCAGGACTCCAGCGCTGCAAGGCTGCAGTGCTAACCACTGAGCCACCATGTGGCCCCGTTAAAGAGGCCTTTCATTTTTATGGAGACATAGAGAGGTTTTTCCTATGAAACTCTACACAAATCTGTCAGAAAACAAATGCTGGCACATTCCATCACATGTTATATGAATAGATCATTTCTTCTTAAGGATATGTTCACATGGTGGAAACCATTTTCTGCTGTGTAAACTTCCGTGTGGTTAGCCGCAAAGGGATGCTGATGCAGTGCATTGGCATTCTGTCGTGGCTTCCTGCTCCTGATTAGGCCCGAATGAATGGGCCTAAACAGGAGCGTGTCTTGAGCCGCAGCGGACTCAGCCACGGAATCCACGGCAAGATAGGGCATGCCGCTTCTTTTTCCGCTAATAGCTAGTCAATGGGAAATCAATGGGAGCCATTTTTGCAGGCGGATTCCGCATCAAGATCTGCCTGCAAAAAACTGTGTGAACATACCCTTAGGCCGAGGCCCCACGGGCCGGAAACAGCGCAGTAAAAATCACGGCATTTTACAGTACTTGCAAAGTGGCTGCGATTCATGCGAATCCCATCCCCACTTTGCGGAAAAAATCGCAGCATAGACACGCTGTGATTTCCAAAACCATTGCAGTTTTGAAAATTGCAGCATGTCAATTATATCTACGGAAACGCTGGTGGCTTCCCCGTAGATATAATTGTAACAGAAAGTCCGCAGAGGAAAACTCCATGAACTTTCTATTCAAAGCGCTGTGGGAAGAACCGCAATGCGATCACCCCGCGATTGTTCCTCCAGCGCTTTAGCGCGGCGGTTCTGGCCTTGAGCATTTCTTGTAAAGGAGTTCAGCCCGTTTATCAAGGGTCTGTAGAGTTTTGAAAGGTGTCACACCCTGTAGCACTTCTATTTATAAGCATTCTTGCTTCTTACATTCTTCTAATTTTTTCACACTTAAAACTTTTGCACAGTACTATGTGTGAAGGAAGTGCTAGATATGTCATAGAAGCTGTACATCAGCACAATGAATACTTATGACTTTGAACTATGGGTCTGTATAGGATGTGCCAACAACCCACCAAAGGGGCTGAACTCCTCTAGAAGAAATATTCCTTAAGGAGCAATGATCTATTCATATAACGTGATGGAATGTGCCAGGATTTGTTTTCTGACAGATTTGTGTAGCATTTCATAGGAAAATCCTCTGTATGCCTCCATAAAACTGAAAGACCTCTATTAGTACCAGCCACACAGTGCCCCAATAATAGAGCCCTTCAGTATGGCCTTTCATATGGTGCCAGCCTCACAGTGCCCCCTTTATCGTCAGTCATCCAGTCTTTGCTGTAAGTGCCAACCACACAGTGATTCCCATAATTGACAAAATAAACCATTAACCCTTCTATTTTGAGAGTAATCTCACTCTGCAGCGTTTTTTCCACACTTATCTAAATCATTTGCACAGTACTAGATGTAAGAAAAATAATTGCCTAGCGCTGTATTTTATTTTCCAGGTCCTGGAATCAATTAGTATAGATGTTTGGATAATAATCAGCCAAAATAAATATATATATTTTTTTAATTCAAGTTGAATCAACAAGGCAAGTCTTCAGAAAGCGAAGAAGATAAACAGTTATGTAAAAATGCCAGAAGTCAAAAGACCGACATCAAAAGAAGATTTCAGAGGTATGTGAAAAATTTAGAATAATATTATAGTAATATTAGACCGTGTACTTCAAGAGTCGCTCTAATTTGTGGTCTCCTAGATATTGACCCTTGCTTTACAGACAAGGAATGTTTCATATAGGCTAAAGCCCCACGGGCCGTAGTCTCAGCGCTAATGTGCTGTGGAGAGAACCGCTGCGTGAACGCATTGCGGTTCTTTCCGCAGCGCTTTGAAGAGAAAGTTCACAGAGTTTTCCTCCGTGGACTTTCTCTTCCCATTATATCTATGGGAAAGCCGCCGGCGTTTCCATAGATATAATTGACATGCTGTGATTTACAAATCTGCAACAGCTTTGCAAATTGCAGAGTGTCCGCACTCCGTTTTTTTCCGCAAAGTGGAGATGGGATTCGCATGAATCCCATCTCCTTTGCTTGCACTGTAAAACGCCGCGATTTTTCCTGCAGCGTCTCCGTTGCGGGTAAATCGTGGCGTTTACGTCCCATGGGGCCCCGGGCTTAGGGTAACAGTGGAAGTCCTGAGCTTACTATAAATTGCGTCCTTACTATTAGAAGTGGCCACGAATATCTGCTCATTTGCTCATGCGATGCTTTGCCCTTTCAGGCTAAGGCCTCATGTAGTGGGCCACAGCATGTATTGTGAGACCCCCCTCAGTCCAGAGAATGGGGGTTGTTTTTCCTCCATATGAATTTAGCTGAATTTAGGAGTGCTTTTGCTGGATGGGACCCCTCAGCTCTGATACTGGCTGCTTGTAATTGGTGCTCCGAATTGTGCCCCCCTGACTGACACTGCCCTTTTGACAGTACAAAGCTTGAAGAAGCACTTTAGAATTGTCATACTTTTCTGTATGATGCTAATAGCATAGACTGCACCAAACAGGCTGACCACGGGGGAACAAAATCTGCTAGCTACTGCTACAATGGAGGAGATCAGGGATTGTAGCCTCCCAGGATGTATATTTTTGGTTTCTTTGATTATATTTGGGAGAGTATGTAGAAAAAATGATAATTCCACTGTCCCTCAGCAGCAGTCATAGTAGTCTTACTTCATCATTGGATTTCTAGCAGAGGTCAGAGAAAAAGAAATATAAAAGTCAAGATGATGTCTGATCAGGAGTAAGGAGAAGCTAGACTGTAGGATTTGAGGGTAGTATACATGAAAGAAGCAAACATTCAGGTAAGGGGTGTACGGATGCAATAAGGATATATCCTGAAGTGCTTCTTTAAACAGCACATCAGGCACCAAAACTAACTGCACCTTTTAACCCCTTCAAGAGAACAAGAGTTCTGTACAGTTCGATGTTTACCTGTGGAATACAGCCCATTCGACAATCTTTTTCCAATATGTTATGTTATATATTTTTCAATTGGCGGTTTGGTTTTTAACAGAACGTGCCACTACTGTGACAGTAGAATATTGTTTTCCAGAACTACGTCCTCTACTGCATTATTGGATAATAAAAGCAAGAGAAGACCAGGTGATGGAAGTAAGTAAAAAAATAAAAAAAATTCCGTGGGGCTGATCTTTAAGACTAGCATGTAGTATGCCAGTCTTAATCATTGGCAGTGCTGCAGGAAGTGACACCAAAATTAAGAAGAGTAGCCTTTGATGCTTCTATGCTGGTCCATATACCATATTGTGAAGTTTATACTGTTATTTAAGGGAGTTTTCTGGCATAAATAATGATAAATTTACTGGGTTTTGATCACCCATCCACACCCATGCCATGCCCCTTCCACTACCATGCTCTGATTAAATTTAAGAAAAGTGTCAAGGGCAGTGCAAACTGGTGTAGTAGATTCAGTGATAAGTTCCCCCCAGTATATGGTACTATGTAATGGTGCTGGTGGTCTTCTATATAATCTTTTACCCTGGGTTTACTTGTAGAGGACACACTGTGGTCAAGTATGAGGTGGGATGTGGCGGAAACTCTTAACATGCAGCTCGGACTAGCTTGTTATTATAGACACTTAGTTGGCGCTATTATTGGTTTGGGAGGCATTTTGGATCTGACAGACTTCCTTTAACTATAAAACTGCCTTGGCTGCAGGCGATTGCCCCTCAACTTGGTGCATTTTTTGGTGCACTTTGGCACATCTTAGCCTCTGCACCCTATTCCTGGGAATATTTCCATGGCACTATTACTGTACTGTTATACAGTACTTCATGTGGACACCAGTATAATAATACATATATGTGTGATGTTGTATTATTGCTTTTTATGTATGTGTATATTATACATTTTATGCTATGTATACCTAGCTTATACTTACATATATTGCTTGACAAAGAGCTGACACATACACACTTGTATAAATGAAGAAAAGACTTGACACAACATTACATTTGGGTTTCAGTATGGCCTATTTGGACATTTGGTCAAAGGCTGAAGGTGCACAGCCATTCAGTGCATTATATAGAAATTCACTAATCTGTCATTGTGTAGGAAAATAAAAACCATACGGTATTATATGTTGCTTTATAACTAAATTAGCATGTGTCATACTGTACATCTAGCATAATAGAGCTGTTCATTTAGGCTTTCTTCTACAATATTAATAAAAACAATAGAAAATTCATAAACTCAAATAATGTATTCATCCCTGATCACTTCTAACATACATTTCTTGTAGTAAGCCATCCAAAGAGTAAAAGGAATACTTGCCAACCCCCAGAGCACGAAAAGGTTAGTTTTCATGTTATTCCATAAATGGATTGTATTTTTACATCCATGTGTGGAGAATTATACAACCTCCATATTAAGAACAAATTCTATATATCTCCATAAAGAAGGCTATAGCTACATTCATATGACAGCGCTTAATGGCCGTGCAATGTCTGTTTTTTGGGGGGCTAATCACATGATAGTTATTTTGACGGTCAGTTGTAATGGACCATCAAATATAGGTCAACTCTTACTTTTGACCATTTTCACATATCCTTCCATACGCTGTAATGCATAGGGGATCTGTAAAAACGTGTGTCCCTCAGGTGCAAGTTGGCCATGAAAAATGGACATTACTCAAGGCCTTTTTGTAACTCTGTTGTATGAATGTAGTCTTGCAGAATATTTTAGGGGTATGTCTACACAGGACAGGTACACTTCGGATTTCCTATTCCACCCTTGTGGGTGGAAAATCTGCAGTACATTACCATAACAGCAAAGTGGAAGAGATTTCTTACGAATCTCAAACAAACATTGCTCAAAAAATATGCAGCATAAATTGACCTGCAGCGCAGACCTTGTCACAGACTCACTGTAAATTTTGCAGTAAATTCAGGTAAAAATGCTCAGCAAAGATCTGTATGTGACAATGTACTTTTCAATCAACTTTTGACTATGTAGGTTATATAGGGTACCTTACTTCAGCACTGCTACTTCTAAGATCCCCTACTGTTCTCCATTCCTGCAGCTAAAGCCTATATGATACACGACTATCTGAGCGGCATCAGAATATAATGTAACCAGCAGATCTGCAAGAACAACGTGTCATAGTGCCCATTCTTAGTGATTAACTGGCTGTCCCCATTAGAATTAATGGTGGATACAGAAACAGTCAGACCACCACCACTTTTATGACATGTCTAATTTTAAGTAATTACAACATATTAAGTGAGATTTATATTAGTTATTGGTAGCCTAACCTCTGTACACGTAGAGATATTTTTACTTACAAAGTTCTGTGCGTTTTCATTGCATCTGTTATTTGTACTGATAACATTTGCTGGATTATGTGGTTCAGTTTCTGAATCATAACTGTTAATATTTTGCTATTGTACATGAAACTACCCTTGATAAATATACAGCATGTTGAAGGATACATGAGCGACTGTAAATATAAAACATGTTGGGAATATGAATGTCTTTCCCTTACATAGGCTGGAATCTGGCCTAGTGGTTTAGGCGTGTCTCAGCTACCCAGATAACAGGGCCATTCATGAGAAAAGGCAAAGCTGCTTTTCCATCAAATAGCACACTGGCTTTGAATAGCATTGTATAGTTATTGTATACATATATATCATATTTATATATAGCAATACATACCCCTAAAATCTAAAGGACTTATCCAGCTAATTAAAAATTAACTGAGGCCGGGGAAGGGTGTAACATAAAGAAAAATAAAAGGTATACAAATTTTATTTGCCCCAGCAGCAGTGCTCTCATTTTGGGCGCACACAGATCAGTGGCCCAGAGATAGCTGCTGTAGCCGATCACTAGCCATAGCATTCAAGTGCAGTAGTCAGGTCCTTCATCACTGCACTGTTGTAGCCTTGTAAATCGAGCTATTGATGGTCCGGATGGTCTTACACAGCAGAGTTTGGGCCAAGAAGAACATGGCTCAGTCACATTTACCCACCCAAACCAGGGTTACGTAAGATGAATTGACAGACTTCAGTTCTGCTGAGCCAGGTTGAGACCAGTAAATATTGCCAATACATGGACAGTTTTTCTCAGCCTGAGCTGTGTGAAAAAGCCCTATGGTTGAGGTCACATGCTGCGGAGCTGCCAGGAATGGATTTAACAGAAGGGAGAAGTAAGTATAAAAGCTTCCTTTATATTTCCCATTCCGTTTCAAGCCATTCTTGATTTTGGTTTAAAAAATGACAGCAAAATCTGCAATAAAACATTTTTCTTAGGCCTTAGCCTAAGGGTTGTCATATTCTATAATGCTATATATTTGCAAAGTTACTTTGCACTTTATGTAAATGAATTGTTTATGCATAACCGGTAATACTGAGAGTTTGATCTTGCACAACCAGAATACAGGACATTGTAGAGAGCTAAAATACTGCAAAAAAAAAAAAAAAAAAATACAAAGCTACCCCCACCACCAGGGAGGACCGATTGCATCCCACCTATAAGGCCGGGTTCACACAATGTAATTTGGCACGTAATGTGGCACGTAGACGCTGCGGGAGCTTTTGCGGGCTGTATGCGCTCCCATTGTTTTCTATGGGAGCCGGGACCGTACACGCGGCGCTATTTTGCGGCCGTGATGTTGCGGCAGACGCAAAATAACGCCGCGTATACGGTCCCGGCTCCCATTGAAAACAATGGGAGCGTATACGGCCCGCAAAAGCTCCCGCGGCGTCTACGTGCCATATTACGTGCCAAATTACATCGTGTGAACCCGGCCTTAGGACAACAGATACTTCTTCCTTTCTGCTGCATGGACTTCTGACTGGATGAAAAAACTGCATCAAAAACTGCAGTGTTTTTTTTTTTAAACAAAAACACTGAATCCAGCCTTAGGCCGGGGCCCCACGGACCGTAAATGCCGTGATTTGCAAAATTGTACATTGGCATTGTACAGTGCAGGCAAAATGGATGGGATTCATGCAAATCCCATCCCCACTTTGCAGAAAAGATCGCAGCGCAGACACGCTGCGATTTGCAAATCCCTGTAGCTTTCCCGTAGATATAATGTTAAGAGAAAGTTCGCAGAGGAAAATTCTGTGAACTTTCTCTTAAAAGCGCTGTGGAAAGAACCGCAATGCGTTCAGGCAGCGGTTCTTCCCACAGCGCTTTAGTGCTGCGGATACAGCCTGTGGGGCACCCATAGAAATCAATGAGATCCGTTTTAACGCCACTCACTCTGAACGAGTTTATGTTCAGAATGAGCGGAGCATAAAGTCCGTGTGAAGGCTCCCAAATTGTGGGAATTAGATGTTGTCCAGAGACCTTCAGTGTTCCCTTTACATACTAATACTTGGCACAGATCATTTTAAATAGATCTTATGACATGTCTGGCACATTACTGTATTTTTACATAGCTTTTCATACATTCTAGAAATACATGTCTTTTACCGTACTGTACTTTTATTAACTTCTATTCTATTTCCACTGGTTTTAGTATAAAAATGGCGGGTAAGCGACATGTGAGCAGCCCAGCTTTCCACAGAGCTCACGGAGAGCCCAAGTGTGAACCTAGCCTAAGAGGAGCTTTGTACTGGTATTGTATTTATTAAACTTATACATAGATAACATAAACGTAAGTGTTCTCTTTTTATACAAAAAAGACCACAGAACATACTCAAGCAACTGAAATTATTCCGAAGAAAAAAGCTAAAGTGGAAATTCTCAGAAATGAAAGAAGGCGAGGTGAAAGGTACTTACCAGAAGTTTATTTAGACTCATTCATGCTCAAATAATATTATGCATTGTATGCAATTTTAGCAGTATGTTAGTTAATCTAACAATGATAATGATTAGAGATGAGCGAACACTAAAATGTTCGAGGTTCGAAATTCGATTCGAACAGCCGCTCAATGTTCGTGTGTTCGAATGGGTTTCGAACCCCATTATATTCTATGGGGAACAGATACTCGTTAAGGGGGAAACCCAAATCCGTGTCTGGAGGGTCACCAAGTCCACTATGACACCCCAGGAAATGATGCCAACACCTCTGGAATGACACTGGGACAGCAGGGGAAGCATGTCTGGGGGCATCTAACACACCAAAGACCCTCTATTACCCCAACATCACAGCCTAACAACTACACACTTTACACACTCAATACCACCTCTCTGACAGTAGGAAAACACCTTGAAACATGTGTATTTGGCACTTGCAGTGAGGAGAGCTTGTCACCAGCAGTGAATTTGGCCCTTGTAGTAAGTTGAGGTTGGCACCAACATTTGTTTTGAAAATCAGGGTGGATTGAGCCTCTAACCAGCAGAGTTTGGGCAAATTCATGGTGGAGGGAGCCTCTAAACACCCCAGTTTGGGCAAATTCATGGTGGAGGGAGCCTCTAAAAACCCCAGTTTGGACCAATTCATGGTGGAGGGAGCCTCTAACCAGCCCAGTTTGGGCAAATTCATGGTGGAGGGAGCCTCTAAAAAACCCAGTTTGGACCAATTCATGGTGGAGGGAGCCTCTAAACAGCCCAGTTTGGGCAAATTCATGGTGGAGGGAGCCTCTAACCAGCCCAGTTTGGACCAATTAATGGTGGAGGGAGCCTCTAAACAGCCCAGTTTGGACCAATTAATGGTGGAGGGAGCCTCTAACCAGCCCAGTTTGGACCAATTCATGGTGGAGGGAGCCTCTAACCAGCCCAGTTTGGGCAAATTCATGGTGGAGGGAGCCTCTAAACAGCCCAGTTTGGACCAATTAATGGTGGAGGGAGCCTCTAACCAGCCCAGTTTGGACCAATTCATGGTGGAGGGAGCCTCTAACCAGCCCAGTTTGGGCAAATTCATGGTGGAGGGAGCCTCTAAACAGCCCAGTTTGGGCAAATTCATGGTGGAGGGAGCCTCTAAACAGCCCAGTTTGGACCAATTCATGGTGGAGGGAGCCTCTAAAAAACCCAGTTTGGACCAATTCATGGTGGAGGGAGCCTCTAAACAGCCCAGTTTGGGCAAATTCATGGTGGAGGGAGCCTCTAACCAGCCCAGTTTGGACCAATTAATGGTGGAGGGAGCCTCTAAACAGCCCAGTTTGGACCAATTAATGGTGGAGGGAGCCTCTAACCAGCCCAGTTTGGACCAATTCATGGTGGAGGGAGCCTCTAACCAGCCCAGTTTGGGCAAATTCATGGTGGAGGGAGCCTCTAAAAAACCCAGCTTGGACCAATTCATGGTGGAGGGAGCCTCTAACCAGCCCAGTTTGGGCAAATTCATGGTGGAGGGAGCCTCTAAACAGCCCAGTTTGGGCAAATTCATGGTGGAGGGAGCCTCTAAACAGCCCAGTTTGGACCAATTCATGGTGGAGGGAGCCTCTAAAAAACCCAGCTTGGACCAATTCATGGTGGAGGGAGCCTCTAAACAGCCCAGTTTGGGCAAATTCATGGTGGAGGGAGCCTCTAACCAGCCCAGTTTGGACCAATTAATGGTGGAGGGAGCCTCTAAACAGCCAAGTTTTGGGAAATTCATGGTGGAGGGAGCCCCTAAAAACCCCAGTTTGGACCAATTCATGGTGGAGGGAGCCTCTAAACAGCCCAGTTTGGGCAAATTCATGGTGGAGGGAGCCTCTAAAAAACCCAGTTTGGACCAATTCATGGTGGAGGGAGCCTCTAACCAGCCCAGTTTGGACCAATTAATGGTGGAGGGAGCCTCTAAACAGCCAAGTTTGGACCAATTCATGGTGGAGGGAGCCTCTAAAAAACCCAGTTTGGACCAATTCATGGTGGAGGGAGCCTCTAAACAGCCCAGTTTGGGCAAATTCATGGTGGAGGGAGCCTCTAACCAGCCCAGTTTGGACCAATTAATGGTGGAGGGAGCCTCTAAACAGCCCAGTTTGGACCAATTAATGGTGGAGGGAGCCTCTAACCAGCCCAGTTTGGACCAATTCATGGTGGAGGGAGCCTCTAACCAGCCCAGTTTGGGCAAATTCATGGTGGAGGGAGCTTCTAAAAAACCCAGCTTGGACCAATTCATGGTGGAGGGAGCCTCTAACCAGCCCAGTTTGGGCACATTCATGGTGGAGGGAGCCTCTAAACAGCCCAGTTTGGGCAAATTCATGGTGGAGGGAGCCTCTAAACAGCCCAGTTTGGACCAATTAATGGTGGAGGGAGCCTCTAAACAGCCAAGTTTTGGGAAATTCATGGTGGAGGGAGCCCCTAAAAACCCCAGTTTGGACCAATTCATGGTGGAGGGAGCCTCTAACCAGCCCAGTTTGGACCAATTAATGGTGGAGGGAGCCTCTAAAAACCCCAGTTTGGACCAATTCATGGTGGAGGGAGCCTCTAACCAGCCCAGTTTGGGCAAATTCATGGTGGAGGGAGCCTCTAACCAGCCCAGTTTGGACCAATTAATGGTGGAGGGGGCCTCTAAACAGCCAAGTTTTGGGAAATTCATGGTGGAGGGAGCCTCTAACCAGCCCAGTTTGGACCAATTCATGGTGGAGGGAGCCTCTAACCAGCCCAGTTTGGGCAAATTCATGGTGGAGGGAGCCTGTAAACAGCCCAGTTTGGACCAATTAATGGTGGAGGGAGCCTCTAAAAAACCCAGTTTGGACCAATTCATGGTGGAGGGAGCCTCTAAACAGCCCAGTTTGGGCAAATTCATGGTGGAGGGAGCCTCTAACCAGCCCAGTTTGGACCAATTAATGGTGGAGGGAGCCTCTAAACAGCCAAGTTTTGGGAAATTCATGGTGGAGGGAGCCCCTAAAAACCCCAGTTTGGACCAATTCATGGTGGAGGGAGCCTCTAAACAGCCCAGTTTGGGCAAATTCATGGTGGAGGGAGCCTCTAAAAAACCCAGTTTGGACCAATTCATGGTGGAGGGAGCCTCTAACCAGCCCAGTTTGGACCAATTAATGGTGGAGGGAGCCTCTAAACAGCCAAGTTTGGACCAATTCATGGTGGAGGGAGCCTCTAAACAGCCCAGTTTGGGCAAATTCATGGTGGAGGGAGCCTCTAACCAGCCCAGTTTGGACCAATTAATGGTGGAGGGAGCCTCTAAACAGCCCAGTTTGGACCAATTAATGGTGGAGGGAGCCTCTAACCAGCCCAGTTTGGACCAATTCATGGTGGAGGGAGCCTCTAACCAGCCCAGTTTGGGCAAATTCATGGTGGAGGGAGCCTCTAAACAGCCCAGTTTGGGCAAATTCATGGTGGAGGGAGCCTCTAACCAGCCCAGTTTGGACCAATTAATGGTGGAGGGAGCCGCTAAACAGCCCAGTTTGGACCAATTCATGGTGGAGGGAGCCTCTAACCAGCCCAGTTTGGGCAAATTCATGGTGGAGGGAGCCTCTAAAAAACCCAGCTTGGACCAATTCATGGTGGAGGGAGCCTCTAACCAGCCCAGTTTGGGCAAATTCATGGTGGAGGGAGCCTCTAAACAGCCCAGTTTGGGCAAATTCATGGTGGAGGGAGCCTCTAAACAGCCCAGTTTGGACCAATTCATGGTGGAGGGAGCCTCTAAAAAACCCAGTTTGGACCAATTCATGGTGGAGGGAGCCTCTAAACAGCCCAGTTTGGGCAAATTCATGGTGGAGGGAGCCTCTAACCAGCCCAGTTTGGACCAATTAATGGTGGAGGGAGCCTCTAAACAGCCAAGTTTTGGGAAATTCATGGTGGAGGGAGCCCCTAAAAACCCCAGTTTGGACCAATTCATGGTGGAGGGAGCCTCTAAACAGCCCAGTTTGGGCAAATTCATGGTGGAGGGAGCCTCTAAAAAACCCAGTTTGGACCAATTCATGGTGGAGGGAGCCTCTAACCAGCCCAGTTTGGACCAATTAATGGTGGAGGGAGCCTCTAAACAGCCAAGTTTGGACCAATTCATGGTGGAGGGAGCCTCTAAAAAACCCAGTTTGGACCAATTCATGGTGGAGGGAGCCTCTAAACAGCCCAGTTTGGGCAAATTCATGGTGGAGGGAGCCTCTAACCAGCCCAGTTTGGACCAATTAATGGTGGAGGGAGCCTCTAAACAGCCCAGTTTGGACCAATTAATGGTGGAGGGAGCCTCTAACCAGCCCAGTTTGGACCAATTCATGGTGGAGGGAGCCTCTAACCAGCCCAGTTTGGGCAAATTCATGGTGGAGGGAGCCTCTAAAAAACCCAGCTTGGACCAATTCATGGTGGAGGGAGCCTCTAACCAGCCCAGTTTGGGCACATTCATGGTGGAGGGAGCCTCTAAACAGCCCAGTTTGGGCAAATTCATGGTGGAGGGAGCCTCTAAACAGCCCAGTTTGGACCAATTAATGGTGGAGGGAGCCTCTAAACAGCCAAGTTTTGGGAAATTCATGGTGGAGGGAGCCCCTAAAAACCCCAGTTTGGACCAATTCATGGTGGAGGGAGCCTCTAACCAGCCCAGTTTGGACCAATTAATGGTGGAGGGAGCCTCTAAAAACCCCAGTTTGGACCAATTCATGGTGGAGGGAGCCTCTAACCAGCCCAGTTTGGGCAAATTCATGGTGGAGGGAGCCTCTAACCAGCCCAGTTTGGACCAATTAATGGTGGAGGGGGCCTCTAAACAGCCAAGTTTTGGGAAATTCATGGTGGAGGGAGCCTCTAACCAGCCCAGTTTGGACCAATTCATGGTGGAGGGAGCCTCTAACCAGCCCAGTTTGGGCAAATTCATGGTGGAGGGAGCCTGTAAACAGCCCAGTTTGGACCAATTAATGGTGGAGGGAGCCTCTAAAAAACCCAGTTTGGACCAATTCATGGTGGAGGGAGCCTCTAAACAGCCCAGTTTGGGCAAATTCATGGTGGAGGGAGCCTCTAACCAGCCCAGTTTGGACCAATTAATGGTGGAGGGAGCCTCTAAACAGCCAAGTTTTGGGAAATTCATGGTGGAGGGAGCCCCTAAAAACCCCAGTTTGGACCAATTCATGGTGGAGGGAGCCTCTAAACAGCCCAGTTTGGGCAAATTCATGGTGGAGGGAGCCTCTAAAAAACCCAGTTTGGACCAATTCATGGTGGAGGGAGCCTCTAACCAGCCCAGTTTGGACCAATTAATGGTGGAGGGAGCCTCTAAACAGCCAAGTTTGGACCAATTCATGGTGGAGGGAGCCTCTAAAAAACCCAGTTTGGACCAATTCATGGTGGAGGGAGCCTCTAAACAGCCCAGTTTGGACCAATTCATGGTGGAGGGAGCCTCTAACCAGCCCAGTTTGGGCAAATTCATGGTGGAGGGAGCCTGTAAACAGCCCAGTTTGGACCAATTAATGGTGGAGGGAGCCTCTAAAAAACCCAGTTTGGACCAATTCATGGTGGAGGGAGCCTCTAAACAGCCCAGTTTGGGCAAATTCATGGTGGAGGGAGCCTCTAACCAGCCCAGTTTGGACCAATTAATGGTGGAGGGAGCCTCTAAACAGCCAAGTTTTGGGAAATTCATGGTGGAGGGAGCCCCTAAAAACCCCAGTTTGGACCAATTCATGGTGGAGGGAGCCTCTAAACAGCCCAGTTTGGGCAAATTCATGGTGGAGGGAGCCTCTAAAAAACCCAGTTTGGACCAATTCATGGTGGAGGGAGCCTCTAACCAGCCCAGTTTGGACCAATTAATGGTGGAGGGAGCCTCTAAACAGCCAAGTTTGGACCAATTCATGGTGGAGGGAGCCTCTAAACAGCCCAGTTTGGGCAAATTCATGGTGGAGGGAGCCTCTAACCAGCCCAGTTTGGACCAATTAATGGTGGAGGGAGCCTCTAAACAGCCCAGTTTGGACCAATTAATGGTGGAGGGAGCCTCTAACCAGCCCAGTTTGGACCAATTCATGGTGGAGGGAGCCTCTAACCAGCCCAGTTTGGGCAAATTCATGGTGGAGGGAGCCTCTAAACAGCCCAGTTTGGGCAAATTCATGGTGGAGGGAGCCTCTAACCAGCCCAGTTTGGACCAATTAATGGTGGAGGGAGCCGCTAAACAGCCCAGTTTGGACCAATTCATGGTGGAGGGAGCCTCTAACCAGCCCAGTTTGGGCAAATTCATGGTGGAGGGAGCCTCTAAAAAACCCAGCTTGGACCAATTCATGGTGGAGGGAGCCTCTAACCAGCCCAGTTTGGGCAAATTCATGGTGGAGGGAGCCTCTAAACAGCCCAGTTTGGGCAAATTCATGGTGGAGGGAGCCTCTAAACAGCCCAGTTTGGACCAATTCATGGTGGAGGGAGCCTCTAAAAAACCCAGTTTGGACCAATTCATGGTGGAGGGAGCCTCTAAACAGCCCAGTTTGGGCAAATTCATGGTGGAGGGAGCCTCTAACCAGCCCAGTTTGGACCAATTAATGGTGGAGGGAGCCTCTAAACAGCCAAGTTTTGGGAAATTCATGGTGGAGGGAGCCCCTAAAAACCCCAGTTTGGACCAATTCATGGTGGAGGGAGCCTCTAAACAGCCCAGTTTGGGCAAATTCATGGTGGAGGGAGCCTCTAAAAAACCCAGTTTGGACCAATTCATGGTGGAGGGAGCCTCTAACCAGCCCAGTTTGGACCAATTAATGGTGGAGGGAGCCTCTAAACAGCCAAGTTTGGACCAATTCATGGTGGAGGGAGCCTCTAAAAAACCCAGTTTGGACCAATTCATGGTGGAGGGAGCCTCTAAACAGCCCAGTTTGGGCAAATTCATGGTGGAGGGAGCCTCTAACCAGCCCAGTTTGGACCAATTAATGGTGGAGGGAGCCTCTAAACAGCCCAGTTTGGACCAATTAATGGTGGAGGGAGCCTCTAACCAGCCCAGTTTGGACCAATTCATGGTGGAGGGAGCCTCTAACCAGCCCAGTTTGGGCAAATTCATGGTGGAGGGAGCCTCTAAAAAACCCAGCTTGGACCAATTCATGGTGGAGGGAGCCTCTAACCAGCCCAGTTTGGGCACATTCATGGTGGAGGGAGCCTCTAAACAGCCCAGTTTGGGCAAATTCATGGTGGAGGGAGCCTCTAAACAGCCCAGTTTGGACCAATTAATGGTGGAGGGAGCCTCTAAACAGCCAAGTTTTGGGAAATTCATGGTGGAGGGAGCCCCTAAAAACCCCAGTTTGGACCAATTCATGGTGGAGGGAGCCTCTAACCAGCCCAGTTTGGACCAATTAATGGTGGAGGGAGCCTCTAAAAACCCCAGTTTGGACCAATTCATGGTGGAGGGAGCCTCTAACCAGCCCAGTTTGGGCAAATTCATGGTGGAGGGAGCCTCTAACCAGCCCAGTTTGGACCAATTAATGGTGGAGGGGGCCTCTAAACAGCCAAGTTTTGGGAAATTCATGGTGGAGGGAGCCTCTAACCAGCCCAGTTTGGACCAATTCATGGTGGAGGGAGCCTCTAACCAGCCCAGTTTGGGCAAATTCATGGTGGAGGGAGCCTGTAAACAGCCCAGTTTGGACCAATTAATGGTGGAGGGAGCCTCTAAAAAACCCAGTTTGGACCAATTCATGGTGGAGGGAGCCTCTAAACAGCCCAGTTTGGGCAAATTCATGGTGGAGGGAGCCTCTAACCAGCCCAGTTTGGACCAATTAATGGTGGAGGGAGCCTCTAAACAGCCAAGTTTTGGGAAATTCATGGTGGAGGGAGCCCCTAAAAACCCCAGTTTGGACCAATTCATGGTGGAGGGAGCCTCTAAACAGCCCAGTTTGGGCAAATTCATGGTGGAGGGAGCCTCTAAAAAACCCAGTTTGGACCAATTCATGGTGGAGGGAGCCTCTAACCAGCCCAGTTTGGACCAATTAATGGTGGAGGGAGCCTCTAAACAGCCAAGTTTGGACCAATTCATGGTGGAGGGAGCCTCTAAAAAACCCAGTTTGGACCAATTCATGGTGGAGGGAGCCTCTAAACAGCCCAGTTTGGGCAAATTCATGGTGGAGGGAGCCTCTAACCAGCCCAGTTTGGACCAATTAATGGTGGAGGGAGCCTCTAAACAGCCCAGTTTGGACCAATTAATGGTGGAGGGAGCCTCTAACCAGCCCAGTTTGGGCAAATTCATGGTGGAGGGAGCCTCTAAACAGCCCAGTTTGGGCAAATTCATGGTGGAGGGAGCCTCTAACCAGCCCAGTTTGGACCAATTAATGGTGGAGGGAGCCGCTAAACAGCCCAGTTTGGACCAATTCATGGTGGAGGGAGCCTCTAAAAACCCCAGTTTGGACCAATTCATGGTGGAGGGAGCCTCTAAACAGCCCAGTTTGGGCAAATTCATGGTGGAGGGAGCCTCTAACCAGCAGAGTTGGTGGAAATCAGGGTGGAGGGAGCCTCTAACCAGCAGAGTTGGGGGAAATCAGGGTGGAGGGAGCCTAGTATTAGCAGAATTGTGCAACGCTTATGGTGGATGAGTATGAGGATGCGGAGGAATTGGAGAGGTTGAGTACAGACATGGAGTTTCATGTTGGGGTGCTTTACACAGGTGGGCACAAAAATGACGGCTCTACCCAGTGGTGGTTCATTTTTATCAAAGTGAGCCGGTCGGCACTCTCAGCTGACAGACGGGTGCGCTTGTCAGTGATGATGCCACCGGCTGCACTGAACACCCTCTCAGATAGGACGCTGGCGGCAGGACAGGACAGCACCTCCAAGGCATATAGGGCAAGTTCAAGCCACAGGTCCAACTTCGACACCCAATACGTGTAGGGCGCAGAGGGGTCGGAGAGGACAGGGCTGTGGTCGGAAAGGTATTCCCGCAACATGCGCCTATACTTCTCACGCCTGGTGACACTAGGACCCTCCGTGGCGGCACTTTGGCGAGGGGGTGCCATCAAGGTGTCCCAGACCTTAGACAGTGTGCCCCTCGTTTGTGTGGACCGGTGAGAACTTGGTTGCCTACTGGAGGAACTGCCCTCCCTGCCGCCAACGTCACATGCTGGAAACATCTCCATCATATTCTGCACCAATTGCCTGTGGCAAGCATTGATGCGATTGGCCCTCCCCTCTACCGGAATAAAAGACGAGATGTTGTTTTTATACCGGGGGTCAAGGATAGCAAAGATCCAGTACTGGTTGTCCTCCATGATTTTGACAATACGCTTGTCGGTTGTAAAGCACCCCAACATGAACTCAGCCATGTCTGCCACAGTGTTAGTTGGCATGACTCCTCTGGCCCCACCGGAAAGTTCAATCTCCATTTCCTCCTCATCCTCCATGTCTACCCATCCGCGCTGCAACAATGGGACGATTCGAAGTTGCCCGGAAGCCTCCTGTATCACCATCACATCATCGGACAACTCTTCTTCCTCCTCCTCCTCCTCCTCCTCCTCCATTAAACGCAGTGAAGCGGACAGATGTGTGGACCTACTCTCCAGCTGTGACGGATCGGATGCTATCCCTAACTCCTCTGTGTGATCTGAGTTATCCCTGATGTCAATCAGGGATTCTCTCAGAACACACAAGAGCGGGATTGTAAGGCTCACCATCGCATCCTCAGAGCTCACCCTCCTTGTGGACTCCTCAAAGACCCGTAGGATGTCACAAAGGTCTCTCATCCATGGCCACTCATGGATGTGAAACTGAGGCAGCTGACTTTGTGGCACCCTAGGGTTTTGTAGCTGGTATTCCATCAAAGGTCTCTGCTGCTCAACCACTCTATTCAACATCTGAAACGTTGAGTTCCAGCGTGTGGGGACGTCGCACAAAAGCCGGTGTTGTGGCACATGCAGGCGTTGCTGGAGAGATTTTAAGCTAGCAGCGGCTACTGTCGACTTGCGAAAGTGGGCGCACATGCGCCGCACTTTCACCAGTAGCTCTGGAACATTGGGGTAGCTCTTTAGGAAACGTTGCACCACTAGGTTGAAGACGTGGGCCAGGCATGGAACATGTTGGAGTCCGGCAAGCTCCAGAGCTGCTACCAGGTTCCGGCCGTTATCACAAACGACCATGCCTGGGCCCAGGTGCAGCGGCTCAAACCATATTGCGGTCTCATCGAGGAGGGCATCCCTCACCTCGGAGGCAGTGTGCTGTCTGTCCCCCAAGCTGATCAGCTTCAGCACAGCCTGCTGACGTCTACCAACGCCAGTGCTGCAACGTTTCCAACTCGTAGCTGGGGTCAATCTAACAGCGGAGGAGGAGGAGGAGGCGGTGGCGGAGGAGGAGGCGGTAGAGGAGGAGGAGGAGGGGGGTGTTCTTCTCGTGTCCCTGCCAGGAATGTTAGGCGGGGAGACGAGGTACACCGGGCCAGTTTGGGAAGCAGTCCCAGCCTCAACTACATTCACCCAGTGTGCCGTCAGTGAAATGTAGCGTCCCTGTCCGCATGCACTTGTCCACGCGTCGGTGGTCAAGTGGACCTTTGTGCAAAGCGCGGAACTAAGGGCCCGCCTGATGTTGAGTGACACGTGCTGGTGCAAGGCGGGGACGGCACACCGGGAGAAGTAGTGACGGCTAGGGACGGCATAGCGAGGTGCCGCAGTTGCCATCAGGTCCAGGAAGGCGGGAGTTTCAACAAGCCGGAACGCCAACATCTCCTGGGCCAGCAGTTTAGCGATGTTGGCGTTCAAGGCTTGCGCGTGTGGGTGGTTAGCAGTGTATTTCTGCCGCCGCTCCAATGTCTGAGAGATGGTGGGTTGTTGTAAAGAAGCGCCTGATGGTGCCTTTGATGGTGCAGGAGAAGGAGATAAGACAGGAACAGGGGAGGATGAGGGAGAAGTCAACAAAGTGGCGGAGGCAGATGAAGTGGTGTCCTGGCTCGTCCTCTGGAGTGCATCGCCAGCACAGTCAGCAGTGGCAGTGGCAGAGGCAGAGGCAGTGGCAGTGGCGTGAACGGCAGGCGGCCTTTGTCCTGCCGTTGCTGCCTGCCACTGATTCCAGTGCTTGGATTCCAAATGACGGCGCATTGAAGTGGTGGACAGGTTGCTCTTCTCAGAGCCCCTAATCAATTTCGAGAGGCAAATTGTGCAGACAACACTATATCTGTCCTCGGCGCATTCCTTGAAAAAACTCCACACCTTCGAGAAACGTGCCCTCGAGGTGGGAGTTTTTCGGGGCTGGGTACGAACTGGAACATCTTGGGAGATTCCGGGTGTGGCCTGGCTTCGCCTAAGCTGCTGACCTCTGCCTCTGCCTCTAGCTACCCTTTTTGGTGCTACACCTGCCTCAACATCCACACTACTTTCCCCGCTTGACATCCCCCCTGTCCAGGTCGGGTCAGTGTCCTCATCATCCACCACTTCCTCTTCCAACTCCTGTCTCATCTCCTCCTCCCGCACAATGCGCCGGTCAACTGGATGCCCTGACGGCAACTGCGTCACATCATCGTCGATAAGGGTGGGTTGCTGGTCATCCACCACCAAATCGAACGGAGATGGAGGAGACTCTAGTGTTTGAGCATCTGGACACAGATGCTCCTCTGTTAGGTTCGTGGAATCGTGACGTGGAGAGGCAGGTTGAGGGACAATGAAAGGAGCGGAGAACAGCTCTGGGGAGCAGGGACAGTTTGGGTTATTGTTCTGTAAAGCTTCGGAATTTTGGGAGGAAGGAAGACAAGACTGTTGGGTAATAGGAGGAGAGGAGGCAGAGTCTGACTGGCTGCTGGACAATGTGCTGTAAGCGTTCTCTGACAGCCATTGCAAGACCTGTTCCTGGTTCTCGGGCCTACTAAGGTTTGTACCCTGCAGTTTAGTTAATGTGGCAAGCAACCCTGGCACTGTGGAGTGGCGCAATGCTTGCTGCCCCACAGGAGTAGGCACGGGACGCCCTGTGGCTTCACTGCTACCTTGCTCCCCAGAACCATTCCCCCGACCTCGCCCACGGCCTCGTCCACGTCCCTTTCCGGGAGCCTTGCGCATTTTGAATTCCTAGTTAGAAATTGGCACTGTATACCAGTAGTAAAAATTGTGGGTGCACGTAACCCCAATATATTCTTTGAATTACCAGTCAGAAACTGGCACTATATGGCAGTAGCAAGAAATGAGGGTATTTGTATTCCCAATATATTCTTTGAATTCCCAGTCAGACAATGGCACTGTATACCAGTAGTAAAAATTGTGGGTGCACGTAACCCCAATATATTCTTTGAATTACCAGTCAGAAACTGGCACTATATGGCAGTAGCAAGAAATGAGGGTATTTATAACCCCAATATATTCTTTGAATTCCCAGTCAGACAATGGCACTATATACCAGTAGTAAAAATTGTGGGTGCACGTAACCCCAATATATTCTTTGAATTACCAGTCAGAAACTGGCACTATATGGCAGTAGCAAGAAATGAGGGTATTTGTATTCCCAATATATTCTTTGAATTCCCAGTCAGACAATGGCACTGTATACCAGTAGTAAAAATTGTGGGTGCACGTAACCCCAATATATTCTTTGAATTACCAGTCAGAAACTGGCACTATATGGCAGTAGCAAGAAATGAGGGTATTTGTATTCCCAATATATTCTTTGAATTCCCAGTCAGACAATGGCACTGTATACCAGTAGTAAAAATTGTGGGTGCACGTAACCCCAATATATTCTTTGAATTACCAGTCAGAAACTGGCACTATATGGCAGTAGCAAGAAATGAGGGTATTTATAACCCCAATATATTCTTTGAATTCCCAGTCAGACAATGGCACTGTATACCAGTAGTAAAAATTGTGGGTGCACGTAACCCCAATATATTCTTTGAATTACCAGTCAGAAACTGGCACTATATGGCAGTAGCAAGAAATGAGGGTATTTGTATTCCCAATATATTCTTTGAATTCCCAGTCAGACAATGGCACTGTATACCAGTAGTAAAAATTGTGGGTGCACGTAACCCCAATATATTCTTTGAATTACCAGTCAGAAACTGGCACTATATGGCAGTAGCAAGAAATGAGGGTATTTATAACCCCAATATATTCTTTGAATTCCCAGTCAGACAATGGCACTATATACCAGTAGTAAAAATTGTGGGTGTACGTAACCCCAATATATTCTTTGAATTACCAGTCAGAAACTGGCACTATATGGCAGTAGCAAGAAATGAGGGTATTTGTATTCCCAATATATTCTTTGAATTCCCAGTCAGACAATGGCACTGTATACCAGTAGTAAAAATTGTGGGTGCACGTAACCCCAATATATTCTTTGAATTACCAGTCAGAAACTGGCACTATATGGCAGTAGCAAGAAATGAGGGTATTTGTATTCCCAATATATTCTTTGAATTCCCAGTCAGACAATGGCACTGTATACCAGTAGTAAAAATTGTGGGTGCACGTAACCCCAATATATTCTTTGAATTACCAGTCAGAAACTGGCACTATATGGCAGTAGCAAGAAATGAGGGTATTTATAACCCCAATATATTCTTTGAATTCCCAGTCAGACAATGGCACTGTATACCAGTAGTAAAAATTGTGGGTGCACGTAACCCCAATATATTCTTTGAATTACCAGTCAGAAACTGGCACTATATGGCAGTAGCAAGAAATGAGGGTATTTGTATTCCCAATATATTCTTTGAATTCCCAGTCAGACAATGGCACTGTATACCAGTAGTAAAAATTGTGGGTGCACGTAACCCCAATATATTCTTTGAATTACCAGTCAGAAACTGGCACTATATGGCAGTAGCAAGAAATCAGGGTATTTATAACCCCAATATATTCTTTGAATTCCCAGTCAGACAATGGCACTGTATACCAGTAGTAAAAATTGTGGGTGCACGTAACCCCAATATATTCTTTGAATTACCAGTCAGAAAATGGCACTATATGGCAGTAGCAAGAAATGAGGGTATTTGTATTCCCAATATATTCTTTGAATTCCCAGTCAGACAATGGCACTGTATACCAGTAGTAAAAATTGTGGGTGCACGTAACCCCAATATATTCTTTGAATTACCAGTCAGAAACTGGCACTATATGGCAGTAGCAAGAAATGAGGGTATTTGTATTCCCAATATATTCTTTGAATTCCCAGTCAGACAATGGCACTGTATACCAGTAGTAAAAATTGTGGGTGCACGTAACCCCAATATATTCTTTGAATTACCAGTCAGAAACTGGCACTATATGGCAGTAGCAAGAAATGAGGGTATTTGTATTCCCAATATATTCTTTGAATTCCCAGTCAGACAATGGCACTGTATACCAGTAGTAAAAATTGTGGGTGCACGTAACCCCAATATATTCTTTGAATTACCAGTCAGAAACTGGCACTATATGGCAGTAGCAAGAAATGAGGGTATTTATAACCCCAATATATTCTTTGAATTCCCAGTCAGACAATGGCACTGTATACCAGTAGTAAAAATTGTGGGTGCACGTAACCCCAATATATTCTTTGAATTACCAGTCAGAAACTGGCACTATATGGCAGTAGCAAGAAATGAGGGTATTTGTATTCCCAATATATTCTTTGAATTCCCAGTCAGACAATGGCACTGTATACCAGTAGTAAAAATTGTGGGTGCACGTAACCCCAATATATTCTTTGAATTACCAGTCAGAAACTGGCACTATATGGCAGTAGCAAGAAATGAGGGTATTTGTATTCCCAATATATTCTTTGAATTCCCAGTCAGACAATGGCACTGTATACCAGTAGTAAAAATTGTGGGTGCACGTAACCCCAATATATTCTTTGAATTACCAGTCAGAAACTGGCACTATATGGCAGTAGCAAGAAATGAGGGTATTTATAACCCCAATATATTCTTTGAATTCCCAGTCAGACAATGGCACTGTATACCAGTAGTAAAAATTGTGGGTGCACGTAACCCCAATATATTCTTTGAATTACCAGTCAGAAACTGGCACTATATGGCAGTAGCAAGAAATGAGGGTATTTGTATTCCCAATATATTCTTTGAATTCCCAGTCAGACAATGGCACTGTATACCAGTAGTAAAAATTGTGGGTGCACGTAACCCCAATATATTCTTTGAATTACCAGTCAGAAACTGGCACTATATGGCAGTAGCAAGAAATGAGGGTATTTATAACCCCAATATATTCTTTGAATTCCCAGTCAGACAATGGCACTGTATACCAGTAGTAAAAATTGTGGGTGCACGTAACCCCAATATATTCTTTGAATTACCAGTCAGAAACTGGCACTATATGGCAGTAGCAAGAAATGAGGGTATTTGTATTCCCAATATATTCTTTGAATTCCCAGTCAGACAATGGCACTGTATACCAGTAGTAAAAATTGTGGGTGCACGTAACCCCAATATATTCTTTGAATTACCAGTCAGAAACTGGCACTATATGGCAGTAGCAAGAAATGAGGGTATTTGTATTCCCAATATATTCTTTGAATTCCCAGTCAGACAATGGCACTGTATACCAGTAGTAAAAATTGTGGGTGCACGTAACCCCAATATATTCTTTGAATTACCAGTCAGAAACTGGCACTATATGGCAGTAGCAAGAAATGAGGGTATTTATAACCCCAATATATTCTTTGAATTCCCAGTCAGACAATGGCACTGTATACCAGTAGTAAAAATTGTGGGTGCACGTAACCCCAATATATTCTTTGAATTACCAGTCAGAAACTGGCACTATATGGCAGTAGCAAGAAATGAGGGTATTTGTATTCCCAATATATTCTTTGAATTCCCAGTCAGACAATGGCACTGTATACCAGTAGTAAAAATTGTGGGTGCACGTAACCCCAATATATTCTTTGAATTACCAGTCAGAAACTGGCACTATATGGCAGTAGCAAGAAATGAGGGTATTTGTATTCCCAATATATTCTTTGAATTCCCAGTCAGACAATGGCACTGTATACCAGTAGTAAAAATTGTGGGTGCACGTAACCCCAATATATTCTTTGAATTACCAGTCAGAAACTGGCACTATATGGCAGTAGCAAGAAATGAGGGTATTTGTATTCCCAATATATTCTTTGAATTCCCAGTCAGACAATGGCACTGTATACCAGTAGTAAAAATTGTGGGTGCACGTAACCCCAATATATTCTTTGAATTACCAGTCAGAAACTGGCACTATATGGCAGTAGCAAGAAATGAGGGTATTTGTATTTCCAATATATTCTTTGAATTCCCAGTCAGACAATGGCACTGTATACCAGTAGTAAAAATTGTGGGTGTACGTAACCCCAATATATTCTTTGAATTACCAGTCAGAAACTGGCACTATATGGCAGTAGCAAGAAATCAGGGTATTTATAACCCCAATATATTCTTTGAATTCCCAGTCAGACAATGGCACTGTATACCAGTAGTAAAAATTGTGGGTGCACGTAACCCCAATATATTCTTTGAATTACCAGTCAGAAACTGGCACTATATGGCAGTAGCAAGAAATGAGGGTATTTTTATTCCCAATATATTCTTTGAATTCCCAGTCAGACAATGGCACTGTATACCAGTAGTAAAAATTGTGGGTGCACGTAACCCCAATATATTCTTTGAATTACCAGTCAGAAACTGGCACTATATGGCAGTAGCAAGAAATGAGGGTATTTATAACCCCAATATATTCTTTGAATTCCCAGTCAGACAATGGCACTGTATACCAGTAGTAAAAATTGTGGGTGCACGTAACCCCAATATATTCTTTGAATTACCAGTCAGAAACTGGCACTATATGGCAGTAGCAAGAAATGAGGGTATTTGTATTCCCAATATATTCTTTGAATTCCCAGTCAGACAATGGCACTGTATACCAGTAGTAAAAATTGTGGGTGCACGTAACCCCAATATATTCTTTGAATTACCAGTCAGAAACTGGCACTATATGGCAGTAGCAAGAAATGAGGGTATTTGTATTCCCAATATATTCTTTGAATTCCCAGTCAGACAATGGCACTGTATACCAGTAGTAAAAATTGTGGGTGCACGTAACCCCAATATATTCTTTGAATTACCAGTCAGAAACTGGCACTATATGGCAGTAGCAAGAAATGAGGGTATTTATAACCCCAATATATTCTTTGAATTCCCAGTCAGACAATGGCACTGTATACCAGTAGTAAAAATTGTGGGTGCACGTAACCCCAATATATTCTTTGAATTACCAGTCAGAAACTGGCACTATATGGCAGTAGCAAGAAATGAGGGTATTTGTATTCCCAATATATTCTTTGAATTCCCAGTCAGACAATGGCACTGTATACCAGTAGTAAAAATTGTGGGTGCACGTAACCCCAATATATTCTTTGAATTACCAGTCAGAAACTGGCACTATATGGCAGTAGCAAGAAATGAGGGTATTTATAACCCCAATATATTCTTTGAATTCCCAGTCAGACAATGGCACTGTATACCAGTAGTAAAAATTGTGGGTGCACGTAACCCCAATATATTCTTTGAATTACCAGTCAGAAACTGGCACTATATGGCAGTAGCAAGAAATGAGGGTATTTGTATTCCCAATATATTCTTTGAATTCCCAGTCAGACAATGGCACTGTATACCAGTAGTAAAAATTGTGGGTGCACGTAACCCCAATATATTCTTTGAATTACCAGTCAGAAACTGGCACTATATGGCAGTAGCAAGAAATGAGGGTATTTATAACCCCAATATATTCTTTGAATTCCCAGTCAGACAATGGCACTGTATACCAGTAGTAAAAATTGTGGGTGCACGTAACCCCAATATATTCTTTGAATTACCAGTCAGAAACTGGCACTATATGGCAGTAGCAAGAAATGAGGGTATTTATAACCCCAATATATTCTTTGAATTCCCAGTCAGACAATGGCACTGTATACCAGTAGTAAAAATTGTGGGTGTATATAGCCCCAATTCTATTGCTAGGGGACTTGCAGGGTATTTCTGGGGTGAAGGTGGGGGGGCACACCGTTGGAACGGGTATCGGGGGTATATATCGGGTATACGGGAATACACTGACAGTGTATTCCATTCAGGATCCTGGGAAAGCTGGGTTGCGGCGATTGAGCCCGTCAGTGCCACGTTACACTGACAAGCTTCTCCCTGGAATTTAGCTCTTACAAGAGCTGTTGTGGTTGTCTTCTCCTTCCTATCCTAGCCTGTCCCTGCCTACCCAGAATCTAAGCCCTAGCTAGCTGGACGGAAACCTCCGTCCTCGGTGAATTGCAAGCTCAGAATGACGCGAACCTGGGCGGCGCTGTTCTTTTAAATTAGAGGTCACATGTTTTCGGCAGCCAATGGGTTTTGCCTACTTTTCTCAACGTCACCGGTGTCGTAGTTCCTGTCCCACCTACCCTGCGCTGTTATTGGAGCAAAAAAGGCGCCAGGGAAGGTGGGAGGGGAATCGAGTAATGGCGCACTTTACCACGCGGTGTTCGATTCGATTCGAACATGCCGAACAGCCTAATATCCGATCGAACATGAGTTCGATAGAACACTGTTCGCTCATCTCTAATAATGATCTAAAAATTTCTATACTATAAGAGATTAATTTACATTATACCATACAATTATAGTGGTAATAGGACAGAACCAGCAAGTGGGACTTATGGAAGGGAAGAGAGCGGCAGCTGTACACCTCCTGATCTGTGTGAGAGCACTCGAGTAAATAGGACAGGTGAGATGAAAACATTGTTTGATATTGTCTACAGTGTGTTAAAGGGGTTGTCTAGCAGTTTTGGTTTTATCGCCTTCCTTTAAAATAGGCTTTAAAGATCTGATCAGTGGGGGACTGATGGTCAGCCTCCCCTCATATCAGCTGGCTGTCAGTGACAGCTCATCTCCTGTTGAAGTCAGTGGGAGCTACATTACAATACCGGTGCCCAACCACTGTATAGTACACAGACTGGACATACCTCTGATCCCACTGATTGGATAGACCATACATAAGACAAAAAATCGTGGACAACCCCTTTAATGCTCTGTTGAAACGCTTGCCTGTCTAGTTAGTCGGGAGTGAATTTTATCACCTGGGGTAACACATCGCAGCTTAAAACCACTCAAAAATAAACTCATTGTCATATTGTAAATCATCAACAGAATTGGACTCATCTAGCGTTTCACTTTATATATTTTGGATATTGATTTTTCACCAAAATTCAATCTAGCTTACACACTCTATGGGCTAGATGTCAGAAATCATCTAATATAGGAATGATAGACAGACCACAGAGGAGCTTTTCCTGACATGGTTCAGTGAAGCTGCAAAATAGTGTACTGAGCTTAGTGCCGAGGAGTTCACAGAGAAAACAAGATTGAAATGTTTAATTTACTCCAACTACAATAAATATTTGCTTTCAGTCACAGATTACAGCGTATACGGCTGCAAATCTTCTTGTAAATAAATTGTATTTCCTTCATATATTCTTATTCATTAGATGTACTTCAGTTATGAGACATGGCTAGGTTCATACTATTAGGGAGATGACATTAGCTGATACTTTATAATGTATGTCCTGCATCAGTAAGGGCCATAACACCTCTGCAGTGTCACAGGCTCCATGCCACGCCATACAAAAGGAGCCCCAACCAAGTACTGGATGAATTTAATATACATACTTTAAAGTAGGCCAACATTTCTTTATTGAAATTCATTTAAATAAACATAATATTCTAATTTTCTGAGGCACAGGTGCGCCTATCTGAATGTTTACTGCCAAGTGCATCTCAATAAACTAGAATATCTTTGAAAAGTTAAATTATTTCAGTAATTTATAAGAACTAGCAATCTAGGAACCTATATAGGAACCTTTCGGTGGTGCCTCCTATAATCTGAGGGGGAAGAAGTAGGAAGGTGTAGAAATGAGAAGGATCAGTGACAAGATGGGGCTTGCAAAAAAACTTGGTAGCCTTGACCACCGGAGGAAGTAGGGTTCGAGTGTTCACAAGCCACTGCTGCTCCATTCATTTCATGGGACTGCAGAATAAAGTCGAGTTTAGTGCTTGGCTATCTCTGGCAGTGCATAGTATTGAATGGACCAGCAGCACAAATTTGGGTACTTCTACTCCAGTCATATGGGGCTCACAGAACTGCTGTTTTCTAAAGTTATGTAAGGGGATTGCTAGAAGACCAATTCCCCAGTAGCTCCTGGTGAACCCTAGGGGGAGGGCACAATAGACAGTGAGCTCTGAGCTGAAACCTGCCGCTGCCCCTTCCTGCTTGCCGGTCCTAAGCAACAGGTGACAAATGGTCGACAAGCCCTTCCTATATATATGTGACAAGACAAACAACAACAAAGCGAGGTCAGCTAGCCAAGGGTCCGGTAACAGTCAAGCAATGCAGTACAGAATCACAATCCAAGAGAATAGGCAAAGGTAAAGCCAAAGATCAATAAGAGGTCAGGTAACACGTAAGCAAGAGTAACGCCAGCACACACAGGGGCAATGAAAAACTCTAAGCAAAGAATCAAACTAAAAACGCAGAGTGCGAGCAGAGGTGGCGCAGAGACCCGAACAGGCAGAGATGTTCCAAGTTATTGGTTACTTTATGCCGCCTGATACATTTGCCTGTTCTTTCTATGTTAGGATCTGTTCAGTGTATGGCATTCTCCAAAACTAAAAGGAACATACACAAAAGAGACTTCGCAGGTGAAACCTATCTACATAAGGCGTGTAGAAAAGGAGATTTGGAAGAAATTAAAGCTCTAATAGAAGCTGGAATAGATGTCAATCAGAAAGATAATGCAGGTCAGCATTCATTGTATAGTCTATGAAAGCCAAGGGCTTATTGCTTGTGTAGAGTAAGAATCACATTGTTGGAAAGAATCTCTGTATTGTAGAACTGACATCACACAGACGGAGAACTTACAAATGATAGATAATGGACCAATTCACATGTCCAGTTTTCTGTTGGTCCATATAGACATGTTTAGAATGCAATACTTTTCACCAATGCTTGCATGAGTGTCGCCTATTGTAATGTACAGGCTGAGTTTACCTTGAACTGCACAAAATAAAAACCCTCATTTTTTTCTTTACCCATAAAACACTGAGCATATGTCTGAAAAAAGTGTTTCTGCCTGAAATGTATGTTTATTGGACAGAAATAATGGGAATGTTATAACCCAGTTACTGAATAGCCATGATCTAATGCTGAGAGTGATCATAGGTTACCTTTATACTATTTCTGACATAAATGTTAAAATGACCATTAACAGAGGGTATCTCCATATCATAAAATGATGGCATAACACTAGGATATAATGGTATGTTTGGTGGGGGCCCTATCTCTTGCACCGCCACCAGTCCTTAAAATGAAGAGGCTCTCAGTTCGGCACTGCGGCTCCTTCACGGTTTTCCCCTGCACAGTGGCCCTTCACTGCTTTACAGGAAATGACCTTTAATTTCAAGATCGGCGATGGTCTTTGCAGACATACTCCGACTGATCATAAAGTGATGGCTTATCTTATCTTTTCAAAGAATGCAACACCTTATGCAACAATTTCTTTGGATGCTTTGGAATTTGATACTGCAACACATATTTAACACATTTTTATTACACTTTTTAAAAAAAATAAAGTTAAACTTCTAGAACAGTATCCTATTGATTCTGTGGGCTGCATATATAGTAAATTATGTCAATTTGGCATAAGTAGTGTAGGGTTCTCACTGTTGTGAACAGTGTCTACTCCAATATGGCAAAACAAAGTTATTAATAATAAATAGTCTCAAGATTAACAGTAATTAATGAAAATTGACAGTAGGTTAGTAATGAGGCCCCATCTGGGAAGGACAGTGGTAGGAGGTGGTGTGCCCCTTTAATGAAACGTAACATTTGTCACTCGAGTGGCACTAGTGACTTCCCACTCAGGGATGGAAGACAGGTTCCTAATAAAAGGCATAAGTGGCGTATATGTGCATAGCACAATATATGTAACTGGGTGGTCCCATAATCGCTACAGATCAGCAGTGTGGTCTATATGAGATAGAGTTCCTATTTTTGTAAGAGGGTGGAAGACCTTTTTCAACACTCTTACAGATAAATATATAATACAGATACACAAAATATTCTCTTTAACGTAATGAATCCATTAAAACCATAAAGATAATTAGAAATCAACCCAGTTTTCTAAGAGCAAATTAATGCTAATCTGTCCTCATACTTATAAATACCTCTGATCATACAGTTTATTGTATCTGGAAAATATTACTAATAAGAGAATGTTTTACATCTTTTTGGAAGCTTATGTGTAATTTTTGTCCTTCAACTCTCTAAACTTTTACCTGTATTATTTACTCTTGAATTTTTTTTTTGTTGGCAGGTTGGATAGCAATACATGAGGCTTCCTGCAAGGGAAACACTGAAGCAATTCTCACCTTAATACAGGCAGGCGCTGACATCAACTGCAAAGGATTGGATGGCATACTACCTTTACATGATGCAGTTTATGGCAATCACTTTGAGGTGATGTGCGAATCCAAAATTGCATAACATAAAAGCATAACAGCTAGTGTCTGAAGGGGAAAATGTGTTTGGAAAAACCCACAAGACCTTGTGCCCACATTAGCCTATCTATATCTGTGTTGGAGTCAGGGAAGCCAGGTCATACACAGGAGGTCAACAGAGTACCAAATCAGGATCCAAAAGGGAGGTCAGGAGGAGGCCAGAGAAGCAGGCGAGGCTCATCGATAGGGAGCTGATCCTGTGGGGGAATGAATAATCAGCTGATTCCCCTGACCGAGAAGTGCTGGCTCCGGCACCAGGGGAAAACCGAAACCTCCGCAAACTCCAGTGGAGGCCTATCCTGCGCTGGATACAGAGCGGGTCAGGAGCCTCTGCGCAGCACAGCGGGGGCCCCGGCCATCCTAACACTCATAACTGCCTCTATTAAAAGTATGTCAAGCAGTGCCCGGGATGTAAACAATACTTTCCAGGAAACAACTGATCTGTGGGGGTCTCGACAGTGAAATCCCCGCTGATCTAATATTGATGGCCTCTCTTAAGGATAAATACATTTTAAAAGGTATATAACCCATTTAAACTTATTTCCATTTCACAGAACAATATTAGTTTATGTTCATTTACAAAAAGTTACACATCATGCACAACCACAGAGTACCTCTCTTAAATATTCCCTTTTTGCCTTAGGCAGTCAAAATTTTGCTGGAATTTGGTGCAAATCCATATGAAAAAGATAATCAAATGAGAAATGCTTTTGACAAATGTGGCTGTGATGAGATGGCAGAAGTCTTAAAATCACACAATAGGATCATTGACACACCATTAGAAAATGGAACTGCTAGTAAGTAATAGTGATATCAAGTTATTATATGTGATAGTATAGATATATGTCCTCTCCTCCAAAGGATACAAAAACCACCAAACCAGATTTTGTTGCGTTTTCTTTGAGCCAAAGCCAAGAGTGGCTACAATAGGAATTGCAAATCTGTAGGAAGTACTGCTTCTGTTCAATGGCCTTGGTTTAAAAAACTGAACAAAATCTGAACCCCCCCCCCCCCCCAAAATAAAGCTGCTTTTCTGCAATGTGGTGCCTTAGCCTAAGGTTAAGGCCCCATGGGAACGCATCGCGGTTCTTCACGCAGCTCTTTGAACAGAAAGTTCACAGAGTTTTCTTCCATGTACTTCCTGTTACAATTATATCTATAGGAAAGCCACCGGCGTTTCCATAGATATAATTGACATGCTGCGATTTCCAAAACCGCATCGGTTTTGGAAATCGCCGCGTGTCCGCGCTGCAGTTTTAATCGCAAAGTGGGCATGGGATTCACATAAATCCCATCCTCTTTCCCGTTAATGTAGAATGCCGCATTTCCGCTGCGGGCAAATCGCAGCATTTCCGGCCAATGGGCCCTGGCCTAAGAGTCTATTCTATCTGTTTAATCATGAATCATTGGTGGTCACATGCAGGTGGGGTTTCCTCCACATACAACATTGGAAAGGGCTCTTAAAGGGGTATTCCAATGAATATAACTATTTTTAAATTTGTAGATAATTAAAAGTTAAACGTTTTTGCAAATATAAGTAATTTTAAAAATTTTCTCTAAATATCTTTTGGTCACAGTCTTGTTGTTTCGATCAGTTGCCAATAGATACCACCATGAGTGCAGGAACTTTCTAAGGTCAGAAAAACCTCCATGATTTCGTTATTGTAGCCGAGATACCTTTGATACGTTTGGTGTCCCTGCCTGATAACCCGGCTACAATAAGAAAATCATGGCTGGGTTCCTGACAAGTCCCAGGGCATAGAAAGTTTCTGTGGTCGTATCCATCGATTAAGACAACAGACTGTCACCACTAAGATAGTTAGAGAAAATCTTTAAAGCTCTGAAGACATTTTAGCTACTTATATTTGCAAAAATTTTTAACTTTTGCTTGTCAACATATATAGATATGGTTATGTTTATGGCTATACAATTTAAGGCTGCCCTTACATGATCAGTTTCCACACCGTGTTTTCTGATTCAGTTTTGAAGCTAAAATCAGGAGTGAATTAAGAAGAGGAGTATAACTTGTTCCCTTCTATCAATTCATGACTCACTCCTGGTCTTGGAATTAAAACTGCACTGAAAAATCTGATGCAGAAACTGGTTGTGTTAGGGGCCTGTGTGAAAGGACCCTTAGAAGGGGAAAGGCCCCATGCACATAACTAAGTGTTCTTGCCGAAGGAGCTTCTGTGCTTCGTCAAGTTCTGGTGATTTTAGAGCAGGTCCTATCTTTCTCTGTGACATCGGAACAGAACCCCCCATTTAAAGGGGTATTCCCATCTTAATGATCATGTTCAGACTTGTAGCTTAGGTTAACTGAAGTGTTTTACCCATTACTTTGTTTTATCTCTTTTCCTCCATTTGGTAAATACAACTTAAAATGCCTCCTCAGCTGGATGCCTCGGTTACAGACCGACACTTTGGTCAAAATGATAACCTAATTTCCATTCATATCTTTCTATATTACTTTCACTCTTTCACTCTGAATATTGCTTTCAGTTTCTGAGCCCTGCTTTAATAATACTTGATCAGTGTCTCTGTTATCTCTGTATGTAAATTCAGAGATAACTGTGCAGTTTCCAACAAGCACAGAGCACACTATGGGTCTGAGCCAAAAACTGGGAAGTGGAGAGGAAAGGAGACAAGGCCAGCCGCGTGCTCACTATCTGAGTGGGCAGCATCAGAAGCGGGTGTTAGCTGTCAGTAAAACCTCCTGTCAGAGCTGAGCTGTGTTTATCACTAACATGAAGTATAATGTGTCACGAAAAAACAATCTCAAAATCACTTGTGTAAATTAAAGCGTCTCAAAGTTCTTGCCATTTAAAATGACACATGTCAGTTTTGAAAAACAAGGCCTGGTCCTTAATGCACTTTTGGGCTGTGTCCTTAACGGATCAACATCTGACCGATCCATCGTTTGTTTAAAAATGCAAAGCATACCAGTGGAAACAGGACAGGTGTAAGAAAAACTTAAATGTATATTATAAAACATCATACATTGGATAATGTAGCTGTGGATGGGTGTGATTCTTCTTTTGCAGAGCCTTGCCTGGCTTCAGATACCGACGAGTGCAGACCTGAAGATACATGTAGTGTGGTATGTCTATTCATATATATATATATATATATATATATATATATATATATATATGTATGTATGTATGTACATATATATATATTACAGTCACGGGAAAAACAAAGAACACCCTCTGTGAATTCTGTGATTTTACATGTCAGCACATAATTAATAAACATTTAGTGCCTTGGTCATCAGCAAATATCACCAGCTCTGTAAGAGCAAAAGTTTGGGCAGTTTGATGGTGTGGAGCATTTACAGTCCTATGAAAAAGTTTGGGCACCTCTATTAATCTTAATCATTTTTAGTTCTAAATATTTTGGTGTTTGCAACAGCCATTTCAGTTTGATATATCTAATAACTGATGGACACAGTAATATTTCTGGATTGAAATGAGGTTTATTGTACTAACAGAAAATGTGCAATATGTATTAAACCAAAATTTGACCGGTGTAAATGTATGGGCACCTCAACAGAAAAGTGACATTAAAATTTAGTAGATCCTCCTTTTGCAAAGATAACAGCCTCTAGTCGCTTCCTGTAGCTTTTAATCAGTTCCTGGATCCTGGATGAAGGGATTTTGGACCATTCCTCTTTACAAAACAATTCAAGTTCAGTTAAGTTTGATGGTCGCCGAGCATAGACAGCCCACTCTCAAATGATCTGAAAACAAAGATTGTTCAACATAGTTGTTCAGGGGAAGGATACAAAAAGTTGTCTCAGAGATTTAACCTGTCAATTTCCACTGTGAGGAACATAGTGAGGAAATGGAAGACCACAGGGACAGTTCTTGTTAAGCCCAGAAGTGGCAGGCCAAGAAAAATATCAGAAAGGCAGAGAAGAATGGTGAGAACAGTCAAGGACAATCCACAGACCACCTCCAAAGAGCTGCAGCATCATCTTGCTGCAGATGGTGTCACTGTGCATCGGTCAACAATACAGTGCACTTTGCACAAGGAGAAGCTGTATGGGAGAGTGATGAGAAAGAAGCCGTTTCTGCAAGCACGCCACAAACAGAGTTGCCTGAGGTATGTAAAAGCACATTTGGACAAGCCAGCTTCATTTTGGAAGAAGGTCCTGTGGACTGATGAAACAAAGATTGAGTTGTTTGGTCATACAAAAAGGCGTTATGCATGGCGTCCAAAAAATAACAGCATACTACCCACTGCAAAATTTGGTGGAGGTTCCATCATGCTTTGGGGCTGTGTGGCCAATGCCGGCACCGGGAATCTTGTTAAAGTTGTGGGTCGCATGGATTCCACTCAGTATCAGCAGATTCTTGAGAATAATGTCCAAGAATCAGTGGCAAAGTTGAAGTTACTCCGGGGATGGATATTTCAGCATGACAATGATCCAAAACACCGCTCCAATTGACTAAGGCATTCATGCAGAGGAACAATTACAATGTTCTGGAATGGCCATCCCAGTCCCCAGACCTGAATATCATTGAATATCTGTGGGATGATTTGAAGCGGGCTGTCCATGCTCGGCGACCATCAAACTTAACTGAACTTGAATTGTTTCGAAAGAGGAATGGTCCAAAATACCTTCCAGGATCCAGGAACTGATTAAAAGCTACAGGAAGCGACTAGAGGCTGTTATCTTTGCAAAAGGAGGATCTACTAAATATTAATGCCACTTTTCTGTTGAGGTGCCCATACTTTTGCACCAGTCAAATTTTGGTTTAATGCATATTGCACATTTTCTGTTAGTACAATAAACCTCATTTCAATCCTGAAATATTACTGTGTCCATCAGTTATTAGATATATCAAACTGAAATGGCTGCTGCAAACACCAAAATATTTAGAACTAAAAATGATTAAGATTAATAGGGGTGCCCAAACTTTTTCATAGGACTGTAGGTATGCATTAAAGGGGCAGTCCAGGGATTATAATTTAACATAAAATAAAATAATCCTTTAATAGTCCCACAGTGGGGAAATTTCAGCATGTTACAGCAGCATAGTAATACAGATACAGGATAATACAGAGTAATATATTACAGACGTAGACACACATATGCTTAGGAGAGAAGATATACTAGGCGTCCATAGCAGCTAAGGAACAGAAGAAGAAAGAAGGAAGACTTCATAATCATAATCATTAGTTCTCTGCGCGGAGTGATCTTCGCTTAGCCTGATGTAGATTATACAGGCTGGTCGCGGTTGGTAGGAAGGACCTCCAATAGCGCTCCTCACACTTGGGGTGAAACAGTCAGTCACTGACAGTGCTGCTCAGTGCTATCACAGTCTCATACATGGGGTGGGATTTGTTCTCCTGCATGGAGGTCACCACGGACAGTATCCTTCTGTCACCCACCACCTGTGCTGGGTCCCTGGGGCTCCCCAGGACAGAGCTGGCCCTTCTAACCAGCCTGTCAAGTCTATTTCTGTCCCTGGTTGATATACTGCTCCCCCAGCAGGCCACACCGAAAAAGATGGCTGATGCTACTACAGAGTTGAAGAAGGCCCTAAGAAGTGTCCCCCAGACTCCGAAGGCCCTCAGCCTCCTGAGCAGGTAGAGTCTGCTGTGGCCCTTTCTGTGCAGCGCCTCCAGGTGATCAGCCCAGTCTAGTTTATTATTGAGGAGCACACCCAGGTACTAATATGTCTTGACTATCTCAATGTCTGACCCTTGGATCTCTACTGAAGTCGGAGCACTTCTCCGTTTACTAAAGTCCACCACCATCTCCTTGGTCTTCCCAGCATTAATCCTGAGGTGGTTCTGCTGGCACCATTCAACAAAGTCCCAGTTTAAGTCTCTGTATTCCCTATCGTCACCATCAGTGATAAGGCCTACTATAGCAGAGTCATCGGAGTACTTCTGTAACAGCTGGATATGTTGTGCCTAAAGCCAGCAGTGTACAGTGTGAAGAGAAATGGGGCAAGAATTGTACCTTGTGGAGCCCCCTGAGCATCTGTTCAACCTGGACCTGGAGGATCTAGGCTGGTTCCGACCCTGAATCACATGATCAAAACCAGCCCCTATCCCTAAGGTTGCTCTGTAGACTATAGAAAAGCCAGACACAAATAACACAGGGAACTAACCTGTAAAAGCTGGAGAGGAGGGAGGAAGCAGGGCAATTCAGGGGATGGGGGCTGGTTCCAGTCATGTGACCCAGGGTCGGAACTAGCCTGAAACCCCAGGTTTAGCATGAGCAAATGCTCAAGGCACTCAAGCATGGTGGTGCAGAAGGGGCAATAATTTGGGCTTGTTTTGCAGATGCAGGACCTGAGTACCTTGCAGTCAGTGAGTTGCCCACTAACTCCTCTGCGTGCCTCAATATTGTAGCATAAAATGTGAGGCCATCTATCCAACCGCTAAAGCTTGGCTGAAACTGAGTTATATAACAGGACAGTGATTCCAGCAAATCTACAAAAGAATGGGCGAAAAAGAGAGGAATCAAGGTGTTGGCCCAGCCGCAGTCCAGACCTCAACCTAATTGAAATATTGTGCATATATATAAATAGCCACAAACCTCAATGAACTGAAGCAGCGTTGTAAAGAATGAGCCAGAATTCCTCCACAATGATGTGACAGACTAATACGGTCACTGAAAACCATTGTTATTTCTGTTAAAGGTTGTTCTATGAGACATTGATTGATTCATTGGGTTTATGGGACTGATTGATCATGGCTTGTTTGCAATACAACTGCCATACCAGCCATGAAAAAAGTCACATTTTTTTTTTATTCAGTCAGAATTTTTGCTCAAGAACTGACTTTTTAAGAATGTGGCGGGGCCATTACATATTGTTACATATTGATGCCAGGAATCTATGCCAGTAGTGTGTGGATTTCTGTGTATGCCTATGGATACAATATGCCTTGTCATAAATTAAAGAGGACCTTTCATGGTTTGGGGCACAGGCAGTTCTATATACTGCTGGAAAGCCGACAGTGAGCTGAATTCAGCGCACTGTCGGCTTTCTAGCAGTATATAAAACTGCATGTGCCTGAGGACAAGAAAGGTCCTCTTTAAAAACAACACACCCGACGGTCGTTCGATGTCTGTGTGTGTCCACTATTTGTCCATTGTTCTGTTCTTAGTTTGTTGGCCATACATAAAACAAGTAATAAGAGAACCAACTCTTCACCTTCCATATAAGGGAGAAAAGTGTAACAATAAGGAACCAGCATCCTGATATTGGGCAGACTACATGCTATAAATAGAATAATAAACAATGAATAATATACCTATAGATAATAATATAATATACCTATACAACAAACATACTATAAATACCTGGCAAATCATATGAGATCCACTTAAATGTTTTTCCACAACGTGGGACCATTGACTAGGGGGGCTATTCACATGTCCTATTTTTGTCCATATTCACAGATCTGCAAATAGATATACGGATGAGTGTGTGAGGGACCATGACATGACATTGCATCCATTTTTCACAGTTGTTTGTTACATGTTTGTGTACCTGTAGTATACGGCTTACTGTAAGCTCAGTATGCATTTTTGTAATGTTACCAGCAAAGCTCTGTACTCAAAGAAATGGCTCATGGACTTATGTTAATTTGGCATCTATATTCACACGGCAGCAGTCTACTCAGTATTACATCACAGAGAAAATATAAAGTATGTGTTCTGGCTTTCAAACACTGATGCAAAACACTGAGCACAATACTGCTGTGGCAACATAACCTAACCAGATATTTTGTGTTTTGGGCTGAGGCCCCATATTGCGGAAAAGCAGCTTTTTTTATTACAGATTTTGCTGAGGTTTTTTGAGCCAAACCTAGGAGTGGCTACAAAAGGAATGGGAAATATATAGGAAGTGCTTACACTTCTCCTCTCTGTTCAACCTACTCCTGGCTCTGGCTCAAAAAACTGCAGCATAATCTGCAACAGAAAAAGCTGTGTTCCAACAATGTGGGGCCTTAGGCTTAGGCCCCACGTTGCAGACACGCAGATTTTGTTGCCTTTTTTTGAGCCAAAGCCAAGAATGTCTACAAAAGGAATAGGAAATATATAGGAAGTTCTTATACTTCTACTTGCTCCTCAATCCACTCCTGGCTTTGGCTCAAAAGACCGCAACAAAATCTGCTACAAAAAAATGCTGCGTTTCTGGAATGTGGGGCTTTATAGCCATAAAAGTTTTCAACCCAAAAGCAACTTTTATGTCAGATAAATTTTATGATTTTTTTCTTTAATCCGATATAATTTTTAATTGTTCATAGGAAATCTTGGATACTTTGCATGGTATACAGAACAAACATTTAAATCCACTTGTCACAGAACTAGAAGCTTCGGAAGATGCAGGTAAAACATAGATAAATAATATGAAACGGTCTTACCATTGGTTGTAGGTAGGAGATATAGGTAGTGCAGGGTGTACCACAGGAGGATCAATAGCAATCTTTGTTTTTATCCTGACGATAGGCCCTAACCCCCAATTAACTCCCGCCCTTACAAGGGCAGTACCAGACTGTCCCTCAAAAGTAAGACCCTAAATGTCCCTGGTCCCTAAGCATTTCCTAGCACAGTATTGCACCAATCATCAGGGGACTTTGCTAAACTGTCTTCTTACAAAGACAAACCACCCTTCTTATCTGACTGAAACATGCCTACAGTGGTAGGACACAATATAGACAATAGAAGCTACTTCCTAACACTGACTTCCATGTAGTGAAACTGGCAGCCATGTGCCTGAGGACATGAAAAGTCTTCTTTAAAGCTAAGGACCCACGGGACGCTGTGGCAATGCATCGCAGTTCTTTTCGCAGCACTTTAGACAGAAAGTTTGCGTTTTTTACCACAAAGTAAGCATGGAATTCGCTAGAATCCCATCCACTTTGAACTTACTGTAAAACACTGCGATTTTTCCCACAGCGTTTCCACAGCGGGCAAATATCGTTAATGACGAAAATGCTGATTGTTGTTTGAAAACTTAGTTTACGCTTTAATGGACAAAACTATCAATGTAGCACGCATAACCGTTCCTATGGGGTTCAATAGCTAAGTCATCTGACCTGAAGCCAGAAGGTAAAAGTTACTTCCCCCCTGCACGTATCCAGTAAGCCTTTTTGCTGAGCAGGGGTGAACCTGGGCTTTCTGCTGCCTGAAGCGGCGTCAGAAAGCCGCCCCCCCCCCCCCCGGAGGAGGGGCGGAGCTGTGGGGCGGGGGTCACAAGAAAGGGGCAGGGCCGTGCTGAAGGGGGCGGGGTCGAGCGGAAAGGGGCGGGGCCGAGCGGCGTTCGCAGGCAGGGAGAGGACCTGCTCTCTGCCTGAGTGTGAGGGGCGGCCCCTGGAGCAGCGCTGCGTCCAGCAGGGCTGCCCCAATACACTGCTTGCTTCCCGTGTCGGGCTGCAGACACGGTGACGCTAAGCCAGTCCAGGACAGCTTGTCCTGGACTGGCTTAGGTCAGCAAAAATGCCGCCCTCCCGAGGCCCTGAGTATAGATGAATGTAGAGGTTTAGGCACCAAGGCTTTGATGCATCTGCTACTTCCGTATAGCTACATTCCTGTATGAATGTACCAAAGTTGTCCTCTGACTGTGGCATATGTTCAGCCATATTGTACCCACTAACCTTAATTAACTATTTTAATTAGTTTACATAATATGAAACTTTCTGAATCTCTGAACATAAATGTCATGTAAAAGTCTAAGTGAAAAGATTGTTTAATTATTTTCCATTTTGTCTATAAGAGCCTAATGGAATACAGAATATGCTAAATAACATAGTAAATCTACAGAAAACTGAAGGAGATATTTTTGCAAAAGAATACAGGTAAGTGATGTGTTTTGCTTTTCTCATCTGTCCTGTCTTTTGTAGCACTGCAAATACAATGAAGTTTAGCTGTATGGTAGGAATGGCAGGAAAACAGAAGAAATTTACTTTTTACTATAGCATGAACTGATGTACACCAGATTTAACGAATGCCACTTTTTATGCAGAAATTGTGCACAATAGTCCAAATAATGAACTATTAGACGTAAAGATGCTTCAAACTGATCAAATGTTACAACAATGCAGACCCCAGATAAGGCCTCATATATACAGTGTGATAGCTGTGTCCTCCTCATCTAGCACACTGAGCCATTCATTTCTATGATCCCAGACGCACAATCATGTATTTTCACAGTCCCATGAGCACAGGGAAAATTTCAGGGCAGGTCCTTTTCCTGTCTGTTTTGTGGACTTTCTTCTTTAATTATACCTATGCGGAAAATACCAGCGTTTCCATAGTTATAATTGACTTTAGTTATGGGGCCTAGCTGTGTGGGGTAATAACTAATCCAGCCACCTTCTCTGTCATGGCTGCCAACATACAGTATAATGGCTCCGATTACTGCCCCTATACAATATAATGGACCACATGCTGTATGAAGGCCCCCTTCACTGCCCCCATATTGGGCATACTATGGTTTCCTTCTCTACCAGTAACAGAACCAGGATCAGGACTCCTTTTTTCCCTTGTTCTGAAAACAGGTTGTATTTTTAACAACCCAATTAGCAAAACCAGGGAGAACCGCCAATATCGAACCTATGAACTTACAGAAACACCATAGCTCAAGGCGGGTTCACACCTGAGCCCGGTCTCTGCTTTGTGGGTTTCCGTCTTCTGCCAGAGAAACTGGACAAGAGACGGAAACCTGGCAGTCAGTGTCCGGCCATGAGCGTCTTCTGATCTCCGCGACAAAACAGTTTTTTTTTTAACTGGTCCAAACGTCTCGCATGTCCAACTTTGTGTCCGGTTAAAAAAACATTTTCGCCGCGGAGAGGCAGAAAACGGTCATGGGCAAACACTTTGAAAACCCATTCAAATGAATGGGTTTGAAAACTGACTGCTGGGTTTCCTTCTCCTGTTCAGTTTCTTGGCAGAAGACGTAAACCTGCAAAGTGGAGACCCTGCGCAGGTGTGAACCCGCCATGAGAGCCATATTCAGCTGTTTACATAATCCTGACCACCTTAGTCAGCCTCAGCCATGACTGTACTGACACGGTAGTACTTCTTTAATGGACCTTTCATTACTAGATGCTTCAGGCCCATTTTACTTCATTACATTCCCTCACTGAGCAGTCCTCTATGGTTCTGGGTCTGTAGAAGTAACATGTGTGAAGGGCAGACAGTTTTGTGAAGTGAAGCCTGTTGGTAGTAATAGATTCTTTTTCTCTTCATCTCAATAAGGGCGTCCCCCAATTCACTTCAGCAAGGAATATTGAGAGACAAGCAAGCTAACCTGCCATCTAATCAGAAAACCTTGCCGCAAGTAGAACGTAGCCAAAAAGTGACACTGAAAATAATAGCACATCAACAGGCCAGAAGATCAGAAGCTAATAATGGAGAGACCAGCTCAACTCTGCATTACCGTGATACATCTCCTGGAAGGAATCAGATATCTGCTTCATGTGCAGTTAATGAATGGCTCCAAGCCAAGGCTGCTAATGGAAATGCCATGACAACGAAAATACCAGTACTGGACAGAGTGCCAGACACCGAAGGCAACGGGTCTGCAACAACAATTAGCAGATGTATTTCAAGTACCGAGGTGAGCAGAACTGCAGAGGTTCCCACCGACTCCCTGATGTCTGAAGCTCGCTGCCACTCAAATCTGACATCAAAACAGAAACCTGAGGAACTAGAAATGAGTCCATTAAGCTTTGATTCATGTTCTAGCATCATAAATGATGATTTAGAATCTACGGCGCCAGTAAACAAATCTCACAGTTCATTTCCTCTAAGTATCCCATTAAATATCATGGCAAAATACAGCATTTCCATTGAAGGGGTTAGCCATCGAAAACCATTTGAAAGATATGAGGCAGCTGATACTGATCTACAGCTGCAAAAATCTGACTATGAAGAAGCAATACAACAGATAGATGATGATTTTCCAGGCTCAGCATCAGGATATTGCAGACCTCACCAGAAAGCAATAGGGCAAACAAGTGATGATAAATTGAACCAGACTGGTCATCAGAGCAATGTCAGAAAGCCAGCATGTGAAAAACAACATACATGTGTAGAAACAGAGAGAAAGTTGAGAAAATTACCATTGAGAAAACTTATGAAACTGGGGAAAATTAAACCAGGAGTGGATGTACTAAGCTTTCAGCTACAGGTATTTTATACATGCTGTATATATCAGTATACATGCGTTAGTCATTTGCAATGCATAGATTGTCTAGTCTACGAAAACCATTGTCAAAACTCTTAAAGAATTCTGAATTATTAGTAGGGGAGCCCCTGCTCAGGACATTGCACTTGTAGCCAGAGTAGAAAGTGTCTGGATAGAGTCGTAATGCTGCCTTGCTCCTGTGGAGGCGCTTCAGGTATCTCAAGCACATATTGTTAGGTTCCCTGGACATGACATCCGATTGTTTATTGTCCCTGCAGCCAGGGGCCTTGTAACACATTGGTGGGTTCAGTGCAAAGGTTTCATAAGTAGGCCCCCCATCACCACTACCTAAAAATGTCTGATTTGCACAAATTATAATGTCCCCTTAATGGCCCTTACATAGTATAATGCCCCATAATGGCCTCCACACGTTATATTTCCTCCCTAGTGGCCCCATATAATACAATGCCTCTCAGTGACCTCTCACCTTTCAAAGGACAGATAGAGGGATAGCATGTGCCATGACAAGTTTAGCCCCACCCACTTCTCCTGTGATGCCGCCCATTCATTTATTTTTTTGCCCCCAGGTAGTATAATGCCCCTAAAGTCACCCTAATATGGTATGTCTCCACATTATAATATCCCGTCCATCTGCCCACAATATAATGTCCTCCTCCAAATGCACCCACAGTTTAGTGCCCCCCTCCAGCTACTTGCACAATTTAATGCCACCCTCCAGCTAATCCCACAATTCAATGTTTCACGTCAGCTACCTCCACAATTTAATGTCCGTGTCCAGCTGCCCCTAAAGTATAATTTCCCCATCCAGTTGCCCCCAGTTTAATGTCCCCCTCCAGCTTCCCCTGCAGTTGCCCCCACAATATTATATCCCTTTCCTTCCAAATAAACTTAAATAAACACCAATACTCCCCTCACCTCGCTCTTCTGCTTTTTTTGCTCCGGAGTTTTCAGGGAGCTGCAGGTGCGATGTAACTAATGCCATCACATCATGGCTGCTGCTCCTGGTGAAGCAGGGAGCCGAGCGACATCACCATCATTTACAACTCATCGTCGTCCTGAGAACACCGATGAGTTGAAGTTGGGACAGCCTGACACAGAGGGGCAGCAAATGCAGGACTGTCCTAAGGGGGGCCCTCACTACCAAAGTGTCCAGTTTAAAGGGGTTGTCCCATGAAAAGTATCCTATCTATACTGCTGGTTTATGTGGATTTAAGACTTTTTCTAAATACATTGCTTTATCAAAACTGCTTTGTTTGGCTGCTATCTTAATTTATTGACTTCATTGTTGATACTGCGTTTCTATGGCCACTGGGCTTATCTGCTCATTTCCCAAGCTGCCTGCTCTCAGGGGCGGAGGGAGAGGCTGACAAGGAGGTGAGAGCTCCGGGATTACTGTGCTGTCTATCTTCAGCTTTTCCACTTATCAGCCGGTTTAATTGAATTTGGCTGATAAGGGCTGAGATAAGGAGTCCATTACCTCTGTATGTAATGCAAGCTGACTTAAAGGGGCTCTATCACTAGGAAAAGTCATTTTTAACTAATCACATCCTTGCATAGCCTTTAGAAATGCTATTGCACACCTACCTTTAGTATGTAGATTGCCTCAATGGTCTCTGAATAAGTCTTTTTTTATTCATATGCTATTGAACCTCCAGCCAGCTCACGAAGTTCCCAACAGCCTCCTCTTTCCTATTATCTCCTATGTGTATGAGGCAAACAGGAATCTGAGTCATCATCATCAGCAGCAGCAGTCTCCCATAGAAAACAATAGGGAGAGGAGTGCACGATCTATCGTGCACCAGACTAATTAGCATATGAATAAAAACGGACTTATTCAGAAACCACTGAGGCAATCTACATACTAAAGGTAAGTGTGGAATAGACTTTCTAAAGGCTATGCAAGGATGTGATTAGTTAAAAATGACTTTTCCTAGTGATAGAGCCCCTTTAAATTCAGCTCTGCTACATCAGTTTCCACATCAGCTTCAAACTGTGGTATTGCATAGCAGATAGCAGAACAAGTGAAACCCCGCCCACCAATGTGCTGAAATCCAGGAAGTGAAGAGAGCACAGAGCCTTCAGGCTGCAGAACAAGAGTTATGGGAATACCCCTTTAGGTACATCAGTAGCCATATGGTTAAAGCGGCCCTGCCTGCAGCAAAATTGCCTGGTATCAGAAAACCATTTTCAATTTGACACACTTTAATATTTGACATTAATAGTGATGAATGTAGTGAAAATGCAAAAACAAGGCTCCATGGTCTGAATACACATATAGTGTGCATGAATTTTGTTACATTTATTTCTTAATTGAGGCTCACCTAACACTTTGCATAATCCAATAGTGCGGGATGTGCGTGGTACGTGAGGGATTCCACTATTTCTGGCCATTATATGACCTGTACTCTGCATTTTTAGCATTTTTCCCTGCAGGCCTGATCTCTAATTTTCGGCTTTCCTTGAGCTAGTGGGTAGCTACTAGTACTATGATGTCTTTCATATACTGGACTTGGAAAGTAAAGGAGAATCTGCTTCATAACTATCTCAATCACTGATTTATTAAAGAGGTTTTCTGTGTCACGATTTTTACGCTGATAACCTATGTGGACCCCTGCATTATTAGCTGTACTGACAGCCCCTGGCACTGGATGATATACATTGGACAGAGCGAGAAGTATCCCCTCCAGGATAAAGCTTTACCATGGTTGGTTCCTTCTGGTTCAGGCTCCGTTGGCTGAAAGCTGGTTGGTACGTTTGGTCCATGGTCTGACTTATTTAGGTGTCCAGTCTGGGGTCTGACTTATTTAAGGTGTCTGATCTGGGGTCTAATTTTTTTTTTTAGGTGTCTGGTCTGAGGCTTGACTTATTTACGGTGTCTGGTGTGCTGTCTAGAGATGAGCGAGCACTATTCGAAACGCCTGTTTCGAATAGCACGCACCCATAGGAATGAATGGAAGCGGCCGGCACACAGAATTTGCAGTCGGCCAGCTGCTTAACCCCCTGCGTTCCGGCTGCGTCCATTCATTCCAATGGGTGCGTGCTATTCGAAACAGGAGTTTCGAATAGTGCTCGCTCATCTCTACACTGCTGTCTAATATATTTAGGGAATGTGGTCTAAAAACTCTACTGAATTTAGGAGGTCTCATTTGGTGTCTAAATTAATTTAGGAGTAGTAATGAATAATGAATTCATTATGAACAATTAATTTTGGGGTGTGGTCTGAATTATTTAGTGCCTCTGTTTTAATTTAGGTTTCTGGTCTGAAATAATTAAGGACCTTTCATATCCTCAGGCACATGCGGTTTTATATACCGTTAGAAAGCCCCCCGACTTACTATAGCTTGTAACAGGGATCTCTAGAGAAATGGTCAGCATGTTTGAGCCTAAAGATAAGGGACACACAGGAAACTACAGGGGTAGTGTAACATGCAACAATATTGACGTTTGTAAGTGGTACTACTATCTAGTGTGTGGTGTGTGGTACTACTATCTGGTGTGTGGTGCATGGTACTACTATCTGGCGTGTGGTACTGTTATCTGGTGTGTGGTGTTTGGTACTGCTATCTGGTGTGTGGTACTACTATCTGGTGTGTGGTACTACTATCTGGTATGTGGTACTACTATCTGGTGTATGGTACTACTAACTGGTGCGTGGTACTACTATCTGGTGCGTGGTACTACTACCTGGTGTGTGGTACTACTATCTGGGGTGTGGTACTACTATCTAGTGTGTGGTAATACTATCTGGCGTGTGGTACTACTATCTGGGGTCTTGTACTACTATGTGGTGTGTGGCACTACTATCTAGTGCGTGGTAATACAATCTGGTGCGTGGTACCACTATCTGGTGCGTGGTACTACTATCTGGGGTGTGGTACTACTATCTGGTGTGTGGTACTACTATCTGGTGTGTGATACTACTGTGTGGGGTGTGGTACTACTATCTGGTGTGTGGTACTACTGTGTGGTGTGTGGTACTGTCTGCTGTGTGGTACTACTATCTGGTGTGTGGTACTACTATGTGGTGTGTGGTACTACTGTCTGGTGTGTGGTATTACTATCTGGTGTGTGATACTACTATTTGGGGTGTGGTACTACTGTCTGGTGTGTGGTACTACTCTCTGGTGTGTGGTACTACTCTCTGGTGTGTGGTACTACTATCTGTTGTGCGGTACTACTATCTGATGTGCAGTACTACTATCTGTTGTGCGGTACTACTATCTGTTGTGTGGTACTACTATCTGATGTGTGGTACTACTATCTGTTGTGCGGTAATACTATCTGTTGTGTGGTACTACTATCTGATGTGTGGTACTACTATCTGTTGTGCGGTAATACTATCTGGTGTGCAGCACTACTATCTGATGTGTGGTACTACTATGTGGTGTGTGGTACTACTATCTGGTGTGCGGTACTACTATCTGCTGTCCGGTACTACTGTTTGGTGTGCGGTACAAATCAAATCAAACAAGCTTTATTGGCACGTTCGAATAGATATTTGGCCTTGCTAAAGCTAGTAAAGTATGTGTGTGTGTGGGGGGGGGGGGGGGGTTGGATTCGGGTGGGTGAGTGGTGGGTATGGGGGGGCGGGGTGGGTGGTTTGGGGTATAACAGTTCGTGGAGTTTCGTCTTCCCGGTACTACTATTTGGTGTGCGGTACTACTATCTGTTGTGCGGTACTACTATCTGGTGTGTGGTACTACTATCTGGTGTGCGGTACTACAATCTGGTGTGTGGTACTACTATCTGGTGTGCAGTACTATTATCTGGTTTGTGGTACTACAGATAATAATACCACACACCAGATTGTAGTACCACACACCAGATAGTAGTACCGCACACCAGATAGTAGTACCGCACACCAGATAGTAGTACCACACACCAGATAGTAGTACTACACCCCAGATAGTAGTACCGCACATCAGATAGTAGTACCACACACCAGACTGTAGTACCACACACCAGACTGTAGTACCACACACCAGATAGTAGTACCATACCCCAAATAGTAGTACTACGCACCAAATAGTAGTACCACACACCAGAGAGTAGTACCACACACCAGACAGTAGTACCACACACCAGATAGTAGTACCTCACACCAGATAGTAGTACCGCACAACAACAAATCAAACAAGCTTTATTGGCACGTCCGAATAGATATTTGGCATTGCCAAAGCTAGTAAAGTGTGTGTGTGTGGGGGGGAGTTGGATTCGGGTGGGTGAGTGGTGGGTATGGGGAGGGGGGGTGATTTGGGCTATAACAGTTCGTGGAGTCTCGTCTTCCCGGTACTACTATTTGGTGTGCGGTACTACTATCTGTTGTGGGGTACTACTATCTGGTGTGCGTTACTACAATCTGGTGTGTGGTACTACCTTCTGGTGTGTGGTACTACTATCTGGTGTGCAGTACTACTATCTGGTTTGTGGTACTACAGATAATAATACCACACACCAGATTGTAGTACCACACACCAGATTGTAGTACCACACACCAGATAGTAGTACCACACACCAGATAGTAGTACCGCACACCAGATAGTAGTACCACGCACCAGATATGTTACATAAACATATATATATTATTTATTATTATTTTTTTTTTTTAGGAGGGGGGGGGGTCTATGACCAGCCACAATATCAATGTATAGAATCTCCCATAAAATAGTCCAAAAAAAAAAAAAGATTTAAAAAAAACTAAAAAAAATAAAAGTTCTAAATCCCTCCTTTCCCTAGAATACATATAAAAGTAGAAAATGACTGTGAAACACATACACATTAGGTATCCCTGTGTCTGAAAGTGCCCGGTCTACTTAATATAGGATATCTGCAGTGCTCCTGTTTCGTTGGGAAGGGGTTAATAGGAGCACTGCAGATCCCCTATATTCAGCCAGGCTGAATTCCAAGTGAGGGAAAAAAAAAAACGTCCTCAAGCTCAGGGAAGGGGCAGACAGACAACCAAAACACCCCCTCCCCTTTCCCAGCACCCAGCAACTACTGCACCCAAAAATTCCGACCATTTTAATTTTTGAAATGTTCCAGTAGATTCTGCATTTCCCCCCTAGGCTTATACTCGAGTCAATAAGTTTTCCCAGTTTTTTTGTGGTAAAATTAGGGGCCTCGGCTTATATTCGGGTCGGCTTATACTCGAGTATATACGGTATGTAATCCAGAATACTTTATCTCCCTACTAGATACAGTGGGGCAAAAAAGTATTTAGTCAGTCACCAATAGTGCAAGTTCCACCACTTAAAAAGATGAGAGGCGTCTGTAATTTACATCATAGGTAGACCTCAACTATGAGAGACAAAATGAGAAAACAAATCCAGAAAATCACATTGTCTGATTTTGTAAGAATTTTTTTGCAAATTATGGTGGAAAATAAGTATTTGGTCAGTAACAAAATTTCATCTCAATACTTTGTTATATATCCTTTGTTGGCAAAGACAGAGGTCAAATGTTTTCTGTAAGTCTTCACAAGGTTGGCACACACTGTTGTTGGTATGTTGGCCCATTCCTCCATGCAGATCTCCTCTAGAGCAGTGATGTTTTGGGGCTGTCGCTTGGCAACACGGACTTTCAACTCCCTCCAAAGGTTTTCTATAGGGTTGAGATCTGGAGACTGGCTAGGCCACTTCAGGACCTTGAAATGCTTCGTACTGTTAGAGTCAAATCCTCCATCTTTGTATTTCGTCAGTCATCTTGTAACCTTTCACACATAAACTGTGTAAGTAAGTCGCAGCTGGCTATTTGTATATCTTATCTTCATGGTATATGGAGGTCACTGAGACTCATTTAGCACCAACATGACATCTTATCTCTGTTTCCATGATATATGCATATAGACATAGTGTGAGCTGCTAGTTCACACATAAGTGTTTTTGAAGCTTTCTTTGTTTAAGGACAAAGTACAAAGTCCATTAAGCTGTAATGATATGCAAAATACATAAGGCCTCAGCCAATAGTCATGTGCCAGGTTTATCTTATAACCAATCATTTTATGCCAACCATGTTAGAATAGTCCAACCTGCTCTTGTCTGTATTGTATTTAAACCACCTTTGTGCACCATTAAATTAGAACTCACTTGATACACCATCAGTTGTGTGTGTGTGGCTTCTCCAGACCTGAAAATGGGCGTAATTACTTCAGGCCTGATATTTAATTTGGAACTCAGCAACATACTCTATCGTGGGGACCCCTTAATGTCCCCAACAGAACCTGACGCCCATCGTGGGGCATCGATAATCGTTTAATGTGCAGCCGATAGTGTACTGATCCACTCACCAACCGATTTGGAGACGGGCCCGGAGGACCTCAGATGAATAAAACGGCGCTGTAACGGTAAGTCCTTTTCTTGCCAAATAACTAATCTGAGTTCCTACGTGTCCCGGATCCTGTGTGTCGGTGAGTGAAGATTAGTGCTGCATATGTTATAACAATCGATGCCATATTATATAGTGTGCAAGAACCTGAATAGTATGTTGTCTGTAGTGGGGTGGGAAATGTTATATCTCATTCTTTGTCTACTGTCCATGCTGTCATTTGGTTGTTACATCTGTTATAGAGTGTAAAAAGCGGTGCAGAAGAGAGAGTTATTCTTCATCCTTAATCCCTAGAGTTGCGAGAGTGGCAGTACTGAGTGATTGAAAAGTCCTTGTTTTGGACACTAAGGACTGAGTAGAATCTGAGTAAGTACATGCAATGATTCAGGGGTGTTCGATAGAGGGACACAGACAAAGTGGAGTCTGTGGAAACCAAATGAGGGTTTTGCCCTGAGCACTACGCCAGAACATGCACATTAGAGATTAGTTCAATGAAAACAGAGTGACTGTTTGGGAGGTCCCACTAGGTGAGTCAAAAGTGACCCTCTATTGTCTTAATTGCCCTAGAGGAGTGGGATGCTCACGGCTGACTGGCCATCAGCTATTATGGGGGAGGGACCCTCTGAGGTAGGGTATACCCCCATATGAACTAATAGGAATGGGAGAGAGAGAAGAAGATGCCGCTCAAGAAAAAAAAAAAAAAAAGAGCAGGAGTTACCAATGGAGAATAGGCAGGACAGATACAGGGATAGAGGGTAACCAGGAAGTGTTTTAATTGTGGAAACCAGGGACACTTGGCTAGAGATTGCTGGTGTCCTAAGCGAAGGACAAAGGCTTTGAGTGTAAGGAAATGTATAGTGAGCATCCATTGACAGTCCAGCTAAAGGGTTAATGTGCTTGGCACTTAGCATTGTGTTGTTAGTTTGTTGGTTAGTGGAAAGTGGAAACATGATATGTTTTGTAGTGAGGATACTGCAGGTTAAGTGTAGGTATGTGTATACACATATGTGTGTATATAGGCTTGGGGGTGGACATTAAGTTATTTCTAGAATGTCTATAGTGTCCTTTTATTCAGGAAAGGTTTCCCATTTTGAGAATGCTCCTCTCATGGTAATGTTTTTAAAATCGGATAAATGGCATAAATATGAGATCAACATTATTATGTTTATTTTATAGTAATATGCAAATTGGTAAGAAGATGAAGGCAACTATTTACATGTTTTGGTTTGTTTTCTCCTCAATATTTAGCTGTGCGGGAATTATAACTAACTCTGTGCCTATTTGTAGGAATAAGCCGTCCCAAGACAATAAGTGATATCACGGTACAAAATATATGAATATTTTTATTTTAGTTCAGACAAGTTCTTTTTGATTTAATTGACATTTGTTTTGTTCTGTCTGGAGCTCCAGTGTGACGTTGCATGTTTGTATGGAAGGTTCAGAAAAGTGAATGGGCCCATATATGTGTGTCAGTTATATGTACATGTTACATGTGTCTGCCATGTGTACATGTTCTGTTTGTCCATGTCTGTATTGTTACATTTTCAGTCTCCACAGCAAGCAGATATTGAATGCTGATAACCACAGAGGGTGGTGACAAGTAGATATGAAAGGGAGGCATAAAAGTTCTTTCCATTGTTGAATATATATGTGTGTTCTGGTGTAAATGAGATGTACTTGATATACCATGTACATGTATTATGTACTCAGTGTGTATTGGTGCGTATGTGTATCAAATGTATCACATGGGCTTTACACTTGTAACATAAATATTTGTTATGGGTTTATACTATAAATCCATGAATGTTAACAATCGGGATTTATTGTGTGAAAAAGTTATTCAGATGTTCCTTCTGATATGGGATTAGGCCCCATAGGGGTAGGCAATACATGTGAACTATCTTGCCACAAGGGGCACAGAACGCCCCTAATATGTACACGCAGGTAAAGATAAATTGCAGTTCTACAAAGTTAAAGTGGTGTTTCTGGGTCATTGTTTGCTACAAGGTGTTAGATAGCTGTGTAAGTAGATCAGAAGTCACTCACATATCTGCTCTGTAATTTAAGGCTTCCGCCTTCTCTGCTGATATATGTTGAGTATTTACTTACCTTAATGAATTGTTTGTAATTCTGGAGTGTTTAGAAGCTTTAGAGAACTGAATTTACTTGGGATTGTATAAATAAGTCTGCTGGGATATGTAGTACTACAGCTATGACAAGTGTGGGGAGAGCCAGCGCAGCTGCTTCCATGATAAGACAAAGGGGTGATAAATCTTGCATTGGAAACAAAGATGACAATGGCTGGATATCTCAGGCTGCAGTGTGTCTTATCTATGTCTTCTAATGTAAGCTTTGCATTCTGTGCTGCACTACAAGTCCCTTCTAACCTGTTAACAATAGTTTCAGGGGAGGAGTAAGGAGAGTCAGATAACTTAAAATTAATTTTACTTTTGCTGATTTGGTTAATAAATGATGAATCTATTGTTAACACTGATGAGAGTTCTTTTATTTTAGATGATTCTCGATTTGGGGATGATGGTGGATTCTGCACCAGATATGTCATGGTCACTGAATGTGAGGTAAACCAAGGGTAAAACCAAGCACAAGTAGAACCATTATAGAACTGTATGGGTCTCAGCTCATGAAGTTGAACTAGAAGCCATCACTGAGACAGGGTACAATGTCTGAGATTAGGTGTTTGTTATAGTGGGACTATGGTCCAATCTGGAGAGCGAGAGCTTTCTGTAGGGTTAATGTTAAGCCTAAAAGGATTTCCAGGCTGTTCAGGTAGTGATGGAGACCCTGCTGCTGCCCCCACACAGGTGGGTATAGTCAAAAGTCAGGACACACACTAAGGCTGATATGAAAGAAGGTAGAGGTAACATGTGGGCAGAGACACTGCCGCTAACCCAGTTGCAGAGGCCTAGGGGATATGCCTTACTGAGAAGTGGTCACTATACTCGACCCAAACCCCCCTTTTAGCTCTCTTTTCAGGTTTTACAACACTGAGGCACCAAAAATGGTCCAGGACTACAGTAAAAGAGGATGTACAAGTCCTGATGTCCGGTGGTAAGAGAATATATTTACTGAGTGCACTGTCCCCACTGATGGCATAAAGCAGTGTTTAGAAGTAGCCATGTGTGACCTGGTGAGCAGAGGATGGGCGGCTGCAGGATTTAACATCACTACAGACACTGCATGGCATGTGTTAAATGCAAAGTAGGCCAAAAAGTGAAAAGTTTCTCAGAGCCAGGCCCAGAGCCCTTGTACCTGTTCCAGAGATTGCAGGTTAACTATATGCAGTTACTAAAGGTGAGACGGTATAAGTACGTGCTTGTGTGTATAGTTATCTATCTTCAGAAAAGTCTGGGGCATATCTGGTGAAGAAAGCCATCACAAACGGGGCTGCAGATAGACGGCTACTGAAGAAGTAGTGTGTCACTTGTATTGGTATTTTCTGTAAGGTACCCTCCTAAGAGAAGAATTGGCTTTAGCCCATGTCAAACTTTCTTTGGGGGTTGTATTCTTGGCAACTCCTACAGATGTGGTATGGTGTACTGACTGACTATGTGATGTATTGGCAAAAACATTTGACTAATGTATAGTTTTGAGTTTTCTCTCCTTCTCAGATTTTAAGTTAGTGGGCGGGACCTATTCATTTGAACCAAGAGATTGATGGTGATAAAGAGACACGTGAGAAAAACCTTGGAACCAAGATTTGATGGTCCATTCCAAATGCTGATGATAACCAGTACTTCTGTGATATTTGAAGGAGAGCCTAATTGTATCCATGCTTCATATTGCAAGAAAGTATCTAACATAAAGCGATGAAGATTCTCCTGATAATGCTGTTACAGATGGTCCTGACGATAAGCCTGCATAGAACATTTAACAATGAAGTGGGACAATAAGTTTCTTAAACATCATATGATTTTGATCGAAGATCTGAATGTGTCAGATTGTAGGATATGTCCTCATAACCCCATATTAGCCTAAGTCATGTCATATATAGCTGTTTCTTTGACGCAACAGGAAATGTTTGAAGTATATAGTTAAGAAGATACCACCTCATATTTTAGGAACAATACATAGTATAAACAAGTAAATATCAGCAAGTTGTAGTAAAAATCTTATGTTCATTTTGTTTGTTTAATACAAAGCATATACAAAAGGATGAGCAGACCAAGATATAAAAGGCCAGAACTATGATTGAGATTAGGTTAGAATACAGGAACATATGAGGGGAATCTGGTAAAGTCCGGCAGTAGACATTAGGTCACTGAAGTACCTAAATATGAATTCCTGTATTCAACCATCTCAAAATGGGGGAATGTTAGAGTCAAATCCTCCATCTTTGTATTTCGTCAGTCATCTTGTAACCTTTCACACATAAACTGTGTAAGTAAGTCGCAGCTGGCTATTTGTATATCTTATCTTCATGGTATATGGAGGTCACTGAGACTCGTTTAGCACCAACATGACATCTTATCTCTGTTTCCATGATATATGCATATAGACATAGTGTGAGCTGCTAGTTCACACATAAGTGTTTTTGAAGCTTTCTTTGTTTAAGGACAAAGTACAAAGTCCATTAAGCTGTAATGATATGCAAAATACATAAGGCCTCAGCCAATAGTCATGTGCCAGGTTTATCTTATAACCAATCATTTTATGCCAACCATGTTAGAATAGTCCAACCTGCTCTTGTCTGTATTGTATTTAAACCACCTTTGTGCACCATTAAATTAGAACTCACTTGATACACCATCAGTTGTGTGTGTGTGGCTTCTCCAGACCTGAAAATGGGCGTAATTACTTCAGGCCTGATATTTAATTTGGAACTCAGCAACATACTCTATCATGGGGACCCCTTAATGTCCCCAACAGAACAGAGCCACTCCTTTGTTGCCCTGGCGGTGTGCTTTGGATCATTGTCATGTTGAAAGACCCAGCCACGTTTCATCTTCAATGCCCTTGCTGATGGAAGGAGGTTTGCACTCAAAATCTCACGATACATGGCCCCATTCATTCTTTCATGTACCTGGATCAGTCGTCCTGGCCCCTTTGCAGAAAACAGCAGGAAACATGATGTTTCCACCCCCATGCTTTACAGTAGGTATGGTGTTTGATGGATGCAACTCAGTATTCTTTTCCCTCCAAACACGAAAAGTTGTGTTTCTACCAAACAGTTCCAGTTTGGTTTCATCAGACCATAGGACATTCTCCCAATACTCTTCTGGATCATCCAAATGCTCTCTAGCATGGACATGTACTGGCTTAAGCAGTGGGACACGTCTGGCACTGCAGGATCTGAGTCCCTGGCGGTGTAGTGTGTTACTGATGGTAGGCTTTGTTACATTGGTCCCAGCTCTCTGCAGTTCATTCACTAGGTCCCCCCCGCGTGGTTCTGGGATTTTTGCTCACCGTTCTTGTGATCATTTTGACCCCACGGGGTGAGATTTTGCGTGGAGCCCCAGAGCGAGGGAGATTATCAGTGGTCTTGTATGTCTTCCATTTTCTAATTATTGCTCCCACAGTTGATTTCTTCAATCCAAGCTGGTTGCCTATTGCAGATTCAGTCTTCCCAGCCTGGTGCAGGGCTACAATTTTGTTTCTGGTGTCCTTTGACAGCTCTTTGGTCTTCACCATAGTGGAGTTTGAAGTCTGACTGTTTGAGGGTGTGCACAGGTGTCTTTTTATACTGATAACAAGTTTAAACAGGTGCCATTACTACAGGTAATGAGTGAAGGAAAGAGGAGACTCTTAAAGTAGAAGTTACAGGTCTGTGAGAGCCAGAAATCTTGATTGCTTGTAGGTGACCAAATACTTATTTTCCACCATAATTTGCAAAAAAATTCTTACAAAATCAGACAATGTGATTTTCTGGATTTGTTTTCTCATTTTGTCTCTCATAGTTGAGGACTACCTATGATGTAAATTACAGACGCCTCTCATCTTTTTAAGTGGTGGAACTTGCACTATTGGTGACTGACTAAATACATTTTTGCCCCACTGTATATAGCTAGATTAGATAAAGAAATAATCGTTATGTTGTGTCATATATCCATGTTTTTTACACTTTACAGTGTTGTGGTTTGTTGAGATACTGAAATTCTGTTATTAAATAAACCATGACAATAAGATGTATTATTTATTGATATGTTCTAAAGTAGCTTCTCTCCTGGGACCCTGAAGCTAATGAAGCTGATGGAAGTAAGCGCCTGATATTGTTGTGTATTCTGATTACATTGAGGAGTCCTGTGAGGTTTCCTAAAACATTTACGCACACGCTCGCCAGAATAGATTACAGAACCAGAACCATTTGTCTTTATCTGCAAATCTACAGATGACAATCGGAGGTCTCTTTAGGACACCTTCTAACTAGAGTGTTGGCTTATCATTTCTGCAAAGATTTCATGATCATAGCATAAAAAAAGCACATGTGGATGTAGTTTATATAGAAGTAGCCAAGGTTAACAGGACTTTTTGGATTTTTTAGATTTATTCAATTGGAGATCTAGTCTTAGGATAGGATTATTATTCGGAAATCATCTGAAGATCGAGCATGACGCCTATGTTTTCCTCTGATTGAAAAAAAATCACCATCTGCCTCCCGTTGAAATCAATGAAGGCTGGTGTCCAGAGGAATTTGGAGCTGATTTTAAGTTGGAATCCACTTCAAACTGAGCGCCAAATTCTACCGTGTTGTTTTAGCTTCTGTTTTTGCATAAATATGATTAGTCCATTGTTATCCATCATAACATTCCCTATGGAAAAGTACTATTCATTTAGATATATACTGTGTTAATAACTGTAATATAAAATGCCCTTTGTGTGTCTTCCAGGACTACAGCCATAAGGCCACACTGCTTTGTGATGGGCAGGTAACAGACTGTTCTGGGACAATCTTCCGAGATCCAGCTCACTGGGTCAAATCCCTTCTAGGAGACAACATTTCAGTCACTTGGAAATACGTTGCTGATAAGGTTAGTAAGCTTTTAGCATTACAAATTCAAAGAAGTGTATCACCACCAAATATACATACAGTATATATATATATAAATATATATATATATATATTATATGTAATATATATATATATATTGTTATAAGGGTGATTAGGGACATACCCATTCTGTGCCAAAGTACAATCTTTCTAAAGAGAAAATAAACATTTAATCCATAAGCAAATGAGCTGTTTGGTATACACAGGTAGTGGCCGTACCTGCCAGAGCACTTATTTTTGCCTGTGGTCACGCTCCTGGCTCTGCTTGACTCTGCCATAAAAGATGCGCGTATGTAATCCTACGGCGTGTGAAACTGTGTGCGGACCCGCATATCTAATACTACAGCATGTGGTACTGTGTGCAGACATGCATTTCTAATCCTCTGGTGGTGGTACTATGTGAAGACATGCATATCTAATCCTCTGTTGTGTTGAACTGTGTGCAGATGTGCGTATCTAATCCTCCTCTGTGTGGTATTGTGTGAAGAGGTGCGTATCTAATCCTCCCGCGTGTGGTACTTTGTGCAGACACAAGTATCTAATCCTTCAGCATTTGGAACTGTGTGCAGATGCGTTTATCTAATCCTTCGGCATGTGGTACTGTGTGCAGATGCACGTATCTATTCCTATGGCATGTGGTGCTGTGTGCAAATGTGCATATCTTATGCTCTGGTGTGTGGAACTGTGTGCAGATGCGTGTATCCAATCCTTTGGCATGTGGTACTGTGTGCAGATGTGCGTATCCAATCCCCTGGCATGTGGTACTGTGTGCAGATGCGTGTATCTAATCCTTTGGCATGTCGAACCATGTGCAGACACGCGTATCTAATCCTTTAGTGTGTGGAACTGTGTGCAGAAGTGCGTATTTAATCCTCTGGTGTGTGGGACTGTGTGCAGACGCGTGTATCTAATCCTCTGGCGTGTGATACTGTGTGCTGATCTGTGTATGTAATCCTCTGATGCGTGTATCTCAGTTTGGATATCAGTGTTGTATTGTGCATGTGGAGTGACCGTGTGTATTGCAGTTGGAATGTGAGTGAAAGACTTGCAGGTTTGTATTGGCTGGGGGGGGGGGGGGGCATTGTGTTTGGAATGCTGTATCTCAGCAACGGTATGTCCGAGCGAGTTGGAGTCTCATCTTAAACCTTCCCGGATACCTGAAGTAATCCTGTTTCAAATTTGGTGAAGATCGGTACAGTCATTTGGTTTGCAATAGAGAACAGACAGACAGACAGAAATTCATTTTTGTAATATAGAGAGATATGATATAAAATCCCTATGTGCCTTTTTAATTGAATAATGCTCCTATGTGCCCCCTTTATTTAATAGTGTCCCACAATGAATAATTCCCCCGAGTTAATAATGCCCTGTGTATCTCCTTAAATTAATATTGCCCGAGTGCCACCAAATATTAATATTGCCCAATTCCCCTACTATTAATCATAATCTCTTATGTCTCCTTGTATAAATTATACCCGCTTACATAAATGGCCCTCTTATATTAATAATGCCTATTAATAATAACCCCTTTGTATTAAAGAGGTTGTTCAGGAAGTGGACAAATCACAGTGGAGGCGGGGTAGGTGAAAACACACCAGCGCTTGGACTCTCAACAGGGATTCTGTCCCCCATTCCACTTGAAAAATACACATATTTCTGCATTTTTCAGGGGAAACCAGGCAGAAACCCAGTGGACCCCATTATACTCTATGGGGTCCGCAGGTAAACGCTTTTTAAGCAGATCGGGTTTCCATTTTTCGGGTCCTCAAGAAGACCCGAAAAAACGGAAACCAAGTGCAAGTGTGAGCTCATCCTTACCTGTCTCCAGTGCTCTGGTGTCTGCCATTTCTGTTTGTTCAGACACAAGCCATACGAGACAGCAGTGGCCTCAGCGATGGCAGGAAAAGACCTAGTGATATATATGAGTGACATCACTGAGTCCTTTCCAACCACCGCTTAGGCCAATCACATGCAGTGCAGAACTTGCGGCAGTGAAGTGGCATGCATATGTCTGAAAAGACACTCTACATCCTACTGGGAGAAGAAGAGACCGTTGTGGAGATCGCTGCCCAATACGTGTCCATCTGTCACCAAACAAGAGGAAGATGAGACCCCATGGACTGTTATACCCCAAACCACCCACCCCACCCCACCTCCCCATATAGCGGCCACCAACTAAGAGGAAGATGAGACTCCACGGACTGTTATACCCCAAATCAAACCCCCCTCCCCCATACCCACTACTCCCCCCCGACTCCAACTCCCCCCACACACTTTACTAGCTTTGGCAATGCCAAATATCTATTCGGACGTGCCAATAAAGCCTGTTTGATTTGATTTGACAGTAGCAGAGGGCTGTGGACATCAGTAGCCCGGGGACAAGTGAGATACTTTTTTTTATATTTCACCTTCCCTGCCTTCTCTCCAGTTTGTCCAATACAATCCTTACCAATAAACTGTATTATTCCCTAGAAAACCCTTTTAACACTGCCCCAATGTCCCCTAATATTATTTCCCCTTGCAGTCATACAGTCCCCCTGACCTTTCTCGATAATTTTATATCCTCTTTTATTAAAGCTCGCTAATATCACTTATATAAGTTAACGCCCCCAATTGACCTCAATTAAAACGACAAAACTGAGTAAAAAAAAAAGTTGATGATAGCTCCGATCCCCTGAGGAGAAGCCTCGGCCGCCGACACTGCAGTAGCTTACTGGAAGTAGCAGAACCTCTACACCAGTCACACTGGGCCATTGATTGTTGGTTGTGAGGGTTTGTCTGAACAGAAAGAGGGTTAAAGAAGATCACAAAAGTCACCAAGACATTATACGTATGTATGATAGCTCGTCACCTCCTCTACACTACTTGTAAGTTTCAACAAAAATTGAAAAAAAATCTAACGTTGAAATTCTCGTTGAAACCTGCAGGGCTCAAGCATATCAATCTAAGGGTAACGCGGCGCTCACTCTCACACGTAAACACGGTAGAGAGCAAGCGCTTCAAAACAGAATCCCATTGACTTCAATGGGTGCCGTCTTACGCGCGCTACACATTGAAATCAATGCTTTTTCAAGGCTTTTTCCTGCTATATAAACTTGTAATTGCTGTGGATTGCTGCTATGTTTCAGCCCCCCCCCCCAAAAAAAAAAAATAAATAATAATAATTCAAGGCTTTTTCCAGCTATATGAACTTGTAATTCCTGTGGATTGCTCCTATGTTTCAGGCTCTCCCCCCCCCCCCCCCCCCCCAAATTCAAAGCTTTTTCCAGCTATATGAACTTGTAATTTATGTGGATTGCTCCTATGTTTCAGGCGCCCCCCCCAAATTCAAGTCTTTTTCCAGCTATATGAACTTGTAATTCCTGTGGATTGCTCCTATGATTCAGGCCCCCCAAAATTCAAGGCTTTTTCCAGGTATATGAACTTGCAATTGCTGTGGATTCTGGCTATTCTGTGTTCGGACAGCCAAAAATGAAAGCTGTTTCTCCGCTCTATATGAACTTGTATCTGCTGTGTATCCCTGTTTTCCACCATCCGGGGAAAGCTGGACTGATGTCCCTACAGTGTATAGCTCTGAGAAGAGCTGTTGGTTTTCTTCATTAGTTCTTGCCTGCCTATCTGAAGCTAATCGCTATCTAGCCCTCAGCAGATATGTTTCTCTCCCTATGTCTGACAGCAAAAATGGCGAATAGGGCGGCGACTGTTCTTATGAATGGGAGGTCACATGTTTTCAGCAGCCAATGTTTTTTTTTCAATTTTTTTCACTGCCTCCGTTGTCGTAGTTCCCGTCCCACCTCCCCTGCACAGTTATTGGTGCAAAAAACGCGCCAGGGAAGGTTGGAGGGGACACGAATTTTTACTGTGTATGCGGCCTTGTATTCAATTGTGGACGAATACATCGAACGCCATGATATCTGATCGAATATCTATTCGATCGAACGGCGTTCGCTCATCTCTATTTATAACCCATTGATTTCAATGTGTAGCGCGCGTAAGACGGCACCCATTGAAGTCAATGGGATTCTGTTTTGAAGCGCTGACTCTCACATGGGTTTACGTGTGAGAATGAGCGCTGCGTTACATTGTGGAAACGGGCCCTTAAGAACCAATTACTTTAAACACGTAGGAGCATGTTATCTAAATCTCCGCTGTGTATTCTCTTTCTGACGTGACAGGTCGCCCATTTTTCAGGCACTTCCTGTCTGAATTGTGATGTAAATTGAAGAGCTTCTCTACCAGAGAAAGCTGGAAGGTTTTCCTTTCCATTATGAATCTTTTGCCAGCTATTCACGTTTTTTTTCCCATATACAAACATATAATTGTCTATTCATTTTTCTCTGTAGCTATGTAAACCTGGCCTTTGCTGCAGCAGTATACACTTATTCCTTGACTTCTTTATGAGTATTTTAAAGGCTGTACATTGGTCACGTGTAGAAGTCAGGGTATTTTGGTTTCAGTGTGTTCTCACGTCTGATGACATGTCTCCTGGCTATTTTATTACCAATTATCATACTTCTGTAACTACACACAGCTATTTCCCTTCTTTAGATACTTATCTCTTTGATGGATTAGCGAGATTTGTTCACTATCTCCATCATTTCACAGCACTTATTGTTATAGATTGTGAGAAATCTAATTCTTCTTTTCTTGGATTTTACTGTCTAAGGCTAAGTTCACACAGAATTTTTTGGTTAGGATTGTGAGGCCGTATCTGTCTCAAAACCCTGACCAAAAAGACGACTCCCATTGAAATCAATGGGAGCCGGTCAGGTCTTTTTTCTGGGAGCCAGTTTATTCCAGCTCCTGAAAAAAGAAGTGCCATGCTCATTCTTCAGGCCGATTCACCTCGCAACATCCACCTGAAGACACTCCCTCCTGACTAGGCCCATTCATTGGGCCTAATCCAGAGAGGAGTGCGCGAATGAATGCACCGGCATTCAGTTGCGGCTACCCGTATTTTGGACCGGAACCTGAGGTGGCCTCCGCTTCAGGTTCTGGTCCAAAATACTCCATGTGAACTTACCCTTAAGGTTACAAGGATTGATGCATAATGGTTCTAAGCTTTTTTTTTTCTTTTTTTGTCATGATGCACCAACAATCTTTCTTCGGGTCCTCTGCATCTGCACAAAAAAATTCCCCTTCAGGGGATGCCAGCTATAGCCCTATATATAATGTTGGCCAAAAGTATTGGCCCCCCTGCAATTCTGTCAGATAATACTCTTGTTCTCCCAGAAAATGACTGCAAGCACAAACTCTTTGGTAATAATATCTTCATTTATTTTGCTTGCAATGAAAAAACACAAACGAGAATGAAAAAAAGTCAAATCATTGATCATTTTACACAAAACTCCAAAAATGGTCCGGACAAAAGTATTGGCACCCTCAGCTGCGCACAACCGCTTCCGGTAACCATCAATGAGTTTCTTACAATGCTCTGCTGGAATTTTAGACCCTTCTTCTTTGGTAAACTGCTCCAGGTCCCTGAGATGTGAAGGGGACCTTCTCCAAGCTGCCATCAAGAGATCTCTCCTCCCCCACAGGTGTTCTATGGGATTCAGGGCTGGACTCATTGCTGCCACTTTACAAGTCTCCAGTGCTTTCTCTCAAACCATTTTCTAGTGCTTATTGAAGTGTGTTGTGGGTCATTGTCCTGCTGGAAGACCCATGACCTCTGAGGGAGACCCTGCTGTGCCGTTCCTTAGAAATACCGGTTTTTATCGGTATGCAAATGAGTTCTCTTGCAGCGATGGGGGCCGGCCCCAGCGCTCAAACAGCGATGGGGGCGTCCCCACTGCTGCCAGAGTAGTGTCTCCAAGCGCCGCCTCCTTCTTCGTCCGCAGTATCATCTTCAATGTCTTCTTCCGCTGCAGGCTCATAATTTCTAGGCCTCGGGCCTTGGGCAGAGCAGACTGCGCAGGCGCACAGGTCACGGGAAAATGGCCGCCTGTGCGCCTGCGCAGTCTGCTCTTCTCTGCTCTGCTAGAAGTTACGAGCCTGCGTCGGAATAAGACATTGAAGATGATGCGGCGGTAGAATCCCTTTAACTGACTTTCATATCTATCTATCTATCTATCTATCTATCTATCTATCTATCTATCTCATGAACCGCCTGTTCCTAGTGCCTCATCCAGACAATAACCATGGAAGTCCCTATTTCTCTGGAGCAAACTACATATAAATCATTTAGAAATCTGACATTTCATGTTATTTTCCAGGTCACTTATATTGGAAACAAACTGTCAAGTTATATTGGCCAGGATGACATAGAAGAACCTCAACAAGAGAAAAAAAATGCTGGTGAGGGGTTTTTGGAATGAGATTTTTAAGTGTTTGACTTGCTTACATAAAGTATAAGGAAAAAGTTTGTTTTTGTACTATGTTAACCAGTGGGTATGAAATATAAAAACCAAAAACTTGAGAGTCTTCAGTAGTTGGTACCTTTTTTAATGGCTAGCCATTAAAGCGAAGATCACTCCGCACAGAGAACTAATGATTATGACGATGACCATGAAGATTTCCTTCTTTCTCTTCCGTTCTTTAGCTGCTATGGACTCAGGGGTGAACCATGACTTTCTGCCGCCTGAAGCAGACGTCAGAAAGCCTTCCCCCCCCTGAGGGGCGGGGCCGAGTGGAAGGTGGAGTGGCCGAGCGGAGGGGGCAGGGCTGAGCGGAGCTTTAGCAGGCAGAGATCAGGCACGGAGATGACCTGCTCTCTGCCTGAGCATGAGGTGCGGCCGCTGGAGCAGCGCTGCTCCAGTGACCTCCCCAATCCACTGCTCGGTGCTAAGCAGCTTGTCCTGGACTGGCTTAGGTCAGCAAAAATGCCGCCCTCCCCGTGGCCCTGGCATAGCGCCACCTGAAGCGGTCGCTTCAGGTCGCCTCATGGGAGGTGCGGCATAATGGACTCCTAGTATATCTTCTCTTCTCAGCATATGTGTGTCTACGTCTGTATTATATTACTGTGTATTATCCTGTACCAGTATTACTATGCTGTTGTATTATGCTGAAATTTCCCCAATCCGGGACTATTAAAGGATTATCTTATCTTATCTTACATAAAGTAAGTCTTACAAGGCTATGGTAACCTTCAAGCTCTGTCTTAATTTGCTGCACTTCTATGACTTGCAAGGAACCAAGTGACCAGGGCACAATCTCTGTATCCCCTCATTTAGATGAACAAGATGGAGACTGATTCTACAATTCAAGTTGATGTTTTCGTAAAATAGTTAGTGTGCAACGCACTTCCTGCGATTCTTTCTGAATAAATTATACTTGAACAGACACTGTTGTCTATTTCCAACTTGTGGGTATTATAAGTTCAGATGTTGTGGACAGTCCACATGGAAATATGCAGCAAGCTTTTACAGGGAAGGTAATAATTATTTGATCTTTGCAGATTTTTTAAGTTTGCCCACTGACAAAGTGGGCAACAGTCTATAATTTTAAGGTAGGTTAATTTTAACAATAAGAGATAAAATATCAAAATAAAACATGCACAGTCACCACGCTGTTCAAATTGGGGAACAGGGGATGCCTTTTCTTCTTATTGGTGGGGGGTCCAGCTGTGAGACCTCTAGGGATCAGACATTTATCATCTATTCTGTGAATAAAGTATTGTCCTTTAATTCACTGAAGCTTATGTTACTGTTAGAGATGAGCGAATACTATTCAAAACTAGAGTTTCGAATACCTCGCTCCCATAGGAATGCATGGGAGCGGCCGTACAGCAAGGGGTTAAGTGGCGCCGGCCGCTAACATGCATTCCTATGGAGCAAGGTATTCGAATCTAGTATTCGAATCAACTCTAGTTACGGTATACAAAGTTCTTCCAAAATGTTATATTTGTTAGATGGAAACTAAGCTGTATAAGATCCTATAATAACAATAAAGAAATGTCTTTTAAATTTGCAGTTTCGCAAAGTCTCCCACCTCCCGGACACACGGTGCTCCAAGTGACGGACATTTTGTTGGTTGATAAAAGTGAATTCTTCCCCAGCCATATAATGGAAAAGTACTGGGAAGAACTCATGAACAGCGATAGCCAGGACTTCTGAATAAGTCTACTATTAAATGATCTCCTCATTTACATGTTATCTCTCTGTCCCATCTTATATGATGACATAGATGTGATATTTAAAGCCTCAATGACTAAGGTAATTTAGTGGTTAAAGAAGGCTAGCCTGGCATCTGAGCAATTCTCTTATCCAACCTGTTTACCAAAAAATGGCAAGTAGTTCTACCTTTGTGCTTGTATTCACCTCTTGCTTCACTCCTGGGCAATTACTATTACATTCAGATGCCTCACTAAATAATTACCTAATAATTAAATCAGTTTTTTTTTTAATGTTAAACCTATTTTTTTAAATACTTTTCGTATTTTTTTGTCTTTCATGTTATCTTCAGTATAACCCCCATTTTTTTTAATATAGATTAAAATTATATAGAATACAAAATGTATATGTTGAACATAAAAAAACTTTATTTATTTAAAGCACACATCCAATCATACAACCAGTTTTCATAAATGGATAGCACAGGGGAATATAAAAAAGACCGCAATTTATCTTATTGAAAAAAATGGAGGGAATTTACTTTTGCCTCTGTCAGTTTTCTGGTGTAGAGCGGAATAGCTGTGGCACATCTTAGGTGAATTTTCCTCTTTTGCACCAAAGATGCAACCTCTTTTTGTGCCCCAGTTGTCAGTTTTTGAGAGAGTGGGCAGAGTATAGATGCCCCAGGCCTGGTTCACATCTACGTTGGTAATCCGTTCGGGGAGTCTGCATGGAGACCCTCCACACAGACTACAAAACGCATTGGTAAGTGGTGGGCTTATGAAAGCACACAGACCTCATAGACTATAATGGGGTCCATGTTCTTTACACACTATGTCTGCACGGAACATGCAGACAGAAAAGTACTTCATGATCTACTTTCCTCTCTGCATGTCTCGTGCGGGCAGCGCGCGGCAAGCACACGGACCCCATTAAAGTTTATGGGGTCCGTGTGCTTTCACTGCTCACTGCTAGTCAATGTGTTTGGTAGTCCATTCAGGGGGTCTCTATGTGGACTCCCTGAACGGATTACCAACGCAGATGTGAACCAGGCCTGAGTCTGACAAATTTTTTTATAACTCATTACTGGTCTGAGCATCTTGATAATTCAGGCACAGAAAACAGCAGTTGGGGACTTCATTAAGACTGGCATATAGAATGCCAGTCCTAAGAAATTCCCCTATTGCTTCTATCTCCTGTTATCAGATTAGGTTTCTTCTAACATAGAAGTCTATGTCAGGGGGAGGGGGAAGAAGAGGCTAATAAAAAAAAAAAAAGCCACCATACTGCAGATGTGAAATTCTACTACATATTGTAACTAATATAGCTCTTTTCAATTCTTTATTAAGACAATATACAAAATCAAATGCCATGCAGCAGAACCCTCCTCCTCCTCCCCTCCCCCTCCATAGATGCTTAAAGAGGTGCTATTAGAGATAAGAGTCTGAGTGATAGCAAGAAGGAAACATATGGTATCCCTCTTGATATATGAAGAAGGAAACACACTTTTTAATGAAATATATTATAAAGTTTCTTATATTGACTTGTACTATACATTTATCAAGTGGTTTTACAATTGGAGCAATGGGTCATTTTCTCATGAAACTTTCCTTGGCAGTGATTGGATACAATACACATTGGGGATAGATGCTTGCTGATACTGTATTCTTCATGTTGTCCCAGCTTGTACATTACAGTTTTCAGTGGTTCTTCATAGTTATAAGATAACATGTATAGCTTGGTGTGAAGAATGGTAGCATTTCCTGCCACATCATTTTGCTAGAAATCTATATCACTAAGCGTCAGAATATAAGGTGTGAACACTTTGTATTATGATATTTATTTATTTATTTGTTTCTCTAACTGGTATGGATAGTTTCACAAGTTGCAGGGGCCAATGCAATCTTACTTTACGAGTTCCTATTACATAAAAAAAAATAAAATCTTTTTCACATAATGTGTCAGTGATCATTTACCTTTCCACCCTGAAGTATATATAAAATATAAAATGTTTCATTCCAGTGATAATCTAGTTTACATATTAACTTACAACCTTGATACCTAGGAAAACAGCTAATGTGAAATAACATTTGGCTTTGTTCACTGACACTTTACTATGTAGATGTGCTGCTGTGGTGACCGTCCTCCTCATTGTCTGTGCACTTCTACATACCTCTAAGGGGTTAAAGTTATCAGAAGATTCTAGACACATTCATGTAGATACTCTATCTATATACTCTAAGCCCATACTCTATACCAGGTTTCATCTTAATTTTAGGCCACGTGTTTTATAGCTACAAAAGATATTAGGTTAAGGCCCCATATAGCGAACCACAGCAGGGAAAAAAAACACAGCGAAAACACTTTTTTTAGTTTTGGGCAGCGTTTTTCATTGCGTTTTTGCTGTGGTTTCCTCTACGATTTTTCTTCCCTTACTAAAATTATAGGGAAAACTCTTGCACTTCCATACGTAAAATCACCATGCTGTATTTCTCAAAAACGCAGCTTATTCACAGCATTTTTTTCCGCAACGTGTGGATGGGATTAGCCAGAATCTCACTCACTTTACTGGTAATGTAAAAGGCGGGGTTTTTTCTGCTGCTGTGGAAATGCTGCCTTTCTGCATCGTGGGGCCTTACCCTTAGTATATGTATTTTAAAAAAACAAACAGAAAAACTAAAGTCAATGGTAAATAATTACAATGGTTACAATGCTTGCTTGGTTTGTTTTCAACAAAAATTACAGTACCTCAAATGAAGGGGTGAAGACTGAGAGCAAAGTATTGAGTATAGGCCTCTTCCCCTTTAAAGAAGACTCTTCATGTTCTCTAAAGTTGGCGGTATTATGTACTGCTAGAAAGCTGACATTGCATTGTGCATTGATTCCAGCACACTGACAGCTTTGCCAGTATGTACTCCGGGTGCAAAGTTAACTGTGCAGTTTTGGCACAAATACCCCTCCACTGTCAGAGGGGTCAAACTACATGAGAAGGAATGATTGCTGCTATCAGTGGCGTAACTACCGGGGTAGCAGTGGTAGCAGGGCTTGCGTCCTGGGTCATGTGACATCCTGGACGTAATTGAAAATGGCTGACACCACCGTGAAGTGCAGCGGAGCCAGGGATAGGTAAGTAACAGTGCTTTTTATGTTTGTATCCCCTCCTCGGTCTCCAATTATCATACTCTGGGGTCTGAAAAGACTCCAGAGTATAATAATTGTTCATGGATGTCCACAGTGTGGCATAATACTGTGTGCAGTTATGCGGGAGGTAGGGGTTGGTCGGGTTCTTTGGCGTCGGTCAGGGGGCCCCCATGTCAAAAGTTCGCCACGGGGCCCCGCCATTCCTAGTTACACCACTGGCCGCTATGCATCTATCACACACTCTATCACTCTCGCTCTGCTACTTTCTGACTTATTAAACCTTTGCTTTATGTTACGTTTTTGAATAAGTAAATGTCGGACCTTGTGTGGTCACTACACAGAGGCTGTATTGTGCCTGTGCAACTCTCATGAGATCTATTTATCATATGATTGTTCATGGACAAGTCACACAGGCTGTTATTTACAAGGGCTGCTGCACATTAAAGTAGGTTCCCTGTTTTGAGCTGAGGTTTTACGTGTATTTATAAGAGCTTTGTAATCAAATATTTCAGCTTCATTAGGCAGTGTCATTTTTATTGTTCTTTTTCCCATGCATTTTTTGGCACATGTGAATAAAAGCTTAGGCATACCTCCCAACTTTTAAAGGACAGAAAGAGGGACAAAATGTAGGTGGACCACAGAAAATTTAGCCCTGCCCACTTTTAAATTGACTCCTTCCATTTATCGTTGGATACACCCTGCACGCCGCATCTCTCCCCTCACAGTGCACCCAAGCACAGTACACCTATGCACACCACATCTCTCCCCCCACAGTACACCCTGCACCCCACATCTCTCCCCCCACAGTACACCCTGCACCCCACATCTCTCCCTCCACAGTCAACCTTGCATCCCACATCCCTTCACAGTACACCTTGAATCCCACATCTCCCCCTCACACACAGTACACCCTCTCCCTGCAACACACAATACCTATATGGCAGCCACTAACGCCCCTACTCCACAACACTTTGCTTTGAGTCCCCGTGTGAGAAAAGTTCATTACAAATGTTTGTCATTGTCATAACCTACCTGTCATCAGAAGGTTTGCCTCAACTTCAAATCATCTCCATACACAGTTGAGTACTATGGTAAAAGAAGGAGCCATCCATTCCCTACTTCACCATTCAGCCCCGCCTCTGCTCATGGCATGCTTGGAAGAAGGCAGGAGTGATGTAGTGAGTGATGCGGTAACGTCAATATAATCATTAGCAGCATTGGCTCGAGTAGGCAAAAAAGTCCAAAAAGTGGACAGTAGAAGATTGGGTGATTCGGAGTGAAGAGACTAAAGTCAATAGACTGGGCTCTGATGGGAGAGAAAAGGGGGCTAATGGATCGAAATATTAGAGGAACTGTTAACTTTGGTAGAGGAAGCCTGATGAGGGTTGTTTCCCAGTCAAAGGATTTGGATACTTAACCAGGATTGATGGCGGTCTCAATGCTGAGCTATATGTGAGTATCCTGCAAGACGAGTTATTTCGGATTCTCGAGTGCTATGGTATGAAAAGAATGACATAGTGTTCCACTATGGGACATTATATTGTATGGAGGGACCACTGTGGGACATTATACCATGTGGGGGCCAAAAAAGGGGGTGCTATGCCATATGGAGATAAGGGACAAAGTCAAAAGTTTGCTATGGGGTCCAGTCTGCTAGTTACACCTCTTACTCACACCGTACAAGTCAATGATAAGTGCCAAATCAACACTAGTCCTGGTTAGTTACAGCCACATGAAGACCATGCTGAACAGTCTGAACAGTAATTTATCTTCCTCATATTTATTTTACATTTTGGAATGTATTTCACATTAGTCCTTCACATATTTTGTTATCCAGAAGGCGAAAAAAAATTCAAGTGCGAAAACTGATCCTTCAATGAGTTACAGGAATTTGTAGACTAGGCGATATCAGCTACACGTGACATTGGATGGATTTCCTTGTTCCAATCTTACAGATAAAGTATGAGATATGGAACATTCCACATCTGCAAAATGCACTTTGAGACTATTTTAATAGGATTAAGTTCTAAAAAACTCAACGCAATACTAAATAGGGAATAGATTATCAGGAACACCAAGAACCCAGGCGAAACCCTAAACACAAACATGGAGTATTCAATAAGCTACACCCCTTTTGTGATCCAGTTTGGGGATTTGTTCCACCCAAATTGGAAATGTTGCTGAGTTTTATAAGAGTATGTTCGCATGGTGGAAATGGATTTGGATTTTGAGACAAACTTCCACATCAAATTCCTCTTCCATTTCCACCACGGCTTTCACTGTGGGTTCTGTGGATGAATCTGCCATGGAATCTGCGGCATGATAAATGTTTTTTCAGCATCCTTCTTTGATCTCTGACTCCTATTGAAAAAATGGGAGGCAGAGTCAGGGTAGAAATGATAACGCTTTTGATGTGGAATCTGCCTCAAAACCAGCATAAAATTCTACTCTGTGAACTGGCCCTAAATGTATCAATTATTATTTAGTAACACTTTTATGACTGTGGGCACCATGAAAGGACAAAATAACATTATAAACTCTATAGCTGTAACACGAATTGCTCCAGGCATAAAGCACAGAAAGTTGTAATACTAAATATTTCCCAATGCTCATTTCTTGTGGTACGTGAATAAACAGGGGTAAGGCTGGGTTCTCACGGAAACTGGATAGGTGGCGGCTTACCGGCGGTCAGCTTTACAACCCATTTATTTGAATGAGTTTTTTAAAGGTGACCGCTGGTGTCCGTATGCGGCCTCTCCGACTGGAAACTGGATTTTTTGCACGGACACAAAGTCCTACATGCACATGTATATAGCGACTACCTGGGATTGGCTGAAATGTCTTCAGTTGCAGACGTTAGGCCTTCAAGTTGCAAGGAGGAGGGGCACGTCTGAGGAGGAGGGCTCTAGATGCAGCAGCATAAGGAAGTACACAGAGTGAACAGAGGTAAGCTGGCGAGTGCGCCTGCTGGGATGGCTGGTACAGCAGTGCCACAATTTATTTATGTTGGATTTTTGAGGAATGCATCAGAGAAAAATGCTTGAATACTGTTGGGGGGATTTAATAAGCAAAAGGCACCAGAATTCTGGAGTAATTTGCTTAAAAAAAAAAAAAAAAAAAAAAAAACTAAAAGAAAGGCTAATATGCTGTGTCTAACATTTATCACGTGTTTTAGACAATTTTCCCGACAGATTTACTACTAGTACAATAGGGGTGTGGCCTGGTGACAGTGCTAAAATTTTGGTATAACCTAATCCAAATATAAGGTGTTGTAAATTTAGACTAGACAGTATAAAAGTGTATCAGACTCATCATCTAGCATTAGACACAACATTAATTTGATAACTCTCAGACAGTAATAAAACTGTTTAACTTTTAGATAGTAATTCTGTCCCCATCTGCTTTTATACCTTTAGCAATTTTCTAACATCTGTCGTAATAGTACAGTGCATGTCATGGTCACTGCTATATTGTACAGTGGAGACGTTTCGACATTGCCTGCAATCACAACCTATGTTAATTGTGGGCATTAACCCCCCTGGAGCATCAGTCAAACCTGACCGAGGCACTATTTTCCCGATGGCACTATCATGACATCCGGACGCCTACTGCCTACTACCCTAAGCAGAAGTGCCAATATTTTATTATATGGTGAACACCGTAGCTGGAAAAACAAAAATCAAAACCACAGATATTCCACTTCTCAAAAATTTTAGTAAAAAGCAATCAAAGCAATAAATATTCCCCAGAATGCTATAAATAAAAAGTATAGCTGGCCATGCAAAAAAAGACATTGTATACATCCCCGTAAATGGAAATATAAAAAAAAATTACAGGTGTCAAACTATGATTTTGGATTTTTTTAAGGTGCTAAAACATAAAAAAAAATGTATAATTTTGGTCTTGCCGGAATTGTTCCGACCTATAGAATAAAGGTGCCATGTCATTTGGCTGCACAGTGAATGTTGTAAGAACAAAGTCTGTAAGAAAGTTGCATAAACACAGTCTTTTTCCAATCCTACCCCATTCTGAATTTTTTTCCCCAGCATTTCAGTAGATATACAGATGATTAAATGGTATCATTATCAAGTACAAAAATTAAGCCCTCATATGGCTCTGTGAATGGGAAAAAAGTGATTTGTTTTGGAAAGCGGGGAATCAAAAATCTAAATCAAAAAATGCCTGCTGCAGGAAGGGTTAAACACAGAACAGACCGCATGGTCAACTAAGTGGGTTACCAGTAAAAACACAATGCAGACATAGTTTGAGATGCAAAAATACAAGGTCAGCAAAACATACAAAGGATATACAAGCCAACAAAATGTGGGCCAAAGGAAAAGAGCTTGGAAAATATATAGACAACAGTAGTGTAAATAGTCACCCAAAGAACTATCAGCATAACCATAAGTTATAGGGGGAGACACACAAAACGGACCACAAGGAAAGGAGGGGAAGAGAAATTATACCTCCAGAACGCACAGATCTTGGAGCACACAAAAAGTATCCCAGGGTCCCCAGATAATCTGGAACCTCTCCTTCTCTTTGTTCAGAAGGTCTGTCAAGTATTGAAGTGTTCTAGGGTGCATTCACATGGATGAAAATGGTGAAGAATTTGGTGTGGAATTTTCCACGTGGAAAAAAAGCCTCCCATTGATTTCAATGGGTTCAGCAAGCTTTTTTTCCACTGCTTGCTGAACCCATTGAAATCAATGGGAGGCTTTTTTTCCACGTGGAAAATTCCACACCAGATTCCTCACCATTTTCCTCTGTGTGAATGGACCCCTAGACTCCCATGTCCTGGCATACAGTTCTTCTAATGAGGGAGGGAGAGACCTCTATCAATGTTTCGCAATAAGACACCTGGATATAGGGGAACTCGGTAGAAGGGGGAGAGATAAAATTTAAATTGAAGATTATCAAATGGGAGGAGAGAGCGAAATAATAATAATAATACATTTTATTTATATAGCGCCAACATATTCCGCAGCGCTGTACAATTTATAGGGTTCAGATACAGACATACATAACAAAGAATGTCATTTCACACAATGGGACTGAGGGCCCTGCTCAAAAGAGCTTACAATCTATGAGGTAGAGAGGGTGACACAAGAGGTAGCAGGGGCGGCATTGCTTATACAGTGTTCAGACAATTTTGTGCATTAGGAATTGTGATAGGCTTGTCTGAAAAGATGCGTCTTTAGTTTGCGTTTGAAACTGTAGAAGTTGGGAGTTAATCTGATTGTCCGGGGTAGAGCATTCCAGAGAAGTGGTGCAGCTCGGGAGAAGTCTTGTATACGAGCGTGGGAGGTTCTGATAATAGAGGATGTAAGTGTTAGGTCATTGAGTGAGCGGAGAACACGGGTTGGGCGGTAGACAGAGATGAGGGAGGAAATGTAGGGAGGTGCGGCATTATGGAGAGCCTTGTGGATGAGAGTAATAACTTTATATTTTATTCTATAATGAATAGGCAGCCAATGTAGCGACTGGCACAGACCGGAGGCATCGCTGTAGCGTCTAGCCTGATAGATGAGCCTGGCCGCTGCATTCAGAATAGATTGTAGAGGAGAGAGTTTAGTGAGGGGAAGACCGATTAGTAAGGAATTACAGTAGTCAAGGCGAGAATGAATCAGAGAGACAATAAGTGTCTTTAGTGTATCTCTGGTAAGGAAAGGGCGTATTCTGGAGATGTTTTTGAGGTGGAGGTGACATGAACGTGCGAGTGATTCAATATGAGGGGTGAAGGAAAGGTCTGCGTCAAATATGACCCCAAGGCAGCGGGCATGCTGCCTAGGAGTTATAGTAAGGCCTGAGACTGCAATGGATATATCAGGGACAGATCTGTTAGATGGTGGAAACAGTAGTAGTTCAGTCTTAGAGAGATTTAGTTTCAGATAGAGCGAGGACATGATATTAGAGACAGCAGAGAGACAGTCACTGGTGTTCTGTATGAGTGCAGGGGTGATGTCACGGGAAGATGTGTATAATTGGGTGTCATCAGCATAAAGATGGTACCTGAAGCCAAATCTGGCGATGGTTTGTCCAATGGGGGCTGTGTAGAGAGAAAAGAGCAGGGGGCCGAGGACCGAGCCCTGAGGAACCCCAACAGCAATGGAAAGAGGAGAGGAAACAGAGCCCGCAAATGATACACTGAAAGTGCGGCCTGAGAGATAAGAGGAGAACCAGGAGAGCGCAGTGTCATTGAGGCCAACTGAGCGGAGCATAGTGAGGAGAAGTTGATGGTCAACAGTGTCAAAAGCTGCAGAGAGGTCCAGAAGAATAAGAAGAGAGAAGTCACCATTGGATTTAGCCTTTAGTAGATCATTAGAGACTTTTGTGAGAGCTGTTTCAGTAGAGTGCAGAGCGCGGAAACCAGATTGTAAGGGGTCAAGCAGAGAGTTAGAAGAGAGATAACGGATTAACCGAGAATAAACCAGGCGTTCCAAAAGTTTAGAGATGAAGGGGAGGTTAGAGACGGGTCGATAGTTAGCAGCACAGGATGGGTCCAGGGAGGGTTTTTTCAGTAGCGGGATTATAACAGCATGCTTGAAGGAGGATGGGAAGATTCCAGAAGAGAGAGAGAGGTTAAATATTTTAGTAAGGTAAGTAGTGACAGCAGGGGACAGAGATTGGAGAAGGTGTGAGGGGAAGGGGTCACTACTGCAGGTTGTGGGGCGAGATGAAGAAAGTAGCTGGGAAACTTCCTCTTCTGTGACAGGTTCAAAAGATGAGAATGGACAGTCTAAAGTGCGGCTGGTGAGGGGATCAGTACTATCGTAGGTGTGGGAGTCAATGCCACCTGGGGCTTGGGCAGTAATTTCCTGACGGATCTTATCAATTTTATCATGGAAATACATGGCCAGGTCATCAGCACTAAGGTCTGTGAATGGCGTCTGCACCTTGGGTGTGAGTAAGGAGTGAAAGTTTTCAAAAAGCCTTTTAGGGTTGCTGGAGAGAGAAGAGATGAGGGCGGTGAAATAGTCTTGTTTGGCAAGGTAAATGGCAGAGCTATATGTTTTAAGCATAAACTTGAAGTGGAGGAAATCTGCAGGTGAGCGTGATTTTCTCCATAGACGTTCGGCACACCTAGAGCAGCGCTGAAGAAATCGTGTCTGTGGCGTGTGCCAGGGCTGATGCCTCCTATGTGGGACTTTACGAGTGGAGGGGGGAGCAACCTCATCCAATGCATTTTTGAGGGTATCATTATAGTGACTGGTGGCCAGATTGGGACAGGAGATTGAAGAGATGGGGGACAGGGAGGACTGTAGAGTATCTGAGAGGTGCTGGGTGTCAATAGCACGCAAGCGAAATCTTTAATGGCAGCACAGGTATGGCAGACATCTCTCGTCAGTACTATACGTCCTAACCGTGAACCAGTGGGCAGGTTATGGGGGTTTGTCACGAGAGAGTTAGGATGATAAGGGGCCAACAATAGTTTTCAATCTCCATCCACTTGGAATAAGTCAAAAGGGTGGACCACACCAGTACCTTGCGTAACTGCCTGGACCAATAATAAAGGACCAGATTGAGGAGAGAAGGTCCTTCAAATGGGTTCGGAATAGGGAGTGTCTCAAATACAGAAAGCAGTTTAGGCAATATAGTCATTTCTATTGCGGATATCTGACTGAAGAGAGACATGGAGAGGGCATCCGCTTGGTGAGGAGTGCTCTAATTTACCTAAAAGGAGGAAGTTAGCTTGGCACAATAGGGGAAATGTTTTGCCGAGTCGGATACCTAGGTACTTCAGGGAGAACTCCTGCCAACTAAACAGATACCAAGTACGACATCTGCAAGTAGTGAAAGCTTAAATTCCCTATCCTTGACTGTGACCCCCTCTAATATTAGGATGCAAAAGGATAGCAGCAGCTAAGGGTTCAAAACAGAGGACAAAAATTAGAGGGGAGGGCAACGCTGTCTCATCTCATTATTTACGGGAAATGGGAGAGAGGAGGCATGAGGAAGCTTAATCATGGCCAAGGGATTCAAGTTAAGAATGGACCTCTCAAACCAAAAGTCTCCAGGGTAACAAACATAAAGGGCCAATCTAGGCGGTCATCTGAAGGCTAGAACCTTGGTGACCAACTTAAGATCACTGTTTAACAGTGCTATAGGTCTGAAGTTTTTACAGTCAAGGTAGGGCGGTCCTGGTTTAGGAATGAGAGTAAGAAATGAGTGAACAATAGAGTCAGAGATGGGGTGGCCAATCATGAAGGCATTGAATAGGGATATAAGTTGGAGAATAAGCTCAGACCCAAAGACATTATAATATAGATAAGTAAACCAGGACCAGGGAATTTCTCATTCAGAAGGTTCTATCTCTTCTGCAGAAATGGACTTACTTAGGAGGGCAAGTGTAGTACTGATAAGGGCAGGTAGGTGACAGGAATGCATGTAGTCTCTTAAAGCCTTGTCCCTTTCACTCGGGTCAGTGGGGAGGGCAGTCAGCAAGGAATACAGCTTGGAATAAAAGTTGTGAAACATGTAGGTTATCTCAGCGGGATCATAAATCACTGTGCCATCAGCATGCCACAGGCCACATGTTGTGCCCCTCTCCACCTTGTCCATAAGCTACCTAGCCAAGAGTGTGTGAGGTTTATTAACCCATTCCTAGTGACATTGTTTAGCATAAAACAATAACTTATCTACCCTCTGAAGTAGCATGTCTCTGATCTGGGCCTGAGACTATTAAGATTTTGAGGAGGTGTTACATCAGGTGGGCCAACATATGCTGTTCTGCCCATCGCAACTGAGAGCAGATGTCAGTCAGATGTGAAATAGCATCATGTTTTAACTTGTTTTCCAAGTGCAGTACCTCACATTATGGGTTTTGGGTTTCTCAGAGTACCAGTTCTGATTAGACTGACCCCTCATTTACCTCAAAAAAGGACTTAAGATGAGACCGGAACTGTTCCCGTGTTTGCGTCTTCTGGAGAAGGCCCTAATGGAAATGCCATGGATTGTGCACAGTGATTTCCATCTTTACAGGGGCATGATCTAACTATGTATCTGAACCCAATAGAGGTTCCTCAGAGGAGACACAAGGTGGGGGCATTCCCAAAGAAGTAGTCTTTATGGGTATGGATCTTATGAGGAGCAGAGTAATATGTGAAATACTTGTCCGTAGGGTGGTTAATATCATAAATTGTACATAGAATAACGCCTAAACATACGTCTAAAGTGAACTGATAGTCATCTTTGGGTGGGGTATGATGGGCCTCCAGCAGGAGTCTGGCAATCCATTGCATCTGAGAAAGACAATTGCCACTGACAATTATGGCAGCAGGAGGGAGTTTGGCCACGTTATTAAGTATATACGAGTGAGAGAGTCATTCTAAGAGGAGTTAGGGGGCGTAAAGGTAACATAAGGTAATACCATTTAGCTTGCCATGCAATATGACAAACCTCCCGTGTGGATCCAAAATAGAGGATTCAACCTCCAAAATCCCTCTTGGAACATTCTTCAAACAGGAGTGCCTCCTTAAGCTCGAAATCCTGGACACAACAAATTATATCCCTCGGGGTGGAAGTCACTCCCTGAGGGTAAAGTGCTCTGCTCAATTTGATACAATGGTCTGGGGGTTTGCCCAATATCATGTTAAAGATAGCCTCCAAACAAACTTTCAAGTTCTCCTCTCCAGTAACCTGAGGTAGACCACACATCCTAATATTATGTTGTCTGCCCGTGTTATCTAAGTCCTCAAGATGGCAGGTAGTATCTTTAGGTGCCAAAGCATGCGAGGAGGCCACATCCAGCAATTGAAGATATATCTTGTAGTCTCATCATGGGTGTTCTCAAGCGTATTCACCCTCTCAGCTAGTTGGCGTAGGTCCAGTCACATTGCCTCAATCTCTCTTTTACAGGTCTGTTATCTTATTTAGTGGGAAACTGCAGGAAAAGTGACTGCCACTGGGACAAAGAGTCAAGGAGCTGATGAGGTTGGGGACTGGGTGCTGGCACGGGACCAGATCGTAGTGTATCCCGGGGGTTCTCCACCTCTGTCAGCCACACCTGGTTGGAGGAGGCAGTCAGGGGGATTCCATGGGGCAGGTGTCCAGTGCTGGCCTGTACCTGGGGGGAATTATTTGTCCATTCTGCACACTTGATTGTAGTAGTGCTGCATGGGGGATCATGGGTCAGAGTCCAGCAGGAAAGGAGCAGGGCTACCATGGCCACAGGAGGTGACATCTGATTCAGTGTAGGAGCTGGAGGGATGAGTGGTGCAGGAGGTCCCCAACAGGATTAACAGTCTGACTGAGGAGGGAGTGACATCAGAGAGGCAAGCATCCAGGTCTTGGGAGCTGATGGAACTCCGTCCTCATGTGAGGGAAGGAATGATGACATGCGGTCCCATGTGTTGTTTGCAATGGTGCCATTGCAGCAGTTCTATAGGATCTTTGGAAGGGACCCCTACAGAAGGTAGTTCGGGGTCCAAGGGTTTTCTTAGGGGAAGTTTCTGGGTGCGATCAGGCCTGAAGGGGTTCGGGGCCTGCGGTGTCCCAGTATTGTTTACATGCCGCGGGGGCTGCGCTGCTCACTCACCATATTCTTGATAACTGTAGCTGTGGGTACTAAAGCTGGACCCTTTTCAAGTATCTGAGATATAGCTGCAAAACCCGTAACTGCCACTATCAAGAATTCGCTCTAGGAAGGAGGTAGGGGGCCCCAGACAAAAGTTTGTACCGGACCCCATAAGACTTTATTTATGCCAAAGTTTCTTCCCCATGGATAGCACTGAGAAGCTGTAGGTTCGGAGTAGCTGAAGACAGATCGGGAGCTGCAGAGCTAAGCAGCCATCATGTTCGCTGATCAAGCCATAAACCCCCTGCATAATATTCTATACTAGCTTTTACCCGCGACTTCGTCTGCGGTGATTTGAGAATTTTGTGTATGTAGTGATACAGACAATGTGATGTGTTATAGTGTGTATGTAGTGATACAGACAATGTGATGTGTTATATTGTGTAGGAAGTGATACAGACAATGTGATGTGTTATATTGTGTAGGTAGTGATACAGACAATGTGATGTGTTATATTGTGTAGGTAGTGATACAGACAATGTGATGTGTTATATTGTGTATGTAGTGATACAGACAATGTGATGTGTTGTATTGTGTATGTAGTAATACAGACAATGTGATCTGTTATATAGTGGAAAGCTATATGTAAATGTGAGTGAGTAGAGTGAGGGCTACTCCTGAGGTGACAGTAAGGAGTGTGCAGGCAGGTTGAGGCAGGAAATGCCAGGCAGTGTGTGTGAGTCTATAGCTGGGGCTAGGAGTCCTGCTTTTGTGAGTCTCCTGCTAGGAAGCCATGTTGTTTAGTGGCACCAAAAGTAGCCTGTGACTCAATCCTAAGGGAAAACTATGTTTGTGGAAAATTGCACGCAAATCCGTCCAGGCGTTTTAGCGATCCAAACTCACAAACATCCAAACACCCAAACACACAAACTTTCACACTTATAATATTAGTAGGATTTATATGAGTTGATATTTTATTCACTGTTTAGCAGATTTTGCATGACACTCTGAATACTCTATAGACAAGGCATATTTGGTTAGGACAAAAAACATCCTTTCCTGAGATGGAAACTGGGGAAAGATATGGTGTTACTTAAATGGTATACAGCCATTACTGTATCTATTTGCAGGGATTCTGGGGTCTTTAGGGTTTTGTATAATGTGTTTTTCTGTAGTTTGGAGTTTTATGTCCCAGATCTACTTAGATATGTGAGAAAATCTCCTTGTTATTCTGCACATTGCCCTTGGCATTCCACACATCATTAACCCTTTCCCGCCGATGGCATTTTTTGATTTTCGTTTTTCGTTTTTGACTCCCCTCCTTCTAAACCCCATAACCTTTTTATTTCTCCGCTTCCAGAGCCATATGAGGTCTTAATTTTTGCGGGACAAATTTTTCTTCATGATGCCACCATTAATTATTCTATATAATGTACTGGGAAGCAGGAAAAAAATTCAGAATGGGGTGGATTTGAAGAAAAAATGCATTTCTGCGACTTTCTTACAGGCTTTGGTTTTACTGCGTTCACTCTGCAGCCAAAATGACATGTCCCCTGTATTCTGTGTTTCGGTACGGTTCCAGGGATACCAAATTTATATGGTTTTATTTACATTTTGACCCCTTAAAAAAAATCCAAAACTGTGTTAAAAATTTTTTTTTTTAAAGTCGCCATATTCTGACAGCCGTAACTTTTTTATTCGTCAGTGTACGGGGATGCATAGGGCGTCGTTTTTTGCGTGACCGGGTGTACTTTTTAGTTCTACCATTTTCGGGAAATGCTATTGCTTTGATCACTTTTTATTCAAATTTTTATCAGGATCAAAACAGTGAAAAAATGGCGGTTTGGCACTTTTGACTATTTTTCTCGCTACGGTGTTTAGCGAACAGGAAAAATATTTTTATAGATTTGTAGAGATTTTGGACACGGGGATACCTAACATGCATGTGTTTCACAGTTTTTAACTACTTTTATATGTGTTCTAGGGAAAGGGGGGTGATTTGAATTTTTAATACTTTTTATATTTTTATATATATATTTTTTTTTTTTTACTTTTTTAAAAAAAATGTTTTTTTTTCATTTATTAGACCCCCTAGGGGTGTTGAACAACCAGGGGGTCTGATCACTAATGCAATGCATTACAATGCTAATGCATTGCAAAAAAAAAAATCATCATTTCTTTTGCAGGCTGCATTTACAGAAAGGAATTCCTGCTATGCATATGACAATTTTCTCAGTGCTTATCATGAGTAATTATCACTCACAACTACACTGTTTCTATACCCATCTAGACAGATAAGCACATATACCAGATCTGTCTGTCTCCAGGCTGACTGTATATAAAAGCAATCAGTCACCGACAGTGTTAGGACCCGTATGACAGAGACTACGGTATATGCCCCATACAATTTTTGTATAGCACTCACAACAAATATATAACCCGTAGTTAGTGTCTCACAGCATGTAGGGGACTTAAGACAACACAGTAGATGACTGGTTATCAGAAGTGACTTTTCATGCACAAGGACACACCCAAAAAGTGGTTTAGTTGGAACTGACCTGCATTTTAGGTGTGTCCTGGTGCATGAAATGTCTTAATAAATGTTATGTTTTATGTTAGGGGACCATATAAGTTTACTTGCATATAAAAGCAGTTTATTAGAAGCTCATAGACGACCCCAATCTCCAGTGCAAAATACCGCATGGCTCTACGGTAGTGCTGCTATCTACGCTGGACCAGATCCAAGAAAGAATACTTGTATCTCATTCTCCTCTTCTCTGGAACAGATCTCAGTTTCACTACAAACCTTAGCACTCCGAATTTGTTCTACAGGTAGCAAAGTTTAACCTGTTGAGGGCACGGCCAGTTTCCCTTTTTGCATTTACTTTTTCACTCCCTGTCCTCTAAGCCATATTGTTATCTGTGAACATATCTGTTTGCGGTCATGTGGAGCTCTGTATAGGAAAATAAAGCTATGATCACTATAAGGATATGAAAAATATTCAGCCACAATTTTTAGATTACAAAAAGGGTCTGTATTCTTATCTCTAGTTGACATACCTGCATAGACATTGATTTATAACCCGCTAGATACTTGAGATGCCACTAAATATATACAGCTGCTACCACCATGTTACTGAGCACATGACAGTGATAAACAACATAAAAATCATATGTATTATGAATTTTTTTGCATGTTTTTAATGCTGGATTTGGAATAAAGCCTGGAAATTTTTTTTAACATATCATCGTGGCTGCATGATAAACAACATACCTTTGTTATATATGTCACTTTTTTAGATTTGGATAAAAATAGCATTGAATTGGTATATAAATAATACTAATATTGTTACAAAACCAGTTAGGTTCCATCTGCTGTGAATGAAGAATAAAGGAAGACAAGGACAGTGAGCCCTAATGCTAGGCCCACCCCGAAGTCCCTACCTGCTTGCCTTAGCTACCCTAAGCAGTAGAGGACAACTGGGCGACTGTCCCTTCATATGTCACAAATGCAAACACAAATGCAGACAAGACAAACAAAGGAGGACAGGTAGAGAAATAGTCAAGGGTCTGAACAGTCAGGCAGCAGAAACAAAACAAGGACTAGAAGAATGGACAGGTCTACAAAAACCCGAGGTACAGAAGAAAACCACCGGCATGCTCCACAGAGGCGAATAGCAAGCACTCAGATGTTGGTTAGAAAACTATATATGTGGTGTGGTGGAAGATGAATGGCAGAGGTGAGGGGATAGAGCTGTGTTCAGACAGAGTATAACAAAAAAAGAAAAAGTATGAAAATCATAGCCAGGCAGCGCCTCCTGTGCTGTACCCGAGGCCAGAAGATAGCGCAGACATCTGAACAGTTATGGATGTTACAAATATCTTTATTTATATAGCACCAACATATTCTGCAGCACTCTACAAATCAGAGACAAGATTTTATATTACAATATGACAAAGAATTAACATATCAAACAATAACAGTGAGGGCCCTGATTACAAGAGCTTACAATCTATGAGGAGATAAGGAGCTTGGGCTTGTGTGGTATAATGGTCCAGCCACCTTTTATTATATAAGATTATATACTGTAACTGAAGCTGTATGAGCTGTCACCAGCCGGTATCTGTGAATATACAAAGTACAAGGAGTGCAAAGTAACATTTATATGGAGGGATCAGGATCTGAGGAACAGAGGAAGAATAGGATAAGAAATGTTAGCGTGATGTTGGGAGGTGTAGTGCAATGTGATCAGGTCACATGATAAGCCTGACTATACAGATGTGATTTTTGGGCAGTTTAGAAGCTGCTGTAGTTGGGGATTAATCGGATTGTCTCGAGTAAAGCATTCCAGAGCACTCGCGCAGCTCGAGGAAAGTCTTGGAGACAGGAATAGGATGTTCAGATAACAGAGGATGCAAGTCTAAGGTCATTGGCAGAACAGAGAGGGTGGTTAGGGGCGGTAGACAGTGATGAGGGAGGAGATGTAGGCATGTGCTTGGATGGATTTTGTAGGTGAGGGCGGATTCACACCTGCGCCTGTGTGTACTTTAGGCAATCCTGCCGGGTTTCCATATTCTACACCGAGAAACTGGACAGTATTCTGTGGGGAATGGGCAACCAGTGCAGCGACTGACACAGGGTAGCTGTGTATCAGATTGACAGAAAGAAGAGTCATGCAGCCACATTCAGAACAGATTGTAGAAGAGAGAGTTAGTTTTTGAGTTGACAAGAGCGTGTAAGTGTCTGAATATGTGGTGTGAAGATGAGAGCTGAGTCAAATACAAAGAAAGAAAACTAAGAGAGCATGATGTCCCTGAGGTCAGAGCGCAGCACGGTGAGGAGGAGTTGGTGATCTACAGTGTCAAATGCTGCTGAGAGATCCAGAAGAATAAGAAGTGAATAGTTCCCTGCAGATTTAGCCGTCAGCAAATTGTTGGAAACTTTTGTAAGGGACATTTCTGTAGTGTGTAGCGCACGAAAACCTAATTGTAAGGGGTCCAGAAGAGAGTTAGCAGAGAGATAGCGGATTAGGCGGGAATATAGCAGGCGTTCCAGGAGTTTAGAGACGGGTGGATAGTTAGCAGCACAGGATGGGTGGAGGGAGGGTTTTTTCAGTAGTGGGGTTATGACAGCATGTTTGAAGGAGAAGGAAAAGAGTCCAAAAGAAAGAGAGAGGTTAAATAATTTAGTAAGGTGAGTTGTAACAACAGGGGAAAGAGAGGAAAGGAGGTCTGATGGGATGGAATCACGAGTGCAAGTAGTAGGGCGCGAAGAAGAAAGGAGCTGAGAGACTTCTTCTTTTCTGTTATTGGGTCAAATATTGAGAGTTCCCAATGAGGAATAAACAGGAGAAGGGAGACACCGAGCACACCAAGTCTAGTATTTAATCTTATTAGGATGAGTAAATGTGTATAAGTGATGGATTGACCAGATGGCCTCTCACCTTACGGGGTTGTGCACGTCTCTATGTATTCACGCATGCGCACTTCCAAGGTCCAGACGCCGTTGTACCGCGGCAGCCGCTACACATGGAGCGAGATGCACATGCGCATGTTTTCAGGGGATGCGGGAAGCAATTCCCTGCGATCCACTCCCACCAATGAGATAAATGGTCTTGTCGGGCCAGATGCATGCATGTAGGGCAGCATAACAGAGGCACTGTCTCCCTGTTTACATCTTGGGAGACAGATTTGCATATTCTTCCCATGTTCCCTTGCAGTGGAGCAACTATGGCTGTATAAGTCTCCACACACCTGAAAAGGTGGTCTCTCCCTAAGGATGGACATTATCTCCATAATCTGCATGTACCTGGTGAGACTATGTCTATTCATTCTCTGTTTTTCTGTGACTGTATGGTTCTTTTGTGCTTTAAAGGTGCATCTGCCCTATGAAAAGAACGGGCTTTAAGAAACTTTTTGATCATGTTACATTTATATCGCATATATGCTGTTATTGATAAGTCACCCCTTCTAATGACCTGCTCTCACAACATGGGTCTCTGAAATCACTGGCCCTCTTTCTTAACCTTTGAATTGATTATAGGTCCACTTTGCGAGCAGCTCAATGGGGCCTTTTTGGGAGCCGTGTTAGCCAGTGGGTAGGAAATAAAAAAAACAAACTTGATAGTCTTCAGTAGTTGATACCTTCTTAACAGACAGAACGGACGGAAAAGGTGCAAAACCTGCCCTCACATACTGACCACTGACAGAATAGAGATACCAAACTCTAACAGGGTATATCAAATCCGAGGTACGTTCACCTGTAATACACCTAATGTAGTGTATTTAATAATGTGCACCAAATGTCCCCCTGAAAATCTGTATGTTGGAGAGACCGTACAGCAACTTAGAATGCGTATGAATTCACATTGCCACACAATTAGAGAACGAAGAATGGACCTTCCCGTATCAAAACATTTCTGCAATGAGGATCATAATATCACCAATCACATAAAAATTTTGGTTTTAAGAGGAAATTTCAAATCAAAGAAAGAACGGCGGATTTATGAGTATAAATTTATGACCCTACTTCAAACACTGGAGAAGGGGTTAAATCTGTCACATGGTTTTATGGCATTTTACAGTTATCACTGACCTAAGTCCCTGAGAACTGATAAAAACCTGGAATTGTTTACATTGTTCTTACATTGTTTGTACCAATTACTAATAACCCTCTACCCCCCCCCCCCCTTCCTCCTGGAATTCTATCCCTATGTGCCTTTGTGTACATAAATATGCATCCTTCAGAAATGGTTTTAAATTTACTTGAGAAAGGAGCCTAGAGTTCCGAAACATTGTAATCTGTCATGATTATTAGTTAGCCTTTATTCATACTGGCAGTGCTGTTTGTAGTGAATAACAGAATTTAAAACAAACTCATTCATTAATTGTCGGACAAAGGGGGTTGTATACCTCATGACTTGCCACTGCGGAGTCCAATATGTGGGGATAACCATAAGGGAACTCCGCAGGAGGATCCTTGACCATGTCAATGACGTACTTAGAGGGGAGGATACACCAATCTCTAGGCACGTCTGGCAGGCGCATAATGGTGATCCGGATGTGCTGTGTTTCCAAGGCATCGAAAAGGTTTTGCCGTCAAAGAGAGGCGGGGATTTTGATCGAAAAGTGCTCCAAAGGGAGGCACACTGGACCTTTTTATTAAAGACAGTTAAGCCAGATGGACTTAATGACTACATAGGTTATGCATGTTTCCTTTAATGGGATGGATATGTTTATCACTGTAAATGGCATGGAGGCTAACCCACTATTAACCATCATAGACCATCTCAAGCGGTAATACACAATTTATCTATTGGTCACCATTTATCTGTCTGAAGAGCTTAGATGGGTCCTGTAGTATTGCCTTAGTGCGGATGGGGGGTATTATGTAATATAGAATATATTATATACCATTTAGCCCCTTATGTAGTGGTACTTGAGTTAAGGGAAGCATGGACAATGATAGGCAGATAAGTATGGAGGAGAAACTTGCATGAAATTGCAGACTCTTTCTTTAAAAGGAAATCCTTTTTGTGTCTATTGTTTATGCTTGGAAGATGCCTCTAGCTGGCAGACTGGAATTTTTTCCGGTGTACACATGGAAGACTTTCTTCGGGTAAGTTCACACAGGGTTTTTTTCTTGTCAGGGTTTTAAAGCCGTATCCGCCTCAAAACCCTGACCAATAAGACGTTTCAAATTGATTTCAATGGGAGCCGCTCAGGTCTTTTTTCTGGGAGCCGTTTCCATAAAAAAGAAGCGAGATGCTCATTCTTCAGGCCGAGTCGCCTCGCGATTCAGCCTGAAGATACTCCCTCCTCCGGACTAGGCCCATTAATTGGGCCTAATGTAAGAAAACAGTGGAACCGCACACTCATATATTGGATTGAGGTGCAAGCAGAAAATGGGTCCTCCGACCCTGTCAGTATCCAAAAAAGAAATTATCTGCTGCACACTCTTGATTCGGTGAGGAATAAACAAATACATTTATTGTCAAGGTAACATAGGTTGATGCGCCATGGAAAAAACGGTATTCAGGTATACATGAAAAATTGATCCAATGTTAAACAGGGACGTTTCGGTCCAATGACCTTCATGATGCCAGATCAATGTGTGAAGTACAAGGAGCCTCCATAGCGTGGTATTCATTGGGCCTAATCCGGAGCAGAGTGCGTGGCAGGATGCCACTGCAGTGCACCGGCTTTCAGTCGCAGCTACCTAGCTTTTGGACCAGTCCAAAAATCGCCATGTCAACTTACTCTTAGGGTGCATGCACACTACGTAACGCCGGGCATGTATGAGAGCCGTACACGCCGGCGTTACAGCAGGGCTGCCGAACACTTCCCATTCACTTCAATGGGAGCGCTCGTAACAGCGGCGTTTACGAGCGCTCCCATTGAAGTGAATGGGAAGTGTTCGGCAGTCCTGCTGTAACGCCGGCGTGTACGGCTCTCATACACGCCCGGCGTTACGTAGTGTGCATGCACCCTTACAGCCTACAAACCTACCATCCCCCATGAGTTAAAGGAAGCATGACAAGGGAGGCAGATAGTATGGAGGAATAATCAGCATCTCCCTGGATAGCTTCAGACTTCTACGGGTGGATAGAACACGTGACAGGGGTAAGAAGAAATTAGGAGGGCTTGAGATGAAAGATGGTGCATACTGGGGCATACTGTGGTTAAGCAACATTAGTGCTGATGCAAGAATATCAAACTATCAGCTTTGAGCATGAGATCTTATTACCTAGCAAAGGAACTATCACATGTTATTGCGATAGCTGCACATGTCCCCCACCTCTGCAAAAAGCTGATTCTGCCTGTTATGTCTACATGCTGTGGCCCCCTCCTCATGTCCTCCTACCGTGGCTGGGCTGTATTATCAACATCACTTCGCACAGAAAACTAAATGATCCTGAAGTTTTTTTTTCTTTTCTTTTTAATTGCTATGACTCCTAGTTTCTTTTCTATCTGCTATGAGCTTGTATGTGTTCTTTCGTGCAATATATTAATGTACTATCCATGAGGCTGTAACACACTGAATTTCCCCATGGTGGGACTATTAAAGGATTATCTTATCTTCTCAGTCAGAGTGAAGATTGCAGGAGTTTACCATTTTTAAAATATTTCAAAAATTACTGAAAAGTAATTTTCTGATGACACATTCCCTTTAAGGGGTCTGGTCTTGGAGTGTGAATAAAATCTATGTGGTGGTGGAACTGGCTTGTGTAGCCCCCCCGCCCCAAGTAAAATTACTGGGTGCCCCCCCCTACTATTGTCAGGACCAGGCTCGACTACATAGTTCTCTCGGACTGAAGCATTTACAATCACTGCAGGGATTCCATAGCTTTAGCCCACATCTCTATGAACACAAAGCTGTGGTACAGACAACTTCCCCTTTATCTGAACCAGTTTGGTTAGCTGCTTTTCATACATTTACTCATTAACCTGGTTTGTGTCTACACAGCTTAGAAAGTGCAACAATATCCCTGCGGGTGGAGATTGTTTATAATGAGGCTTTACATTTTATTGTAGTGACTATAAATATTTTGCTTTTGTACTTTAATGGTTGACAAGTCCAAAGACATTGTAGATTTACTTTTAACAATAAATTGTGCAATGTTAATGCTGGAAATAACTTTTTATTGAGGATGCAGAGAGTGAGCAATGTAGTTATCTGACCTGTAGGACAAGTTTACAAAGTTATCACTGAAATTCAAAAACTTGTGTCATTGCAAGTTTCAGTCAACCGAAATGTTTGGTGGAGCAAAACATTTCATCTATATTCTGATATTTGTGGAGTGTCTTTGGCCCGGTTCACATCTGCGTTCGGGTTTCTGTTCGGTAAATCTGCTTGGGGACCCACCGAACGGAAACCTATACACTTAGAAAAGCGGTTACCTGGGAAAACACGCAGAACCCATAGACTATAATGGGGTCTGTGTGGTTTCCATTCGATTTCCGCACAAAACATGCGGAGAGAAAATGCAGTGTATAGTGAATAGGTGCTAGAACAGTCATACAATAAATGTGTTGGTCTTACCTACGGCCTCAGGTGTCATATTCAGAAATTCTCTAGGGTGTGTATTGTACACATCATTACTACCTGTGTGTGTTCTACTATAGATAAAATGGAGCACCGATCCGGGGTAACAGCTCAGCCCTCAGGTTTTAGAAGCCGACAAGACTTGAATAAACTGATGATATGTTCCTGTAGTCACAAGCAAGCTTAATGAAGCTCCTATTACCATCCATGTGTAAATTTATTTTTCTTTGTTGCAAAATCTCTCCACATTCTAGTATTTCACGTATTCCCCTTCTCCGAGTTGTTAACAGATATATACAATATACTGCATATATATTACCATTATAGGGATTGTATATAGAGTAGCAGATTTCTTCCAGAATTGTGGTACACTGGTCCATGGGATGTGTGTGGGAGGTCTAAGGCTGTGTTCACACAGAGTTTTTTGGTCAGGAAACTGACTCAAATCCTCCCCCCCCTAAAAATGCCTCACCATAGGACTGTATGGTGAGGCGTTTTTTGAAGGAGGAATCTGAGTCACTTTCTTGACCAAATTCCTGACCGGAGGCCGCCTCAGGTTTCAGACCAAAAAACGGGTAGCTGCGACTGAATGCCGGTGCCCTGCTTCCAGTCACGCACTCTGCTCCGCATTAAGCACAATGAATGAGCCTGTTCGGGAGTGTCTTCAGGCCAAATCGCGAGGCAAATGGGCCTGAAGAATGAGCATCTCACTTCTTTTTTCCGGGAGCTGGAACAAGCGGCTCCCATTGATTTCTTTTGAGACGGATACTGCCTCAAAATCCTGACCAAAAAACCCCATGTGAATTTACCCTATGGGTCCATTCACACGGAGGAAAATGGTGAGGAATTTGGTGTGGAATTTCAGCGCTAAAAAAAAGCCTCCCATTGACTTCAATGGGTTCCTTTTTCTGCTAGCAGCAAAAGGAACCCATTGAAGTCAATGGGAGGCTTTTTTTTTTCCACGCTGAAATTCCACACCAAATTCCTCACCATTTTTCTCCATGTGAATGGACCCTAAGGGTTAATTGAAATGGCCATAACATGACTGTATTAAGCCATGTTCACACTACTCTTATTACAGTCCTATGATGGATGACAGCAAAGGACATTACCTGTAGCAGAGTAAGGGACACAGACACATTCCTATCTAGATTCCTTTATGTTTATTTACTTTTGCAATGGAACAAAAAGTTCCACGTTCACAATTCTTCTTCCAAACAAAAGTAAAGAGACATAAAGGAAGAAAATGTATGTCACGTTTTTTGTTTTTTTTTTATATTGGGGTGTATACAGACAGACACCTGGTGGAGGGAGCTCCAATAGTATCTGTCATTTAATGTGACTTAAAGAGCAATGGACATTGAACACTTGTAGTGTGAGCCTGCCCTTACACTGACCATATTACACTTCTGGTCCAGTGCCTCAGACTATCTGCTTTATAGATCCCCTATGGTGCAGATACTGTAGTCCAGGTTATTAGAGTTGTAGTTGGAATAGGATTTGTAGCTGTAGTATAAGTCATATAACACAGAGAAATTACAACTGCCTGACTTAGCTGTGTCAAAAAATGATTTTTGTTATCCATAGCAACCAATGACAGCACAGCTTTCCTTTAGCAAGGCCATGGCCTCACATTTCGAAAATACAGTGTTTTACAGTACCTGCAAAGTGGGTGGGATTCTGGCTAATCCCATCCATACATTGCAGGAAAAATCTGCAGCAGAAATGGTACGATTTCAAAAACCGTTGCGATTTTGGAAACTGAAGTATGTCCATTATACCTATGGAAACGGTAAGAGTTTTCCTTATGGGTATAATAGTTGCAGAAAAAAATGCTGCGCTGTTTCCACTGTGGTCTTTTACATAGTGTTTATTTGCAGAGAAGTTTTTTCTTTTAGCCCCACATAGCAAATTGAAACAAAAAAGCGCTGTGGAAAAAACTGTGGTGGAAAGAATCCACAACGTTTTCTTCTGCAAACTTTCTGCCCCTATTATACCTATATGGAAAACGACGGTGTTTCCGCAGATATAATTGACATGCATTGATTTACAAAAATGCAACGTTTTTTGAAAGCACAGCTTTTCCGTTGCAGATTTCTTTCTGCAGTGTGTCGATGGGGTTAGTCAGAATCCCATCCACTTTGTAGGTAATGTAAAATGCCTCGGTTTTTGCTGCAGCATTTTCACCATGGTAAAATCTCATATTTCACAGAATATCTATGATTTCTTCTAAGGTGACATTTCAGATGGAAGCTCTATGAGTATAAAGAGTTGTTACATCAATTGCTCTGCAGTGAGGGCATCATTGCCACTAAATACACGCTATAATAAAGTAATAAGATACACAAGATTCGCAACGTAGGGCCCCGGCCTTTAGACTGTTTTGATAAAACTTCCCTGTTGTGATCAGTCCATGGATGTTTTTTCATGCTCCACCCTCAGAAAACTTTACCGTCTCCTTTCAAACAATTCACAAGTGTCACTGTTCTGACCACACCAAAGCTTCACCCACAATTATCTCCCCATCAAAGTCAGATCACTTTAGTTACCCATCGTGTCTTGTACGATCAGATTCCTAGCTATGGACAGCGCTGTTTCGGCCTATTGGGCCATCCTCAGCATAGCGTAGGGATACTGATTTGGCAGAGTGACAGCGCTGTCCATAGCTGGGAATCTGTTCCTTTTGGGACAGAAATACTGATTTGGCAATTAAATCCACATCATGATTAAAAGACTTTATAACTGAGTCGTTCATGATGTTAAGGATGCTGCCCTCTATAGGGTGGTGTACAGAGTGCACTCTGTTCTCCTAATTCCATCCAGGAGAATAGATTTGCATATTTTTTACCAATAAAATCATATAAATTAGGTATCGCTGGAATCGTACCAAAACATAGAATATAGGTGACATGTAGTTTTGGCAGCACAGTGAACGCTGTAAAAACTAACCTCGTAAGAAAATCAGACAAATGCACTTTTTCTTGAAATCCACCCCATTCTGAATTTTTTTTCCAGCTTCCCAGTACATTGTACAAAATAATTAATGGTGGCATCATGAAGAAAAAATTGTCCCGCAAACATTAAGATCCATATGGATCTGAGAGTAGAAAAATAAAAAAAGTTATGGGCTTTGGAAGGGGGGAGAGGGGGAGTCAAAAATGGAAAACAAAAATCGAAAAATGCCTGCGGTGGGAAGGGGTTAAAGATAGCAGCTGCTCTGCTACAGCGTGGCCACCATAACTACTTGGTCTCGCTGTAATATATAGCAGAGTCTCCAAGCTAATGCCTGCAATCAGAGTTTGGAAGGTGTCCTCCCTAAACTAAAAAAAAATGCCCACCGGCCCCGTACTTTTCAGTTGCAGGCCGACTCCCACTCAGTGAAATCACAGGAGGAGGAGCAGCAAGAAGCCTTATGTAGGCTGCCAGGCCTGCAAGAGTAATATTACTATCAAGGATGGTCTATGACAAGTCTCAATAGTAACACAGTGAAACTCTCAAAGACAGCAATAAGTTGTATTGTATTTGGAGGAAGGGGGCTAATAAAATAGTAAAAAAAAAAAATTTTTAAAAAACCCCTAAAAGCTCAAAGCAACCCCCTTTCCCTAGAATACATATACAACTAAAAAAATTACACTGAAATACACACACAGTCTCCGAAAATGCCTGGTCTACAAACTTATTTTACTACATAATTTTTTAAGTAGGGTGAACACTAGGCTTGAGCGATCGTGTTCGGAAAAGATCGGATTTCGATTGGCGATCGAGAAAATTTCACGATCGCCATCGGTATTCCGAACACGATCTTTTTATGTGGGATCGAGATCGGTGATTTTTCCCACAATGCTTTGCTTAGCCTTCACACGGAGCATACGCTGTATATTCAGTGTGAAGGCTCCGCTGCAGTTCCATAGGAATGAATGGAAGCAGCCAACACACAGCCTTAACCACCTGCGCGCCAGCTGCCTCCATTCATTCGAATGGAAGGCTAAACTAAATCTCTAGCAGCTACTTACCTCTAGAGATGGCTGCTCCGGTGCCCTCCTTTTATTGCCTCGCTGCCCCGCCTCCCAGGTTAGTGTTTAAAGCGCTAGGTAGGCGGGGCTTGTGGCTTAGAGTGTGGGCAGGTACAGGGCGGGGAGACGTGACGTCTCCCCTCCCAGTACCCGCCCACACTCTCCTAACCTGCCCACACTCTCCTAACCTGGCAGGGAGGGGGCAGCGAAGGAAGAAAAGCAGCGTGGAGCAGCAGCGAGGCGAAGAATGAAGGCATGGGGCACAGGACCAGCCATCTCTGGAGGTAAGTGGACACCAGGGGGTAGGATTGCTTTTAAAATGCGATCTACGATTAATAAAAAAATCCCATTGACTTGCATTGGGATCAGAATTGGGATCGAGATCGGGTTCGAATGAAAAATGATCGGAAATCGGATTTTAAAATCGATCCTGAAAAGTCAAGATCGGCTCAACCCTAGTGAACACCATAGCGGGAAAAAAAAACAAAAAACGATGAAACACCAAAATGGTATAACTAAAAGTACACCTGGACCCACAAAAAAGATGCCCTATGCACAAGGAAATATAATTTTTTTTTTACGTACATTGTGCAGAATAATAAATGGTACCATTATGAAGAACTATTTTTCCTGCAAACATTAAGCCCTCATGTATTTTTGAACGGAAAGATAAAAAAGTTATGGGGTTCGGAAGGTGGGGCGTCACCGGCGGGAAGGGGTTAAAGGGGACCCTTCATGTGCTCATAGATGTGCGGTATTATATACCACTAGAAAGTTGCTGCATTCAGGACACAGTCAGCTTTCCTAGTATGCGCCCCAGTGCTGAAGATAGTACCGCACATCTATGAAGACGTGAAAGGGCCTCTTTAAGGCTAATCCCCACGTAGCGAGCCACAGGAACATACAAAAAAACATAGCGGAAACACATCAAGTTCCTTTCTGCAAACATGCTGTTTTCAGTTTTCCTCTGTGGACTTTCTTCCCCGCGTTTCCATAGGTATAATTGACATGCTGTTACTTGACCCCCTGACAACTAATAATATCCAATAAACATGAAGAAAAAGATGTCCGGCAGCTCTCCGATAAAATATAACTTTTAATGAAAAAATGTCATAAAATAACAAAAAATTGACATAGCACAGAAAAAAAGGAAAATGAAAACCCCCTAAAAACGCAGACGCGTTTCGGAACGAGATGTTCCTTCCTCAGAGCGTGTTTTTAACAATCTGACCTGAGTATATATAGCTAGCAAACATTACAACACTTCCGGTCATTAATTCAACTTCATTTCACCTAGGTTGATTAAAGGGATCATATACACCTGGATAGTCACAAGCAGGAAAGAGACATGTCATGATATAAATATACATACAAATAAAATACAGGTCTCTCTTTACCACAATTTACAAAAAGATCCTATTCCACTCTATTATCTAAAAAATAATTTTAGATAATAGAGTGGAATAGGATCTTTTTGTAAATTGTGGTAAAGAGAGACCTGTATTTTATTTGTATGTATATTTATATCATGACATGTCTCTTTCCTGCTTGTGACTATCCAGGTGTATATGATCCCTTTAATCAACCTAGGTGAAATGAAGTTGAATTAATGACCGGAAGTGTTGTAATGTTTGCTAGCTATATATACTCAGGTCAGATTGTTAAAAACACGCTCTGAGGAAGGAACATCTCGTTCCGAAACGCGTCTGCGTTTTTAGGGGGTTTTCATTTTCCTTTTTTTCTGTGCTATGTCAATTTTTTGTTATTTTATGACATTTTTTCATTAAAAGTTATATTTTATCGGAGAGCTGCCGGACATCTTTTTCTTCATGTTTATTGGATTACTAGACACTTTCGGAATAGAGTGTCTGTGCCGTGCACCCCGGACATATTATACAGCCTATGGAACCAAGATATATATGGGTGAGCTGAGCTTTTTTTTTTGATTTTTTTGAACTAATAATATCCCCTAGTGTCACCCTGACACTAATAATGTCCCCCAGTGGTCCCTTGATTATTTATAATATCCGCCAGTGGCCCCCTGACAATCAATAGGGTCACCCAGTGGCCCCCTCACAACTGATGTCCCCCAGTGCCCCCTGACAACGCATAATATCCCCCAGTGGCCCACTGACAACGGATAATGTCCCCCACTGGCCCCCTGACAACTGATAATGGCCCCCTCACAATGTCCCTCAGTGGACCCCTAACAACCAATAACGTCCCCCCAGTGGCTCCCTGACAATTGATAATGTCCCTCAGTGGCCCCCTTACAACTAATAATGTCCCCCAGTCTCCCCCTGACAACCAATAATGGCCCCCAGACAAATAATAATGCCCCCCCCCCCCAGTGGTCCACAGACAACTTACAATGTTCCCCTGTGGAAAATAGACAACCAATAATGTCCCCAGTGTTCCACTGACATTGTTAATGTCCCTCAGTAGCCCCCTGACAACTAATAATATTCCCCAGTGTCCCCCTGACACTAATAACGTTCCCCCAGTGGCCCCCTGACAATTGATAATGTCCCTCAGTGGACCTCTGATAACTAGTAATGTCCCCCGGGGGGCCCACACTGTGGTTGTGTTGTATGAATAAATATACAGTGATCCTCCTCCTCTGCAGATCCATGTACAGTGATGGGGCAGTCACCCAGGATCTTATGGCCACTACCCCGGCCTCTACAACCCCTCAGGTGAGACCCCACTAAGTTACTTCTCACTATACATATTTACATATTACACACTTCATACTATGCAGAGAAAGAAGTTGATCTTTCTTATGACAGACCTCAAGTGACCCTGTTCAGTCAATGAAGATGCAGACTATGGAATTAGTGTAAGTGTGTACGGTGTGCTACACTGGGACACCGAGCAATGTGAGAGCCCTTCAGAGGAAGTCTCTACTCTCTAAGTAATGGCTGCTAAGTGGCGGAGAATTCTGTGCACGACTCGCCACTTCTCATGAAAGTCAAGTGCTGGCACAGACTGTATAGTCCCAGCAAGAGAAACGGAAGACATGGCCCCAGCAAGAGAAACGGAGGACATGGCCCCAGCAAGAGAAACGGAGGACACGGCCCCACCTAGAGAAACGGAGGACATGGCCCCAGCAACAGAAACGGAGGACATGGCCCCACCTAGAGAAACGGAGGACATGACCGCACAAGACACGGAGGACATGGCCTCACCACACACGGAGGACATGACCGCATTAGACACGGAGGGCATGGCCTCAGCAGCAGACATGGAGGACACGGTCCCAGCAACAGAAACGGAGGACATGACCGCACTAGACACGGAGATCTTGGCCCCGGCAGCAGACACGGAGGAGCAGACGCTGAGGACATGACCCCGGCCCGGCAGCAGACACGGAGGAGCAAACACGGAGGACACGGCCCCACCAGACAGAGAAGACATGGCATCAGCTCGGCAGTCTCAGCCCAGATGTTATTTTTCAGTTTGCAGTGAAATTTCGGCACAGCAGACCGTTCACTTCCTTGTGCTGCCGGAGGAGGAGCCTTCCTATTTCTTTGCTCATCACCCAGCCCCTTCTCATACACCTCTGACAGACTCCTTCCTGTCCTGTCATACACAAGGCTCAGTGCAGACTGTTAGCTGGAGAAGGCAGGAGTCCTCTGCTCTGCCTCACATAGTCATAGCAGCCAAGGGGCTCTCAGCAGCTGAGACTGACTGCTACTCTATGGTAAGTTCATGGATTCTTCTTACTTTTGCTGCAGTCTCAGGATGGGACACTGTTATGTTACTGGGAGCTGGCTGGCCCCATGCACCATCCTCATGTGATGCTCTATCATAAGGGAGCAGCCTACAGTACTCTTATGTATTGGGATCTGGTGAATACAATGTCTTATAGTATGTGCAGACTCAGAAATTGTTCTAGACTTTTATATGATGTTTTTTTCTTACTAGAATACCATATCCTTATAATAACAGATTATAATATACTTTTATATGATGCTTTTGTTTTAATAGAATATCATATCCTTATGATAACAGATTATTATATACTTTTATATGCTTCTGTGCTAATATGATGCTGTGGTCTAATAACTTAGGGTTAATAGATTATTGCATACTTTTATATGCTTTTGTGTTGTCCTTAATACAATGCCATATTATCATGATTTAGGGTTAATAGATTATTTTATACTTTAATATCATGCTCCTGTATTGGTGTTACTAGAATGCAATATTCGTATGACTTAGGGTTAATATAATGTTATTAAGTTGCTGTTAATACAATACCATATTATCATGATTTATGGTTATTATTGTTATTATTGTTTATTTATATAGCACCATTATTTCCATGGTGCTTTACATTTGGGGGTTACTTACAATGCACAAATTATACAGGTAGATATAATACTAACAGTGACCAACTGGCACGGTGGGGCAGAGGGCCCTGCCCGCGAGGGCTTACATTCTATGAGGGAAGGGGGGTAGAGTCAGAAGGAGAGGGGGAGACTGTATAGATGGCAGTGCGGTGATAGTGTTATTGGAGGTTGTAGGCCTTCCTGAATAGGTGAGTCTACAACCTCCAATAAGGGTTGATAGAATCTTGTATACTTTTATATCATGCTTTTCTGTTACTCTAGGTTCACACTAGCCTTCGGGTCAGGAAATTGGAAACCCAATCTGCTTAAAAAGTGGTTACTAGAGGAAACCTGCAGACCCCATAGACTAAATGGGGTCCTTCAGGTTTCTGTCGGGTGTAATGGGGGATGGAACCCCCAAATGGTAAATGAGCGCAGATGTGAACCCAGCCTTATCCTTAATACAATACCGTATTCTTATGACATAGGGGATAATCAGATGCTGTATATTTTTATAACATGCTTTTGTGTTGGCGATATTACATATATGCTCACAAGATTAGGATAATCGTATTTTAGTAAATAGAACTACCGTGTAAGTAACATTAAGATTAGAATGATGTATACTCTTCAATAGTTCAGGTTAATAAAAATGTAGAGTAAGGAAACCGGAGTACCTAGAAGAAACCCACCTAAACACAGGGAATTCCTGGGATGGGGCTGCTACAATGCTGTATAGTGATATATTGGGGTTTATAAAATTCTGGGCACTTCAGAAATGGGGTTACTAGAATAATGTTGTATATCCATTCTGTATTTGTGTTGAGTAATCCTCCACAAACTGCTATTATCAGCCTGGTATTAATAATGCAGTGCAGTTTGGCAGCAAGGAGCAGAGATATTCCTAATTTAGAATCTTTTCTGAGCTGTGACCCCTGTAGGACTTGATATAGAGCAGAATCTCATAGCGGTGCTGCTTGTGTACTGTGTCACATGTCATGTCAGGACCATGTGCACAGGGGACTTACTGCTCATGGCATCAGTGTTGCTTCTGTGTAGATTCTCTGTTATTTGTACTCGTGGTGATATATCGGGTGGGTGGGTGATACTGCAATATCACTTATAAAATGTATAAGAAATATACAATAACCTCTTCTCCTTGGTGTGGTAACAGAGGACCATATTATACAGACCCAGCTTCCTGTGCATGCAATTGTGTAAAAAGTCAATCAAACTTGTTGTAGTCTTACATGACTGCATTGTTGCACTATGTTTTTCTATTCATCTTTTAAGTGTTTAGTGTAATGTCCCTGAATCGGATTCTGACTGTTGCTCGCCTACACAAGCACATCAGCAGCTCCGGCATCCAGTTTACACCTCATACAGTTTGTGTTCAGTCCCTGGTTGTTCTTTATGCTCCACTTTCTACACACTTTAACACCTGCTGCTCTGGAACAGCTTAAGCTAAATTCACACTAGTGTTCGGCTTTGCATTCTACGGGTCTGCTTGGGGACCCAAAAAGTATAAAGTTAATCTGCTTAAAAAGCTTTTACCCACGGAAAGCCGTGGACCCCATAGATTATAATGGGGTCCACTGGGTTTCTGCCTGGGTTCCACTGGAAAATGCAGAAAGAGAAATGTTCTGTACTAAGTATACTAACACTCTGGTATGTGAATGCTTCCATTTTCACCTTACTACACCTCCCAATGATCTGATATTTGTGATATCTGCATAAATGCTATATGTGAAGTGTCTTACTGGTCATAATTAACAACCCAATAGGTATCTCAGGTTAGTACCATTAGGTCTCCTTTACACACAGAGATAATGCACATTGTGGTTTTACAGTACAGATAATGCACACAGTGATGTCACAGTACAGATAATGCAACCAGTGATGTCACAGTACAGGGATAATGTATGCAGTTATGTCACAGTACCGGGATAATGCACAAAGTGATGTCACAGTACAGAGATAATGCACACAGTGATGTCACAGTACAGATAATGCACACAGTGATGTCACAGTACAGGGATAATGTATGCAGTTATGTCACAGTACTGGGATAATGCACAAAGTGATGTCACAGTACAGAGATAATGCACACAGTGATGTCACAGTACAGATAAGGCACACAGTGATGTCACAGTACAGAGATAATGCATGCAGTGATGTCACAGTACCGGGATAATGCACACAGTGATGTCACAGTACAGATAATGCACACAGTGATGTCACAGTACCGTGATAATGCATGCAGTGATGTCACAGTACTGGTATAATGCACACACAGTGGCAGTGGGGTAGTTTTTAGGGGTTCCATATGCCAATGAGCCACACTGGTCACTTTGTGCTCTGTTGAATTGTATATTTATCTTCTCTCCTTTTACAATACTGATGCAGGAGTATGCATATCTTCTATTTTCCACCTATTTTTCTTGCTATACAGATACCATTGGTTCTGAGCACAGGAGACATAGGAGCCAGGAGTATAATGTAAGATACAGAGGCTCCCGTACACTGCATCAGTATTGTGTAGGTAGAAAATCATTATACAATTCAACAGATCATACAGTGTGGTAGTGTGTCCCGAACAGTACTTGGGGGGGGGGGGGGGGGGAAACTATTGAGACACTATTACCTATGTGAGGGGGACTATTACCATTGTTGCGGGCGAGTTATTGACTGTGTAGGCAGCAATAATAACTTATGGGAACCACAGTAAACTTTCAGGAGGCTTTAGTGCTGCATCATAAACCCAGTGATGGAGCTGAAAGTTAGGCTAGGACTGCACTGCCGGGTACGTTCACACGATGTAACGTGGAGCGTGATCTGGCACGTATACATGTGCTGGCAGATTACGCGCTCAAAATGCTCCCATTCATTTCAATGGGAGTTAGGAGCGTATACGCCGCATTATTTTGCGCCCGTGATTTTGTCGCCGCAAAATCACGGGCGCAAAATAACGCGGCGTATATGAGCCAAAAGACATTGTGTGAACTCACCCTAAGCCTGGGGCAAAACTTAGGACGGGTCCTGTTCCTGTTTGTTTTGTGGCCTGTCCTCATTGGCATGAATGAATGGGGCTGTGTAGGCAAGGGCAGCATATGGATGTCATTCATGGGCCATTAGTGACATTTAATTGCAGTCTGTTGTGTGCATGTAGCCTTAGGGGGTGTTCACACTTGCGCCCCTGTTCGCCCTGTGTCAGTCCGCCGGGTTCCCATCCTAATCTCCGGCGAAACTGCACAGGGGATGGCTTCCTGGCGGTCAGTTTTAAAACCCTTTCACTTGAATGGGTTTTAAAAGCAAACTGCCAGTGTCCATATGCAGCCTCTCTGCGGGGAAACCTTTTTTTTTTGGCTGGACCCAAAGTCCTGCATGTCTGGACATGCAGGACTTTGTGTCCGGTCAAAAAAACTGAATGGGTTTTAAAACTAACCGCTGGGAAGCCGTCCCCTATCCAGTTTCGCAGGGGATTAGGACAGAAACACGGCAGCCTGACACAGGGCGCACAGGTGCGCAAGTTTGAATGCCCCCTAAGTCAAAGCAAAAAACTTACCCAACCAATGAAGTAATGCAGAGATGGCTTGATCATGAAGTGCTTCGTTTCCTTAGAATGTTAGACTGATGGCCAAGAATACCAATTTATAATTGGGAACTCCAATCCCGGGACCCCCACAGATCATTGGAAAGAATGTCCATGCTAATGTGACTGTGCCTGATACCGCAGTGTAGCCTAGTCTATGTGGCTGCTCTTCCTCTGCCAACAAGTTGAAAGAAATGTATATATAATATATAGTTGATAGAAAAAAATGTGGTTACGATATTACGGAGCAGCGGTATGCTATGTACACATCACCTTATGGCAAGCATCTAGTGAAAACAACCTGTTTCCTCCCTGGAATGTGATTTATTGCCATCTTACCTCCAAGGATATTCATGCGCTGTGAAAACAGTATTACCTACCAAGGATCTGCAGACACTTGTGTGCCGCCATATGGCATCATATTGTTGAGTTTTTATCCAACCCCTGAAAACAATGTTGACAAAAATAACCTATGTATGAAACTGAAACCTACAATATGGCCATATAGAAGTCTATGGATACTGCAGTATGCCTTGGTACGATTAAGATATTGTACAGAGCCATAACAAGGCAATGTGCATGAGGCCTAAGTGAGAGATGTACAAAATACTGGACACTTTTGGCTACTGAAAGACGACTTCAGCTTGCCTTTTTCGGATTGGATAGACAATAGGAATTTTCCGAATCATCTAATAGGAATAGGGGCTGTGTTATAGGTAAAGATTGCAGGAGCACGGAAGGGGTTAAGAGCTGAAAACGCTTATATTATGAAGTATTTCACTTATGAGAAAACCCTGCAGAGTTTTGGAATAGCTGAGATTTCTCTCCTGCCAGGAGGCTTAGACTATGAGAGCAGAATGTAATGAAGGCCTTTCACTGGCTGAAGTGCCCTGCTATACATCATGGCATATAGGACGCTCATGTATATTCTCTCCTTCACAGAACCCAGTGTATTTCTTCTTGACAATGTCTTTTCCCATAATGCTGCCTTGTCATCTCTAGCTGCAGTCTAGTGCGCTCTTCTACCTATATATGTATATACAGTATGTATAGACAGCGGAGTGTAACAACAGGTTGTGTCTAGTGAGCACTCTATATTTGCTAATGGATTTCAATGATGTTTGTTGGCATGTCCTTCCAAGCACTCAGTTTGTTTAATATGGCTGTCAATGAAAGAGATGCTTCCCTGAGCCCAGCATTAAATGTTCTTTGCTAGTTTTTACTTTAGAGGTTTCAGGCATTGAAACCTCACCAAAAGATTTCCTCTAGGAGATGACCACCTCCTTATCCAGACCAGATTTTGACTTCCACCATATATTATAAGACCACCCCTATAGAAGACCACCGTTCACTGTATAGTCCACCTTACTTTAGTTCTGCATCAGAGGCTACACTAGGAAATTTTGTAGCAAAATATCCGCTAACAGTTGCGGAAGTATAAGTCCTATGTGCAGGATTTTTTCATCCAAGCACAAGGAACCTTATTATAGACAATGGGATCTTTTGGGCTCCATTAGTGTCTGTCATTTCAAACATCTGGATCCTTTAAGGGGTCAGAACAATGGAAGACAGGCTAGATCTTAAACCTGGTTAACATCTGCGTTCGATATTCCATTATGGAAGTCCGCTTGGGGACCCCCGAAACGGAATACCGGATGCATTAAAAAGCGATCAGCACTGAAAGCACATGCACCCCATAGACTATAATGGGATCCGTGTGCTTTCTACGCGGTGTGTGCAGGAATCATGCAGAGAGGTAAGTAGTTCTTGAAGTACTTGTCTCTCCGCGTGACTCATGCGGACACCACACGGAAAACACACGGACCCCATTATAGTTTATGGGGTCCGTGTGCTTTCATTGTTCACGCTTTTTAATGCGTTTGGTATTCCCTTTGGGGAAGGGGGGGGGTCCCGAACAAAATACCGATCGCAGATGTGAACCAGGCCTTAAAGTAGACTATCAAAATTGTAAGTGGTATTTGATAATGTTATTTTATCTTTTATTATAGATACAGGATATACATGTGTTGATTCATAGAAGTCATACTGACAAAACTGTATATCAGTCTGCTCAGCTCCTCCGGGGTGTAAGTACAGGGTAGCAATCTGTACCAGACACTGGAGCCTCAGGGGGCCCAAAGGCCGCTCTGTAACATAAGAGTACACAAGTATTATAGAGAGCACATAGTAAGTGGGGGCCCTATTACAGATTTTGCATTGGAGCCCAGTTATGCCTCTGCTCTGTATCACGTGGCCTATAGATCATACTGTGACATGTTCCCTTTAATAATGTCATTTTTGTTATTTTTCACATAAAAATGAAGCTATACTTTCAGATTGCTAGGCAAAACTTATCTTGTCTGACCCCTATATAGAGTACATATAGATGCACTTTGTGAAGTAGTAAGGGTATTTTTTTCTGCTGTATAACAGACTGCTTCTCAGTGACAAACAGGCATGTATACGTCCTAGGTAATCATTCGGTGGTATATCTACTCCAGGAGGTAGACTCTATGGGGGCACTTATTAACACCATCTAAAAGCAAAACTGTCTTAGTTGCCTATAGCAACCAATCACAGCACAGCTTTCATTATTGAAACACAAAATGCAAATTGTAAGTTGCGCTGTGATTGGTTGCTATGGATGACTAAGAGAGTTTTGAGTTTAGATACTAGCATGTCCTCATGTCCTTTTAGGGCATGTTGACATGGTGGAAAATGAAGAGGAATCCGTAGCAAGATCTAGCAGGACGCTTCTTTTTTTCCACATCCTGCTGCGATCTCTGCCTCCCATTGATAAAAATGAGAGGCGGATTCTGGGAGGAATCTGCTCCAGATTCAGGGGTGAAAATTGTCCCCAAATTCGCAGCAAATTCCTCCTTGTAAACAGCCTTATTTTCAGCAGAATATATCATGATAGCTGTTTGTGCTCGAGGTGTATGTGATGTTTGGGTGGTCAATTTAGGGGGAAAAAAGAATTGGAAGTCAGTGAAGTTATTAACTCATTACAGGGCTGAGACTGGAACAATTGTCATAAAGTGTATAGAAGTTGTTTTATTGAATCTGTGATGTGATCTTTATGTTTCAGATCCTGCCATGAACTCATCAAAACTACTATTTCTCTTCCTAAAGATGGTCCATAGTATCTAAGCACCGGAGTAAGTATGCCGCAAAGATTTATTTTACAGACTAGGATATTTTTTCCTTTTTAATTGTCTACAGATCTACATATGTTTATGTTTGTGGGAATACCCCTTTAGGGCTAGTTCACATGGGGCTAGTGACCGCGGGAAGCGCGTCAGGATCAGGACCAAAATGCGCCTGTCGCGGCTAGCCGCAACTTTCGTGGCTTCCCGCTCTGGAGTAGGCCCAAGTGAATGAACATAGTCAGGAGGGATTGTCTTGATGCGGATGTGCCGTGGCGGAAATCCGCTTCAAGAAAGGGCAGCTCGCCTCTTTTTTTTGTGAGCGGGAACAAACCGCTAGCGGAAAAAATATCACTAGCTGTCTACATAGACCTCTATTGTGAGGGGGCGGATTTTGAGGTATATTCCGCGCCAAAATCTGCCCCCTCTTGTCCCGTGTGAACTAGCACTTAAATTTCCATTGTAAAAAGTGAAGCCAGTGGAGGCAAAAAGGGGTGAGGTAGTCTCTAGTGTGCCACAGTCTCTTCATTCCAGTGTACAGTGGAGTTTTGGCTTAGTTGCTATAAGATGGATAAGAGCACACACTATTTGGGGTATTTTCATCTTTCATCATATGCAATATCACCATGGTTTGTCATAACATTATAGAGGACCTTTCACCACCTCTGCCAAGTACAATTCTTTGCCTCATTTAATAGCTGCTGCTCCACTTATTCCTGCACAGTTGGAATATGTTCTCTAGCCCCCACCATTCCTGAGCTGTAAGTGCTAATAGCTTTGGTGCCTGATATGCTATTTAGGCTCTGTTTTGTGCTAAGCACTAGAGTTGGTGGAGGTGGTGAAAGGTCATATTTATGATTGGTAATTCACTGCCTCACCCTGCAGAAATATACGGTTAAATTCCAACCCAACTCCTCTGCTGTGATTGACATGGCTCAGCCCTGATAATGTCACCACAGCTGCCGGACTAGGACGTAGTGATGTCAATCACAGCTTAGGGGTTGGAGTGTAGAGAGCTTGGCTTTTTTCGTTAGCCTCGCACCCCTTCTTCACATAAAGGGCCTGGTTTGCATACAGAATATAGCTGATAGTGGCAGTGGAGTGGTTGCATAAAGACACTGGAGAACAATTCATGAGGCACTTTGAGGCATTAATGGTGGTTTTGGGAATGAAAATCAGCTGACAGGTTCCCTTCAAGTAAGGCCAGTATTATTAAAAGAAGTGCATTAGAGATTTGCTGTATAAGCAGTTCCGTTAAGGATGAGTTGTGTATTTCTCAAGTTAGAGCTATAATAAAATACTTGAGAAGAAGATCAGATTGATGTCAGAATATATCTCCCTTCAGGTGGATTGTTTTTTACTGTATGCTTGTTGTCTTCCTGAAGATTGAGTACTTTGACACTTTGCATAAATCTTGTAAATGAAACTACTGGGATTATGACAATATGTCTCAGCTTACATATGTATGATTGGTTAAATTTACATACTCAAATCCATTGCCATAGTCACGACCTATAATGCCAACTGTATCGTGTGTATTTATTTTCTATTGTGTTGACATCTAATATTTTAGTCTCCATAAACCTAACTATAGTTACATAGAATAGCATAAGCACAAGAAAAGAAAAATCATACTTTAATTATATTAGAGTACGGTATTTTACATTTACTTTAGTGTATTAGGGGGGGGGTTGCAACAGTTGCAATTATTACCAGGCCCTGGACCCTTTGAAGGCCTTAAAGGTCCCTCTGCTGCATAACCTACATTACTAGTCTAAATGGCCCAGTGTACGTAGAGTCCTCATTACAGATTTTGCATTGGCCCTGGAGCTTCATGTTATTCCTCTGTATTGATGTGATATAGATTTGTCCTTGGTTCATCCATTTTGTGTTTTCTCAATTGACAAAACTATTAACACATCTATTTGTGAAAGCGTTCTTAGTTTGCAGCGATTATTTACAAAGTAAACCAATAATTTCTATATGCCATCAGTCGTGATATATTCTGAATTCTCACAGTGACAGAAGATTTGTACGTGGCAATTCAATAACATGTACAGCAAATACTAAAATCTAGCTCTGACTATTTCAGCAGTAATACGATGCAATGAAAGCGCTCTACACCTAAGAAGCTTACTCCTAGCCAAATTCTGCAGCTGAATGTTGAATCTGATGTAGACCTGCGGTATTCACTGCACATACTTCCCCCACATGCTTGTAGGCTGGAAAAACACATTGGGCACCCTTCCTTAATGAACTGCCTGTGCTTAATGTAATTACTTCCAATGAACTGTCTAAGGGATGATGTTAATAGTCTAAGTGACTACACTGCTGCTTCTATAATGTAAAGGAAATGATTTGGTGGTAAATGTAATCTCAGCAGAGCAGGAATAAAATGTTTCATGTTCCCATTTGCTTTGGAGAAATCGCAGTCCTCTGATGTTTACGTGGAGCAAGAAAAGGGAACGTGGCCAAGATCTATTGCTATAGAGAAGTGAGGAAGGCAGCCGGCAGTAACTCAGCAATTATTCACCTACACAGTCGAGAGCTGTGTGGAGGCACGATAATATATAGATGAAGCTAAATGAAAAATAAGACCTACTGACAGATCGTGAGGCCTCAAGCAAGCTCGGGATGGCTTTATACATATTCACAGAATAATCTGAGGCGTAGATAAGACACCTCTATGACACTTTAGGGTATGTAGGAGGGAACAAAGGTCAGAAAATGCAACTAGGCAACAAAGAGTAAAATATACATTGACAATCTGTCGTACTGCAGCGAATACACACCCAGCTATAGACATGGAGGTCATTTTCGCGCCATAGATTTCTTTACATATACTTGCCTGAAGTAATAAGAAATGTGTCACATACCAGAAGTGTAGCTTGAAGTCCTCTATGTAGCTAGGCCCCCACCTAACACCTAACGTCACTTCTGTCATATGCTGGTTGATACAGTAGCTTAAAGGGGTTATCGGGTTTCTAAGATTGATGGCCTATCCTTAGGAAAGGCCATTAATATTCGATCTGTAGAAGTCCGACCCCATCACCGGTACCAAGGCAGCGCTGCAGTACCTACACTCGCCGCTACAGTTTGTATCTATCCTAAAGACAGGTCATCAACTTTAGAAACTGGATAACCCCTTTAAACATTATATTCATGTTAGGTGAACCTCTCAATTTCAGTGGGAGGACCAGCAACCATTTTCAGGCCTCACCACTCGTAGAGACATTAGGGCCTCATCAATGGTGGACACTGAGGCCTGAACAGTCAGATTTACTAAATTTGTCTAGTGAATGCCATACATCATTAAAATAATGAATGAACTATGTTGCTAATAACGTATAAGCAGTTTTATGAAAATTTTCAGACAGTTCCAAACAAATACAACAATGCAATATAAACTCCATTACAGCCTTAAATATATGCATACTTGCCAAATTTTAGAAACTACCTCCATGCATGAAAGGATCAGTGGCACGCTTAGTGCACCAAGTCCATGCCTCCTGTTTACTTGCCATGCCCCTATTTATAGGACAAAAAAATGTGGACAAAAAACGACAGCATGTTATGCTCTCCCTATATTACACAGAACTGCTGCACATGACCTCCATATTTGATTCCTGAGAAAATTTATGCATGGCCCCTCAGCCCTGTCCATTTCTCATTTGGCCCAACTGAGTCTCCTTCTGCCCCCACGTAGTAATCGTGCCCATCCTTATGTAACTGTGCACTCTTTGATGGTCTCTCACAGTGTAATACTGTCTTTATTGGCCTTTCACAATATGATGCTCCCATAGTGGCTGCTTACATTTTAATTATCCCTTAGTGCCCCTTCAGAGTATAAGGCTCTCTTAGTGCCACCTCAGGGTAAAATGCCCCCTTAGTGTCCCCTAACAGTATAATGCTCCCTTAATGTCCTCACATAGTATACTTACAGCTTGCAACAGGATTACTCCTTCCTCCTCCTCCATTTAGTAGTGCACAAAAAAGAAGGAGACATCAGCACTGCCTGACATGGGGAGGGAGAGAACCACCATTAAAGCACTTCACTCGTTCCTTGCGCCATATTCATACTTGCTATCAGTTAGCACAGGGATCAAGTAATGATGTCCTGCGTCTGACCAAACTGTGAGCTTCATAATTTGATCTCCAGTCTATTCCCTGACATCATATGTTGAAGAGATACGAATTTCAACATGCCCAATCCCTTTGTTCTCCAAGATTTTTAATGGGCTTATTCCCCTCTTCCCTTTCAGTACATGTGCTAAGCGAGAATGTATTGGGAGTAAGGAGAGATTAGCTGATGATATAGCAAACACTGAGGCAACAAATATCGATCGTGTATGGTCACTAACTGAAATATTAATGAAAAAAAACCCTGGCCATAGGTATCCAGTTGAGACTGTACCTTATGTACCTGCTGTAGATACACTACTGTTAGTAATATCTTCTGACGCTGGGTTCACACTAGCGTCTGATGTCCGTTCTGAGGTTTCCGTCTTCTGCAGATAGAAGACGGAAACCTGTTATGCTGAGTCCGGCCGTGAGCGCCGGTGAGCATTTTATGCTCTCCGCGGCAAAACCGTTCTTTTTTAAACCGGACACAGAGTACTACATGTTCGACTTTGTGTCCGGTTAAAAAAAAAAACAGTTTCGCCGCGGACAGCATAAAACGCTCACCGGCGCTCACAGCCGGACACTTTTCAAACCCATTCAAATGAATGGGTGTGAAAGATGACTGCAGGTTTCCGTCTCCTGCCCAGTTTTGTGCAGGAAACGGAAACCTGCAGAACGGAGGCCCGGGCGCAGATGTGAACGAGCCCTAAGTGTACTTGGTTTTTTTACCTGATTCTTTATCAGCAATGAATGAAAGGACAACCAGCCTAAAATCGAGCCTGCCAACACCTGAGAGGATGATACAAATGAACACACTTGAGGTTTCCAAACTGCCTTAAGGCATGACCTATACTTTCCCATCTGTCAGAGATAAAGGCCTTTCTGTTATATTTAACATGTTTAACTTTTCTTGAGCACAGCAAATATCACAGACCAAATTATCAGAGCAGAGCGGAAAAACAGGAAATAAATAGCAGTTTGTCAATTTTGGGCTTCTGGTTTGAGTCATTTCTGCTGCCAATGTACAATCTCGCCTTAAGAAGCACAAAGTTGACTACTGTTATAGGATGAAGTCTTTTCTGCCTAACCACTATGGTATCTGATCTCTTCTTACCCCTTGAAGCCAATGGGAGCTCACCCAGCCACTATACAAGGCACAGAGCCAACTGCGTCTGGCTCCATTCACTGTATAGTACACAGACAGGACACACCTTTGAACAGTTGATCGGTGTGAGGGCTAACTGTTAGCCCTACAAGTCCTACAATTAGATATTTGTGGCCTCTCCTAAGAATAGGTCATAAATATAAGAAAAATAAATAAATAGACAATCCCTTTAATCTGACTTTGTAGGCAATCGTTTATTGGCAGTTTAAATACAAAAAACTAAAATAAAAAATTGGTGTATGTGTCAACAAATTTCCATATCTGTTGCTTGGAATTGTATAGCCGATGCAGCATACCCTGACCATAATAGCTGATGCTGAGAGTAAGGGTCCATTCACACGGAGTAAACGCATGCTCATTTTGGTGTGTATTTTTACATGTGTGAAAAAAGGTGTTTTTTCAGGCGTGTTTTTTTACACGTGTAAAATAACAGAAAATGCGGCAAAATGCACCTCGCCTATTTTTACACGTTGTGAAGTGGAGAGAGGTATAGTGTGGGAGAACCGCTATTTTTCCCCAAGACTGTTGCAGTATGCACAGGCGTTTAGCTTGTAGGTCCCGGACTGGAATAAAAGTTCGGGCCAGTCCTGCAGGGCCATCCACTCCGGGCTTGGGAAACCGACCAGCAGGGCTTTGTAAGTCGCACAGGTGGGCTAGTTAGTGAGAGAGAGGAGAGAGACTGAAACACGCACTCAACCAATCTGGGTAAGCTCTGCCAAAAAGGACGCTGTTAGAGGGCTGGGTATGTGTACCCCTTGTTTACTTGTGAACCTTGTTTTTTAGGAGGTCAGCAGTAGGCTGACCCCCTGGTTAGTGAGGGAATAACTCGTTTAGTAAGCCGCCGGAGAGGCGTAGGGCTTTATTTTCTTTTGTTTGCTTTGACATGCTGAGCAGCACTACCTGTACCTTTAAGCTTGTCTGCTGCAATAAAGACTGCTTTTGGGAAAGAAACCAGAGCTTCTGAATCCCCCGTACATCACAACGTGTAAAAATACACACCAAAATGAGCGCACATTTGCTCCGTGTGAATAGACCCTAAGAGTCGGAGAAGCCAGAGTTGTGCTTTCAGCTGAATTTCCATTCATAAGGAGTTATCTTACTGACAGCTCTATAGACAAAAGACTAGGTACGCACATCCAGCGATCCACAGTAATCTAATGCAACAAAACGTACACTACCGTTCAAAAGTTTGGGGTCACCCAGACAATTTTGTTTTTTCCATGAAAACTCACACTTTTATTTATCAAATGAGTTGCAAAATGAATAGAAAATATAGTCAAGACATTGACAAGTTTAGAAATAATGGTTTTTATTTGAAATAATAATTTTCTGATTCAAACTTTGCTTTGGTCAGAGAATTCTCCATCTACAGCAATTCCAGCATTGCAGACCTTTGGCATTCTAGCTGTTAAATTGCTGAGGTAATCTGGAGAAATTTCCCCCATGCTTCCAAAAGCCCCTTTCACAAGTTGGATTGGCTTGATGGGCACTTTTTGCGTACCATAAGGTCAAGCTGCTCCCACAACAGCTCAATGGGGTTGAGATCTTGTGACTGCGCTGGCCACTCCATTACAGATAGAATACCAGCTACCTGCTTCTTCCCTAAATATTTCTTGCATAATTTGGAGGTGGCTTTGGGTCATTGTCCTGTTGTAGGATGAAATTGGCTCCAATCAAGTGCTGTCCGCAGGGTATGGCTGTCACGGCTATCAGGGAAGCAGGTAACCGTGTGCAGAAATCTAAGGAAACAGGGTAAGGAAAACTGTCCCTACACTATGGCGGCTATCTAATCCCTGCCTGCAGGTGTTGGTCAGCTTACCCGGGCTAGCCCCGGTCCTGACAGCTACTCACTCTCTGAACATGAAGACCTGAACAGATAGAAAGGGAAAAGGGCTACAAGATACTAGGGTCTGGAGTTCTAAATTTGGGCACCCCTAGCAAAATGATTACTGCAAGCCAAAGTGCTGCGAACTAGATGAACTTGGCGAACTAGCAAGCCCAGCATACCCACAAATGCACAACAGAGACAAAACGCAGAAAGGAGGAAAATGGTGAGGAAAGGTGTTACGGGAAACCACTAAGACAAACTACACACAAGAAGTCTCTCACCACTACCCCCAGGCTAGCAACTGCAAAACTCTAGAAAAACCTCTAGAATAAGGGCCAAGAATTAGCTGCAACTACAACAGAAACCAGCAAGAAATGAAAGGACAGCTAGCCTAAAATAGAGCCTGGCAACACCTGACAGGATGATACAAATGAACACGCCTGAGGCTTCCAAACTCCAGCAGACAGTAAAGAGGCACGTAAAAGAGAGATGCAGAGACTAAACACAACCAGGCAAATAGCCACAAGGCAAAGAGCCAACCAGGAGGTAACAAGACGCCAGTTCAAATCCTGACAATGGCATGGCATTGCAAAATGGAGTGATAGCCTTCCTTATTCAAAATCCCTTTTACTTTGTATAAATCTCCCACTTTACCAGCCCCAAAGCAACCCCAGACCATCACATTACCTCCACCATGCTTGACAGATGGCGTCAGGCTCTTCCAGCATCTTTTCAGTTATTCTGCTTCTCACAAATGTTCTTCTGTGTGATCCAAACACCACAAACTTCGATTCTTCTGCCCCTAACACTTTTTTACAATCTTCCTCTGTCCAATGTCTGTGTTTTTTTGCCCATATTAATCTTTTCCTTTTATTAGCCAGTCTCAGATATGGCTTTTTCTTTGCCACTTTGCCTGAAGGCCAACATCCCGGAGTAGACGTTGACACTGGCGTTTTGTGGGTACTATTTAATGAAGCTGCCAGTTGAGGACCAGTGAGGTGTTGATTTCTTAAACTAGAGACCCTAATGTACTTTTCTTGTTGCTCAGTTGTGCAGCGGGGCCTCCCACTTCTCTTTCTACTCTGGTTAGAGCCTGTTTGTGTCCTCTGAAGGGAGTAGTACACACTGTTGTAGGAAATCTTCTTGGCAATTTCTCGCATGGAATAACCTTCATTTCTAAGAACAAGAATAGACTGCCGAGTTTCTCATGAAAGTTCTCTTTTCTGGCCATTTTGAGCGTTTAATCGAACCAACAAATGTAATGCTCCAGATTCTCAACTAGCTCAAAGGAAGGTCAGTATTATAGCTTCTGTAACCAGCAAAACTGTTTTCAGCTGTGCTAACATACTTGCACAAGGGTTTTCTAAACATCAATTAGCCTTCTTACACAGTTAGGGCGTGTTCACATCTGCGCCCGAGTCTCCGTTCTGCAGGTTTCCGTTTCCTGCATGAAACTGGGCAGGAGATGGAAACCTGCAGGCATTTTTCAAACCCATTCATTTGAATGGGTTTGAAAAGTGTCTGGCCGTGAGCATTTTATGCTCTCCGTGGCAAAACCATTATTTTTTTAACCGGACACAGTCGGACATGCAGAACTTTGTGTCCAGTTTTTTTAAAAAAACGGTTTCGCCACGGAGAGCATAAAACGCTCACGGGCGCTCACTGCCGGTCACAGTCTGAAACCTGATAACGGAGACCCGAACGCTGGTGTGAACCCAACGTTAGCAAACACAATGTACAATTAGAACACTGGAGTGATGGTTGCTGGAAAACTGCTTCTATACAACTATGTACAGTACTGTAGATATTGACAATGAATATCTCCAGATTACAAATTGCCATGGCCATGCAGGTACTGTTAAGGATATAACTTTGATCGCTGTTAACAGGCAAGATGATTCATAATCATGTACAAAAAAAATCTGAATAAAACATGTACAATGAGAGAATAAAAACATTGGAAAAAATATGTTTCAGTATCTGGTTTAAAGAAATCTAGATAACATCTTTTAGAAGTATTACAATCTAAAACGTTGAGCCAGAGCAGAATACAAAATAGTGTACCTTTCATCCTGCACTGCTATACTACATGTTGCTTGAAGATCTCAGTTCTCATACTTTTTATTTATTAATGAACAGTCCAGTTATTAATTCATTGCTCTTGTTAGATTTGTAGCAGGTGGATAATGAACATTTCCCTTGACTGGAAGCACAAGGAGATTTTCTGGCACCCTGGGATGCCTCAGTGATATTTATGAGACAAGTTAGTTCAAAGTCTACCCGATAGCCCAGAATTTCATAGTTTGCAAAGTTATAGGGACAATATCAATAGAAACTCAGACAATGCTTATGTATTTTTTGATAGTGTTTAATTTTCCATGTCACGTTTGCTGAGTTCCTTACATTTGACCTATATTCTTTCAGAATGAAGAAGTCGAGGAATTGTTTGCCATGTCTTCAACGACAGAAGGTCGCCATTTTCTTATTCTCCGTATCCTTGCTCTGTATTTTGAAGCTTTTGAATGTGGAGTTAATATTTCCTAGAACTGAAAGTTATTTTATGGAACCCCATATTTTTTCTTTTGTTACCAAAAATTCCCTTTCAAATGATGCTACCACCAATATCAACTGTACGGCCATATATGAAATGGAACCCATGGAGATTGGGAAAAGTTTACAGCTTAGGAGACGGCGTATATTTGATCTCGAAGATTCAAACGTTGTGACAATGACAAATAATTGCGAATCCTATAAAAATGTGCGTCACTACCATGACAAACCTATATCACAGGACGAGAGAGATTTTCCCATAGCCTATTCACTGGTTGTCCATAAAGATGCCATAAATGTGGAACGCCTTCTGAATACCATATATAGTCCTGCTAATATCTACTGTATACATTATGATGAAAAATCTACTTCTAATTTCAAGAAAGCCATGGAAAACCTAGCCAGCTGCTTCCCCAATGTTTTTATTGCATCAAAACTTGAGACAGTAATTTACGCTCACATTTCAAGACTACAAGCCGATCTTAACTGCTTGTCCGATTTGCTGAAGTCACCCATGCAGTGGAAGTATGTAATAAATTTGTGTGGTCAGGACATGCCACTGAAATCCAATTACGAACTCGTCTCAGAGCTGAAAAAGCTTAATGGAAAGAATATGCTGGAGACATCACGACCGACAGATATTAAAAAAGATCGCTATACCTACCATCATGAGATCCGGTATGTAGTGAAACTTGATTATGTGCAGATGCCAGTCAAGACTTTTACTAAAAAATCTCCGCCACCTGAAGGTATTGAGATGTATTCTGGAAGTGCCTATTTTGTATTAAGTCGTCCATTTATTCAGTATATTTTTGATTCACCGCTAGTTCCAGAATTTTTAGAGTGGAGTAAAGATACATTTTCTCCAGATGAACATTTTTGGGCAACACTAAATCGGGTGCCAGGTGCACCAGGGGGAATATCAAGGACAGAAGGGGATGTTACAGATCTTGATAGCAAAACTCGACTAGTAAAATGGATGTATCTTGAGGAAAGTCAGTATCCACCTTGCACTGGAACTCATGTCCGAAGTGTCTGTATTTATGGGGCACCTGAATTACGATGGCTCCTTCATTCAGGACATTGGTTTGCAAATAAGTTTGATCCGAAAGTAGACCCGGTTTTAATCAAATGCTTGATTGAGAAGATTGAAGAACAGCAGAAGGAATGGGTTATCTTGTCATCCCAATGACTTCCTATGGATGCTACTTATGTCTTTCACCATGAAGCATAAGGGACTTTTTCTTTAATTTATGTTTAATTTAATTTTTCTAGCCATATTCCAAAATAATTTTGATCACTGAGGAATAACTACTGTTATCAGAATTGTTAAAGAATTATTACTGTTTACACTATGGACGCTTGAAGCAAACCTGCCAAGTGAATTATGTTGCCTTATCTGAGAGTTAGATATCATATGGAGACAGAAGGTGATGTCTAGTTATATAGGTTTATAGGAATTGTAGCAGGATTTCTAAGTAAAAAGGAGAGTAAATCCTGATAGAATTCCTAGGAGAGACAGTGAGAGTCCAGATAAACCTGCCCACATAACAATGATAAAAAGGCTCCCTGCAGTAGTCTGTGGATGGAGAAGGCTGTCAATCTGCTCGTATGGACAGAGTAAGGCTAGGTTCACATCTGCGTCAGAGTCTCACTCCACTGCAGATTCCGATAAAAATTGACAGAGAGAAATGTCCTGCATAGACGAGTTTTCTCGCAGCGTTTTTATGCTGAAAAAACGGTGGAAAACCAACATACCCCATTATAACCTACAGGGTAACCTCTGTTTTAGCAGACAGGCTCTCCATTGATCGAGTCCCCCAACGGGACCGAATGACAGAGAGCCCAGCGTTAGTGTGAACCTGGCCTAAGCAGAACTCTTGCATTCTTTCCTTGTCTTGTCAGGATTTACTCTGCATTTTGCTCAGAAAGCCTGCTCCAAATCCTATAAACCTATATATCACAGAGTTCAGCTTCTCTGCCTCCGTTATAATCTGTTCTCAGATAAGGTAGCGGAAATTGCTTGAATGGTCTGCTTAAAGCTACATTTCATATGTTTTGTTTCTTGCTTTTTTCTCAATATTTGCAACTGTCTAAAATAAAAATGGACCTTTCTGCCCATAGCAGCCAATCATAGGACAGGTTCTATACTGTCCATGTGATCCACAGGCAGCACACCGTCCAATTGATTTTGATGGGCATATGCAGATGTGCTTTTTTTTTTCTATGGAATTTGGTCCATCGGAAGAAGAATGGAAATGCAAATATTTCAGGTTTTTTTTTTTTTTTTACTATTAATAGTACAGATCACTTTACCTCTTCTATGACTTTTTCTGTAAATTGAACATTTGGTGCTGGATTCTCAAAAAGATTGTAGCGGATAACTGGGGGTCCGAGCAGCAAGATACCCTGCGATGATCACTGTCAGGACACCCTTGTGACAAAAACAGTTTGGTCCAAAGTCTTCATTCTCTTTAATTTACCTCCAGCAGTGCAAGGAGTCGAAAATATTCCTGGTATATACTGTATGGCCTAATGGTAAAGCTCAACCATTTCCATTGGAGTAACACAGAAGGATTTGGCCTCATTATAGTAATGAATATAGTTTAGTAAAAGGTAATACCTCACCTCACCCATCCTATGCTGCTCTGTTTCAACAATTCCAAGGTCTGTCTCTGAACGTCCTCATCCCTCTTGATATATAAAGCACAGGTTATAATTGTTCACTACTTCCACCATTGACCCCTTTAACCTCATTTGTCACAGAATATCTCTGATTTCTTCTAGCATGACATTTCACATGGAAGCTCTATGGACATACAGAGTTGTTAGATCTGCACTGAAGGCATCATTTCCACTAAATACATATTGTAATAAAATACCATAATCTGCTTCTTCTCTTCACAATACATAGACGTTCACTAAAAACGCCAATGATGTTTCTGTTAAATTCACTGCACTGACAGACACTTTTTGTGTTTTTGATGTTTCTATTTTGTTTGTGCCAAAGAAAACCTAGGATATTGCAATGTATATGGCTGTAGGCATTAGATCCAGTTCTATAGTTGATACCCTTGTGTGGACTGACATGTGCATGAGCTATAACTACCTTTCTTTGGCTTGAGTTGAAACTGACATTTCTATTACAGGGTTACTATACCCTGAGCAACCTCATATGATCAAATAACTTGGCCCTTATAAAACATATGGGGCAGTGTTATTGTACTGTCACTGTGTCTGACTGTCTGTCTGTTGTTCATCTTTTGAGACTTGCCAAATCATATAACCCGTTCTTTGCATCAGCAGGCGGAAGAGCCAGTAGTGCTTTCTCTAGAAAGGTAAGTGTTTGGGATAAAACAGTAGGTACTATGGGAAATATCCAAAAACTGCTTAATAACTTCAATGTCCTTGGATGTGATGGGGCCAAGCATATGGACCTCTTCCAATGTGATACATTTCAGGTTTGCTGTAATATGTGAAAAGCAATGAAAAGTTCTCCTTTCATTGCAAGATTTCCTTTATATATTGTATATATGTATTAGGAAAATTTTTGTAATATACTTTTTCATGGGATCCTTTTATTAAAACATGGCTCTGAACACACTGAATATGCTACAGTTACTGGCCCTTCTCACTTCTTACACTAGTTTCACGTGTGCGTTCGGGTTTCCGATAATCGGGTCCACTTGGGGACCCAAAAAAACAGAAACCCAATCCACTTAAAAAGTGGTTAACCCGCGGAAACTATAATAGACTATTATGGGTTCTGCCAGGTTACTGCCCGAAAAGTGCGGAGAGAAAAGTTCTGCTTGCAGGACTTTTCTTTCTGCATTTTTCAAGTAGAATGGGGGATGAAATCCCCAAATAGCGATCGAACGCAGATGTGAACCCAGCCCACACGGAGTATACGCTCGCTGATTCTGAACATGTGAGGGCCCCTTCACACGGACTATACGCTCACTGATTCTGAACGTGTAACACGTTCCGTATCAGCGGTGTTAAAACAGATCCCATTGCTTTCTATGCGACCCGGCATACGCGCGCTCCCCATAGAAATGAATGGGTCGCTTTTTTCCCTATTGCTTTCAATGTAATACTGACTCTCCTTAGCAGCATGGAGTAAGGCTATGTTCACATCTGTGTTGGTGTCTGACTGGTGCAGAGTCTGTCTGAAACTGTGGAGGTCAGTGAATAAATAATGGATACTCAACATATCCCATAATAGTCAATTGGGTCCATCGGGATCTGCTGTCAGCCATTACTAGACAGATTCATTTTATTGTTTAATCCTTTTTTTACTGACCAGAAAAAAGGATTGAATGCCAATTCTTTTCTTTTTTTTTTAAGAAAAGGACCCCTAATCTGTTACAAAAATTACAAAAATGTTCAAAATACATCCCTGTACACAATATAAAGTATATAAACTAATAAATGATAGTTACACTTTAAGAGATTAGAGATGAGCGAACACTGTTCGGAACAGCCGTTCCGAACAGCACGCTCCCATAGAAATGAATGGAAGTGGCCGGCACGCGGGGGGTTAAGCGACCGGCCACCGGCAAAGCGTACGTGCCAGGTGCTTGCATTCATTTCTATGGGAGCGTGCTGTTCGGATCGGCTGATCCGAACAGTGTTCGCTCATCTCTAGAAGAGATCAAATAAACAAAGTATAGAAACAGACACTGAAATTGTTGGATAATAGTTAAACATAGAAAGCACCGGAAATATGAAGATTTCAGCGGTTACTGAAGCTCGATGACATTTCGTTATCTCTTGGGGGGCCTGCAGCGGGCAGCCACCAAAACACCTTATTTTTGTAGCTTTATTTATACACAATAAGTAATGAAGTAATCCATTTTACATGAAGATAACGTATCTAAGGGCAGGCTTATAAAAATGGTCTAAAATCAAAGCTTAATTGCCCATAGCAACCAATCACAGTGCAGCTTTCATTTTGTATTCTGCTCTTGAAAACTGAAAGCTGAATGGTGATTGGTTGCTATTAGTAACTAAAGCAGGATTGCTTTTAGACCATTGTAATAATCGCAGTGTTTGGGTCTTCATATAGCCGCCCTATACAGGCCTGAATGACTTTTACATGAGCCTTTTGGACTAATAAAAGTCTAGTGAATGGTCACAAGAATTAACAATTTTGACACTTTGTGCTGTGGTGGTGAAAATCGTGCACTTTGTCTTTTTAAGAGACACGCTATTTGCTTGACTAGAGGCCTAGTGTATATTATTGTTGAATACTGTTGTATAGAAACTTGTACCATCAAATATGATTTTTTTTATTTAGTTCAGGCAAAGATATAAGACCTACCAACCCGATGTATGCCAAAAGGAATATGTCCGACTACAAGCTGGCCAGTGAGTAAGTTAGATGTATACATCAGGAGATTGCAAATGCGATGTTAACCTAGCCTTTATTTTTATACTGAATATTTTGGTAAGGGGGGCATTCAAGAGTAAGGTTCTGTACACACCATGTCATAAATGGATATCGCAACACTCCATAGGATTCATCATATTATGGACATAATGTACAATGCGGACTGCTTGAGTCTACCGTGGTGTCTATTGTTTCAAAAGGAAGACTAGAATCTCAGGCGGTAGTGTGAACACAGTCTAAGATGTGCATGGGGCCGCCATTCATTCACAGGACTGCTGGCGGTTTATAAACACATGCTGCTGACATTAGATTGGTTTCCTTCTCTGTATGTAAAGGCCTCATATTAATATATTGAGGGATATCTGTATCTGCTGGTATTACAGGGACATATTCAGTTGACATACTATGCAGTATTTGGGAAATGACTCAGGAACTCCTATAATTCACAATATAAGGTATATATATATGTCTTAAACCACATGCATATATTTTTTGCCTTCTGTATTCCTTTAAGTGATGTCTTTGTATAGAAAATGTCTCACTCCCTTCTATAGCACTTGCTATGGCCATGTATCAAACCAATGCCCGCACCAACCAATCAGAGATCGGCTTTGATGTTGTAAACTAGTCTTAAACAATGAAAGCTGAGCTCCCATTTGCTGGTCTGGCAGCATGGACACTCTTTCTTTGAGATAGTCCCTAGTATATAAGGCTCATTTTAGACACTGCGGACTGTTTACACCCGATTGAGCTGCTGCGTCCCAATGTTTTTATGTGAGTTATTATGTGAATATATGTATGTAATGTCGCCAAAGTTAATTTGTTATTCTGTAAAAGCTTTCTGTGCAGGCACGCAAAGGCTTTTTCACAAAATCAAGTGGAAGTATAAGATTATAAGCAGGATGTCAATTATTTTATAATAAAGATAATGATGGTTTACGGCTTATATCAAAGCTGATTATTGTGTGGAAAGTTTCATTTTACTCTGTTCTTTGTTTCTGCAACTATAAGATGACAGAAGTACAGCTGGACCCTTGGACAGAACCAGAACCCGGGCCCCATCTGTGTATACACAGTCACTACATTAAGCACACAGCACAGTTATGTGTACTATAAGTTTGTTATCTTCTGTCCATCGATTGCTGGGATCCCCACTGACCATGACAACAGGGGCCCAAGCTCCCACTGTTTTAATCCCTGGACTGCCAAAGATAGTAAAGCATTGTACTCGGCTACTCTTCATCAGTCCCATAACCACGCAACCACCATTTAAACAGAGTAATTCAGGCTAGGTTCACATCTGTGTTGGATTCTACATCTACAATTGGCGGAGAGAAAAATCCTGCACAGAAGCTATACTGAAACTGCGTAAACCTGACAGACACCAGGTGGACCCCATTATAGTTTATGGGGTCCGCAGGTGACCGCTTTTTTAGAGGACGGGCTCTCCCCATGCGGACTTGAATGATGGAACACCAGTATGGGCTTCCTGCTGTTAGCCCCGACTGACTATACAGTTCTCCTCTATCTTCAGACCAAGTGGTCACTGTGTACTAATGCTCCACTTTTCCTTTGTAACATGGTATGATAAATCCCCCACTGGATATAAAAACGACAGAATGACTTTGCACTTACTAAAACCAAAAGTAGCAGAAGATATATACAATGTTAGTGGTTATAAAATGTATAGCGTGATTAGCACATGGTTAAAGGGGTTGTCCAGGTAAAACCCTTTAAAGCACAACCCTTTTCGTTAAAATCAGCTGGGAGCAGTGAAAAAAATAAAAAAAAATGCACACTCACCTGTCCCTGTTGCTCCAGTGCCCTCCCGCTTAGGCAAATCAGCAAAGGGACTGAATGTCACTACCTGTGACATCACGTGTCCTCTTCCTGAGGCCGCTGATTAACCTCAGCAGTCACATGACTGCTGAGGCCAATCAGAGGCTTCAGCACAACTCCGGAAGATGCTGCCGAAGCAGAAGAATTGGGAGGCGCAGGAGGACATTGGAGCATCAGGGACAGGTGAGTATGTTTGTTTTTTTTTTTTTGGTTTTTTTTCCCTCACTGACCCCAGCTGATTAAACACATGGTTGTCCTTTTTTTTTTGCCTGGACAACTCCTCCTTTAAAGAGGACCTTTCACCACTTTTGGGCACATGCAGTGTTATATACTGCCGGAAAGCTGACAGTGCGCTGAGTTCAGCGCACTGTCGGCTTTCCCGATCCGTGCCCGGTGTACAGAGCTTACGGTGCCGGTACCGTAGTGCTCTATGGTCAGAAGGGCGTTTCTGACCATTAGCCAGGAACGTCCTTCTGCCTCGCGGCGCCTATCGCGCTGTGCTGTGGAGCGGGGAGGAACGCCCCCTCCCTCTGCTCACACAGCTCGTCCATAGACGAGTATTATCAGGGAGGGGAGGGGGCGTTCCTCCCCGCTCCACAGCACAGCGCGATAGGCGCCGCGAGGCAGAAGGACGTTCCTGGCTAATGGTCAGAAACGCCCTTCTGACCATAGAGCACTACGGTACCGGCACCGTAAGCTCTTTACACCGGGCATGGATCGGGAAAGCCGACAGTGCGCTGAACTCAGCGCACTGTCAGCTTTCCGGCAGTATATAACACTGCATGTGCCCAAAAGTGGTGAAAGGTCCTCTTTAACATAAAGACTGCATTCTTAGAACTACAGATGTAGCAGAGCTAACCTGAACTTGTGCAATTGGTTAAACTGCTCCAGTGTGTTATCTTATCATACAAGACAACAAAAACCAAGAAAATTCTTGTAAAAAACATTTTATCAACAACATGGCATTGGTTTTTGTTGCCTTTTGTTATAAGAAATCACATTGCAACCTTTTAACCAATTGCACAAGTTCAGGTTAACTCTGCTAATTATGTCTGTATTAACCTATGAAAGTATGTATAAAATAGCCAAATATGTAAAAGGATATATCTTTCGTATAGGAAATAAATTCATAAATAAAAACTGAGTAAGGGTGCATTCACACTACGTAACGCCAGCGTGTATCACATCCGTACACGCCAGCGTTACAGCAGGGCTGCCGAACACATCCCATTCATTTCTATGGGAGCCGGCATACGAGCGCTCCCCATAGAAATGAATGGGCTGCTTCTTTCACTGCGAGCAGTCCCATTGAAGTGAATGGGAAGTGCCGGCGTATATGGCAAGCTCTGCTCATGCCGAGCCGTACACGCCGGCACTTCCCATTCACTTCAATGGGACTGCTCGCAGTGAAAGAAGCAGCCCATTCATTTCTATGGGGAGCGCTCGTATGCCGGCTCCCATAGAAATGAATGGGATGTGTTCGGCAGCCCTGCTGTAACGCCGGCGTGTACGGCTGTGATACACGCTGGCGTTACGTAGTGTGAATGCACCCTATAGGTAAAAACGGAAGGCATTTCTTTTCAGTCTGATTACCTATTTAATACAGCATTGCCCCCACCAGTGATGTCACTATAAAGTGCAACAAAATCAGAACGCACCCATAGGCACGTCAAGCAGTAGTAAAATAGTCATTAACACATACTCAAAAGACTACGACGGGGTGTCATTTACCAACACAATAGGTGGCAGCACGCTGCAGAACTGTCAAACAGATCTTTATTTCTCAAAAGTGTTCTACAGGAATATAAAAACATGACGGCTTTTTCCCAAAAATGGCATCAGTCCTGTCCATGGTATTGCAGCTCAGCTCAACTGAGTTCCAATTCCATACCCATCCTGTTGACAACAGCCTTTTTTTTTAGTTCCTAACAATTCCTTTAATTTTTGGACTAGAGATTTGTCATTGAGGTTGGAACATTACCGAACAGAATGGATTGGATTGTAAGCTGAATTTTGTGGCTGAGCTATGAGGAGGTTGGGAGTATTGATGGGTGGTAGTGAAATTGTGTTTTGCAGCATTTTTTGTGACGTCATCACAGCATGTGAATACACCCTGAAAGTAATATATAATATACTCAATTCACAAACACTCACATTTGAACAGCCCCCATTCACTTACATTAAATTTAATGCAGCCATGTGACATTCATAAAAAAAAAGACTGTTACTTGTATATTTAGGCTTATTCCATGTCTAATATTTGCCATACAAATAAAATGGTTATCTCACCTGATTTCCCCATACACATGTATACTGGATGTGACAAAACAATGCAGGGCGGATTCCTCAAGGGCTGGCTTATCTCGCCAAAAACTAGGGTTAGCCAATTGAAGCGAAGATCAGCCAACCACCTGATCTTTATTTCTGCTACTAGGGGACAGACAGTAGTTGGTCTGATGGTTGGTTGGTCCTGTCAGGGTCATTGGGTTTAGCCTATAATTATCTAATGGGGTTAGATTTGGACTGGGGGCTTGGCAGTGCCCTGTATTTCAATTGCACTGGCTGACTTGGTTCATGCTCCTTGGCGACTATATAGGCTTTGCCTCCTTGACTCTGAGAATGCTAAATTTTAGAGATGAAAATACATTAGGGGCTATGATAAAATAGTCCTCAATCTACTTGCATCCATCTATTCATATATTGTGGGTGGGAAGGCGAAAACTAAGAAAGATTCAGATACCATCTTCTAATTGTATGGTATACAATGAAATAACAGCTCTGCAGACAAGGACTATACCAACGGGTGAGTAAAGCCATATGGAAGTGCACAATTTCATTTCACGTTGCAGAAATTCTAGGATTGTTCCAGAAATTATGGCATGACCTGAATAACAGGTAAAAGAGCCAGTTTAGATTGACAGCCTGCATGTATAAATGGCAGCATACTGGTTATTTGGGAAAATGTGAAGTTCTTTAAAAAGACTGCATTACATTTCCTTATACCGGCTGCCTGGGTGTAATTATTAGATGTCACTGACATTAGTGATTTTACGGGGGTGGCTGCATAGACTCGTAGCAGATGAAGCCATCCTGCTTCCTGCGTAGATGATGGCAATGATCCAACAACGGCAGTACAAGGTATTCTGAGCCCTGGCATAGTCGTGACACTCAATATGACTTGTACAGAATAAGACGCTCGGGTCATGGACAAGGAGTTATACATTTTAATACATTTATAATTTTTATATATATATATAAATTTATTTATACATCAATAAAAATAATTCAATACACAAGCTTTCACAAATCTAACAAAATCATTGTTCTCACTTCATAGGTTCCTATAACAATTGATGCTTAGCCCTATGGAGGACAGATCTAGACATCTATACTGAGAGTGAAACATATGCCATATCAACTAGGATTCTATTCTTAGACCAGAAGGTTATGAATAATTCTGTAGTAATGCCATGTCTTACCAGTATATGCCTTAGCTTCACTGTATTAGAAATAAGGCTTAAAAATCCCTTTTGGCAATGATACACCCAGTCATCTAAGATTTAACCTTTACTCTTGTCAGAGATCCTTATCATGACGCCAGTGGCGTAACTAGGAATGGCGGGGCCCCGTGCCGAACTTTTGACATGGGGCCCCCCCGACACCGAAGATCTCGACCGAGTCCCTCCTACGCATTCCTGCGCGCTCTATTATGTCCCTTAGTGGCCCCTGCACACAGTATTATGTCCCTTAGTGGCCCCTGCACACAGTATTATACCCAATAGTGGCCTCTGCACACAGTATTATGTCCCATAGTGGCCCCTACAGGACTAAATACTGTCACCGCTGACCGCTATACCAGGACAAATTGTGGATAAAAAAAAATATGGTCCTGTGCATTACAATTTAGTAACTCCATGTGCCTCATATTAATAACAGTTAACCCCATCATCTCCCTCACATTAACCCCTGTCTGCCTCACCATAAGGGTTACTGATATGTGAGAGACATGGAGGTAATAATAAAGTATCTTCATTATTATTACCCCCATATGTCTCACATATCAGTAACTCTTATGGTGAGGCAAACAGGGGTTAATGTGAGGGAGATGATGGGGTTAACTGCTATTAATATGAGGCACATGGAGTAACTAAAACACAAGTAATCCCCCCAAATGCCTGATAGTAATAAGTATAGTAACCCCAGTACGTACCTGTGTAGCTTCAGTTTCATTTTCCTAGAGCAGCTTCTTCCTCTTCTCTTCTGTGCAGGAGCTCGGCAGGGATAAGCCCCGCCTCCTCCTCTCATTGGTGGGCAGAGGACAGCAGAGAAAGGGAGGGGGGAGAGAGGGGGGGAACGTCCTGCAGCGCTGACAGGAGCCAGACCTGCAGCTCCTGTGTCTCAGCCGTTGCTGCAGCTTCGGGGCCCCCTGTTGGTGGAAAGTATTCCACCAACAGGGGGCCCCGATCATTATACTCGGGGGTCCGAAAAGACCTCAGAGCATAATGATAGCAGCGGTAGCAGCTGTCACCGGGCCCCTAATGTCCCGGGCCCTGTGGCAGCTGCTACCACTGCTATGGTGGTAGTTACGCCACTGCATGACACCTTGTAATTGTTAACAACAAACCATAGTCAGATATCTTGCGTAGGATGGTTACAAGCAGGTGTTTTCTCACCACACAACATAGTCACTACTGGGGGTGAGCTGGAAGCCTTATGGATGAAATTAGGGAGACCACAAAAGACATATATATGACTATGCTTCTTAGACCTGGGTGCTGGGCGCATGCTACCTTGTGAATGTGTCACGTGTCAGAAACACTTAGGTGCATTTTTTAATTTTGTCAAAGCTTAGGCTCGGCTCACCTCTGTGTCAGCGGATCCTTTAGGAGCCATTGATCCATCTGGTCCAAGCAATTTTTTGCTGGTGATGTCAACCCAAAAGAAAGATATTGACTATAATGGGGTCCCTCAGGATCTTTTGTTGTTTTGGAATGTCTTTACTGTTTATTCTGTACTTCTGTTTCTACAGCAGATCAGACGAATGGATCAAATGACACAAATGTGAACACACCCTGTCTCTAGTGAATTTTGCTGGGGAGGGGGGGAATCATTCAGCAATCCTAAATGGCTTGTTAGTATCATCAACATCTGAATACTTTTTTCGAGTCTTGCACAACCCCTTTATAGGGAATCTGTCACTAAAACACAACATTTCCACCCAGCCCTGCAGATAGATAAGTCAGGGGCACCAGAATCCATGCCTGCAGATAGGTTAGGGTCACCTGAATCAAATAGTGTCTCCCCCTTGTGAATCACTTACTCCGTTGCCTCATTCTTTGGATAAGCATAGATATTACTGTTGCTCAAAAGATATAAGTGACAAACCCCTCGTCGCTTAAAAGAGATTATTTGTACATTGACAAAACCTGCATTATCTTGGCCATGTGACCAAAGGACATGATAAGTGAGGTTGCAGCCCTGCAGCAAGAGTATTTGTTGGACGAACCCCAACAAATTCTACTATTCTTATACTCTAGGGTTTTGTCAGACCCTGGGGTTTAATGATCAAAGGACTAGGGGAGGTGGCAAACATAAAAACCAGTGTTACTCACCTCTCCTGCACTCTGATGTGACTCTCCAGTCTTTGGGCCTCTTTAGTAACATCCCAGACGTCATGTAGCCCAAGCTGGTGTCATTATGCATCACAATGCTGGGCCTGGCCCAAGTGACATCTGTGCTGACATTGAAGAGGACCGAAAGCAGCAGGGAGTGCACTGTATCCCAGGAGAGGTAAGTACCACTGGTTTTTTATGTTTGTCACCTCCCTGGGTCTTCGTTCATTATACTCTGGGTTCAGACCACAGGGTATAATAATAGTTTGTGGGTGGTCCATTATGGGACATACTACTGTGTGGAGAAGCCATTATGGGACATAATACTGTGTGCAGGGGTCACTATGTAGCATTATGCTGTCTGGAGGCCACTTTGGGATATTATAGTGTTTATAAATGGGGCATTATACTGTGTAGAGGTCAGGAAAGAAGGTGCTATGCTGTGGGAGGAGGGGAGGGCAAGTCTTTGCTAGTTATGCCCCTGTCTGTAACCATGGTCTGAGTCACTCTGAACTTTATATGGCAATTCATTGCACTGATAGATGTTATTCCCAGCTACGAGGTTGCTCTCCCTGGATTTACTTCTAACATCAGCAGAAAAGGGGTTAACATAACAGACTTGCAGCCATTACAGTTATTAAATATAGATAAGTTAAGTTTGGGAGAAAGAAAACTCACCAAGGATCAATGCATATAAGAATCCCTGAGTGACTACCCAAATGGGGAGGAATGGTGCTCTGCTCACCACCCCTCAATCCCCTCAATCCCCTCTGCTCGGGCTGATGGTTAGGAGAGAGTAAAGCAAGTCACACCTAAAGACTGCACACAGGAAGTTATAGGACCATGATAGAAAGAAAATAGTTTACATGGAGTGACACCAAAAAATTCTATCTAGGAAAACATCCACTCAATATTTATAAATAAAAAATACATACAGTAGTCACATGTTGGTTATTAATAGGAGAGTAAAATAGATTGACGGAACTGTCCCTTTAAATATACCTGTATTTTTTTATTTTTTTTTTACCCAAGTCTTAAATCATTCTCCAACAGGCTCTAGATGCAAGGATTTTATGTACTGCGTGGGGTAAATATTACCTAAAGACAAAACAGCAAATGAAGTGCACCTTGAACCTACCTGTAAGAATTTATTAGGGTCTCAGCCTTTATGGACTGTAGTACTTTGGTAATATCCTTGTGGGAGAAGGTGGTTTCAAAGTCCCTATCACTGCCCTGTATAACATTATATTTGGGAGTTTATAGCTGATAATAGAGACACAGACATGTAAACTGGATCTAGCCATCAAGTACGATAGAGACTGACAGTTAAAGGGTACCCCAGTATGTGCAGGGTCTTTGTGGTCAGTCTGTTCTATGACTGTATAAGTCTTCATATATGATGTCTTACCGGTTTTTCTTCTGCTAATAATCACATTATGACAAACACATTTTGCATTCCTGTCTCAGGCTATGGGCATGTACAATAAGGAGCAGTCTGCCCCCTCCACATCTATTGCTTTATTTTAACTGTATATTTATTAAAGAAAATGTAAGTAAAACAACGTAATGAAGATATGTAAAATACTGAGACATATATGCACAGAGCTATCAAAAATCAGAGTAAAATACAAAAAAACATCAAGACTCATATAAAGGTAAATCAAGTATAATGGAGACAAAGGACACAGAAAACAGAGAAAACAGAAGGAGAAAAAGGTAAGGGATATACACGTGAGGGGAAGTGGAATAACTGGTAGGACATCATACCGTAGTCTTCACAGTCAGATATATCACAAGTGTCTGTCGGACAGGCGAGGTAAGTAACATTGGTTTTTATGCGTTTTTTTGTTTTATTTTACCTCCCCTGGGCCTCCAATCATTATACTCTGAGGTCTGAAAAGATTCCAGAGTATAATCATTTAGATTATGGTTGGTCCACTATGGGACATAATACTGGGAGGAGGGGCCGCTATGGGACATAATACTGTATGGTGGGGCCACTATGGGACATAATACTGTATGGTGGGGCCACTATGGGACATAATACTGTATGGTGGGGCCGCTATGGGACATAATACTGTATGGTGGGGCCACTATGGGACATAATACTGTGCGGAGGGGCCACTATGGGACATAATACTGTATGGTGGGGCCGCTATGGGACATAATACTGTATGGTGGGGCTGCTATGGGACATAATAGTGTATGGAGGGCCAATATGGGACATAATAATTTGTGAATGGGCCACTATGAAACATTATACAGTGTGGAGGGACCACTATTGGACATTATACGGTGTGCAGGGGACACACTGAGAAGGTGGTTCACACTTGAATGAAATGTGTTTGTGTGAAAGCAGCCTTAGTTTACTGTATCTTAATCTGTGACTACAGTTTAGCAGCAGTTCCCACAGGACTCACCATTAGTTCAGGCTGCTGTAAAACATGTGTTTTTGGAAAATGCCGCATGTTAATTATACAGGTGAAAATCCTACTTCTCTTACATCCCACCAGCAGCACAATGATGGGGAAGAACAGAGTGGAATTTTTAATAATACTAACAAATAGTTAATTAATTAGACCCTCCCCCTTTTCCCAAATAAGGAAGAACTTTCCCGAACTGTGTTTTTTTCTGTCCTGTGTGGTGGGACATTCAGTATTGCTTCACCCATACTTATGCATTATTTTTAGCACTTTTTTTCATTTTAAGTACTTATCCTCCCCTCCTCCAATTGGGTCGCCTCCATTTCGTTCTCTAGGGTGTCTTCTAGGCTGGCGCCCTTCTCCGCTTGCTTTCTTATCCAGCTGCATTCTGTACCACTGGCTTCCAGCCTTATTCCGGTGTCATTCTGGCGGAGGTGACATCATGGGTGACTTCCTCTTCCCACCATCCTCTGCATGTAGTTCCCAATGATGGATGTGATCTTACTGATGGATGTCTCATTTTGCCGTTTCACTTATTGCCTCCTTCCAAGATGCTGGCGCCCTCTTGGTGGAAATGATGTGGCTGGGGGCTTCAGCACCTTGTCTATCTTGCCAGATGTCTGGCAAATTAAAGGAAGTGACCTGTTAGCACAGGTCATGTGACTGCACTGCTTTGTGAAGGGGTATCTCAAAATCTTTATTTTATAAAAGAATATTAAAAAGAATAGTAAATGCTCTAAAACGGTTAAAAAAAAGAAAGTTCCAACAGGAAGTGACCTTTGGTGATAGTCAAATTCTCTATTTTGGCATGCTGCTCAACTGTCCGGCCTCTTTGTTTCAGACAGACGGACAATAGGCTTCTATTGTGATTACTGGTTTGGAATAAATAGACATTACTTTTTCTTTCTTACACCCAAACTCTTGATCATTGAAGGTAAAGACGGTTTAAATGTTTTCTCCTTTTTTTTTAGATTTGTATCTAATCATCTATTCTTTGTTTAAATAGATGTCATCTTCGGCCTTTGGGGATGATGAATCCTTTAGAAGGACGTCTTCCTCTAAACAAAAACATCTCTCCTGTAGAGTCTGCAAAATTCCATTATCTGACGGGTATGAACATAACACCTGCCGTCAGTGTCGGCCCAAGGAGCGCTATGATGAATCCTTTACGTTGTCATCTGGGTAAAGGAATACATCCAGGACTCGATGCAAGAACTAAAGGATTAATTTTCTAAGAGGCCTAGACATGCTGAGCCATCCATATCTATAATACTCTGGGATGAGGAATTCCGAGTACTGGATGAAACCAACTCTTTCTCTGAAGACTCGGAATTGGATGTTGGTAAAGCGGTATTTCCTGTGTAAAACATCCAGAGGCTTATAAAATCAGATTGGGCAACCATAATGTTGATTCCAGGGAAGCTCCAGAGTCCACCTCTAGGAGATTCTCAAGGTAGCAAGTAAGCTATGTGCAGAGCATTCCCAGTTGCAGTTAGACATATTCTGGTGTTTGAAATCATCCATGAAAAGCATCTGTCTAGAAGCAGATTTCTTGAATGGAACTTCCATTTTTCATCCAAGGCCATGACATTGTCCACCAACATCTTTGGACTTCCATATAGCTGGGCAAATTGTTCAGTGAAGAACTAGACAGGCTAATGGAGGGTCTAGCTGATAAGAAGAGTAAGTCCCTTCTAAGTCATTTTGTGGTCGTAGCAGACAGTGGAGGAAAGGTCTATCACCTCAGTGACCTAAGCAGTCCAGAGGCCACTACCAGGGCATTCTAGATTTCAAAGAAGAAATCCAGTCGGTGAAATTCCAGAGAGGATGAGAAACCTAAAAAGCCACAGCTTTGATGGTCAGCTGTGCATGGTCATTTCTCTTTCTTTGAGGTGCTTCAATTTCTCATCCAGTCCCTCACTGGGTTTTGTCAAATTTTTTAAAGATTTTTACTTTGGGTGCATTCACACTGAGTATACGCTAAGCTCTTTCTGAACGTAAAACACATTCAGAATGAGCGCGGACAAAGCAGATCCCATTCATTTCTATGCGCGTATCACATTGAAAGGAATAGGGAAAAAAGCAGCCCATGCATTTCAATGGGGAGCGCACGTATGCCGGCTCCCATAGAAATGAATGGGATCTGCTTTGTACGTGCTCATTCTGAACGTGTTTTACATTCAGAATGAGCTGAGCGTATGCTCAGTGTGAATGTACCCTAAGAATAGTTTTTGTCCTGGCTGTAACATCTGCCAAGCGGACTAAGGAGTTGCAAGCTCTATCGTCTGTGGATCCTTACATCGGTTTCCACCCAACTAAAATTTGTGACAAAAACATACAATAAGTTGTTGCTGCGTTTTTTTTCTCTGTATTCTTTCTTACCCTATGAAATCTATAGAGAAAATTCTTGCAATTCCACACCTAAAATTAACATGCTGCATTTTTTTAAAAAAAATGCACAGATTTTTGGAAACGCAACTTTTTTATCTCATTGTGTGGGGATGAGATTAAACAAAATCATAATGTAGGGCTTTAGCCATAAACCTTAGGATACTAAACCAATAAGAAAAGGTAATTACTAGGTAATAGGTACTATGTCATTGAAATAGAAATAGGAAACCTGAAGACTTGCATCAAAAATGAACTTCACGTCTAGTAATATGTAGAGATGAGCGAACACTAAAATGTTCGAGGTTCGAAATTCGATTCGAACAGCCGCTCAATGTTCGTGTGTTCGAATGGGTTTCGAACCCCATTATAGTCTATGGGGAACAGATACTCGTTAAGGGGGAAACCCAAATCCGTGTCTGGAGGGTCACCAAGTCCACTATGACACCCCAGGAAATGATGCCAACACCTCTGGAATGACACTGGGACAGCAGGGGAAGCATGTCTGGGGGCATCTAACACACCAAAGACCCTCTATTACCCCAACATCACAGCCTAACAACTACACACTTTACACACTCAATACCACCTCTCTGACAGTAGGAAAACACCTTGAAACATGTGTATTTGGCACTTGCAGTGAGGAGAGCTTGTCACCAGCAGTGAATTTGGCCCTTGTAGTAAGTTGAGGTTGGCACCAACATTTGTTTTGAAAATCAGGGTGGATTGAGCCTCTAACCAGCAGAGTTTGGGCAAATTCATGGTGGAGGGAGCCTCTAAACACCCCAGTTTGGGCAAATTCATGGTGGAGGGAGCCTCTAAAAACCCCAGTTTGGACCAATTCATGGTGGAGGGAGCCTCTAACCAGCCCAGTGTGGGCAAATTCATGGTGGAGGGAGCCTCTAAAAAACCCAGTTTGGACCAATTCATGGTGGAGGGAGCCTCTAACCAGCCCAGTTTGGGCAAATTCATGGTGGAGGGAGCCTCTAAAAAACCCAGTTTGGACCAATTCATGGTGGAGGGAGCCTCTAACCAGCCCAGTTTGGGCAAATTCATGGTGGAGGGAGCCTCTAAACAGCCCAGTTTGGGCAAATTCATGGTGGAGGGAGCCTCTAAACAGCCCAGTTTGGGCAAATTCATGGTGGAGGGAGCCTCTAACCAGCCCAGTTTGGACCAATTAATGGTGGAGGGAGCCTCTAACCAGCCCAGTTTGGGCAAATTCATGGTGGAGGGAGCCTCTAAACAGCCCAGTTTGGACCAATTCATGGTGGAGGGAGCCTCTAAAAACCCCAGTTTGGACCAATTCATGGTGGAGGGAGCCTCTAAACAGCCCAGTTTGGGCAAATTCATGGTGGAGGGAGCCTCTAACCAGCCCAGTTTGGACCAATTCATGGTGGAGGGAGCCTCTAACCAGCCCAGTTTGGGCAAATTCATGGTGGAGGGAGCCTCTAAACAGCCCAGTTTGGACCAATTCATGGTGGAGGGAGCCTCTAAAAAACCCAGTTTGGACCAATTCATGGTGGAGGGAGCCTCTAACCAGCCCAGTTTGGACCAATTAATGGTGGAGGGAGCCTCTAAACAGCCAAGTTTTGGGAAATTCATGGTGGAGGGAGCCTCTAACCAGCCCAGTTTGGACCAATTCATGGTGGAGGGAGCCTCTAAACAGCCCAGTTTGGGCAAATTCATGGTGGAGGGAGCCTCTAAAAAACCCAGTTTGGACCAATTCATGGTGGAGGGAGCCTCTAACCAGCCCAGTTTGGACCAATTAATGGTGGAGGGAGCCTCTAAACAGCCAAGTTTGGACCAATTCATGGTGGAGGGAGCCTCTAAAAACCCCAGTTTGGACCAATTCATGGTGGAGGGAGCCTCTAACCAGCCCAGTTTGGGCAAATTCATGGTGGAGGGAGCCTCTAACCAGCCCAGTTTGGACCAATTAATGGTGGAGGGAGCCTCTAAACAGCCAAGTTTGGACCAATTCATGGTGGAGGGAGCCTCTAAAAACCCCAGTTTGGACCAATTCATGGTGGAGGGAGCCTCTAACCAGCCCAGTTTGGGCAAATTCATGGTGGAGGGAGCCTCTAAACAGCCCAGTTTGGGCACATTCATGGTGGAGGGAGCCTCTAACCAGCCCAGTTTGGACCAATTAATGGTGGAGGGAGCCGCTAAACAGCCCAGTTTGGACCAATTCATGGTGGAGGGAGCCTCTAAAAACCCCAGTTTGGACCAATTCATGGTGGAGGGAGCCTCTAAAAAACCCAGTTTGGACCAATTCATGGTGGAGGGAGCCTCTAACCAGCCCAGTTTGGACCAATTAATGGTGGAGGGAGCCTCTAAACAGCCAAGTTTGGACCAATTCATGGTGGAGGGAGCCTCTAAAAACCCCAGTTTGGACCAATTCATGGTGGAGGGAGCCTCTAACCAGCCCAGTTTGGGCAAATTCATGGTGTAGGGAGCCTCTAAACAGCCCAGTTTGGGCAAATTCATGGTGGAGGGAGCCTCTAACCAGCCCAGTTTGGACCAATTAATGGTGGAGGGAGCCGCTAAACAGCCCAGTTTGGACCAATTCATGGTGGAGGGAGCCGCTAAACAGCCCAGTTTGGATCAATTCATGGTGGAGGGAGCCTCTAAAAACCCCAGTTTGGACCAATTCATGGTGGAGGGAGCCTCTAAACAGCCCAGTTTGGACCAATTCATGGTGGAGGGAGCCTCTAACCAGCCCAGTTTGGGCAAATTCATGGTGGAGGGAGCCTCTAACCAGCCCAGTTTGGGCAAATTCATGGTGGAGGGAGCCTCTAACCAGCCCAGTTTGGACCAATTAATGGTGGAGGGAGCCGCTAAACAGCCCAGTTTGGACCAATTCATGGTGGAGGGAGCCTCTAAAAACCCCAGTTTGGACCAATTCATGGTGGAGGGAGCCTCTAAACAGCCCAGTTTGGACCAATTCATGGTGGAGGGAGCCTCTAAAAAACCCAGTTTGGACCAATTAATGGTGGAGGGAGCCTCTAAACAGCCCAGTTTGGGCAAATTCATGGTGGAGGGAGCCTCTAACCAGCAGAGTTGGTGGAAATCAGGGTGGAGGGAGCCTCTAACCAGCAGAGTTGGGGGAAATCAGGGTGGAGGGAGCTTAGTATTAGCAGAATTGTGCAACGCTTATGGTGGATGAGTATGAGGATGCGGAGGAATTGGAGAGGTTGAGTACAGACATGGAGTTTCATGTTGGGGTGCTTTACACAGGTGGGCACAAAAATGACGGCTCTACCCAGTGGTGGTTCATTTTTATCAAAGTGAGCCGGTCGGCACTCTCAGCTGACAGACGGGTGCGCTTGTCAGTGATGATGCCACCGGCTGCACTGAACACCCTCTCAGATAGGACGCTGGCGGCAGGACAGGACAGCACCTCCAAGGCATATAGGGCAAGTTCAAGCCACAGGTCCAACTTCGACACCCAATACGTGTAGGGCGCAGAGGGGTCGGAGAGGACAGGGCTGTGGTCGGAAAGGTATTCCCGCAACATGCGCCTATACTTCTCACGCCTGGTGACACTAGGACCCTCCGTGGCGGCACTTTGGCGAGGGGGTGCCATCAAGGTCTCCCAGACCTTAGACAGTGTGCCCCTCGTTTGTGTGGACCAGTGAGAACTTGGTTGCCTACTGGAGGAACTGCCCTCCCTGCCGCCAACGTCACATGCTGGAAACATCTCCATCATATTCTGCACCAATTGCCTGTGGCAAGCATTGATGCGATTGGCCCTCCCCTCTACCGGAATAAAAGACGAGATGTTGTTTTTATACCGGGGGTCAAGGATAGCAAAGATCCAGTACTGGTTGTCCTCCATGATTTTGACAATACGCTTGTCGGTTGTAAAGCACCCCAACATGAACTCAGCCATGTCTGCCACAGTGTTAGTTGGCATGACTCCTCTGGCCCCACCGGAAAGTTCAATCTCCATTTCCTCCTCATCCTCCATGTCTACCCATCCGCGCTGCAACAATGGGACGATTCGAAGTTGCCCGGAAGCCTCCTGTATCACCATCACATCATCGGACAACTCTTCTTCCTCCTCCTCCTCCTCCTCCTCCTCCTCCATTAAACGCAGTGAAGCGGACAGATGTGTGGACCTACTCTCCAGCTGTGACGGATCGGATGCTATCCCTAACTCCTCTGTGTGATCTGAGTTATCCCTGATGTCAATCAGGGATTCTCTCAGAACACACAAGAGCGGGATTGTAAGGCTCACCATCGCATCCTCAGAGCTCACCCTCCTTGTGGACTCCTCAAAGACCCGTAGGATGTCACAAAGGTCTCTCATCCATGGCCACTCATGGATGTGAAACTGAGGCAGCTGACTTTGTGGCACCCTAGGGTTTTGTAGCTGGTATTCCATCAAAGGTCTCTGCTGCTCAACCACTCTATTCAACATCTGAAACGTTGAGTTCCAGTGTGTGGGGACGTCGCACAAAAGCCGGTGTTGTGGCACATGCAGGCGTTGCTGGAGAGATTTTAAGCTAGCAGCGGCTACTGTCGACTTGCGAAAGTGGGCGCACATGCGCCGCACTTTCACCAGTAGCTCTGGAACATTGGGGTAGCTCTTTAGGAAACGTTGCACCACTAGGTTGAAGACGTGGGCCAGGCATGGAACATGTTGGAGTCCGGCAAGCTCCAGAGCTGCTACCAGGTTCCGGCCGTTATCACAAACGACCATGCCTGGGCCCAGGTGCAGCGGCTCAAACCATATTGCCGTCTCATCGAGGAGGGCATCCCTCACCTCGGAGGCAGTGTGCTGTCTGTCCCCCAAGCTGATCAGCTTCAGCACAGCCTGCTGACGTCTACCAACGCCAGTGCTGCAACGTTTCCAACTCGTAGCTGGGGTCAATCTAACAGCGGAGGAGGAGGCGGTGGCGGAGGAGGAGGCGGTGGCGGAGGAGGAGGCGGTAGAGGAGGAGGAGGAGGGGGGTGTTCTTCTCGTGTCCCTGCCAGGAATGTTAGGCGGGGAGACGAGGTACACCGGGCCAGTTTGGGAAGCAGTCCCAGCCTCAACTACATTCACCCAGTGTGCCGTCAGTGAAATGTAGCGTCCCTGTCCGCATGCACTTGTCCACGCGTCGGTGGTCAAGTGGACCTTTGTGCAAAGCGCGGAACTAAGGGCCCGCCTGATGTTGAGTGACACGTGCTGGTGCAAGGCGGGGACGGCACACCGGGAGAAGTAGTGACGGCTAGGGACGGCATAGCGAGGTGCCGCAGTTGCCATCAGGTCCAGGAAGGCGGGAGTTTCAACAAGCCGGAACGCCAACATCTCCTGGGCCAGCAGTTTAGCGATGTTGGCGTTCAAGGCTTGCGCGTGTGGGTGGTTAGCAGTGTATTTCTGCCGCCGCTCCAATGTCTGAGAGATGGTGGGTTGTTGTAAAGAAACGCCTGATGGTGCCTTTGATGGTGCAGGAGAAGGAGATAAGACAGGACCAGGGGAGGATGAGGTAGAAGTCAACAAAGTGGCGGAGGCAGATGAAGTGGTGTCCTGGCTCGTCCTCTGGAGTGCATCGCCAGCACAGTCAGCAGTGGCAGTGGCAGAGGCAGAGGCAGTGGCAGAGGCAGTGGCAGTGGCGTGAACGGCAGGCGGCCTTTGTCCTGCCGTTGCTGCCTGCCACTGATTCCAGTGCTTGGATTCCAAATGACGGCGCATTGAAGTGGTGGACAGGTTGCTCTTCTCAGAGCCCCTAATCAATTTCGAGAGGCAAATTGTGCAGACAACACTATATCTGTCCTCGGCGCATTCCTTGAAAAAACTCCACACCTTCGAGAAACGTGCCCTCGAGGTGGGAGTTTTTCGGGGCTGGGTACGAACTGGAACATCTTGGGAGATTCCGGGTGTGGCCTGGCTTCGCCTAAGCTGATGACCTCTGCCTCTGCCTCTAGCTACCCTTTTTGGTGCTGCACCTGCCTCAACATCCACACTACTTTCCCCGCTTGACATCCCCCCTGTCCAGGTCGGGTCAGTGTCCTCATCATCCACCACTTCCTCTTCCAACTCCTGTCTCATCTCCTCCTCCCGCACAATGCGCCGGTCAACTGGATGCCCTGACGGCAACTGCGTCACATCATCGTCGATGAGGGTGGGTTGCTGGTCATCCACCACCAAATCGAACGGAGATGGAGGAGACTCTAGTGTTTGAGCATCTGGACACAGATGCTCCTCTGTTAGGTTCGTGGAATCGTGACGTGGAGAGGCAGGTTGAGGGACAATGAAAGGAACGGAGAACAGCTCTGGGGAGCAGGGACAGTTTGGGTTATTGTTCTGTAAAGCTTCGGAATTTTGGGAGGAAGGAAGACAAGACTGTTGGGTAATAGGAGGAGAGGAGGCAGAGTCTGACTGGCTGCTGGACAATGTACTGTAAGCGTTCTCTGACAGCCATTGCAAGACCTGTTCCTGGTTCTCGGGCCTACTAAGGTTTGTACCCTGCAGTTTAGTTAATGTGGCAAGCAACCCTGGCACTGTGGAGTGGCGCAATGCTTGCTGCCCCACAGGAGTAGGCACGGGACGCCCTGTGGCTTCACTGCTACCTTGCTCCCCAGAACCATTCCCCCGACCTCGCCCACGGCCTCGTCCACGTCCCTTTCCGGGAGCCTTGCGCATTTTGAATTCCTAGTTAGAAATTGGCACTGTTTACCAGTAGTAAAAATTGTGGGTGCACGTAACCCCAATATATTCTTTGAATTCCCAGTCAGACACTGGCACTATATGGCAGTAGCAAGAAATGAGGGTATTTGTATTCCCAATATATTCTTTGAATTCCCAGTCAGACAATGGCACTGTATACCAGTAGTAAAAATTGTGGGTGCACGTAACCACAATATATTCTTTGAATTACCAGTCAGAAACTGGCACTATATGGCAGTAGCAAGAAATGAGGGTATTTATAACCCCAATATATTCTTTGAATTCCCAGTCAGACAATGGCACTGTATACCAGTAGTAAAAATTGTGGGTGCACGTAACCCCAATATATTCTTTGAATTACCAGTCAGAAACTGGCACTATATGGCAGTAGCAAGAAATGAGGGTATTTGTATTCCCAATATATTCTTTGAATTCCCAGTCAGACAATGGCACTGTATACCAGTAGTAAAAATTGTGGGTGCACGTAACCACAATATATTCTTTGAATTACCAGTCAGAAACTGGCACTATATGGCAGTAGCAAGAAATGAGGGTATTTATAACCCCAATATATTCTTTGAATTCCCAGTCAGACAATGGCACTGTATACCAGTAGTAAAAATTGTGGGTGCACGTAACCCCAATATATTCTTTGAATTACCAGTCAGAAACTGGCACTATATGGCAGTAGCAAGAAATGAGGGTATTTGTATTCCCAATATATTCTTTGAATTCCCAGTCAGACAATGGCACTGTATACCAGTAGTAAAAATTGTGGGTGCACGTAACCCCAATATATTCTTTGAATTACCAGTCAGAAACTGGCACTATATGGCAGTAGCAAGAAATGAGGGTATTTGTATTCCCAATATATTCTTTGAATTCCCAGTCAGACAATGGCACTGTATACCAGTAGTAAAAATTGTGGGTGCACGTAACCACAATATATTCTTTGAATTACCAGTCAGAAACTGGCACTATATGGCAGTAGCAAGAAATGAGGGTATTTGTATTCCCAATATATTCTTTGAATTCCCAGTCAGACAATGGCACTGTATACCAGTAGTAAAAATTGTGGGTGCACGTAACCCCAATATATTCTTTGAATTACCAGTCAGAAACTGGCACTATATGGCAGTAGCAAGAAATGAGGGTATTTGTATTCCCAATATATTCTTTGAATTCCCAGTCAGACAATGGCACTGTATACCAGTAGTAAAAATTGTGGGTGCACGTAACCACAATATATTCTTTGAATTACCAGTCAGAAACTGGCACTATATGGCAGTAGCAAGAAATGAGGGTATTTGTATTCCGAAAATATTCTTTGAATTCCCAGTCAGACAATGGCACTGTATACCAGTAGTAAAAATTGTGGGTGCACGTAACCCCAATATATTCTTTGAATTCCCAGTCAGACACTGGCACTATATGGCAGTAGCAAGAAATGAGGGTATTTGTATTCCCAATATATTCTTTGAATTCCCAGTCAGACAATGGCACTGTATACCAGTAGTAAAAATTGTGGGTGCACGTAACCACAATATATTCTTTGAATTACCAGTCAGAAACTGGCACTATATGGCAGTAGCAAGAAATGAGGGTATTTATAACCCCAATATATTCTTTGAATTCCCAGTCAGACAATGGCACTGTATACCAGTAGTAAAAATTGTGGGTGCACGTAACCCCAATATATTCTTTGAATTCCCAGTCAGACACTGGCACTATATGGCAGTAGCAAGAAATGAGGGTATTTGTATTCCCAATATATTCTTTGAATTCCCAGTCAGACAATGGCACTGTATACCAGTAGTAAAAATTGTGGGTGCACGTAACCCCAATATATTCTTTGAATTCCCAGTCAGACACTGGCACTATATGGCAGTAGCAAGAAATGAGGGTATTTGTATTCCCAATATATTCTTTGAATTCCCAGTCAGACAATGGCACTGTATACCAGTAGTAAAAATTGTGGGTGCACGTAACCCCAATATATTCTTTGAATTCCCAGTCAGACACTGGCACTATATGGCAGTAGCAAGAAATGAGGGTATTTATAACCCCAATATATTCTTTGAATTCCCAGTCAGACAATGGCACTGTATACCAGTAGTAAAAATTGTGGGTGCACGTAACCCCAATATATTCTTTGAATTCCCAGTCAGACACTGGCACTATATGGCAGTAGCAAGAAATGAGGGTATTTGTATTCCCAATATATTCTTTGAATTCCCAGTCAGACAATGGCACTGTATACCAGTAGTAAAAATTGTGGGTGCACGTAACCCCAATATATTCTTTGAATTACCAGTCAGAAACTGGCACTATATGGCAGTAGCAAGAAATGAGGGTATTTGTATTCCCAATATATTCTTTGAATTCCCAGTCAGACAATGGCACTGTATACCAGTAGTAAAAATTGTGGGTGTATATAGCCCCAATTCTATTGCTAGGGGACTTGCAGGGTATTTCTGGGGTGAAGGTGGGGGGGGCACACCGTTGGAACGGGTATCGGGGTATATATCGGGTATACGGGAATACACTGACAGTGTATTCCATTCAGGATCCTGGGAAAGCTGGGTTGCGGCGATTGAGCCCGTCAGTGCCACGTTACACTGACAAGCTTCTCCCTGGAATTTAGCTCTTATAAGAGCTGTTGGTTGTCTTCTCCTTCCTATCCTAGCCTGTCCCTGCCTACCCAGAATCTAAGCCCTAGCTAGCTGGACGGAAACCTCCGTCCTCGGTGAATTGCAAGCTCAGAATGACGCGAACCTGGGCGGCGCTGTTCTTTTAAATTAGAGGTCACATGTTTTCGGCAGCCAATGGGTTTTGCCTACTTTTCTCAACGTCACCGGTGTCGTAGTTCCTGTCCCACCTACCCTGCGCTGTTATTGGAGCAAAAAAGGCGCCAGGGAAGGTGGGAGGGGAATCGAGTAATGGCGCACTTTACCACGCGGTGTTCGATTCAATTCGAACATGCCGAACAGCCTAATATCCGATCGAACATGAGTTCGATAGAACACTGTTCGCTCATCTCTAGTAATATGGTTTTAGAATAAAATATAACCCATGCTAAGGTTATGACATTTTTTGAGGTTCTTCACAGATGAGTAAAATGAAGAACAAACGGTGGTACAGGAAAACTATGTCTACTTTTTGAGGTTAGAGATTACTGTTAACACTTCTGCAATTTCTTTGAAAGGCACGGAAACAGGGGCGAGTGACTTCTGATGTTGAGCTGGGATGTGACAGGTGAGCCTGAGCTTCTCTACTCTACAAGTGTAATCATATCACCCTCCTCCAACAATACAATGAATATGTACTATACAACAGTGCTTCAAAGTTTGAGAAACTTTCAGAGTTTTCCTAAATTTTTGCATAAATTTGACTACACCAGATATCTGGCATAAACGATGATAAATCTAGCCAATGTCCTAGCTCCCTGTTGCAAAAATGAAAAAGATGCTATATTTTGTACAAAAAGCCGATTTATGCAATCAATTCAGACTTTTTCAGTTTAGTTGGTATACAATTATATTGCAATGCTGATATATAACACAGACTCATACAGTACATAGTTATCTATAAGTGAGAAGATTATAGAGCATTAGCTAATAGAGTTACACAAGAACATCACATAGCATGGGCGATAGAGACCAGGGTGCGAAAAAACATTGTCACAAATAGGTCAAACAAAAGCATTCTATTAGAAGGATATGAGAGAAGCGTACTTCAAGATGGGAGGGGGCAGAGAAGTATCAGGTTTATCAGCGTTCCCATTCTTACAGGACGTTTATGGCATTGTTGGTTGAAAGCATAAATATATTCACAATACATAATTTTTATTAATTCTTCATATGATATCTATTCTATGAGAAGAAGCATTAGGTGATTTACAATTTTGGGCAAGAGCTGATAAAATATTTATAAAAACTTTTTATGCTTTGTATGCCACAGCATAGGTCATCAGTATCTGGTCTGTGGGAGTCCAACACCTGGACCCTGCACAGATCAGGCTACGTTCACATGTGTTTTGGAGTCTCGGTTTGAAGACTCCAAAATTGCTGCCCTGGCAACCCCTCAGATAAAATACAAGGGGTGGCAGGAGGGGGTGATCTTGCTCCCGGTCCCTGGATGCCATGATTGCTATTGATATCATTACTTATAAAAGCTTATAATTTAAAGGGAGTGTACCATCACCAAATTAAGTTGTTATACGCTATTGTAGGGGTGGTTAGTGACACATATCTTTCTTGGGTCAAATATTGCTACCAAAAACATCAACTTCAAATCCAAATGCAAATGAATTCTTGAGGATACTCCGGTTTCCTCCCACATTCCAAAGACATACTGATGGGGAATGTAGATTGTGAGCCCTATATGGGACAGTGACTGACAATGTCTGTAAAGTGCTGTGGAATATGATGGCGCTATATAAGTAAGCATAATAAATAAATAATAATAATAAATGTACCTGGGGTGTGACGGTGCGCCCATTTTTTGGCCTGTGGTCAAATAGGAATGTTATTGCAGATGCAACCAAAGAAGTGGTTTTGGTGGCGTTAGACTCCCTGAAATGGAATGGAAGGAATGATACAGCATTGTGCTAATATTTGCCACTAGCCAGTATGTAAACCAACACAGAGCTGGGCCAGGCTCACCCTGCAGAGGATTTCAGTTCATATACTATGTAAGTCCATGTATGCTGCATATCTGAGTAAGCATATGTCACTTATTGAAGTGGATTTTGTGCAGAAATTGCTGCAGATTATCACACGGATTAGACTATTTAGTATTCTTTCTATACTATGATACTTACTCCAGAAAATTGGCATGAGTTGTATATGAAATGTACACCAGTTCCTGACCGGCGTGGACTTCCATGTTAATGCATGGGAGTTTGCGTGAACGAGTAAGAAACCAGAGCTTACTAATAATTCAGCCACAGTTAGCGCCATTTAGGTACTTCCTTAAGACTGCCATACAGAACACCACTCTTAATAAATTCCCCATATTGAATGGGGATAATTGGAGTATGGATCCATGCTATCTACTACAGAAAAATCCTTAAAATAAATCTGAGAGCGAGCCTTGAGTTTCTGCCACAGGTTATGTATTAGATTTTTCACACAATAGATGAGTCAAGTAAACCAGTGGTCAGAATGGGCGCAGCATGGGAAAAGTCCGGAGAGAATTTAATAAGGAAGAAACATTTGCAACAGCCGTTTTTGATGATGAAATCAGACATGTATTTGTTTCCATCCATTGGTTATTTCTCAAGCAGATACTATTTTGTCCTTGTGGTTCTTCTACATACTATTGCCTTGTATAAACAAAAATATGTGACATAACTTTAACATTAAGTGTGCATTCATGTTTGAGTCCTTTTATCCATTCTTTTGGTCCAATGTAGGACCAGAAGAACAACAAAGATGATCAATCTAAAGACAGACATCAATTGATCCTGGCTGAACTAATCAACCATAATCAGTGGCATAACTAGGGATGCTGGGGTCCCATGGCGAACTTTTAACATGGTCCCTCCCATCACTGGAAGACCCTGACAGAACCCCCCATCCCTGGCATTCCTGTACTCAGTAAGATGCCCCATAGTGGCCCCTGCACAAAGTATGATGCCACATAGTAGGCCATGCACACAATATGATGTCCCATAGTGGCCCCTACACACAGTATTATTCCCCATAGTCACTATGAGGAATAATACTGTGTGCAGGGGCCACTATGGGGCATAATACTGTGTGCTGGAGCCACTATGGGGAATAATACTGTGTGCAGGGGCCACTATGGAGCATAGTACTGTGTGCTGGAGCCACTATGGGGCATAATACTGTGTGCAGGGGCCACTATGGAGCATAGTACTGTGTGCTGGAGCCACTATGGGGAATAATACTGTGTGCAGGGGGCACTATGGAGCATAGTACTGTGTGCTGGAGCCACTATGGGGAATAATACTGTGTGCAGGGGGCACTATGGAGCATAGTACTGTGTGCTGGAGCCACTATGGGGAATAATACTGTGTGCAGGGGCCACTATGGAGCATAGTAGTGTGTGCTGGAGCCACTATGGGGCATAATACTGTGTGCAGGGGCCACTATGGAGCATAGTACTGTGTGCTGGAGCCACTATGGGGAATAATACTGTGTGCAGGGGCCACTATGGGGCATAATACTGTGTGCTGGAGCCACTATGGGGAATAATACTGTGTGCAGGGGCCACTATGGAGCATAGTACTGTGTGCTGGAGCCACTATGGGGAATAATACTGTGTGCAGGGGCCACTATGGAGCATAGTACTGTGTGCTGGAGCCACTATGGGGCATAATACTGTGTGCAGGGGCCACTATGGAGCATAGTACTGTGTGCTGGAGCCACTATGGGGAATAATACTGTGTGCAGGGGCCACTATGGAGCATAGTACTGTGTGCTGGAGCCACTATGGGGAATAATACTGTGTGCAGGGGCCACTATGGCATAGCGGTCTCTGCACACAGTATTATTCCCCATAGTGGCTCCAACACACAGTATTGTGCCCCATAGTGGCACTTTTCAGACCACAGAGTATAATAATCCGAGACCCAGGGGAGGATACAAACATAAAAAACCCACTTACTTACCTCTCCTTTACTTCTCCCTGGGCTCCAGCGCACTCCTTGCTGATGTCAGCCATCTTCAATGATAGACCAGACATCACCTGACTCATGCTGGCGTTGCAACACATAATGATGCTGGCCTGGGCCATGTCAAGTCTGTGATGTCACCAAGTAAGTCCAAAGCCTGCCACAGCGTAGGAGAGGTAAGTTTTTTATGGCCTCACTTATTGATCCAAGCTCCTGCTCACAGCCTCCGCAAAAGAAGTGTCGGAGACCGTGAGCAGGAGCCAGGATCAGTATGTAAATAGAGCCTGTTACTTGCTGAAGTTACTCCAGCAGGTAACGGACTATTAAAAAAAAACAAAGAAAAACGCAGTGGTACTGGCTGCCAAAGAGCCCCCTAATATTCGGGACCTGTGGCAGTCGCTACTGCGGTACTTACGCCCTGACCATAATGGAGTCTGTGGGATATCTGTTATTTTCTCTTGTTCATCACTGGATGAAAAATCCCATTGCATGACTTTTTATGCCAGAAATTTCGGATGGACCTTGCACATGGCAGACATATTCAGATGTGAATATAACCTAACTCCTGTTGAGTGACATCACTGTGTACACTTTCAGGACTGTTTTGGGGAATCAGAGGAATAGTAGTGCCTAAAATTAGTGTCTGAGGTAGCACAACACCCCCCCCACACACACACACACACAGCATTTTAGATGAGTATTAGATATATTTAAGGGTAGGAAGAGGCCTAAAATAGATTTGACTTCTTATGTCTCTAGTTATGCCCATAATATTACATTTTGTGGTGCAGAAAGCAGAGTTTATGTTCCGCTGTGGTTGTTATAAGGGCTAATGGGCAAAAATCAATAGTAAAATAGTAAAAAACACAAGCTTTCATTATATTTTTGGTAATTTCAATCTAAAAACTGTAGAAAAGGGGATAATAGGAGTATAAGTGCTTGGGATGACATCAGAAAACTACATAGAAATACTAATGGGATTATGTGAAAGCTGCTGGGCTGAAAGTCAGCGCCTTCCTCAGTGCAAGTACTAGAATATTTATGGACTGCTGGATTTCAGTATATGTGCACAAAACCATTTCCAGTTTCTATTGGGGATTGATCGCAATGTACTTGAGAAAAAAAATACATTAACAGGAGCCCTCAATCCATTAAATGATAATGAATCAGATGTTTGGCTCTAGTGAAGAATGGTCAAGTTGTCTTTTTTGCACATTCACACTACATTTTAAGAAACAGAGAGTATGGACAAGGGAATTACCAACCAGAACAACTTATCACATATTAGGAAGAAGATAGAACTGAAACTGACAGCACATCATCTACAGAAGGCATCACAGCTACACCATGGCCAGAGGCAGATCTAGGAGCTGCTAGACCTTAATGTAATATCTGTAACAGGGTCCACATCTATGTGCCGCTTATAATACTCTTGTTTATTGTATGACAAAGACTTTTAGATCCCCACTTGCATCGGGGGCCATCTGCTTCCTCTACATTCTTAGTAGTTACAACTCTGATAAAGGCAGCAGATGAATCTTGTATTTAGTCTAAAGCTGTCCACAGACATAAGGTCCTATCGATGTGTCTAGTGTGCAAGTTGCAAAATAATTTTCTATCATTTTTGTGTGCAGCTCTTATATAGACCTATTAGTTGTCATGGTTACAGACTACAAACAAACCTTGTGTAGCCTGATCCTGAAATTACACTGTCTACCAATAAGTATTTGGACAGCCATGCAAATGAAGATATCAGGGATCGTGATGTGTGCCATGCCTTCTGCCGTTAAATAGGAAACAGCATTGGCATTAGTGTATTGGCATTAGTCGCATGCAAGATGCCACGAAGTGCAGAGTTGTCCGATTTCGAGAAAGGGGTAATTGTGGGGTACCACAGAAATGGTCGATCCTTAAGGGACATAGTAAGCTGAATTACCCAAAAACGACAGTGGCCTATGTGATTACAAAGTGGAAGGTGAACGGGGGAAACACGGTGGCTCAGTGGTTAGCACTGCAGCGCTTGAGTCCAGGGTTTGAATCCCGCCAGGAGCAACATCTGCAAGGAGTTTGTATGTTCTCCCCGTGTTTGCGTGGATTTCCTCCCATTCTACAAAGACATACTTAAATGGAAAAAAAAAGTGGAATGTGAACAGTGATTGTCAGAATGTGCCCCAAGTCGGCAGACACCTGAAACTGGGAGACAGAGACTGACGAGGGCTGGCCAGAGAAACCGCACCCAACCGATGGCTCACATACACCAGGAGTTTCAACAGGGATCCGAGAGTACTGTGTCGATCAATACCATCCATAAGGAAACAACTACCAACTATTGAATGTGAAGAAATGTTGTTTCTCTATTCTACCATTGGTAGACAGTGTACATATATGAACAAACAATATGCTAGATGGCTGGGAATAAGCCAACCAATAGGTCAGCGTGGGTAAATGCCCCCATGATCTTTGTAAATTAAAACCATTGTGAGTGGAGTCCATAACTCTATGGAAAACTACCAATTGTTTAGACCAAAGGAAAGATCATTGGATAACTAATATAGTATATAATATAGATATAGCAAATCCTAATACATATAAAAATACAGAGTTTTACTTGTTATTACTTATGTATTGCCTTTTTTTCGTTTGACCCTTTTTTCCCCCTTCCCACCTGTCACTTTCCAATCAATCCCTGACGTCTCTTCTTTCACTCTGTATATAGAAGCCTAAATAACAACATATTTGAAATTATCTAGACTTGCTGGAAACTGCAAATGATGACAGGCGCTTTCTCAGGGTCCTGTAGGGTCTACAATGTACCCTGGAAATAACATGGAGCCGCTGTCACCTGGTGTCCAAAGGAACAGCTGGCACAGGTAAACAGAAGTAGAGAACATGTAGCACTCCATTATACTGTAGAGAGGCGATACTAGTCCAGTCAGTCAGCGTACTCACTTCATTACCAGTGAAATGACCATGATGATCTGTTGGAACCATCAGCCAAGCATTGCATGTTGAGTCTGGTCTCAAGTAACAATGCTCCAGAGGGGACAGTTGTATGCCGAAACTTGAAAATATTGTATACTGAGGCCATTGCAACCATTGTAGAAAGCCTTAAGTAGTCATGAGGTCCCCTGATGAGTTCTGTAACATGGGGTGAAAGGCGTCATGGCAGAGTAAGGATTTACTAGTTTCATACGGCCTGTTTGTGACTGTCCTTGTAAGGGTAGGAGTCACATTTTTGGGTGTAGCCAGATTATTAGCCCAGCAGGGATATCATAGTGATATGACTATGAGTGTATACTGTGCACAGACAAAGACCACAGGAGCATCCCTCCCTCCACCTTCAGCTATGGACACAGACACTTGACTACATAAATCCCATTTAATATTATTAGTGACAGAGATGATGTATATCCATGGAATGAACCTCGGATGGTGGTAGGTCTATATGGATTGAGTTACCAGGGCTTTTATCTAATATGGGTTATATGGGTGATATATAGGCCTCTGTTTGTTGGTATTTGTTAAAAGTTACATTTTATGAATTTACATAAATAAAGTGTTAATATTGATTTGATGTGATGTGTTCCTTAGGCTGAGGCCCCCACAGTTTTTCTTGTTGCAGATTTTTCTGCATTTTTTTGAGCCAGGAGTGGATTAAGCAGTAGGTAGGAGTATAAGATCTTCCTATATATTTCCCATTCTTGTTGTAGCCATTCTTGGCTTTGGCTAAAAAAAAAACTCTGAAAACTCAAAATCTGAAAAAAAAAGAGTTACGACAACATGGTGGCCTTAGCCTAAGGAACAAATCACATAAAAAAATGGGAGAAATATTACATAGTTCCCATCATGCACTGAGGGTGAGAGAAAAAAGGCCAGAAAAACATGTAAGATTTTCTGCATGTAAGGGTTTGAAGGGCCCTATCCCATAAAAATTCTATGTTTAGACTCCAGATCAAACCCTTCTATAAGCCCCATATACCTCTCCTTGTTCCTGGGTCTCCTCACCTGGTCCTGGTGCAGAGGAGGATTGGGCAGCAAGAAGCAACAAGATAGATTAAAAATAATGTATACCTATGAATAGAATTGTCATCTTACAGTTATAAAGCACGCAAATGGTGCAAAATTGTAAATCAATGTAGAGGTGATTCTGCAGTTTCCAAGTATGCCTCCGTTATTCAGCTTTGGAGCCTTGTTTTCATGTAAATCCTTATGATGGTTTAAAAAAAACCCTTTATTTTCATATGAATAAAACAGTGAGAAGCACAGGATTAGCGGTGGAAGTCCTAATACAAGAAAGGAAGGGGTCCGGGATCAGACTATAAAGACACGAGAGGAGTGAGTTAGATTTTTTTTTTTTATTACACCTAACCCAGCCGCCCCATGGTTTGCTCCAATAGTTTTATCCATATAGATAACCTCCTAGTGCATGTTCACTACCATCACTAGAAGGGTTGCAGGAAATCCTACTACTACTATACTGGAAAACAAAGAATGCAACAAGGGTTGCAGCTAGTGTGTTATCAGCACCATGGCTATAATACAGTATGACAATACAATAATAAACGTATCATATTTAGATTGGGTACGAGCTCCCTACTTATTGACCTTTATGCAGGTGTGGCTTTGTACATAAGGCGAGTAAGTCAATAATTCACAGCGTGCACATACCCACAGTGCAATCAGAGGGACTGGGCGGCTCAGCAACACAGTGGTTAATTGTGCCTAACGCTCTCACAGTGGTGAGCTGCAGGCCTGGAATGGCATGGGCATGGGCACAGTGTTTTGTACAGTATTATTCGGTTACTATTGAGAACTCCTGTCAATTGTATTTATGACCTAACCAGCAAGTAGCTTTTGAGTTAGTATATGTCATACTTTTTTGTTTCCTGTTTGAGGCCTTTTTTACTGATGTAATAATAGTGAATTTTAGTATTAGTTCACATTGTTGTTTTTGTGATTGAGATTTGGTGAAGTAGGGTTGGATTGGTTTTGAAAGCAATAAGTCTGGTGATGTGAGAACCCTGTCTTGTGTTAGTGCCACTGAACCTGCTTTGATGATAAATTCGAATGGCTAACAGGCCAAATCGTAGTGGGGCTGTGGCGGCTAAAAGCCATGCGGCTCTGATATCTTTGATTTCCTTTTTTTTTTTTTTTAACACTGTCCCATCAATATTATTATTATCCCTATGCTATGGGGTTAAACCATAGCAGGGCCACTGCTGCTAATAGTGGCTGTGCCCTTGAATTTAGGCCAAAGCACTTCCTTTAGTGCTAAACTCAAGTGGGCGAATCACAGAATTGCTAAAGACCACTATTAAAGCTGCTAAGCACCACTATGTTTTTTACACTGCCCCACCAATATTATTAATTTTATTCCTATACTATGACATCACTGTGGCCACAGCCTTGCTATGATATATTTTTCCTTCATATGATCTGCAAGGAACGCCTGGCAATTCAAATTAGGTGCCTGGCAGTGAAGTACAACATTGCACACAGATTGCACTAGCGTGATCCTCCTGTAATCATTAACTCTGCTGCATCTGGACTTGGATATGATCAGTGCTGGGCTGGGGTACGTAGAGCCCACCAGTAGAATTCATTCTGGGGTCCATTGTACAGCAAAATTCAAATATTATCTGCCTTCTAAAACTACACTCACACACTAGCCCACATCTCAGACCCCCTCAGAAGGCTGTTGACTTACTCTTGTTTAGACTAGGGCCCCCTTAGAATATTGGTGAGAGTAAGGAGACTGGACTCAGGGGGGAGGATAGCGGTCAAACTGCCTCTGTCCCTAGATGTTATCTTAGCCACCCAATATATAATAAACTGGATAATTTATTGTATGGATACATAGGCTATATGAGGTGCTGTATGTAGTGCAATGAGTGTACTGTGCCATGTACCAATCTTACAGAGGTTGAGGGGCTAGAGAATGGGCCACTAACCCTATGGATCAGCAGCCCAACAGGGGAATTCACCTGTGCCCCTGTGGGCCAGTTCAAGCCTTTATATGGTTAATTTAGTAGACTAAAGATGGAAGATTTGACAGAAAACAAGATGCATCTAATCACCAAGAGGCTACGCTATGCAGAAAAAAATCAATCTACTCTTCTTATCACATTTATGTAATACTGAAAGCTAGAAGAAAAAAAGTGTGAAAAATGAAGTGGAGCAAATATAACAGATAAAGATGGTGTCCGATGTCAGGAGGCTATTCACAAGCTGTAATGTTTCCGAATACAGTCACTTACATGGTAACAGTTGCTCAGCATTGAAAGGCAGCAGCTGTTGTAAAGTCTGTTTGTTCCTTTCCGTGTCGCACCAGGTCAAACATGGGCGGAAAAAAAGCATAAATAAAATGTTCATACTATATATTTACAAGGATTTCCTGGAATCAGACTCTTTACATGGAGCAAAGGTTTAGTTTGCAGCCCTAAATCTGTATCAAAGTACCCTGGCCAGGCGGATTGGACTGTTATTGCACCCATATACCCTACCAGCCTGTCTTCCTTAAAAAAAAAATTAAAAAAAAATCATAAAGTAGACACAGATTTCTCTGAATGACTTCTGCGAGATCTAGAAATAATCAGTAGAATCAGGCCTCTACGGGGTTTTCTCCTTTTGAGCTAGTGTATGGTTGATATCCCTGTGGTCTTCTGGATATTGCAAAAGAGACCTGGGAGAATGAGGCTACCCCATACAGAAGTGTGATTGACCGTATTGCCCAGATGCAAGAAAGAATTGAAAAAGCGATGCCTATTGTAAAGGAGCACTTACAGCAAGCTCAGAAGACTCAGCAGTGCCGCACCTCCCATGAGGCGACCTGAAGCGAGCGCTTCAGGCGGCACTATGCCAGGGCCTCAGGGAGGGCGGCATTTTTGCTAACCTAAGCCAGTCCAGGACAAGCTGTCCTGGACTGGCTTAGCACGGAGCAGTGGTTTGGGGAGGCCACTGGAGCAGCGCTGCTCCAACAGCCTCCCCTCACGCTCAGGCAGAGCGCAGGCAGTCTCCGGGCCTGCTCTCTGCCGGCGAACGGTGATAAGCCCCGCCCCCTTTCGAGGCGCCACGCCCCCTCCGCTAAACCACGCCCCCAGCTCAGCCCCCTCCTCCCGTCAGGGGGGGGGGCGGCTTTCTGTACCTCGCTTGGGCGGCGAAAGGAGCAGGTTCACCCCTGAGACTCAGTCCCGGGTTTACAACAGGTCTGCTAGAACAAGAAACTTCAACTCTGGTGACAGAGTCCTGGTTCTTGTTCTGACAGTGGAATATATATTCTTGGCTAAATGTCAGGGGCTGTATGAAATTGTAGAGAAGGTTGGTGAGGTAAATTATAGGGTACTTCAACCAGTTAAATGAAAGTCCTACCAAATTTACCATGTAAATTTAATCAAACCTTGGAAGGACTGTGAGGTGTTGGTAGCGGTCAACAATACATGTAAAGGGAATGGAGTCTCTAGGATACCTAAGGTGAACATTCCAGAAACGTTGTCTGGTTCACAAACTCATGAGGTAAAAGAGTTTGCGCAGCACAACAGAGATGCATTCTCAGGAATTACCAGGCCGAACTGACACGATCAAACATGACATCATAACAGAACCGGGTGTCAAAGTATACCAAAAACCATACAAGGTACCTGAGGCAATGCGCAAAGCTATTTCAGAAGAGGTGAAAATGATGCTTAATCTCAGGGTTATCGAGGAGTCACATAGTGAATGGTCTAGTCCTATAGTCCTAACACCAAAACATGATGGCACTATACAATTTTATAATGACTTTAGAAAGTTAAATACAGTATCAAAATTTCACTACAGTGCCGATATTTCACTACATTGGATTTGACAAAGGGCTACTAGCAAGTGCCCTTAACAGAGAAGGCCAAAGAGAAAACTGCCTTTAGCACCCCTGATGGTCATTTTCATTATGCAGTTCTTCCCTTTGGTCTGCATGGGGCTCCAGCCATGTTCTAACGGCTGATGGACAGAATTTTAAAACCCCATCGGAAATACTGTATACAGCTGTCTATCTTGATGATGTCATAATACATAGCCCAGATTGGAAAAGTCATCTACCCAGGGTACAAGCTGTCTTGAATTCTATTAGGGAAGTGGGTTTGATAGCAAAAAAATGTACCATTGGGCAAGAAGAGGCAAAGTACTTGGGGTACACAATTGGACAAGGTGTTATTAAGCCTCAAATTAACAAGATTGAAGCCATTCAGAACTGGCCTAAGCCAGTAAACAAGAAACAAGTAAGGGCATTTCTGGGCCACACTGGTTACTACAGGCGATTTATTGAAAACTTTGCCAGTATTGCTGCCCCCTTATCTGACCTTACAAAAGGTAAGGATTCAGCCATGGTCAAATGGACTGCTGAAGCCAAGCATGCCTCCAAAGACTGAAGAAAGCTCTGTGTTCCCAGCTATTGTTGATAACACCATTAGAAGCTCTCAGGTACTACCTGATAGGGAGAACATTCAGACTGGTTACAGACCATGCCCCACTTAAGTTGATGTCTCAAAACCGAAAGAAAAACAGGCGTGTGACCAGATGGTTTAAGCACCAACCAGGCTGTCAACTTGGAAATACATATGCCCTGTCTCGGGCATATTGTTTAACTACTTAGTGTTCCGCCCCTGAAGTCGAAACAGGGGGGTAGAACATTTGACAGGAATAGGGGCAAAGTGGTAGAAGGAGTGTACATTTCTCCCAGGTTCCTGTCATATATGATCTAGATGCAGCTGAGAAGAGCTGTGTTCCTTGCTGGGGGTCTCTACTCCATTCAACCACTGCAGGTTTTGGGATGTGTCGGGTTCATTTCTGTTTTCCTGAAATGTGTATATAAAAGAGCAGACAGCCCACAGGTATACAGCTCTCTCTGCTCCTGGGAAGCCATTTGTGAGTAACATTGCTGTATTTTGTGTTTAGGGAGCTGTGCAGTAGGCCCAGCTCTCAGTAGTTAGGTAACCTGTGTTGAAGATAGAAGCCGGACGGCTAGGATTTTATTTTGTATTATATTTGCTTTGTTTTACCTGGACAAGTTCTAATAAAACTGGTTGCGGCCAGTCGCACCACACTTGGCTGGACTGGACTTTCATTACTGTGTCAAAAAGTGCTCGTCTATTTGAGGAGACGGCGATCCTTGAGCTAACCCTGTTATATATATATATATATATATATATATATATATATATATATATATATATATATATCTCCCTATATTATAAAAATGAATTTCTGTCTGTCTGTCTGTCTGTCTGTCTGTCTGTGCTCTAATTCGAACCAAACGACTGGACCGATCTTCACCAAATTTGGTACAGAGATACTTCAGGTATCCGGGAAGGTTTAAGACGAGACTCCAACTTGCTCGGACGCACCGTTGCTGAGATACAGCATTCCAAACACAGTGCCCCCCCCCCTTAGCCAATACAAACCTGCAAGTCTTTCACTCATATTCCAACTGCAATACACACGGTCACTCCACATACACAACCCAACACTTAAATCCAAACTGAGATACACGCATCAGAGGATTAGATACACAGATCCGCACACAGTATCACATGCCAGAGGATTAGATACACACGTCTGCACACAGTCCCACAAACCAGAGGATTAAATACGCACTTCTGCACACAGTTCCACACACTGAAGGATTTGATACGTGCATCTGCACACGGTTCCACATGCCGAAGGATTAGATACAGGCGTCTACACACAGTTCCACACTCCAGAGGATTAGATACGCGCATCTGCACAGAGTACCACATGCCGTAGGATTATATACACACGTCTACACATAGTTCCACACTCCAGAGGATTAGATACGCGCATCTGCACACAGTTGTACACACCATAGGATTAGATACACGCGTCTGCACAGAGTACCACATGCCGTAGGATTAGATACACACGTCTACACATAGTTCCACACTCCAGAGGATTAGATACGCACATCTGCACACAGTTGTACACACCATAGGATTAGATACACGTGTCTGCACACAGTACCACATGAAGTAGGATTAGATACACGCGTCTACACATAGTTACACACGCCGAAGGATTAGATACACGCCTCTTCACACAATACCACACAAGTGAGGATTAGATACGTGTGTGTGCACACAGTACCACACTTTGGAGGATTAGATACATGCCTCTGCACACAGTACCACAAGCCAGAGAATTAGATACGCGTCTCTGCACACAGTATCACACGGGGGAGGATTAGATACGCGCGTCTGCACACAGTATCACACGGGGGAGGATTAGATACGCGTGTCTGCACACAGTACCACACGGGGGAGGATTAGATACGCGCGTCTGCACACAGTACCACACGGGGGAGGATTAGATACGCGCTTCTACACACAGTACCACATGCCATAGGATTAGATACGCGCGTCTGCACACAGTACCACATGCCGGGGGATTGGATACACGCGTCTACACACAGTTCCACACGCCATAGGATTAGATACGCGCCTCTTCACACAATACCACACAGGGGAGGATTAGATACACGTGTCTTCACACAGTTGTACACGCCATAGGATTAGATACACGCGTCTGCACACAGTAACACATGCCGTAGGATTAGATACGCGCGTCTACACACAGTACCAGATGTTGTAGCATTAGATACGCGTGTCTGCACACAGTACCACTTGCCGTAGGATTAGATACGCGCATCTACACACAGTTCCACACTCCAGAGGATTAGATACGCGCATCTGCACACATTTGTACACGCCATAGGATTAGATACACACCTCTGCACAGAGTACCACATGCCGTAGGATTAGATACACGCGTTTACATACAGTTCCACACTCCAGAGGATTAGATACGCGCGTCTGCACACAGATGTACACGTCATAGGATTAGATACACGCGTCTACACACAGTACCACATGCAGTAGGATTAGATACGCGCGTCTACACATAGTTCCACAAGCGGAAGGATTAGATACGCGCCTCTTCACACAATACCACACAGGGGAGGATTAGATACGTGTGTGTGAATACAGTACCACAGTTTGGAGGATTAGATGCATGCCTCTGCACACAGTACCACAAGCCAGAGAATTAGATACGCGTCTCAGCACACAGTATCACACGGGGGAGGATTAGATATGCGCGTCTACACACAGTACCACATGCCATAGGATTAGATACACGCGTCTACACATAGTTCCACACACCGAAGGATTAGATATGCGCCTCTTCACACAATACCACACAAGGGAGGATTAGATACGTGTGTGTGCACACAGTACCACACTTTGGAAGATTAGATACATGCCTCTGGACACAGTACCACAAGCCAGAGAATTAGATACGCGTTTCCGCACACAGTATCACACGGGGGAGGATTAGATATGCGCGTCTGCACACAGTACCACACGGGGGAGGATTAGATATGCGCGTCTGCACACAGTACCACATGCTGGGGGATTGGATACGCGCGTCTACACACTGTTCCACACGCCATAGGATTAGATACGCACCTCTTCACACAATACCACACAGGGGAGGATTAGATACACGTGTCTTCACACAGTTGTACACGCCATAGGATTAGATACACACGTCTGCACAGAGTACCACATGCCATAGGATTAGATACACGCATCTATATACAGTTCCACACTCCAGAGGATTAGATACGCACGTCTGCACACAGTTATACACGCCATAAGATTAGATACACACATCTGCACACAGTACCACACCAACAAGGATTAGATACTTGCGTCTAAACACAGTACTGCATGGGGAAGGATTAGATACAGCTTTACTCCAGGTATCCATAACAACTGATCACAGGTTTTTCACTGATATCCAAAATGAGATACACATAATCACATGACGCTTATGGACATACACACAAACCACATACAAAATACACCAGTGCAAAATTGGACAATTCTTATGAGGCCACTACACAAATATAGCATGTAACATACCCGTGCGAAGCCGGGTCATCCCTCTAGTATATATATATATAACACACCCTAGACCTAACATTGTTAGACTTGGTAAAACAGTGACAACCCGAATGTGTTAGTACATTAATAAATTCTGCATCAATATTAGCAGAGTAGACAGTAAATAGCCTGACACACTTAAGATGTATTGTGTATTATGTGGATTAGGAGGTTAAACAGTAATTCTTACACTATATAAAATATTTATATGGTAACAGGAAGGGAATGCTGCTGTAAAGCTATGAGCTGAGCAAAGTCCAACGAGAAGTTTATTCAACTAAAGGTACAGCCTCAAGTACTGTACATATCATAGCTAACCTTTCTACAGTATCCCTGCATGTAGTGAATCATTGATGAGTATGTAGGGGGCACTGTGAACCCCTCCAACTGTATTTTAGGGGTTCTCATGCTTGGACTATTTCTGTATAGGTTCTTCTGGCATTTCTAAAGTTTTTATCAACCACTAGAGGGAGGACCCGGCTTCGCACGGGTATATTACATTTTATGTTTGTGTAGTGGCCCCATAAGAATTGTTCAATTTTGCACTGATGTATTTTGTATGTGGTTTGTGTGTATGTCCATAAGCGTCATGTGATTATGTGTATCTCATTTTGAATGTCAGTGAAAAACCTGTGATCAGTTGTTATGGATACCTGGAGTAAAGCTGTATCTAATCCTTCCCCGTGTAGTACTGTGTTTAGATGCAAGTATCTAATCCTACAGCATGTGGTACTGTGTACAGACGTGTGTATCTAATCCTATGGCGTGTACAACTGTGTGAAGACACGTGTATCTAATCCTCCCCTGTGTGGTATTGTGTGAAGAGGCGCGTATCTAATCCTATGGCATGTGGTACTGTGTGTAGACGCGCGTATCTAATCCTCCCCCGTTTGGTACTGTGTGCAGACGCGCGTATCTAATCCTCCCCCGTGTGGTACTGTGTGCAGACGCGCGTATCTAATCCTCCCCCGTGTGGTACTGTGTGCAGACACGCGTATCTAATCCTCCCCCGTGTGGTACTGTGTGCGGAGACGTGTATCTAATTCTCTGACTTGTGGTACTGTTTGCAGAGGCATGTATCTAATCCTCCAAAGTGTGGTACTGTGTGCACACACACGTATCTAATCCTCCCCTGTGTGGTATTGTGTGAAGAGGCATGTGTCTAATCCTTCGGCATGTGGAACGTGTGCAGACGCACGTATCAAATCCTTCAGTGTGTGGAACTGTGTGCAGAAGTGCGTATTTAATCCTCTGGTGTGTGGGACTGTGTGCAGACGCGCGTATCTAATCCTACGGCGTGTGGAACTGTGTGTAGACACGCGTATCCAATCCCCCGGCATGTGATACTGTGTGCAGACGCGCGTATTAATCCTCTGGCATGTGGTACTGTGTGCAGAGGCATGTATCTAATCCTCCAAAGTGTGGTACTGTGTGCACACACACGTATCTAATCCTCCCCTGTGTGGTATTGTGTGAAGAGGCGCATATCTAATCCTTCGGCGTGTGGAACTATGTGTAGACGCGCGTATCTAATCCTACTGCATGTGGTACTGTGTGCAGACGCGCGTGTCTAATCCTCTGGAGTGTGGAACTGTGTGTAGACGCATGTATCTAATCCTAAGGCCTGTGGTACTCTGTGCAGACGCGTGTATCTAATCCTATGGCGTGTACAAATATGTGCAGATGCGCGGATTGATGGATTAACTCTGAGATTAAAACTCTCCTCAAGCAAAAAAAGAGAATTTTTAGGTCTGGGGACAAAGATGGCCTGGGGGCGGTTCAGAAACAGCTAAGACAATTGATCAGAGAAGGGAAAGCCAACTACAGGCGGAAGATGGAGCTACAGATGGGGGAGGGTAGAATCTCTGAGGTGTGGGACAGCCTTAAGGCAATTTCAGGACACAAGGAAAAGACAGGGCATCGAACAGTAGGGGACAGGAAGTGGCTTAACGAGCTTAATCTATTTTTCAATAGATTCGACTCCAAGCAAATGCTCCCTCCACCAGCATGTCAGCCAACCGCCCTCCCCTCACACACCAAGACCCAACCCCCACCGTACTGCGGTCAACTGCAATCTGACTATCTGATCCTGCAGGAGTCTCAGGTGTGTAAGGAAATGAAGAATATTAGAGCGAACAAAGCGAGGGGACCTGATGGTATAAGCGCAAGAGTTCTTAAAATGTGCAGTGACCAGCTGTGTGGTATTATAACGCACATGTACAATATGAGCCTGAAGCTGGGAGTAGTACCTCAACTGTGGAAAACATCTTGCGTGGTACCAGTCCCAAAGAAACCCAACCCGATGGGCTACAATGACTACCGACCTGTAGCACTGACATCACACCTGATGAAGGTCCTAGAGAGACTGGTCCTGACACACCTACGCCCCCTAGTAAGCTCCGCTCTGGACCCCCTCCAGTTTGCCTACCGGCCAGGCATTGGGATAGATGATGCCATCATCCACCTTCTTCATAGAGCTCTCTCTCACCTGGAGAAACCCGGGAACACTGTGAGAATAATGTTCTTTGATTTCTCCAGTGCGTTCAACACCATTCAGCCAGAGCTACTGAGGGAGAAGCTGGACCTTGGTGGTGTGGACCATCACCTGTCCAACTGGATCCTAGACTACCTGACAACCCGCCCTCAGTATGTGAGAGCCCAGGACTGTGTGTCTGACACTGTGATCTGTAGTACGGGGGCACCACAAGGTACAGTTCTTGCCCCATTCCTCTTCACACTGTACACTGCTGACTTCAGGCACAACTCATCCAGCTGTTACTTACAGAAGTACTCCGATGACTCTGCTATAGTCGGCCTTATCACTGATGGCGACGATAGGGAATACAGAGACTTAAACCGGGATTTTGTTGAATGGTGCCAGCAGAACCAGCTCAGGATTAATGCTGGGAAGACCAAGGAGATGGTGGTGAACTTTAGTAAACGGAGAGGTGCTCCGACCCCGGTGGAGATCCAAGGAACATGTATTGAGATAGTCAGGACCTATAAGTATCTGGGCGTGCTCCTCAATAATAAACTAGACTGGGCTGATCACCTGGAGGCGCTGCACAGAAAGGGCCACAGCAGACTCTACCTGCTCAGGAGGCTGAGGGCCTTCGGAGTCCGGGGGACACTTCTTAGGGCCTTCTTCAACTCTGTGGTTGCCTCAGCCATCTTTTTCGGTGTGGCCTGCTGGGGAAGCAGTATATCAACCAGGGACAGAAACAGACTTGACAGGCTGATCAGGAGGGCCAGCTCTGTCCTGGGGAGCCCCTTGGACCCAGTACAGGTGGTGGGTGACAGAAGGATACTGTCTGTGGTGACCTCCATGCGGGAGAACAAATCCCACCCCATGTATGGGACCCTGATGGGACTTGGCAGCACTGTAAGCGACCGTCTGCTTCACCCCAAGTGTGAGAAGGAGCGCTATCGCAGGTCCTTCCTTCCAACCGCGACCAGGCTGTATAATCTACATCAGACGAAACGAAGAGCTCTCCGCACAGAGAACTAATGATTATGAGGATGACCATGAGGTCTTCCTCTTTCTCTTCTGTTTTTCCTTAGCTGCTATGGACTCCTAGTATATCTTCTTTTCTCAGCTTATCTGTGTCTACATCTGTAATATATTACTCTGTATTATCCTGTATCTGTATTACTATGCTGCTGTAACACGCTGAAATTTCCCCAATGTGGGACTATTAAAGGATTATCTTATCTTATCTTATCTAATCCTCTGGAGTGTGGAACTGTGTGTAGACGCCTGTATCTAATCCTTCGGCATGTGGAACCGTGTGCAGACGCACGTATCAAATCCTTCAGTGTGTGGAACTGTGTGCAAAAGTGCGTATTTAATCCTCTGGTGTGTGGGACTGTGTGCAGACGCGTGTATCTAATCCTACAGCATGTGATACTGTGTGTAGACGCGCGTATCTAATCCTATGGCGTGTACAACTGTGTGAAGACACGTGTATCTAATCCTCCCCTGTGTGGTAGTGTGAAGAGGCGCGTATCTAATCCTACGGCATATGGTACTGTGTGCAGGTGCGTGTATCTAATCCTATGGCGTGTACAACTGTGTGAAGACACGTGTATCTAATCCTCCCCTGTGTGGTATTGTGTGAAGAGGTGCGTATCTAATCCTACGGCATATGGTACTGTGTGCAGACGCGTGTATCTAATCCTATGGCGTGTACAACTGTGTGAAGACACGTGTATCTAATCCTCCCCTGTGTGGTATTGTGTGAAGAGGCGCGTATCTAATCCTACAGCATGTGGTACTGTGTGCAGACGCGTGTATCTAATCCTATGGCGTGTACAACTGTGTGAAGACACGTGTATCTAATCCTCCCCTGTGTGGTATTGTGTGTAGACGCGTGTATCCAATCCCCCGGCATGTGGTACTGTGTGCAGACGCGCGTATGTAATCCTATGGCATGTGGTACTGTGTGTAGACGCGCGTATCTAATCCTCTGGAGTGTGGAACTGTGTGTAGACATGTGTAGCTAATCCTACGGCATGTGGTACTCTGTGCAGACGCACGTATCAAATCCTTCAGTGTGTGGAACTGTGTGCAGAAGTGCGTATTTAATCCTCTGGTGTGTGGGACTGTGTGCAGACCCGTATATGTAATCCTCTGGCGTGTGATACTGTGTGCTGATCTGTGTATCTAATCCTCTGATGCGTGTATCTCAGTTTGGATATCAGTGTTGTATTGTGCATGTGGAGTGACCGTGTGTATTACAGTTGGAATATGAGTGAAAGTCTTGCAGGTTTGTATTGGCTAAGGGGGGGCACTGTGTTTGGAATGCTGTATCTCAGCAACGATACGTCCGAGCGAGTTGGAGTCTCGTCTTAAACCTTCCCGGATACCTGAAGTGTCTCTGTACCAAATTTGGTCAAGATCGGTCCAGTCGTTTGGTTCGCATTAGAGAACAGACAGACAGACAGAAATTCATTTTTATAATATAGGGAGATGAATACAATTTTACAGATTGGATATAGATATCCAGTAATTCACATGGAACATTTACTAACTATATTAGTAGATTGAACCTGAAATACAGTTTGCATTATACAATAGAGCAGATGTAATACATTTACCTAATCCTGCAGGAAACAATCAGCAAGTCAATTGAAAGGCACACCACTAACAGCTTACTGTAGCTCCTATATTACTGACATAATAGATTGGATGTATCAACAAGGTTACTGTTTATTAATAAATGACACCAAGATTAAAAATGGGAGGACACACAAAAGGTGGGGCGACATGTCAGGGATCTAGGACATAATATTACCAGAACATATCAATACTTACAGTAATAAGGGGCTAGGTAATATAGGAAATATAATAAAGTACAATGTGCTTTAAGATGACTTTTCATGTCTTCATGAATGTGCAGTTATATACAATACTAGAAATCTGACAGTATGCTGAATTCAGCGGACTGTGTGGTGGAGATATCGATACCATTAATTAACAACCCCACTTGACTGTACTTTAGCATGTACTCTTACTGCTAGGCTGTGAGAAACGCTCTTCTGACAGTGGGGAGATATCGGTGCCAATGTCTCCACCACTGGGGCACATATTGGGAAAGCTGATATGTATACAAGCCTATAAAAAAAACGCACATTCATGAGGACATGAAAGGTCCTCTTTAAGTGCTATATCCAGTACACAGCCCTAAGAGCCTAAGGGTGCATTCACACTGAGTAAACGCTAGCTTATTTTGTAGAGTAAGGGTGCATTCACACTGAGTAAACGCTAGCTTATTTTGTAGAGTAAAATTACACTTGTAAATTTTGCTATCCCATTGACTTCAATGACATTTTACAGGCGTATTTTTACAGGCGTATTTTTTACAGGCGTATTTTTTACAGGCGTATTTTTACACTTGTAAAAAAATATCATTGAAGTCAATGGGATAGCAAAATTTACAAGTGTAATTTACTCTACAAAATAAGCTAGCGTTTACTCAGTGTGAATGCACCCTAAAATTACACTTGTAAATTTTGCTATCCCATTGACTTCAATGACATTTTACAGACGTATTTTTTACAGGCGTATTTTTTACAGGCGTATTTTTTACAGGCGTATTTTTACACTTGTAAAAAAATATCATTGAAGTCAATGGGATAGCAAAATTTACGAGTGTAATTTTACTCTACAAAATAAGCTAGCGTTTACTCAGTGTGAATGCACCCTAAAACACAACATCTTCATGCAGTGTATACAACCAAAAGCAGCTCTGCTTCTATTCAAGTGAAGTTCCCCAGCCCACTGTTAGGGAGGGTTCACATGGTGTATGGCACGTCTACGCCGCGGGACCCTTTGCGGGCCGTACACGCTCCCATTGATTTCAATGGGAGCGGGGATCGTATGCGCCGTGCTAGTTTGCGGCCGTGATTTTGCGGCCGCAACATCACGGCCGCAAACTAGCGCGGCGCATACGATCCCCGCTCCCATTGAAATCAATGGGAGCGTGTACGGCCCGCAAAGGGTCTCGCGGCGTAGACGTGCCACATCACGCGGCACGTTACACCGTGTGAACCCTCCCTTACAGTGTATAGCTCTGTAGTGTTAGTGCCCTGGGATTTGCAGATCTGCTCCCAATGACTTGAATAGATGCAGAGCTGATGCCTGCCACATACACTGCATACAACTTCTGGCAGATGGATCTGTGCAGGGTCCAGGTAGCGGGCCCCCACTGATCAGATACTGATAAGCTATCCTGTGAATAGGTATCAGTTTCTGAAACACAAGAGCCCAGATTTACTAATAGGCAGTCTGAATATACTCCATATTTATCTAGGTAGCTGACTCTGTATAAGTCTGGCATATCTATAGACGTTCTAGTCTACATTGATACCACCATTGAATTCACTTACTTTGATCTTGAATTTTTTTGACACAATTCAGGCACATTTTTGGTGCATTTAAGTCTCATCCCATTTTTCTGAGAATCCCCACCCACACATCTAGCAAGTCCAAAAACGTTATCTCAAACTAGATACGCCACAGATACAGCAGTGTATAGTCATAACCACAATAGTAAATCTGGGCCATGGTGTCATGGACACGAGGCCAAGCTTTTTTTCTTTGGTCACAGTATATTTGTACAGAAACTTCTTTCATTTTTATTTATGTAGTTACTTATAACGTTAACTTTATTATTTTCTTTAGTTGGAAAAATTTTAAGAAAGCAAAATAAAGTGCACCTGGTTTTTTTTTTTACTCCATAATATACACTTCACTGTAAGGGGTACAAATATGAAAATAACTTTATGATACATTTAATAAAAGCTGCTCTGTAAAAAAAAAACTATTCATTGTTTTTTAAGCTAGCTACATTATTGTATTAATTCAACCAAACATTCTAAACCCATCCCATTACCGTCCATGGCTACAAGGAAATTCCAAGATGCTGTATTTAAATTTGGCCCTCAAATTCCACGCAATACCTAGGGTTAGGGGGATATCGTCTCTCCATAGGGAGAGACCACCATTTAGGTTTGTGGAGTCTTATTAAGCTATGAGTGCTCTACTGTGCAAGGGAACATGGGAAGAATATGCAAATCTGTCTTCCATGATGTAATTAGGAAGTCAGTGCCTCAGTTATGCAGTCCAACAGAGGGCGCTCCCTGAGTATGTGCAAGTCTGTCTTCCATGATGTAATTAGGAAGACAGAGTCTCAATCATGCAGCCCAATAGAGGGCGCTCACTTTAACATCATGCCCAACCTTCCCAGAGGCCTTTGTTTGCAAAATCTCACATCATTGCAAACAAAGTCTTCTCTGCGCCGGGCTGAAGAGATGCAATAACATTGAAACAGCTGTCCTCGGCTGAGAGACTGTACCTGGTAAAATCCCACATCATTGCAAACAAAGGCCTCTGGGAAGATCAGCATGATGTTAAAGGGAGCGCCCTCTATTGGGCTACATGACTGAGGCTCTTTCTTCCTAATTACATCATGGAAGACAGACTTGCACATTCTCAGTCAGCGCCCTCTATTGGACTGCATGACTGAGGCACTGACTTCCTAATTACATCACGGAAGACAGATTTACACAATACCTAGAGAAATTATTTATCTAAATTTACAAAATGGGGTCTGCCTGTCCCCAGTTTCTCTACATATTATTGGCCTGCCAGACTTGTTCAGTTATCCACTATATATGTGATCTGCCTTTTGCTGCAACAACCCAGGTACTTGTCTAACCACTGCACCCTCTTCAAACAGCTGGTCGGTGAGGGTGTTGAGTGTTGGAACTCTGGTATTGATGACGTATCCAAATATCATAGTCCTTTAAAACCCCTTCAACTTTTGATTCTCATTGAGTAATAGTAACTATGATCTAATCACCTTTAATAAATTGAATACTGCGCTTTAACAATATCTGCAAGGATTCATCGTGTCCCATAATTGGATTGGAAACAGTAAAACTCTTATCTTAGCCGGTTTCATATAAACCTAATTTCTTTGTCCTGCAGAAAGTCATCTATAAATCTTTTCTTGTGTATACAATGGAGCGGGTCATTTCTGATATCCTACAAATATAATTATAATTACATTTTAGTTTGTTCGTTCATGAATCTAATTTAAGCAGGTTTAATGGATTTTCTGATATGGCAAAATATAAGTCAATATTAGATTGTTCCTTCTGTGATTTTAATACTGATATTTACTCTCATGACAGAGTGGAAAAAACTTGCCAGGGTTATGAAATGATTAAAATAATACAAATCACATAATCATAGGACTTAATATAATATAGTACTTATAAAGGTAACATATAGTTACAATGGTGGGCAAATTCATCGATTCAGCTGGACTTGGTGTACCTACGTCTGCCAATAGTGGTATAGCATAATGCATTAGCGCAGGACATGGGGCTGTGTCAAAGTTGGTGAGAGAGTCCAACTATTGCGAATGGGACCTTATTTGGACCCCTACGGCAGCCAGATATAGGAGAGTTGGATGGCCATGTTGTGGCCCTCTCCATTGAGTTATTGAACTCATTAAAGGGATCCTATCTTTAAAACACATTTTTTTCTCCCTAATATGTCGGAATAGCCTTAAGAAAGGCTATTCGTCTCCTACCTTTCCTTGTCTTTGCCACGCCGCCATTCGCCTGCAATTCCGGTTCTTCTTGGTATGCAAATGAGCTCTCTCGCAGCACTGGGGGCAGGCCCCAGTGCTGAAACAGCACTGGGGGTGTCCCCAATACTGCCAGAGAGCTCTCCAGCGCTGCCTCCATCTTCTTATGCAACAAGGTCCTCACCGCGTCTTCTTCCGGTGGTGTCTTCTGACTTCTAGGCCTCGGGCAAGCCAACTGTGCATGCCCACGGCCACAAGAAAAATGGCTGCTTCTACAGTATTATAAGCGGCCATTTTCTTGTGGTCGGCGAGAAAGTGTGATCCTAGTCTTATTCACACAGTACTGTAATGACTAGTTGGATGTATACATCACTCCAGCTCTATTGTGCAGGCCAGAGAAGGAAGTGATCTCCCTTGACAGATGATCAGGAAAGCAAGACAGGTAAGTATTATGGGGTGGTCTGAGTTAGTAAGGAAGGGCTAGTAGTGGGCGAGCTAGATAGGGAAACAGGGAGGGGGTGTAAGGGAGTGTGAGAGGGAGGGGAGGGAGTAAGGGAGGGGGATAAAGTGAGCCAGCTCTGAGTGAATGCAGAGGATGTCAGGAGCTCCCAGAGGAACCAAGAAGTCGCTCAAAATACAGCTAAAGGTATTTGGGTGCACTTATTAACCCTTTAATAGCAATAACAGACCTGTGGGTGGTTTAGTTTCCCAAATTGCCCTAACAGATTCCCTTTAAGTCTAGACATGGTAGCATTTCTTTATCGGTAGAAGCAATATATTGGACTACATTTTAGCTTATTGAGATTTGCATTATATGAAACTGTCACGGAGCAAAGGTATACGTCTTTCCTCCGGAAGATCTCTTGAATCAACAGGGACATAAGAGGACAGGAGACAGCAGCAATTTATTGTAATCCACAAAGTTAGTAGCCAGCATTGGTCACATCAACTGTAATAACAATAAGTCCACGGAAGTCACAATCCAATGATAGCTTTGGTTCCTTGGTCCTTTAACCCCTTCCCGACATGCGCCGTAATAGTACGGCGCATGTCGGGTCTGTAACTATGGCGACCGCCCGGGAGCCGGGCGGCCGCCATAGCCGCCGGGTGTCTACTGCTTTAAGCAGTAGACAACTGGCTCTAATGCCAGGCATTAACCCCTCCGGCGCCACGGTCAAAGGCGCCGGAGGCGCCATTTTCCCGGCGGCGCATGGGCGCCGCCATTTTGGCCGGGATCGCCAGCTCCTGGAGCATGCTCCAGGGCTGACGTCCCGTTGCCATGACAGCCGGGAGCCTTGTACAGGCTCCCAGGCTTGTCTGCAAATCCTCTCTTTTGCAGGCTGGTCTATGCAGCCTGCAAAAGAAAGGATGCTTTTTTTGCAATGCATTGCAATGCATTAGCATTGTAATGCATTGCATTAGTGATCAGACCCCCTGGGGTTCAACACCCCTAGGGGGTCTAATAAATGCAAAAAAAAATAAAAAAAAAATATAAAAAGAATTAAAAGTTCAAATCACCCCCCTTTCCCTAGAACACATATAAAAGTAGTTAAAAACTGTGAAACATATACATGTTAGGTATCCCCGCGTCCGAAATCGCCCGCTCTACAAATATATAAAAATATTTTTCCTGTTCGATAAACGCCGTAGCGGGAAAAATAGTCGAAAGTGCCAAATTGCTGTTTTTTCACTGTTTTGATTCTGATAAAAATTTTAATAAAAAGTGATCAAAGCAATAACATTTCCCGAAAATGGTAGAACTAAAAAGTACACCCGGCCCCGCAAAAAAAGACGCCCTATGCATCCCCGTACACTTACGTATAAAAAAGTTACGGCCGTCGGAATATGGTGACTTTTAGAAAAAAAATTTTTTAACACAGTTTTGGAATTTTTTTTAGGGGTCAAAATGTAAATAAAACCATATAAATTTGGTATCCCTGGAACCGTACCGAAACACAGAATATAGGGGACATGTCATTTTGGCTGCACAGTGAACGCCGTAAAACCAAAGCCCGTAAGAAAGTCGCAGAAATGCATTTTTTCTTCAAATCCACCCCATTCTGAATTTTTTTCCTGCTTCCCAGTACATTATATAGAATAATTAATGGTAGCATCATGAAGAAAAATTTGTCCCGCAAAAATTAAGACCTCATATGGCTCTGGCAGCGGAGAAATAAAAAAGTTATGGGGTTTAGAAGGAGGGGAGTCAAAAACGAAAAACGAAAATCAAAAAATGCCATCGGCGGGAAGGGGTTAACTAAATCCTGGCTCTGTGCAGAGCTGTTCACAGGCCGGCTAACCCATACTAACTCCTAACTACAAACATAAACTAACACTGTTACATACTATATCTGTGGGTGGGAAGGGCTGAGTCACAGATCCTTCCCCCCTCACCTATGCCAAAGACAGCATACTCCCTGTCTTCTTTGGACAATGCACCATCCAACATCTTCTTGGAGACACCAATCAGATTATCTCCACCCATTGTCCTCACTTGTCCTCGCTAGTTAGAGGTATTTGCATACAATGTGCTAACACACTAGACCCTAATCAGCCAACTACACATTGATGTATACAACAGGTTAGAGAATACATTCCACATGAAATATATATTACACATTGCCTATAATATAGACTCTAAACATCCCGTGACAGAAACAAATGGAAAATCTTGTCATTATTGGTCATTGTACAATAACATTTATCTTTATTGTAACGCTCAAAGCACAAAACCAGTATGTCGAGCTGGAGGCAGAGAGATTGCACAATCCCCTTATCTTTAATAGACTATACTGGAAACCGGAGAAGAGGTGAACAGTTGAGAATCATGTCATACTATATCCAGAGATGAATCACGTCGCCACAAATGACTTCCGATTATGACATATTTAATAACTGAAAATAAAATAACAAATGACAATGAAAGGCAAATAGCTGTGTATGGCTCAGATTGCAAAGATTGCAAAAAGGAGCGATATAATAAACCTTAGAGTAAGTCAACTACATTTATCAGGTTGTAAAAATAGTACCAAAGTTATTAAAATGATGATAATGGGGAAAAAATCTAAATTTAACAAAATATTGGCATCAGCTCCTAAGCAGCAATAGCCACCTCATTGGTCCCCATTATAACGTTGCCTGGGGCTTTGCATGGATTCTACTTCCGTACCTTATTGACAAGAAGCGCTCCCAATTACTGATGGGTCGGGTCCAGCGCCGCACCTCCCATGGGGCGACCTAAAGCGACCGCTTCAGGCAGCGCTATGTCAGGGCCTCGGGAGGGCGGCATTTTTGCTGACCTAAGCCAGTCCAGGACAAGCTGTCCTGGACTGGCTTAGCGTCACCGTGTCTGCAGCCCGACACAGGAAGCGAGCGGTGTATTGGGGCGGCCCTGCTGGACACACACACACACACACACTTCCAACTGCCTTTTTCCCTCCGAAGACACCGACCGACCCCATCCCCCCCCCACACACACACACGTTCCTGAATGCACTATTATGTTCCATAGTGGTCCCTGCGCACAGTATTATGCTCCATAGTGGCCCCTGCACACAGTATTATACCCCATAACCCCATAGTGGCCCCTGCACACACTATTATGCCTCATAGTGGCCCCTGCACACAGTATTATGACCCATAGTGGCCCCTGCACACAGTATTTTGAGCCATAGTGGCCCCTGCACACAGTATTATGAGCCATAGTGGCCCCTGCAAACAGTATTATGCTCCATAGTGGCCCCTGCACACAGTATTATGTCCCCATAGTGGCCCCTGCACACAGTATTATGCCCCATAGTGGCCCCTGCACACAGTATTATGAGCCATAGTGGCCCCTGCACACAATATTATGAGCCATAGTGGCCCCTGCAAACAGTATTATGCTCCATAGTGGCCCTGCACACAGTATTATGCCCCATAGTGGCCCCTGCACACAGTATTATTCCCCATAGTGGCCCCTGCACACAGTATTATGAGCCATAGTGGCCCCTGCACACAGTATTATGCTCCATAGTGGCCCTGCACACAGTATTATGTCCCTTAGTGGCCCCTGCACACAGTATTATGCTCCATAGTGGCCCTGCACACAGTATTATGCCCCATAGTGTCCCTTTCACATAGTACTATGACCCATAGTGGCTCCTGCACACACTATTAGGCCACATAGTGGCCCCTTCATGCCGTATAATGCCCCATAGTGGCCCCTGCACACACTATTATTATTATTGTTTATTTATATAGCACCATTAATTCCATGGTGCTTTACATTTATGTCCCATAGTTCCCCTTGCATACACTATTATGCCTCATAGTGGCACCTGCGCACAGTATTATGCCCCATAGTGGCCCCTGCATGCACACAGGATTATGCCCCATAGTGGCCCCTGCACACAGTATTATGCCCCATAGTAGTCCTTGCACACAGTATTATGCTGTATTGTGGACCACCCAGACCCCAGAGAATAATAATCAGAGACCCAGGGGAGGATACAAACATAAGCCTGGATCCACAGCGCACTCTCCACTGATGTCGGCAATCTTCAATGATGGACGGCACATCACTTGAGCAAGGCTTGTGTCTGTGACATCACCAAGTAGGCCCAGGAGCCCAGGAGAGGTAAGTAACAGTGTTTTTTTTATACAGTCCTATGAAAAAGTTTGGGCACCCCTATTAATCTTAATCATTTTTAGTTCTAAATATTTTGGTATTTGCAACAGCCATTTCAGTTTGATATATCTAATAACTGATGGACACAGTAATATTTCAGGATTGAAATGAGGTTTATTGTACTAACAGAAAATGCGCAATATGCATTAAACCAAAATTTGACCGGTGCATAAGTATGGGCACCTCAACAGAAAAGTGACATTAATATTTAGTACATCCTCCTTTTGCAAAGATAACAGCCTCTAGTCGCTTCCTGTAGCTTTTAATCAGTTCCTGGATCCTGGATAAAGGTATTTTGGACAAACAATTCAAGTTCAGTTAAGTTAGATGGTCGCCGAGCATGGACAGCCCGCTTCAAATCATCCCACAGATGTTCAATGATATTCAGGTCTGGGGACTGGGATAGCCATTCCAGAACATTGTAATTGTTCCTCTGCATGAATGCCTGAGGATTTGGAGCGGTGTTTTGGATCATTGTCTTGCTGAAATATCCATCCCCGGCGTAACTTCAACTTCGTCACTGATTCTTGAACATTATTCTCAAGAATCTGCTGATACTGAGTGGAATCCATGCGACCCTCAACTTTAACAAGATTCCCGATGCCGGCATTGGCCACACAGCCCCAAAGCATGATGGAACCTCCACCAAATTTTACAGTGGGTAGCATGTGTTTTTCTTGGAATGCTGTTTCTTTTTGGACGCCATGCATAACGCCTTTTTTTTTATAACCAAACAACTCAATTTTTGTTTCCAAAATGAAGCTGCCTTGTCCAAATGTGCTTTTTCATACCTCAGGCAACTCTATTTGTGGCGTACGTGCAGAAACGGCTTCTTTCTCATCACTCTCCCATACAGCTTCTATTTGTGCAAAGTGCGCTGTATAGTTGACCGATGCACAGTGACACCATCTGCAGCAAGATGATGCTGCAGCTCTTTGGAGGTGGTCTGTGGATTGTCCTTGACTGTTCTCACCATTCTTCTTCTCTGCCTTTCTGATATTTTTCTTGGCCTGCCACTTCTGGGCTTAACAAGAACTGTCCCTGTGGTCTTCCATTTCCTTACTATGTTCCTCACAGTGGAAACTGACAGGTTAAATCTCTGAGACAGCTTTTTGTATCCTTCCGCTGAACAACTATGTTGAACAATCTTTGTTTTCAGATCATTTGAGAGTTGTTTTGAGTAGCCCATGATGCCACTCTTCAGAGGAGATTCAAATAGTAGAACAACTTGCAATTGGCCACCTTAAATACCTTTTCTTATGATTGGATACATCTGGCTATGAAGTTCAAAGCTCACTGAGGTTACAAAACCAATTTTGTGCTTCAGTAAGTCAGTAAAAAGTAGTTAGGAGTATTCAAATCAATAAAATGATAAGGGTGCCCATACTTTTGCACCGGTCAAATTTTGGTTTAATGCATATTGCGCATTTTCTGTTAGTACAATAAACCTCATTTCAATCCTGAAATATTACTGTGTCCATCAGTTATTAGATATATCAAACTGAAATGGCTGTTGCAAACACCAAAATATTTAGAACTAAAAATGATTAAGATTAATAGGGGTGCCCAAACTTTTTCATAGGACTGTATTTCCTCTGAAAAGACCCCCCCTCCTGAGTATAATGATAACAGTGTTTGTGGGGTCACAGGCCCCCAGCCTCACTTACCGATCCCAGCTCCTGCTCACAGCGACCTCTGCAGATTGGATTGGTAAGTAAATAGGACCCATTATCTGCCGCTGCTACCCCGATAGTTACACTCCTGGCTGTACTGTATTCACCTAAATGGTCTGCATGCACTGTGTAGACCTAGTATCTACCAATATATGGTCACTGTGTGGTAGTAACATTGGTATACCTTCAGAGCCCACTTGGGCATGCCCCCTCCCCATCTGAACTCCTAGCTATGTCTCTGCCCTTACATAGCCATGCTTGGATAACATTATTTAGAATCTAAAAGTATATAAAAAATTAGATTCTTTAGCTTTACTTTACAGTGTCTGTTATCACAGTGTAGAAAATGACTTATTATGTGCGACCCCCAGGAAAATAAGGGAAAGAAAAATTTGCTTTCAGCTGTTTCTTGCTGTAGATGATGCCAATATACAGATCAGAAATGTTGTTGGGCTGCCAGCTGGCACCAGAACTACAATGGAGGCGCTTCAGTTTTCTTTAGAGTGCTTTAGCTGGAATGTTCCCAACTTTTAGAGGAGAGGAGTTGATTCCAAAAACATTATTTTAAAAGGACCTGTAAGAATTCCAAACATATCTGTTAGTAAGTACTTGTAGTATGTATGAAATAACAATTCTAGAGCACCTTGATCTGTGACATTCCTCTGAAGTGTATGTCTAAAGTGACTATTGGTGTTACCAGTTGACAGTATCCATTGTAACTGTGTTACAGACAAAACCTATTCACACTGGCAATGGTTAAAGGGCTTGTCGCATTAAAACACTTATCCCCTAAGGGCCAGATCACACAGCGTTTACGGGAGCGCATTCTGGCACATATATTTCAATGGGTCGTTACGGGCGTATAACTCCTCCAGTGCTTGCATGGCTAACACTTCACCCACTACTATGGGGCTACCAGAGATTGCAGTCCTGGCTTCATTCACATGTTGAAAACTTTCAGAGCCCCTGGTGGTCGGATCCCCCAGTGATGTGATAGGGATAAGTGTCTTTAATGGGACAACCCCTTTAGCAAGAAGTTGTCAACTTGTTCATACATTTACCGGAGGAATGTCTACAATGCTGAGTTTTAAAATTTTCCAGATTGTTTTTCATGGGGAAGTATATGCAAGTATTTACTGACATAAGTCACGGTGCAGACAGGAATCCCAACAGACCCGTTCTAAGTCAGTGATGTCCATCAAGCGCTCTGTTTTTTGTGTGTTTGTTCTTCTCTGAGAGTACACTATAACTGAAAGAATTATGTGAAAAGAGCCTAATAGACCTATAAAAATACAATTTTAAGCATGGATGACCCACTCCCACACATCCGTAACCTGTCTACACCCTACTATTTATTCACTGCTCTTGAAAATATTTCCCATAAATCTGCCGCTAGTTAACATACTGTATTAACTTACTAGCATTTGCCCGCAACTTCGTCCGCAGGTCGTTGTTGGAGACGATGCGGCTGCGCCCGTGAACCCCCGCTGACCCCCAAACCACTCTTTTGCGCTGACCCCTCCCGCACGGCACACCGTGAACTCCTCCTCCTCTAGACCCATCCTGCGCCTCACTGTAGTACCCCGGGCCACCGAAAGCTGTCTTGCATGGCCCTCCCCTCCTGGGTGGGCTTCCAAACCTCTCCTCTGCGTCCCCCCTGCCCCGCGGCCCTGGGCACCTCATTGGCCCCCCAAATTCCTCTCCCGTGCACCACTCTGGACACCAAAATGCCGCTCCCGTGCCCCCAATGTGGGGCGCCTGGCCCCATATCCTGCACTTCCCCGGTATACTCACACAGCCAGCACATCCGCTCCATGTGTGGTGTCCTGTAGATTCAGGCTGCGTGTCTGCCTCAGGCCTGAGCTGGGAGTTTCAGGCATCATGTCAGGGGCACTGACTGTCTCCAGTCGCTGTATTTGCCGAACGCCACAAAGTTGATGCAGCATGGCAGCGTCGCGCCAGAGATCCTGTACATGAGGCGCCATGTTCTTCACTCCGCGCTGTGCTGGGCTGCATCCTCCCACACCATAGCGTGCACCAATTGGCGAGCGCTTCAAGGGCCTGTGTTGACGTAATCTCAGGTCCTCAAACTTACTCCCAACTGAACTTCGGTGCTCGCGGTCGTGATGCTCGGTCACCCACGGGGATGGTAAGTAGCCTATATTCTATTTCGGCCAGCATTCTATGTGTGTGTGAAATTTGAGGACAATCCATGCAGCGGTGTAGGCGTGATTGAGGAACAAACATCCAAACACACAAACTTTCACATTTATAATATTGGTAGGATTATCACCTCTCAATATCCCTGTTTACTTTTACCAATCCTGCAATTACAGCCTAATAAAATAAAATAATGACTGACAATTTGCAATGATGGCTTTTAATTCACACAATATTTTAGAGACGTCAAGTTGCAAATTTATATTTCTTTTTGCCATAAACTACTGTACTGTGGGGAATACTATATTGTGTGGGGCACGGCAGAGCATTACACTGTATGGAGGTGATTGTGGAGCATATTATACTGTGGTGGGGGTAGGCTCTGTGGTGCATATTATACTATCTGTGGCCAGTGTGGGGCATTATACTGTGTGTGACCATTGTCAGAAGCATATTATACTGTGGGGGCGGGCTCTGGGGAGCATATTATACTGTGTTTGCCACTGTGGAGCATTATACTGTGTTGGGGCTCTGGGGAGTATATTATACTGTGTGGATAATTACACACCATGTAGGGCCACTATAGGGGGCTCAAGGGAGCATTTTATACTGTGTGGGGCCACTGTGGGGGGCACTGTCAGGTATTATCTAACATGTGGAGCATTATATTGTGGAGGGGGCTCAAAATTCCTGAAGGCAGTCCTATGTGCTATGCATGTATCATAGTTCCCTTACTAATATCTTGTGCATATGTGGGGTGCTCCATGATCGTGTCATTCCCTTACAGTACTGTGCATGAACCGGCCATGAACAGTACT